>NW_027556098.1:51950640-53261890 GCF_003287225.1 Phascolarctos cinereus | reverse complement strand
TTTCTTTTGTTGTTTTATCTCTTCTTTCTTGTGGTTCCTCCCATTGGTCCTAATACTTCTTTACAACATGATTAATGTGAAAAGATGTTTAATATGAATGTATATGTAGAGCCTATATCAGATGGTATGCCACCTTGCAGAGGGAGAAAGAGAGAGAGGGAGAAAATTGAAAATTCAAAAGCTTATGGAAGTGAATGTTGAAAACTAAAAATTAATTAATTAATTAAAATAAAATAAAATAGTAGATAATGGGCATCCTTGTTTCATCCTTGATCTTACTGGGAAGGCTTCTAGCTTATCCCCATAACAGATGTTTGCTGATGGTTTTAGATAAATATTACTTATCATTTTAAGGAAAGCTCCCTTTATTCCTATGCTCTCTAGTTTTAATAGGAATGGGTGTATCACTTACTAGCTGTGTGACCCTGGGCAAGTCACTTAACACTATTGCTTAGCCCCCCAAAAAATAACTAGGAATAGATAGTGCTTGTTGGCAATTGTAGGGAGGAAAATCTCATTGGGGGCAAAACAAAACAAAGCAAATATTAAAACAAGATTCGAAATTCCAAAATGGGGAGGAAAATGTAGCAGGAAGTTGGATTGGAGTATACTCCGTGGAGCAGGATTGGGAATAAACCTGCAGGAACCATACTATGGAGCATTTGTAGAGCTAAACTGAACTCTTCTAGTCTCTTCTAGTGACATGTTTTGACTCAGCAGCAAAGGCTTTTAACTTTGGGGTGATACAGCAACCCTTTATTCATCCCCTGGTTGATACTGATGTCAAAAGAAGTTGTTGTTAAAAGGGACTGGACATTAAAAAAGAAGAGCTGCCCACTCAGTAGACTTTTAAAGAAAGAAAACTTTTCAATCCCTACCCAAATTATGTCTCCCATGTTCTGCCCACCCTCCTTCCCCAGCAATTGCTCATGTAGCCTTTTGTTTGAAGGTCATTAGGGTCAAAGAAGTCACTTTTCTTCCCTTTAATTTTCTTTTCTTTTTTTTTTTTTTTTAGGATAGGCAATGGGGTTAAGTGACTTTCCCAGGGTCACACAGCTAGTAAGTGTTATGTGTCTGAGGCTGGATTTGAACTTAGGTCCTCCTGAATCCAAGGCCAGTGCTCTATCCACTGCGCCACCTAGCTGCCCCCCTTCCCTTTAATTTTCACCCAATTAGTTCTAGTACTGTCATTTCTAGCAGAAAAAAATGTTTCTGGAGAGAAGCAGGTATTGTCTCCATCATTTTGGGATTGAATCAGAAGACACTTGGTCTATAATTCTATAATGGTCAGAATAACTACACAAAAAAAACACTACAAAGTAGAATGAGATTAAGTGTGTAAGAGAAAAGCACAAAGGAAACTTCATCAAATGCCTTGATGAATTCATATTATTTGAAAGCCATTCCTCTGATCCATGCATTCAGCTCACAACACTGTAAAGTGCTGTTGTAGGCCCTGAAGTATAAATGAAATACTTCTCTATTTTGAATTCCAATACATTTTCAGAACAAAAGAAGTTACGCATTTTCTTTTAAGTTTTAGAGCATTTCTTAATTCCAATTCTTGGCCCAAAATGATTTGGGTTTGAATTCTGTCTCTGACACTTAACTAGTTGTTTGCAATTTACATAATGGTTCTGAGCCTTGGTTTCTTCAGCCATAAAGTAGAGACAATAACTGTATTGCCTACTTCAGAGTTGTATGGGACTCAAATGCATAATACAGGGTGTCCCAAAAGCCTTAGTGCTTTAACAGCATGAAACTGAACTTAGACTCTGGGTTCACTATACACACACACACACACACACACACACACAAAACACACATATACATACACACACATAGTCCTAGAAAATGTCAGATTTGTGGATTGTCTTTTTGGTAAGAAAGAATGAGGGATGTAAACCTGGATACTGGTTCATTCAATTCAACAAACATTTATTATGTTGGCAGCTAGATGGCTCAATGGAAAGAGGGCTGGGCCTGGAGGTAGCCAACAGTTCAAACCCTGGGCAGGTCACTTAACCTCAATTTCCTCAACTGTAAAATGGGAATAATACTAGCACCTACCTCCCAGGGTTGTTGTGAGGACCAAATGAGATAATCTTTGTAAAGCACCTGGCACACAGTTAGCTGTTGTCCTTCTTTCTCAAAGAGAACCAAAATGACATCGCTATGTTAGAGTCAAGTCAATGCTACCGACTGTGGCTGATCAGACCACAGGTCAGACACAAATAGCCCATATGAACATTTGGGGTGGATTCTCTAAATTTGCATCTTGCATTTCTTTTGAGCTACTTCAATTCTGCTTTGCTCACACAACACAGCACCTTCTCTGATGAGGGGACACGATGCTGGGCAGTCCTGTGCCAGTGTCTCACATGTTTCACAATCAATTCCAAAGTTCTTAAGTGAGACCTTGAGAGTGTCCTTGTGTCCCTTCTTCTGACCGGCATGTGAGTGCTTGCCCTGTGTGAGTTGTCAATAAAATAGTCTTTTAGACAAGCGTACCTTCCACATTGAAACACACAGTAAGCATAATATAAAGGTTAGCTTTATCAGCTATCAAATGAATGACAACGCCCTAGGAACCGAGAGGTCAAAGATGAAGGGGAAAAAATGATAATGTCTTGTCCTCAAGCACATTCCTATATCTGTAAAAGGAGTTAGACGGGAGTGGCCTGAACAAACTCAAGGGCTTTCAGCTAAAAAGAATGAGGAAAAGTTTCAGCGAAGAGGTGAAACTTGAACTTCATAATTGCCTGTGTCTGAGCTGGTGCTGGGTCTCTACCCTTCAGTTACAATAATCTCAGAGTACCCCGATGCAGAAGCTGGGAGATTTCCCAGGGTAGAGAAAAGAAGAGGGTGTCGCTTCAACTTCACTTCCTTTCCCCTCCCCTCTGCGAGGTTCCCCTTTTCTCCCAGGCTCTGCCAGGAAGGGGAGGAAGAGACAGCACCGCAACGCGCAAGCCGAGACCTTGACCCGGCCAGGCAGGCTTGGCTAGCCCCGCGAGGCGCACAATCTGCTCCAGCCAGGGGATCCCCGAGGGGCGGAGCGCGTCCGGGAAGCGTCTGGCAGGGGCGGGGTACGGAGAAGGCAGTAGCAGACCGACTCCCTTCCCCATTCCCCCGCCCCTGTAGCTTTGCCCCTTTCTCTAAGTAAGAGTTTGAGAGGCCCCCAGGAGAAGGCTATGGCCAAAGTCGGAGCTACGCGGACAGCTCCCGCGAGAGAGGACGGGAAGCCCGCGGAGCTCTGAGCTGGAGCCCAGGCCCCAGCCCAGCCGAGCCGCCTTCGGGGGCCATGCAGCCGCGGAGCTGCTGGGCAGGCCCGGCTGCTGCGCTCCGGCTGCTCCATATCTTCTTCTTCTTCTTCTTCTTCTTCTTCTTCTGCTGCTGCTGCTGCTGCTGCTGCTGCTGCCTGAGTTTCTCACTTGCCCTTGCAGGTAAGAGACCGCAGGAGACTGGCTGGCCTGCTTCTATGGGAAGAAGCAGACTGGCTTAGGGAGGAGATATTGGGGAGGAAGGGAATTGGGGGAGAAAAGAGGGAAAGCTTCTGTCGCTTAATAAATGGTTATTGATTGATATGCGGCCTGGCCACTAAGGCATGGCAACCTTAGCTCCTGAGAATCACTCCCTTTTCCCATCACCTTTTTCCTTTTGATCTTTTCTTCTGGTTTGGCTTTTGGAAGGACTGAGGAATACTCAGGGTACCTCTAATTGGATGTTTCCTCCTTGGTAGGAGGAAGAAAGGGGGCAAAGCCTGACACGTTTCTCCTGCCAACTACCCTTATCCACGGTTTCCAGACCCTTTGCTGGAGAGGTGCTTTTCAAAGGTTCAATTATTCCCACCCACACACGCACCCCACACCCACACACCTCCCCCTCCCGGCTTATATCCTTTTATGGATGGAAAGAGCCCTATTGTGGAGTTAGGAGGAAGACCTGATTTCATAATCCTAGCTTTGCCGCATGATTTTCAGTCACGGGGACACATATAGGATTATAATTTTAGAGCAGAAGGGACCGTAGAAGTCTTCTAGTCAAAGGGTGTGGGGTTTTTTGTTTCCTGTAAAATAGAGGCTAATGTTGTAGTTCATGTTTAAACAACTAATGATTCTTCTAGGAATCAGTTGGATGCAGAATGCCCCCTTTGATATCACATTACATCAGAAAATGCTAATTCTCAATTATTTCCTCCAGCAATATATACTAGTCCCAATTTTTAATAGGCATTAACCTCTCTAAACCCATTTCTTTAACTGTAAAATGAGGATTAATATTTGCACTACCTACTTTCCACTGTGACTGAGAGTACTTTGAAAACTTTAAAGTTCTATAAAACTGAGGTTATCAATAATGTAATATATAAAGTGTGTCTCAGAAGTCTTAGTGAAGTTTTTAAGCCATTAAAGCTCAAAACTGCACTAAGACTCTTGGGACACCCTGTATAAGTAAATATTCTGACATAAATGAGGTGATAATATGTCCTGTAAATGGAATTTCTTAGTGTGGTAGGTCTTAATGAGGGCTTCCCTTTCTTTGCCTTTGTTTTTTCCCTGGCATTATCTACCCCTTCCCAATCAATCAATCGATCAAACATTTATTAAGTGCCTACTAAAGGGCCAGACACGGTACTAAGTAAGCATTGGAGATACAAAAAAAAGAAGAAAAAAAAAGAAAAAGACAACCCCTTCTCTCAAGGAGCTTCCCATCTAATGAGAGAGACAACATGTAAATAAATATATACAAAGCAAGCTATATACAGTATAAATAGGAAATAATTAAAAGGAAAAAAAGCACCGGAATTAAGAGAGGTTAGGGAAGGCTTCCTGTAGAAGGTAGGATTTTAGTTAGGACTTAAAGGAAGCCAGGTAGATCAGTAGTCAGAGCAAAGGAGGGAGAGCATTCCAGGCAAGGGGGACAGCCAGAGAAAATGCCCGGAGCCAAGAAATGGCAGGTCTTATTTGTAGAACAGGTAGAAGGCCTGTGTCACTGGATCAGAGACTAAGTGTCAGAGAGTAAGGTGTATGAAGACTGGAAAGGTAGGAGGGGGCTGGGTTATGAAAGGCTTTGAATGCCAGACAGAGCATTTTGTATTTCCTCCGAAAGGTGATAGGAAGCCACTGAGTAGGGCAGGGACATGATCAAACCTGCACTTTAGGAAAATCACTTTAGTGCCTGAATGGAGTTGGATTGGAGTGGGGAGAGACTTGAGGCAGGCAGACCCATCAGCAGAGGTTCATCCTCTACTTTGAAGGCCTTCCTATACTCGCCTTATCATTTCGGCATCACAGCTCCCCTGTGGTTAATTATTCCTTGCTCTCACCATCTAACAGGCCCAACTCCTTTTTCTGCTGATATATGTCTCTGATGATATCTTTTATGCTATTTCACTTACCCAGTCCTTGATTGGCTCATGAACATCATGTGCCTCTCCATTATCTCTTGGAAAGACATGGACAAGAGTTGCACAGGATGAGAGAAATTCAGGATTTGGTGTCTATCTTTCGAGTACTCATATAGATGACATCAGGGCAGTAGGATAAAGTGTTAGGCCTGAAGTCAGGAAGACTCATCTTTCTGAGTTCAAATCTAGCCTCAGATACTTAACTAGCTGTGTGACCCTTGGCTTAACCCAGTTTGCCTCAGATCTATAAAATGAGCTGGAGAAGGAAATGGCAAACCACTCCAGTATCTTTGCTAAGAAAACCCCAAATGGGGTCATGAAGAGTCAGACACAACTGAAAGGACTGTACAACAATAAATGAGAGCTCAGTGATCAAAGCATTCAAAGTCCTTTATTCTGGTAACATTTCTAGCTAGAAAAATGTAATCTATGGAGTTAGAATTGAGATTTGATCTTTTGAGGGGTTAATTTGATAGGTGAGCCTTTGTATTTTATTTCAGTAAAATGGAGAGAAGAAAACTCATTTCCTAATTTGTTCCTACCTTGCAGAAAGCCTAGGATAAAAACAAGAAAAGATCATATAAATATGATGGAGAAAAGACTCAGAACCTAGTGTTTGATAAAAAGTTTATCAATTGGGAGGCAGAGCATAATCCAGGCTTTTTCTTGGATACCATTAGTCAATGGGAAATAACTAGGTATCTTCAAGACCTGTTTCATTTCTGAACAGCTCTTACTCAGCTCTTACTCTCCACCTTAGAAAGTAAGTTCCTTGAGGACAGGGACTGTGGATTTTTGTTTTCATTTTGTTTTTGCCTTTATCTGTAAAGGAATTTTATAGTATAGTGTTTGGCATATTGTAAAAAATAACTTCTTGTTGACTTGATTTATTGATAAGAAATTTTTCTTTATGTGGAAGCTTAATGTGTGAGTTGGTTGGGTATTTAGCTTTTTATAGGAAAAAAATCTTTTCCAAAGCTGCACCCCTTACCATAGCCTATATCTCACGTGGAATCTCAAGGGAAAGAACCCACATGGTGTCCTGCAGCCCATCATTTCAACTTGAAAAACCACTCAAAGCATACATCACCTTTTAGATTGCATCTTAGAAACCTTGTCTTGGTTTTCCAGTGTCTTGCACTTCAGTAACGTTTGTTAATCAATTGATAACATTGCCAGAGACGGTTCATTAAGAAAGAAATGGAACAGGTAATGATGTTTGGTGCTGTGCATGAAGTGAGTGCATACAAGTTTTAGTAACTTGCTGATTTTTCTTTTTCTCTTTTAAAGAATCACTTATGCACCTACCAGCTCCACACAACCTGAGAATTCACCTCTATAATTTAGAGCATGTACTGAGCTGGGATCCCGTCCCCATAAACAATCTTACAAATCTTTCAGTGCTATACAGTGTGGAGTATAAACAGTAAGTATACTATCTACTATCTATGGGATAGCTAGGGGGTGCAGTGGATAGAACACCAGGTCTGGAGTCGGGACTACCCATCTTCCTGAGTTCAAATCTGGCCTCAGACACTTACTAGCTGTGTGACCCTGGGCAAATCACTTAATTCTGTTTGCCTCAGTTTCCTTATCTGTAAAATGAGCTGGAGAAGGAAATGGCAAATCACCCCAATAGTTTTGCCAAGAAAAACACAAAATTGTATCCCAAAGAGTCAAACATGACTGAAATGACTAAACAGAAATACTATCTACAGTACTTTTTATTGGTTTCGATAGTGTGTCGGAGGACAGTTCTGAAACCTTAACACTATTAATAGTAGATTATGGGGGCAGCTAGGTGGCACAGTGGATAGAGCACCTACCCTAGATTCAGGTCCCACCTTCTCTAAGAAGCCTCTCCTGATCCCCTTTAATGCTAGTCCCTTTCCTCTGAGATCATTTCCAGTTTATCCTATACGTATCCTGTTTGTACATAGTTCTTTGTATGTTGACTCTCCCTCTGGACTGGAGCCCTTTGTCAGCAGAAACCATCTTCTGCCTTTCTTTGTTTCCCCAGCACTGAGCATCGTACCTGGCACAGAGCAGGTACTTAATAAATGCTAGTTGACTGAATGACGAATGGATATCTATTACACACACACATACACACACACACACACACATCTATATATATAGATATATGTATATATAGATAGATATTTTAATTCTCCAAAGAATGAAATTTCAAACCCTTCCTCCAACAGCTCCTTGTTTAAGAGAGCTTAAATAATTCTCACCATCAGAAAATTCTTATCAAAAGCTTACTTCCCTCTTTTATTAACATATAAGTATATTTTCTCTTATTTGGTCTTCAATGAACAGATAAAGACTTGAGGGGAAAAAGTCAATATGCAGTTTGTTTCATCAGCAGAGAAATAATAGGAAAAAGTTTACAGATCTCAGTGCATTGTCAAGAATGGAGGAGAAGGAAAGGGAACAGCATTTATTAAAAGCCTGCTGTGTGCCAGGCACTGTGCTAATTGCTTTACAAATATTATCTCATCTGATCCTCACAACAACCCTGAGAGGTAAGTGTTATTATTATCCCCATTTTACAATTGAGGAAACTGTGACACTCAGACACAATGCCAGTGTCTGAGGCTGGATTTGAACTTGTATGGAGTGTTGAGCATAGGAAGGAGAATTCCAAAACTTTTTTACCCTAGCTGGCCACCATTCTCCATCAATAAGAGCCCTTGTAAAAATGTTTTTAATGTAGTAGTAGTAGTAATAATGATAATAACTTGCATTTATGTAGGCCTTTAAAGTTTGTAAAGCTCTTTACTCATTTAATCCTCACAACAACACTATGAAGTAGGTTCTGTTATCCCCATTTTACAGATGTGAAAACTGAGGCTAGAAGCTGTTAAGTGGCTTGACCAGGGTCACACTTATAGCTAGTAAGTATCTGAAGGGAGAATTTGAACTCAGGTCTTTGTAGTTGCTTTAGAGGGGGTACCCTCTTGCCATCACCTTCATTTCCAAATATATTCTACCCCTCTCCAGAGGGATGTTCTTCGGAAAAAAGAACAAAAAGAAAGAAATGGAAGGAAAGGCAGTACATCAAAATTAACCAGTGCATCACTAAAGTCTTGACAGCATATGTAAGGTTCCACTTCTGTCGCCATCTATTTTTACAAAGAGGGAAAGGAGGTACGTTTTCTCATAAGCCTTCTTCTTAAGCTAAAAAAAAAAAGTTACATCACCACCCATATCCTTTTTTCAGGCAGCAAGATGGCACAGGGGATATAGCGCATGGGACCTGAAGTCCAGAATATCCAAGTTCAAATGTGGCCTTAGGTACTTACTAGTTGGGCAAGTCACTTAACTGCTCCTAACCTCAGTTTCCTTATTTATAAATTGGAGATAATAATAGCACCTACCTCCCAGAGCTGTTGTGAAGATCAAATGCGATCATATTTGCAAAATTTTTTGCAAGTCTTAAAGTGCTCTATAAATGCTTAGTATTAATAATAAAAGCTTTTGTTGCTAATTATTGTTTATAATTTAAAAAAGAAAATTCTTTAAAAACAGGTTTTTTACACCAAGAACTAACTAAAAACAATTGAATTTCCATGAAATTGATGGAGAAGAAAAAAAAGAGGGGGAACATATTAATAATTCCATAGAAAAATCAGTTCTCTGAGAAACTGGGGCCAGTGATTTTTATAACATTTTCACAAATATGAAATACGGAAAAGTTACATAGTGGAGAGAGTGATAGACTTGGAGTTAGGAAGACCTAGATTCAAATCTAGGTGTGACCATGAGAAATTATTTCACTTCTTTAAGCCTCAATTCCTTCATTTGTGCAGTAGAGATAATAGAATCTGTAGTTCCTGTCTCACAGGATTTTTATAAGGTTTAAATGAAATAAAGTTTGTAAAGGACTTTAATAACTTTGATTATTACTACTACTATCATCATTATTAGCAACAATAATAACCTAATATCAATGTTATCAATAATATTATTAATAATGATGATAAATTATCTAGAAGAGAGTCTATGCAGTGAAATTTTCATGTCTTGGGGGTGAAACTAAATTCTCCTATTAGTGGAAAACCAAGCCAGTCAGGATAAATAACCAGAAGATTTTTTTATGCTTTCTGAGTGGAGCAGAAAAAGGGAAGGTAGACTTCATTGTGGCAAGAATGAGGTTACATATTTAGGGAGAAATTAACCAAATTATTCTTTAAGACTCTGAATCTTAATTATAACCGATAAATGGTAATTGAAAATGACTATAGTGTCTCCTGAAGAAAGTAAATTAATGTGCCAACTTTGGCAGGGTTTCACATCAAAAGTTAATATTTTCTTATTACAATCATGTTGTAAATACAATGTTGTATGTAGTTTTGGTTACCTTCTCTAGAAAAAGATATTTTTCTCCCTGAAGAAAATCCCTAATAGTCTAGTTTAAGCTATAAAGAAGAAAGGGTCAGTCATAAAGGCAGACTAAAAAGATTAGAACTCTTCCTTCCATTTGAGAGATCACAAAAGGCATGAATCACAAAGTATGAATGATCACCAAATCTCAATTTTGTGTACAGGAACTCTCTGAAGCTTGAAAGAGGTCAATTTCAAAAAGATCATATTAAATAACGAGTAGCAACCTTGTAGAACTCAGTATTCTAAGAGATAATAATGTAGGCAGCTATGTGGTGTAAAGGATAAAGTGCCAGGCTTGGAGTCAAGAAGACTCATCTTCCTGAGTTCAAATCTGGCCTTAGACACTTACTAGCTATGTGACCCTGGGCAAGTCACTTAACCCTCTTTGCCATTGTTTTATTTTTTTTTTAACCCATAGTACTTCTTTACTGTGTTTGATGTTTTCTTTTATCTACTCATATTTCTAGGTTTAGTTCCTAGATTGAAGATTTTGTGATAGAGTCAGGCTCTACTTCACCCCCTCCCCAATTCCCCATCCTCTACTTTTTTTTTTTAGGCAATTGGGGTTAAGTGACTTGCCCAGGGTCGCACAGCTAGTAAGTGTCAAGTGTTTGGTCTGAGGCTGGATTTGAACTCAGGTCCTCCTGACTTCAGGGCTGGTGCTCTATCCACTGTGCCACCTAGCTGCGCCCCCATCTTCTACTTCTTGATGGACTAGTTACACCCTGTTTGGTCCTGTACCCTTTGTAATTTGGTTGCCACTGCTATCTTGGATGGAGTGCAGGATCTCACTCCCTGCTTTAATTCCTGGCTGTTATCACAGGCTCCTAGTAGCCCAGTGTAACTGCTGGCCATAACTTGCCTGTCTCCTTCCATTGGGAAAATCCCTAATCACTTATAGGTTCCATCTTCTGCTGTGTCCCTGACTGGCCCCCAGTTGGATGCTGGAAATCATACTGGTCTCAGGACTCTTGCAAAGCCCCTTGGCATGTGCCTAGGTCCTGTTTCCTGCTGTGGCTCCCAGTTATCCCAGAAATGTGCAAAGGGACCCATCTCCTTGGCTGTGTTCTCCACTTCTTTAGGGACAAACCAAGGCTGAGATCTCAGTGGCTTCAGGCCCCAGGAATTAGTTTCAAATTTTGACTCTGATGCTTACTACCTGTGTGGCCTTTGACATATCACCTTTCTTGGGCGTCAGTTTCCTCATCAGTAAAACAAAGAGATTGTACCAGACAGCCACGGAGTTCCACTCCAGCTCAACATCAGTGATCTTAAGATACTCATTAATACTGAATTGAAGGATATCTTGATGGGATAGCCTTGTTCAGAATGCCCACGTGTTTAGGCCCATTTATTGTATCTTCTGATAGAACCCTCCCACCGATGCAGACTTCAGGCACATTTTCCAGAGCTCACACTGGCTTCCTTAGGCTGACTCATCTCCCAGTACTCACAGGCTGCAGCTGTTTTACCAGAGCTTAAAGCTGGGTGGTACAGTCAAGACCAGAGTTCAAAATCCAGCCTCAGACACTTATTACCTATGTAACTCTGGACAAGTAACTTAACCTCTGTCTGCCTTAGTTTTCTCAATTGTAAAATGGGGATAATAATAGCACCTACCTCCCAGGGTGGTTGTGAGGATGAAATGAGGTCATACTTGTAAAGTGCTTAGCACAGTACCTTGCACATAGTAGGCACTTAATAAATGCTTGTTTCCTTCCTTTCTTCTTCCCTGACACAACCTCTGGTACCCTTCCTACCATACCAGATTATCCCTGGTTCTTATGGTTGTTTCATTTAATTGTTTAATAATTTTTGCCACTTGCCTTGCTCTCAGAAACTGTTAAGGTGCTGATTCCATCCAGGTATTAAGACTGATGTGTTTCCATTTTAGCCTCTTTATTGGGCAGGATAGAATTTTTAAAAACTCATTTCCCAGCTTCCAACGTTCTTATTTAAAGCTGTTTTTCTGAGGAACTCCCTACAGTGCAAGAGTGTTTAAGGCACAGATCTTTCTCGTGTGTTCAGCCAAAGGATATTGCACAGGTCTGATCTTGAGTTCTTATGTGGAGGCTTCCTGACTGGTAAGCTTCCTCATTGTTCCTGTTTGTGGTTTGGGAGCCCTCTCACCAATGACTGTCAGTGACCACAGTTCTGACACTTGTGCTTGTCATGTGGGGGTGGTGAGAATGTTTATTGCCTTCCACACAATGAAGGGTGTGTATGTTTTATCATTGTGTCTGGCCATCAGTTTTGAGTGGTTTTATTTAGTCTGAGTTTAGCATCAGGAACTTTAAATATTTAGGAAACATAACCTGTGGCCAATTCAGAAATGTGTTTTTTGGTCAGGTACTTCCCTAAAATGCCCCTTTTTTTCCCCCTGACATTCTCTTCTCCTCAAATATCACAGAGCTCTCTGGTTTTACTTTCTCTACCAGAAGCAATAACACATGACCAAAATTGCCTGTCTTTGACACCACATCTAAGTCTCTTCTCTTGACTCTGATTTCACTGGTGCTCACTTTTCTGTGCATGTCTATGATGATACCTCTAGGTATAAATTTGCCTGTCTTTGCTATAAATGTAAGTTATACATTTGTCTCTGGCAGACAGTGAAGGGGAGAGCAAAGCTAGCAGTCCAAGGGCTTCATATTTGAGAAGATATTTTTGTCTTTGGTATGGTCTACGTGTGCATTTCATTATTTTCACTGGCACACAAGGTGGATAGGAAGATAAGGGAAGGGAATGAAATAAACATTTATATAGTGCCTACTATATTCCAGGCAGCACAGTAAGTGTTTTTACAAAGATTATCACATTTTATCCTCACAACCACCCTGGGAGGTAGGTGCTATCTTTATCCCCACTTTATAGTTGAAGAAACTAAGGTAGACAATGGTTAAGTGACCTGCCAAGGTAAGCATCCAACATGGGATTTGAACTCAGGTCTTCCTGACTCCAGGCCCAGCATGCTCCCCACTGTGCCACCAGGAAGGTGATAGGAAAGTGTTTCCAAAGCATGCCTATAAAATGCCACTGTGCCATGAAATATAAATATAAATACATATATATGCATGCACATATACACATATTTTTTCCCCAGTACTGGAACTTGAACAGTTTGGCATATTTTCCCCCCATAAGTACCGATTCTTTAGATAATGTGTAAAGCATAAAGTTAAAGGATTTGAAATCATCCCTGAGAAGCATGGGAACATATGAATTGATGCAAAGTGAAATATGCAAATTGGAAAAACAGTAAATATGACTATAACAAGGTATACTGAAAGAACAGCAATGACCAAAGGGACAAAGCCTGACCCCAGAGAAACGCTGAGAAAATGGACCTTCCTCATTTATTTCCAGAGGTATGGGACAGAGTACATAATGTTGCATATGGTGTGTTGGCTAGTTTTGCTAAACTTTTTTTCTCCTTTTAAAATACGTGTTAGAAATTCAACTCACTGGGCAGGGAAGTGGGGAAGGATATATTCAGAAATTAAGATGGTATAAAAACAAAAAATACTAATAAAAATAATATTTCTTAAAAAGAGAGATCATTTCTGAGAAAATTATATTTTAGATAGTAATGTAGAAAGAAAGCTTTGATTTGAAAATACTTTTCTCCCCCATAGCCTCAGTACTGATTGGAGAGAGGTGGAATGTGTTAATTGCACCAAGATTGCAGAACCGATATGTAACTTCACTGCAGCCAGACTTCCTCCGTGTTTTCGACCTCATTTCAATGTTTCTTTACGTATTAAAGCTGAGCGAGGAAAGCTGGTTTCTGACTGGGCATTGGTTCCTTGGTTTCAGCTTTTCCGAAATGGTAAGAATCTTTTAATATCTTTTTTTTTCCTTTTTATTTTGACAAGTAGAAGTGAAATATTATTTCTCGGGTTTCCAAGTTTACTTTCTATTTTTCTATTTCTATATTCTTTCTATTTCCTATTTATTTCTATTTTTTGTGAGACAGTAAATATCCAATTCACAACCTGTGCCAATGCTATTACCAGAGGCAGAGCCAAGATGGTGGAGTAAAAGACAGAGACTTGCCCAAGCTCTCCCCCAAACCCCTCCAAATACCTTTAAAAAATAACTCTAGGGGGCAGCTAGGTGGCACAGTAGATAGAGCACCGGCCCTGAAGTCAGGAGGACCTGAATTTAAATCTGGCCTCAGACCAAACACTTGACACTTACTAGTTGTGTGACCCTGGGTAAGTCACTTAACCCCAATTGCCTAAAAAAAAAAAAAATTATTGTAAACAAATTCTAGAGCCACAGAACCCACAAAAAGATGAAGTGAAACAAATTCCAGCCCAGGACAACTTGGCAGGTCAGCAAGAAAGGTCTATTGCAGCAGGGTGAGAAAGGAACACAATCCAGTGTAGGCCATGCCAGCGCAGATCGGGCCCCAGCAAACCCAGAGCAGGCCTCGGGGTGACTGAATCAGTAGCAGCAGTAGTGGTTTCCAGTCTTCTCAGCTCCCAGACACCAAAGACAGCTTAGAAGGTCAGCAGGAAAGTTTTGTCATAACTGAGTGGGAGTGGAGTACAGTCTCGCACAGGCCATGCCACCACAGGCCCAGCCCCAGGAAACCAAGAGCAGGCCTTGGGAGTTAACTGAATCATTAGTGGTAGCAGCTACAGTGGCCAGGGCTGCTTCCAGAGCTCTCAGCCCACAGACTTAGGTAAGGGGGTTGAACAAGTCATAAGGAGATTACCTAGTCTTTTTGCTAGCACTGTGGCAAGACTCTGTTGTTTTGCCATATGCTGATCCGGATCACAGACCTGGGTGGCTCCTCCTAGAGTGAGTAGGAGCACCAGCATAGCAGAGCTTATGGCCACAGTAGAGGAGAACCCTCCTCACAGTTCCAGGGCAGAAAAGAGTGCTTGTGGTCATTCACAGACCAGCGCACAGGCGAGGAGAGTAGTAAACACCTCTCCTTAAATCATACCACCATGGAAGAATGGAAAACTTACGGGTCCCTAGAGGTATCTTTGAAAACAGCTGCACAAAACCCCTGAAGCTTGAGATAATGTGCTCTCCACCCTGGAAGCTGAGGCCTACTTTAGCAAAGAGTTAAAAGTCAAGTAATAGGCTGGGAAAATGAGCAAACAATAGAAAAAACTCTGACTAAAGAAAGTTAATGTGGTGACAAAGAAGATCAAAATATCCTCAGAAGAAGACAACAAAGTTAAAGCTCCTACATCCAAAGCCTCCAAGAAAAATATGTATTGATCTCAGGCCATGGAAGAGCTCAAAAAGGATTTGAAAATCAAGTTAGAGAGGTAGATGAAAAATTGGGAAGAGAAATGAAAGTGTTGCAAGAAAATCATGAAAAATGAGTCAACAGCTTGGTAAAGAATATACACAAAAAAATACTAAAGAAAATAACACCTTAAAAAACAAACTAGGCTAAATGATAAAAGAGGTCCAAAAAGCCAGTGAGGAAAAGAATGCCTTAAAAAGCAGAATTGCCCAAATGGAAAAGAAAGTCCAAAATCTCACTGAAGAAAATAATTCCTTGAACGTTAGGATGGAGCAAATGGAAGCTAATGACTTTATCAAAATCAAGAAACAATAAAACAAAACCAAAAGAATGAAAAACTAGAAGACTATGTGAAATATCTCATTGGAAAAACAAATGACCTGGAAAATAGGTCCAGGAGAGATAATTTAAACATTATTAGACTACCTGAAACCCATGATCAAAAAAAAGAGCCTAGACATTGTCTTTCAAGAAATTATGAAGGAAAACTGCCCTGATATTCTAGAACCAGAGGGTAAAATAGAAATTGAAAGAATTTACCAATCACCTCCTGAAAGAGATCCCAAAAGGAAAACTCCTAGGAATATTATAGCCAAATTCAGGTTCTCAGGTCAAGGAGAAATATTGCAAGCAGCTAGGAAGAAACAATTCAAGTATCATGGAGCCACAGTCAGGATAACACAAGAATTAGGAGCTTCTACATTAAAAGATCAGAGGGCTTGTAATATGATATTCTTGAGGGCAAAGGAGCTAGGATTACAACCAAGAATCATCTACCCAGCAAAACTGAGTATAATCCTTCAGGGGAAAAAATGGATATTCAATGAGATAAAGAACTTTCAAGCATTCTTGATGAAAAGACCAGAGCTGAGTAGAAAATTTGACTTTCAAATACAAGACTCAAGAGAAGCATAAAAAGGTAAACAGGAAAGGGAAATCATAAGGCACTAAATAAAGATAACTGTTTACATTCCTACATGGAAAGATGATATTTGTAAGTCATAAAACCTTTCTCATTATTAGGGTAGTTAGAACAAGTATATATAGACAGAGGGCACAGGTATGAGTTGAATATGAAGGGATAATATCTAAAAAATAAAATCAAGGAGTGAAAGAGGAATGTACTGGGAGAAAGAGAAAGGGAGAAGTAGAATGGGTAAATTATCTCACATAAAAGAGGCAAGAAAAAGCTTTTACAATGGAGGGGAAGAGGGGAGAGATGAGAGGGAATGAATGAATCTTACTCTTATCAGAATTGGCTCAGAGAGGGTATAGAAATCTATCTTACCCTACTGGAAAGTAGGAGGGGAAGGAGATAAAAAGAGGCAGGGGGTGGGGGGTGGTGATAGAAGGGAGGGCAGATTGGAGAAGGTGGTAGTCAGAAACAAAACACTTTTGAGGGGAGACAGGGTAAAAGGAGAGAGAATAGAATAAATGGGGGGGTGGGAATAGGATAGAGGAAAATACAGTTAGCAATCATAACTGTGAAAAAAAATTTTGAAGCAAGTTTCTCTGATAAAGGCCTCATTTCTCAAACATATAGAGAACTGAGTCAAATTTATAAAAATAAAACTCATGCCCCAATTGATAAATGATCAAAAGATATGAACAGTTTTCAGATGAAGTAATCAAAGCTATCTATAGCCATATAAAAAAATCCTCTAAATCACTATTGATTGGAGAAATGCAAATTAAAACAATTCTGAGTTACTACCTCAAAACTATTAGATTGGCTAATAGGACAAAAAAGGTAAATGACAAACATTGGAGTGGATGTGGGAAAAATGAGACATTAATGAACCATTTTTGTGTGTGTGTGAGGCAACTGGGGTTAAGTGACTTGCCCAGAATCACACAGCTAATGAGTGTTATGTATCTGAGACCAGATTTGAACTCAGATCCTTCTGACTCCAGGGCCTGTGTTCTATCCACTGTGCCACCTAGCTGTCCAATGATTTAACCATTCTTTAGAGCAATTTGGAAATATGCCCAAAAGGCTATAAAATCATGCATACCTTTTGACCTAGCAATAACTAGGTCTGTATCCCAAAAGAGATTTTAAAAATGACCTATATACAAAAATATTTATAGCAGCTCTTTTCTGGGAACAAAGAATCAGAAATTGAGGGGATGGCTAAACAAGTAATGATATGTGATTATGCTGGAATACTATTGTACTATAAGAAATGATGAGCAAAATGTTCTCAGACAACCTGAAAAGACTTGCATGGGCTGATGCAAAATGAAATGTACTGTGTACAAAGTAACAGCAATATTGTAAAATTATCAGCTGTGAATGACTTAGCTATTCTCAGCAATACAATAATCCAAGACAACTCTGAAGGACTGATGATGAAAAATGCTATCCATCCCCAAAGAAAGAACTGCATACAGATTGAAGCATACTTTTTTTAACTTTCTTTTTTGAGTTTTTTTTTATTTATGGTTTCCTTCACAACATGACTATTATGAATATGTTTTGCATGACTACAAGTGTATAACTTATGTCAAATTGCTTGTCTTCTCAATAAGGGGGGTGGGAGGGAGGAAGGGAGAGAATTTGGAACTCAGCTTTTTTATTTTGATTTATCAACAATCACTTACATAAGCTTTTGAGTTTTTAATTTTTTCCCCCTCCCTCTCCATCTCACTCCCCAAGACAGCATGCAATCTGATATAGGCTATACATATGCATTCCTATTAAACATGTTTTCACATTAATCATGTTGTAAAGAAGAATTAGAATCAATAGGAAGAACATAAGAGAGAGAAAACAAAACAAAACAGAAGAAAAAAAGAGCAAATAGTATTCCATCTCTATAGTTCTTTCTTTGAACATGGATAGCATTTTCCATCATGAGACCTTTGGAGATGTTGTAGATCCTTGCATTGCTGAGAAAAGCTAAGTCTATCAACATTAGTCATTGCACAATGTGGCTGTTACTGTGTACAACATTCTCCTGTCCCTGCTCACTTCACTCAGCATCAGTCCATACAAGTCTTTCCAGGTTTTTCTAAGTCTGCCTGCTCATCATTTCTTATAGCACAATAGTATTCCATTACATTCATGTACCACAACTTGTTCAGCCATTCCCCAGTTGGTGGGCATCCCCTCAATGTCCAATTCTTGGCCACCACAAAAAGAGCTGCTATAAATATTTTTGTATATGTGGGTCCTTTTCCCATTTGTATGATCTCTTTGGGATACAGCCCTAAAAGTGGTATTGCTAGGTCCAAGGGTATGTACATTTTTATAACCCTTTGGGCACAGTTCCAAATGGCTCTCCAAAATGATTGAATCATTTCACAACTCTACCAACAATGCATTAGTGGAACTCGGAGTTTTAAAAACAAATGTTCACTGATATGAAAATATGTTTAATAGGAATGTATGTATATAGCCTATATCAGATTGTAAGCCATCTTGGGGAGGGAGAGGGAGAAAAATTTAAAGCTCAAAAGCCTATGGAAGTTATTGTTGATAAATCAAAATAAGTTAATAAAAAAAAAGAATGTTAAAAATTGTTTTTACATGTAACTGGGGAAAAATTAAATAATAAAAAGTGTTCTTTCTTCTTCATGGTCACTTTCAAAGTCTAGACCAGCTGACAATAAATCCTGTCAGTTTCTACTATGTTGGAAACATAGGAGAATATAGTTTGAGTATCATTCTGGTAACAAATTAAGTCTGGTGTACAAGGACCAGGTTCATTGATAGTAGGGAACTAAGATGAATCCCAGTGGATTTATCATCCAGTTGGAACTGTTATTGCCTAACCTCAACAGGAGAGATTAATAGAGTCTCAAAACCACTCTGCCTCCACTTAGGCCACTATAATCCATTTATACTGTTGAATATTATTCACCTAAGCCATTATTTTGACTAAGTCTACACTCACAATCCCAGCCCCACTGCTAGAAGCTAGAATGCATTAAATTCACTTTATGACCACTCTATACACTGGCAATCAATCTGCTAGGAACACCCAGGTGTTTTATGTGCAAGTACAACAAAAATAGTTTTCTTGTCAGTGACAGTGGTAACCCAGACTAATTGGAATTTGGCCAATGGAGGGCAAATTCCAGCTTTTAAAAGACCTTGTACCTTATCTTCATCAGGCTGTTTCTCTTGTCAGTTCAATTAGGCTTGGAGGCAAATGATGTCGTATTTACAGGTTCAAACTCTGAGAAAAAATACCTGTGTACAAAAAGCATTATATTTTGGCAAGCCAGGTAACCTCCTCAGCCTTGGCCAACCTTGACCTCACATTTCTGTAGTCTTTTGTAGACTTTCTCCACAACCTCTCTATGAGATAAGCAGACCCCAGTGCACAGTACCTGACACATAGTAGGTTCTTAATACATACTTCTTCATTCATTTTGTAATGAATTACAAAATTCATTTTTAATGGGGAAATTGAGCTCCAACAATGTTAAATATGCCTGGCCAGGCAGTTGTGGTGTAACGGAAACAACGTTAGATTTGCAGTTAGAATACCTGGATTTGAATCCTGGTTTTGCCACTGTGATAGTCCAGAAAGAATAATGGGTCTCTCTGAGGACTCACAAGGCCCCTTAAAGCTGGCTACTTCTACCCTGAATGGGAGGCATGCTTCCTGTTCATACCCTTTTTTGGAAGCTTCCATAGCCCAAGCTTATACTCAGCCAGGCTTATAACTTTATGGAACCCTCCTAAGTCATTTCTTCATATTCTATATATGAAGATATTTTTATTGATTCATTAAAAGAGATGGTGGATTTTTAAAGTAGTTTTAAAATTTTATTTTTAAGTTTTTATTAATGCCTTTTGTTTTTTACATCATCAGTTTTCCCTAGTAACTCTCTCACATGTCCCTTCCTCTCCAAGAGATCTATTCCACATAACAAATAGTATTTTTTTTTTTAAAGACAGAGGTGTATGAAGTGTTCAGAAGGACTAGTACCTCTGGCGTGAAGACTTGGTGGGCCCTTTTCAGGGCTGCTCATCCAACTTTGGTGTCTACCTGATTCACTCAACTCTCACCTTTGGCCCCAAGAAGCTGTAGCATGCACATTGGCCATGCCTCAGCGAACTGTCTTGGTGACAGGCTAAACTAGTTGGAGGGCAACCATCAGGCTTCAAACCTGTTGGTGAGTTGGAGGATATCTGTCCTGAGCATGTGAATGTGGAATGTGGAATGGATATATGAGGACAGTTTATTCCAATGGCCATGAAGGTGGCTTCAGCAGGTACACTTAGAGCTTGGTTGGGCATTGAAAATGCCAACGTCTTTCACACAAATAAAGTCAGATCTAAATAATTGGAAAAACATCAGTTGCTCATGGGCAGGCCGAACTAATATAATAAACATGACAATTCTGCCTAAGCTAATTTACTTATTCAGTGCCATACCAATCAAACTACCAAAAAATTATTTTATAGAGCTAGAAAAAATAAAAATGAGATTCATTTGGAATAACAAAAGGTCCAGAATATCAAGGGAACTAATGAAAAGAAATGTAGGGGAAGGGGGCCTAGTCATTCCAGATCTTAAATTGTATTATAAAGTACCAATCATCAAAACTGCTTGGTACTGGCTAAGAAACAGAGTGGTGGATCAGTGGAATAGGTTAGGTGTGCGAGACAAGGTAGTCAATGACTATAGTAATCTACTATTTGATAAACCCAAAGACCCAGCGTCTAGAATAAGAACTCACTATTTGACAAAAACTGCTGGGAAAACTGGAAAAGAGTAGGCAGAAACTAGGCATAGACCAAAATCTCACACCATATACCAAGATAAAATCAAAATGGGTTCATGATTTACATATAAAGGCTGATATTATGAGCAAACTGAGACAGCAAGGAATAGTGTACCTATCAGATTTATGGAGAACAGAAGAATTCATGAGCAAACAGGAGATAGAGAACATTACGAAATGCAAAATGGATAACTTTGATTACATTAAATTGAAAAGTTTTTGCACAAACAAAGCCAGTGCAACAAAGATTAGAAGGAAAGTAGGAAATTGGGAAAGAATTTTTACAACTAGTGTCTCTGATAAGGGCTTTATTTCTAAAATATATAGAGAATTAAGTCAAATTTATAAGAATACAAGTCATTCCCCAATTGATAAATGGCCAAAGGATATGAACAGTCAGTTTTCAGATGAAGAAATTAAAGCCATCTATAGTCATATGAAAAAATGGTTAAAATCACTATTGATTAGAGAAATGCAAATCAAAACAACTTTGAGATACCACATCACACTATCAGATTCACCAACATGACAAAACAGGAAAATGATAAATGTTGAAGATGTGGGAAAATTGGAACACTAATGCATTGTTAGTGGAGAGCCATCTGAAACTATGCCCAAAGGGCTACAAAAATGACCCAGCAATACCACTTCTAGGGCTGTATCCCAAAGAGATAAAAAAAAATGGGAAAAAGACCCACATGTACAAAAATATTTATAGCAGGTCTTTTTGTGGTGGCAAAAAATTAGACATTGAGAGGATGCCCATCCATTGGAGAATGGCTGAACAAGTTGTGGTATATGAATGTAATGGAATACTATTGTGCTATAAGAAATGATGAGCAGGTAGACTTCAGAAAAACCTGGAAAGACTTGTATGGACTGATGCTGAGTGAAGTGAGCAGAATCAGGAGAATGTTGTGCACAGTGACAGCCACATTGTGTGATGACTAACTTTGATAGTCTTAGCCCTTCTCAGCATTACAAGGATCTAAGACATCTCCAAAGGTCTCATGATGGAAAATGCTATCCACATCCAAAGAAAGAACTAGGGAGTTTGAATGCAGATCAAAGCATATTATTTGCTATTTTTTTCTTCTGTTGTGTTTTGTTTCCTCTTTCCGGTGGTTCTTCCTATTGGTTCTAATTTTTACTTACAACATCACTAATGAGAAAATATGCTTAATAGGAATGCATATGTATAGTCTATATCAGATTGCGCTCCATCTTAGGGAGGCAGGTGAGGCAGGAGGGAGAGAAAAAATTTAAATTCAGAAGCTTTTGGAAGTGATTGTTGATAATTCAAAATAAATTAATTTTAAAAAAATATTTTCTCTTGTAAATTTTAAAATCTGATTTATTCTTTCAATTTTAATTTCAGCAACAATTGGACCTCCATTAGATGTTCTTGTGACCTCACTTGATGGCTCTCTTATCATCAGCTTCAAGCCTCCCTTCAAAGTAACATCTGCTAAATTTAACTATTATATCTATTACTGGGAGAAAGAAGGAAAACAAAAGGCAAGAGTATTTTTTTCTTATTTGCTTGTTTAGTCCCTTATGATTGTTGTTTTGTATTACCTTTTAATGTTTGTCTTAATTCTTCTGTTTGAACTTCAAAATTTTTCCCGCAACTCTGGTCTTTTCATCAGGAAGACTTGGAAGTCCCCTATTTCATTTAATCCCCTGCAGGATTATACTGAATTTTGCTGAGTAAGTTATTCAAGGCTGCAAGCCTGTATTTTTTGCTTTCTGGAATACAATTTTCCAAGCTCTATACTCCAACATTCTCATTTCGTTCCCCATTTCATTCATTGAGCTCTCCATTTCCTAACCAGTACCACTGCATGTTAGGGATTACTGCTATGTAGTATAGTTTGAGATCTCCTATTGCTAGGTTCCCTCCCTTCCTACTTTTTTCCATTTTTTTCCCTTGAAATTCTCCAAATAAACTATCTTATCATTGGCAAATAGAGAAAAATTTGCCTCCTTTTTTCTTATGCTTAGTCTCTCAACTTCATTTTCTTCTATTGTTGCTATAATAAGTATTTCAATTGCCATACAGTAGCAGAGACAAGGTGCAACCGTGTTTTATCTCCTGTTTTATTGGGAAAGCTTTTAGTGTTTTTCCATTAAAAATGACGCTGTACAGTTTGGAAAATTAGGCTTAGGCCTACACCACCACAGTGGGGGATACCTGTGTACGTTATTTTACATATGTGTTAGGCCCACAGATATGGAATATTACAAACATTTTCAGGTATTTTTCAAAATGTATTGATTGGTTATGGATTTTCTTTCTTCCTTTTTTTCTCTTAAAAAAGTTATTAATTATATAGGATAGCCCTCTGGGAGGGGAAAAGATACAGAAGGAAATTTAGGTGACGCAAAAACAAAAGATATCAATAAAAATTTAGGGGGCGGGGCGGAGCCAATATGGCAGAGTGAAAGCAGTGACTTGCTTGAGCTCTCCTCCAAACCCCTGCAAATACTCATAAAAAATGGCTCTAAACAAATTCTGAAGCAGCAGAATCCACAAAAAGACAGAGTGAAACATATTTCCAGCCCAAGACAACCTGGATGATTGATCAGAAAGATGTATCGCGCCAGGCTGGGAGCGCAGCGCAGCGTGGGCACGCAGGCTACAGTGAACCTGGAGCAGGCCTCAGAGCACTGAATCGCGGGCAGCTGTGGAGGTTTCCAGACTCCTCAATCCACGAATGCCAAAGACAACTTAGAAGGTCAGTGGGAAAAGTCTGTTTCTATGGGTGGTCAGAGAGGAAGGCGGGGTCTCAGCTCCATTCCTCAAGAGCCTGGCCCTGGGCAGGGCAGCTGCTTCCCGAGCTTCCTGCCCACAGACTGAGGGGGAATCCAGTGGCTGATCAGAGAGGGACTGCAGGATCTCTTTGCCAGTGCTGAGGCAGGAATCTCTTGCTTTGCCCGTGTTTGGCTGGGTCACAGTTCTGGGCGGCAGTGCTGGGGTGAGGAGGAACACTGGTGTGGTGGAGCTTGTAGCGGCTGTGAGAGAAGAACCCCCTCCTCACAGTTACAGGACAGAAAGGAGTACTTGTGGTCACAGGCCAGGAAAGGAGTAAACACCTCACCCCTTATCATACCACCTTGGAAGAACTGAAAACTTACAGGTCCCTACAAGTATCTCTGAAAACAGCTACACAAACCCCTGAAGCTTGGGACACTACATTCTCCACATTGGAAGCAGACTCTTACCTTAACAAGGAGTGTAAAACTCAAGTAATTGGCCAGGATCATGAGTAACCAGCGCAAAAAGAGTCAGACCACAGAATCTTACTTTGGTGAAAAAGAAGATCAAAATATACAACCAGAAGAAGATAACAAAATCAAAGCTCCTACATCCAAAGCCTCCAAGAAAAATATGAATCAGTCCCAGGCCTTGGAAGAGCTCAAAAGGGATTTTGAGAAGCAAGTAAGGGAAGCATAGGAAAAACTGGGAAGAGAAATGAGAGTGATGCAAGAAAATCATGAAAAACAAGTCAACAGCTTGCTAAAGGAGACCCAAAAAAATACTGAAGAAAATAACACCTTAAAAAACAGCCTAACCCAAATGGCAAAAGAGGTCCAAAAAGCCAATGAGGAGAAAAATGCCCTAAAAAAAAAATTGGACAAATGGAAAAGGAAGTCCAAAAGATTACTGAAGAAAATACTTCCTTAAAAATTAGAATAGAGCAATTGGAAGACAGTGACTTTATGAGAAATCAAGACACTGTAAAACAAATCCAAAAGAATGAAAAATTAGAAGACAATGTGAAATATCTCATTGGAAAAATAACTGACCTGGAAAATAGATCCAGGAGAGAGAATTTAAAAATTATTGGACTATCTGAAAGCCATGATCAAAAAAAGATCGTAGACATCATAAAGAAAAAAAAAAGAAAAAAAATTTACTCTAAAATCATGATATCGCTTGATTTTAGATATATTTGTGTTCAAATTTACAAGTTTTCAAAAATAAATAAATAAATGGGTCAGCTAGGTGGCACAGTGGATAGAGCACCACCCCTAGATTCAGGAGGACCTGAGTCCAAATTTGGCCTCAGACACATTACACTTACTAGCTGTGTGACCCCAGGCAAGTCACTTAACCCCATTGCAAAAAATAATCTATAAATAAATAAATAAATTTTTTACAAGTTTTCAGAGAAGTAGGTAAATAAATTCATTCATAATACTTTATCAGTTGGAATATTCAAATTTTGTTTGCAACATTGAAGTAATTTTCCAAAGAAAAATTACAGTTCTTTTTTGTTTTGAACTTAACAGACAAACAAAAATAAACATTTCACTGTATAACAGAAAGGATTGTTGTGAAAATAAACTTCTGTTACTTTGTGGTGCTGTTTTTTGTTTTTGTGAGGCAATCAGGGTTAAGTGAATTGCCCAGGGTCACACAGCTAGTAATGTTACTTTGTTTTTAACATGATAATAATAAAACTTTCCTTATTGTCTGTGAGTGCTTATACATGTCTTTCTCCTTTCTTCTGTATGTTTTTTTTTAAATAAAAACTACTCTTTTTGCTCTTTCTTTGGTACATGAATTTTGAAGTTGAGAAAATATTCCAAAGAATGAAAAATGGTACAGATCTTCCCTCTGATATAAGCAAAAACATTAGAGATCCCAATAATTCATTTGTGGTGTTTTCCCAATAGATCAAGGGCCCTGTCATCAGCCAGCCCATTCAGCTTAATGACTTAAAAGTGCCAAGTGAATACTGTTTACAAGTTCAAGCAGAACTGATTCCTGATTATCTGGAGATCCATCGCCCAGGGCTATTAAGTAACATATCTTGTCATGAAACCAAAGCTGAGGGTAAGTATATTTATGAGTATGTATTTTCTTTATATCCTTTCTGAGCAGCATACATCTTAGGACAGATTAGAAATACTTTATAGGCACAAAATATGGGAATTCCAAGTGTCGATGGTGGTGGAGATAAGGGACATCTCCTTCCATTTCGAGGGAAGGGAAACAGTAAGAGTAGAGCACTATATTACAGAAATGGAAAACATGTGCTAGGATTTGAACTCTATCTCCATACCACAAGCTTACAAATAGTAGACAGTGTTAGAAAACAGTATCTCTTTGTTTTATTTGAAAGTGAATACTGGGCATGTTTTAAGCTAATTTGAATGCAGGGATTCATAGATATTTAACTCATACTCTCAGTGATAATATTGGGGTTTTATTCTCAATTTTTTTTTTGCAGCTTCAACTAAGCTACAACGAACCGTAATAATAATTTTGGGAATTTTTGCATTGATTGTTCTGGTCCTGAGTTGTTACTTTCTGGCACAGCAGTTCCAAGGCCTAATAAAGCATTATTTTCATTCTCCTCCAGGAATCCCATCCCAAATAAAAGAGGTATGTACACAAATTCACAACAGGTACAGGAAGAGGAAGCTAATTAACTACCTAAAGCTTTTCTGTCCACAGGATTGGTCTAAAATAGTGGCATAAGCCAGAAAAGGAATTTAGAGCAGGGCTCAGGGGAAGAAGATAGGGAAGATGGAGAGAGGAAATTAGTGATTTTTAATGTAGTGCCATTCCATTTTAAACCTGAAATGACCTAGAGAGCTAGTATTTCTTTATTTTATGATTAATGCCCCCAAAGCATACCCAATTAAGTGCCTAATTACAGTATAGAGAAAGTTGGCTTGTTTTTCTGGTAAATATGGAGAAATATCTCAAAAGACAAGCCTTGGAAGGAGGAAGGGCACTTGCCTTGAGAAAGCCTTTGAGATTTCTAAAATTCTAATACTGCTGTTCTCCATTTCATAAAACTAAAGAAGACTGTAAAACAGAATATAAAGGGCAGCTAGGTGGCACAGTGGATAGAGCACCGGCCCAGGAGTCGGGAGGACTTAAGTTCAAATCCTGTCTCAGACCAGACACTTGACACTTACTAGCTGCGTGACCCTGGGCAAGTCACTTAACCCCAATTGCCTTAGAGGGGGGAAAAAAACAATATAATAAAACTGAAAGAATCTGAAACCTTAGCTGGTAAATTTGTCAGGCTGTCTAAACCCTGTTTCATTATCATTACGCATCGCACAGAATATTCAGGACCTTTGAAAGAAATAGGTTACCTAGAATACATCCCAAGGATAATAACCCTTTCTCTCTCCATCTTCCTTACCCTCTTTCCTTTGATCTAAATTCCAGTACTTCAAACCAAGGAAAGTATTTTGTGGGCAGAAAAAAAGGCAGATAACTTCCTTCTCTTTGGCCTGAGGTCACTGGGCTTCATTATTTTGCATCTGAAAGGAATTTAAACTTCACTTGAATATATGAGGTCCAATCATAAAGAAGTAAGATTTTCCTGAATTGTGGGGCCTGTCTTGTTACTTTATAGGCATACTTGATATGTGTATATCAAATTAAATTATTTAGTCAAGTTTTGTTAAGGATCTGCAAGAATTTTTAATTAAACCAATTATGTATTTATACTTAATGATGATGATGATGATGATATCTAGCATTTATATATGACTCTGTGCCAGAAATATCTCAAGGGAAGCACTGTTATCCCCATTTTACAGTTGAGGAAACTGGGGCAAACAAATTATGACTCACCCAGGGTCTCCCAACTGTTAAGTACATGAGGCCAGTCTTTTGCACTCCAGTCTCCAGTATCCACTGAGGCTAGCCACCTTTATTGTTGAATGTAATTGTATACCTTGAAGTTTCCTTAGGATGTTTAAATTTCACAAATGTTTGTTATTGCTCAAATGATACTTTCCCATGAGACCATTCCTTGGTTGTTATTTTCTCAGGGTGACAGTAAGGCTAAGAATCTTAAATTATCTGCTGCTAGATTTTAAAGCTCTTAGACAGTAGGGACTGTCTTTGTTCTTTTTTGTATCTCTTACATTACCCTAGAGCAATCGGCCAGTTAGTCATCTAGCAATTATTAAGCACCTACTAACTACCATGCAATGTGCTAAGTGCTGGGGATCCAAAGAAAAGCAAATATAATCCCTGCTTTCAAGGAGCCCACAGTCTAACAGGGGAGACAACATGCAAAGAATTATGTACAAACAAGATATATACAGTTAGGACAGCACTCAAGTAGGAGCATTGAAAATGGACAGTGGAGATGTCTTAGAGTTGGGTTTTGGCAAGGCATGAATGGTGAATAGGACAAGGGGGGCAAGAACTTATAGTTGACAGCATGACAGCTTGACAGAAGACAGCATGTAGCTGAACTGGTTAACTGCAGAATGAAGACCAGGAGCAGGGTTAACGGTCTGGTCAATGGAGGGGTGGAATGACTGGAAGTCATAGTGAATATGAGTAAATTTAGGAGTGAGGAAGAGGATGAGATGAAAGGAAGCTGTGGTCCTAGAAAAATTTCAGAATTTTGGCTCATGGAGGTAGAGGTTATTCAGGACCAAGGGCACGACCATCCCTGCATGTGGCTGAAGTAAATTGAAGGAACAGGTTGTGGCAATTGAGGAGGTGGTGAATTTGGGTACTTGAAAGGACACTAGCATGCTTATTGAAGGCAGGGGTTGGGATAGAGAGAAAGATTGTGAAAGCAGGTGCTGGATTCCTGGAGAAAGGAGGGAGAATGACCCAGGAACCTAGAGATAATTGTGACAAGCATCTGGAGGACATGATACAGACAAAGTTAACCTCCAAAGAGAAGACAGTTAGGAAATGGCAATGAAGAGCAAATAAGTAAGCCAGTGGTTTCCTCCTCTTGGTGACCTATTTTATTAGGGCATTGAATAATATGCTGTCAGTATAGAAGAATATATCTAAGGATGCAGTGACTCATGGGGTATTGGGGGAGAGAGGTCAGGTTTCTTGGAGTGCAGAAAAGATGGTAATAGTATGAGAGGAAGAAGTCTAATATGTAGGGAAGTTTGTTAATTATAGAAGAGGGTTCCAAAGAAAGGGAGGAAAAATGAAGACAAGGAAAGTTATTGGTATCCTTAATGATTTATATGTGTGTTTACGCACATGTTTATCACAAGAGATGTCAATGGAACCATGTGTTTATAGATGATAAACATAGTCTGAGGTGGTTATCTATTGTTCTTAAAAGATTTTAGATGTAGAGTTGAATGGGACCTTATAGGCCACTGAGTCTTACCTCTGTATTTTATAGAAAACTAAGGCTTAGAGAGAGTAAGTGAAGTACCCAAGGTTACTCAGCTAGTGAGTATATGAGGCAGCAGAAATGTCCTACCCCAGTACCCTCCACTGTACCATTTAGCTGCCTTTGAATTGTAGATTTAAAAATTATTGTGAAAGGGGCAGCTAGGTGGCGCAATGGATAGAGCTCAGGTCTTGGAGTTCAAGTCTTGCCTCAGACACTTGACACTTACTAGCTGTGTGACCCTGAGCAAGTCACTTAACCCCAATTGCTAAACCCCCCCAAAAAACAATTGCTGTGAAATCTTTAATAGGAAAGTCATTATCAAACTACTATCAAAGCTGTCATAGGTTGAAGGACCAGTTATATTCTTGGTGGACTTCAAATACAGCAACCCAGAAAGTCGTGATCACCAACTAACAAATAATTTACTAAAATCTTTGCAGTGAAGGACTACACATCACCAAAGGAAATGTCATCGTACAAAAATTATATTCATTCAACAAATAGACCAAAGAAGTACAAAATGAGCATGTCAGTAGAAATGTTCAGAGGAGCTCAACGATCTCGTTAAATGGGCATTTCTTCCAATGTGTATAATTTCCTTACATCCAGTTTTCATCCAGTAAACTTTGGCAAGATGATCCTATTGCAATAACACCATTCCTTTTACCAGATGAGTCAGGGTTACTTTAAGGGATTCCAGCAAACAGCCCAAGAATGAAATCAGTCAAATTCTCTTCTTCCTAGTAATTCACAGCTATTGCCCTCTAAATGAGTAATTTTGTTAGCTAAATTCCTGAGAAGAAAGAAACAGACCACACCCATATAACTCTTGTGAGTCTTATTGTAATATATTCTTTGAGGTCAGACGGGGTCTCTAGAAGGCAGAAAATGAGATGGGACACACCCAAGGGTAGGCTGGAGCATCCTGAACCAGATCATGAAAGCCGGTTGTTGAATTTTTACTGCAAGCATTTATACTTCAGAAGTTGGAAACTGCTACAAATCAGGGTTTGATTTATTATTTTGGTGATTCCTAGACTTAAGAAGTGATGGGGAAAATGCCAACAATGCAGATTAAATTTAAAAGTGAGTCCTAGGGGCAGCTAGGTGGCACAGTGGGTAGAGCACTGGCCCTGGAGTCAGGAGGACCCGAGTTCAAATGTGACCTCAGACACTTGACACTTATTAGCTGTGTGACCCTAGGCAAGTCACTTAATCCTGATTGCCTCACCAAAAAATAAAATAAAATATAAAATAAAAGTGAGTCCTGTATTTACAGTTTCAGGTCTGTGTCTAAAATCTGTGTCTCCAGCTATCTGAGCAGCAGAGGCCTCTAGTCTCAGGTCAGCTAGTGAAAAAGAGGGCACCTCCTCAGTAGGCTAGTGGGGGTCTGCAAGAGCACAGACTGGGTGGCAGCATCAAGGATGCTTACCCACCAGTTTTATCTGGGCAGTGAAAACAACTTAGGATTCCGATCACCTAGTCAAGGGTTGAAAGACAGAATCAGGTATTAGCACCTCCAAAAATGGCTCACAAACATCCTTTTATACAATAAATAAATAGTTCTCAGGAATTCTAGGACAGTGATTGGAAAATTCATCTTACATCTGCTTAGAATGCAGAAATTTGTTATCTGTAAGAACTAAGAGTAGACAAAAAGTATTTCTGGATTGATGAGCATAATCACACCTTTGGAAAAAGAGAGAAATCTTCCCACCACTGTGGCTTAAGGCATAAATTATGCCTTTAAATGGAAAACAAAGTATCATAAAGGGATTGTCCGTAATCTTCTAAATAAATTTTTCCATCGCCAGGGGAAATGGTCTTGAAGTATGCTCCTTGGGATAGTCGCACCGAATAATTGACAGCTTTTCTGTTGGTAGCCTATATATGAATGCTTACCTACTGTAGCCAGAAATGTGAGGCTCAAGAAGATTCACTAGGATTCTAATATTGGGGAGAAAAGGCCTTAATTTACCAATATAGCTATGTATAGATGTATATTCATGTATAAATCCTCTAAAAATAGTATATTTACTTTCAGAGAGGAGGGCTGAAATTTGTAGTAACAAAAGTGTAAATAACAAACATATCCAGGTGTATTATCTTGAACATGGGTAGAACTGCAGAGGCCAAGCATTAGAGGATGCATTGTATAGCCATGTTTTGTTAGCTCCAGTACGCCAGCTGACTAACCTTAAAAGCAGCCCATGGAGAGTCAGGATGGCTCATGTTAAAAAGCCAAAATATAATCAAAACAACTCTGAGGTACCACACCACACCTATCAGATAGATTGGCCAACACGATAAAACAGGAAAATGACAAATGTTGGAGAAGATGTGGGAAAATTGTTGGTGGAGTTGTGAAATGATCCAACCATTTTGGAGAGCCATTTGGTACTATGCCCAAAGAACTATAAAAATGTGCATACCCTTTGACCCAGCAATACCACTTCTAGGGCAGTATTCCAAAGAGATTATACAAATGGGAAAAGGACCCACATGTACAAAAATATTCATAGCAGCTCTTTTTGTGGTGGCAAAGAATTGGAAATTGAGGGAATGCCCATCCACTGGGGAACAGCTGAACAATGTGTGGTTTATGAATGTAATGGAATACTATTGTTCTATAAGAAATGATGAGCAGACTGACTTTAGAAAAACCTGGAAAGACTTGTATGGTCTGATGCTGAGTGAAGTGAGCAGAGCCAGAAGAACGTTGTACACAATAACAGCCACGTTGTGCAATGACTAATGTTGATAGACTTAGCTTTTCTTAGCAATGCAAGTGTCTAAGACATCTCCAAAGGTCTCACGATGGAAAATGTTATCCACATCCAAAGAAAGAACTATAGAGTTTGAATACAGATTGAAGAATACCATTTGGTTTTTTTTCTTATTTTGGTTTTCTCTTTCTTGTGGTTCTTCCTATTGGTTCTAATTCTTCCTTACAACATGATTAATGTGAAAATGTTTAATAGGAATGCATTATGTATAGCCTATATCAGATTGCATGCTGTCTTGGGGAATGAGGGGTGGGGAGGGTGGGGGAGAAAAATTTAAAACTCAAAAGCTCATGGAAGTGATGGTTGATAACTCAAAATAAATTAATTTAAAAAATGCCACAGCATCTAGGTTAAATAAAATAAAGTTCAAAAAAAACCGCCAAAACATTCTGACCAATCTTACTGTCATCAATTATGGGTAAATGTTTTACAAGTCTGTGTGGATGAAATAAATTACTTGGTAAGTTAATAATTAAAAGTACGTTAAGTAGGAAAAAACCCTTTCAAACAGTATTCATATATTGATTTTTCAGAGATACGCTGGAAACTCCCTATGCTGATTCACTGTGTTTCAAGTTAGTCATTCCCCTTTTTGTACATTCCCCTATTGGGCAAGCACTTCCCTAGTGACTCACTAGACCATGTGGTGTAGTACAATGCCAACACTGGATTTGGAATCAGATAATTTGGAATTAAATCCTAGCTCTGATATTTAATGTCTCCAGACACTATGCTTCCTTGTCTGTAAAATGACAGGTTGGACTAGATTTTTTAGATGCTTTCTGTGATCCTTTGGGCTTAGTAAAATACAGTTGTTGAATAGCATTTTGTTAACACTGATCGGTCTTGTTTAAAATACAGTGTGAATATATTTGTTTGGAGGCTGGGGGTGGTGATGCGCAACATTAAAGCATGAAGGGCTTGCCTCATAAAGTCATGGACAATTTTTGGGGGTCTAATGTACTAACCTGATCTTATTTCTGATCCTTTCTAGTATTTAATGGATCCCAATGAGCCTATTTTAGAAGCACTGGACAAGAACAGCTCAATGGAAAAGGATCGTTGGGATTCCTTATCTATTATTACCTGCACAGAAGAAAATCAAGCTGTCTTCAGCAGTAATTTAAGTGACAATACTTGTACGGATAACCAGCCAAGTACAAAAATTACCTAGAGCCAATAAACTGTGAGAATCACTGTCTAAACTTTATAGGAGGCCAGTTTCCATATTTCTGTCTACCACAGATGCTATATCTAAGTGGTTGGGGCAAGTTTTATTTTCTTTTTAACTGAGGATACCACTAAATATGCATTACTGGCATTCTTCCAGTGAACACTCAATTATAAAATATCTTCCTGGCCTAGAAAAAACAAGATGGACACTTCACAAATGTTCCCCAAAAAACACTAAGAGGATCTCCTAACCTACAGTACCTTAATTGAGAGGCAGCATAATAATAATGGAAAGAACTGCAGACTAGGAGCTGGATTTTGATTTCCAGTTGTACCACTATTTCACTGGGTGAAATATCTCTTCACCTCTCCCTGCCTCAGTTTCTTAATCTGTAAAATGGAGTTGAACTATAGAAGCTTCCAGGTTATTTCCCACCTCTAAAACTTCACTGGCTGGCACCCCTATGAAACTGTCAGTTTGATACTGGTCTTGGCCACGTTTCAGTTTTAAGAAAATGTTATGATTTAATCTTGTAAATAAATATTTGTTAACTACAAATTTTCTAAGCTAATACATTATATGGTTAAACCTTTTTTTAAAATAAATCCTGCAAAAAGTTATTGGGTTTTTTTATACTTTAAGTATTTCCATGGTTTCTGAAGTTTCAACTTTTTCTTCTGCTATATTCTTCAGTTTATCTACAAACATAATGCAGTTTCCTGTCTGGTGTCTAACAACTGACTTATTAAGTTTGTGAGCCAGTTCCTTGCAACTGGCGGATTTTCAGGTGGTGAATTTGCACTTTATATGAGTTCCACAACATTGTCTAGGATGTGTATCTAGACAAGCACTATGAAAATTATGAAATGCATTATGACAATATGGATGAAGTTCCTTGAGCATTCAAGTGATATTTACTTTTTACCAGGAAAGGATCAAGACTTTTATTCCATTCTTGTTCCTTTTTTAAATAAATCCTTTCTAATAACCATCTAACATACGGAAAATAGCTTCTAAAACTTTAATTACTGATTTGACTTATGAAAACTGGTTACAGAATTGCATGTTAATAAACATTAACCAAGTTGAAAGTGCCAGGCTCTTCATAGGTGAAATCAGGTATAGCCCTATTTAGTATTTATCTGAGAGTGACAGTCAAACTCAAGACAAAGATGTGAAGCAACTTGGAAAAGAATTATGCTAACAGGGGCAGCGCAATGGATAGAGCTCTGGCCTTGGAGTCGGGAGGACCTGAGCTCAAATTTGACCTCAGACACGTTGACACTTACTAGCTGTGCGACCCTGGGCAAGTAAGTTAACCCCAAGTGCCTCACCAAAGGAAAAAAAAATAGAATTCTGCTAACAATCAACCAATTAGTCTGTAACGTGCTTTTGGAAAGGGTGTCTGACCTTACGTCTGGCTTTTCTCTCTCTCCGCTTCCCCACCCTAACACCCTAGGCATCCACAAGAGAACTGCGGGAAGAGATATAAGCTTTTTAAGTACCCAACATTTAAGTGTAAATTGTTATTATGAACCTCAGGTTTTTTGGTTTTTTTTGATACCAGCTGGTGGGGAGGCAAAGCCAAGATGGCAGAGAAAAGGCAGTACTCCCTGAGCTCTCCTCAAGACCCCTCTGACCACTATTAAATAATATCATAAAACAATTCCTGGAGCAGCAGAACCCACAAAAGAACAGGATGAAATAATTTTCCAGCCTAAGACAGTTTAGAAGGCTGGCAGGAAAAGTCTGTCACACCTGTGTGAAAGTGGAGCACATGTTTTCAGACTTTTTCATTACATTATACTGTTTTCCCTTTTGTTCTTTTAAAAAAATGTACTTGTTATATGGCAGGGCCCTCTGAGAACAAGGGTTGGGGGGGGCACGAAGAATTCTAATGATGCAATTATGTAAAAAAATCAGTACTCATTATGATTCATGGTCTTTATTCGCCGGCAGAAGATAAACTTGTCTGATTTGTTATTTCTTGATATGCTACACCTTAAGCTCTGCCACAGAACACATGCAGCCCTTTCTTACATCTCTGACCCTCAAGATCGTGGGGTCCTCTGGGGTTTACTCAGCTCTGCTGTTCTACGTCCTACTCTACAGTCTTTCCTAAGGATAATAAAACGTAATGTAATTTGTGACTGCACACTGTAGTGCCTCGTTACATTGATTTAGCATCTTTCGGAAGCTTCCTAGTACATAATATACAGGTATGTAGTTTATGGTCCATCAGTTTATTAAGGACTTCCTCTGTATACAAAACAGGGTAGGGGAATACAAATCCATGGCTACAGCATGCTCCATTCCCCCTTAGCAGAAAGGAAACGACATCCACTACTAAAATCTATTACTTCACAGGGTTTGTTTGAAGATCAAATGAGAATATACTTTTTTCATATTACATATTTTGATAATTTTTGAATTCATAGAGAATTTGTGAAAAGGGCTTAGTATCATATTTTTTTAGAACAGCTAACCACCATATTAACACTTCCTAAATCCACAGATTCAGTAAGCCAAATTATCTTGCTCAAATGTGTGTAAATGCTCTGCACACCTTAAAGTGTTATATAAATGCCAGCTATTATGTAGGTATTACACGCTTTAAGATTTACAAAATGTTCTCTCTATATATACATATGTATATAATCTCCTTTGGGCAAAAGAATCTGATTCAGTAATTAAAATCTCTGAGATTATTAATGTGGTCCCCATTTTTTTATAAGAAAATAAGCACAAAGCAATTAATTATTTGTTCATATTCACAATACGGATTTTTCCCCCTATGTTTTCAGTAGAAAAAAGGATCCTAATTTTTAATGTTATTCTAGAGTGTTCTGGCAAAGCAATTTGCTGTAGAAATAACAACTCACCGAGAGGATGCCCAAATACTCCAGAAGTGCTGAGAACACATGCACTTTTTATTTGTTTTTATATAAGCTTCGTCTTTTAGCCACTTATTTGTTTAAATGACTAATAAAACAATTTTCAAAATACATTTTTGGTCACATAAATTTAACAAACCACCCTTAAAAGAAATATTTATTGTATTTAAAATAAGTTACAACCAAGGGGACATAAAAAGGGACTTCAAAGATGCTAGTTCTATGGTTTAAGAAAACAAAAAGGTTGCCAAGGTTTTTAAACAAAAGGACACAAACAGTAGTAAACAGCATTAAGTGTAGACAATAGCACAGCTGTCCACAATTTGCTTCATATTCTGTGCAAAGGAAACTCTCAGGAAAGATATTTTTAAAGCTGCATTTTAATGCTATTTGTTTTTAGAGTCTGTCTTAGAGACAAGAAAAATAATTTGTAAAACTAGGGAAAAATAAAGTACAACCAAAACCTATGTAACAAGTGAGAGTGCAATAGAAGATGGTGACAATATTCAAACAATTCCCTTGAGACTACACTGTGTATTTGTGCTTACTTAGCTAATACAACTCAATAAATTAGAGCTATGATTGTAATATAATACATGCCTGCAAAATTTTCTAAATGTACTTTACAACAGTTTACCCAAAGCTCAATGAATACATTAAAAGAGGGCCTTTCAGTCTTGCAAATAAGTGAATAGAACGCTTATTTCTTAAACGACATAGTGGCAGTACCCTTTTGAAAGGAAAACTTTATTTTTTAATGTTTTCCCCATACCTTCTATTACAGTAAAAGTATCTGTTGTACTACTCTGCGCTCTTAAATCTTGATTCTTTCAAGCCAATTTGCTTTAACATGAGCTTAAGCAATGCTGTCATATAATCTATAGATTGTAAAAAGAAAAGCACAATACACAGACTATTTTACTTGTATTTTCTAAGAATTATGCTGCCAAGTTTTGTGGTCATTTTACTTTAACCACATTAAATCTAAGCTAATTAGTTGTACACTACCCCATTTCAAAGTCTTGCCATTCAGAAACATTTTTTCTTCAAGAGTTATTTCCAAATTAGTCCTTTGGGTATTTAAAAAATCTTCATATACATTTATCTTCCACTTTAATGCAAGCAAGCATTAAAAAGAAAAAACCAAAACACGCTCATTTTCTTTGCCAAAACAAATACAACTTATTGAAATGTCCTTCCTAACTAACGGGTCAGTGCTGATTTCAGATATTCACCAATTTATTTTTGCACATCTTCAGTAGTTAGATACAGCATACACGAGCACTGTCAATAAGTTCTAAAGTGACATGATGCAACCTTGCTCAGAGAGCACAGATCAAGCCTTAGGTGTGCAAGAATAAAAACAGATATTTTCCACCATCTATAATAATATATACATCCATATATGTACATATTCACAATCTATTCAATGAAATAAAGGGTAGAAACTACATCAAAGTAGATACTGGCATAAAAGGAAAACAATTTGACAACATTTGATGTAAAACAATCCACTAGCAAAATGTAAATCAAATTGGGAGAGAAAATTTTATACATAAAGAATATAACAAAACAGTTTTTGATGCAATTAGTGATTTATCCCCATAACTCTTCTGTTCGTCCAAATTTGTAGATAAGGGTACTATAAAAACATGAAAAACATATGTTATACATAGTGAGAAAAACTTGGAACTACTTGTACATTACAACACATATCTATATATCAGCTAAGACATTATCTTTCATAACCCAGCTTCCTGAACTAGAAATGTCCAAACTGCTTTGAATGTTATTCTTAAAGCACAAATACATTATAATATTCTAATATGTAAGAGAAGTAGAGAATTTTTCAGTCATTATTTCTCTTTCAAATCCAACCATATCCAAAAAATTAGAGCCTAGGGTTTTCTTGTTACTAAAAACGACTTGCATTTACATATTCATTTATATACTATTTTGTAATTTACAGTTAAGCACTTTCCTCTAAACAACTCTGTGACATTAAAATTATTTAGTACCAATAACTTCACCAATTTATCTGAGTGCCTCACCCTCGTGTTTCATTAGATTAACTCTTTATTTTACCTTTCAATACCTGCTACTTGAAATTCATATTCAACTCTCAGCTAAAATATATTAAATAAAAATTCTACAACTATAGCTGCCACTTCCAGGTACTAACCAATACTATAAAAGCATATTCTTGGTCCTAAATTATAACTGAAGTTTAAACTGGTAGCAGGAGAGAGCTTCTGGAGAAAAGGGAGTTTTGTCATTTGGATTTCTATTGGTCAGGCTGGCCTACTAAACAGGAGGTACTTAAGTGCCTACTGATTAACTAATTGACGAGAGGGGAAAAGGACAAAGGACATGTTAAGCTGATAAGAGGAAAAATTAAAGATCTGAGTGGGACTCTGAACCACAAAGTAGTAACATGTAAACACCAGAGGAAACTGTTTTTTGAAAATAGGTCACAAGACCCGTGTGATCATCAACCTACACAAAATAATCCTTATAATAAAACTTCATGTTAACTGGTATAAAATAACTGAAACTATCAACTCACTAGCATTTTTTAAATGACAAGATCACACAGGATGGGAAGATCTTGTGCTGCCCAAAAATCTAACTCAAAAACTTCAGGAGTTACCTTCAAAGTTGTTATTTATCTAAATTATGATCATTAAGTGTCACAAAGCTTTACCTTTCCTATCCTGTTAGATTGTTAGGCAGTCTGGCTGTCAACAAAAGCCCTCTGGAAAATAGGTCTTAATTTACTGATACCAAAGTTTTGGGGTTTTTTTTAAACACAGCCCTCCTAGATGAGGGAGTTCTTGACTTGGGATCCATAAATTTCTGTTTTGTTTTGTTTTTAAGTATTTTGATCACTGTATTTCAAAAGAATTAGTTTCCTTTGTTATTCTATGTATTTTATTTTATGCATTTAAAAACATAACTCTTATAACGGGTTTAAGACAGAGGTTCCCAAATTTATTTGCCTACTGCCCCCTTTAAAAAAAAATTACTCAGTGCCCCCCTGGAAATCTTTAACCCTTTAACTTTTTTTAAAATCTGCAACGCTTTTAAAAGATGCATTTTAAATTCAATAATTTATTTTTTTAATATAAATTCATTTTTAGTTTTCAATATTCACTTCCACAAGTTTTTGAGTTCCAATAAATCTAATAATTTATTGTAAATTTATGGGGTCTTTCCTATATTATAACATTTTCACGATGCAATATTGCATCATGTAACTATAAATAAGTCGTTCCATGCACATGTTCTTGCCAACACATGCTGAACTTCCCAACAACGCACCTGCCAACACTTGCTTAAAACCTGTTGATGCATTTGACCACTGATCGGTCATAACTACATTTTGTGTGTTTATTTAGAAAATAATGTAATTACTGCTTTAACTTTAACTGTTATGCAACAGATCACACATGTGCGAATGGTTTTTCACAATTTTCTTCTCTTCTTTCCTTATGTTTCCACTGCCCCCTTATTTTTATTCAATGCCCCCCAATTGCACCAAGGCTACTACCACCGTCATCCCCAAACATTCCAGTGCCTTCTGGTATTGCCCACTTTGGGAACCTCTGAAGACATAAAAAAATTTAAGAACTCCTAAAGCTTGGAGGGGCTGCTGGAAAGGTAGGGACTGTTAACTCGTTAAGAGTGCTTACCTTCAGATTCCTAAGACAAACACTACCTAGGGAAATCTTATCTTTTTCCTCATTTTCAATTAGATCAAGCCAAACTTTCTAGTCCATAAAATATTTCATGGAGAAATGTCTCCGCCTTGTGGCCTTTTAGCGGACTACATCTAAAGGCGGTTAATGCCTTTCACCCATATTTAAACAGAACTAAGCCTCAAGTAGTTAACAGTTATCACAAGTTTATACCAAAGTGTTCCTCCTGGTGCACTATTAGAAGTTGCACCTCCTCGTCTTTTTTATTAAAAAGATACAATTCATAATTGTATATAGCCCATTTCTAACTGAACCCAATGAACTTATACTTAATACTTTTTATATTCTTTTTATAACATACTTATAAATAGAATGGAAAAGTGGTTAACTTACCTAAAAAATATAAGTGCATTTTGAAAAAATACAGCTAGTCCTGGATAAACATTAGTATCTGAAAAAATTTAAAATGTATGTCAAGAAAAAGTGACATCAACATACCAGTGCCAACCACAAATAGAACACATGTAACATACTAAGAAGAGAAGGTAAACAAAAGGAACCAAAAAGATACAATTTCATTGAATTATCTGAATTTTTAAAGCATTTATTTACTTTATACAAATAATATTTATAGAGTCTTTACTCTAAAAATGGATTTTTTTCCCCTAAAAAAAAGAAAAAAGAGAAACCATAATTCTTAATGTATATAAGCCATGACAAAAACAGAAGTGAACATATCATCTAGAACACTGGTTATGTCATGTGAGTTAAGGACACCTAGAGGCAGACAAGCATTCATTGCAAGGGGTTCACTAATCCATAAGCACATCAAACATTTTCATTCCATTATTATTTGCACAAAACAATAGCTACACTGATGTTAGAAAGGGGGAGAAGAGAAGTTTCTCATTCTCGAAGATTGGGAACCAATGACCTAAAGCAAAAATAGATAAGCTTTTTAATTTACTGCTCATTCAGCACAATTGTCATGGTACTGGTTGGATCAGAACTGCTTACTATGAAAAGCAAGAGGCACACACACACACATAACTGCTCTTGCTGCCCAAGATCAGCATAGAAACGTGGAATACTGTCAAAAACAAAAGCGGCTGAAAACTTTTAATAGATTGTCAACGATTTTGTTACTGTGTTTTTCTACAAAACTTCTGGAATACTATTACATGTCGTCATTAAATAGTGTGGAACAAGGAATACATCTCTTCACCTAACCTAGTATCTCAGAAAACAATAAGGATCAAGGAAGTCAGCAAAAAACGCCTCTCTGCTTAAGGAATGGCCCAGAATCTATGCACTCCTTAACACTAAGTCCTTCAGCTTATTTACTCTTACTTTAGACTTAATTTTTAAAAATATGGTTATCTGGTTTCCTAGCCCAAAATAGATTAGAAGAAGCAAATTTAAAAGGTCAGAGAAAAAAATACTCCAGGAAGTAGTAATGAATACTTGTCAGCAAAAATAGATGAAGTTGGACCCCTAGGAACAGAAAAATTATAAACAGACATTAAAAACTCAAAAAGGGCGTGACTCTGAGGCCATTTAGTGTGGGGTAAAAACAACTTTGCACACCTCAACAAGGCTCTCAAAATCATTAACAGACAATTGATAAAGAGGAATGAGTCATTAAGAATAGATTCAATTGTGTTTGGTAAATTCTTTTTTCAAGGAAGTTAACACACTTTAAAAGGGAAATACTTTGAAATTGTAAAAACTTCAGTGCATAAAGGGATAAAGATCTAGCTTATGTGGAAAAGTTATCCAGAATGACACAGAATCTCAGAGCAAAAAAGGAATGCAGAGGCCAAATAAATCTACCTGAACTGGAATCCTTGTACAACATTCCTGACAAATGATGATCCTCTTTGAAGACTTCTACTAATGGGAAATCCACTATATCAAAATGTCCAATATTAGTCTTACTCTCTGCAATTTCCACTTACTGGTCCTAGTTCTGAGAACAAATATTTTTATTTTTTATTTCTGGAGACTGGGGCTCTTTATCTCATCCAGACTAGAACTGCAGCAGCTACTCACAGACTTGATTCCACTAATCAGAACAGAAATTCTGAGCTGCTCCATTTCTAATCTGGGCTGGTTAAACCCTACTTTAGCCTGGGACAGACAGAGACACAGCAAGACAGACACAGAAAGACCCCACCCCCCCTTTTGGCCCTACTGCAGCTCTACATCTTGGGATTGAGATCCACTCCACTCTACCCCACCAGGAACAGAGTTGGTTATGTGCTACCACAACAGTTGAGAATAAATCTAAACCTTTTTCCACATGACAGCCCTTTAGATACTTGAAAACAGTTATTACATTTCCTTCTGAGTCTTCTGTTCTTTATTTTGTTCAGTCAATCTCACATTGCATAATCTCCAGTTCTCCTCACCACCCTGGTCTCACTCAGCTTACCAATAGGTAGGTAGCACAGTGGATATAGTGCTGAGCCTGGAGTCAGGAAGACAAGTTCAGAACCAGCCTCAGACATCTACTGTGTGATGCCGGGCAAATCATTTAAACTGTCTGCCTCAATTTTCTCATGTTTAAAATGGCACTTCCTCCCAGGGTTGTTGTGAGAATGAAATGAGATATTTGTAGAACACTTAGCACAGTGCTAAGGTATCATAGGCACTTAGTGTATTCTCCCTCTCTCCCTTCCTTCCTCCATACCCATTCTAATTCCTCGATGGTCCTTCTTCCCAATATAACACTCGGAATTTAACACAATATTCCAGGGCAGAGTATAAGAGAAATGTCATCTCCTTTGTTCTGAGCTCATTCTCCGAGAGTTCCAAAGAGGTGAAATATATTTATTTTGTATCACTGTTCAGTGTCATTGAATACTATGAACAATTTGTTGGCTTGTTGATTGGGAAAGCAGAAAAGAGAATAGTGGAAATGGCAGATTAAGTTCTAATCTGATAAGCAGTATCATACAGGTTTATATATATATATATTTTTTTAATTTTTATTTTTTGGGGATACTTGGTGTTAAGTGACTTGCTCAGGGTCACACAACTAGTGTTAAATGTTTGGTCTGAGGCCGGATTTGAACTCAGGTCCCCCTGACTTCAGGGCTGGCACTCTATCCACTGCGCCACCTAGCTGCCCCCAGGTTCATAAATTTAGAGCTAAAAGGGACCTTAAAAGGCAAACAGGTCCAACCCCCCTTGTTTTACAGATGAAGAAACTGTGGTACATAGCTGGTAAAGGATTTGAACTCCAAGTCCAGCAATCTATCCACAACACCACTGGAAAACTGCAATAAAGATTTTTGTAGAAAAGTAATTTTGAAACTATTTTCATGGTTGTCACAGGATGAAGAAACCAATTAAATTCTTTGTAGGCTTTAAACATAGCAAACTGAAGTCAAGAACACCAATTAATACATTATTTTCTAAAACCATGGAAATGCCCCCTAACAAAAATTATACTCATTCCACAAGGATAAATACTATATTAGTAATGTCCATATAAGCTCAGTGACAACCGGGATTTCACCCAACATGCATTAATTTCTTTATATTTAACTTTCATCTAATAAGCTAACTCACTTTACTAATATCAGTACTTCACCAAACCCAGTAGTAGACAAAAAAAAGAGAATTTTATTAGTATTGTGTTAAATGTAATGTTCACTTTTAAAAAAAAATCTATGCCTAAAGGGGATTTACAGTTTCACATACAATGTTACACTCTGTTCTTTGTATACTAAAATATCCCTATTTGCTGCCGTTTCTTAGATTCAAAATATAATCTCCTAATACGCAAAATGAGACATATTTTTGGACCTGACTACTATAGGAATTTGTTTTGTTTGACTATGCTTATTTACTAAAAGTTTTTTTCTTTTCCAGTGAAGAACGTGGGAGGGGAAAAAAAATAAAAGTTTGGTAACTGAAAGGAAAAAAAAACCCTTGATTTTAGAAAAGACCATTCTATACACCCTTTAGGAGTTACATAGCAATTTTCCTATTTCAGACAGAGAAATTGAGACAAAATTTAGTGCCATTCTCAAAGGAACTAGAACTTGTAAAAACAATTGGATTTCCAAAAAATTATCACACTACAAGTTTTTAAACTTAAGTACATATTTCCCTTTACACTAAATTTAAAACAAATTTTATATTAAGTGGTTAACAAATTAAGCCAAACTAAAGTTGATTACATTAACATTTTAAAAAAAGAACTAACTAGGAAGGAATAAACTTACTTTGAGTAACATATGCACCAAAAAGAATCCACATTGAAGCAATAAGCGAACCAAACATCAACATGAAACCAATGAAAAGCCAAACTCGAGCACCTGCAAAGATGACAGGATTTGTCATTTGGTTGATTTTCATGTGTTTTCTAGGATCTTGGAAATAACTTACACCTGGTACCACTTCAGCAACCCCAAACTCTGCTTTTCAGCATCATCACCTACCATTGTACACAGCTGAGAACTGCAAAAATATACAAAAAATTCTCTGCCAGCTCAAACAGCTGTCACAAAGCCATTATCTAATTTCCAGGGTATTAAAGATTAAAAGCAATAAATTAAATTGGGGATCAAAAGCTACTTCTAAGGTAGGCATGATTATAGCCAAGGAGGAGGTAGGAATTATAGAAAGCAGAAAGATTTTTGAAAGTACAGCAGATAGGGGCAGCTAGGTGGTGTAGTGGACGGAGCTCCGGCCTTGGAGTCAAGAGGACCCGAATTCAAATCCTGCCTAAGACACATAACACTAGCTGTGTGACCCTAGGCAAGTCACTTAACCCCAACTGCCTAACCAAAAAAAAAAAAAGATTTAAACAGAGAAGCTAAGCTTTTTAGAGCTCTTTTGTCCTACCAGGAAAAAAAAAAACCATAGCGCTGATTTAGGCAGCTGAAACAAGGCTGAATAAAATTCAAGCAAATGTTAACAAATTTTCAAAATCTCATCCCTCCCCCCCTTTCTACCCCAAATTCCCCAAACACCCTCACCAGAAAAGCAGAAAGAACAAAAATGAAAAATAAATGCCCAACTACCAAGACACTTCAACAATACTTTAAAGAACTGTAATTTTGATGATGACATTCTCTCAAATGATGTAACTCTTGAGTGCTCTCTAGTTTAGCACCTCTATTCAAGAGCAGCTGCAACCAGAAAGTCCCCTCACCCAGTGACCAATCCAGTGATAAGCCTCTCAGTTCAGCCAAGTTGTATCGCAAATGACAGATATTTATTTGGTCCATCAGCAAGTCCATATTCTAAGCCTTCATATCTTGGTAGATCCTTCCATAGCTTCAGAAACCTATGGTCATTTCCACACTGTGATGAGGCATCACAGTAAAGCTTTAGAAGATCCCCCAAAGTAAGTCACGTCAAAATAAAAACACAACAAAACATTTACACAAGAGCATAAATGAAAAAAAAAATCAGCCTAATTCAATGGTAGTTCCAGGATATTCAAAGATAATAGAGAGGAAAGACATCTGTTCAATTTAATCCACAGCCCTTTCAAAAACTGGGAATGTGATTATTGTTCATTATGGTAAAATTCCATTATGATGAAAGCATCAGATCCCTAGAGAAGTTTATTATAAAAATAATTTAATGTGGATTAAAAAATAATATTACTGAGTGAAAATTTAGATGTTTCCCCAAACAATCTATCAACAAGTACTTATCAAGCACCTATTATTTGGCAGGCACTGTGCTCAGTACTACATAGATACAGAAACAAAAAGGAAGTCCTTGCCTTCAAGAGCCTTATATTCTAAAGAGGAGATTAAAGTGCAAGTGTGTATGCGTGTGCATGCACATATATAAAAAGTAGGTGGCAGGTGAGAGAGAATTAGTATCTGGAGGGAAAGGCTTCATGTAGAAGGTGGCACTTGAGCTGAGTTTTGAAGAAAATGAGGGGTTCTAAAGAGACGTTACGTGAGGAAAGAGTCTGCTCCAGGCACAGAAGATATCAGTGTAAAGCTACAGAGCCCAGACATAAAATGCCATTTGTGAAGAATATCAAGAAAGCTAGTCTAGCTGAGACATGGCATGCAGGTATGGAAGTTATGTACAACCAAAAAACGCAGATTAAAAAATACGTACACCATTAGCACAAAGACACAAGAAAGATGGGTTGAATGTGTCATTCCTTGCACTCTCTTTATATATTATCAAAGCCTTTGGATAATTCACTCAGTTGATTAAAAAAAGTTATAGGCTCAATCTTCGAATATGCTAGTTACCAAACCCAGCTAAACAACCTACTCATGATGGTCACAAGAGGCAAAATTAGAAGATAAACACAAAAATCCACCTTCACTTCTAGAAAAACAAATCAATGCCTGAGTCCTACTAATTAATGTATCATATACACAAGACAGCACATTATCACAAAAACAAATTCCTCCAAAAACTTTCATCTTTCTAGAGTATTAAACCTAAGGCAAGACTGTAAAAAGCTGTAAAGATGTATTCTGGAATCCCATTTGTTAGTTCTGCATAAAGGACTGAGCTTTTGGAGTTCAAGGCATACTTCACCAGTTTTTATTAATTTATAGTATACCCAAGACCTACCCAAAATTGATTTTACCTACCTGTTCTTCCTAAACAGCCACTTTCATAGCTATCACCTCTCACTTGTGCATTTGACACAGCATTTATCCTAGAATACACATATGCACATAAAAAAAAAATTAACCATATGATCCAAAGGTTTCTGTTTTTAAAAATAAATTATCTTCAAATCACACATTTTCTTTGAATAACTGACCTGCTGCTTAACAAGAAAACAAGTAGGTAAATGAACAAACATTCTTGAAATCACAAGTATTCTGTGGCTTTATCTTTCCTAAAGGACATTCAGAATACACATACTTCTTAAATTTTTACCTACTGCTTGTTGATATGTCACGAATCAGGACTCAACTTCATTATATCACTGTCTCAAAAATTTTTCTGAATAATTTCTGGACTTCAGGAAGAAATTCAGATAGTAATATTACAGGAAAAAATGTTTTAGAACTGGAAATATGTATAAAAAACAGTCCCCCAACCCCCCAAAAAAACACACACACACAAAACAGGTCCACTATTCAGTTTGAAGGATAACCTTTCTTCCTACTTAAGAAGTTCTGGATCTAATGCTAAATACTAATAAAAATACCTTTTTATTTCTTTGGTTACTACTTCTTTTTGGAAAACTTCATAGTCTGAGTGTTTCTCATTTTCCAACATTAAAAAGCAAGCCATTATATTACTGATTCTAAGAAAAATATAATCTCAACTTTTAGAATTACCTTCATACTTACATGAAGAAAGCTAACGTGGAAAATACTCCACAAGTATGAAATGCATGGTTCATTTGTTCTGGTTTAGGATATACCACTGCTGCATCAATCATGATCCACCAACCTGTAAAAAACTTTAAAAAACAGCAAACATAACACTTAGCTATTAAATCCTGAGACTATTTCTAGTATTCCCTGGACTAGAATTAAGCCCAATGAATACAAAATATTTAGAATTTCTCTTAAACCACCACTAGCTCACTTTAAAAGTTTTTCATCAAAAGAAACTTTATAAAAAAAAATTATGCATATTATGTGACAAAATGATCTTGAAAATATTCCTTTTAGCAACGACCACTTGTTTTTAGCAGTTGGTACAGTCAGAATTTAATTATACCATAACTACTTAAAAATTCTTTTGAACCCTTGTTTAATTCTTATGGATTTTATAAGGTTTTCTGAATTAAGTTTGTTTCCATCTTGTTCCAAGTGCCATAATAATTTCTAAAACTAAATGATATTGGTAATTTCTGCTGTAGCATTATAGCTCTCAACACCTGTGATATAATATAAAACATGTAATCTCTAACTATCAAAAGACCTGAAAACAAGATATAAAAATTCCTCCTAAAAAAAAGTAAGAATGAGGCTCTCATGGATAAAATTCTAATTAACAGTATTACCTACTATGTATCAGTACTATGATAAATACTGGGGATACAAATACAAAAGTGAGGCACAGTCTGCCCTCAAGGAGTTTACATTCTACTGATGCATTCTAATGATGCTTCGATAATTTATTCTGATGAGGAAGACATATTTATCTAAAAAGAACAAATACAGTTCACCAAGTGCAGTCATTTGAGACATAGGAAAAGCTGAAAAGGGCATAAGTTGTTGAAAAAGACTACAAACACGGCAAACACGGCACATGATGTAAGAATCACTGCTAGCAATCAAGAAAGCTAAATCTCAATATGGAAGGGACGTTGAGAAATACCAAGCAATGTGCAGAACTTGTTTGGAATGGACAGGAAGACGATAATCAAAGGCAGAAAAAAACACAATTATTTAATTTTTCCACTGTTTTCCTTACTCAGTAAAATTAACTTTTCATCAAGAAAGAAAAGAATAAAAATGACTAGAAGGAAACAAATACCTAAGGTAAATAAGGACAGAGTAAGAGAGAACTTATTGAGTTGCTATTCTTAAAGATTTCAACTACAGCAATTGGAAGAGGTACACTAGAACCTGACAGAGAAACACATCCTAAAAAAATAGGAAGGTAGATATTTTAAACCACAGGAAGGTGATCCGGACGTCAGTTATTAGTAGTAACATTCTGAAATTATTAGCACTAAAATGAGGGAGCAGTTGTACTTAGAAGGGAAGTAACTGGCGCAGCTAGGTAGTGCAGTGGATACAGTACCAGCCCTGAAGTCAGGAGGACCTGAGTTCAAATCCAGCCTCAGACCAAACACTTGACACTTACTAGCTGTGTGACCCTGGGCAAGTCACTTAACCCCAATTGCCTTTAAAAAAAAAAAAAGGGAAGGAAAGTGATCACTAAAAGCCTGTAATAAGAACAAAATTATGCAGATCTTGGCCCCAGAGAAGAAATGAGTTAATAAACCTGTCTCCTTTAACTGGAAGGCTGGGAACTGTAAGCAGAAAATATCACATATATCCATCAGACTGGTTGTAAATGTTCTTCCCCCCCCTCGTTAGCAGAAAAGGCTCATGAGGGGTAGAGGTGTATCAAGAAATTACTGATACGCTGTAGTTCCTTAATTGATAAGTAAAGGGAATACCAAAGATACAGTTAATCTAAATTTCAGTAAATCATTTGAGCACACAATAATTTAGGTGAATTTGGAAGTAGCTGGAGGACTAGACCCAAACAATACTGAATAATGAATGAATGAATGAATGAATATGAACATACAGGTGGGTTCTCAAAGTGTAATTATTCCAGGACTCAACAATGACCCTATTCTATTCTGTCCATTTGTCAATCATTTGGATGATTAAAACAGATAGCACAATTGTGAAATTGAGATAAAAAAAACTAACGTTAAATGAAAGAATAAGCATCAAAAAAAGATTTTCAAAGGCTGGAACAATAAATTTAACAGGAATAAATGCAAAGTCCTACACTTATATGAAAAAAAAATTTAACCGTTCAAACTTAATACAAAATGAAGGCAATATGACTAGAAAACATATGTGAAAAAGGCATCTAATAGCATAAAATGTTATATTTGTCACTAGTGTGGTGTGGTATCAATGTGATCTTGAGGTATATTAATTTAAATAGAGCAACATCCTATAATGAGGAAGAGGAAAATAACCAAGATGGTGAAGGGATTCAAAATCGTGCCATATGAAGACTGGTTCCAAATGCCTACTGGAAATCTCATACTGGATGTCCCATAGACATCTCAAACTCAACCTGTCCAAAACTAAACTCACCATCTTTTCTCAAAAGAAAAAAAAAAAGTCGTCGTCCCCCCAACCTCTACTGAGAGCAATGCTGAGGGCACTATCATCCTCCCAGACACCCAGACTCACAACCTAGGGTCATCTTCAACTCCAAACTCTCTTCTCACCCCTATATCCAATTTATTGCCAAGTCCTGTTGATTATACCTTCACAGCATCTCCATGTTTCCATCTTCTCTCTTCTGACATTGCCACCACGCTGGTACAGGCCCTCATCACCTAATGCCTAGACTACTGCCTTAGTCTTCTGGCTGGTCTCCCTGTTTCAAGTATCTCTCCACTCCAGTTCACCTTCCTCTTAGCTTAGCTATCCAAGTGATCTTCCAAAGCTCAGGTCCCACAACTGACACGGTCAACAACTCCCACCCTCCATTCAATAAACTTCAGTGGCCCCCTATTATCTCCAGTATCAAATATAAAATTCTAAACAAACCCTTTATAACTGGACCCCTTCTTTTCTACCTTCCAGTCTCCTTAAACTTTACTTCCCTACATGTACTTTATGATACAGTGACACTGATCTCTTTGTTGTTCCTCACTTGCCAGAAATGTTCTTCCTCCTTATCTCAAACTCCTGACTTCCCTGACCTTCTTCAAAGCTCAGCTAAAGTCCCGCTTTCCTTATGCAAGACTTGTCCAACTCCCTTAATGCTAGTGCCTTTCCTCTAAGATTAACTCCAATTTATCCTGTATCAATCTTATTTGTATAACTGTTTGCATGCTGTCTCTCTCATTAGAATAGAAAATCTTTTAAAATCTCTGAGTTTTGAACTGGTTTTGTCTTTCTTTGTATCCCCAATGATTAGAAGAGTGCCTAGCATGTGGTAAAGAGCAGATAAATATTGACGGTCTGAATAGTTGAAGAAACTACACCTATTTAGCTGGAAAAAAGAAGACAGAAAGGGAAAAGACTTTTCAAGTATTTGAAGGTTATAACATGGAAGGATTAGACTTCTGCTTGACTAGGAGGACAGAAGTGAGCCCAGAGTAGAAGTTACAATAAGATTAATTTGGAAAAACATCCTAAAAAGTAGGACGGCACAAAACAAAATGGACAAATTTGGGAGAAGAGTTAGCTGCCCATCTCTGGAAATGTTAAAGATGAGGCATATTTAGATGAGATTCATGATCTGGGTAGTTGGATTAGATGACCTGGAGACTCCTTTTAACTGTTAAGATTTCTATTTGGAAAGCAAGGAGGTCCTGCTAACTATACTGAGAAATATTGTTGGCTTCCTCAATACCTGAAAAGATCTATAGTTTCATTTATATGGGTATTCCTAAAACTGAAACAAACTGCAACAACTCCACAGTTGTCATAAATTGCTGTGGCCAAAAAGAATTTGTCAACCTTTGGCCATTCCTCATGTGATAAGCCTGTAGATATTGGTTTAATCTCAAAGCCTTTCCAGGTTGACAGGATGCGGCAGGTTCCATTTAGCCTTTGAGTACCCAGGGTCACCTACAAAGTAAAAGACACTGGAATAGGCCTTTAGTAGAGGTAAATGATTATAGAAAAAAATTCTTTAAAAATTATAATGGCATTCATAATCCAAAAACATGCCACAAACTAGAACTGATTTTGCGATATAAAAAGAGAATCAGAAATAATGCTATTATTAACCAACTTCTTTTTTTTCCTGATGACTTACCAGTACACCTGCTACCACAGATGCAACTGCATTTCTTCTCTCACTCCAATCAATGCATTCACATTCTGGCCACCGAAAATTATCTAGGAAGCCTGCCATTTCTATTTCTTTTGCACGGATTTTTCATTAGATGCCAAATCTTAGAAACAAAGAAGGAAAGAAATCAATCCCACAAAGAATGTAAAAGAATGCTCTTTAAAATGTATTTTTTTCAAATTATACGTAAAAACAATTTTTAACTTTCATTTTTTAAAACTTTCCCCAAATTCTCACCCTCCCTCACCTCTCCCATTCCTGAGAGGCAAGCAATTAGATACAGATTAGATACATGTGCAGTCATACAAAACATATTTCTATATTAGCCATGTTGCAAAAGAAAACACACACATGCAAAAAAAATCAAAATAAAAATAAAATTTTTAAAAAAAGTATGCTTTGATCTACATTCCTTCTCTGGAGGTAGATGGGATTTTTCATCTTAAGTCCTTCAGAATTGTCTTGGATCACTGTAATGCTAAGAATAGCTAAGTCATTCATAACTGATCATCACACACTAATTGCTGTTACTACATAAAATGTTTTCCTGGTTCTGCTTACTTCATTTTGCATCAGTTCATGTAAGTCCCGGTTTTTCTGAAACCAACCTACTCATCATTTCTTTTAGCACAATCATATTCTATCACAATCACATACCACAACTCATTCTGCCATTTCCCAATTGACAGGTATCACATCAATTTCCAATTCTTTGTCATTACAAAAAAAAAGCTGTTAAAAAATATTTTTGTACAAAATGATCTTTTCCCTTTTTTATGATCTCTCTGGCATACAGACCTACTAGTGATGTTGCTGGATCAAAGATCATAATGGATCATAAGCAATCAGATCATAAGCAATCTTACAGTCCTTCAGGCATAGTCCCAAATTGTGCTTCAGAATGGTTGGATCAGTTCACAATTCCACTAATCCTGCATTGGCGTCCCATTTTCCCCACATCCCCTCCAACATTTGATATTTTCCTTTTCTGTCATCTTACCCAATCTGATAGCTGTGAGAGGTAAGTACCTCAGAGTTGTTTTAATTTGCATTTCTCTGATCAATAGTGATTTAGAGCATTTTTTCATGATTTTAGCTTTGGTTTCTTCTTCTGAAAACTTCCTGTTCATATCCTTTGACCATTTATCAACTGAGGAATGATTTGTATTCTTATAAATTTGACTCAGTTCTCTATATACTTGAGAAATGAGGCCTCTATCAGAGAACCTTGCTGTAAAAAATTTTCCCAGTTTTCCATAAAAAAATACTTTGTGGTTTTAGCTCTTATATCGTGTTCCTATTATTTTTGTTTTGGTTTGGTTTTTGCTTTGTTTTTTTGCTTAGACAATCGGGGTTAAGTGACTTGCCCAAGGTCATACAGCCAGTAAGTATCAACTGTCTGAGGCCAGAACTTGTTCGTATTATTAAATAATAATTTGAGTTAAATCAGAGATCACAACATAAGAAAGATGTCACACATGTTAAATGATTATTAGAACCAATACTATTTTTACTATCTTTAAGAAAGAAACAGAAAATTACTTCAGGTTCTTATAGCTAGAATTTTCATGGTGAACAAAAAGAAGTTTTATAGAATGACACTCGCTTTTTAAAAATGTGTATATGACACTGTGTAGGGATACCATAATCTTACTGATTTAAAATGTTCTTGATATTATAACTGTTTAAACAGTGTAAGAATATTCATCTAAGAATGGTTGTGGGAACAAAAGAACAACTTCCAGAAACAATTAAATACCTTATTCCATTGGATTCCTAATTCATAGGATGGTATTAAGATATTATATAGGCACTGTGATTTTTAACTACAAGAATTAATGATTTTGTACATTATTCAAAATGTACCTTCAAAAGATAAGTTGGACGAACATGAAAAGAGTTTTGTAGCACCTGTCCTCTAATAACCAGATAAGCAATATCCTTAAAAGAAATGTTTAATTGGGGCAGCTAGGTGGCACAGTTGATAGAGCTCTGGCCATGGAGTCAGGAGCATCTGAATTCAAATCCGGTCTCAAACACACAACACACGACACTTATTACCTGTGTGATCCTAGGCAATTCACTTAATCCTGACTGCCTAGCAAAAAGCAAAAAAGAAAGAAGTGTTTAATTGGGGAAAAAAATGCTAATAGTCAACAAAAAGAGAGAAAAAAAGGAAAAAAATGGAAATAATTCCAATTCAACAAGCATTTATTACATTATAAGCAAGGCACTGTGCTGAGTGCTAAAGATTCAAAGAAAAAAATGAACAACAATTTACACTTAATCTATACCTCCTGCAGCAATATATGGTTAGCTACAATCAAAAGTTCCCATTCTTTTTGTATAGCAAAGCCTTGCCCCTAGAAGCTTTAAATGATATCACAAATAATCTTAGAAGAAACAATTGCAAAGCTAAATTCCCAAGCAGGTTAAAAAATATAACTAACAATCATTACACTGACTATACTTTTTTTTAATGTACAAATGCAAAGTAGATATGCAAAGGTCACAGTTAAAGCATTATTATTTTACTTTAATTTATATTTTCTTAATTATAAATAGCTCTAAGTATGTGTTTCCTTTGTCTTGTTTGCACTTATTAAGGTAACCTGAAACAGTTGACAAAGTATGTGTGGAGTCAGAAGAGATGTGAGGGCAGCTAGGTAGTATAGTGGATAGAGCTCCAGCCTAGGAATCAGGAGGACCCGAGTTCAAATTTGTCCTCAGACACTTGACACTTACTAGCTGTGTGACCCTGGGCAAGTCACTTAACCCCAACTGCCTCACTGAAAAAAAAAAAATCAGAAGAGATGTGAAATTTCAATTCTGAATGACAGTAGTAGCTGAGACAGCTGGCAGCTAGGTTGCTTAGCAAAAGAGTGCTGGGCTTGGAGTCAAGATGTGAGTTTAAATCTGACCTCGGACATTAACTAGCTGTGTGTTCCTAGGAAAAGTTATTTAACCTCTGACTGCCTCAGTTTCCTCAGCTGTAAAATGGGCATAATAAAAGTACCTACTTCCTGGGGTTGTTGTGAGGATCAAATGAGATAATATTTGTAAAGTACTTAGCACAATGCCTGACTCTTGGTAGGAGCTTAATAAATGCGTGTTCCCTTTCTCTATGTGATCATGAGTAAGTCACTTAATCTCAGAACTTGTTTTCTCATCTGTATAATAGGAATGATCACACCTATAGTACTGCCCTCAAAGGATTCTTGTGATGTGTATATATATATAGATAATAAAATTAAAAAAAAAAAAAGAAATTTGCTATCCAAAAACTAAGACCTCTGCTTCAATTTACCACTTCCACTTATGTGTTCCAATTTGTTGCACAGCTGAAAGATTTTGATGAAGCTTATAACACTATTCAATAGGAAAGTGACTATTTGATGAGCCTGCTTTCCTAAAATAATATGGCAGATAAGTTTTCAATTCATCTTTAAAAAAAAAAAGACAGAAATCTGGTTCATGAATGAAATAATCAGAGCATACCCAGATTTGTGTGGTCATGTGATCAACAAGATGTAGACCTAGACCTTTTCTCCAATCCTTACAACCTCTTAAACCTCTCTAAAACAAGAATTAAGTGCAAGATATGAAACAATTTCAGCTCCCTTCTAAAGCTGAAAAGATACTGAAAATACTATGGTAACAACTGGATGAACTAACAGCAAAAATGCTAACCCTGGGGGCATCGAGGTGGTGCAGTGAATAGAGCACCAGCCCTGAATTCAGGAGTACCTGAGTTCAAATCCAGCCTCAGACACATAACACTTACTAGCTGTGTGACCCTGGGCAAGTCACTTAATTTAACACCACTGTCTAGCAAAAAAAAAAATGCTAACCCCTACTGCACTCACTCAGCACTCCCCCCAAACTGGCCACATCTCTTGCAGGGTACAAAAGCTTTCAAAAAACTGACTCCCCCTCCCCCCACCCCACCTCCAACTTCACTTCAGAGGGTTTGCACTGCTTGGGACAGCAGCGTAGCAATGAGTTCCACTGCAACAAAGCTCAAACAGAGAATGGAGCAACAGAGGGAAGTAGGAAAAGGTGTATGTGTATGGAGTTCCATCAGCCAGAAGGAAAGGAAACTGGCATCTAGATGAGGCTAGTTCTACTCCCCTATAAGCACGAAAGTATTAAAAATTAGAGAAGAAATAAAATGGTAACCAAAAATCTATAAAAATAAAATGAATATGAAATATCATAACAATTCAGGAGGACTGTGGCTCACTGGATAGAGAACTATATCAGAGTCAAGATCAGGATACAAAGCCCATGACCCTCTGGACAAATCACTTAACCTCTCAATGCTCCCAGGCAACTATCTAATACTTTTAAAGACATAGAACAGGCACTGATACTCATAGTTAGAGACAACTTTCTTACTGAGAGTTTGGGTCCAGGTCCAAAAAATTCAGAAGGGAAAATTACTTCTTACCTCCTCCTCATCAAGGCTTCCTTGATCATTCCTGCCAAAACAAGCCTCGGCCTCAAAAGATGAGAATTTAGACAGGTAAAGAAAACAGAATTATGTGGACAAAGGTTTGGAGTCAAGAACTTGAAATGTATGTCGACTAAAACAACTCAGTCTGGCTAGAATGTAGAGCTCAAATAAATAAAGGAACAGTGCTGGATAAGGGTTATATAAATTAAAGTTAGATTTTGAGGAGCCTTGGTAGCCAGGCTAAGGAGCTTGGTTTTTCTCACAAATGCATACAATTCAAGAGCTACACAAGGCTCTTGAACAGTGGAGTGACACAGAGCAGAGTGATATTTTTGGAAGAATAAACTGGTTAAGTGTCCAGGATGGATTTAGAAACAGGAAGATTGGGGGCAGCTAAGTGGCACAGTGGATAGAGCACCGGTCCTGAAGTCAGGAGAACCTGAGTTCAAATCCGACCTCTCACCAAACACTTAACACTTACTAGCTGTGTGACCCTGGGCAAGTCACTTAACCCCAACTGCCTAAAAAAAAAATTTAAAAATAGGAAGACTGGAAGGCAGGGAAACTAGGTGAAAGCTATTGTAACTGCAGGATAAAAGGTCCATCAGCTCACAACAGAGGTGTAAAGCACCTAACAGGCAAGTTATCTAATATAACCACTTCATTTTCAGATGAAGAAACTGAGGGTCCAAGAAGTGGAATGACTTGCCCAAGGTCACACCAGCTCCAGTCCAAGAAATCTGTCCACTGACTACACTGTCTCCCAGCATGAACTAGTGAGTGGTCATGGCAATAAAAATAAAAAGGAAATGATGGGGAGACATTTGTTTATTGAAGCATTACTTATCAGCCTAGTTCCAATTAAAGGACAGTAATAAAAAGTGAATCTGTGGAATCTGAAAAGAGAAATGATTTACTTATGTACTGGTATCCCTGGTAATCCAAAGTACTATGCTATTTTATCATATTTGATTGTACATTTACTTTACACACTCGAGCAATTTTTAACAAAATATTTTGCATCGACCTTAACTGCTTGTTAAGATCAGTAACTGCCCTTAAGCAAATACAGGACAGGTCAGAATGCCTAGTGAAGAGAGAAATGAAAGTTAAAGCAAAATAGAAATTAAAATCTAATGTCATGTTCTGACATACAAGTTCAATTTTCATAAAATAAACTATTATTATATAGTTATCAATGTTATCAATAATAAATTTACATATGAGTAAGAGATTGAAAGACATTAAAACAAGACTGCAAACTGATTAAGAACAATTACTTAAAGTGCTGTTTAGTTACACATTGGAGGAAAGTCATATGTAACCCATGGCTCTTCCAAAAGGCCCTTCCAAAACACTGTGGGCACACATAGACCATTTTCTACTCTGTCTGATATCTGAGAGTTACCTCTTTAGCTTTCGTCTCTTAGCCAGAGTTTTACTCCAGGGAAATCTCCTGCATAAAATGTAGGGTATGGCTTGTGGGAGATTCAGAGATTAATTCACAATGTATCTGAAGAATTGGGAAAAAAAATCGGAATACTTAAAAACAGTGACCATAACCACAACCAATCAATATGCCACTTTCCCATCTATATAAAAAGTATCTTGAGCCATACCAAGGCTATGCTCAACGTGGGTATTAATATGGAACAGGAAGATTTTCACAAGTGATATCCATCGTAGACATCTTTACTATCACATATATGACTGAAAAGTAAATCCCACAAGGTGGGAGGAGGCTGAGACACCTTTGAAATCCAGTCGCAGAGATAGATCCACCATCAAAGGAAGAAGTCAGAAAGTGACAGCAAAACGTAAGGGGAAAAATGCTAAAACCATCAGTTTTAAGAGGAAGAAAATACTTTAAAAACTTACCACACAAGCAGATAAATCAACAGAAGATACTAAAATTAAGATATGTACTAAAACCTCAAAAAGATTGTAAAATTCTCTAAATATTACAAGACAATGGAAATTTAACCAATGCCTGATAAAAACAAAAAATTACAGATTCTCTGAAGAAGCAAAAGAGAGAATTGATACAAAATGCAAATATCCTAAAATGAAGTACACACAATTTGTAAGAGAAACAAAAAGCAATATTGTTAAAAGAATATGGGGTCCTATTGCTGGATCAAAGGGTATGCACATTTTTATAGCTTTTTGGGCATAGTTCCAAATTGTTCTCCAAAATGGTTGGATCATTTCACAACTCCCAACAATGCATTAGTGTTCCAATTTTCCCACAACTTCTCCAACATTTATCATTTTCCTGTTTTGTCATGTTGGGCAATCTGATAGATGTGATGTGGTATCTCAGAGCTGTTTTGTTTTGCATTTCTCTTATCAAAGATTTAGAGGATTTTTTTCATATGACTATAGATGGCTTTAATTTCTTCATCTGAGAACTGTCTGTTCATCTCCTTTGACCATTTATCAATTGGGGAGTGGCTTGTATTCTCATAAATTTGTCTTCTCTATATATTTTAGAAATGAGGCCCTCATCAGAGACTGGTTGTAAAAATTCTTTCCCAATTTTCTACCTTCCTTCTAATCTTAGCTGCATTGGCTTTGTTTGTGCAAAAAACTTTTCAATTTAATGTAATCAAAATTATCCATTTTGCTTTTCGTAATGTTCTCTATCTCCTGTTTGGTCATGAATTCTTCTGTTCTCCATAGATCTGATGAGTAAACTATTCCTTGTTCTCCCAGTTTGCTTATAGTATCATATCAACCCTTATATCTAAGTCATGAACCCATTTTGACTTTATTTTGGTATACGGTGTGAGATTTGGGTCTATGCCTAGTTTCTGCCATGCTCTTTTCCAGTTTTCTCAGCAGTTTTTTTCAAAGAGTAGCTTTTTATCCCAGAAGCTGGGGTCTTTTGGTTTATCAAATAATAGATTACTCAGAGATCGTACAAATGGGAAAAGGACCCATGTGTACAAAAATATTCATAGCAGCTTTTTTTGTGGTGGCAAAGAATTGGAAACTGAGAGGATGCCCATCAATTGGGGAATGGCTGAGCAAGCTGTGGTATATGAATGTAATGGAGCACTATTGTGCTATAAGAAATGATGAACAGGCTGACTTCAGAAAAACCTGGAAACACTTATATGGTCTGATGCTGAGTGAAGTGAGCAGAACCAGGAGAACGTTGTACACAATAACAGCCACGTTGTGCAATGACTATTATTACAGACTTAACCCTTCTCAGCAATACAAGGATCTAAGACATCTACAAAGGCCTTGTGATGGAAAATGCTATCCCCGTCCAAAGAAAGCACTATGGAAGGTGAATTGCTATCATTTTTTTCCCTCTTCTGTTGAGTTTTGTTTCCTCTTTCTGATGGTTCCTCCTATTGGTTTTAATTTTTACTTACAACTTCACTAATGTGAAAATATGTTTAATAGCAATGTAAATATATAGCCTATATCAGATTGTGCACCATCTTGGGAGGGTGGTGGGGAGGAAAGGGTAGAAAAATTTTAAACTCAAAAGCACGTGGAAGTGATTACTGATAAATCAAAATAAATTAATGAAATTTTTAAAAAAAGTTAAAAAATTTAAAAAAAAAAGAACATGGGGTCTCTACATAAGAAAAAGCCACTGACCTCAAAGACAGGACACAGAGAACTTAAGTATTCTAAGTCTCCCAGAAAAACATGATAAATTGAAGAACTTGAACATTATATAATGCAGTAAGTGATATGAGGAAACTGCCCAGAATTTGTGAATACAGAAAAATTATCGAAAAGAATCTACAGACTACCTCCAGGAAAAAAAAAGTCTGTACTTCAAAAACAAAGTGTGGTTAAATTTTCAAGGGCAAACAATTCCAATGACAATGAATTTTTTCAAGCAGCCAAATGACCTTTAAATATAAATTAAATATGAACAAAACAATATTTATGTACCTATCAGAGACCTCAGTAGGGAATGAAATAATACAGTTCAAAAAGCAAAGATGGTCGATGAAATCCTAAAACCTAAACCTAATTGGTCAATGAAAAAAGATGGACATTCAACAAAGGATAGGCATGTGAGGCATTTCTGTTTAAAAAAAAAAGACACAGACTGACTGGAGAATACCCCAAACAACAGAAATATTTTAAAAAGTAAATAAATTCAACTACTAACAAATAATGAAATAAGTTATTCCATCTCTAAAGAGTCTTTTTTTTCCGGTGAGGCAATTGGGTTTAAGCAACTTACTTGCCCAGAGCCACACAGCTAGTGACTGTTATGTTGTCTGAGGCTAGATTTGAGCTCAGGGCCTCCTGACTCCAGGGCCAGTGCTCTATCCACGGCACCACCTAGCTGCCCCTCTAAAGATTATTTTCTAAAAAATCAAATCTTGGGGGCAGCTAGGTGGTGAAGTGGATAGAGCACTGGCCCTGAAGTCAGGAGGACCTGAGTTCAAACCTAGCCTTAGACCAAATACTTAACACTCACTTGCTGGGCAAGTCACTTAACCCCAACTGCCTAAAAATGAATGAATGAATGAATGAATGAATGGATGAAAGAAAATTTTAAAAAAAGAAATCAAAGTCTTCAAATCCAGCCTCAGACACATGACACTTACTAGCTGTGTAACCCTGGACAAGTCACTTAACCTTGATTGCCTCCCCCCTCCCCCCAAAATTCAAAGTTTATGGAGTTTAAAAAAGAGATCATTAAAATGGCTTCTTTTTAAAGTAAAATATACAAGAAGATAAAGATGAAATTAAAATTTAAAGAAACAGAAGAAGTGAGATCAAAGAGGAGGCCTGAAACACTATGGTCTAAATTCCACATACAACCTCCTACAAGTGAATCAATTTATTTTGTGGGACAAAATTACAGAATGGGAGGGTACATAAATTAAGAGAACAGAATGAATAAATTAAGAGAACAGAATGAATGAAAGATACAAGGGAATGTGATATAGACAGGTATACTATGTATTTTTGGTGAGGCTGTGAATTGGTATAACCATTCTGGAAAGTAATTTGGAACTATGTTAAAAACAAAAAAATGACAAACATTCATATCCTTTGACTCAGAGGTCCTACAAATAGGTATATACCCTCAAGGAGAACTTAAATGACAGAAAGGTTTCATCCATAGGTTCCCAAAGAAGGCTACAGCTGAAACAACTGGTGGGGGGGGGGAGGAATGGTAGTAGCTTCAGGTACAATTAAGGGATGTTGAATAAAAAATAAGGAGACAATGGCAGCATAAGGAAAGAAGAGAAGAAAATTTTGGAAAAAAAACGTTCACACGTATTTCATCTGTTGTGTAATGGAGTTAAAGTTATAATGATTACATTATTTTCCTAGTAAAATACACAAAATTTATGTTTCAACCAATTGGTGGTCAAGTCCAAAGACAGGTTAACAAGCAAGTATTGGCCGGTCAGCATGTCACACACTGTTGAGAAATCCAGCATGCAGGGGCAGGAATATGTCCCTGTAATGATTTGTTTACAATATATATGTTTACATGATGAAATACTGCATCATCAAAATGTCAATGGAGAGGAAAAAAAACACATTTACAATAAATTATTAAATTTAAAGTGCATCTTTTTTTAAAAATGTATTTTTTAAATGATATAAATTTCAAAAAACAATTAAAGATTTCCAGAGGGGCAGTGAGTAATTTTTTTTAAAAAGGGATGGTAAGCCAAATAAGTCTGGGAACTTCTGAATACACCAAAATATTTATATGGCATTCTTTTTGACTTGTAAACAAAACAGATGCTCCTTGACAGGGGGAAAGGCTGAGCAAACTGTGGTACATGAATATAATAGAACAATACTGTTATATATACTGATAAACATAATGAATATAGAGAAACATCTAAGAACTAATATGTACTGATGCAAAGTGAAGTAACTGGGGCCAGGAAAACAATGTACTCATTGACTATACAAACATAAATGGAAAGAGCTGCCACAAACAACCAAAACCAGAATGTTGCAAAATTACGAAGACCAAGTTTTGCCTCTAAGAGATATGAGAAGATATTTTGTACTGGCTCCTTTGCAGAAGTGGGGGGGACACGGGGGCGGTTTGAACACCGCATATAATGTCAGATTTTTTTTGATGTGTTGATTGGTTTTGCTGAATTTCTTTGTCTTCCTCTTCCTTCTTTCTTATAAGGCACAGCCCTCTGAGATGGGGAGGGACTAAAGGGGAAATATAAGTAATGTAAAAACAAAATATAGCAACAAAAAATCTATTATCTTTTTAAAAAAATTTAAAAGAGGAGTCTGGTAGAATGCTTTCTCTCTTTATACTGTATTTGAGAATAATTTGTGTAGTGTAAGTGTTAATTGCTCTTTATGCTTATATTAGGTTCTGATGATTGTTTTCTTATGAATTCATCTATTTATTTTTCTTCTTTTTGGTGATTTTTAGCTGTGCTTAAATTAAAACCGATATGAGAAACCACGTCTTCTGAAGAGGGTCTTCCCCAGCCTCCATCCACCTCCATGCTACTATCTTCCTTTCAGAATACCATCCATCTACTAAGTATATATCTTATATAAATACATAAATATATTTTATTATGTATCTATAAAATCATCCATTTACCAAATATATATACATATATGTAAAGTATCTTGTGTATGTATATATACATACAGGTGTGTGTATAGACAGATATAGATATCCACACGTTAGTAGACATATCCGTGTATACATACACCTATGTGTACATATATACACACACAAGATATATACACATCTATTTATACACCTATGTGTATACTTACATGTGTGCACAAGATATATACATACTACAAGGTATATAATTAGTACCTACTTATTTTCACGTTCTCTTCCCCATTAGATTGTGACACTTGCAAGGTAAGGATTGTTTTTGCCTTTCTATGTATCTCTAGTATTTAGTCCAGTGCCATCCACATAGTAAGCCCTTAACAAATGCTGGTTCCAGCTTTAAAATGCAAACAAAGATGATACTTACATTGGCATGGTACAGGAGAAAGCTCAGGGGCTGAGAATCAAGAAAACAGAATTCTGGTCCTAGCTGTATCACTAACTTTCTAAATGACCCTGGAAAAGAATCAAGGTCTCAGCCTTCCTGAGACTGGTTCCTCACTGTAAAAACGGGAATTTGATTAAACTGCTACATACGATCCCTTTAATCTCAAAAATTCTCTGATACTAAAGAAGGGAAAAAAGCAGAATACCAGACTGATAAGATTAAAATTTTATAAATTGAGGACTTTTTTCATCTTAAAAAGAATTATCTGAGGTTCCCTAGGTGAATTCCCTTCATCTATTTAGGGTGATTTGAGAGACAAAAATTCCATGCAGTTACAGCTTTTCAGGAACTTATCTTTTACAAATTTAAATTCAATTTTATAAGTGAAATAAAAAACTCTTTTTATGAAGTGGGTCATAACACATACAACAAAGTGAACTATTTGGTCATGAGATACCAATTTATGTAATATAAAACCACGTCCCCTATCCAGCTACAATTGTCCTACTGTATATTAGCAAAAAACTTTTCATTTTTTCATCCTGATACTGAATTATATTCTTATCACAAATTATAAAGCAGTATCATTGAGGGAAAAAAATCTGTTGCAAAGATAACATTAATGGAATACCAAAAAAGAAAACCTTTACAGTACTGACTCAGATCTACAAAGTAAATGCAAAGGGACAGCCATTCCAGTTCAGACAAGAGCAAGGTAAATGCCCATTGAGAAAATGGACCTCAGTCACAAAGTTTTCTTCATTAACCACAGTTGAGAACTACTTGTGGAAAGGATGGAGAATCAGTGTCCCAATATCTGCCATTTGGGAAAGAATATACACACTTAATTTTATAGAAAAATAAAGCCTAGAGTAAAAGCATATAGTTAATTTTGTTATTCAAATCTTGCCAGAGGATATTCTAAAAAGCTGTTTTATTTCTCATGTTAGACATAAATTCTAACTTCTAATGACACTGTGTGAATATTTTCCATTTTAAAAGCCTAACACAAATTATATACTTTAAAAGTTTTAACACAAATTAGTCAAATTTAAGAGACTCTTTATATGTTTCAAACAAAACCATTTTTCAAATTAATATCTCCCAACTACTTGCCTACAGATTTAATCACATTAAGTAACTAAAAGTTTAAGCAAGAAGCACAAGCTTAAAATATCTGACTTAAATGTAAAATCATGAGCTAGAAACTACACTGTTAAAGAAAGATTTTAAAATGTACTTAACATAATGCTAAACTTCTTACATACTTTTGCTACAGTCATGTGGTACAGCAGAAAGAGAAATTAACTTTAGAGTCAGTTCAAAAGAATCAAATCTTGGCTTTGTTGTTTACCACCTGTATGACTTGGGCAAGTCACTTCACCTCTCTGGGCCTCAGTTTCTCCACCTGAAAAAATGAGAGGGTTGAACTAGATAAACTCTAAGGTCCCTTTTAGCTCTAAATCCATAATTCTACAAGTAATGGATCTTGTTAAGAAGGCCAACAAAGTTCATCAGCACAATACTTCACAAACAAGAGTATCTGGAGGACTTTCACATGACCTATGGATAGATTAAAAATCACCTACTGCCCAAACTTTATAGGTGGATGGCCAGTACACTGAGAAAGGTATGTCAGTGGATATATCTATGACATGCATCGTAAATGGACTAGATCACTGCTGAGAAATTAAGCAATCCTTTTAACAATCCTAATCACTGCTCCAACAGAAAATGCAACATTATAAACACAAATGTCATCCCTGAGGTGCTAGAGATTAGGAATCTTGGCTAACTAAAATTTATAAAGGGCAAAGGAACACTATATGGCGTATAAGTACTCTATGGTTTATTCTCAATGAGATATAGATAGATAGATAGATAGATAGATAGATAGATAGATAGATAGATGTGTGTGTGTGTGTGTGTGTGTGTGTGTGCGCGCGCGCGCGTATAAAATAAGCTAGCATTTATATAATCCTTTAAGGTTTGCAAAGCATTTTACATATGTTATCTCATTTGTTCCTTGCAACAACCTTGAGAAGTGAATGCTATTGTATCCTCATTTTACAGATAAGGAAATGGGATGAGAAAGGTAAGTGACTTACCCAGAGTCACACAGTGAGTATCTAAGGTAGGATCCTTCCTCCCTGACTCCAAGTCCAAAGTTCTCTCCACTGCCCCACCTGCCTACTTAATATCAAGGAAATGTATGCCAGGAAAAACTGGTGATCCAGTGGTGTAGGACAAGAGATAGGGATAGACAGCCTGAAGAACTGAACAAAAGGCCACAAAATGTAACAAGGCCAGAAGGTCTCCAGCCCCAATGAGTGGATCTTCTCTGAAGGATTTTTAGAACATGAACCAGAATTTCACTACATGAGAGGATAAGGATGGTTTATGATCTGCACCAATGGAGAGAATGAAATGAACGTGGAAGAGATCACAGATTCAGTGAAACATAAACTGAAGACTCTGCAACACAGCTGTTAAAAGACTTGTTTTGGACCTCATTCAAAAAAAAAATTAGTACTAGAAATATTGTCTTAACTGTCTCACAAAATTAAAGCAGTAGTTTATCAATTAACAAGCATTCATTAAGCCCACTGTGCACCAGGAACTGAGATAAGCCCTAGGTATACAAAGACGAAAATGAAAAAAGTACCTACCTTCAAAGAGAAGACAAAGACATAGGTATATACAAAATAACAAGTATACATGTATATACATGTAAGAATATACAAAATAAACTCAATTATAAGGGAGAATCAGAAAAGGCACAGTAACAAGGCTCCAGTAATCTTTCATTTAAGTCACTTTAGGAATATAATCAGTTCTCAATTATCTGATTGCAGACTACTGGTTTATTGCTTAAAAGTTTCTTCTTCACTAAGCTGGACTAGAGATAGGTCTCCGCTTTCTAACCTCTTTCAAAGGAACTGAACCACAGCTTTGGTCCACTTGGTTAAAGGAGTTGGGCAGATGACCCATATATTGTACTATCACTTGCCAATAAAAGGAAGTACATGGCCTATAAACAGACTACTTTGAAAATTCAGGAGTGTTATTTATCAAGGGAAGCAAGTAAGCTTTTGCTTTGGAGCAAAAGCAAAGAGTATTAACTTCCATTACTACCAACCAAGATACTACATACACATGTATATACATGTGTATGTATAAATATATGCATATGTACATACATAGGGATGCACATATATGAAATTACCTTGAATAAAAAAAGGAAATGTCATTGCTTTCTGGAGCATTTATAAAGATGTTATTTTAATAGAATTATATAATCATAGAGTTAGGGCTAGAAAGGGCCTTAGAGGCCCTCCAACCCCTTCACTTTAAGGATGAGGAAGTGAGAGTGACTTGTCCAAGATCACAGTAGTTTGTAAAACTTTTCTAGAGCATTATTATAGGAAACTGAGAGAATAAACTTACTCTGTTCTTACTTTCCCTCACTGACATCCCACTTGGTTCATCACCCTGTCAAATACTGTATTCATAATTTCATACTCAGACTAAACCTAAGGTGTGTTCAAAGAAAACTGTGCAATTAAAATAAACTAGCCATTACTATCCATGGCTAGCATTTATTAGCACCTACTATGTACATGGCTAAAAACAGGATATGAAGCAAGGAAAAAACTGTCCCATCCTTTAAGAGGCTCACAATCTAAAGGGGAAAGGGGGAGGAATGCAAATTATGTACAAACAAGATATGCAGGATATCTCAAAAGTCTTTGTGCAGTCTGAAGCTTTAATAGTTTTAAAATGCACATTGACTTTTGGGATGCCTCACACGCAGGATAAATCAGAAATAAAAATTCCTTTAAAAGAGGGATCAGCTTGTAACAAAATGACATATTTTACCGTTAAATACTAGTTCTTGCATAGACATCTGATATTTAGGTGTTGATACTTAAATTGACACTATTAATTAATAAGCCAATCTGCTTGGTTTAAGCCAACCATTTAAAAATCAAATGTTCATGCTTTAAATAGGTGCAAGCATGGCCTCTCAAAGCCAGTTTAAAAAAAAATTCAATGTGGCACTTATAAACACCTGTTTTCAAAGTGATCCAATCAGTTCAAAACCAGATGATTTTTCCTGCAATTCTGTAAACCTCTCCAGAAGCAATCAACTTTTGCAGCTCATTTTAAAACAGTACCCTTCACACCTAAGAATAACTCTATCTTAGAGAATTAAGACAAATTTATAAGAACACAAGCCATTCCCCCAAATGATAAATGGTCAAAGGATATGAACAGACAGTTCTCAGATGAAGAAATCAAAGCCATCTATAGTCATATGAAAAAATGCTCTAAATCATTATTGATTAGAGAAATGCAAATCAAAACAACTCTGAGGTACCACATCACAGCCATCAGATTGACCAACATGACAAAACAGGAAAATGATAAATGTTGGAGAAGATGTGGGAAAATTGGAACACTAATATATTGTTGGTGGAGTTGTGAAATGATCCAACCATTCTGGAGAACAATTTGGTACTATGCCCAAAGGACTACAAAAATGTGCAAACCCTTTGATCCAGCATAGCACTTCTAGGGCTATATCCCAAAGAGATCTTATGGGGAAAGGACCCACATGTACAAAAATATTCATAGAAGCTCTTTTTGTGGTGGCAAAGAATTAGAAATTGAGAGGATGCCCATCAATTGGGGAATGGCTGAACAAGCTGTGGTACATGAATGCAATGGAATACTATTGTGCTATAAGAAATGATGAACAGGCTGACTTCAGAAAAACCTGGAAACACTTATATGGTCTGATGCTGAGTGAAGTGAGCAGAATCAAGAGGGCTTTGTACACAATAACAGCCACGTTATGCAATGACTAATATTGTTAAACTGAACCCTTCTCAGCATTACTAGGATCTAAGACATCTCCAGAGGCCTCGGGATGGAAAATGCTGTCCACATCAAAGAAAGAACTATGGAAGTCGAATCGCTATCACTTATTTTTACCTTCTGATGGTTCCTCCTATTGGTTTTAATTTTTACTTACAACTTCACTAATGTGAAAATATGTTTAATGGGTATGTAAATGTAAAGCCCATATCAGATTGTGCGTTGTCTTGGGGACGGTGGGGGGGGGGAGGAAGGGGAAGAAAAATTTTCAACTCAAAAGCATATGGAAGTGATCATTGATAAATCAAAATAAATTAATAAAAAAAATAACTCTATCTTAGATAGTTAATTAGATAAATATCTAAGCCCCTACTATTTGAGAACAAACGGTGGCACTCTCAAAACATACTTTGCTTTTCATTCTCCATTCTCCGTTATGAACAAACTCAAAAGGCATTAGAGGTCCTCGTGAATACTAACATAGTAGCAATTTTCCTACATGAGTAACATGAAAGGAGTCCATCACAACAAATCTCAGAAGAAATGTGAGAAGAAATAAAGGCTGATTTGTAAAGTTACTTTTGAGTGGCTTCACTCTGGAAACCTTTTCAGAGTAAAACGCCTGCTGGATGGGGTGTTAAAAGAAGGTCATTCTTGGCTCCCCTTTTTTTGCATCCCTCTCTCAAGGTCCTTGGGAACACTTGAAATGTGAATCTTTCCAGCCCGTTCCACAAAGCAAATTCGCGGTCACGGTTACGAGGGCCGATGCCATCATCTGCACCAAATTTGGGTGGGCGAGGCTTGAGAGGGCAAATGACGTCATAGGAGATTTCTCCCGACCCCAGGTTTCTAAGGGGCCCGGGGGCGCTACCCAGAAACGTGCCCCTGCAGAGGCTGCAAACAAAAGCCTTCCAGGCCCTGGTTTGTAGCCGACGCCCCGGGAAGCGGAGGCAACGCTGACCGCGTACGCGGGCGGGGGACGCTCAGACAATGAGGGCAGCGGGCCCCGATCGCCTCACCCCCCAGCCCCGCCAAGACGGGATGCGGGCCGAACGCCCCAGCTCAGGCCGCAGATACCACAGGGCCCAGCTGGGCGGATCAGCCGGAGGGGCAGAAAAGGAAGGAGCCGAGAAACCCCCCCCGCCCCCCGCAGAGGAGGGGTGAGAAGAAAGAAGTGGAAGGGGAAGTGGAAGCGCTTCCGCCCTCACCACCACCCCCCCGCCCGCGTAAGCCGGAAGCGGAGGGGCGCTTCGGGGATAACGGCCGCGGGCGGGGCGCGCGCTCCAAGGGAGGCGGCGGGTGGGGCAGCGGCGCGAGCGCCCCCTCCCTCCAAGTGCCGGTGTTCCCTCTCCTCCCCCCCAACCTGGCAGCCCCTAGCAGCTTTTCCTATTCAACAAACCGACCCGAAGTCTTCCCGAAGGTCGCTCTTCCCGCGAGGCAACTTACTCTCCTCCTCCTCTCCCTCCACCACCCCTTCCGGTCAGCCTCTGCCGCTCAAGCCCGGGACTGGGGCCCCAGCAATTTTTCCACCTCCTCCTCTTCCTCTTTCCCAACTCCCCGGCTGCCCGAGGCTCGGTGGGAAAAGGGATGGGTCGGGAGGGGAGAAAGAAAGCGGAGCACCGAGGCGGCGTGCGACCAATCCTGGCGCGGGGGGCGGGGCCGAGTGGAGCCGAGCGGAGCGAAGCGCCCTCGTGTGCCGCGTGGAGCTGGGAGGCTCGTGGGGGGAGAGGCGGCCGAAGGGGGAGCGGCTGGATCTGTGTGCGAGGCGGAGGGGGGGGCGGGGCCGCAGCCCTGCGGGTAGGGGGGGGCTCCTGTCTGGGAGGGGCGGCCGGGTGTGCGCGAGGCGGAGGTGGGGGGGCTCCTGTCTGGGAGGGGCGGCCGGGTATGCGCGAGGCGGAGGGGGAGGGGCCGCAGCCGTGCGCTTCAGGCTTGCAAGGGACAGCCGCTTCCACCGCCGAAGCCGGCCCTGAGAGGCCCAGAAGAAAAGAGTGAGCCCCCCATCAGTGCGGACCTGACACATCTGGGGCCCGGGCTCAGGCACACTGACCACTGGGCGTCCCCGAGCTTCTTTCTTCATCAGTAGGGGCTCCTAAGTGTTTAGGGGAGTGAGATGTAAAAGACCAAAGGTCTTAAATTAAGAGCCTGATTGATTTATTCAGACGAGATTCTCTTGGCTTCACTTCGAGGGAAAATCATTTAAAGTTTCAGTTAGCCTTATGCCCCAAAGGCGCGAAGTATAAAGGCTCCTAATTTGCAATATAGAGCAGATAGAGTCAAGTGAAATAAACAAGTATTTATTAAGCACCTACGTTTATTAATTTCTTGCTACGTGCCAAGCACTGTGCTAAAGACTGGAAATACAAAAGCAAAAAAAATAGTCTCTGCTTTCATTGACTTAATGGGGGGGGGAAAGCAGCGGGGAGACAAGATGCAAACAACTAAGCGCAAACAAGATACAGGATAAACGAGATAATCTGAGAGGGAAGGGCTTTTGGCTGAAAGTGAAATCTTATTTGAGATTTGGAGGAAACCTGGAGGTGGAAACGGGAAGGAAGAGATTTCTAGCAATGGAATAGCTCCATACAAAAGAAATTCCTAATCCCAAAGCTCTTGTTGGCACAGCAATGTATAACTGCTGTTACAGTTAAGGGGAAAGTTGGTAATGAAAATGGCAACATTATTTGGATCTGCTGAACTGGTTCCCCTAAGTAAAGCAGTGGATGCTAGGCCTGAAATCAGAAAGACCCTAATTCAAACCTGGCTTCAGACAATGGCTGGGTCACCCTGGTGTGACCATTTAACCTTTGCCTCAGTTTCCTCACCTGTAAAGTGGGGGTAATAATAGCACCTACCTCCCAGGGTTGTTGTGAGACTCAAATGAGATAGTAATTATAAAGTGTTTAGCACAGTGCCTGGCAACATAGTAAGTCTATGTAAATATTAGTATCTTGACTCTGAAGTCTCCCTTAAAGTCCCCTTCATCTGGAAAGCCAGGTAAGAGTTTAGGTTCATAGACCTACCAGTGGTCACATCTGTTCTGAAAAGCATATTAGTAACTACAGAGGGCTTCTTCTAAATTATAGCCAGCCCCAGTGAAGGAGCTCAGAAGCTCTAGACCTCTTGAAATTATAAGGTTGTCTCCAAGACTGGAAATTCCTAATCCAGGATCACCATGTGGTCCCAGAGTGTCAGAAAGAAAGAAAATAGGGGCATCTAGGTGGTGCAGTGGATAGACCACAGGTCCTGGAGTCAGGAGGACCTGAGTTCAAATGTGACGTTGACACTTGACACTAGATATGTGACATATATATGTATAGCAAGTCACTTGACCCCATTGCCTAGCAAAAAAAAGGAAAGAAAATAAAGAAGAAGCAGCTTCAAGAGATAGAATCTCAAGCTCAACTAGGTCAGTACATGTGCTACCTACCATGTGTTAGCAGTTCCCATTTTTGCCAGGGTGGGGCTTTCTCTCTAGAAGTCCAAGGAGAGGCCCTCCCCAATGTCTTAGAGGGTAAATTTATTCCTTTAAGTTCTAATCACTTGCCTCTTCCTGGCTTAGTGACCAGTCCTCTCTGATGTAGGCACTTATGCTTGTTGATGATTAAGGGGACCAAGAGACCACCCAGAAAGCGCTATATATATATTATTCCATCCAAAAGCAACAAATATTTAATCACTGAATGAGCAGTGTGGCCCACCAGAAAAGATTTGGACAAGCATGTAACTGGAAGGGGATGCTCCCAGGGGTGTACTCTAGTCCGAGCTGATTGAGGAGAGGGTTCACTCATTACACTTACTACATATGAAGAGAGTTAAATGCAGTGCAGGGGAATTTAAATGAAGTTCCACACTTTTAACAAAACTTTATTGCTACTCACAAGTCTGTGGGACAGACTTTAGTGTTCAACTTCCTTGCAGGGAGAAGCTCACAGTGGGGAAAAGGAGTGGGCAGTGACTATCCACGCTCAGGGTGAAGGCAGAGAACCTTTTGGAGCTCACACTTATATGGAGTTTTAGACAAAAAGCCAGCATGGCAGCAATAGGAAACTGCTTTGTTATCTATAAGACCAGTGAAGTGAGAGTATTTTCTAAATTGCCTTAATAAGGAATGAAGGAGGAAGGACAGGGATGTTGGTAACTTATTTCTAAAATACCATTCAGCAAGGACCTGGAAAGCAGGAGGGGATAATGCTTAGTCTCTAGTTCATGCATACATCCTGAGAGGAGGTGGGGAATGGGAAGTGTGTGCCCTGTTATACTGGTTTGCACAGGCTCACAATCCATCCTCAAACCCCAGCACCCCATCAACCAGATCAGAAGCTCTCCACTCAGAGGCATATTGTAAGGTGGCTGGTGAAGGAATTAGTAAGCTAATGCTGGATGAATTGCAATGCACAGCAGATTTTAATCAAAATTACAGCCTTGCCCATTATGCAGAGGGCCAGGGTTTGGAAGGCACTATGGATCCAGCCTCCTCAGAAGCCAAACTAGCCATGAGAATAAATCCCATATGACAGGATCTGGTCACACCCCAGAGAGCCAGCCTGACCCTTAATTTCCCTTATGGTTCAACTTGCCCACTAGTATTAACCACAAAACCACAGGAAGCATTTGGCACACGCCCCTCCCTGGCTGTTTAGTTAGATAGTCCAGGGCAAGGCAGTTATATATTATCATGCACTTCCAGGGCTTTAGCAATCCACTTGAGCTAAGGTTAAGAAGTTTTTGATTGCTTTTTTGGTTTCAGCCACCTGTCTCCAGAGAGGAGAAAAAACCCTTACAAACTGACGGAGCCCTGTATATCTGGCCCACCCCAGGGCACTATAGTGCCTTGACTGTGGCAGCTTCCCTGTGCCTCCATCAAAGAAGAGGCCTCTCTGTTCAATGAATAGTGAGGGACAGTGCCACCTTTCACACCCCCTTAGATTTTTTTTGTCATGGACTAGGGTGGGGAAGGTTATGTTATCATAGAAATAAATGGTCCAATGGGGGTGTTGCCAGTTTATCTAGGCTACATGAAAGTGGTATCGAGAGGCGCATACCAAAGCTTCAAGCCGTCCCTTTTCACAGAGCCTAGGCTTCCACAACCAGTTAAACTGGATTTCACTGGCTCAGCAATACAAACTCGGTATTTTGGCTCCAGCATTCTGCAGTCAAAAGAAAATATAGAATGCTAAGCTGATTGCTTCAATCTCTAAGACTCTCTTGGTATCCACACATAACCCCAGGAGATTTGCCCTTTTTGTTGCTTCTGTGAGTCTTGCAAAGGCCCCAGAATGATTCAAGGGGGACCCAGGGAAAGGAGACTCTAGAGCCCTTCTATGGAAAATGGAACTGTCCTAAGCTCATAGTGAACTTCTCTGAGACCAAAGATGACATCATAAAAGCAACGATGGCTCTACTTTACTGTTTTTTCTCTCTTGGGACTCAGGGTTAAGAGACAGCTGCTATAAGCACCACAAAACCACATGGGGAAGAAATGCCAGTATTATCTACAATCCAGAGTCTGCTGATGACTTCAGGGTGCTATTAATCCTTCCAGTTATCAAACTGCTGAGCCAGTGAAAATCTCTCCACATTCCTTCCTCTTTATGGGAGGAGTGAAAGCACATCCCATCCCTGCACTCTCCATCAACTTCCGAAGTTTGTGAGAACGTTCCCCACATAGGTCTGGGAGGGGAAAGAGCATGAAAGAAACAATAATGCAGGTTTAAGGGAGTTAGTATGTTTCTCTTTTCATTGTAATTCATATATTAAACCTGCCACTGGTGATACCACCCCCACCCCCAAAGCGTTGCTTCTGAATCAGTGGAAGAAAGACTAAAGGAAGGAAACTGAATTACTTTCACTGAATCAAAGCCAGGTAACTTTAGTAACATATCTTTCCCATATTTATATCTTATTTCCTAAACTAGAATGCAGGAAGCAATAGCTCTGGGCAAAAGGTCACCCCTTCTGACAGAAATGGCAAAAGCAACAGACTGCAGCCAATCAGGGAGGAAAAACAGGCTTTGATTGTCCTCTAGTGGCTGGAGAGCACATGGCACCCTGCTGAAAAGTTAGCCATGACCACCCATAAAGGGGGGACAGATTGGCTAGAGAACTTCCTGATAGCTAGCTGAGACATCGCACCCTTAAAGGGATTTGAAGCTATGTGACATCACAAATGAGACAAAACTGTACACTCGTTAATTATCCCGAGTGATGTTACATGCAGATTCATAGATAATGTTGGAGGAAATCTTGGAGGGCATCTCTTTAATAGCATGGTGTAGTGGAAAGCATGGGATTTGGAATGAGATGACCTTGCTTTGTATCCTGGATCTGCTGCTGAACTATCTGGCATAAATCACAACCTCTGTAGGCTCTTTCCTCAGCTATTTTAATAAGTAGGTTGAGTTAAATTACCACTAATGTCCTTTCCAACACGATATCTGTGATCTCTTCAATTTATAGATGGGGACTGAGACCCAAAATTATTAAGGGTGACTCAAGGTCACAAAGTTAATGTAGATAAATTGGAGGAAATCTGAGAGGGAAGGCACTAGTATTAAGGGAGGTCTGGAAAGGCTTCTTGCAGAAGGTGAGATTTCCAAAGCTCCCCTCAAGTGTTACCTCCAATAGGAAGCCTATACTGTTCCCCATATGTGAACACCCTCTCCCTGGAAATTACTTTCTACAATTTTTGTACCTAATTTTCTATGTACATGTTGTTTTCTCACAAATGAATTTAAGTTCTGCGAGGGCAAGGACTGTTTCTTTTCTGTCTTTGTAACCCTAGTACCTAGCACAATGCCAGGCAGGACCTTGAAAAATGCTTGTCAGGGGCAGCTAGGTGGTGCAGTGGATAGAGCACCAGCCCTGAAGTCAGGAGGACCCGAGTTCAAATACAATCTTAGACCAAACACTTGACACTCACTAGCTGTGTGACCTTGGGCAAGTCACTTAACCCTAATTGCCTATCCAAGAAAAGAAGAAAAATGCTTCTCAAGTGAATGAATCGCATGATGTAGAAAGGAAGGTGATAGGAAAGAAGGTAAGAAATCATTGAGTTAAATTTTACAGATGAGAAAACTGAGTCTCAGGAAGAAGTGACTTGACACACAGATGGAAGACATCAGAGCCAGGATTTACCCCACAACCTGACTCTAATTCATTGGAAAAGACCCTGATTGGGAAAGACTGAAGACAAAAGGAAAAGGAGATGACAGATGTGACTTTGAGGGATATTAGAGATAGAAGGGCCTGGTGTGCTATGGTACATGGGGTCATGAAGAGTTGGACATGACTGAACAATCTGACTCCAAATCTAGTAAACTTTCCATTTCATCAAAGTTATATCACTAAATACTTTTTTAAAATGTTTATTCTCCTTATAATTCTTTTCTTCAGAGCTTTTTTTTTTTAAATTTCTTGCTTCATTTCTCCCAGGTATTCGTGCACTCTTTGTGAAAAAAAAGGGGGTGTTGTTTTTTTTTTTCCCCTTTGAGTGTCTGTGTAGAGAAAATGGATAAAGCCTGTGTTCTGTGAGTTTGGGGAAGGTAGTAGGAAACATCTCCACAGGGAAAAAAAAGTAGTCTTAGAGATTAAAGAAATGAAACTACAGGATAGTATAAATAGATAGACCCTCAGTCTGTATTTTATTTAACAGAAGCCTACTGATTCTATCTTAAAGGCCTCCACTAATTTAGAGATTTCCTGCCCCACCAAGATATTCTCATGAGATTAACTGCAGAGATGTCCCCACTAGAAATCTTTAGCAACTCCTGAGACCTCATGGTTAACACATTCTCCAGAAAATCACCTGACATCCTTTCCCTTTACTCAACCTACCAAATAAGGAAAGTGACTAAACAGCCTCACCTCATAGACTCTTTTTGCTGCCCAAAATGTTACCCTAACACTGTGTAAAACCCTATACATGTGTATCTCTCTTTGTTTAGCCGTTGGTATTCACCTAGCAACTGCCCTTCAGATGATCCTGAATAAATTTTTTCATCTTCTAGCCTTGTTTTGAGGTCCAGTCAAAGGATCAAGGTGGGAGGAATCACTCTTCAGGAGGATCTTGGAACCTTGAGATGAGGAATTCCCTAATTTCTGCTTGTGGTTGTTACAGTTACTCTCAACTTTGGGTAGATCTCTGTCATTCAGCCCTGTCACACTCTTTGTGACCCCATACATCATAGCACGTCAGGACCTTCTAACCTTCACTATCTCTTGAAGTCTGTCAAAGTTCATGCTCATTGTTTCCATAACACTATCAGTCTCATCCTCTGCCACCCCCTTTTCCTTTTGCCTTCAATCTTTCCCAACAGTGGGGTGTTTTCTAATGTCTTTTCATTATGTAGCCAAAGTATTTAAGCTTTAGCTTCAGAATTTGACCTTCCAGTGAATAGTCTGAACTAATTTCTTTTAAGTATTGACTGATTTGATCTCCTTGCTGTCCAAAGGACCCTCAAAAAGTCTTCTCCAAGGGGCAGCTAGGTGGCGCAGTGGATAGAGCACTGGCCTTGCAATCAGGAGGACCTGAGTTCAAATATGACCTCGGACACATAACACTTACTAGCTGTGTGACCCTGGGCAAGTCACTTAACCCCGGGCAAGTCACTTAACCCCATTGCCTAGCAAAAAAAAAAAAAGCCTTCTTCAGTACTACAATTCGAAAACATCAATTCTATGTTGCTTGGCTTTCCTTATATTCCAACTCTCACAGCCATACATTGCTACTGGAAAAAAATATAGCTCTGAAAAAACTGGACCTTTGTCAGCAAGATGATGTCTTTGCTTTTTAGTGTGCTTTCCAGATTTACCATAGCCTTCCTTCCAAGGAGCAAGCATCTTTTAACTTCATGGCTGCAGTCATAGTCTACAGTGCTCTTTGAGTCCAAAAATATAAATTTGACACTGCTTTCATTTCTTCTCCCTCTATTTGGCCAGTTGCCAAGATCTTAGTTTTTTGGATGTTAAGCTTCAAGCCAGTTTTGACACTTTCCTCTTTCACTCTCATCAAGAAGCTTCTTTAATTCTTCTGTACTTTTTTTTTGGCTAAGCAGTTGCCCAGGGTCACACAGCTAGTAAGTGTTATGTGTCTGAGGCCAGATTTGACCTCAGGTCCTCCTGAATCCAGGGCCAGTGCTCTATCCACTGTGCCACCTAGCTGCCCCTTCTTCTGTACTTTCAGAATGGTATCATTTGCACATCTGAGACTGTTGATATTTCTTTCAGCATCTTAATTCCAGCTTTTGGTTCATCTAGTTTGGCATTTCACGTGATATACTCTGCATATAAGCTAAATAAATAAGGTGACAATATACAACCTGGTTGAACTACTTTTCCAATCTTAAACCAAACAGTTATTCCATGTTCAGTTCTAACTGAACTTCTTGGGCAGAATTACAGGTTCCTCAGGAGAGAAGTAAGATGATCTGGTACTCCAGTCTCTTTGAGGACTTTTTATGTTTGGTGGTCCACACAGTCAAAGACTTTAGTGTACTTAATGAAGTAGAAGTTGATTTTTTGTTTGTTTGTTTGTTTTCTGGAACTCCCTTGCCTTCTCCATCTAGAGATCTAGATCTCTAGGTTTGCAGTGATTTTTGATACTGGTTAAAGTTTTCCAGCGAGCAGGTAGGTGGCACAGTGGATAGAGTGCTGGGCCTAGAGAAAGGAAGACTCATCTTCCTGAATTCAAATCTGACACTTACTAGCTGTGTGACCCTGGGCAAGTCACTTAAGCCCATTTGCCTCAGTTTCCTCATCTGTAAAATGAGCTGGAGAAGGAAATGACAAACCACTCCAGTATCTTGCCAAGAAAACCCCAAATGGAATCACAGAACTGACTGAATATGACTGAACAACAGTAACAAAAAGTTTTTCTGGATGTGCTCATCACTCCAACTTTAGTTCCTTAAGTGGGTCTTTGTGCCAGGTCTAGCCTTGGCCAGGTATGCTTTTGGGTAGGGTGGTCAGAACTGCTTGTCCTTGCACCAGGTCACCTAGGTTCTTTCATTGACCTCTTCCTGTACTGCTTCTATACTGATCTTCCAGGCATTAGGCCTCCCTGGATCTTTGCAGTTCAGGGAGCTAGATCTTTAGAGCTTTCTTTGGTGCCCCAGGACAAAGAGCTTTAGGAACCTCAAAGGCTCTGGGCCCGGCCATTCTCAGTCTAAGCCCTGTGGCACAGCACTGGCCACCACCACACTGGGCACGACCACCTCTCTTCAGCACTTCCTTGGGGCTCTCTGATTCTTCTAGTGCTTTCTTGGGAGAGCCCTCCACTCTTACTGTTTTAGGACACAAGGCCCTGCAGACTATATGTGTCTCTGGCCATCCTCTGGTTGTGTTGAGAGGCTGTGCTGGTCTGATGCCAACTTTGTTGGCAGGGCCCTCTGAGCTCTTGCCCTTAGGTTTCTCTGGCTGATTTCATGTGCCATTTGGGGGGGGAGGGGGAAGAAGTCACTTCCTGTGGTTTCTTTTTGGATTTCCTGATTGTTATTTGGTCTGGTGTAAACTTCAGGGGTTAGTTAGAGTGAGTATATGGGAGCTGGACAGTCTGTTTCCTTTTTTCAGGCTGTCATCTTGGCAGGAAGTTTAGGAGCAGATTGATTTCAAAGGATTCAGAGGAATTAGAGGTAGGATCTCATAGACTAAAATTCCGTATGGGAAGTCAGTATGGGAAATCAGCACAGGAGGGATGGAAATATCTCAAAAATTAACTTCTGAGGGCAGCTAGGTGGCACAGTGGATAGAGCACCGGCCCTGAAGTCAGGAGGACCTGAGTTCAAATCTGGCCTCAGACCAAACACTTGACTCCTACTAGCTGTGTGATCTTGGGAAAGTCACTTAACCCCAACTGCCTCACTAAAAAAAAAAATTAACTTCTGAAGGTACCAAGAGAAAATTACTTTGAGAAAAAGTGGAGTTGTCTAAGGAAACCAATATGGATATACAGAGAATTCACTAATAAACTTAGAATTATTTAACTAGGAAGATGGAAACAAGTGTAGTTTCCAGAAGAAGGATACAAAATTGGGGCAGGGTCCTATCAGAATAGAATCTCGATACAGTGCTAAAGATCTGAATGAATTTAGGTTTGCAAAGAAGACTAAAGATAACAAAAGGGTTGTTGTTCTTTAAGCTATACTGGGAAAATGAGGAAAATAAAAGAAAGGACAAACCTCTGCTCATGTTGGATGGGATAATGTTAACTGATACAAAAATTAAACAACTTGATTCTTTTTTTTTTTAGTTCAACTCAACAAGCATTTATTTATTCCTCCTTGCAAAGAAAAACACTGAAAAGAACAGAAGCCTTGTTCTAAGCTTAACTTAGCCTAATCATTTGTAACTTCATAAATCCTGCCAAAACTTTACTGGGATGCATCTTTTGTGCATGAGCTATCTTTCATTTCTCTGGTATGCTTGAAGATTTACCATATAACCCAACTTAAGAAGAATTTGCAAAGATTGGGAGATGGGGAGGAGAATGTAAACAGACTGGAGAAACTGATCAGCAAATCTCCAAACGTAAAAAACAAGGTCTTAAAACCCAGTACAGCCTGGACTTTGGTGGTAAGGAGAATGTTTTTCTCTACCCTAACCTTACACACGCATACAGAGGATACCATTTTGTAAGTTTACAAGAACCTGCTTTCCTGTATACATATTGAAAGGAAAACACTGCTTATTACCTAGTTGCAGTCCCTATTATAGACGGAAAGGGCTTCATTTTACTTCTAAAATATGGAGCTACTCAATATTTTGTTGCTATTTTTTCTTCCAGAGTTTCTCTTTGGATTGGAAAGAACAAAACAAAAATGTTCATTAGGGAGGTGAAATACAAAGCTAAATAGGGAAACAGCATAAAGGCTTTTCTTGGCGAGTTCTATTAAGTATCTACTATTAAGCTTGCTGTTGTACGGCTAGATGGTAACATTTATATTGTTGTTGTTGTTGTTTGTCCTTTCTCCTAAAGGACCACAATATTGGGGAAGGTGATGTCATGACTTGCAAGTGAATTGGATTTAAGTGAGGCAGGGCTTTGCAAAGTCACCAGCCTCACTCTCTTCTCCCATGAGTCATGCACCTGGCTACATGCAAAGAATGAAACAATCCTTACTCTAATAGGGGAGACAAATACAAATGCAATTATATACAGCCTAAATGTAAGGTGAATAAATAAAAACATATGCAAAGTAGTCAAATAGAGGTGCAATGGGAGGAACAGATTCTGCTGATGCAGTCCGTAGGTGGACTTCAGAGCTTGCACACGTATTATTTCTGGTGGACTTTCCATGTGAAGAAGATGAGCCTTTAGATAGGCTGCTGAGCCAGGACTACGAATGCTTACACAAAGCAGTAAATAGATGAATCAAGCCTTCTTTCTGCCTGGCAGCAATAGTCCAGGGCTCTTGAGTGGGGAGGGAAGCTTTGGGCCTTAATGAACATGAGCCTCCATTCTTTGCCTCTTTGTATCATATTTACCTGCTCTTGAGTAAAGATTTATCTGACAGGGTTTCAACTTTATGAGCTCTGATGACAAGAGAGCAAGCTGCCAGAGCTCTAGGAGCTAAAGTCCATGCTAGATTTTGGGGACAACTCACTCTTGAGCAAGTCTTTATTAATCCCTACTCACTATGTTCAAAGCACTGTGCAAGCGCTAGAGATACAAATAGAAAAGTGAGACTGCCTGGGCTCAGAGAGCTTACATTCTAATGGGCGAGACAACACACGTGGAAGATTTCTGCTGCAGGTTAGAGGGGAAAGTCCCATAGTCTTTGAGACCCAGCAGTAAAGGAGATGGTAATTCCTTTTTCTTTGATGTCATTTCCACTAATAACGTCATATCAGTTTTTGATTTTGAACCATTTGACAGTGCCAAAGCTTTTGGTGACAAGGATTTTCTTTTTGGGTCTTCAATAGATTTGGCTGTAGAACCTGAAGAGACCAGTGCCAGGCCAAATTTCCACAATGGGGTTTGGTAATGGTCGTGACCCCTGGGCTAGAAGCTCTGCCATTCCCAGTGTCTTAGGATCAGAGTCCTTGGCTGTCTCCATCAAGGTCTGGGAGGAGATAATGATAAAGGTGCTGATGGTGGCTTGACTCCTGTGCCTTGCTGATTGAACTAGACTGGCTTACCTACCTGTACTTATCTGGCTATAGGTAGTAGTTGGTCAGCAGTTGTTGCTAATGGTGATGAGGAAGATGGGTCCCTAAGCAACATCCTCACTTCTTCATTCTCTTTCAATTTACATATCTAATCTGTTACCAGATCTTGTTGATTATACTTTTACATCTCTTGTATATGTCTCCTCTCCTCTGACACTGCCACTACGCTGGTGCAGGCCCTCATGGCTTCATATCACACATTTCAGTAGGCTCTGATTGATCTCTCTCCCTCAAGGCTCTCCCTACTCTAGTCTATCCTCCACTGAGCTGTCAAAATTATCTTCCTTATGCAGGTCTGACCATGTGCCCCTTATTCAACAAACTCAAGTGGATCCCTATTACCTCTAAGATCAAATATAAAATCCTCTGTCTGAAATTTTTTTTAATTGGTCTTTTTTTTTTTAAACCTCGGCAAAAATTTCCTTAGTATACCTCTCACTCCCAGACAGCCATCCCATATAACAGTATTATATTTAAAGTGAAAGAGAGTGAAAGAAAAAGTGAGAAAGAACTCAAAAATAATCAATACATCTCAAAAGTCCAAAACTATATGCAATATATCGCACTCAGACTCTCACCTCTTTACATGGTATGTGGGGGGGGGGGCTTCTCATATCTCTTCTTTGGAGCCATGTTTGTTTTTGTAAATTTTCAGCATTCATTTTTTTCCTGGTTCTGTCTGTTTACATTGTTTTAGTCATTATATATATTTCAGGTTCTATTTATTTCAATCTGTATCAGATCATATAGCTCTTTCCATATTTGTCTATATTCATCATTTTGTCATTTCTTTTTTTTTCAAGGCAATTGGGGTTAAGTGACTTGCCCAGGGTCACACAGCTAGTGAGTGTCAAGTGTTTGGTCTGAGGCGGGATTTGAACTGAGGTCCTCCTGACTTCAGGGCCGATGCTCTATCTACTGTGCCACCTAGCTGCCCCTATTTTGTCATTTCTTATGGCATATTAATTAATATTCCATTATGTGCCACAATTTTTTTTTTAGCTATTCCATCCACAGGTAGCTACTTTATTTTCAAATCTTCGCAATCTCAAAAAATGCTGCTATAAATATTTTGGTATGTATAGGAACTTTCTTATCTGTGGCCTTCTTTGGGTATAAGCCTAGTAGTAGAAAAGGGTATGTCATTTCAGTCGCTTTCTTTGCCTAATTCCAAATTTGTTTCCAAAGTATTTATACTAATTTACAGATTCACCAACAATGCATTAGTGTGCCTATTTTCCCCTAATCTTACCAATATTAACTATTCCCATCTTTTTATCGTATTTGCCAAGTTGCAGCATGAGAGACGAAACTTCAGGGTTGTTTTGAATAGCATTTTTCTTACTATTTAGTAATTTGGAGCATTCTTTCCTGTGGTTGTTTCCAATTCTTCTTTTGAGAACTGTATATGTTTATATCCATTGACCACTTACCTATTAGGGAATAGTTTTTGGTTACATATCTATATCTATATACATATGTAAAAATATATCCTAATATATACAATCAGTAGCTATATCCATATATGAATATGTATCCATAGTCATCTATATCCATATTTGCATATGGATATGGCTATAGATAGATATATTAGATATATATTTGGATATGTATTAGCTATATCTATCCATATGTATATATCTCTATATCTATACAGATATATTGGCTATATGGATATGGATATAAATATGGATGGCTATATTGTATACCAAACCCTTATCAGAAAAATCTGATACAAAGATTTCTTCCTATTTGCTTCACTTTTCCTAGGCACATTAATTTTGTTTGTGCAGAAGCTTTTCAGTTTCATTTAATTAAATTTATGTAATTTTTATTTTTAATTGTCTCCATCTCCCATTTAATTAAGTATATTAATTCTTTCAATTTTTTTTTTTACAGTATGAGCATTGGGATTACACAGTTGTGGAATGAGTTTATCAAAACCCCTACAGGTTTGGCCTCAGGGTGGAGTCCTGTCAAGGACTTAAGCAGCTCAGGTCAGGAAACAAGTTAGAGCTGAAGGAGTTAGCATTATTTCCCTTTTTCTAAAGGTGGGATAACAGGCAAGATACCCAGTAAGATGGTGTTTCCCCTTCTCCAGTGGAAGGCTAAGACCATGTAGGTGACTTTTCAAGATAGAACGTTTTTTTCATTCACATTGTTAGTGAATATAGCACCTACACACATCACAATTAGCTAAAGATTTGAATGTCTCTAATTGCCAGGTGGGTAAATTCTCATGTTCCTGACTTCACAGGAGGATGTATTGCATTAATACCTTTTCTTAAATTATCAAACATTTATGGGCTCATACTTATTATAAAGAATTAAAATTGAAAAAAGACACTACTGCCTGTCTAAATTTCTCTAAATCGAGGAGAGAGTAAGATTGGTGTTATCCAAATCTACTAAAGAACAATGCCAGTAAATTTCCTACCTATGCCATCTCTAACTGAACCAGACATTGGATTTTTGTATATTGCCTACAGAGCATCATTTTCAGTAGATGACAGCCACTGTAATTATAGAATAAACAGATCTCATTCTGTTCTCATCAAAGCATTTATTCACAGATATTTTAAATTGTTTTTAATAATTACAGATGTTACTTTAGCCCTTAATAGCACTTATTATATTTGTGATATGCATGCTTAGCCAGTATTACCTGCAAGCTGGTCAGGATTATTCTACATAGTATTTACAGGCCCTAAAGTACCCAGAGCTGTGAATTACCCTTTGCCATACATGCATCTTACCTTCTAAAGTTTGAGCCCATTGTTCATATGGACACAATATGTATCTGAAAGAGAGCATGCCCCCGGTTTTTAGAGGAAATTTTTTTAAACCAAATTTTCTTATTATACTTTTATGCATATATATTCTTAAAATTTTCTTATATTATAATAAATGCTTTTGCTAAAATCTAAATAAGTCTACTCACTGGTAGCTTTAAAAATTTTATTTTTATAGGCAATCTCACTCTCTTACTGCCTTTCTCCACCACTTTTAAAAAGAAAACAAAAACGCTCATAACAAATATATCGTCTATCAAAACAAATTTGTACATTTACCATGTCCAAAAATGTATGATTCATTCTGCATTTTAAGTCTGTCACTTCTTTTGGTAGGAGGTGAGTAGTATAATTCATTTGAGCCCTCTAGACTAATGATTTGTGTTTGCATTGATCAGAGTTCTAATTGTGTATCAGTTCATGGAAAACTTCCCAGTTTCTTCTGAAACTGTCCAGATTCTTACTTCCTCCTGTTCAATAATTTTCCAGGACATTCATCTATCATAATTTGTTTAGCCATTCCCAAACAGGTGGGTACCCCCTTAGTCTCCAGTTTTGGACAACTACAAAAAGAGCTGACATAAATATTTTTAACATATGGGTCCCTTTTCTCTTTCTTTGATCTCTTTGGGGTATAAACCTAGTATACTGAATTAAAAAGGGTATGTGGTCACTGACTATTTTTGTTTGTTTGTTCAGCCAAAGACAAGGTTTATTAGAACATCAGTTGGGGGTGGTTGAGATTTTAAAAATCCACCATATTGGCCAGACTCTTAAGGAATCTAAGCATTTGTATCACTATTACAAGTGGGCCAGATTTTAAGAATCTAAGCACCTTAATGGGGACAAGATGGGCCTTATATACAGAAAGACCATGGGAAGGATCTAGGCATGGCCAAGTAGTTTGGGGTGACTAGAGGAGGGGACTTAGGAGGATGTGGATGGGAGTGGCCAGTAAGCTGGGGTGAACAGAATTCCAGGGACCTGGACCACATGGCCAAGGAAGAATTGAGTTTGGATAGGATTAAGGGTGGCAAGTGGCCAGGGGCAATCGGGAGGTAACAACAGAATTGGGAGATTGGGTTTAATCACAATGAAAGGCCAGTTAAGATGATTACAGCCTCAAGCAAACGTCAGAAATTTGGGAAAGTCTGGGGTTTTTCCTTTTTGGGGTCCAGATCCCAAAGACCTGACTGATTATTGTTAAATGAAAAACATACTAGTGGGCTATGCAGTCCCACAGGATTATCCCTAGAACCTGAAAATAGTCATACCTCTGGAGATACAAACTGTGATTTCAAGTGCAAATTGGGGAATTAGTCCCAGAAAGAGTGCTACACTAATAAAACCTTATAGTACTAGGGAATTTCTAGAGCTTTCTATGAGAATTTTCACAAAAATATCAAAGACCCAGACTTTTTATGTCAAAGGGAAGTTGATAGAGAAGTATCTCTGTCTGACAAATGACCTCCAAACAGCTGTTCGAATATTATCTAATATTATTTTTAATAAATCCGATTACTAAACTCAACACAATGCAAAGTGACTCAGTTTATTGCTTCATCACTTAACAGCAACTTTATCAGTTAGGTAATGTAAATATTATTTCCATTTTACAGATGAGGAAAGTGTCAGAATCAATTTCTGAATCACGATCTTTCCACTAAATAATATTGCCTCCAAGGTTCTAGAAGTAAAAAAAAAAGATTTCTGAGAAACTACAGAGGTAAAAAAGCTACTCTTCATATGTAACCTCTTGATTTCTAGATTGATGCCTGGCAAGGGTTGCCATAGAGATATGAGACTCCAGAAATGATCAAAAAGACTGTTTCAGGATTTATCAGTTTTTAGCAGTGCAGTAGTAGATAGAGCACTAGACCTGAAGTCAGGAAGACCTGAGTTCAAATCTAGCCTCAAACACTTATTAGCTGTTCGACCCTGGGCAACCTGTCTATCTCAGTTTCCTTATGTATAAACTGAGGAGAATAATAGCACCTACCTCCCAGGGCTATTGTGAAGCTCAAGTAAAATAAGTTTTCCTTTTTAAAATATTTTATTTTTTTCCAATTACTAGTAAAATTTAACATTCTTTTAAAAATTTTTTGAGTTCCACATTCTCTCCCTCTTTTCCCTCCTCCCTTATTGAGGAGGGAAGCAATTTTATACAGGTTATATAATATATATAGGTTATATATATATTTTCCCAGATAATTCTGATAACATTTGTAAAATACTTTGAAAATCTTAAGGTGCCATACAGATGTTAGCTGTGAATTACTACATTGATCCAACTCATCCATGAGCCTTTAATTTCCTTCAAATTGGTTTTCCCTTTCCAATCTTCCACACAGCTTACCAAAGTGATTTTCCATAAAATACCAGTCTGACCATGTGAATATAACCTGTCATTGCAGCTTGCAGCTGTTTGTTTGAGTGCTCTCATTTGGTGGCCAAGGCCTCTCCAAGTGAATGACTATATGGTTAAAGCCCTAGTTGCACTATGGAGAAGGGAAAGGAGGAAGCCTATGTATGAGACTGACATTTTTTTTAACAATTTTTTTTAATTTTATTAATTTATTTTGATTTATCAAAAATCACTTCCATATGCTTTTTAGTTGAAAATTTTCCCCCCTTCCTCCCCGCTACCCTCCCCAAGACTGCGCACAATCTGATATAGGCTTTACATTTACATACCTATTAAACATATTTTCACATTAGTGAAATTGTAAGTAAAAATTAAAACCAATAGGAGGAACCATCAGAAGGTAAAAATAAGTGATAGCGATTCTACCTCCATAGTTCTTTCTTTGGATGTGGACAGCATTTTCCACCCCAAAGCCTCTGGAGATGTCTTAGATCCTTGTAATGCTGAGAAGAGTTCAGTTTAACAATATTAGTCATCGCATAACGTGGCTGTTATTGTGTACAAAGTCCTCTCGGCTCTGCTCACTTCACTCGGCATCAGGCCATATAAGTCTTTCCAGGTTTTTCTGAAGTCAGCCTGTTCATCATTTCTTTTTTATTTTTTTTATTTTTTTAATATAAATTTCTTTATTTTTAGCTTTCAACATTCACTCCCACAAATTTTTGAATTCCAAATTTTCCCCATCTCCCCCTCCTCCCACCCCAAGATGGCATGCATTCTGAATATCCCTTCCCCTAGTCTGTCCTCTCTTCTATCTCTCTCCCCTTCTCTTATCCCCTTCCCCTTCTATTTTCCTGTAGGGCAGGATAGACTTCTGTACCCCATTTCCTGTATTTCTTATTTCCCAGTAGCATGTGAAAACATATTTTTTTAAACATATGTTTTTAAAACTTTAGGTTTCAAATTTTCTCTCTTCCTCCCTCCCCACCCACCCTCATTGAAAAGGCAAGAAACTCAATATAGGTTGTACATGTGCAGTTATGCAAAACACGTCCATGGTAGACACATTGTGAAAAACTACCTCTATTTCCCTTAATCCTATCCTGCCCTCCCATTTATTCTATTCTTTCTTTTGACCCTGTCCCTCCTCAGAAGTATTTACTTCTGATTACCCCTTTCCCAATCTGCCCCCCTCTCTATCATCCCCCTGCTCTCTTGTCCCCTTCTCCCCCCTGTAGGGTAAGACAAATTTCCATACCCAATTGAATGTGTTTCTTATTCCCTCCTTAAGCCAAATCCTATGAGAATAAGATTCCCTCATTCCCTCTCACCTTCCCCCATTTCCCTTCCACTGTAAGAGACTTTTCTGTTTTTTTGTGAGATATTTACCCCATTCTACCTCTCCCTTTCTTCTTCTCCCAGTATAATCCTCTCTCATCCCTTAATTTTATTCTCCAGATATGACCCCTTAATCTTCAACTCACCCTGTGCTCTCTATCTATCTATCTACATATACATACATATAATTTTTTTCCTCCAACTACCCTAATACTGACAAAGGGCTCATGAATTATAAATATCATCTTTCCATGCAGGAATGTAAACAGTTCAATCTTAATAAGTCTCTTATGATTTCTCTTTCCTGTTTACCTCTTCATGTTCCACTTGAGTCCTGTTTGAAAGTCAAATTTTCTATTCAGCTCTGGTCTTTTCATCAAGAATGCTTGAAAGTCCTCTATTTCACTGAATGACCATTTTTTCCCCTGAAGGATTATACTCAGTTTTGCTGGGTAGGTGATTCTTGGTTGTAATCCTATCTCCTTTGCCCTCCAGAATATTATATTCCATGCCCTGCAGTCCTTTAATGTAGAAGCTGCTAAATCTTGTGTTATCCTGATTGTGTTTCCACAGTACTTGAATTGTTTCCTTCTGGCAGCTTGTAATATTTTCTCCTTGACCTGGGAACTCTGGAATTTGGCTACAATATTCCTAGGAGTTTTCCTTTGGGGATCTCTTTCAGGAGGAGATCTGTGGATTCTTTCAATTTCTATTTTGCCCTCTGGTTCTACTATATCAGGGCAGTTTTCCTTGATAATTTCTTGAAAGATGATGTCTAGGCTCTTTTTTTGATCATGGCTTTCAGATAGTCCAATAATTTTTAAATTCTCTCTCCTGGATCTATTTTCCAGGTCAGTTGTTTTTCCAATGAGATATTTCACATTGTTTTCTAATTTTTCATTCTTTTGGATTTGTTCTACTGTGTTTGATTTCTCATAAAGTCACTATCTTCCAATTGCTCTATTCTAATTTTTAAGGAAGTATTTTCTTCAGTAATCTTTTGGACTTCCTTTTCCATTTGGCCAATTTTGCTTTTTAGGGCATTCTTCTCCTCATTGGCTTTTTGGACCTCTTTTGCCATTTGGGTTAGGCTATTTTTTAAGGTGTTATTTTCTTCAGTATTTTTTGGGTCTCCTTTAGCAAGCTGTTGACTTGTTTTTCATGATTTTCTTGCATCACTCTCAGTTTTTCCTCTACTTCCCTTACTTGCTTCTCAAAATCCCTTTTGAGCTCTTCCAAGGCCTGGGACTGATTCATATTTTTCTTGGAGGCTTTGGATGTAGGAGCTTTGACTTTGTTGTCTTCTTCTGGTTGTATATTTTGATCTTCTTTTTCACCAAAGTAAGATATAGTCTGACTCTTTTTGCTGCTTGCTCATGATCCCAGCCAATTACTTGAGTTTTAAACTCTTGTTAAGGTAAGAGTCTGCTTCCAATGTGGAGAATGTATTGTCCCAAGCTTCAGGGGTTTGTATAGCTGTTTTCAGAGATATTTGTAGGGACCTGTAAGTTTTCAGTTCTTCCAAGGTGGTATGATAAGGGGTGAGGTGTTTACTCCTTTCCTGGCCTGTGAAACACAAGTATTCCTTTCTGTCCTGTAACTGTGAGGAAGAGTTCCTCTCCACAGCCACTCCAAACTCCACCACGCCAGTGTTCCTCCTCACTCCAGCACTGCCGCCTAGAACTGTGACCCAGATCCAAACACGGGCAAAGCAAGAGATTCCTGCCTCAGCACTGGCAAAGAGATCCCTGCAGTCCCTCTCTGATCAGCCACTGGATTCCCCCTCAGTCTGTGGGCCAGAAACTCGGGAAGCAGCTGCCCCTCCCCAGGGCCACACTCTTGGGGAATGGAGCTGAAACCCCACCTTCCTGTCTCAGCACCGACAGAAACAGACTTTTCCCACTGACCTTCTAAGTTGTCTTTGGCATTGGGGGATTGAGGAGTCTGGAAACCACCACAGCTGCCCGCGATTCAGTCCTCTGAGGCCTGCTCCAGGTTCACTATAGCCTGTGCGCCCACGCTGTGCTGTGCTGTGCTCCCAGCCCGGCGCGATACACCTTTCTGATCAATCATCCAGGTTGTCTTGGGCTGGAAATTTGTTTCACTCTGTCTTTTTGTGGGTTCTGCTGCTTCAGAATTTGTTTAGAGTCATCTTTTGTGAGTATTTGGAGGGGTTTGGAGGAGAGCTCAAGCAAGTCACTGCTTTCACTCTGCCATCTTGGCTCCCGAGACTGACATTTTGTAAAGAGGTATATTAAAGGTATTCTGAGCAGCCCATCAAGTCCTCAGGAAGTCTGGAGACAAGACTGGGATGCGATGATTCCTCCAAATCTACACTTAAATTGAGGAGATTGTGCAGCAGTGCCAAAGAATACCTCCCATCTTTCCTTTTCTGTATAGGAAAAATTTAACCTCTGACATATTTTACAAATACTCTTTCCTTTTGAATGTTTTCCAGGATGGTGACTGGTGGGGGAAAGGTGTTATCTGCTAACTACTTTTTCCAGGATCTCTGAATACAGTAATTGGTAGAGAAGAATCACAGTATGGGATGGGAATACAGGACACCATATGGGAGTAGAAAATTTCCTATAAAGGTGATTAACGAGGGTGATGTGATTACAGCGGCTATGAGGCTATTTCGGTCAGAGAGACACTTATCACAGGATCGTGGTATCACGGACACAGCCTCATAGAGGTGCTTATGGTTTTTCCCATGGGTTTTCACATATGACTGGCAACTTATATTGTATGGAGAGGGAAGAATGAACAACTAATACACAAAAATTCTAAGCAAAGAGAGAAAGATGTAATTATTAATATAATAATAGCTGTCATTTATATAACACTTACTACAGGCATGTGCCAAATGCTTTACAATTATTATCTCATTTGATCTTCATAGAGGTAAGTGTTGTTATTATCCCCATTTTACAGATGAGGAAACTGAGGCAGGCTGTGGTTAAGTAACTTGCCCAGGGTCACACAGCTAGTAAGTATCTGAGGCCTGATTTAAACTCAGGTTTTCAAAGTGTGCCACCTTCCTGCCGTCATGGAAGAAATGGATAAAACCTACATACCATGAGTTTTGTGGAAAACATGTTCTTCCCAAGAAACATTAACATGAGAGGTCAAATAAATAGAACTTCAGGGTTGTGCAAACAGAGATCCTTAGGCTGGCAAGCAAAGGATAAGCCTTACTGATTTCTGTCTTTCTTATCTTAGAATCCTCTGACCCCATAGGGATATATCATCTGATGAGATTAACTACTGAGAAAACATCCCCACTGGAACAAAACTGATCTTTGGGAACTCCACAGATCCCAAGGTTAACTGTTCCAAACCCAAGGTTAATTTATGCTCTCCAACATCACTTGTCACCTTGTCCTTATGACTTAACCACCCAACTAAGGAAAGCAGCCTAGGCAGCCTCACTTGACAAGCTCCTTTTGCTCAGTGAATAACAGCCCTAAGGCTGTGAAAAACCCTAAATGAGCCTACCTCCCCTCCACGTTGCTTATACACTAGCTGGTCAGCTAACGCTAATTAAACTTTTTTATCCTCTAGTCTTGCCTCCAGATTTACTGACTTCCAGTCAAATAGAACAAAGTGGGAGGAATTAGCCTTTAGCAGGATCTTGGGACCTCTGGGTGGAGGAATTCTTCAAACATTATATGTAAGAAGCAGCCTGGCATTAACAACAGGGAGCTGGCCTCAAAACCAGGAACTGGCTTCGAGTCAAAGAAAGCCAAAAACTAGTCCCTGCTCTCAAGAAGCTCAGTCTAACAGGGAAGAGAATATACATAAAAAGCATGTAAAAACAAGACATAAAGGGTAATTTGGGGAAGGCACTAAGATTAAGGAGGATTGGAAAAGGTTTCTTAAAAAAAAGAAAAGAAAAGGTTTCTTACAGAAATGAGGTGGGATTTTAGTTTGGATTTGAAGAAAGCCATAGATGAAAGGAGGCAAAGATGATGAGGGAGAGAATTCCAGGAATGAGGAACAACCAGTGAACGTGCAGTGAAGAGATGCAGTGTTTTGTATGAAGAATAGCAAGGAAGACTGTGTCACTTGATAACAGAAATGGAGGTAAAGTGTTGAGGAGTTTGGACAGATAGGAAGGGCCCGGTTATGAATGGCTTTAAAAATCAGAGAATTCTATATTTAAAACCCAAAATATGCACCTAAGCTGCTGAAATTTTGTGTGTACTTAAACCAGCAATTTGGTGCTGTGTCTCCCCCAAAGCAGACTCTTATGTTACAGTATCAAATGCAGCAATATGGGCCTGGCATATAATAGGTGCTTAATAAATATTTATTCCCAACATAGCCTTTTTCTTTTTTGGTACTGTCTTGGTATCTTGGTACTGTCAAATGGTTCGACATCAGGAACAGATATGGTTTTATCAATGATTAATTATAAGGAAGATATTTCCCTTTGTCTTGCCATTGCAGCCTAAGGAACCAATGGGTCTTTCCACATAACCTACAACTAAAACCTCCTATTTATTATTGTCTCTCCAATTTAAATGTGGATTCCTTGAGAGGAGGGGCTGTTTTGCTTTTCTATTTATATAACCAGTGCTTGGCACATAAGTAAGCACTTAATGCTTTTTCGTTCATTCATACTCTTATTAAGCTATTTGTCCACAGCCAAGTGGAGCCGCTAGGTGGTATAGTGTATCACAAGTTTGGGGCCTGGAGTCAGGGAGTCATCTTCCTGAGTTTAACTCTGGCCTCAGACACTTATTAGCTGTGTGACCCTGGGCAAGTCACTTAACCCTGTTTGCCTCAGTTTCCTCAGATTTTTTTTCCCCAAATAAAACAAATGGGCATGAATTCTTAACCATAATTTAAAATGTAAAAATTAAGGCAATTATACCAAAATATCTAGTTACCTTATTGGTAACTTTATTAAAGAAAAAAGTCATCTATAAAAAGATCTAATTATAGTTGACCACCAGGTACAGTACCTACTTTTGCTTTACATAACATTTTGTTACTTCTCTTTAACACATAAATTAAAAGCCTTGAATTTGACAGTTCAGATGATGGTTCACCAATTCAGAATGATGAAATCACTGGTGATGTAGAAAGAGGAACACCACTACTATAGCAGGCTTACTTTTTGGTAGAGATTTCCTTTCATGGGATACAATGTAACCTGTATACATTTATATATACAAATATGTGACATTTCATTAAGTGGATCTAATTAGTTTTTACCAGTTCATTGATAGTTTAGGATATATGTATGTGATTAAAAACCTTTTCTTTACCTCTATAGCTGAGTCAAATGTAGCAATGTTCTTTAGCTCAGGTCATCTCTCTTTGGGGATTGAGGGCAAGTATTCAGTGAGAATGCTACTTCCAGGTAAGTAATAGTTTAAAATTTACTATAGAACATATTTCTGTATACATATATACGTATATACACACACACACATACATATACACACATATATAAATACTATATATAAATGTATGTATGTGTACATATATGTGCATGTATATATGTATATGTCACATACATAAAATACCTTAGAAGTTATATTAGTCCAGTTCACTCATTTTGAAGACGAGGAAACTGAGACCCAAAAAAGTAAAGCCATCTGCCCAAGGTCATGCAGCTTCTAAGTAGCAAAGCCAGGGATTTAAACTCAAGCCCTATGAATTTAAATCCATGGTAAAGACTGACATATACATTTGGCTCTTTATTTAAAAAAAAATTCTGATATTCTGTCCCTATTACATCATCAGTTTAGAACTTCCTGCAGTAGGAATTTCATTTATTTCATAACCCTACAGCAATTGATTATGCAAAACTATAAAAATATCAAAGTTTCTGTAGCAAATTCTTGCTCATTTTTGAGATATCCCACCCATCAATTTCCTCATCTGCAAAATAAGCTGAAAAGGCAAACCAATCCAGTATCCTTGCCAAGAAAACCCCAGATGGGGTCATGAAGAGTTGATTATGACTGAAAAACAACTGAACAACTGAAAATGTATATGCTGAATCTAGCTGATTAAGTAGCATAACATGTTATGTGTATGTATTTATAGAACACTTATTGGCCATCACTGAGCTAGTTAAAAAAAAAAAAGTTTTTTCCCCCAGATAAAACAGATGGGCACGAATTCTTAACCATAATTTAAAATTTAAAAGTTAAGGTAATTATACCAAAATATCTACAATATTGGTAATTTAGGCTTTCTCTATACCTGAACTCCCCCAAACTCAGAACAATTAGTAACAGAGCCTGAGGGAAGAAAATCAGTCTTATGACTGACTGAAATTACAAATAAAAATTCAGTCTCTCCCTAATCACAACATTCAATTGCAAAGACTGAATTTTGCAGCATAAGGCCCCAGAATGACACAAACTTTATGGCCAAACTAATATGTGTGCCCTCCCCACTTCACCCCCCAATTAGGTATAGTAATTGAAGATTGAAAGACTGTACAAAAACAAGGTGCAAAGTAATGGGTTTGATCTGGCCAATTAACTATCAATGGATCAAGTGTCAGCACTGGTAAGAGATGGACATACAAAGACTAAAGTAAAATGGTCTCTGCTCTCAAAGGAACTTACCTTAGAATGGAGACAATATATAGCTTATTAAAGCAGAATAGCTTAAAATGGCAGGAAAGCTTTTATGAGAACCAGTATAAGCATAATATATGCAAAATACATACAAAGTAGGTTTGGGAGAGTGCATTAGCAGCAGAGAGTTTGGGGAAATGCCCTCATGCACTGACCTGTATCAAACTTTGAATGAAATCCCAGATTCTGGACGGTGGAGGTAGGAAAAGCATGCATTTCAGGCTTGGGGGACAAACAGTGCAAATGCACTGAAAGGGGAATGGAACTGAGAAAAGGCCAGTTTGGCTTTGCAGTGTTTGTGGAGTGCAACAATGTATAAGAAATAGTAAGGAAAAAGAAAAGGATTTATTGAGAAGATACAAGAACAATTGGCACAAAACATTCCAGGGTTATACTGATTCCGTAGGGAGAATAGGCTCAAACTTGAAAGTATTCTAGTAGTAAGGCACTTATGCAGAAAACACATTTGGCCAAGAGGTACAGCCTCATTCCTTAATAATACTGCCTCTGGTGGACTCTGCTACCAATTTTAATTGTTGATGGAACCTCTGGATCTTCTAACCTCTCTAGGTTATCTGGGCACTCCCGTCTCAGAATATTCATTTGCCTAAAATCAGGAAAGAATAAACACAAACAAAACAGACACTATGTAGTCACGGATCATGTGTGTGAGCTTGGTGGGGTAATGTGGCCAACTGCCCCTGCTCCATGCAGTTCAAAGGATTCCTCACCCAAAGAAGAGCAGATAGGTGAGTCACACCTTTTGTTTCTCCATTTATTTCCGGCTCAGCAACACTAAGTGTTCAGATGTCAGTTCTGCAGCCAATTAGAAGACATCATACAATACAAGCCCTTTGGTCATGAATAGCTAGAAAAAGCCTTCCAAAGTTCCACATATTGGCAAGGAATATTTTCACATGCCCTATATAACCCACTAGGAAGGGCAGATATGAGCATACTCCTATAAGCATGATGGGTTCCTGCATTCCTCTTACCTAAAGTAGTCCATATAGTGTACAAAACTAGCCAGTCTCAAAGTTCCAGAAGACAGGGAATTGGGAAATTATTCCAAAACTGTCCCTTCAGCAAAGACCCCTGGGTGTGATTGGTCCAGAAGAGTAAGGAGAGATTTAGATCAGTGATTCCCAATCTTTTAAGGATGAGAACCGCTTTTCAATATAACAGCTGTACTAATAATATCTGCTGATACATCTGTGAAAATATATAACAGAGCTATGATGAATTTAGCAACTTCAATGAATTTGCATTTATTAAAACATCTACATACATTTGGAAAAGTGGTATGTATATGTACAAGACATTTAGTTTACATAAGGTGTTAATCTTATACTGTGATTCTGTTGCCCGCAACCAGATTGTACACCAAACGGAGAGGCATGAAATAACTTATGACATGGGCCAGGCGGAGTAGAATTACTGACTCCGTTTATTCATCTGAGGGCACAGAATATATAGGGAAGATCTAGCCTAACTTCAAAGAGTCCTCCCCGTGAGATACTCCCCAGAACATCTGCTGAGGATGTAACAATCATGAATTTCCTCCTTATCAGGGTTCTTAGATTGGGCTGTAGATTCCAAGGTTTTCCCAGGCGCCTAGGCGCCACCTGCATAGAGGAGTAAATAAGTAAATCTAAGGTTCAAAGAGAGAGAAGGGATATCTCAGAGACCTCTTTATCAGGAAGGAATTTGGGGAGCCTTACCACTTAATCCCTGAGCCCTTTGGGGTGAAAGCCTGAGCAGAGGTCAAACTCTGCCTTGGATCTTAAACCCTTATCAGACTCTTAAGATCGGCCCTCAACATGATTCTTCATATTTTGTCAGCACTAAAGATTAAAATGACAATGCTTGATGTCCATATGGATTCATGGATCCCTTACAATCACTCCACAGATTCTCCTCCCCTTCTCCTACCTGGGGACCTATAGGTTGGAAACCCCTGATTTAGATAAAATCCAGATTGGCCTAAGATGACCACAAGTCCCGGGATGAGACTGGAAATTGGTAAGAGGTATTATCTGCTAACGGGCCCCAGGACTGGCCCAAAGAAGATCCAGAAGATGGCTGGGATTCTGCTAATCATACCTACACACTGTATTTGACTGATTATAGCTTGTTGATCTTAGATCTACGTATAGTAAGGAGTCATTTGTTACTTGATATTTTAAATAATCATCTAAATATCATATAAATATTGGTGAAAATCCCATTTGGAATATTTTAGGACATTTGTTACATACTGCCAACAAATAACAAATTCTTCCTCTTATGTCCATTCATGGTTTGAAGGTGATACCGGACTTGTGAAAGCTCTTCCAGTGAAGTACAAGTTCTAGAAGATTCTAACAAGCTGGAAAGGATTTAAGTAATGGGTTTGGAATCAGACTTTTATTTTTTTCACCCAAGAGCCAGCTTATATTAGAAGCAGCTCATCATCTGGTTTGCAGGATGATGAATTTTTTTGGTAACAGCATCTTTCAAAGACAATGGAGATGTGTTAAAAATAAAATATTCCAAAGGAAGGAGCATCCACACTGATAACATGATAGATTGGTGAAGTATTGAACTATTTTCTTATACAAACACTGACAATCTCATTCTCTCCCATTAAGTTGGATATAACAAAATAGGATAATATTTTAAAATTAACTAAATTTATATTCTTTAGAATGTGAAAATTCATTTTGGCTTAAAAATTTTTTTTAATATTTTTTGTCCATGGAAAAATAGTGCCAAATTTACAAAGTTGGCAACACTTCTACATTTTTCTTTTTATATCCAGAAATTAAGATTAATATTTGAAATCAAACATTTTGGAACAGATTTATAATTACCATCAATTTTTCATGTAGTAGAGTGTTGGATTGGCATTTGACTCCCAGCTCTGCCCCAGAATTTAGCAAAGTCACTCTCCTAGTGTGTCAGTTTCCTTACCTGTAAAATGAGGCTGCACCAGATGACCCTTTAGGTCTCTCTCTGGCTTTAAGATTTAAACTCATTCTACTTAGCGAATAAATTGTCCTAAAAAGCAAAGAACATGCTAGAAGGCTGGAAATTAAGTGGAAGAAGTTTGACCCAAGATCGAGTTGCATTTCAACTAACTTAAATGGCTTGTCCAAATCGTTTTCTTATTCTGGAAATTTGTTCTATTGAGTATTGCTTCAAAGTAGCCTGGCTATAAATTATTAGACTATAAACTCCATGAGACCAGAGACCCTATTTTATCCATTTCTATTTCTCTGCAAATACACTGTACCTATAGTAGTACTTTGTACATAGTGAGCACTTGATAATACTTGCTCAACGAATGAGTAAATGAATGATTAAGGTAAGCATCAGCTGAGGTTTGAAAACTCTTTTACTCTATAAGATTAATTTGTGTTCTGATAGGTTTTTAACTAAAAAGTAAGATTATATGCATTGAAGTGGTGACAAGTAGAGGGTACTAAGTGCTAATGTAGAATATATATTTGCATATATATAGTGCATATTTGCATATATTATACATATCTGCATCAATGCAAACATGATCTCATTGGAATGGACATTCTCCCTCTATTGGTGCAGATCAAAACCCACGCACACCTTATTATTCTGTTGGACTCTTGTCCATCTTCTCGCAAAGGTCCTACACAGTAGAGCTACCCAATGTTCCAGAGATCTAATTTTAGGTTCTTTTGTTTTCTGAATATATATTTATAGTATAACTGATTCATTAATTTTAATATTATAGATAACTTCTGCAAATATAAAGTACATTGTGTTGAAATCATGCGCTTGCTTAAACTTTTATCTTCAACCAATAAGTGCTATTTTCTAATCCTAAAAATTTAGGTCTTGGCTTATTTCTTATTTGCCACTATTCGCAGATCACCTAAAAGAAAAGGGTAGTCATGAATAGGCTATAAAGAAGCAGTATAAAGGATATTACTAGAGAGATGTATGTCTGGAAAATGAGGTGAACCATTACATAGCAAGAATAAAAGATAAGGGATAAAGAGCCTATTTGTTCCACTGGTATCCATGTAGGGTCAAGCAACATAGAAGGCCTCTAGTAATCAAGTGACACCTTGGAAAATACTTACAAGAAAAGGACACGAGTCACACAGGATTAGGAGAAGTTGATAGGTTATAATCTACAGTACTGGAAGGAGTCCTCCCATCAATGAAATCAAAGTCATCAAAGTAGGAATTTATTTCAGACCTAATTACAACAAAGAATTTCAGCCTTCTTGAAACTGTAGAGAACTATAGGTCTTATCAGCAACATAATTTCATAGTCATTTTGAATGTAATTCGTAATGCAGTAATTTTTAATGGAATTAATAATGACCTTATAAATTAGCTTCAATATAAATAAAAATGTGCATTATTAAACAACATAACCAACCACATATGCTAACTAATTATCAGAATGGAAAGAGATCTCATTTTTGGAAAGTAGTTTTAACTATCATAAATGCATTTGAAAAACTACTTGTTCCTCCAAAATCAGGGCAATTTGCACAAGTTTCTCAACCACACATACAACTAAAATTAATAATCATATTTTAAAGGATGTCTGCCCTGTTTCATTTAATTTTTCAGATTACTTTTTGTGAGCAAAGAAGCTATCAAAAAAGCCAAATTTTCTGAAAGTGGATAGACTATAAACATAACATCTATGGCCACTTCTTTCCATTTTCCAGGAAAGTCGAATGGCCCAGAAACAAACATATTTGTTGTTCTTAATAATCACAGGGATTAGAAATGTTAATACCACATTTTCTGTTTAGGTTTTAATATTTCCATCCCATCCTTCTAAAGGGACTACCAATTGAAAAATATAAGTAGAATAAGAGAGGAATCGGGGAAAGTCCAATTTTGTTCAATTTGCTAAAGTTTAATTTTGCTAAATCTGAACAATTTCTCATCTTAAGAAATTAAAAGCTATCTCTGTTAAGCTTCTTTAGGTTGATGGGATTATTTCATCTGTTAAAGTAAGGACACATTCATAAATCCATTATTGCTAATACAGTACTTTATGTATACGAACTGTGGATGAATCAGGACCTGAAGTGGCTGCTCCTTTCATTTTGAGTTATCTCTAGTAATAACTGCAGTAAAAAAATGATCAAGCAATGAGGTGCATAAATCACTGAGAGGTGAAAAAACAGTTCAGCTAAACAATGGTTTGTTCATTTGGTGTGAATAGACACAGCCTTAAGGCAAAAATAGTTCAATAGTGGAAGCAATCTTTATTGACCTCACCCTGAATTTACCATTCCCATATTCTTATCTTAGCTCATTTCACTCGATGACTAATGTTCTTAAATCCAAAGTTTGTCGAATATGGGTTTCTCCTCCCCACAAAATGAGTCCTCTTGGGTTTGTGGTCTTTGAATTGCTGGGTTTTTTTGACACATAGTTGATGTACACATGCATCCTAAAGACTAGTTGGAAATTTGTTCATTCAATAACTTCCAGAGTCACTGACAAAAGAAGAAAATAAAGAGATGTTCAGACACAAATTCTTGCAAGTGTGATAGCACATATCTCATGTTTGAGGTCAGCATACCTTTAAAAGAAAGAAAGACTCTGAAACACAATGGCACTGAATCTTGAAATCCTCATATTTTATATTTTGATAGATTTAGCCATTTAAAAAAACCTTCCTTGAATCCAACCACTTTAACATTTTTTGTTTCGATGTTAATTGTGTTCTTATTATCCATCTTCCCTGCTTCTATTAGGTTTTCATAATTTTTTAGGACTCTGGCAATTTCTTTCTCAGCATCAAAATGAACTTTTTGCCTGTTCAGAATAGGAACAATCAAATTAAAATAATTAATTCGCTTGTTTAATTTTTTAATATTTTCTTGAAACTTCTCACAATCTTGGCTCCACTGCGTTAGCTCACTTGATGTCATGGGATGTCCAAGTTTATTCCTTGATACCAGAATGTCTCTTCTGAGTTGTACAATAGTATCTTTTATTTCCTTTTGCATTAAAATCCATTCTGGTTGGTATCCATTATCTATCAGAATCCTGTTCAGGTTGTGAGTCATAGGATCAATGTATGAGCAGCCAGAAAATTTGTTCAGGGGTTTTCCTTTGCCACTGAGATTATCAAAGTCTCCTTTAGCCATTGACTCCTGAATGAGGTCCTCTACTAAGCGCTCAATTGCCTGAGTTATTTTTTGATTCTTACTTTGTCTTACATTTTTAGCAGTCACACTATTAGCATAATATTGGTTTTCCAGTTTCCGCTTTTGATATTCCATTGCTTGTTCACTAGCACGATCTGCTCTAAATTGCCTATATTGTTTTTCTCGTTGACTTGGAGTTCCCAAACCAAAACCTTCGAAACTTAAATAATGCCTATGTTGTGGCGTTTTATATTTGTGCATATCTTCATCCGCCTCTTCCTCAACTTCAATTTGTCTCTTTTTTTTGTCCATTACATGGTCAAGTACCATCCTATAGGCTTCTTCTATCTGTATAAATGCTGCAGAATCAGCTGTATTGGATCCACTATCTGGATGAAACTGCTTGGCCAGTTGATGAAAAGATTCTCTTACTTCAGCAGCAGAACAGCCTTCATCAAGGTTAAGTATATTGTAATATTCTGTGATGTTCCTTTCAGATTTATAATTTGACATCGTTCTATTACTAATGATATAAGGACATGGAATAACTTTCATCCGGTTTGGAATCGTTGCTAAATTTACCAAAATAGAGTATCTTAATTTGGAGCTCATAATTATATATAGCCACTTCATGGTTGTTCAGATTCAGTTGCATTCTAAGCAATGACCTGTAAAATTATACAATCAAAAACAAATTAAATAAAACCATATCATCAACTGTAACTTCACCTACTTTCAAAGTATTTCTTATCTCTAATACTAAAAAAAAGAAAAGGAAGGATAAAATGGAATTTTCAACAAGGAATACTTACTTAGAAGCACAATTGTGATTTTTGTTGTTAAGTAACACTGATCACAAAATGATTAATTCTCTAGTGATTTCACTAATAGCAATAGTAAAATATATTATTTTTTAAGTGCCTGTTATGTGCAAGGAATTTTGCTGGGCACCAGAGATACAAAGACGGAAATTAAATAATTCTCTGACCCTGAGGAATTTATATTCCATTTCTGGGGTGGAAGTGGGGGAGATACACATAAATACTGATTAGAAGAGTAGAAGCAGAATGGTGCAGAAGAAAGATGGTGATTTTGGAGAGAGGGCCTGGGTCACCACTACTTAGAAAAGTCATTTAACCTCTGTGCACCTGTGTTACTTCAACTGTGAAAACAAAACAGTCAGCTCTAAATCTATGAAGGGTTGAGAGGCAACCTGGCTAATGGATAGAGAGCTTGCTTTGAAGCCAGGAGGACCAGATTATCCAGCCTCCAACAGATAATAGCTATGTGATCTCGAGCAAATTATTTCATCTCTCAATTCTGCAGTTAACTCCTTAAAACTAAATTGCAAGGGGCAGTTAGGTGGCATAGTGGATAGAGTACTGGCCCTGAAGTCAGGAGAACCTGAATTCAAATCTGGCCTTAGATTAAACACTTACTAGCTGTGTGACCCTGGGCAAGTCACTTAACCCCAATTGCCTAAAAAAGAAAAAAAAAGACTAAACTGCAAAGGAGGTAGGTGAATTTCTATTGGTAGAAGGAATCCTCTTTAACCAAAGACATATCACAGGTCCTGTCCCTCCCTATTTCCTTTGAAGCTTTAAGGATTAAGAGGCAAAGAGATCAGATAGAATATTTGAGGAAGAATAGAGCACTAAAGGGGGATAGGTGGCAGTAAGTACATCACCGGGGATGTAAAACTTAAAATCTTTTTTTTTTTTTGCTTTTTGGTGAGGCAATTGGGTGACTTGCCCAGGATCACACAGCTAGTAAGTGTCAAGTGTCTGAGGCTGGATTTGAACTCAGGTCCTGCTGACTCCAAGGCCAGAGGTTTATCCACTGCACCACTTAGCTGCCTCTAACCTAAAGTAAATCTTGAAAGAATAAGGATTCTAAAAGAAATGAGGAAAGAGTACATTCTAGGCACCTGGGGATGTTTATGCAAATGTATAGAGGTGGGAGATGGCATGGCAAATTTGGGCAACAGCAAGCTGTCCAAATTGAGTGGAATGTAAAATATGTAGGGGACTAAGGTTGGAGAGAGGGCTCAATAAGATTGTTTGTTGTTATTTAGTTGTGTCTGACTCTTCTGACAACATTTGGGATTTTCCTGGCAAAGATACTAGACTGGTTTGTCATTTCATTCTCCAGTTCATTTTATAGATGAGTAAACTGAGACAGATAGGGTTAAGGGAGGGTTAATACAGCTAGTAAGTAAGTATCTGAGACAGATTTGAAAACTGAGGAAGATGAGTCTTCCTGATTCCAGTCCTGGCACTCCATCCACTTTGACACCTAGAACCAACGTGTTGAGGGCCTTAAATGTGGAAATCAGTAACTCCGTGGAGTCTGCTTCTACAACATCCTCATCTCTGTGCCCATCTTTTCACTCACATAACCACCACCTTGGCTCAGGTCCTCAAAAACCCTCATCTGTATTATTACAGTAGTCTTCTAAAGCCTCATCAATATTTCACAGAGCTGCCAAAACAAGACGGATGGTTGGATAGATGAATGGATAAACATTTAAGTGCCTACTATGAGTCACGCACTGTGCTTGGTATTGGGAAGAGAAGTTTCAAAGTGAGATAGTTTTAATGGGAGATAGGGCAGACAAAGGGGAGTGGGAACCAGACAAACATGTTTCTGTCTGACAAGTAACAGTCATACTGATTTCATTACCGTAACAGGGCAGAGAGTAAGATGATCATGCTGGATAAGCTCTGGTTTCAAATCAAGTCAACCTACCTTTTGCCCCTGACCAGTCCCCTGTGCCAGAAATGTACTCCTCATCTCCATCTTTTAGAATCCTAGCTTCCCTTAAGGCTGAGCTCTGGTGCCCTTAGCTTAGTGGAACCCTTCCTCATCATCCTAGTATTAGTATGCTTTCCCTCTTTATTATTTACATTAGAGGTATCAAACTCAAATAAAAACAGGGACCACTAAACTTTACTAAGGAATCCAGCAGCATAATTTGGAAAATCACACATATTTTGATGTATTTTTTAAATTTTAAAAATATTTCCCTGAGTTCAAATCTGGCCTCAGACACATAACACTTACTAGCTGTGTGACCCTGGGCAAGTCACTTAACCCCACTGTCTAGCAAAAAAAAAAAATTTAAAAAAATATTTCCCAATTACATTTTAATCTTGTCCAGGCTCCCTGGCAGGCACAGTGCCCATGACTAGCAATACAACAGAGGCAGACAGCCCCTGTCCTCAAGTAGTTTACAATCTAATGACAAACATAAGATAGTATCTATCTCATAAAGGCAGAATGTTTGGTTCCCCACCAGTGTTTTTTTTGTAGTTGTTTGTTTTTAAAGAAGAGGAGACCTGGCCCTAGGACAGAAAAATCAGTTAGTAAAAGCTCTTTGAAATTTACAAAGCATAAATACAAAGATAAGCCTACTCCATCCCCTAGAGTCTTCGTAGATTTAGAGTAGATAATGCAAGCACTATCTTCCCTGTTAAACTAGATAATCCAAGTGTTGTCCCCATTTTATAATTCAATTGATAAGAGTAGTATTCAAACCCAAATCCACATAATCCTATTCCTTAGACCTAGTAGGGAGGTGAACAATGGACAGAACTTTACACAGGATGTTTATTAAAAAAACTGGCTTCCTTGCTGTCCCACGAACAAGACGCTCCACCTCCCGACTGTGGGCATTTGCCCTGCCCTCATCTTCCTTCAAGTCCCAGCTGAAATCCCACCTTCTGCAAGGAGCCTATCCCGCTCCTCCTTTAATGCCAGTGCCTCTGAGAACGTCTCCAGCTTATATACTGTTTGCTCCGGGTTTGGGATCCCTAGCCCTTACTTAGCAGAGGGCCTGGTACACAGCAGGCACCTAATAAATGTGTATTGGTGGTGGTACACAAAACAAGGGCCGGGGCTCTGGTCTTTAGTCTCCCTATCATCTTTGAGGTCCGAGGGATGTCGCAGAGGGTGGAGAGGAGTTCGGTAGTGGAATAAGCTGGGGATACTCCAGTCCTTGGGGCCCCAGCCTAGGCGACCACCTCCTGCCCACCACAGCCCACAGCGCCGGAGGCCGGGGCTCGCTGGAGCGGGCTGCCGCAGTGCTCACCTTCCAGTAGGCCGAGAAGGCCTTCCGCGGCCCCCTAGGCTTCTAGGCTCTCTCCTCGCCAACTGCGCCGCCGCGCATGCGCTTTCCCTCGATGCCCTTCTCGGCCTTCCTCTCTTCTTCGGCCTGTTCAGTTTCAGGTTTGAGGGCGGGAGCTAGGGTCCAGCCCAGCCGGTGGATCAGACCATCAGAACCTTTGTTCGGAAGGGTTCCACGCAGGGAGAAATTATCACTGCATGGGAAAGAGGGGAGGCCTCGCACCAACAGCACAGAATATCTTTGATAATAAGGGAATTTATCCAACAGCAACATCGGGTCATTGTTTCTCCGAGCTGGTCACTGGTGCTCTTAATGGCTGGGTTCTCTAACACTTCCCTCCGCTCCGGGAGATGGTTGAGCCGATTGGACTTGGGGGTGGGAGAAGGGTGTAATTCTGGGTTGAGTTGCACGCGATGAATTTGGACACGTGGAATCTTTGGTCTAATTTCTCTTTCTAAGGGAAGGAGGAGGGGGGAGAATTTACGGAGGACAGAAATGAGGTTGGGAGCGAGGTCTGCCACTAGCAAGAAGGAAAAGAAGAATTTGGGGTTTTCCTGGTTAGTCTCTTGGTTTCTTTGTATTTATTAATTATTACATCTGAAGTGTGTTTTGGGGGTTGGGAGGCAAGCTAGGCAACATTTTATGCAATGAGAGGTGTGTTGTTAAATGTTGTAACAGCGGGATCTGGGGGGGAGGGGGAATACAGTCGTAAGCATTTTAGTACTGGGGCCATTTCGCCTGAGTCATGGGTCATGCACTTGCTTAGCTGAAGCTTTTCAGAATTGAGCTGAGAGCTCCAAAACTTTAACTTAGGTGATTAACTGGTTAATGATGAAAGAATTTCTAGCTCAGTCATTAATTCTGTGTTCTGAGAGTGATTGTTTCCTGGTTAGTTTGCAGATTCCAGCTTGGGATACCAGCTTCGGCTTTTTGCTAATGTGTCTGGGTTCTTTGATGTTTAAACCTTAAATGTAAAAGGTATGAATGACTATATCCATCCTGCTTTGTCCTATGTAAGATTTTCAGGAAGTGCTACTCATGGACCATTGGTTTTCTTTTTTTTCCCTTTCTTTTTAAACCATGAGACTGTGCTTCCAATATATAATAAACCAGTTATTAAAATGTCTCTGCGTTTTAATAAGTATGATTGGTAGCACCTATCAACAAATCCTGAATAATTTTTATCAGCACTGCACAACATTTGTAATAATAATCTAATAATATTAATATTTTCTCCATTACTTTTTAAAGTTTAGACCACAAAACAATCAGACCCTGATTTGTAGGGTTTGCTGATTTCCAGGATGTTCAGCTTACACTGAAAATTTAACAGTAGGGCCTTCCATACATCTGAACCACACACTTCATACTTTTTTTTTGGTATTATTGCTAGGCTATGGGGTTAAGTGACTTGCCCAGGAAAAGACATCCCTTTTAAAAAAATTTTTTTTATATTTTTAGTGAGGCAGTTGGGGTTAAGTGACTTGCCCAGAGTCACACGGCTAGGAAGTATTGTGTATCTGAGGCTGGATTTGAATTCAGGTCCTCCTGACTCCAGCGCTGGTGCTCTACCCACTACACCACCTAGCTGCCCTCATTCTTTTCCAATAAGAAAAAGGTAATGAATACAGCTGGAGAGTTTTTCAGTAGTGTTAGAAGAATATTCAAGGTCCTTGCTAGACACTGCAGGAATAAGCCAGCACCTGGTTACAGATAGACAGATGAAGGCCACGTAAATAAAAAGGTACATTTTTAGCGAAAGGAAGAAAGATGCTTAAATTGTTATAAAGCCTTTAGCCTAACCATTGTAAAGACCACTCCCCCAACTTGTTTTCTTGAGTTGCATTATTTTCTTGAGATGAAACCCCCCTGAACTAACTTAACAGTGATTGTTTGCAACTGAACTCTATTAAGCTTTCAGTGCCCTTGAAGCTGAGTCTTTCAGATAAGGATACACATCCTTCCTTCATGGTCCATCATTCCCAAGCTCTCTGCTCCCTTCCTCCTCCCATACCACTCCCATTTGGAAAGGGATTGCCCTCCACTCCTCCCGTAAGACATCCCCTTTTTGTTGTTACCCCATAAACATCCAAGGCATTGTCTGTAGAGCTAGCTCCCAGGAATAAGGAGTTACCACATGCATGTTCCTTTCTCTTGTAATAAATTACTACCCATCTTGTGCAGTCATGACTTATGGCTAATATCATTTGTACCAGACCAAAGACAGGATCTTTTTCAGTCAGTTAATAAACATTTGTTGTTGTCCTTCATTCCTGACCCTCCCACCCAGGTGGACCAGTGACATCACAGGGTGATGATTGGCCCTTGCTGGGCAGCAAATGTGGGGTGGAGTGATCTGAGAGTCCAGTTTCCACCAGATATAAAGGAAGGTTTTGGGAGGAGTTTGGTACTCCACCCTCCTTCACTCTAAATGGATCAGAGGGGGGGGGGGGCCAGGGAAGTGGAGTCAATCAAGGCATGAGTTAGCAGCAGAAACCTTGGGAATAGTTTTCTGGACACTTCTTTCTCCAGGTTCTCCTCCTATCAATCTGACTCCTCCTCTGGCTCTTTTAATGGATCCTCATCCAGGGCATACTTGCCCCAACCTTTCTGCTGACCTCCAGTCTTGCATTTTTCAACTGCCTTTCAGACATCTAGAACTGGATGTCCAGTAGCCATCTTAAACTCTACATGTCTCAAACAGAACTCATTACCCTTCCCCTTACTCTTAAACTTCCCTATTACTGTAGAGAGCAACACCATCCTCCCAGTCACTCTGGCTCCAAGGCATCATCCTGAACTCCTTACTATCTTTCCCCCTCTTCCCTCCCCCTGTATCTGCTCTGTTGCCAAGGCCTGTCAATTTCACCTCTGCAACATCTCTCATATACCCCCTTCTGTCCTCTGACACTGCCACCTCTCTAGTGCAGCCCCTTATCACTTCATACCTGTATTACTGCAATAGCCAGCTAGTGGGGCTATCTACTGTAAGTCTCTCCCCACTTCAGTCTGTTCTCCATTCAGCCACTAAAGTGATTTTTCCTAAAATGCAGGTGTGATTATGTCACACACACACTCCTCCCTGGAAGCCCCCCCCCAACTCAATAAACCCCAGTGGCTTACTACAGCCTCCAGGAAAAAATACAAAATGCTTTTTGGCATTCAAAGCCCTTTATAACCCAGCCCCCTCCTACCTTTCCAGTCTTATACTTTATTCACCAGTATGTACTCCTCAATCCAGTGACTCTGGGCTCCTGCTGTTCCATTAAAAAGACATCCCATGGGCAGCTAGGTGGTGAAGTGGAAATTGCCCTGGAGTCAGGAGGACCTGAGTTCAAATCCAGCCTCAGACACTTGACACTTACTTAGCTGTATGACCCTGGGCAAGGCACTAATCCTGATTGCCCAGAGGTGGGGAACACATCACATATCTTGGCTCTGGGCATTTTCTCTGGCTGTCTCTCATGCCTGGAATGTTCTCCCTCTTCAACTTCACCTACTGAGTTCCCTGGCTTCCTTCAAGTCCCAATTAAAACCCATCTTTTATAGAAAGTCTTTCCCAATCCCCCTTATTTTTAGTGCCTTCCCTCTGGTAATTATTTGCTGTTTGTCATACACATATACATATACACACAAATTTGTTCTTTGTTGTCTTTCTTGTTAGATTGTAAGCTACTTAAGGGGCAGGGAATATTTTTAGTCTCTTTTTAGTATCCTCACTACTTAGCCTTAGCACAGTACCTATCACTAGTAAGTGCTTAATTAATGTTTATTGATTGTTTTATTTGTTTTGTGAGCCAATTGGAAGTAAGTGACTTGCCCAAAATCACGCTGCTATTAAGTGTCAAGTGTCTGAGGTCACGTTTGTACTCAGGTCCTGCAGGGCAAATGCTCTATCTCGACTGCACCACCTGGCTGCCCTTATTGATTGGGATATTTTCCTTAGTTTATTTTTCTGAGTAAAGACTTTAGTCAGGCAAGTCATTTTTTTTTGAAAAATCTTTATAAAATAAAACAGACTACTTTCTTGCTTCACATAAAGGCGTTCAACAATAAAGATAATTTTGTTTTTCTTTGAGCATCTTTAGGATGTGTAATGGGAATTTTTGGATGGGGCTTATTAGTCCCATCATTTTCCAAATGAGGAAACTACCCGTGGTTAGATAGCTAGACAGTGTCAGGCCAGGTCTAAACGGGTCAAGTATTCTGCTACGCTATATCACGATGAAACAAATGATAGCTGGATAGCACAGTAAGGAAAATCTCATCAGTCATTATTAATCTCACCTGACTAAAACCTGACTCATAGAATAATAATGTTAAGGGAAGGTCAGGGCCTTTTCTCCTATTTGAAAGGTTGTTAAGTTGACCAAAACCTGTCTCATAGGTTGTAAAAATGTATGTAAAGCCTTCAACATTCCTTAGATAAGAAGCCAGAAGAAGAATCTTAAATGGCCCTGACTCCTTGGTGACAAGTAAATCTTCCTCCTCAATTAGCCTATTTGTGTACCCTCTAAATATAGTTTTAAGTTAAAAACTGATTTAACTTACTTATAGAGTTTGTCTGAGACTATGAATCTGTTTAACTAAATTTATCCAACTGTTGTGATATTGAAGGAAGCATGGGGATTATGGATCCATCTCTTCTTTATGGTCTAAGAGGAATGTACTAGATTGCAATATGTAAAAAGAATTATTTCTCTGTCCCTGTGACATAATTTTGTCTATAAGAGGGCTTTTTTAGACTCCTAATTAGGGATCAGGTTTTCTCCGAGTCCTCCACCTATACTTTAGCATAATAATAAAACCTAGGTTTTTGCCTCTATAATTTCTGTGTTGTAGTAAATATATTTTGGCAGCAGTTACCTACCACTGGAACTCAGAGAGGAACTTTTTCTCCCATAACAAGTGATTTTAATGGGAAGTTTTAATTTCCTTTTATTAATTTTTTAATTAGGAGCTCAGGGCCATTCCTCCTGCAATTTTTGGTTTACTAAAAGTCTGTCTTCTCTTAATATTAACCTCACCTGACCAAATCCTGTCCCATAAGATGTGAAAATTTACTTAAGGCCTTAAACATTCGTTAGATGAAAAGCCAGAGGAAGAATCTCAGCTGTCCCTGACTCCTTGGGGACATGTAAATCTGCCTTTTCAATTAGCCTGTTTGTAAACTTTCTAAATGTAATTTAGTCTGTAACCTGACATAGTTTACCTATAAAGTCTGTTTAACTAGGTTTGTTTATGTATGAGATTATAACTGTTTTAAGTTTATTCAGCTTTTATGACATTGAAGGAAATATTGGTTTATAGACCTGTCTTTTTTTTTAAACTTAATTCACCTAAGAGAAATGTACAAGATTGTAATATGTAAAATAATTATTTCTGCACAGGGCTTTAACAAAATGTTTTAAAATTAATTTGTATTCATCTTTTTTTTACATCACCAAAATTTCTCCCACTATCCCTGCTGCCTTCTATATGTCAAACACCATGCTAAGTGCTGGGGGATACAAAAGGTAGGCAAAAACCAGTCTGCTCTCAGAGCTTACGATGTAATGCTGTGGGGGTAGGGATGAGACAACATGCAAACAAATATATACAAAGCAAGCTACATACAAGATAAATAGGAAGTAACTAAAAGAGGGAAAGCACTAGATTTAGGAGGAATTAGGGAAGGTTTCCTATAGAAAGTGGGATTTTAGTTGAGACTTAAAAGAAGCCAGTGGGCAGCTAGGTGGCTCAGTGAATAGAGCTCTGGCCTTGGAGTCAAGAAGACCTGAGTTCAAATTCGGCTTCAGAAGCTTGATGCTTAGTAGCTGTGTGACCCTGGGCAAGTCACTTAATCCCAATTGCCTAGCCCCACAAAAAAAAAAAAAGGAGCCAGGGAGGTCAATAGTCAGAGTGGAGGAGGGAGAGCATTCCAGGGATGAGGGACAGCCAGAAAGAGTATCCAGAGCTGAAAGATAGAATGTCTTGTTCGTGGAACAGCCAGGAGGATAGTGTCATTGGATGGAAGAGTATGTGTTAGGGGGCAAGGTATAAAAAGACTGGAATCACACAAATAAAGTCAGATCTAAATAACTGGAAAAACATCAGTTGTTCATGAGTAGGCCAAGCTAATATAATATGACAATTCTACCTAAGTTAATTTACTTATTTGGTGCCATACCAATCAAACTACCAAAAAATTATTTTATAGAATTAGAAAAATTAATAACAAGATTCATTTGGAATAACAAAAAGTCCAGAATATCAAAGGAACTAATGAAAAGAAATGCAGGGGGTGGTGACCTAGTCATTCCAGATCTTAAATTGTATTATAAAGCAGCAATCATCAAAGCTTCTTGGTACTGGCTAAGAAATAAAGTGGCAGATCAATGGAATAGGTTAAGTATGCAAGACACAGTAGTCAATAACTATGGTAATCTATTATTTGATAAACCCAAAGAACCCAGCTTCTGGGATAAGAACTTACTGTTTGACAAAAACTGCCGGGAAAACTGGAAAAATGTGGCAGAAATTAGGTGTAGACCCAAATCTCACACCATATACCAAAATAAAGTCAAAATGGGTTCATGATTTAGATATAAAGGCTGATATTGTAACTGGGAGAGCAAGTGATAGTTTACCTATCAGATTTATGGAGAACAGAAGAATTCGTGACCAAACAGGAGGTAGAGAATATTATGAAATACAAAATGGATAACTTTGATTACATTAAATTGAAAAGTTTTTACACAAACAAAGCCAATGCAACCAAGATTAGAAGGAAAGTAGAAAATTGGGAAAGAATTTTTACAACCAGTGTCTGTGATAAGGACCTCATTTCTAAAATATATAGAGAATTAAGTTAAATTTATAAGAATACAAGTCATTCCCCAGTTGATAAATGGTCAAAGGATATGAACAGGCAGTTTTCAGATGAAGAAATTAAAGCCATCTATAATCATATGAAAAAATGCTCTAAATCACTATTGATTAGAGAAATGAAAATCAAAACAACTCTGAGGTACCACATCACACCTATCAGATTGGCCAACATGACAAAACAGGAAAATAATAAATATTGGAGAAGATGTGGGAAAAATGAAACACTAAAGCATTGTTGGTGGAATTATGAAATGATCCAACCATTTTAGAGAGCCATTTGGAACTATGCCCAAAGGGCTATAAAAATGTGCATACCCTTTGATCCAGCAATAGCACTTCTAGGGCTGTATCTCAAAGAGATCATACAAATGGGAAAAGGACCCATGTACAAAAACATTTATAGCAGTTTTTTTTGTGGTGGCAAAGAATTGGAAATTGAGAGGATGCCCATCCATTGGGGAATGGCTGAACAAGTTGTGGTATATGAATGTAATGAAATACTGTTGTTCTATAAGAAATGATGAGCAGGCATATTTCAGAAACAACTGGAAAGACTTGTATGGTCTGATGCTGAGTGAAGTGAGCAGAACTGGGAGAATGTTGTACACAGTAACAGCCATGTTGTGCGATGACAATATTGATAGACTTAAACCTTCTCAGCAGTACAAGGATTTAAGACATCTCCAAACGCCTCATGATGAAAAATACTATCCACGTCTAAACTATGGAGTTTGAATGCATATCGAAGCATGCTATTTGCTATTTTTTTTCTTCTGTTGTGTTTTGTTTCCTCTTTCTGGTGATTCCTCCTATTGGTTCTAATTCTTACAATATCATTAACGTGAAAATATGTTTAATAGGAATGTATATGTATAGCCTATATCAGATTGTGTGCTCTCTTGGGGAAGGAGGTGGGAGGGAGGGGGAGAAAAATTTAAAACTCAAAAGCTTATGGAAGTGATTGTTGATAAATCAAAATAAATTAATTTTTAAAAAAAAGACTGGAAAGTTGGAGTGAGGTGGATTATGAAGGCCTTTGAATGCCAAACAAAGCATTTTGCATTTGCTCCTGGAGGTAATAAGAAGCCATTGGAGTTTATTGAATAGAAAGGTGACAAAATCAGATCTGCACTTTAGGAAAATCCTGTTAGTGGTTGAATGAAGGATGTTTTGGAGTGGGGAGAAACTTGAGGCAGGCAGACCCACCAGTAGGCTATTGCTATAATCAAGGTGTGAGGGAATAACAGCTTGCACTAGAGTGGTAGCAGTGTCAGAGGACAGAAAGGAGTGAAATTGACAAGCCTTCCCAATAACTTGAATATTCGGGGTGAGAAATAGTGAGGAATTCCAGATGAGTCCTAAATTTTGAGCCTGAGGAAATGTGTGGTGAGTGAAAGATGAAATAATTGGTTATGAGGAGATTATGTTGACCAGAAACTCAGGTCAAAGATCAATGCAAGAAGTTTTCTCACAATTGTACATCTTAAGCAACCCATATGTCTTATCTGAAAACTGGCCCTGTACTGATTAGTTATTGTTTCCATGTTCCTTTGATTGTTTACAGACACTTGGAAGAAGTGGGACACCTCTTTTTCTGAATTTAAGGAATTTCAACTGTTAGCTTTTTCCCCTCCTAATTTGAAAAGTCCCTAATCTTTCATCCAATTAGAAATCAGATTACCTAAAATTGTACTGCTTCCCTTTTTTTTTTTTTGGCTAGGAAGTGGGGTTAAATGACTTGCCCAGGGTCACACAGCTAGTAAGTGTCAAGTGTCTGAGGTCGGATTTGAACCCAGGTCCTCTTGACTCCAGGGCCAATGCTCTAGCCACTGCACCACCTAGCTGCCCCCTATTGCTTCCTTTTAATTAACCTACCTTATGTGATTGTTTTTAACATATAAGACTTTCCCTTGTATTCAGGATCCAGTTCTAATGTAATGAAGGAACCTGGAACTGGTTTGTTAGGCAATGCCACACATGATATTGTTGTTTGCTCTTCCTTTTCAAAGAGGACATGAGGGAGGTGATGCCTGACATTCGAATAAATTGGATTTAAGTGAGGGGTCGCTGCGTAAAGTCACTAGCCTCATTTTATCCTCCTGAGCCATCTGGGTCCAGTGGCAAGATATAGATCAGGAAGACTGGAGATGGCCTTGGATACAATGGGAAACCTTGGCCTTTTTAAGTTAAGGTCTGTTCCAGGTCTCAGTCTCTCTGAGGCAATGCCCATTCAATGATTAAGTCTAGGTAAGAAATGAGGCAGAGAATGGCCTCTTTACCTAGGTAAAAAAAAAAAATCAGTCTGGGAGGAGAAGAACCTTAGGGTTTCTGGCCAAACTGAAGCAACTGCCATTTACATTCACTTTGAGCCAATGAGGGCCCAAACAATGACCAAGTCAGGTTTGGCACGGGACCTGTTGTTGACCAATCAAGGAGAAGCCAGAATGATTTGGGTTTAAGGCATGGTCCTTAAGAAAAAAAAGTTTTCAGGGATCAAAATTCACATTCCTTTGGGCACAGCACCTGCAGCTAAGGGTATGATACCCTATGTGGAGAGAGGGAATGGAAAAAAAGGAAGAAAGAAGGAAAAGAAAAGAAAAGAAATAAAGAGGCAGCTTCTGTGCTCCTATTTTCTATTCACAGAAGTTGTTGCTTGTCCTCAGTTCTAGAAGAGGATCATGGCATCAAAGAAGTGATGCCATGACATGCAAGTGAATCGGATTGAAGTCAGGGAGGGCTGTGCTTGGAAGATCAGGCCTTTGTTTGCATCTTTCACCCACCACAACTGGGAGGATGGTGTTGCTCTCTGTAAGCATAGGGAAGGTAAGGCAGGGTTTAGGGGGAAAGATAATGAATAAGTTCAGTTTAGGACATGTTGATGTCTACTGGATATCCAGTTGCCACATGTTTTTGAATTTATTTGAATATTTATGTTTTTTGGATATGTATATGGTAAGATATGTTAAAATCAGGCTAAGTTTTTTCCCCAAAAACTACTACGAGGGTTTAAAATGTGTACATATAAAATTTTAAAAGTTCTTAAAACACCGAAAAAAGGGAACATTTTAATATACATGGAACACAAAAAAGATTCTATATGAAACTATGAATCTTCATTTTATACTTATAAAGTATGTAAAAGTTTGTCTGCCTTCTTTTGTATATATTAAAAAATGTCTACCCAGCAAAATGAGCATGATCTTTCAAGGGGAGGAGGACTTCCATACCTTCCTGATAAAAAGACCAGAGCTCAACAGAAAATTTGATCTTCAAATACAAGACTCAAGAGAGACATAAAAAGGTAAATGGGACAGAAAGATACAGTATGTTGTTAATAAGGGCAAACTGTTTACATCCCTACAAGGGAAGATGACACTTATAACTCTTGAGAACTATATTGTTATTACACCAAGTTAAAGGGGTATACATAAAGGGGGTGGGTATAAATTGACTTTGATGTAATGATGAAAAAAATCTAATCAAGTGGGTTAAATGGATCCAAGTAAGTGAATTAATCTGATCTAATTAAGAAAATGTACTGAGAGAAAAGGAAAGGAGGAGGCAGACAAAGGTAAATTATATCACAGGAAAAGGCACAAAATCCTATTACAGCAGATGGAAAGAAGGGAGGGAGATGAGCATTGTTTGAATCTTACTCTCATCAGATTTGGCTCAAGAAGGGAATAACATAATTAGTTAGGCATAGAAATCTAACATGCCCTATAGGCAGTAGGAGGGAAAAGGGGAAAGAAAAGGGAAGGGGTTAACAGAAGGGGGGTGGGACTGAGGGAGGCAGTAGTCAAAAGCAAAACATGAGTGAGGAGGGAAAAGAAGAAAGGAGAAAGAAAAGCATAAACAGGGGGGGAAAAGGATGGAGAGAAAGATACAGATAGTAACTATAATTGTGAATGTGATATATGAATGTAATGGAATACTATTGTGCTATAAGAAATGATGAACAGGCTGACTTCAGAAAAACCTGGAAGGACTTGTATGTTTTGATGCTGAGCGAAGTGAGCAGAACCAGGAGAATGTTGTTCACATTGTAACAGCCACATTGAGTGATGACTGACTTTGATAGACTTAACCCCTCTCAGCAATACAAGGATCTGAGACATCTCTAAAAGCCTCATGATGGAAAATGCTATCCATATCCAAAGAAAGAACTATGGAGTTTGAATGCAGATCGAAGCATACTATTTGCTATTTTTTTCTTCTGTTGTGTTTTGTTTCCTCTTTCTGGTGGTTCCTCCTATTAGTTCTAATTCTTACTTGCAACATCACTAATGTGAAAATATGTTTAATAGGAATGTATATGTATAGCCTATATTAGATTGAGTGCTGTCTTGGAGAAGGAGGTAGGGAGGGAGGGGGAGAAAAATTTAAAACTCAAAAGCTTATGGAAGTGATTGTTGATAAATTAAAATAAATTAATAAAAAAAAGAAAGAAAATGTCTGATCTTCTGATTTCGTTTGTATATATAAAAAAGTTTCAAAGTCCCCCTTTTTTGCATTACTATTGTTAGCTTTTCACCTCCAAACCTCTCCCTGTAGGAAGGGAAACAAGCACTTATTAAGCCCTTACAAGTTACTGCTGTTATTGTGTACAATGTTCTCCTGGTTCTGCTCACTTCACTTGGCATCAGTCCAGGTGTTTCTGAAGTCTGCTTGCTCACCATTTTTTATAGCACAACAGTATTCCATTTCACAACTCCACCAACAATGCATTAGTGTTTCAATTTTCCCACATCTTTTCCAACATTTATTATTTTCCTGTTTTGTCATGTTGGCCAATCTGATAGGTGTGATGTAGTACCTCAGAGTTATTTTGATTTGCATTTCTCTAATCAATAGTGATTTAAAGCATTTTTTCATATTGACCATTTATCAGTTGGGGAATGACTTGTATTCTTTTTTTTTTTTTTAGGCAATTGGGGTTAAGTGATGTGCCCAGGGTCACACAGCTAGAACGTGTCAAGTGTTTGTCAAGTATTTGGTCTGAGGCCAGATTTGAACTCAGGTTGTCCTGACGTCAGGGCCAGAGCTCTATTCACTGCTCCACCTAGCTGCCCTGAATGACTTGTATTCTTATAAATTTGACTTAATTCTCTATATATTTTAGATATGAGGTCCTTATCAGAGATATTGGTTGTAAAAATTCTTTCCCAATTTTCTACTTTCCTTCTAATCTTGGTTGCATTGGCTTTGTGCAAAAACTTTTCAATTTAATGTAATCAAAGTTATTCATTTTGCATTTTGTAATGTTCTGTTTGGTCATGAACTCTTCTGTTCTCTATAAATGTTAGGTAAACTATTCCTTGCTCTTCCAGTTTGCTTACAGTATCAGCCTTTATATCTAAATCATGAACCCATTTCGACTTTATTTTGGTATATGAGGAGATATATGGTTTTTTTTTGGCTAGGCAGTGGGGTTAAGTGACTTGCTCAGGGTCACACAGCTAGTAAGTGTTATGTGTCTGAGGCTGGATTTGAACTCAGGTCCTCCTGAATGCAGGGCCAGTGCTCTATCCACTGTGCCACCTAGCTGCCCCTGAGGGGATATATTCTTAACCAAACAAGAAATAGAGGCAATTACCAAAGATGAAAAAAGATTACTTTGCTTGAAACTGAAAAGTTTCTGTTCAGAAAACCTTTATACATCTAGGATAAGATTGGAAGTTGGTTGAATGGGGAAAAAAATTTGTATAAAATTTCTTGGAAAAGGGTTTAGTATCTAAGATAATTAATGATTCATAAATACATACTAATAGCTATTTCCAGGTAGATATGTGGTTGAAGGATAGGAAAAAAAGTTCTTAAAAGAATCGCAAAATATTCAAGACTGCACAAAAAAATGCTCCAAATCACTAGCAAGAAAAATGCAAATCAAAACATCCCTGAGGTTTCATCCCCATTCTCTGAAAATGGGGGAAAATGGCACAATGTTGGAGGGGTTGTAAAAAGACAAGCACACTAATACATTGTTAGTAGAGCTGTGAAATAGTATAACTGTTTTGGAAAGCAATTTGCAATTCCATCAATAAAAGAAGTCCCCACAATACTCTTTTTGTGATAGCTATGAATTGGAAACAAAGGAGATGTTCAGTGATTGAGGAATGGCTAAACAAATTGTGGTATATGAATGTAATGGAATATTTCTGGGTTGTAAGAAGTGGTGTGTGTAAATATGGAGAAACATGGAAAGATCTTTATGAAATAATAAAGAATGAAGTAAGCAGAGCCAAGAAAACAATGTACATAGTAACTGTAATAATGTAAATGGAAAGAATGACATAAAAAAATCAAAAGTGAATATGACAAAATTATAAAGAACACGGGGGACTTGAAAAGATAAGAGAAGACATCCCTAATCCACCCCTTTGTGGGGGTGTGAGGTCCACAGGTGTTACACATTGCACATAGTTTTGCACTTTTTTAATGTATCAGCCAATTTTGCAGGCTTCTTTCTCCAAAAAATACTCTGTCGTATGGGATGGCTCTCTGGGATGGGGAGGGGAGGATACATGAGATACTACAGTGATGTAAGAAACAGAAAATATAAATTAAAAACTTATTTACATTTGTTTTCAAGGAGTTTTAATGGTTCTTAATTCTTCTTGATGCTTTTAGGGTCAGTTGTTTATTATATCAGATCTACCATTTTTTACCCTTCCCCACTCAGTAGTATTTTATTTTTTCCAGTTACATGTAAAGATAACTTTCAACATTCACTTTTATAAGAGTTTGAGTTCTAATTTTTCTCCCTCCCTCCTTCCCTTCCCCCCTCCCCAAGATGGCAAGTAATCTGATATAGGCTGTACATGTACAATCATATTAAGCATATTTCCACATTAGTCATATTGTGAAATAAGAATCAGAACAAAAGGGGAAAACTACGAGAAAGAAAAAACGAAAGAAAAAAACAAAAAAAGAGAAAATAGTATGCTTTGATCTATACTCAGACTCCATAGTTCTTTTTCTGGATGCATTTTCCATCATGAGTCATTTGAAATTGTCTTAGATCACTGTATTACTGAGAAGAGCTAAATCTATCAAAGTTGATCATGGAATGGTGTTGCTGTTCCTGTGTATAATGTTCTCTTGGTTCTACTCACTTCAGCCATCTCTACCATTTTCTTAATCCATTTTTTCTTTAAAGTGTCTGCTTATAGTGGTTACAGATTTACTTTTCTTTTAGGGATATTTAAATCTACAATTTTTTTATACTGATTGGGATCTTATTTGGTTTACTCATTTCTCCAGCTTTAGTTCCACAATTAGGGACTTGTGCCAAGGTCAGGATTCACATCTGGGTGGATGATTGGTCCTATTTGGTCTTGACCTGGGTCATCTGTGTTCTTGTATGAATCTCCTCCTCCTGGTGTTAGGCCTGTTGGGATCTCTGAGGTTCAGAGTGCAGGGACCTCTATGGCATGTCAAGACTGAGTGCTAATAATCTAACCCTTGGGGTTGGGGGTGTCCAGGTCTGAGTACTGACAAGCTGTGCTGGTTACTGCCATTTCCCCAGGGCTTCCAAGGTCTCCACTTGGGGGCCTTCTGAAGGGAGCCTTCTGCTTTTGCTGCATCCAGACACAAAGCCTTGCAGTGTACAGTGGCTCTGGTTGCAGTAACTCTACTAACTTGGTTAACTAGGCTGACACTGTCTTTGTTGACGGCTTCCTCTCCCATTACTCATGGGTTGTGGCTGACTTTTTGTGCAATTCTAGGGGGGAGGAAATCACTGCAGTTTATCATTAGATTTCTTGATTATTTCATCTGGTATGAATTTCAGGTTTTTTTGTAGGAATAGGTATGTGAAAGCTGTGTTTGGTCTGCCTCTTGGCCAGTCTAACAATGTCTTATTGAAAAAAAAATCCCCAAACCCACAAATAAAATATCCTTAAACTCAAACTACATTTTTTGGGGCCTCTGCATGTACCAAAAATGTTTTGTTCTATCCAATTATAATAATCTTACCTTTATGTATGACAAATTAGGAAAAGATCATTATCACAAATGTTGCTCAGTCACATCCTATGGAATAAGAGAATAAGCTTTCTTTTGGTCTAAATTGAGAAACTGCTCATTTGTTAGTGGACTCCAACTATGCAATAGCTTTCTAAATGATTCTGAACAGGTGAATATTGCAGGTTGTACACTGGAAAATTCCAGAATGGGGCCTTTCCCTGAGGGTTGTGAGCTTTTCCAAAAATCACTGTTGCCTTAGGTAGGAGTAGATAGTAATATTTTCACTTCAGGTAGTACAAAGGTCCACAAAAAGCTTCCCACAGCAATCTTAGTGCAGAGGTTGCCAAAATGAGTGATACTGCCCCCTGGGGAGCCTGGACCGATAGTTCTGCGGGGGTGGGGTGGCATGCTTGCCTGCCTAGTAGCCTCAGGTGCAATTGTGGGGCATTGATTAAAAATAAGGGGGCAGTGGAAGCATAAGGAGAGAAGAAAATTTTGAAAAACTGCTCATACATGTTTCATCTGTTGTATGAAAGTTAAAGTCACAGTGACTATATAATTTTCCAGATAAACACACAAAATGCAAATTACAACCTATTGGTCATCAAATCTGCTGATAGACAAGCAAGTGGCAGGTGTGTGTGTTGTGTACTGTGGGGAAGTCCAACATGCATGGGCAGGAATATGTGCATGTAATGACTTGTTTACAACATATATGGTTATATGATGCAATATTGCATGCATCAAAATTTCAATGTAGGAAAACCCCACAAATTTACAATAAATTATTAAATTTGAGGGTGCAAATAAAAAAAACCCACTAACGGGTTAAAGAAAGTAGATTTCCATGGGGATGGTGAATAAATTTTTTTCTTTTTTCGAAAATGGGGCAGTAGGCCAATTAAGTTTGAGAACCTGTTTTAAACTATTAAGCTTGGAAGCTTAGAACTTACTAGCTTAGAACTGCCCTTAGACTTTCAGGGGATACTATACACACCACACATCTGTGTAGTGCATGTGCACATGTGTATAAAGGTGCGTATAGAGTGGGACTCGAGTCAGGAAGACACGAGTTCAATGCCTCACACACAAACACACCCAGTGTGAATGAGTCATTTAACCTCTCTTAACCTCAGTTTTCTCATCTGTAAAATAGGATAAAAAGCACCTACCTCACAGGATTATTCTGAGGATCAAATGAGATAACAAAATGTAATGCACTTGGTAAACTTTAATGCTCTGAAAAAATGCAAACTATTTATGAGTCAAAACCTGGGTCTGGATTGGAGAGAACAAATACTGGTTTTACAATCTTGGATAATTGTGATGTCAAAAAGTTGTATGCTACTATTTAGTGAGACACAAGAAGCTTCAAGTTTCCTTCTGAAATTGGAGTGTTACCTAAGGATGATTACAGCCTCCGAAATAAAGAACAAAGAGAGAGAAGTTCACGTGGGAGAAATTTAAAGCAATACACATATAGTTCAAAGAAGAGATTTTAACTGCAATTTAAATCAACACATTAACCTGTCTACTTTGTGGAATGAATGAAACATTTAAAGAATGACAAGTGATAAAAAGCAGAAGGAGAGAAGATGAAAGATGAGGAATTAAGGGGTCAGGGTAAAGTCCTGTTCGATGGAGGAATTTTGACACTTTGCTTGACTGGGAATGAAAAGACAATCCTTTAGCTAAAGCTTGTATAACCATATGAGATACAACACAGGTTTATTTGTATATTTTTTGCACATATAGAAAGTTTTATTCTATGTTAAATTTGGTATAGGTGAGAAGCAGGAAGATTTCTCAGCAAAACACTAGTCTTTATGACATATTCTCATTTTTATTTTCTTTTAAATACATTTTTAAAATTTTGTTAAATATTTCCCAATTACATGTAATAAAAAAACTTTAACAACCATTTAAAAAATATTTTGAGTTCCAAATTCTTTCCCTCCCTTGAGGCAAGCAATTTGATTTCAATTATACAAGTGAGGGCCTGCAAAACATTTCTATATTAGCCATCTTTCAAAAGAAAACATAGACTAAAAACCAATATGCAAAAAAACAAGAAAAATAGAAAAGTAAAAAAAAGCATGCTTCAATTTCAGTCTCCATTAGTTCTTTCTCTGGAGGTGGATACTGTTTTTCATCCTATGACCTTCGGAATTGTCTTGGATCAGAATATTTACATCACTCACATTTATACAATGTTGCTGTAACTGTGTACAATGCTCTCCTGGTTCTGCTCACTTAACTTTACACCAGTCCATATAAGTCTTTCAAGGTTTTCCTGAAATCATCCTGCTTATAGCACAATGGCATTCCATCATGATCATATAGTACAACTTGTTCAGCCATTCCCCAACTGATGGGTATCCCCTCAATTTCCAATTCTTTGCCAACACAAAAAGAGCTGTACATACATATGGTGATATATCAATCTTATGAGGAACTATTAGTAAGGAATAGTTTTTTTTTAAACAAACAGAGGCATAAGGATTTCTCCTCTGTTAGCTGTTATTTTGTATACATGACAGAAAGTATAAATGACCACATTTGATAGATAAATCCAATTCTTTCACCCTAAATTTAAGGTGTTTTATTCCTCATCATTCCAACAAATTTTTCCATTTTTTCCAAGTTTTACTGCACCACTAGCCACCATCTGTAAAGCAGCAGGAAATGCTTTATGTTCTGCTATTTTTACTCTTTCTGATAAAGTTGCAATAGTGTCACCTCTCATTACTGGGACAGCCTCTTGAACAATGATTTGTCCAGAATCCACTTGTTCCTACAAAAAGAAAAATTGCTTTCAATATATCTAAAGCAAACTTAGCCAATACAAATCATTTATATAACCTCAAAACAGCTAATTTTTCAGAAAAGAAATAGACTTACAGGGGCAGATAGGTGGCGCAGTGGATAGAGCACCAGGCCCTGGATTCAGGACCTGAGTTCAAATCTGGCCTCAGACACATAACACTCACTAGCTGTGTGACTCTGGGCAAGTCGCTTAACCCCAACTGCAACACACCCACACACTCCCCCCCCCCCCAAGGACTTACAGCCACAAAATGTACTGTACATCCAGTGATTCTCACTCCAGCTTCAAGAACCTGCTCATGGGCATTCGAACCCTTAAAAGAAGGGAGCAATGATGGGTGTATGTTGAGTATTTTACCTAGAAATTAAACAAAACAAAAAACTGTGTTAAAGCTTAGACCTCTTACTGCCCTCATACAGAATTGTACTATTGACAAAGATCAAATCAACACATGCAGGATGTTTTTATACTAATTAAATCTTTTGCCAAGAACCCATTTAACACATACTATAACTTAAGTATTGTACAGAACTAATACTAATAGTGCTATATCTTTGAGTCACGTTTTTTAATAGACTGTAACAATCAAGGAACTTGTACTTGTATGGAGGAGGAATTTCAACATGTAAACAAATAAGTGTTTATTACACAAACACACACACTCACTATTTGAGGAGAGAAATAAGACTGATTATGGGAATTCAGAAGAGGCTTCCCACATGAGGCCACAAAAGAGCTGATGCTTGATGGATGCTAGGTATTTTAAGAGGAAGAGGGAGAAGGGAATAAATATTAAGCACCTACTATGTGCCAGGTACTGTGCTAAGTGCTTTTCAAATAGCATTTCATTTGAGCCTCACAAAAACCTTGTGAGGTAGTATTATTATTCCCATTTTACAGGAAACTTTCCTATAATTGTTGAGGACACTGCCCTCCTTCCAGTCACTCAGGTCTATAATGTCATCCTAAAATATAATCTCAATATCTCCTCCCCATCCCTGCTTTGGAGTTTGCAGAATTTCATGATTTATAGGCCATTAATCATTATGAGAATATTGATGTCAAAAATATATTCTTACAAACTTGTTGCATTTCAGCCTTCTCACAAAACCTAAAGAAAGAGGTCTGACAAACCTACTTCAAAACATTTCTAAGATTTTTTTGTACAGAAGAAGTATTAATGAGCATATGAACAAAACAAACCTCTCAACTTATCCTAATTTTAGAAAAGACATTAACATTTAGCAGACCAAGGGAAAATGAGTAAAGCACTCTGGTCCACAGACATGCACTAAAACTCTGTGAAGGGTTTTGATAAAAAAATAGATTCTAACCTTTACAAGTTGCTTAGACTATGTTTGAACAGAAATAAAATGCCACTACAAACATTTCACTTTATGGAATGACTGTACAAAAACCTAATGCCAAAGATTATCTTTTGGGTTGGCTGATAGTTGTTAAATAAATAAACTGCTTACCATTCCATTTTTGGACAAAAGGACCAGACAAAATTCTCATGAATCCTGCAAGACAGACTAGGTCAATGGAGAACTCTTCAAGGACACTGTCAATTTCACTGTCAAATTCTGAACGACTTTTATATAATTTATGATCAATTACCTGTAGAGTAAAAGATGGTGCATAAAAACCAACTGTCTCAAAGGTATAATCAAGTCACAAAAACTGACATATTATACTAAAGTCAAGATCAAATACTTCATTGAGGCACGAAAGTTACCTTGTTTTTTTGAGGGTCATGCCATAAGGGAATGACAGGGACTATCTAAACTGGAAAGGTATTAGGTATAGGACCAGTCACTGTGGATCCATTATTCTTTTTACTTAAATTTGTTGCTTGGACAAGATTTCTTACCTCTTGTGCCAAACTGTTAATTCTCTTTTTCAGTTCTTTCTTCCATAACTCTCATTTATTTTCCAATTTTCTTCCTCTGGTACTCTTATATCACTGACAAAAATGATAAATGCTTAATTCCTTTTTAAACTTTTGATTCAGCTCTTACAAGAAATCCAGTCCAATCTGTACCCATGTCATGTTTTCTTTGAGGCTCTGGTTGTAGATGTTTTGGAATCATTCTTTTCTTCTAGGTTTGTGTCCTGAGTATTACTGTCACCAGGACAGCTTTTCATGCTGGAATTCTTTTTTGCTTGCTCACTCTTCACTTTCTGACTCTGGATTTGGTGTTTAGGCCTGGCTCTGTACACTTCTGAAGAGAAGGTCTGAGCTTATCTCACTGCTGCTTGCTTGGGATATTATTCCAGAATCAAGCTGAGGACGTATAAGGTTTGAATGCTCCCAAAGTGGTCTGATCCAGGACAAAGGCTGATTTGCTGCCCCCTCCGTCTGAGCGCTACTAGTTCTTGACCTGCATTTAGGTCTGAGCAAACAAACTGCTGCTATTCAACCACAGTCAGCTATCTGGGAAGCTCTGCAGGCTCCCGTCTGGACTGGAATTCTTGTACCGGTTACTCCTCTAAAGCTTGCAGAGGAATAACCGGTACAAGAATTCCAGTCCAGACGGGAGCCTGATGACAGTGATCAGGGTCTGAATGAACCAAGGTGGTGGTCATGTGAATATAGAGAAGGGGATGAATGAAAGAGAGATACCTGGCAACTGTTTGGATATGGGAGTGAGGAAGTGCCACTTGATAAATGAAAAGGACTGATTGGAAGGACAATCATAATACTCATCCCAATTTCCTTTTGTAGTAAAGGAAAAATTACTTCAGAGGATGGCGATAATAAAGTATGAATGGATTTACCATAGCCTAAGAACATTAAAAAAATCCTCAATCCACGCTAAAACCAACTTACCTTAGTAGGAATACCAGCATTTTCTGCTTTCTGTAGCCCTGCCACTCCAGCTTTGTTAGAGATAACAACAACAATTTGTGCGTAGCTGGTTGATTCCCGAGTGCTATCTATTAGGGCCTGGAGATTCGTGCCTACAAAGGATGGAAAAAATGCAAGTAAGCCTATAATTTATAAGAATGTATGTAACTACAATTCTTTGTGCTCAATTAATAAATTTTATTTATCTTCCATTTATAAAGTGTTCAAATACATAAAAACAAAAAAAGTTACTGTTAAATGGTTGTATATGCCCTACATATGTACTGTAAAGGAAATTTCAAAAGCAGTTAAACAGTTTTCAACTAAGTCTAAGCCAATTTCCTATGAACAACAGATAAAATGGGTGATATTTCCTGTCAGGACGCTAAATTAACAACTGAAGAAATGCTATCCAGATATTGATTCCTGGCTCTTGGCTAAACCAAACTGCTTGCTGTACTAAGGTAACCACTTCACTGAAAAATCAATTTAGTGAATAATACTAAAATACTTGGAACATTCCACCTTTCACACTCAAAGATGAGAGGGGCCGGACAAGACTAGACTAGGAAATCAAGAGATTAGAGTTATAGTACTGGCTTTGCTACCAATAATTTTGGACAAATTACTAATTCTCTTTGGACTTTCAATTTTTAAATTTCTTTCTATTAGCAAAATTCTATAATTATATGACTAGATGATAAATTAAAGGTATCTCTCAATTCTAGCACTGTTTACAACTAGTAAACAACTCCAAAGTCAAAAATAGCCTGTAAATTCCTTTCTTTGTAGTATAATAACAGTTACTATAATACTACTACATACTACTTATTATTAGTAATAACCAGTGGTCAAATATCTATTATTTTAAAAATAAAATACATCAACAAAACCCTAAACTTGAAAGACATGTTAAAGCTGTCACCCTGAATTTAAAAGCCACCAGAATTCAGAATTTCAAAACTTAAGAGTGTTAGTCCAATCGAGGACATAAAATATTTTCCCCTTATTTCTTTGCCAAGTTCTCCTAATTTCTTTCTAACCCAATATTCCTTTCACAGTCTTTATCAACAGCTTAAAACATACACAAGAAAACGTATCTCACCAGTTCCAGATATTAAGACAGCCACTTGTACCCTCTTTGGTTGGATACCAAGGCAACCCTTTAAAGATTCATTCACTAATGAGAACGATCCATTTATTTGCATTGTTTCAATCAGATGATTGACTTTCACACGGGAATAACCTTCATTTCAAAGCCACAATACAAAGGTAGAAAAGTGGTAAACAAAAAAAAAGTAAGAATGAGAGAAACCAAAACTTATTTTATGTTAAGAGAAACTTTTTCTTTTAAAGTACTTTCTTCTGAAAACTCAGATGCTAACATTTAATTGTACAAGCACTACAACAAATAAAAGACACCTGCATCAAATGTGTTAAGATGTACAAATAAGACTGTTTCTAATGGACACTTTCTAATTAGAAGCAATCAGAGTATCATTAGCTCTTTCGCTAAAATGTTTAATAGTTGGTGGTTTTTAATCGTACTATCACAAATCTAGTATTGATAGCAGTTGCCCAAAGTCAATTTTAACAGCATCCATGTGCTAACCACATGCTGAAGAATTCAATGACAGAGACAATGTATTAAAATGGATTTTTGAATACTTTTTGCATTCTTATTAAGAAAAGAATGCAGAGCTTTCTACATTAACAGAATGAAATAATAGAATTAAGAGATCAAACCTATAGGACAAGTAACTACATTCCCGATTATCCAGGCTTCCTCCTCTTGCTGGTGTACATCCTTCAGAACTTGCTCAGCCAGATCTTTCTGTACCACCATGACAGCCCCAATTCCACAATTAAATGTCTTAGCCATTTCCTCTTCTGAGAGGCATCCCTCATGCTGAAGCCATGAGAATATTCTAGGGATCTTCCAGCATCGAGCATCTAGCAACAAGTTAGGCATGCCACACTAGAGATTAGTGTTTCACACATAAAACATGATAATATTTACATTTATACATATACAAATATATAATAAATATAGTTAGGACTACAACTACAGGAAATGAAGCATAAAGTACTCCTCAGGTTGGTATTTAAAGCCCTTTGCACTCTGGTGTCAAGCTATTGTTCTAGCACACTTGCTATTCCAGGCCTTGGCTGTGCTTAACTTGAAAGACATGTTAATACTAAACATCACCATGAATTTAAAATAAAAGCCAGAAGAATTCAGAATTCATCATACTGGATGGGGAATGATATATAACAAGGTTAGTGTGGGGCCAGGTAAAGGGCTTTAAAAGCCAAAGGATTTAGGGAGTAACATGGCAAGATCTACACTTCAACAGTATGACACAGGAAGGACTGGGAGATTAAATATGAAGCTGTTGCCTCCCACAGGAGACGTGAAGGGTAATGAAGGTCTAGACTAAGAAAGACTGTTGATTACATGAACAGAAAGAAGGGAAAGGAAGCAAAAAACATTCTGTTATTTTCCTTACCCAAATCTACCCCGAATTTCTCTGGAAGAACTCTAGGGATGTTTTCAAGTAGTCCACCTCCAGTAATATGGGCAAAGGCCTTAACATGCCCTGAACGAAGAACAGGTAACAATGTTCGGCTATAGATTTTGGTCGGATTTAACAACAATTCCCCTGTAAATGTGAGATACAAGATAGTCCCATTTAAACAGTAAACTATAAGACAGATGGACTGTAAGAATGTTAAACAAAAAGCTTAAAAACAGAAAGCTCTTCTGAAATGGGTAATTTTTTGCAAAATTATATACCCATTAGTTTAAGGATAAATTCATCATAATTAAATAAGAAAGTAGTTATTCATTCAATTTTTTTTTTAAGTGAGGCAATTGGGGTTAAGAGACTTGCCCAGAGTCCCACAGCTAGGAAGTATTATGTGTCTGAGGCCGGATTTGAACTCAGGTCCTCCTGACTCCAGGGCCGGTGCTCTATCCACTGTGCCATCTACCTGCCCCCAAATTTTAAATGTTAGTCTTAAGCCGTATTATACTCAACTATTTACCTAGAGTTTGATTACCACATCCATCAGGTGCTAAAGAGGATAACTGGAAGGAAGAATTTTCTACAATCTTCCTTACAAGGCTGAATCCATTACTATGAACTCCAGAAGAGGCTATTCCAATGATAACATCCCCCTCAGTGATTCTGTCCAGTTGAGGGAGCTTTTGATCTCGCTCCATGGCACCAACAGCAAAACCTGCAAGGTCATATTCTCCAGGGGGATACACACCAGGCATTTCAGCTGTCTCACCTCCTGGTTAAAGGGAAATGGGAAAATAAGTTAGTGAAATCAGGAAATACTTATAAGTGAGCATCTTGCCATTTATAATCCACTATGTAGTATAACTACTCAAAGTGAATTAAATACCATAGCAGCTGCTTAATTATAAAATATTTGCAAAAATTAAGAAATTTAAGAAACTTAAATGATTTAAAGGTAACAGCAAATGCTATAAAAAGGATGAATTTTTCTTTGTTTTTAGGCACTGGACAAATAAAGAAAAACATAACATAGTTCCTGCTTCTAAAGAGTTCACTTTCTACATAGAGGGAACAACAGGACCAGAACGACACTAGTAACTCAGGTCAAATCAGGACAAATCTCAATCAAGCAATAGGTGGCAGATATACTAAGCCTTGAGGAAAGCCAAAGATTGGTACGAGGCTGAGGTGAGGAAGAAGACACTCTTGGAATACAGGAAAGCCTATGTAAAGGCACTGAGACATAAGATGTAATGTCAACTATAAAAACTAACAAGTAGGCCAATTTGGCTCAAATATAGACTCTGTAAAAATATGTAGTAATTTAGGACCATTTAAAGGGCTTTAGAAGCCAAATGAGGGAAGTTATATTTTATACTATGATTTATAATCTAAGGATAATAGGGAGCCATTGTAGCTTCTTGAGCAGGGTAGTAACATGGTCTGGCCTTTAGGAACACCAGTCCAGCAATTATGTGAAGGATGGCTTCGTCAGAGACTAAAGCCCTGAAGACTAACTAGAAAGCTATTGCAACAGTCTAGGCAAGAATTAACTTGTTGCTTTTTGGGATATTATCTCGATACATGTCAGAATGAATACTAGACTGCTTAAGAGCCCAAGAGAGAAAAAGTTGTAGCTGAATCTCCACAACTCCTTTTAAGGTAATACAAAAGGCTTATTTTAAAAAGCAGAACCTATACATATCAATATTTTGAGAATCCCTGATTTTGTCAGTGAAATACTATTTAGAACCTGATAAAGTAATAACAAACTCTATGGGAAAACAACCAATCTAGAATATCAAGGGAAATGACGAAAAGAAGTAGGAAAATAGCATTTCCTTTTCTGATAAAAACTGCTGGGAAAACTAGAAAGCAGTCAAGTGGAAATTACACTTAGAACAACCATACACCATATTTCATAACAGTCTAAAAGCATAAGTGACCTTAATAGTGTACGATCTGCTTCTTTTCTAATTTTTTAAAGACCATATGATTAAAAAATTGGAAAAGAAGCAGATCATATACTTCTCACAGCTATGGGTAGATACATTCCTAACCAGATAAGCAGCAAAACTAAAATAGATCATTGATCACATGAAATTGAAAAGTGTCTACATAGACAAAATTAATATATCTAGGATAAGTGGTCAAATGGGAAAAAAATCTTTGTACCAAATTTTTCTGATAAAGGTTTGGTATTCAATACACACACACACACACAAAAATATAAATTAGTCAAGAATGGCTATTGGCCACATGTTTATGAGTAATAGCCATTCCCCAATAGATAAATGGTCAAAGGATATGAACAAACAGTTTTTAAAAGAGTTGCAAAATATTCACAACCACATGGGGGAATGCTCTAAATCATTAGCATTACTGGGCTTACCCGAAGAGAGCCATTGAATACCCCAAAAGAGCCCCAAATACACCAACGTATGTATAAGCAGCACTTTTTGTGCTAGCAAAGAATTGCAAACAAAGTAGACACCCATCAACTGGGAACTGGCTAAAGAAATTGTGGTATGTGGATGTAATGGAATATTACTATGCTGTAAGAAATGATGCATATGAGGGCATGACTATCAATTGGGGAATGGCTGAACAACTTGTGGTATATGACTGTAATGGAATATTATTGTGTTATAAGAAATGATGAGCAGGTGGATTTCAGAAAAACCTGGAAAGTCCTAGATGAACTGATGCAAAGAGAAGTGAGCAGAACCAAAGCAATAGCAATACTTTACAATGGTCAACTGTGAATGACCTAGCTATTCTGAGCAATACAATGATCCAAGACCATTCCAAAGGACTCATGATGAAAAATGCTACTACCTTCAGAAAACAGTACTGATGAAGTCTGAATGCAGATTAAAGCATACTAATTTTCACTTCCTGTCTTTTCATATTTTTTCTCCCCTTAGATCTGTCTTCTTTCACAACATGGCTAACATGGTAATATGTTTTACATGACTGAACATATATAACCTATATAAAAAATTGTTTACTATCTCAGGGAGGGAGAAGGGAAGGGAAGAAGAGAGTATAATGATTAAGCATGGTTTGAATGAAAAGTATTTCCAATTTACCCCTATGAAGGTATGGGAAGTCCACAGCTTTGAACATAATTGCATGTTTTTGGACTTTTTAAATGTACTGTCAGTTGGGCTGTTTTTTCCCCTTCATTAAAAATGTTACTTGTTAATATGGCTTGGCTCTCTGAGAAGGGGAGGTAGAGGGATACTATGAGGATGTAAAAGACAGAACACATTAATAAAAACTTATTTAAACAAAAAATATATTGAATTAGACAGAGACATTATGCTTGCCAAGTCTGACAATATGACCCTACCCTACCCTTCCTGTAAATCCCTCCCCTTCATTCCAGACAAACTGGCCCTCTTCATCTCATGCTTATCTTCTAAAACTGAGTTTCCCTAAACCAAGTATATTACTCCAGAAGAGGACAAAATAGGTGGTTATCACCACCTACCACTTCCCTATTCCTAAAAGTTATATCTCTATTAACATAACTCAAAACTGCATTGTTTGCAAAATGCTACTTCTTATTGCTGAACCCCACTAAGCTTGGATACAGACACACACAAAACATCAGGCATTGTGCTAAATGATGGCCAAGTATAACAATTTAATCTCCCCACTGAATTTCATTTTATTGGATTATGTGAAAAAAGAACTGGAAGTTTCAGTGGACTAAACGCTCAATTTTAGGTCAACAGGGGTAGAATGGCAGCCAAAAAAATCTAACGTGGTTCCTAGCTCCATTAGTTGAGACATTATGTCTAGAAGGAGTGACACGACAGTCTCAATGTATGCTCTGCTATAGTCACATCTGGAATACTGTGTTGGTTTGGCTGTCATGCTTCAAGAAGTACACGAACACATTAAAAAGATTGATGGCCACTTATTAGTGATACTGTAAATGGGATTCCTCCTCTGATGAGTCAGACTACATAATGTACTTCTAGACTACATGATTACTTATACCCATTTTCAAGGTTCCATGGGAGAAAAAGGATTCAGCTGTAGTGGGATGAAAAAAAAATTGAGAAAAAGGTAATTGGTATGCCACTGGCAATAGAAGTTAAGAGCCCAGTGAGTAAAAGGAAAGGAAGGAGGATATGGCCCTGAAAGTGTTAATGATAGGTGAGGACAGCAACAACTTAAGACCTAAACATCACCCATAAAGCATTGTGTTAGCAATTCTCAAGAGATGCTAATAGCAAGACAGGCAAGGAGTGAGGGTCACATTTCTGGAAAATATAGAAAGCAGAAAGACCTTCACAGAGACCTGCGGTATGAATGCAAGGTTTTTGCTTCTGCCACAGCCAAGTGACTGCTATTTATGCCCAGTGCAAGCTGGTTTCCTTCCTATCTTTGAGGATGAAACGTTCCTTTAAACAAACAAACAAACAGTACCACAAAATGGAAGAGCTCAAATGTTAAAAGATATTTGAAGATGCAGAGGGACTGACCTAGGCCAGGAGGCTGCAGGGTAGAAGAATGTCGTACAGATGAGAAACAGAAATTAACCACTGGGCTCAAGGGAAGAGAACTAAGTCCTTTGAGGAAAAAAACAGCTGCTTGTCCTTCCAAGGAATGATGCTGTGGATTCATAGATGCTACCAGGCAAAATATCAACCAGCATGTATCGGAGGAGACATCCACCTGTCTTGGTGGTTGGTCACTCCCTGCTCAGGAGTACTCAGGAAGCTATTTGTTAAAGAGAACTTCCTAAGACTTGTCAAACCAGATGAACACTACCAACCTCACATGGGTACAAATGACACCACCAGACGGAATGTAGATATTTATTGCAACATTGTAAAAGACAACTGTGAAAGACTTAAAACTCTCATCAACACAATGACCAGTTAGGACTCAGAAGAGTGATGATGGTGAAACCTGCTTTCTACAGCCTGGTGGAAAGGCAACAGGCATAGAACAAGACATACATTTTCAGACACAACCAATACAACACACATGTGTTTTGCTTGACTATAAATTATTTGTTACAAGAGCAATTTTAGTGAGGGATTGGGGAATACCATGATAGGGAGGGTGATGACAAAAAAGAAAGAAAAAAGTTATCAATCAATAAAACAAAAACACACAGAAGAGAGCAGAAAGATGTTTAGAAGGGAACACAGAAGAAAAAGCTAATGTTTGTACAGCCACTTTTTTTTTTTGGCTAGGCAGTGGGGTTAAGGAACTTGCCCAGGGTCACACAGCTAGTGAGTGTTACATGTCTGAGGCTGGATATGAACTCAGATCCTCCTAACTGCAGGGCTGGTGCTCTACCCACTGTGCCACCTAGCTGCCCTGGTACAATCATTTTAAAAGTAGATATTTACATTATAAACAAAACAAAATTCCAGCCAGGCATTTGGACTGAATTTCATTTACAATTCTTTTTTTTTTCCTATCCATTGTATATGAAAATATTCATATTAAAAAAAAAAGCAAATAAAGAAGTATAGTGGGTATAGCTGATTTCTGAATCAAAGACCTGGGATCATGTTCAGCCTCTGACCTATCCTGCTAGTGTGACTCTGGGTAAGTCACTTCAACTTGACTTGCCTCAGAGAAGGTGCCAATCTGTACTGGTAAAGCAGTTCCACACCATGAGTTCCCTCACAGATCTGGTTAAAAAAAGCTCAAGGAGAGTTTACATCTGACATTACAGGCAATATGGAAGCAGAGTTTATTGAGAAGGAAAGTCACTTTGGCAGCTTATGTGGAAGATGGACTGGAGAAGGGAGACACTTGAGACAGGGAGATCACTTAGGGGGCTATCACAAAGAGTTCAGGTAAGAGGCAGACAATGATTGTAGAATATTGAATATGCTTATTTTACTTAGTTGTTTCTCATTTTTACACAAACTCCTCATTTGATGTGAAGTGCTAGGCAAAACAGAAAGCAGTTCAGTAGGCATTAGATTTAGATGACATCTCATTGTTCAAGGTAAGGTACTACTGGGGTTTGGGGGCAATATTGAGAAATGACAGTGATCTTAAAAACCAAAAAGCATCAATAAAATGCTTAAAAAGCAAGCTTTAAAAGCCCATATTTATCATAGGTAATACCAACATACCCAAAAGAGCGCATCCTGCTTTTTCACATGCTTTTGCTATACCCGCAACGACAGTTTCAGCTGTGCTGACATCAAGTTTTCCACAGGAAAAATAATCAAGGAAAAATAGAGGCTCTGCTCCTTGAGCCAAAATATCATTGACACACATTGCAACCAAATCTTGACCAATGGTATCATGTTTATTGCACTGTTGGGCAATCTATAGAGAAATAATATAGAGCCCTTGTTACAATCTAAAAGAATAAGCAAAAAGCTGTTTGCTTAAGAAAAAAAAACTGATAAAGAGCTGGCCAAAAGAATTATTTTCTCACACAAAAACAAGTGAAAACCCCTCAAATGAACTGCTAACCAATCCTGCCCCCCACTCCCCATTTATTACCTACCTTCTACCATTACTATTCTTTTATCAAGCCTTAAATATATGGATAATAAACCTTACCAAATATATGGCATGCCATTTTTTTTTAACCCTTTGATAAGAAAAATGAAACAAACATCTATATAGGCTTTTATAAATTCCTAATCTTTGAATTGGTTACCTTTAATTTGGTTCCAACTCCATCTGTTCCAGATGCCAGAAGGGGATCTTTAAAACCAGCTGCTTTTAAGTCAAAGAGACCAGCAAATCCTCCAAGGTCTACATTACATCCTATGAAATAGGAAAACGGTAAAATACAGTTTAACACAAAGGAAAACCATGAATAGCTCCACTTCTATCTTCTTATCCCTTCACATCAACAAACGATTCAAAGGGGACAGGTGAGCACCGAGAAATAATCTAATAAGATATTAGAAAATTTAATTGAATTTACACCAGTCATTTACTTCCCACCTCTCTCCACAACAAATCCTTTCTTGTTACAGAGAATAATAATAGCTAATAATTTTATAGTGCTTACTATATGCCAGGCACTTTACTGTGTCTGAAGCTGCATTTGAACTTAAGTCTTTTAGAGTCCAGACTTGGCACTAGATCTATTCACTTGTGTTACCTAGCTGTCCCGATTACGCAAAAATAGCTAATATTGAGTCCATGTCCACTTTTTGGGGGAAGGACTGTATTTCATTAGCTTATTTCTAGGACCTTTATTTTTCCCCCCTCCAATTCTCTAGACTTTATTTTGCTTTTAGTTATCTTTATTTACTTTATGGTATTTGGTTTTTCTATTTATTTCACTCTGCATTAGCTCATTCATGTCTTTCCACATTTCTCTGAATTGCACATTAACATTTTTTCCATTCATATATCAAAATTTTAAGTCAATCCAGCCTGTTGCTGACCCTTTGAGGTTGACAGTACTGAGACAAACCATTCCATTCTAAAATATGGTCTGAGTTTTCTATTAGAAATAGAATGTTGTGCTGAATGAAGTACGGATCTGGAGTAATACTATAGTGATTATTATGTTTTTTTGTAGTTCTGCATTTTGGATGAAAATTACCTACTAAAAACGTATTTAATACAAGAGCACTAGATCATAAACTAAGGTATATTTGATAGTTTCATGTCCCATAACATCTAATCATAGGAAGGAAGGACGTATAAGATAGGTTATAATAGGGCAAACAGTTGACCTGATTTTTTTTTTAACTTTCCAAGAGTAAAAAGGCCTATCTGTATTGGAAAGGAACCTGCATTTTATACTGCCTTAATTTCTTCTGGTAGTATTAATCAGAAATATTTGTTTCTAAATGTAAAATCAAGAGCAACTGATCAATATAAAACTGTTGTCGGATAAATTGTGGTATATAATGTAATATTATTGTGACATAAAAAAATAAAGGATTTAGAGAAAGATAGAATGGCCTTTTGAGTTCTATTTCATATAAATGGAAAAAAATCACCCACAACAATAAGCTGAATACTAATTATTACTGCCAACCCAAAACTAGAAAATAGCTGAGGAAGCTATCTCCTTTCAGAAGAAGTGGTGGACTACTGATGAGGAATACTGCACACAATATCAGATGAGATCATGGTATCAGATCAGGTGGTTTTGCTTAATTGTTTTAAGTTCATTTGGTAGTGGGGTATAAATCTAGATTTTACACACCATAAAAATGCCAGAGCAATCAATAAAGTATACTTAAGTGAGTAAATAAGTCATGAAGGATTTATAAAGACAGGATTTGGCTTACCCGGTCTGGAGGTGGCTTTAGCTAAAGGCTTAATTTTCTTAACCAGTTCATTGCCAGCTGCAATATCCACCCCACTTTCCTTGTAAGTCAGGCCTCTAAAACATTAAAAATGTTAAGCTAAAATTTATCTGTGAGGGCTAATTACTTCACTTTAACATACTAACAAGGCACGATTCATGCATATATGTATGACCAATCAATCAAATAACAAACAAGTAGTTAAGTGCCTACGTGCTCCACACTGGGCTAGGCACTAGGATAAAAGCACAAAGAACAAAACAATCTATAATCATAAGGATACTTATTTTAGAACGTGGGCGAGTTATAGCATAGACTAATTAAATACAAAGAAAATTCCCAAATAAAATCCTAGTTTGCTCAGTACTAGCCTACAGCATAACTAAAAATTTTATCAGAACTGCTTTTGATTTGAAGACAAAATGATCAATTTAAATTTTGCCTCTTCAGCTTTTTTTGTTCAAATACCAATAATGGCTGTGAACATTCATAAAATTAGAAAACAAGGCTTCCAACAATTACATTGATTAAATACTTGTAATAGCATATAATCAGTTTCATTTCAGCATGAAGATATAGCAGAAAGGAAGAACCATATAAAATTCGTGTAAAAGCGAAGCAATGCTTACTGATGTCATTCTCTTTTAAACATACTACTCTAATAACAGAGGTAGCCTGGTGCAGTGGATAAAGTGCTAAATCTAAGAGTCACTAGACCTGGGCTCAAATCCAATCTCAGGTACTTCCTTGCCAAATAGGTTCACAGCTTCAGAAAAACAAGGGACTTTTGGAAATCACTTATTCCAACCACCTCACTTGACAGATGAGGAAACTGAGGCTGGGAGAGATGAAGTGACATGTCTAGGATCGTACAGCAGTGTCTGAGGCAAAATTTGAACTCAGGCTTTTCCAACTCTAAAACCAGCATTCTAATGACTAAAACCTAGCTCAGGGGTGGGGAACCTGTGGCCTCAAGGCCACATGTGGCCCTCTAGGTTCTCAAGTGCAGCCCTTTGACTGAATCCAAATGTCACAGAACAAATCCCCTTAATAAAAGGATTTGTTCTGTAAAACTTGGACTCAGTCAAAAGGCAGCACCCAAGCATCTAGAAGGCCACAGGTTCCCCACTCGACCTAGCTGCTGGGTCCTAAGCAAGTCATAATGTCTCAGAGCTTTAGTTTCTTGAAGTATAAAATGGGGATATCTCTTGCTACCTATCTTACAAGGTTGTTATGAATAAAGTGCTCTATATATTAGGGTGTTATGAGAATGTGTTCTTAATACTGGATATAGTATATGACTGTATGCTATCCAGGGGTGGGACTCCCCATGGAATCAAGTAGGTTTTCATTAGAAATAACAATTTCAGGATGACAGAAGTTGGACAGTAATGGCATCACCTTATGTTTTAAAAAGGGGAAAAAGACTTGACTTCTGAGGTGGCAATGATATGTCCACTCAACCTTGACAGAAATAATATGCCAAGATAGGAGTAGAGTTTGTATGTAGATTAACTTTAATTATCAAAGGGAAACAATTTCTCACTAGAGACAGGAGTAACTGGAAAAAAAAATCAAGAGAATTCTCAACTCTCTCAAAGAAACCCACAATTATAAGATCCCATGATGGAATTAAGAATGCAGCGCTCTGATTAAGTTGAACGGAACAAAGCAATAATAATGGAAACATCTTCAATACTGGTTAGGGCAATGGGTAAACAAGCAGGAAAAAATCCTTTCTTGGAGGTTGTTTTAAAAAGTATAATATAGATTTCGGCAATCAGATAAAGTTGTATTAAAACCTGAGAAAAATTGCCAGTTCAACATGGTGTCTTCTGAATGCTTCTCCATTTTAAGTACAGCATGTCTCTGATATCTTTTCATAATATTTAATGAATGAGGTCATATGCTATGTATAATTTTTAAAAATGAGGATATGTACCAAGATTTTTAAAAACCTAATTTATCGTTTTCATAGGACAATTGCAGAGAACAGTGACAAAACCAAAAGAAATTTTCATTAACTAGCAGATATGATGGACATAATAGTGAGTCGGTAACATTTAAATAGTTAATAATTTTGTCCCTCAAGACAATGCACACAATCCAAACCATACATAGATATTTTAAAAATCATAAAAATTAACGGTGTAAAAATAATACATTAGCATTATTTTTTGATCCTTAAATGGCTTCCTAACTTAAAGGAAAGTACCAAGAAGTTTTTTCTACTAAATTTGAGACCTGTTGTGTCCAAGTTTGGTTCAAAGCAGTTGATAATGGTTTTATTCCAAAGCAGTAAATAAAAATCTTAAATTGGGGTCTAGGTTAACCTAGTTTAAGGAAACAACACACTAATCCTGCATTGTTGGTACAAGACAAAATGTTTACTGATTGGTATCTTATGTAAAACTTTAGCAATAATTGATACAGATTAGGTCTGAGCTCATAATGACTATCATGTCTCTAAAAACATTTTACCTGGACTGTTTTAGGAAAGAGATAGCTCGATAGCCAATGTCTTTTCTATAAACTGCTCCTTCAAATTTTATAACAGTTATTCCTTTATTGGCTTCTTCAAGAGCTGATATCAGATCTTTCTGCACGGCTGTTACTGTAAGAACTCTACCACCATTAGTTACTACTTTATCCTCTCTCAGGGATGTGCCTGCTTGGAACACCTCCAGGCCTAAAGCTTTAGCCTCAGGAATTCCTAGAAGAGATGACATTTAAACAAATCACCTAACAGGTCATGACAACAAAAATATAAATTAAAATAAACGATAAATATAGCTTAAAGAATTGGATTCAGTTAAAGGGATATTTGAATCTCTTCATAGTCTGGATCTAACTTACTTTTGTTTTATCACACTTCTTCCTACACTCTACAGTAAAGCCAAACTGGCCTCACTATTTCTCTCACACAATTTTATCTCCCATGCCTAGAATACATTCTCCCTTCCTACTTCCACCTCATACACTCCCTTCTCTTCAACTCACAACTCTATGTCTATGTCAAACTTATCTGGATCCTTCTAAATGCTGGTGCCCTTCTTCCTAACCTATCTATTGACTAGTTGTTAGTGAGTCTGTATATGATTATATAAGTACTTGTGTCCCCATTTGGAACACAAGCTCCTTGTGAATAGAGATTATTTCATTGGCTGTATTTTTATTTGCAGAGCTTAGTACTTATGTAGGCAGGCACTTGCTAAATGCTAGAATATTTGTTTTGCTTAGCCTATGTTGTCTTAATGTCATGGGCTGTTTCATTTTTGTCATCCTATCCCTATTCTCCAGAACAGTGCCTGGTACACAGTAGTTAAATATTTGTGAATTCTCTGCAACATGGGGAGTATCTAATCCTAGGAAAGAAGCAACAAGAAAGCTGTGTTTGCCACCTGTTATGGTCAGTACAAGACAGTGGTCTGAGTTACCTGTTATCTCCATGCCTTTGGTGTAATTTGCGGGATAGTCTTTACTCGCCATGACAACAGTTACAGCAGCACTATCTTCATGCCAGACTGGCAGAGAATTAGAAAGCTGACCATCTAAAACTGATTGAATTACTTCATATAAATCACTTTTAAGAAGTGGAAGAATTACCTACAAAAATATAGCACACAGTAGTTAAAAGATAAATTTTAATACCTTCTAGTTATCATAATCATTGAAATGTTAGGATATATGTAATTCTTGAGAAATATCACAGTAAAAAGGATAACAAGTCTGAAATGAAAATTTAGTGTTTATACATTCATATTTCACTTATCTTTGACATGTTATATATCATTACCTACCTGGCATTCTGGATCCCCAAATCTGCAATTAAACTCCAGAACTTTTGGGCCATCCTTGGTAAGCATTATACCAGCATACAATATCCCTTTGATAAAGAGCAGACGTATACAGTGAAGACAATAAAGCCACACAGTTTTAAACTTTTTAATAATGACCTTCTAAGGTTTATTTGTTATGACCAAGGTATTTTTGATCATTTCTTTGAATGCCATAGGAGCAACTTTCAGGTTTTCCTAAAAATGATACTCATAGATCAAGTTCCTACCTACATATGGAACACCTTCCTGCTGCATGCCATCTACTGCTCTCTGAAGAATGGTATTTTTAATTTTTAATAACAGATCTTTAGGAACCTAGGAAAAACCCAGAAATAATTATTTTAAAGTAATTTTGTTATCTTTTATTCTACTAATATCATCTAGGGTTATGAATAAACACTTAGAAAAATGCAGCATGTCATTTACAAGTACAAAATGATCTATGATTACTAAGGTACCATATTTAATAAATAGGACATATTCTCAGGTAATGCAGCAGCACCAGTCAACAAATTCTACAGTGATCTTATCATTCACCACTTCCTGCTAAGGGCATCCAAGCATTATTAAGTTGCAGTAAAAATTCTAAGAGCTTATCCAGAAAAATAAACTTTTAGAAAACAAACAAACAAAAAAATAAAAACTGGCAAAGACATTTCTTTTTTGAGGCAGCTAGGTGGCACGGTGGACAGAGCACAGGACCTTGGGTCAGAAAGACCTGAATTCAAAAAAGTCAGATCACTTGACCTTAAGCAAGTCATGTAACTTCTGTGGGTTTCACTTTCCTCCTCTGGGGATAACAAAAGTACCTCCCTCCTAGGGTTATTGTGAGGATTAAACTATGAGATCATATTTTAAAGTGCTTTGCAAATCTTAAGGTGCTATATAAATGCTAGTTACTTTGAAAAACAAGTTAATTTTCAGAAAAGAGACCGTGTGGCACCATGGACAGAAGGCTGGTGTAAGAGTCAGGAAGATTGGGTTTAATTTCATCTCCAACACCTACTGACTGTATGAGCCTGGGGAAGTCATTTAACCTATAAGTATACCAGGCAACTTGTTACAGAGAAGGTGCCAATCTACATTGGTAGAAAAGAGTTCATTTACTGGTGAGCTCCCTGTATTGATGAAATCATAGGGTCCAGACCAAAAAACAAACAAACCCACAATTTAACAGAAATATGGCATCTATTTTTGAAAGAATAATATTACCTCTGCACTATCAATTCAGGGATTGCTATATTCAGGAGTCTGTAAAGTGTTAGTAAAATTTTTGCACTCAAATTTATTCTTACTTTACTTCCAATGAATTCATTTTTCTATTATTTAAGAATCTCAGAAACTATGATTCATCTGCCCATTACAAAATCAAAAGCGTGGTTACAAAATCAAAACTGTAGTCTGTCTGGTGATCTAGATATAATCCTACTGAAAGTATTTAATATCTCTATATTGGATGTGCCTGGGAAGATCTGTTCATGCTATAGATCAGCTTAGCTTTTAAAAGATAAAAAAGCTAGGGTACAAACTTTTTCTTACAAAAGGAAAAAAAGGAGGCATGATATAAACCAACACTGGGAAGAAATGCAAACCAGAAAACAAAGCTCACTATATATAATCCAATTATTTAAGTAGATCTTCTTAATCAACTCATATGAACTAGAAATCATAGAGGCAACAATGTAGTGGACAGAGTGCTAAGCTCTGGAATCAGGACCTGATTTAAATCTCCTCTCTGACTGTAATAAGTTGTGGGCAGGTCACAACCTCTATGTGCCTCAAGGAACGTCTAGGATTTTTCTTTGAAGTCACAGACAATTGCAATGTACACTGATGGAAGGAACTTCCACACACCAGGAGATTCAAACTGAAGAAATAACAGATCCTTTATGGAGGAATTCAGAATTTCCAAGAAGCAACTAATGCTCTGCTCTGAGAAGATGAGAGACAACATGACTTGGAATGAGATGTGTATTTAAGAGCCAGAACAGACATTTATTAGCTTCATGACCATAGGCAAATTGTTTAATCTGAGCCTGTTCCCTCATCAATAAAATAGGCATAGTAATACCTGCCTTATTTATTAGAAAGAATTGTTGTTTTACTTACCTGAGGTGTTGGACAATAAGCTCCCATTCCTCCCGTATTTGGGCCATGGTCTCCATCCAGTAATCGCTTATGGTCCTGTGCTGGTGGCATTGGGGCCACAGTCTTACCGTCAGTAAAACATAAACACTATGAGAAAAACAAATTTTCTATTTATTATTAATTTAACAAATTTCTATTATTTCTTATCAATTATTTAACATTGTTATTTATTTTATGAAAAGTGACTTAATATCTATATTATATATTATGTTAAAGTAGCAAAATATGATGTAAAAGCAGCAAAAATCCATTCTATAAGGTAACAGACGGACACCTCTTTCAAGTAGAAAAATCAGGTCCACACAAGAAGTCGTACATAAAGAATAAGAACATTTTAGAATGCTGTATTTTCCTACATTCTATTAGTTATTTCCAATTACTTGTAAATAGTTTCATTCATTCCTCATTTATTTTGAAATTGAAGTACTTTGTAGGGGACTCCTTACCTTGTAATTCACCACAGAAGAAAATTATCTTGAAATATACATATTACTTTGGTAAATAAATAGGAGATAACTTTTAAAATTATGCTAGTTTTTTCCCCTGGTGTACTTCTGGAATGGCTGAAGAGAAGGCAGCTTCTTTCCAGCTGTATAAGATTTAAATTAAATTTTTAAAAAATGTTTACTTTTAAAATTATGATGTTTATGTCTTTCTCTTTTGGGACTACTGATTTATTTCTCTAAGATGAAACTTAACTGAGGAGATGGTTTTTTCCTTGGGGGTGGAGGTGGGGGAGAGGAGAGAGGAATAAATCAAATAACAGTCTATTAGTAAAACAGAGTTGGAATAAAAAAAAACCTTATAGGTGGAAAATCAACTTACAGACACCTCTTCTCCTTCAAGAACTTCTTCAATTACAACAGTATCACCAGCTGCTCCAAAAGCTTTATCCTGTATTGAAATTAAACTGTTAACTTCATAGGTTTACCTCAAAGTTTATTTTGTCGCTTGGGTTTTTTTGCCAAATTAGGAAGAAACCATTATAACACTAGAAATTCTTTTTTTCCCCCAGGGTCAAAGAAAGATGTTATATTCTTATATTTCAACTTGAAATATAACATGAGCACTGATACCACTGATTCTCACAGAATTTATCACTAGTTTACTATTTTATTTGGTGAAGATCCAAACCAATGATCTCATGCTCATAAAGCAAAATGTAACATTCAGCATTGCCTAAGATGTCTTTAATTAGGTGTAAGAAAGGGGCAGCTACGTGGCACAGTGGATAGAGCACTGGCCCTGGATTCAGGAGGACCTGAGTTCAAATCCGGCCTCGGATACAACACTTACTAGCTGTGTGACCCTGGGCAAGTCACTTAACCTTATTGCCTAACCCCACCCCCCAAATGCGTAAGGAAGTCTTGCATCATTTAAATTGATAATTAACCTTACAAAATTTCTATTTGGTATGCACAGCTTTTACTTTCCTTCCATAAACCCAATATAAGCCATATTACTATTCCTTATATTGTGACTATGTATATATATCTGAAATATACACCAATGAAACAATAAAAAAATGCGGATTCTAATGGAAAACAGAGTAAAGAGCAAAAAAGAAATGGAATACAATTATTTTTTTTGAGGAGCACTGCTTGTTTTCTCCTAAAGGCATTTCATAAGGCAGAGAGAAAGCAATGAACTCAGTGGCTATTTTGACCACAAGGAGTAACTGGTTGGTGAAGATGATGGAAACCTTGGGAAAAACTGACCATGTTATCTTACAGGTCTGTAGTGCTAGGGAATGATTTGACACTGAATGTGCCATGAGATGGGAGACATGAGGATTTTTCATGTAAAAAACCCCCCCGAGGGGTTTTTGACTGATTATAAATATAAGTCAAAGTGTTATTGACTCCACAAAGATCATTAGATTAATAACTGTAGAATGTGTAGAAAAAGACAACAACACACTCTTTCATATATTGTACTGGTCAGATCATAACTCTAACAGTGTTCAATTCTAAGTGCCACTTCTTAGCATGGGAATTGACAAACCAGATTACGTGCAGAGGAGGGTGACCATAATGATCAAAGGACTAAAAACAGCAACATGGTAGACCAATAATGGGAAATTTGGCTACAATGAAAAGTACACAGCCTGGAGAAAAGACTTAAGGGGATACAATTAGGTGTCTTTTCATTACATTAATAGCAGTCAAAAAAAAAAAGACTTATCCTGACTGGCTCTAGAGGAAGAATTAGGATTAATGAAGCTACAGTTAGACTTCAGCTCAACATAAATGAAGATTTTTCTAATAAACAAAGTTCTTAAAAAATTTATTAAGTCAGGGGGCAGCTAGGTGGCACAGTGGATACAGCACCGACTCTATAGTCAGGAGGACCTGAGTTCAAATCCAGTCTCAGACCAAACACTTGACACTTCCTAGTTGTGTGACCCTGGGCAAGTTACTTAACCCCAAAAGCCTAAAAATAAAAAAAAAATAAAAATAAAAATAAAAATTTATTAAGTTGCCTTCTGATACAGTGAGTCTGTCACTAGTTCTTTAAGCAGAAGCTGGATGCCCAGTTATTTGAGGATGCTGGAGATGGGATGCACATCTATGTAAAGATAGTGCGATGATTAAGAAGTAAAAGGCAGTTATATTGCAACTTCAGGAATCTTAAAGAACTGTGGAATGTACCTTTTTTTTCAGGTATTGCTGGAATAAAAGTGAAGTCATGAATACATAATGGTGTGCGGTGTTTTTGTAATAGGATCACAGTATTTCACTATGGTGCAGATCTCAAAGGTGAGTAGGGACTAATCAATCATTCTATTCCCATTAGTATAACTGGAAAGAACGTTTGTCACACTTGTCCCCGTAAACTAGAATCTCATCATTTTATAAGAGTGAAATACATCCAAATTTTCCTCTGAGTCTAGGATTCTTAGGCTACTACTACATACCCTAGGCCTTATATTTTCTTCTGATAGGTTTGAACCCATGGTCCAAAACTCAAGAAAAGAAGAGGGCTTAAGAGTTATGGCAGACAGATATCCCACATGAAACTAAGGAGGTCAGTTAAAGGCAGTGGGGGGAAAGGACTCATTTTCATAAAAATATTTAAGTACTTTTTTTTGTAGCACCAAAGATTTAGTAACAAAGTGAGAGTTCACCAAATGGTTAATTGCTGAACAAACTGGTACAAAAGAATGTAATGGAATATTATTGGATCATAAGAAATCAGGTATGCTGAGAAATTTGGGAAGATACATATGAATCGATGAAATAAACAGAACCAATTAATGACAACATAAAGTAAAACAACACTGAAATACTTTAGAAGGCTAATGGTGAAACATGTTTCCAGCTTTTTATCAAGGAGATGGTGTACGAGAGGTATAGAATGAGACACACACTGCCATTCATGGACAATGTGTTGATTTATTTTGCTTGATTATACTTATTTAATATAAAGGAGGTAGAATGAGGATAAGGAAGTGATAGTGATGTAAAAAAAATAAAAAAGTTATGAATTGCTCCTTCTTTCTTTCCTTTAGAAGTCTTTGTTGAAGAGATGGCAACCACATAGGGAAGGAATGAAATATTTTTAAATCAAGGTATTGTACCAATAGAAGGCTTCAATTAAATATTTTTAAAAAGAAAAGCATAAAAAGTTGTGGGAAACTCTCAAAAAACAAAATTCTGATCATTCTATATTATCTCAATTGGTAATAAAATGGGAAGATAATTATTTAGGCATGACCCAGAAAATTTTTTTCCTTCCTTTTGTACTTGGGCAGCAATAGTTGAAGTCAACTTAACAGTGAGAGTCATGATTTAGGTTTCTTTATGTTTGTTATTTCCAGTACAATGAGAATTAGGAATGTTTTCAACATATTATAATAGAATTTTTGGAGCACTTACTAAGTGGAATATTATGATATAAGTATTTATATGACCAATGTCTGTTAATGAGAAAATTAATATTTATACATGATGTTCCAGTAGTCCATTCATAGAATGGACTGAATGGAATAGAAATTGAATAGAATAGAAAACTCCAAAGTCTCTTCATCCCACCTGCATTATATCTTGAATTGCTTTGCAGGCCTCTTCTTTGTTACTAGCCACAATTACTCCTTTTCCAGCAGCTAGACCACTGGCCTTTATAACCAAAGCAGGAAAATCTGCACTGCAAAGAAACAGAAATTGTCTTGAATATCTAATAAAACCTTTGCTGTACAAATTTCTGCATTTCTGAAATTAAGAGCACTATAGAATTGGTTCTTTCTTAGTGCTGATCCTCAGCAAAGCTGATTTTTATTTTTTAGTGGGAACATGAACATTTCTGAGAATTATAGGAAGATGTATAAGAAGCACTGCAGAATGAAATAAGCACAAGCAAACAAATAATCATACATAATGGCTATAACTATAAAGGACCACTAGAAAGAAATTATACTCCAAGTAACTGCAAAACTAATGATGGTAGTGGAAATAAATAATGAAAACATACCTCCTGGGGACTACTAGCTATAGCAGATGCTTTTGCTTAATTATTTTTCTTTGTTACAAGAGAAAATTTGATGTTGAGTGGTGTTTGGAAGACAAGATGTCTTTTTTAATAATAATTATGATAAAAAGCATAAATAATCTGAAGGAGGAAAAAATTCTTGCCATGTGATATTTTTGGTTGAACTAGCACGTTTACCTTTAATTCCACATGTTAAGGGAGGCTGGAAATGCATGATGATACAGCAAAGAAAACTTGAGAAAGGACAGATAAGTCAGTCAATAAACATTTATTAAGTACCTACTATCTGAAAGGCACTGTCCTAAAAGCTAGGGATCTAAAAAGAGGCAAAAACAATCCTTTCCTTCAAGGAGTTCACATTCTAATGGAGGAATTTACAATCTAATGCAAGGAAAACCTTGAAGGAACATCTTTGATTGATGTCAAAGGCTAAAGAGAAGTCTAGGAAGATGAGGAGTAGGAAAAAAGTTAAGAGGCTGTGAGTAGCCTTGGAGAGAGTAATTTCTTTTCAGCAGTGGAGTCAGAAGTCAGAATTCAAGGGTCTGAGAACTGAATGGGAAGCTGAGTAAGCTGAGGCAATGAATATGGATGAAATTTTCTAACAGTTAGCCTGTGAAAGTAAAAGATATAGGATGCTAGCTAGAGGTTATGGCAGAATTAAGTAAGGGTTTTTAAAGGATAGATGGTAGAAAGTGAGGTGTTGTAGGTGGCAGTGAAAGAAGCCAGTGGTAACGTATCATTCTCTTCTTTTCTTGGGGGTGGGAGGTTGGTAGAAAATCACCCTACTTCAATATATATGTATACATATAAGAATATAAATATATATATGTGCTTACATGAGTATGAGTAAATGTATTTACACAAATATGTACATATAAAGATAAATGACGACAAGAACTGTGTCTTTGTTCTTTATTACAGTGAAAGCAGCACAGGATCGTGAGCAAGCATGGGTTTAGCAAAACTTAAACACAGATACAAAACAATTATTATTTATAGACAGCATTCTACCTCATAACAAAGTTGCAGGCTTCTTCAGGGTTGGTGAAAGCCTTCCACTTTGCAGTTGGGATTCCATGTCGGTCCATAAAATCCTTGGCAAATTTTTTGCTGGACTCTAACTGAGCTGCTTTTGCTGTGGGACCAAAACACCTCACTCCTGCAGATGTTAGATCCCCAACAATTCCTATAAATAAAAATGTCTGAGTATATTTTGCCTTATTACAGTTCATTTCTGCCATGTCCACCGACGTACCCAATTCTCATTAATACTGTGCTCTGTCAATAGAGACTAGATTGCCAGAAAACAGGATGTTGTCATGATGAAGCTGGTTTTGAGTGATTCTGAGAAAAGCTAACTCTGATTTTAGGTATATCCAATCTAAACAGATTACCAAATAGACCCAAATCTTTGCATATCAATGACTCCGTTTTCATTGGAAGTAAATAGTAAAACATGTTCTGGACTTATTTCAAGTCTCAGCTGAAAAGAGATTAGGTTGGAAATGATTGGGGACACAGAAAATGTGAATTGTTATTTATTTCTTATTGATATCAAATAGAAATTGTTAGTAATATTTCTTAAGTACAGCAAAAACAATTTCTTATTTGCATTCAATCTATTTAATTTGTATAAACAAATGGGATTCTAATATTAGCAAGGCTTTCTTACACAGCAATTTCTTTTTGTATTTTGAAAGTCAACTAAGTAGTCTGTATATTGAAAAATTACAGAAATTATCACTATTTAGTGAATATTTTTTGTTGTTTGATTTTAAATCTTACTCAGGATCTGAGGTAAAATTTTTTAAAACTATTCAATAGCAAGTTTTAAAGAACTTTAGTATAAATAAAGTTGGGTTAGTTTATCTTTGACGTAGTATTTAACCCTAAAATTCTATGATTAAATACTCTCTTCCATAAAGCTAATCTTATAAAAGCTAACTGGATTTTTTCCAACTTTACCAGCAGCAAGAGGAGCCTCTGGTCCAACAACTACAAGTTCAATTTTCTGATCTTTGCAGAACTGAGCGAGGGCAGTATGATGACTGACTGACACAGCTGTAAAGATAAGAAAAAATAACAATTATTTCATAGCTAAGTCCAAATAATTACACGTTAAATTTTAATAATCTCTTAAAAGTTGAAAAAACACAGTGGAAAGATGTAATAGCTGATTTCTAGGACACCAGTATTCTAAAGCTGCTGAGCACTGCATTTATGCACAACACCTATGTGCATTAATGTATCATTTTAAAATACACTTGCTTAAAAAATTTAGTTTATGCAGACAAAACTTTCATTAATAAGTATGCATTTCTTATGTATATAGCAATAAGATTCCACTTTAAATACCTTTGCTATCTTAAGTTCATTCAAAAATGAATCTTCCTTTGCAAGTTTAAGAACAAATCACCATTCAAATAGAATTTTGCAGAGATATTAATCAGGAACATTCAAAATCCATTTCAAAACATAAGCCCCAGGATAATGTTTCCTATCTATAATCCCAAATGAGATAATGTTCATAAAGCACTTTGCAAACCACAGCTCTATGTTAGCTATTAATATTACTGTTAGTTTTGTTAGTTAAAACTATGTAAGATATATAGAATAGTTTGACAAAACTTTTGGTTGTTATGGAATGCTATCTAATCCATTCTGAATCACGTATCATAACACATAGTGATGGGATTGGAGTGGGAAAAACTTGGATTCAAATTGTACCTCAGACACTAATTGTGGGTCTGGGCAAATTACTTTTAGCCTTAATTTCCTCACTTGCAAAATGGGGAAATTAAGAGCATCTACCTTACAAGGTTATTGTAAAAACCAAATGAGAAGATGTACATAAAATTTTGTACAAACTTTAAAGCACTATGCAGGCATAAAATGATTCCCTAAGATAGAGTTATAAACAGAACAGTACATCTTACACTTCTGGCAAAATGATTCATACCTTCCTATTAAGGAGAGGGGAAAGCACTCCACCCCCCCCCCCATGACTAAGACAAATAAAATAACAGAAAAACCAGAGCTACTGATAATCAACATAAAATAACTAGACTTGTTACTTAATGTTTAGTTTGCTTATCTATAAATTGATAAAACTGAGTTAGATGACTTCTATGGTCCCCTTTAGATCAAACATTCTATAAATCAAAATGTCTTTACCTGAATTTGAAATCTTCCCACTGTTGGCTGTTCCTGCATTTCCTGGAGCAACTATCACCTGGCTGACATGCCGAGACTGAGCAAGTTTCCAAGCTAGTGTGTGTTCCCTTCCCCCACTGCCAATTACAAGCACTCGCACTGCCATTAATTTGTCTGCTGCGTACAGATAAAAAAAGAAAAGGAAAAGAAATTGAGAAACAGTGCCAGGAGAATCAAGTTCAGCCAAATTAAAAAAAACAAAACAACAACTCAAATCCACTCATTTCCTCACTCCTTATTGTTCTCCTAAGTCTTGGCCAGCACTTGACAGAGTTGATCATTCTCTCTCCTTTTTGAAAAATTCTTTTCATTGGCTTCTGGCTTTTTAAAAAATGTAGCAGTAACTTAACTCTTTCGTTTTTATGACCCTTCCTTTGAAGAGTCCCTTTTCTTTCTTCCTTCCTCCCTCCTAAATTTACTCCTTGAGGTTCTATCATCAGGCTCTTTATTCTTTTTTGTTTTTTTTCCTCCTTCCCCAATTTTAACTACTCCCATATGTTTCCAACTATCACCTCTACACAACTTATTCCCCAGTCAGCTCTTCTGGTCTCATTCTTCCTTCAACAATGGTTCAATATTTAAGCAACCACTGTATGAAAGAGATATGTTAAGTTATGTTAAGAATTTCAGTTGCTGGTCTCAAGTGAAATATAGTAGGGCAAAGAGACAGGAGGACTAGTATAATTAGAATGAGAAAAACATATAGAAAATGTCAGAGAGGAAGGCAATTTTCTCTGGCTAGGAGGAATCTGGGCAGACCTCAAGGAGTATGTGGTACACGAATTAGGTCTTGAAAGCAAGGAATTCAACAAACTGAGAGGCAGGATTGGAAGCTGACTTGAGGAGGACACTGAATAGCATGGTAAGAATACAGCATTTTATCCTGCAAGCAATGGGAAATCACAGAAAGTTTCTGAGTAGGGGAATGTGACCTGATTAGATTTGTGCACCAGGATAATTACAATGACAGCATTAAGAAGGGCTGATTCAAGAGAGCAGGTTAGGAAACTTTTTACTGTAATACATTTGAGAGGTAATAAGAGTTTAGACTAGGGGGCACTAGAGTGGATAGGAAGAAAAGATGCAATCAGGAGGCATTTTTTGGAGGCAGAATGGACAGGACTTTGCAAATAACTGGAAGAGGAAAGTAAAATAGGACAGTGAAATTTTAGGACAACTAAGAGAATTTCAGTTACTTAGAAGGGACAACTTTTTTTTTGGAGGCTGGAAGAGAGAGGAATGAGTTCAGTTTTAGATATGTTGAGCCTGAGGAGCTAGTCAGGTGTCCAAGTAGATATGCCTAGCATGCATTTGGAAATGTGAGACTGTGGTCACATTTCAAATCGTCTGCTGGACATATTCCTTTAGATGGCCCACCAATACTTCTAGTAACTTGTCACTTTTGACCATTATGTTCAAAATCAAACTATTTTTTCTCTCTTCTTCCTTTCCCCACTCCGAATTAGTTCTTCCTGCTGTCTGTATAACTAAGTTAAAAAAATGCCACAATTCTCCAGTCAAGAAACTTCAGGCATCATTGATTCCTCCTCCCTTACTTAGTTGCTCAGTCTAGACCATCCTACACTTATGACGTCTTCCTTTCCATTCTCATTACCACTAATGTTAATTTAGGCCCACATTAACATACATTTGGACTAGAATTGGTTTCTTTCTAACTGTTCTTCCTGCCTTCTGTAACTCAACTCTCCTATTTCCCCCAGGGATTTCAGTATTCATGTTAATGAATCCTCCTAACAATCTGACCACATGATTCATCAACAACCATGACCAAGTTCTCCCCACTTTAGTCATCTTAAATCTCAGTATCTCACATGACCACAACATTACTAAGATCTGGCATTTTCACCTCCTCTCTACCAATTTTTCTCAGCACCGTACAACTAGACTTTTATCCTTGTCACCCTTTTCAAACTTCTCTAAGATTACTAAAGTCCTTCTGCTCACCAAGTCCAACGGGTCCAGTCATCTTGCTTTACTTTTTTTCGGCTTGTCAACCATTGACTACCATTTTCCTACTAGTCTTTCTTCTTCTGGCTATCTAGCAGGAAATGATGGTCAAAAGTGAAAAGCTGCATAATTTTTCTTGGTTATCTTACTTCTCTCTGTCTCTTCATTTTCTCATTAATGTGAAAGTTCTTTCCTTCCCTTTCTCCCTCTGTCCACACAGGGCATCACACCCCTACCCACAGGTGCTCTGCCCAAAGGAATATAAATTTTGATTGCTGAAACCTTACAAAACATCCTGGGGTTTACCGGCTAGATTTCTTTTTTAAAGACCATGCCTTAAACCCAAATCACTCCAACTCTCATTGATTGGCCAACAGGTACCAGCCCCAGCCACATTTGGTTACTGTTTGGGCCCTAATGTTTCAGAGTGGGTATAAACAGCAATTATTTCTGTTTTGCCTAGAAATCCTGAAGGTCTTCCATTTCCAGATTAATTTTTTTGACTAGATAAAAGAGCTTATTCTTTGCCTCATTTCTTCTTACCTAGCCTTAATTAATGAATGAGTGTTGCCTCAGATAAACTGAAACCTGGGAAGGACCTTAACTTTAAAAGGCTAAGGTCTCCCCACCCATTGAAAACAGCACTAGGGCCTTCTCCAGTCATCCCGATGTATATCTTGCCTCAGAACCCAAATGGCTCTGGAGGAGAGTGAGGCTGATGACTTTCCATAGCCCACTCTCACTTAAATCCAATTCATTTGCAAGTCATGACATCACCTTCCAGATATGGTGGTCCTCTTTGAGAACAAAGGACAAACTACAACAAAGTGAATGCTATAGACAGTTTAAGTGACTTCTCCAATGTCGCATCGCTATTAAATGTCCAGTCATATTTGAACTCAGGTCTTCCTGACTCCAGGCCTACTGCTCTACTCACTTTACCACCTAGCTCTACCTGCCTCTGGGGAAGGAGGGGAATATAAAATGTTTATAGAAAAATACAGAACATATACAAAAATAATACAAAATCACTCCAGGATGAGGGGAATCTAACAATTTGGAAAATCAGAAAAAAGTTTCCTAAAGAACACAGCACTTAAAATGAGTTATGAATGCAACTGGAGGATACACAAAGTAGAAGTAGAGAGGGAGGACATACCAGATATGGGGTAAAGCATGTGCTAAGACATGGGAAGCAGAAGGAAAGAGAAGAGACTGTATGCTATATGCAGGAAACAGCAAAAAGGCTGATCTGATTGAAACATGGAGCTTGTGAAATCAGTTTGTATTTTATCCTACAGGCAAGAGGTCATCCCTTTCTGGGAGCTAAGAATGGTGTTTACATTTAAAAATAAAAGAAGCCAAAAACTATTCTTAACTCAGGAGTCATAAAAAACAAGGGGCTGGCAGGATTTGGCTCTAGGCCAAGTTGTTACAGGGAGTAAAGACTGTAGAGCAGAGGAATGACAAGGGCAAACCTATGGTTCAGGAATATCAATCAGACCCATCTGGAGACTATTTGTAGGAGTCTAAGCAAATAAGGACCTAAAATAAAGTAGTTGTGGTATGAGTGAAGAGGTGGTAGGGTAGAATTGATAGGACTTGGCAACTAATTAGATATGCTAACTAGTACCCAGGGGCAGCTAAATGGCTCAGTAGACAAGAATATTGGATCTGGAAGGCAGGGGGTCAGGAAGACCCAAGTTCAAATTCAACCCTATTCATTTAGGAGGGTGCCCCTAGGCAAAACTTTACTTGCCATCTAAACCTGCACAATTCTCAGTTCTCTAATCTCTAATCTTTACCTTTAACCTAATCTTTAAAACAGGTAAATCTACCTCTTTTCTTAGACAAGATACAGTATTGTTCAGTTTACAAGGATGACTCGCAGTCCACTGAATTACTAAATAGTATAAAGCAGAAATAAAGGCTACTTTCAAAATTCCCAACTTGCGTTATTCGAGAGCAAAAGCACCAAATGAAAACATTTCAGACTATGTGGAAAAACCAAATTAAATTAAGGAACTGATCAATTCTTAATTTTTTTAAAAGATGGGGGGAAAAAACCCAAACCAAAAACCAAAACCATTTCAACAGGCTAGAAAAGTGATCAAACCTGGATGGAAAAATGCAGCTTATCAGAAATTCAAAACCAAAACCATGAGCAGGAACATTTTAATTAAAAATCAAGATCCTAAACACTGCCACTTGTAGATGTTAAAAAACAAGTGGTAAAAGACTAGGGAAACAAGCCTCCATTGGGCACATGGTATAACCAAAAGCACATGGCCATAGGATCAAAAGAACCAATGCTTTCTACCCGAAAGACATTTCAAGAAAAACACTCCTCAGTCACAGTGTTAAGGAAAAAGCACGTGGTAAACCCCACTGTATTAAAAAATTAAATGAATTCTATTTGAAATACATATCAAGGGGGAAAAAAACTATTTCATTAGTCACAGGGTTAAGAAAAAAAGCACTTGGCCAATCTCGCAGGATTAAAAAAAGAAATTAATTCTATTTGAAGTGCATTATCAAGAAAAAAAAACTTCTCCCTCAGTAGCAGGCTTAAGGAAAAAGCACGTGGCCAACCCCACAGGATTAAAAACCAAAATGAATTCTATCTTAAGTACATATGAAGAAAAATGCACCATCAGTCACAGGATGGAGCAAAATGCACATGGCCAACCCACAGAATTAGAAAACAGAAATTCTACCCAAGATAAATTACAATTGTAACAGTTTTCACTCTCCTCTTGCTAACAAATCAAAAGTTACGGAAATCTAACTTAAATGAGGAAGGGCCGCGGTATGTGTAAACACACACAAAAACACAAATGCAAATGCTCCCCCATACCTACTTGCTAGGAACAAGTGTCAAGACCCGCCAAAAGGAACAAACCCCAAGGTCCTTCGCTCCGCGGAAGTCTGTGAGGGGCGGAAAGGAAATTGTTAAGTTCAGGAATCTTCCAGTCTTGGGCGCTTTTATTTTCCTCGATCCGCAATCAGGCGTCCCAGTGGTCACATTCCCAGCGACTGGCAAAGCCTGGGGACACAAAAATCACCCCCCTCCCCTGCGGCGGCCTCGGCCTCCTCCTCCTCGGGAACACGCAGCCGGACGGCCCACCAGGCGCCCCTTTCTGGGCTTACAGATTCCAACCCTATGCGTTCGACCCCAGACCCCGGGAACCCTGTTCACACGTGTTGCGTAATGACCCCCCCACTCTGCACCCCCACCACCGCCGCCCTGCCCTTCAGTCTTGTACCTCACGCGCGGCCGAGGACCCGCAAATAGTTTGTCCCTTGGAGGGGCGCCCGGCCGGGGCCGGCTGGTTATTTCGCGAGGTGGCGATGGACGCGCGGTTTCCCGCCGCAGAACTCCGCCTCGACGCGGGGTCTGCAGGCTCCCGGAGCAGCCGGGGATGCTCAGCAGCCACAGCTACCGTGCAGCCTGGGGCTCAGAAATCGAGGTGCACTCAGACTTGGGGGCGGGGGAGGGGCCGGGGGCGGAGGAAAGGAAAGGCTGTATTTTCCAGGGTCACAGGACTGCACTAGTATTGGGAGGAAGGCGACGAAGAGGCGGGTCCATCCCCGGGACGGCAATGAAGCCGGACTTGGCGCCCCCCTCAGGCGTGCGCGGGCTCCGCGGGGAAACTGGCTACTTCTCACTTCGCCGCCAGGCTCCTATCTGGACAGTTATGCCCTTGAATCAACCCAACCCGCATAAGTACAAGCCCACCTCCCGCCCCGAACGCGGGGGACTAAGCAGCTCACGTTGGCGGGACTCACCCGCAGATACTGGCCCTGTAATGGCGCCTGCGTCAGGCTCTAACATGGCCGCCGCAGCCCCGAGCTTGGAGCTTACGTCAACGGCTCCTCCCTCGTCTCGCAAGAACGTCCCGAGAAAGCTAATACGTGCCCGCTGATTGGTCCAGTGGAAGAGCGTGCCTTCCCCGGAGCACCGGCAAGAGCCAATGAGGAAAGAAAGATAAGGAACCGGCCGTAGCGCCTACTCCCGACGCATGCTGGGAGCCTGGAGGTCTTGGGAGGAGGAGTTGAGAGAACGGAGCGGCCGCCATGGCGACAAACATCGAGCAGATCTTCAGGTCCTTCGTGGTCAGTAAATTCCGGGAAATTCAGCAAGAGCTTTCCAGGTAACGTGTCCCCAGGCGCATCTGCCTTCAGCTGACCACTGGGACCGATACAGTGTTCCGCCGCGATATCCCCGAAGCCGCCATCGTCCTTTGGCCTAGGCCCTGCAGGAGCCTCGCCCGGGCCTAGGATCTATTTCCTGGCCCCCGCCCCCTCCCCCATCTCCTACCTTCCTTCCTCTCTCTCCTCGCGCGCGAGGGCTTTCGTCTCTCGCTCCGTGGCGCTCTCCTCCTCCCCCCGCCCCCACCAACCCCCGACCTACGGGCCGCGTTCGTAGACTTCTCTTTCTCTTCGAGTAACCTCCCTCCCTTTCGTCTTCCAGGCCCCGTTGTCCACCTTGGGATGGGCCTAGGTTCCTCCTCCTCTTCTTCTTCCTCCTCCTCCTCGTTTCCCCTCCCCCCCACCCCATCCCCCGCCTTCATCTCTGGAGATTTCACCATTCTGTCCCTACCCCGGAAAGAGTGTATAACGGTGTTTTTATAACATAATCCTAAAATTTCATTCTTGCTAGATTTCGATTATTCAAGGTCCGACAGTTTGTGAATTATCCAGGCTTTTGGTTCCTCCTTTGCTCTCTCCACCTGTTTTTAAAAGAGTTGGAAGCTGTTCAAATTTGTGCAGTTTGTTGTCGGTTAGCTACTCAGGGTTTGAAGGGGGGATGGTTGAAATTGTTGGGGTGTGTGTGGGTTGGGAGTAGAGGACGTATCTTTTGAATTTCAGTTTTTCTACTATCCCGGCTTGAAATTACAAGGAAAGTTGAGTTTGACTAAGGCAGTGTCCCCAAACCACTGTTGTCCTTTATGTTCTCATTTTCCCCACCAAAAATGGGGAGAAAGGAAATTTGCAAAAATAAAAAAAAAATCTGTTTAGACAGAAAGGAAAATAGCTAGGAGGTACTGCTTTTGAGTGGTTTTCAATTAGTGTTTCTGCCTTGTATACCTTACATGGACCTTTATAAGTAAGAAGATAGAAACAAGAATCCCCGAAATTTAAATATTTGTTACAGTTTCACTTTGTGGCTATTCGTTATCTTTAAACTCCAGCATCTTGGTCACGTCTGTTTGTTGGTCACAATGTAGTCTTAACTGAATCTCCAAGAGTAAATTAAATAGCCAAATTAAATTCTTAATTCTCATGTACTGAGCAGTGGGCCGGATTGTGTTGAGGGGCGGGAGAGGGGAAACGTGTGGTGATGCCAAGGTATTGGTTATATGAGTGAATAAGTAATTTTCAAATGAGGCTTATTCCTGAGATTTAATTGCATAAGGTGTTAATTTGTGTAGTGTAATTCTATTTCATTTGATTACAGTCAATTGACTGCTTGTAGATTGTCCACTTTGTTGATCATGCATAGCAAGTTTCTGGACCACGAAACACTTTCAGCATTAAAGGTGTGCTTAGAGGAAACCTAAGCCAATTTTAATATTAGTCCAAGCAAAACATAATTATTGAACATTAGTTACCCTCTTTCACACCTCTCCCCCTCTTGTGATATGTTTTTGTGTCTCCTTGTCTTAATGTAATTCTAAACCAGATATGACTAGATTTTGGGTTATGTTTTGTTAACGTCATTGTTAAATTAGCCAAAATTAGTTGTATTAGTATTATAGCAGTTTTTTTGTGGTAGTTTCAGTGTGCTTTCTTGGTTATATTTCCCATTGTAATTAAAAATTTGTTTTTGAGATTTAGTTTTTTGGTCACGTAATTTGATCTGATGGGTCAGATCTATTTTGATTGAAAGGAATAGAATCAGAATTGTAGTAAATATTCTTTAAAATGCTTTCAAATGTGAATTGGAAGAACTTATACTTAGGTTCGTTCTTTGGCACATTACAAACAAATGAACACAATCATAACTAGCCTGGAAAATTGTTCGGATTTAAACAGGGAATATTACAGATATTTTAATTGTATTCTGAAAGTGTAAACTTAAACCAGTTCTTTTTTTATGTGTACAGTGGTATGGGTTAAAGTATAATGAATTCTCATTATTTAATTGGTTTATTTTAATCTTGTGCCATTTTTGTATACAAGAGGTTGTCCTGAATGTTTTTCTACACGTTTATGGAAGTTTTATTGAACTTGACAGTATGTGATTTATTTTTACCTTGCATACATTTTGCTAACTTTTGTATGTCTTCCTTATGCTGATAGTAATATCTGTGTAAACAGATTGGCTAAAAATACTGATTTTTTTTCCCCTTTCTTTATACCCATATGCTCCTAGTGTATGTTAGGCTATACTTTTTTTGTATTTTTATGGGATTTTTTTTTCATTTTTGCCAATTATAAGTAACCAAAAGCCTCTACTTAGATTTCTGAGGTTTTTGAAACAGATGAGCTCAGAAAACTTTTGTTTTGGAGGATTTTACTTGATTTGCACAATTGTAAAATTGTGGTAATGTGATACTATAAAATTAGAATTTAAATTAGTTGGAAGTAAATTAGAAGTTAATAAAATTTGAGGAAGAGTTTTTATAAAGGTTAAAGAATATGTTTACAAAAACCACAAAAGATGACAATGTATGTATCTTATATAATCTGGTGTGATAATAAAGTCACTGAAATTGACAAATTATTGATAGGTTGTTATTTTGTGCTGGTTTATTGTATATTGATACTCATAGTGTTAATGAATTTTGCTGTTTTGTTTTTTAAATCAGTGGCAGGGTTGAAGGCCAGCTGAATGGTGAAACAAATCCACCTGTAGAAGGAAACCAGTCAGGTGATGCAGCTGCCTGTGCAAGGAGCCTACCAAATGAAGAAATAGTGCAGAAGATAGAAGAAGTGCTGTCTGGGGTCCTAGACACAGAATTGCGATATAAACCAGGTAAAATAAAAGAGATTATCTGTGTCAGGGATTATCCTTCCCTAGAAATCTCAAGGGAAGCTTAAGTGGTCTTTAGAAAGCACTGTCTTTGAGCATATTTCCTAATGCAGGAAACCTTTGCTATACTCATTTGTTAGATTAATTAAATTTTCTGATTAATTGAAAAGAAATCTATTTTTTAAAAGCAGACTTTCCAGAAAAATCTAACAAGGTTGTATGTTTTCATTTATACTAACTGAAACTGAATTTTTTTTTCATTTGTGGTCTTGTAGTTCCTTGGTGTCATGATTCTGAATTTCATAATGGGTATGTTGATGACACCAGTTAATACTAGGATGGTAGGATTTATAGCTGGAATCCTATATCAGATCCTCATGTTTTAGAGATGAAAAACCTGAGGCACAGGTAGTTTAAACAATTTGAACATTATGTTATATCATATTATTATCATATAAGTGTGTGTTGCCTGGCGGAGACAAAGAGAAAAGATGGAAAGTAGGTTATTTCTAGAGTGTGTTTTAAAAATTTAATATAACTGACAACACCAGTTGCTTCTCATTAAGAGGTAGTCAGGGAAGCATAAAATCAACTTTACTGCTGAGGACCTATCTTATATCAGTCTTATGACTGACCTATACTGAATTATTTTTAGGATATGAATTAAAACATTCAATTCATGAATCTTTTCAAGAATCTAAGCCATTTTAAAAAATTACCTTTTTAAGGATAAAGCAACAGATAATTAGGATTTAGGATAGGAATAATAACATAAAGAAATTAAAGTAAAATAATTTTACATCTGAGTTAGGCAAATCTTAATTATACTTGGAATTAAAAAGAAAAAACAACCTTAATAGATTTTGTTTTTGCATAGGTCTTAGCACAGTCTGACTTCTGTTTGAGATCTTTCTGTGTGTTCTTTTCTAGCCTGTACATTTTGATAAGATCATGCATGTGTTTGTGGCAGTACAAAGTAGTGTAACCCACTTGCTTATTAGTGCAATAAAATTTCCTGCTTTTAGTACTTAATTGAATATGAATTTTATTGAATTAAACATTAAAGATTATGAAGTTTCTCCCTCTGAAAGCCATTTTTGGGATATTTCTCTTTGAAAAATTACTTGTTAATTTTAGAATGTGTTTTAACACTGGAAGGACAGGAATATAAGAATATCTCTGAAGATCGACATGTGTCAATTGACTGTTTTTGTTTTTTAATCCATAAGGCAAAAGAAATAGAGATAGTAGGATAACCATGTTTTTATTATTTTAATTTTGTGTCATTTTATGTTCCTGGTCTTTCTAGTATTAAAGAGTATAATTTTATTAAGGTCTTAATTTATGCGGAATGTTGAAAGCTTTACTTTTCTTGGTATTAATTTTTGAATCATCTCAGGCTTTTGTTGATGATCAGACCTAATGTATGTATAGACATAATAGATAAGCATTATAAAAGTAATTCTGTGTGGATATGCATTGTTAGAAGGAAATAAAGCTAATACAATGTGGATGATCCTTTTCTAAATATTAGTATTTTCTCTTTGTAGCTTTTAAAGTATAAGTAGGAAAAATGTGGATTAACATATAAGTGGTAACATTAAAATAATTGGTGAATGGACATGTATTTTGTGGCAAACTCTGAGGTCTGCTTTATATTTTAAATATTGGTGGGAGTGTTATTGAAGAAGTTCACAATGGAGAGTTTTCAGACAGATTGACTTGAGGAAATGTTGACTTTTCTATTGTGCCTTTAAGTATTTAAGAAAAAAATTCTTTATAGTTTGATATGTAAATTTAAATTTTGTAACATTTATTTAAACCTTACTGTTGAGAGTGATCTGAAAAATTTAATGTCATTTCTTTTTATTTTAGATTTAAAGGAGGCTTCCAGAAAAAGTAGATGTGTATCTGTACAGACAGACCCTACTGATGAAATTCCCACCAAAAAATCAAAGAAACATAAAAAACACAAAAATAAAAAGAAGAAAAAGAAGAAAGAGAAAGAGAAAGAGAAAAAATACAAGAGACAGTCAGAAGAATCTGAGTCAAAGCTGAAATCTCATCATGGTGGGAATATAGGGTTAGAGTCTGATTCCTATTTGAAGTTTGATTCAGAGCCCTCAGTGATGGGGCTGGAACACCCTGTCAGAGCACTTGGGCTGCCTAAGCCCCCTGCAGTAATGCTGAAGTCACCAACAATGACATTGGGACTGAATGAATCCCCTGCAGTTGCTCTGGAACCTCCTACAATGGCAGTAGAGGTATCAGAACCACATACTTTAGTAGCACTGAAGCCAGCTTCAGTTGGGGAACTATCAGAACTACATGCAGCATTAGTCCCAGACCCCTTCACGTTAGATCGACCAGAATCTTCTGTGGCAGTAACACTGGAATCATCTGTGAAACAGACATTGGAATCTCCTGCAGTGATGCCAGTGCCTACTACAACAGTAGTGCTGAAGTCATCTGAGGCACATGTGACAGTATCATCTGAATACAGTGCAAGATCTATGCCGAAGCATTTGGAGATTCCATCTTCAGAGCAGTCAAAGATCACATTGCTTGAGCCTCCAGCATCAAAACTGCTAGAGTTATCAGAAACTTGTGTGGTGACAGCATCAGAGACACCTGCAGAGGTCCATCCTAGGTCAAGCTCGATGACAGCTTTAGAGTTGCCAGAGTCATCTGTAACTGAAGTTTTGAGGGTGCCTGAGCAATCTACAACAATACCATTGTTGTCTGTGGAGCCTCCTACAACTACCGTGTTAGAGTTGCCCAAACCACCTGCAGTCTCAATGCCAGAGATGCCTGGGCCCCCCACAACACCAGTGCTGGAGTTACCAGGACCCCCCACAACACCAGTGCCAGAGTTCCCAGGGCCTCCTGTGACATCAGTGCCGGAGCTGCTGAGAACCCCTGCGACGTCATTGCCGGAGCTGCCAGGGACCCCCGTGACGTCAGTGCCGGAGCTGCCAGGCCCCCTGTGATGTCGGTGACGGAGCTGCCAGGGCCCTCCATGACATCGATGCCAGAGGTGCCGGGCCCCCCTGTGATTCCGGTGCCAGAGGTGCCGATTCTGGAGGTGCCAGGGTCCCCTGTGGCATCGGTACTTGAGTTTCGGGGGCCCCCTGCAACACCGGTGCAGGTTCCGGAGTTGCCGGGGCCCCCCGGGACACTGGTGCCAGAGTTGCCGGGGCCCCCTGTGACACTGGTACGTGTACCAGAGTTGCCGGGGCCCTCAGCAACACCAGTGCTTGAGTTGTCACAGGATTTGCCTGGGCTTCCAGCACCATCGATGGTGTCAGAGTTGCCTCAGGAGGTGCCAAGGCAACCCACGATGGCGCTGGAAATGCCGCAAGAGTTGCCTGGGCTGCCTGTGGTGACAACAGCATCAGAGTTGCCTGGGCAGCCTGTGGCGACTGTGGCTTTGGAATTGGCAGAACCACCTGTGATGACAACAGAGCCGGAGCAGCCTACAGTGATGCCAGCGCTGGAGTTGCCGGGGCAACCTGAGGTGATGACAGCAGCAGGGTTGCCTGGGCAGCCTGTGGCTACAACAGCACCAGAGTTGCCTGGGCAGCCTGAGGTGCCAGAGTTGCGGGGGCTGCCTTCGGTGACCGGGGTGTCAGAGTTGCCAGGGCAGCCCTCAGCAACTGTGGTACAGGAGTTGCCGGGGCAGTCTGGGGCACTAGGGCAGCCTGTGGCAAATGTGGCACTGGAGTTGCTGGGGCAGCCTGTAGCAGCAGAGCTGTCAGGGCAACCCACAGTAGCTGCAGCGCTAGAGTTGCCAGGGCAGCCTGTGGCAACTGTAGCGCTAGAAATGTCAGGTCATTCAGTGATGACAACATCGGATCTGCCAACGATGACCGTTTCCCAATCCCTGGAGGTGCCTTCAACCACAGCGCTGGAATCATACAGTACAGTAGCACAGGAGCTACCTACCACATTAATGGGGGAGACATCTGTAACAGTATCAGTGGATCCCCTGATGGCCCCTGAGTCCCATATGTTATCTTCCAATACCATGGACTCCCAGATGTTAGCTTCCAATACCATGGACTCCCAGATGTTAGCTTCCAACAGCATGGACTCCCAGATGTTAGCTTCCAACACCATGGACTCCCAGATGTTAGCTTCCAACACCATGGACTCCCAGATGTTAGCTTCCAACACCATGGACTCCCAGATGTTAGCTTCCAACACCATGGACTCCCAGATGTTAGCTTCCAACACCATGGACTCCCAGATGTTAGCAACTAGCACCATGGACTCCCAGATGTTAGCAACTAGCACCATGGACTCCCAGATGTTAGCTAGCACTAGCACCATGGACCATGGACTCCCAGATGTTAGCAACTAGCACCATGGACTCCCAGATGTTAGCAACTAGCACCATGGACTCCCAGATGTTAGCAACTAGCACCATGGACTCCCAGATGTTAGCAACTAGCACCATGGACTCTCAGATGTTAGCAACTAGCACCATGGACTCCCAGATGTTAGCCTCCAGCACCATGGACTCTCAGATGTTAGCCTCCAGCACCATGGACTCCCAGATGTTAGCCTCCAGCACCATGGATGCCCAGATGTTGGCATCTAGTACACCAGAGTCCTCTATGCTAGGTCCCAAGTCACCTGATCCCTACAGGTTAGCCCAAGATCCATACAGGTTAGCCCAGGATCCCTACAGGTTAGGTCACGACCCTTACAGGTTAGGTCATGACCCTTACAGATTAGGGCAGGACCCCTATAGGCTAGGCCATGATCCCTATAGGCTAGCTCCTGACCCTTATAGAATGTCTCCCAGGCCATATAGGATAGCACCCAGGCCATATAGAATAGCACCTAGGCCCTATAGATTAGCACCCAGGCCCCTAATGTTAGCATCTAGGCGCTCTATGATGATGTCATATGCTGCTGAACGCTCTATGATGTCATCCTATGCTGCTGAACGTTCCATGATGTCTTATGAACGTTCTATGATGTCACCAATGGCTGAGCGCTCTATGATGTCGGCCTATGAGCGCTCTATGATGTCAGCCTATGAGCGCTCTATGATGTCTCCCATGGCTGAGCGCTCTATGATGTCAGCCTACGAGCGTTCCATGATGGCTTATGAGCGCTCCATGATGTCTCCAATGGCTGAGAGGTCAATGATGTCTATGGGTGCTGACCGTTCCATGATGTCATCCTATTCTGACCGTTCTATGATGTCATCCTATTCTGACCGTTCTATGATGTCATCTTATACTGCTGACCGCTCAATGATGTCTATGACTGCTGATTCCTACGCTGATTCCTATACAGATTCATATACTGAGGCATATATGGTACCACCTCTGCCTCCTGAGGAGCCCCCTACCATGCCACCTTTGCCACCAGAGGAGCCCCCCATGACACCACCATTGCCTCCTGAGGAGCCCCCTGAGGGACCATCAGTACCTGTTGAGCAGTCAGCATTACCTGTTGAAAATACATGGGCTACTGCTGGAACAGCATTACTCTCTGAAGAACCAGCTTTGCCTCCTGAGCATCCTGTAATGCAGACAGAGATTCCAGAGTCTACAATGTCCGATTATTCTGTAGGAGCTCCAGAGCCCTCAATATTAACATCAGAGCCTGCTGTAACTATTTCAGAGCCACCACCAGAGCCAGAATCTTCTATGACATCAACATCTTTAGAGTCTCATATGACACAAGAACATGCTATTGTAGGGCCACAGGCGGCTGTCCTATCTTCTGGGCCCAATGCAGTGTCAGAGACTGCTATACTAACTGCAGAACCTACTGAACCTTCTATTGTGACAGAGTCAGTGGAAACCTTTGAGCCTATTTTAGCATCTGGGCCTATCTCAGAACAGATTATGTATCTGACTGAGGTGGCAGTCCCAGAGCCCTCAGAAATGGCAGTCCCAGAGGTGGCAGTTGCAGAGCCAACAGAGGTGGCGGTCCCAGAGACAACAGAGGTGGCGATCCCAGAACCAACAGAGACAGTGATTCCAGAGCCAGCAGAGGTGGCAATCCCAGGATTGGCTGAGATGGTGGCCCAGGGGCCAGCTGAGATGGCAGTCCAGGGGTCAGTTGAGGTGGTGGTCCAGGGGCCAGCAGATATGGCAGTCCAGGGGCCGGCTGAGGTGGCAGTCCAGGGGCCGGCTGAGGTGGCAGTCCAGGGGCCAGAAGAGGTGACTTTCCAGGGGTTGGCTGAGGTGACTTTCCAGGGGCCGGCAGAGGTGGCAGTCCAGGGGCCAGCAGAGGTGGTAGTCCAGGGGCCCACAGAGATGGTGGACCAAGGGCTGACAGAAGTGATGGTCCAGGGAACAGCAGAGGTGATGTTCCAGGAGCCAGCCACAGCGGTGGTTCAGGAGTCTGCCATGCTGGTCCCAGAGCTGACTGCAGCACTCCCAGAGCCAACCATGACTGAGGTGGCCATACCAGAACCCACAGTCTTAGAGCCATCTGCCACAGTGCCTGATGGTACTGTAGTGGTTCCAGAACCTACACCAATGATGGAGTCTACAGTCATGATTTCCGAGCCTGTTATTAAAAGAACAGATGTAGCCTCATCTATTGAGTCTAATCTTTCTCAACAGACCACCATACAGGAAATGTCCATTCAGTTGAGTGAAGAGGCAAATAATGAAAAAAGGCAACTGGAGAGTCATTCTTATGAAAGCATGCACCATGTAAATATACTTTTGGATGTAAATAGTCCTTTAATTGCAAAAGAGACAGAACACAACACTGTTTTTGCCACTAGCCCTGTTGTTGTTGGTGAAGTTGGTGTGGAGAAATTTTTGCCTGGCAGTGAAACTGATCATAACACAGTGTTGACCACCTGCCCTAGTGAAGCTAGTATAGTTGGAACTGTATCTACCACCAGTTCCCATATTCATGAACTTGATGTAAAGGGAACTACTAAGGAAATTGAACTTTATACAGCATCTATCATCAGCTCAGTAAGTAAGGCTGATGTGGAGGGACCTTTACCTACTCAAGAGATTGAACATGACATGGTAATTTCTACTAGTCCTAGTGGTGGTAGTGAAGCTGATATTGAGGGGCCTTTGCCTGCTAATGACATTCACCATGATGTATTGTCTGCTAATAATCTACTTGGTAAGACTGATCAAGAAGAAGCATTACCTGTGAAAGATAGTGAACATGATACGGTCATTGGTATCTGCCATAAAGATGGTGGTAGTGAAGCAGAGAAAGAGACTCCACTGCCTGCCAAAAATACTGAACCTGAGCCTGTATTTGCTGCCAGCATTTGTGATCTTAATGATGCAGATCTAGTGAGACCTTTACTTCCCAAGGATATGGAACGTGTCACAAGCCTTAGGACTGATATAGAGGGACCTTTGTCTACAAGTGGAATTGAACGTGACATAGTAACTACTGCCAGCCCTGTTGTTATTAGCATACCTGAAAGAGCGTCAGAGTCTTCATCAGAAGAAAAGGATGATTATGAAATCTTTGTGAAAGTTAAGGACACACATGACAAGAGCAAAAAAACTAAAAGCCGTGATAAAGGTGAGAAAGAGAGGAAAAGAGATTCTTCATTAAGATCTCGAAGTAAGCGCTCTAAATCTTCAGAACACAAATCACGTAGACGCACAAGTGAATCCCGTTCAAGAGCAAGGAAGAGATCATCCAAGTCTAAGTCTCATAGATCCCAAACACGGTCACGGTCGCGTTCAAGACGTAGGAGGAGAAGCAGCAGATCAAGATCAAAGTCCAGAGGAAGGCGTTCTTTATCAAAAGAGAAACGTAAAAGGTCTCCAAAACACAGGTCCAAATCTAGGGAAAGAAAAAGGAAAAGATCTAGCTCTAGAGATAATCGCAAAGTAGCCAGAGCTCGAAGTCGTACACCTAGTCGTCGCAGTAGAAGTCATACTCCTAGTCGACGAAGAAGGTCTAGGTCTGTGGTTAGAAGAAGGAGCTTTAGCATTTCTCCTGTTCGTCGTAGCCGCACCCCTAGCCGCCGCAGCCGCACCCCTAGCCGCCGCAGCCGTACTCCAAGCCGCCGCAGCCGCACCCCAAGCCGTCGAAGAAGATCTAGATCTGTGGTAAGACGAAGAAGCTTTAGCATATCACCAGTTCGGCTAAGGCGATCACGGACACCCTTGAGGAGGCGTTTTAGTAGATCTCCTATTCGCCGAAAACGTTCCAGATCTTCTGAAAGAGGCAGGTCACCACCTAAACGTCTAACGGATTTGGGTAAGTCAGTCTATAATTAAAAAAAAAATGATTGGAATTGTAGAAAACTAAAAATCAACTTGAATGGTTGCTTTCTAGTCTATCAAGTTACAGTTTTGTAGCACCTTTATCTCTTTATGCAGCTTAGTTTTGGAGCAGAGCAGGGGGTGGTATGGACCTTTTCTGTGTGGGGAATTTCTGGTATGGAAACTCCTTCCACTTAAGCAAACTGTCAGCTTGTCTGTAGTCTTAGGTCATTGAATATGACATGGTAGCTGCTTTCAGCAGTGTTGTAAATAGCATATCTGAAAAGAGTTTCAGAATTTGGGACACTGAGAGGTTTCAGTGACAGCTAAGCAGGAATTGAACCCAGGCCATCTTGACTCTGAGGCTGGCTGGCCCTCTGTCCCCACTATGCCATAGTCTTAAATATATTTACTCTTGGGTAGCAGAGTCTATTCTGTTACCTTTTTGTTCCTAGTACTGTAGTAAATGGTTAATCAGTGTTGAGCTGAATTTATCCGGGGACCAAATATCTTTTGGAATGCATTAGGAAAAGGGTAACTTGGAGATTACAGATTTAAATCTTGGGGAGTAGAAGGGTTGTGATGAGTTGGCTGTGATGCTTCAAAACACACGTTGAAATCTCAAAATCTTTTTCCAGCTTCTTACTCAAAGTACTTATTTTTTATATTCTAAATGTATATTGTCACAAGGCAACCTGGAATGCCATTTAAAATTTATTCTCATTCATTCGTTTAACAAATACCATGTAAACTATAGGTTCAACAACTTTTTTTTTTTTTAGTGAGGCAGTTGGGGTTAAGTGACTTGCCCAGAGTCACACAGCCAGGAAGTATTACATGTCTGAGGCCAGATTTGAACTCAGGTCCTCCTGACTCCAGGGCCAGTGCTTTATCCACTGCACCATCTAGCTGTCCCTTCAGCAACTATTTTTAAATAATTTTTGTGTATATAGTTTTTGCTTTTGTTACAGGAAAAAGATTTTTGTTGGGCCAATTTAGTATGTGGTGTTAGTAAGATTAGGTATCATTGGTGAATTTAAATTAAGAGAACCGGGCCTGCTTTGAGCATTCATTACCAGAGCTAAAATCCTATCTCCAGTTTTAGCCACAGACCATGGCATTTAAATATTGACTGATAATACATCAATCTAGTGTGCGAGTGTGGCTGCGTTTTCCATCTAAGTAAATTAAATTGTGGGTCTCTGAATTAGGTTGACAGAAGAAGGAAATTAGAGATAGAGAAAAATAAGTGATATGAAATGTGGGTATAATTTTCCCTCATAGGAAATGGATTTCTGTAGAACTAACTTTAAGAACCTTGATGCTTGTTAATCTTTAGAAGAGTACAAAACTGTTTTGATTGTATAATGTGAAAAGTACACTACTTGTAAATTTTTACTGTTCTTACAGATAAGGCTCAACTACTTGAAATAGCCAAAGCTAATGCAGCTGCCATGTGTGCTAAGGCTGGTGTTCCTTTACCGCCAAACCTAAAACCTGCACCTCCACCAACAGTAGAAGACAAAGTTGCTAAAAAGTCAGGAGGAGCCACAATAGAAGAGCTCACTGAGGTAAGCTAGTTCAAAATTTGCCTCCAATTTTAAATTGATTATTTCAGTGATGTTGACTCTGGAGCGTGCCAAAACCCAAATTGCGGGCTGAACTGATAATGGCTGGCACTGAGCAGCCAAAACCCGAAATACAGACATGGCAGCGGCAGAAGCTCCGTTTAGCAGGCCATTATCCGGGATGGCTAAGCTCCGCTAGCTAAAAGTTACTTCCCATTACTTTTGCTTTCCAGTTTTAGAAGCCAAACTGACTGAGGCGCGGGACGTTTCGTTTGAATGGAGGAGGTGTTGAGTGAGCAACACGCAGAAGCGCGCCTACCGTTTCGTTTCCATTCACGACGTGTTCACTGACCGCCACGAGTGTACTACACATACGCAAAGACACAGACAATCTTCAGAAATGATCTTTTGCCACCGGAGCTTGGAAATTAATGAGAATAGCCGGCCATTGCCTGAAAGGAACTTCTTTCGCATCAACATTTCGGGTTTTGGCCGCTCGGTACCAGCCGTTGTCGATAATGGCCGGCCATTATCAGTTCTTCCTGCGGTTCGGGTTTTGGCAGTAACATATATTAAGCATATTTACTGTTTTCATTTGGTCTTTTCAGTTGAGGCTTGTTTTGTGGGTTTTTTTTTTTGAGAACGCTGAAATATTGCTGCTAGGATCCAGAAAATACCACATTGTTTCATATGTTGAAACTTGTTATTGGCTAGCCTTACGCCAGCCCTCCACTGTCAATACTTTCTGTTCCTTTTGGTCACAAGCCTTATATAATTTGTTCTTTTGGCTAAATGAGCCCCCTTTTGTGATATTTTCAAATTGATAATGGATGTGAAGAATTCTAGTGCTTGTATAGAGAAAACAGAGACAGGTCCATCCAAATTTTCATTGTCATTTTTTAAGCCAGGCAACAGAGCCTTTACCTAACTTCTCAGGAAGGAATTGACTTTGTCTGCTTCATATATCAGACCTTGTCACTAACTCCCTGCCCTTTTTACCTTTTTAAAAAAAAAAATTGAACTCTACTTGTATGCAAGATGGAATCCATTCAGTCTTTGATCTGTAAAACATTCATGGAAAAAAAAAAGTCAGTGGTTACCCTTCTCCCCCTCCACTCCTACTCTACAGTTATGAACAGACATCTTTATTTTTCCTGTCTTATGAATCTTGTTCTAACTATCCCCTAAGAATTACCTTTCCTTCTCTTGAATCAGTGTCCCTCACCTTCACAATCTGGCTTTATGCCCCTTTAAGGGGATCTTCCTTGATAATTTAATCCCACCCGACTCTGTTCACTCTAGCCTGCATTCCCTCAGCACTTATGTACTCAGTTTGTATTATATCAGTTTGCACTTGTTAATGTGTTGCTCTGTAAAAGCGTTCTTCAGTTATTTCATGTGTATGTATTCTGTCTTTTGATCTAGATTGTAAGCTCCTTGAGGGCAGGGACCATGTCTTTTACTTTTTGTATCTCCCTGACAGTACCCAGTACAGTGCTTTGCACACAGTAGGTGCTCAATAAATGTTGTTGACTGACTGACTGGCCAGAGTCTGCTAAGTAGCTAACTCATCTGTCTGTAAATGTAAACTTGTACTTTTAAAAGTTATTTTACATGGTTTTGGTCCCATTAAGAAGTGGATGTGTTGTCTATGTATACAGGGTGTGTAAGATTATCTTTTGTTTGTTTTTTTTTTCACTCTTTAAGAAATGCAAACAGATTGCACAAAGTAAAGAAGATGATGATGTTATAGTGAACAAGCCCCATGTTTCGGATGAAGAGGAGGAAGAACGTCCTTTCTATCATCATCCTTTTAAACTCAATGAACCTAAACCCATTTTTTTCAACTTAAATGTGAGTACTGCAATTGATACAAGAAGTCAAAAGCTGGTAACTTAAAAGTTTATATTAAAATATTTTGGCTTTCAATTCCATTTTAGAAATTATATTTTTAAATTCATTTAGATTTCTGAGGAGAACTAAAATTAAGTGCCTGAGAATGTGTTAAGTGAATATCACTTGGCAGTTATTCAGATTTTGGTGTTACATCAAACTTTAATTTGTGAAACGTTCTTTTTGTTCCTTAGATCGCTGCTGCAAAGCCAACTCCACCAAAAAATCAGGTAACATTGACAAAAGAATTTCCTGTATCATCTGGCTCTCAACACAGAAAAAAGGAAGCAGATAGTGTTTATGGAGAGTGGGTTCCCGTAGAGAAAAATGGTGAAGAAAACAAAGATGATGATAATGTCTTCAGTAGCAATTTGCCTACTGAGGTAAGTAAATGTAACATTTTGCCCTTTTTTTCTTAAAATACCTAAAACTGCCATTTTATTGTTATTTTATATCTGATTTGGATTCTGTTTCACTCTTCTTAGGGTCGGGTTAAACGGCAGGGCCGGGTTAGACGACAGATGAGACAACCCGCAGCTACTCATTTCACAGTAACTCGATGCAATTCACTTTGTGGAACCACGCCACAAAGTGAACAGCATCGAATTGCAGAGAACAGTGTTGTCACGTCCTTACCCAACATTGGGCCCTCCTTGCATTTATGGGGAGGTAGCCCAAGGTACAACTTTTCTTTAGCTTCCCGTTTTGCTTCCAGGCTTTATAGCTCTAGATTTTGGTGGTAGCAAGTTTAGTGGGTAAAGGAATCAGGGAGATAGGCTGAGCTTCAGGTTGAACACTTGAATCAAACTTGAAATGGTCCTTGCAGGCTGACAAGCAACTTGGGTACACAGTCCATTTTTCCATAAATAAAGTTCCTTACTTGTACCTCCAGATTATTTGTCAGATACCCTTCTATTTTTCCTCATTTTCCCTTCCCCTGCACTTCCCTGGCCCTTTTTTATTCTTGTGTTTAACCTAATGCTCAGCCTTTTTCTCCATTCCCTTCTCCCCCTTTCTGCTACTATTAAAAGTTGGAGAAGTGGAATCCACACTTGGAAATACTTGTGTGGCTCTAGTAGTATCTTGTCAAAATGATGTGGTGATAATGCCAAACAACCCCCATTAAAATGCTGCCTGACTAAATAATGTGCTACTCATTATAGTGCACATCAGAACAGCAAGACTGTATATATATGTAAATATATATATATCTGTATCTTTGTATGTATCTCTGTATCTGTACCTTTGCTGTATCTTTTAATAAACAGTTTACTTTTATTTAACTTGTTGTGCAAAATCACGCTTGGGGGATCTGGGAGGGTGGAGATTCAGTAGGGGGGTGGGAACTCCCAAATGATCCCTCAACCACCTTTTCTTTCTCCTGCCCATTATTCCATATCCCGGACACACTTCCGTGGACTGTATTAGCTCCCCAATGCCCTGTAAAAGTGGTGGGCTGGTTTCCCCACATCCTCCTGTCCCTGCAGTCTCAGTGTCTGTAGGTCAGAGAGACCTGTCATTTAGATCCATGCCCCTTCAGAGGCCTTGAATACTCTTCTATCACTCCACACCTTTAATGTCATAAGTAAACAAATCAGTTTTTAAAATTAGAAAGTGAACAGAACCCAAATCAGAAACATAATAACACTTTGATAGCAGTATTTTTTTCCCTTTAGCCTGTCAATTCACAGGCAACGTTTTCACTGTGCATTTAGTCCTGCATTTTGACATGCAGCAAGCGCTAGGCATTGAAGCTGGGAAGCATGATAACTAGCCATTGAAAATTCTATTTACCAGCTGATAATTGCTTTGGGGATTCTCATCATGGTTCTACAGAATTGAAACATGCTGTAATGTCCCCAGAATGGAAAAAAAAATTGGGAACTTGTCATCTTATTTCATATTAGCCTTTTTTTTTTGTTTTCTACCTTGTTTGGAAGCTATTCTAATGAATTAATGGCAACATTTAATACCCAGATCAAGTTACGTGTAGGTTTTAAATTTCTCAAAAGGGACATGATTAACATTGCTAGTGACTTCCTTTATTATGTGAAAAACTAGATTGGGAATTCTGAACAGCCTCAGACTTACATAGGTTTCCTCATAACATACACTTGTATTAAATTAATTTAATACATATAATTAGGCATTTAACAAGTATGGGGGAACACATTCAAAATTAATATGAATAGCCAGGAAGCATTTTAACGTGGGAAGTGTTGCTGCGGAATGAAGAACTATTATACATTTTTCCAAATCATGTTTCCTAAGATCCAAAACTGCCATGGAATATTTTAATATGATTGCAAACATTAACAGCGGACAGAAGAAAACATTGGGGAAAATGCTTAGCGAATCTTAATTCAACTGAAAGGAAGATGTATTAATTTAAACCAAAAGACTAGTGTGATCACGCTTGTCCAACCTTTCACCACTTTTGAAGTAACCTAGATCTAAGCAATATATTCCTTGACGCTTTGGGTTTGCCACCCCCAAAGTAAGCTGTTAAGTGAGGGTATTTAAGTCATTTACCTTTGAATCCATTGGCTTCCTATTTGGAGGATTAGACGGAATATGACAAATGCTTTTCAAGGAATTCAACTATTTTCTGGTTGACTGATTATATGAACACTGTTGTCCTGTATATTTGAGTTAGCTACTTAGAATGCCTCAAAAATGCTGGTTAGATGTTAATTTAGACTAAGTGATTCCTAAGTGTACACAGTTTGAGAAAGGGTGAAGATTTTTTTTATCAGTTCTTTTCATTTTCACCTGTTATTCACATAATACATATATTACATAGTCTTATTAAACACCTAGAAGAAAATTTTAGAAATAGAAATATTGGTTATCTCATACTGAGTGTGATCAAATTTATGAAGTAGTCTGTCAACAGATTTTTGAAGGGAACTACATTTATTGAAGAGCTAGTAATAAATTTATGGGAGAAATACTTAAATGCCACATTTTTGGAATTGAAATGACTTTTGGCAGAAGTAAAATTCAGTGAGTTAATGTAGCAGTATCTTTTTTGATAGTAGAATTACTTGTCAAGGAGCTTTTCATTTTAATAAAGGAAATGAACTTTGTATGTACCAAATATGATTGTATTATGTGAAGGTTAAAGACACATTCTTCATTTAAGCCAATTAGCTTTGCTGTGCTCTGGCCACAAACTGCATTCCTAACTCCAACCAGTTGTTTTGCAAATGAGTACTACAGTTGCTCCTGGTTGGGGCTACTCAGAGATGTGGATGGATCAACATAAAACCGTCGCTTCTACTATAATAAATTACTATATTCCATTGACAGTGGGTCAGTAATATTATCTTTATATATGAAGAACCTGCAGCAGAGACTGTATAATTTATGTCACCTTGTCTTAAATTTCTGAGAAATGTATTACTGTAGAATAAGGGGATTGGTTTTTGGTAAAACAAATAAAATTAACCATTTCAGAGGCTTAAAAGAAAAGTTTCTTAAATGACAGTAATATTAATGCAATATCTAGCCAGGAGTAATTTGTTTCTTGCCATTTGTAAATATCGTGGTACAAAAGGGTCTAAACTTAATCAAGGAGACTCTAGTTTTAAGCTTCTTAGAAGAATTATGATGTGTTAGCTAAATGTATTTCATAAAGACATTTGAATTTGAGTTTCCTTTGTTCCCTTTCCCACCTCTTCACCCCCCACCCCCTAATTAACTAGATGTTCCAGTACAGCCAAATCTTAGAATTTTGTAATATTTAAAGTTTATCAGTGAAAATCTCACCTTAGTTCCTTCTTTACCTTCTCTAGTTCCCTTAGATATCATCCACAAAAGTGAGATGTATATTAATGTAAAGGTTTTTTCAAAGGTTAGTTTACCTTTATTTTTTGTATGTCTTCCCCTTCCCCCATTAATTTATATAGTTGAAATTAATTTTTATATATAATCAAGGTTTCCCTTGATGTGTACATTACCAGTGTGAGGCTCGAATATTTAATAGCCAAACATTTGAAACACCAAATTTTGATTTTTCTTGCTACTTATGTCTGAATTTATAATTTCCTTGATGAAAGCAGTTCTAATTGAGCAAACTCCCTCTACCAATGCAGATCAGAACTATTCTTAGATTTTTATATGATAGTCTTATTACTTATATATTCTTATAAGTCTTAAAACTTCTCAGTGAAAAAACTGAGAGGTTAATGTAACTTGCCCAGGATCACACAAGTCTAGTTAAAAAGTTTTAAGCACATACAATGTGCCAGGCACTATGCTAAGTACTGGGTATGTAAAGAAAGGCAAAACTTCTTGTATGTATCAGATGTGACTTGAACTTGGTTTATGGATAGATTCTGAGTTTTCCACTCCAAATAACCCCTCTCCCCTGTATATATCTACACATTAACACAGGAAAGATAATCAAAATTCTTTATTACATGGTATAATTTCTTTGGCTCCTTTTTTTATTTCTTATTGTAGATGTTAGTCTTCTAGTATCTGTAATCTTTTTATTTTTAAAAATTTCCTTTATCTCATGCCCTATTAGATACTAATCAAAGTAATTTATTTCTGATTTTAAAAAGTGGTTCATTTTTATTCTACTTTATTTTAGAAGTTTTTTATGCTGACATTAAATAGAATAAATTGAACTTTAGAGGCAACAACTCAGTTAAAAAAGAAATATATTTGTTCAAGGAAAAAGTAGGCAAACTTTAACGATTCAGGTCACAAATATGGAGCCCATAATGCAAATTAAGATTAACCTCAGTGCTATTTGTTAAGAAGTAATCTCCTTTATTGATAAAATGAAGAGGTTACCTGATGGACGGTGGTTATTGAGTATGGTAAAACTGGAGTTGAGATTAAACACGTATATCACCTTTAGAAGTGCTAGAGAGTGTAATTGGAATTTTGAGCTGTTTTTCTGTCTGGCACATGATTATATCCATATGGGCACTTGATAAATAATAATGGTATCAAAAATAGTTTTAGAGTTGTCCTAATTCAGAAAACTGACGAACCAAACTAAAAACTAAACAAAGTTACACTTAAGATTTATAGGAATAATTATATCCTTCAGGATTTAGTATATTCATGAAAATATTGATGTTAATTATATTTCCTATCAATTTTTTTGGAGATTAGGCTTTAGTATTATTTAGAATATTTACATTACTTTTTAGCCTCTGAGCTGCCTTTAAAATGTTAAGTTTATACAGGCTATGAAGTTTTTTAGTTTTTTTTTTCTAGAATCGATATTGTGATGTTTGGGGTGGGCACTTAAAGTGATTCAGTACTCTCATCTAAAAGGATTTGAATAAGCTTTTTTGTGCATTGTTGTTTATAGTCCCAGCTAGCCTGAAAAGCAGGAGAAGTGGGCTTTGAGGCAAACTTTCAATATCTAAAGGGTTACAAGGTGGTACTGATTCATGTTATTTTAAAGAGGTCTCCTTGTAATCTCTAAAATGGTGAGTACTGAGTTAATAGTCAACATGCTGTTTTGTAATGAAGCTAAAGTTAAACAGCACTAGATGTCATTAGGAGTCATATTAAGAAGAAACTAAATAAACTTGTATAATTTTAAGATCAGTATTAACAAGTGCACACGAATTATACTTACAGTGAACTTTTAAAATGGGATCTCTAAAATACATGTTTAATGATTTTTGGAGGTGACTTAATATTAGCACGAAAGAAACATGTGGACTCTTTATTATTGAAGTATGTAACATCATCACCTCATCAAAAAGTAAAGAGGTATGGAACTAGTGAAAATAGGAAGAAATGCATACATATTCATACACATATACGTGTATATACACAGAGAGAGAGGAACAAGTTGACTTACACAGAAGATGGATGCAATGATTCAGACCACAATGTTACATTCTACTTGTCTATCCAGCTTTGCTTCTAACAACATTAAATGGTATCTGCTTCATTTATCAATAATATTTCTTCATATCAGCATTACTGGCTAGTTTTATTAATCTTGTCATACCTATTTTAACAATATTCATATGTTGCAATTTAAAATCCTTTCGAAGGGCTTATGGTTTACAAACAACTACCAACAACACATTTCTTTTCAGCATATACTTTATAGAATAAAAAGAGATGTTAGAGAGTGAAAACTTAACTGAGATTTAATAGAAAAGATTAAATTGCAAATTATCTAATAACCATAAAAAATTTGAAACGTCTAAGTTCTTACTGTCAAAAATCAAGTCAGACAATGCTTGTGCATATTCACCTAGGCTGTTTTGGTCCTTAAGGTCCTATAGGAAAACGTGGGATTGTGGGATCTTAGAATAGCTGCAAGAGATCTTAAAGGCCATGGAACCCAGTCCTCTCGTTTCACAGGTTAAGAACCAGACCTAAGGAGAGGAAGTAACTTGGCCTAGGCCGCACGTTTACACACAGTGACCTAAGAAGTAACTATTTTGGAATACCCCCAATTTTTTTGTTGTTGTTGCTAAAAGTGGAGGTGTTCAAATTGGTGCTTGAATGTGAGGTCTTCTAAGATCAAGGATCTCGAATGGAAGAAATCTACACTTGGTGGGAAATTGAACTATAATATAACACTTATAGTCCATGTGATTTGGTAGTTGTTTATAATATGTGCATTTCAACTCAAATCAGTTTAGGATTTAAAAAATTATAAGACAACTTGAGATATATATATGTAATAATTTTTTACCCCTCCCACTAAGAAGAGAAAATCTTGAGAATTAGGTGGATTGTTATAAGTTGATGAATTTAGTGAATAGTGTTTTGGATCATTTAGTTTTTATATGTACATCTCATAAATTATTTTTGTGTTGGCATTTCAAAATGTTTTCAGATACTTGGCCCCCTACAAAAATCTTATTACTCTTTATTAGCTAAAAGAATCTCTCCACATTTGCTTAAATTCTTTAGTACATCATTTATACAAGTAATATGGACTTTTTAAATGCTAGAACTTTTCAAAGATTTCATTTTATGTGAACAAATTTATATAAATTGGGATTAAAATAAACATTCATCAGGTTTAAAACTGGAATAAAACTTATTTAATCCACTCCTTTAATTTTACAGATGAGTAAACTGAGGCTCAGGGAGGCTAATTGATGTGAATATGGGTTCCTAATTATTGATTGCAAAGCCACGAATTGATCCCAGGACCTCCAACTTAAAATCTGTTGTTTCAGTTATACCGTAGTGTTTTGATGTCATATTGGATTGTAATGGGGTTAAGAACCAGTTTTCTAAGAAATTGAGTTCACCAGGTCACCTTGAATCAAGCTGAAAAAATTTGGGTTAGTGATTGATTTAAGGGAAGAGTAAAGTCATAATATCTTTTGTCATTTACTTTTCAAACTTGGCCTTTTATAGGCGATCTTTAGTCAAGGTATCTCGTTACAAAATAAAAATAAGTTCTAATAAAAGTAAATTGAATACAAGAAAAATAAAATAATTTTATTTAGTGAAAGGGATGAATTGATATTTAAAGTTTTTAGAAGCGGGAATAACACTGGAGTAGTAGTTAGAAGACCTAAATTCTAGTTCTGCTTCTGCCACTTTATTAGCAGTATAATTCTGTCACTTAAGGAACACTGTTTCAGTTTTCTCTCTTTTTTTTTTTTAATAAAAAAGGAAAGTAGTTCATAATACCTTCCCTCTTTACTTCACTGGTTTGTTGTAAGAGCTAAATGAGAATATTGTATGCAGAAGCACTTTGGGAACTGTCAAGTACTGTGCAAATATAAGGTATTAGTGATGTTTTCCTTCCTGCATTTTAAAATTTTTGATTTCTGACAACTAAGAACATAAGTTGATGTGTAAAATACCCTTTTTTTTTGGTCATGATAATTTGAAATCTTTTTCTTTTTCCTTAGCCTGTGGACATCTCTACAGCAATGAGTGAGCGTGCACTTGCTCAGAAGAGACTTAGTGAAAATGCATTTGACCTTGAAGCCATGAGCATGTTAAATCGAGCACAAGAGCGGGTAGGTAGCAGTCTTGTGTAATTCAGATTTCTAATTGTAGGGGACATATATTTTTAACCCATTTCAGATTTAGGATATAAAGTTTAAAATAGAGTAACATAGTTATCCAGACAATTGAAAGGAATAATTCATTTATCTTAATAAACTAGCTATTTTAGATGAAACAATTTTTGAATCTAATCCTGATGATTGATTACTTTAGTGGTTCAGTTTGCCTTTTATTTGTAGACTTAGATGAAAATATTACTATGGAACAAGTATCTGTTCAGCATTTGGAGAGAAGAGACTTAATTAGGATGTGAATGTCTTTGTAAGCAAGTCGTACTTAGTCTGATGTTTGCATTTGGGGGCAGAAATTTTTAGAGCCCAAACTTTTCCTTTTTTTTAATTTTTAATTTTTTACTTTATTGTTTAGTGAAATATTAGGAATAAAACTTAGTTAAATTTATAACCATATTTTAAACATTAGCTATCTTTGCTTTTTTATCTTCATTTCTATTTTTTTTTCAGATTGATGAGGTTCAAGGTGCCTATTTTTAAAAATACGTAAATTAATGTCTTAAAATACATTTAGGTGATAGATGGAAGAAGAGGGAGAAATCTTGTTTCAAAATAGGTTAGCTGGGCATTATCTGTTTTGTTTTTTCAGTTTCAAACATTTCTTGGGGAGCAAGAAAGCTTCCTTTGTATTTTTTCTTTTAAATTCCTCTTGCCCCTATGCCAGAATAGCAAGAATGGTTTCATGTTGTTTTTGTTTCATTTTTGGAGAAGCTTTGTTTACAAATCTTGTCAGAATTGGAGTTCATTAAATTTTCTTCATTTTTTAAAAACAGCAAAATTCACACAAAGTGGTGATTTAAACTTTTAGTAACTTAAAAAACACAAGACGTTTAGGGAAGTAGCATAATTCAGGAGAAAGAACACTGGAGATGGGCAGAAGACCTGGGTTCGTAACCTGCTTCTTAGTGTTATTACCTGTGTGATCTTGGGCAAGTCGATTAGGTTTCTTGCACCTCAATTTCTTAATCTGTAAAATGAAGGAATTGGATTTTGTGGCCTTTGAAGTCTCTTAGCTCTGAATGTATGAACTTCTGGCGTGGGTTTGAAGCTTACTGTGACTTTGGACCCCCTTTGGATTTTAATTCCTCATCTGTAAAATAAAGGGGTTGGACTAGATTGACCTCCATGATCCTTTACAGCTCTAAATCTATGATCATAATCCAGTTGTTAATGTCATTATTTAAAAATTCATTGTTTCTAATTTCTGTTTATCTTAAACTGAGCATATATATTGACAAGGTAAATGAGATTGTTTTTAATAATGGAATTTATTCATCTTAATTTATTCAAATGTGATTACTTGCTTTCTTTAGATTGATGCCTGGGCTCAGCTCAACTCAATACCAGGCCAATTCACAGGAAGTACAGGAGTACAAGTTCTGACACAAGAACAATTGGCAAATACTGGTGCTCAAGCCTGGATTAAAAAGGTATTCATTATGCAGATGGACACATGCATCCAAATAGAATCCTAAAACATTTAAACAATTTTAAAGTGCATGAGTGAGAAACCTATTGTCTGACTCTAACTGAAATTCATAAGTAAATTTGCTATGTATATATACTCTAGGATGGACATTGAAGATGGACCTGATCCATGGAAAAATGGCAAATGTTTAAAACTGGCTCATGATCCACCCAGTTTATATCCTTAGGTCATTTTAAAATTTATTATTGTTGTTGCTTTTGGTGGTGGTATTTTTGTTAACCATTTTTTGAGTGCTAACTGTGTGCCAGGTGCTGTAAAGAATATTCCACAGTTCCTGTTGGGCTACTAATCTAATAACTTAAAGCGGTGGTTCTCAAATTTTTCCTCATCATGGGACGCGTGAAAGGTTTATCTTTGGTGGATCACTACCCCTAGGATCCCTCTATCACCTCCTGTCTTCCATCCACTGTTTTTTCCCTGAATTCCCTGCCCCTACCCTAGTGCCTGCACCCTCCCACAGAATCCCTCAGCCCCAGTTCCTCACCCCTTTTATGACCTCCAGCCCCTCTCCTATTTCCCATTGATTCTTAGTTGGTTTTAGGCAGAAGTAGTGGGGAGATTCCCAGCTCTAGAAAAATTGCATGTGGCAGTGTTGCCATGGGACTGGAGGGTTGGGGGAGGATGGCTGGAGATTGGCAGTGGTGGGATTGGCAGTGGTGATGGGGTGGGAATTGGGGGTGAAGGGTTGGAATGGGGAATGCTATGGACCACCAATCAGGCCCTCATGGCCACTGGTGGTCCACAGACCTCAGATTGAGAACCACTGATCTCAGGAGAACAACAGGATATTTAAGACCCTAAAAACAAAGGGAGTGGATGGACGACTCGTGCGGCGAAGACATAGGTGCATCTGTTTTCAGATTTCTGCAATAAAATCTGCGGACTCCACCTACAGCTACCTCATTGTTGGGGGAGCCTTAGGTGGTTAAGGAAGGGCTTCCTGAAGAAATGAATTTTTCGGCATGATGATGGAGGAAATTGGCTTGGTGGGCGGGTGATGGGAATTTGTTTCAGGAGTATTGGCATCATACCAGTGCTGAAACTGGGAGGCAGCGTGGTCTAAAGGCCTGGGAAGGGTTCTATGTCCGGCTCTACCTCTGACTCCTTGTGTGATCTTGGGCAAGTAACTTCTTGGCGCTCCAGAATCTCCAAATGGAGACGATAACATTTATTACCTGCCTCAGAGGGTTGTGAGGCATAATGAGATATGGTACATATATACTAAGCTAAGGTGTTGAATTTGAAGGTATTGTTGTTATTTGCTAGTTGCTCCAGGCACGTGTACATAATAAATAACTTGATTGGTTCACCTCTGAAATATTAGATTTTATAGAACATCATTTTCACAGAGCCAGTATTGAACTTTGGGTGTTCTTTGCTTGCTGTTTTTGAAAATAGCTGCATGACAATGTGTACAATGAGTAACTGGCCAGATTAACTTCCTCTGTGACTCTTTAGTGGAATTACTTTGTATTTAATTCTCTGGAGACACTTCTTGAAGAGTTTGGATTAGAAACTGACATTATTATTTGAAGTTTTTAAAACACATAGCACTTCATTTAGATACATTTTAAAACATGATAATAGGATAAAAACTACTTTCTTATAGCATTTGAAAAATGGCGTTCTTTTTTTCTCAAAATTTGTCCACTTAATCTACTTCTATAAAGTTTTCTTATTATATTTTATCTCTGAAGAGTGAATGCTTTTTAGGAAATTAGAATTAGAGGATACACTTATTTGACCTTTAGGGTATATTATGATCCCACAGCTCTGAACATTGTTGGGTAGAAATATCTGAGAACTTTCACTTGGAAGATTTCCATTTTGATTTTGGTAGTGAAGTGGTGACTGTGACTGATCATGGAATAGAGTATATTTCTAAGAGTAATAATTTTTAAAAGCCTGTACTATGTTGATGCAGTAGTTGGCTTCTTCAAATTTTTCCTCCAAATTTTTTTCCGTTTTTATCTTCAGTGTAATAGGTTGCTTGTAGGTATTTAAAATGTCCTTTATATAAAACATCTAAAATTCAGATCCTAGTATGAGAAATTCTAGTTAGAATATCCCATTTGAAATTTTGTTGTCATAGACAAAAGCCGTAATGGTGTTTTTTCATCAGTAAAATTTTGTATTTGTATTACTAAAATAAGTTTTGTACCTCAAATGAACTTTTGAAAAGAACATTTTCCATATTAAAAGGCCATACCTACATCAAGGAAGGGAACTGTTGTGATGATGCAAACTAATTTTGAAAGTGTAGCATCTTCCCTGACAGAAAATATTCTATGTTCATTTATTTTGAGTTGCTTTTGATGATTAATTATTAAAAGGACCCATAAACTTTGTTTATTCATATTATACTATAAAAACTAACGTTTAATTGATCGCTATAGGGATTTGTGATAGCCTTTGTTTTTTCTTCTTGCTACAAAATAGTCTTAAATGTTAATATCTTAATGAATATTTCCATTTTCCATTTACCCAATTGTAGAAATTGGATTTAAGATCTAAAGTCTTTTCTTTGCTAAAGAGAAAGGAGGCATTATTGCTTTGTTCATAAGTAAATGTGATGTTGTATTGGTTGGTATATTTTCCAAAACTAGTTTAGGAATTTTGAAATTTCTGTGATATGAAATCGTGAGATGAATTAGCCACGTTGTCAACTACATATAAGAAATAAAACATGGTAAAGAATTCAGAAGAAGAATCAGAAGCCTAGGTTGCTCTGGAGTTTGCTTTTGAATTGTGCAGTGCATTATGCTCTGTACAGTGCCTTCTTTAGGGAGAGGTTGGTGGAAAAGAGGGGTGGGGATGAACCTGGAAGTAGGTTTAAATAAAAAAAAAAGTGTGTAGCATCAAGGCAGTTTAATATATCAGCATTAACTAAATTTTCTTTTCATACACATACTCTGTATGGCCTGCACCAGTTGAGGAATTTTCTAGCTCTAAATCTATGATTTTGAGCCTGAGGAACTGAACCAGGGCTATATATATATATATATATATTTTTTAAATCTCCACAGCCACCTCCTTCCATCAGAGCACATTGATAAACTTAATGTCCAATTGTGATTTTTTGGCATATGTTCCCCCAGTAGCTAAATATCTGAGGGAAACAAGATCACACAGCTTCAGTGTAGTTTGGGACCATTTTTTAGAATTAACTTAGCAACAACAGGAAGTGTAAATTTTATGGTAGTTGTAACTGTATATTGTCATTTCCTGTTTTGATAAGTTAATAATTCTTACTGACAAACTTGCTAGATCAGTTAAAAGTAAAGTTTTTAAAAAGAGAGAAGAAAAAAAGCACATTATGCATTTGGAACAATTGCTTCAGTAGAAGTCAACTCTTGTATCTTCATTTTGGGTATATCTAGATGCCCTTTAATATATTTCTTACTGTATGAAAATACCTGACTGTGTTGAAAATGCCAGTGTATTGTGTATTTTAAGACATTAAGCAGTTTGCTGCTTTGATGGAAATTATGGTTCAGTGGGTTGGATACAGGAGAGATGATAGTTCACAGAATAACCTGTGAACTTTCACCCCTCTATATGGAAACTTGTTTCAGGGCCAAATGCTTGTAGCTGCCTTCTTGCCCCGGTCAGTGCCAGCCCTACTATTCACAACACTGCGGCCACCGAGGCCTAGGTATGTAAACATTTAAGGAAGTTTTTTAAAGTCTTTTAACCTCAGGTTTTAAAAGAATTCAGTTTGGTATACTTACAGTGTGTCTGTGATTGTCATTACTATTGATAGACATGTAAACATGTACGAATAATTTTAATATTGATTTGGATTGTCTTAAGTAAAACCTTTATACTTGTTCTATGGTAGAATTTGGAAGAATTTTGGACAAAAATATGCTTCAACATTTGTCTGAACTTTATTTCTAAATGTTTTCTGAGTTTTTTTGTTCATTAACTAGGTACACCTGGGAAAGTTAATATTGTCAAATATTTTAACACTGCCTTTTTTTTATTTTGCAAGCTAAGAAGAGATACCAGTGAACGTAAATAGTGGATGAAAAAAGGAATGTTCTAATTTTTTTGGACATATGGGCCATTGTTTTAAAATTGCCATTTTAGTTTGAATCATCGTAATCAACTTTCCAAAAAACCCTATTATTTAATACTTTAAAAAATTAGAACATAGAAACTCCAGTATGGGTAAATCATGGAAATATTCATTTATTGCTTTATTCTATGTAACATCTAGAAGTAAAGTGAGATAATTTTAGACAGTTGCCTGTGTGTTCATAATCAGATTCTAACTTTAGAATTGGGACATTTTACCTCTCTTTCTTTGGATAGGATCAGTTCTTAAGAGCAGCCCCTGTAACTGGTGGAATGGGAGCCGTTCTGATGAGAAAAATGGGCTGGAGAGAAGGAGAGGGATTAGGAAAAAACAAAGAAGGAAATAAAGAGCCTATTCTAGTTGACTTTAAGACAGACCGAAAAGGTAATTCTTTGACTTTTTTGAAGCTTTATGTAATTTGTTATATTTCATTACTCTGTATTTTTAAATTATAGTAGTATGCTTTTTTAAAGTACAGTAACATTTGAACCTGGTTTTTCGAATTTGTATAGATGTTTGGAAATAGTTGCCATATTTTCAGTTTTATAAGTACCTTTTCAGAATTTGGGGGATGTTTTCTTTATAACTGTAGTTTGACTATATCAGCTTTGTCAGCAGCCTTGAATTTTATTTATTTATTTATTGCAAAATGAGTTTGTATTTCTTGAGTGTAAGGCATCAGCATTATCAATAAACATAACAGACTCTATATATAATGTTTCAAATTTTAGGTTATAGTTATTTGTTTAAAAGCAACAAGGTTATCGTATTCTGAATGATTAGGGCATACTCAGTTATACTAATTTGTTTCCAAGCTTTATTAATGATAATAATAATTTCATTTTTTCTTTTTCTCTCCTTCACCATAAATTTTTTTCTTTCACTGCCCTTATTTTCTTACAGAATTGTTTTAAATACTCCAGGAACTCTGCCATACCACATCATGATTCCTTCAGAAATGTCATTTTTATTATTGCACCTTTTCCCTGATTTCCTGCTTTGTTAAAAGTAGCTTAGGGATGAGTAACAATGAGTACTTTTCCTTGGGTTGGGGCTAGAGATTAGAAGACTATCTTTAATGAACTGATACTGCCTAGTGGGGAAATATCACCATAGCAACATTCTGTTGAATTCAACATCATCAGAATAGTTGCCTATAAGCTTCAGAAAGGGTAGAGCAAGTACAATGGTGCCTTAATAATCAGACTGCATAAAAATTTTTAAATTAAAATTTACTTTCAGCTGAATTATCCTTATTTCATTGGCTCTCTGTGGATATTCCTTCACTGGTCTAGATCATTACAATTTATCTTTGCCCTTCCATAAATTCTTCATAGAGGCTCTTTTCAACCAGTAGCAGACCTTCTCTGAATATTTGGTTTTGTTTTGTTTAGTTTAATTTTTGATATTTTGTGAATAACAATGAAACTTTTGAATTGTCCATCTATTATTCCTCACTGTCTGACTGGTCCACCTTTTCCAGTCAAATTTGTCTTTCATGACTTTGTCAGAGCAAGTCATTCTTGGTAATAGGTTGCTGCTGCCTTTCTGTATCCCAGCATGCATCTTTCCGCTCTTTGTTCACAATGAATATAGAATTAGCTATACAGTCACTGAGGGAATGTTCTTCTTAAGAAGATGGTCTTTTGTAGCAGGGAGTTCCTTGGGACCATTGAAAGTGCCAGTGCACGCACATTGTTCTCCAATTCATTGTCTTGGCAATTCTGCCATCATCCATCTGCAGGGCCTATCAAAAGATGGAGATGATTGAGTAACTCATCAGACTGCCTTTGTGATCAATGCTTGTTTTACAGTTATCTTTGTAGTTGTCAGTGTTTTTTGTATGAACTTAAAAGTATGCATGGGAGATTCCTTGATTTTGCTTTAGTGAATCACATTGATTGTTAAAATTAACAAACTATAAACACAATGGGATCATGTATTCTCTGTCCTTTTTAGTCAGTTGGAGATTGAATATTTGCTCTAACCTAGAAAACCGTCATCAAAAAGCATCTATGGCCCCTTTTCATTACAGCTACCCTGTTCACATGGATAAATGTTTTGATGAAGTAGGCCTATTGGTTATTAGTAAGTTACACTTTTAAGGTAGTATGAGCCAGAGTCTTTTATATTCTCTTGTTTTTTGTTTCCTCATTTGAGGTATCTTAGAAACTTGTTCCTGAATGTCTTTAAGATTGTGATCTGCAGCATAAATTTCCTTGGTATATATTTGATGAAAGCCAGATTTTCATGAGGCACCTTGCTTCATCATCTTTTCATGATGTTACTTGTAATCTTCTATTATTATTTTCTAAAATGTTCTGCATTTGAGCTTATGTTCTGAGTCGTTGTTGTCTTTGACTTCCAAGTCTCTGCTTGGCAAAGAGTTCAAGTCTTTATTGGCTAATGTAGTTTCTGGGCTCTTCACCTCCTTACTGTGGTTTTTTGCCATCTGTTAAATTTCTCCAAGAAGTGGAGATGATGAGTATCTTCACCCATACTCATTTCATATTAGAATTGTAATTGTATATAATGTCTGCTCATTTTTATTGTTCTAAGCTGGTGTTAATTTTGACCTTTTCTTTGATGGTAATGACACAGACAAAAGATTCTGAAATGACTTCTCTGTCTGTCACCAGTTTCCTGTTGAGCTGTAGACATCTGATTTTGTGTGTGTAGTTTTTGTTCTATGCTTACCATGCTCTGTCTTCTGACTCTTTTCTAAAGAAAATATTCAAGTCTATATTCATTTCCTAATTCCAGTCTGTAGTTTTTTTTTGTTTTGTTTTGTTTTGTTTGTTTTTTGCTGTGCTTCTCTGTGCCATCCTTCACAACGAAGTTATTGAGTATCAAGGTATTTGTTGGACTTGATTTAGAGTATCTTTTCAGGTTCCTCACAGAATTTCTCTGCTTCGTGCTTTGCCACAGATGTTGGTCCATAAGCTCACAACTATCTTTATGATAGTTTCCTTGCTTACACTCATTGTGAGCAGTAAAGTGACGTGACTGATCTGATGTCCCATTAAATTACATCTTAATTCCCTTGTGTGTACCAGGGAACTGATTCTGCCAGCTTTGTTTCTCTCTTTGTGGAAAATGGGTGAGCTATCTTTTCTTTTAGCTGCAACTTTTTCCAAGTCTTCTGAATTAATTTAAAATTAAAATGTCTATAAGAGAAATCTGTATCTTACAGACATCTAGCTCTTAGATTCAAAATAATGTGAAGGGAGTAGGGATAAACATTAAAGACCAATCCTCTCATTATACATATGAAGAAACTGAGGACAGAGTAGTTAAGTAATGTACCTTAGTTGGCACACATACAGAAGGGAGTGGAAGAAGTGGGCCTCTGGCTTCAAAACCAGAGCCTTTTCTACTGTACTATGTTGGTTTGGTTCCTTCAGCAGTATATGAATTCATTAGTCTTAGGTACCAAGTGTGCTGATTTAGGAACCCAGAGTCACTTCCATATTATGGTAATATATTGGAGTAGAGAAATGTGACTTACCTATTTAGTTAAAGTTGGCAGAAAATTAGGCTACATTTTGTGTCTAATTGCCTACTTTCAGTAAATGTATCAGTGACTTGGGGTGGCCACTAATTCTGTATGACAGACTTGAACATCAAAATTACTCTCATCTGTAATGGGCTCATATTTATTGAGTCCTTGCTATTTCTCTTTAACTTGAATATGAAATTTAGTGTAGTGATTATTCTCAGAATTAAGTGTAATACATGTCATAGAATCACAGTCTTCAAAATTACACAGTTAACATTTTGCACTGGATCATTCACATACAAATTGATTTTGAACAGAATTATGGAAGGGAATTTACAAATAATCTAGTTAACTTCACCCTACCTAAGCCCTCCAAGTTTTTACAGGCAAGGAAGCTCAATTTAAAATGACTTGACTAAAGTTATACAACTAATGAACCCATATGGAGGATGTTGGTAAATTAGAAAAAGACTATTATTTGGCATAGAAATAAAACTTTCATGTCCATGTGTAATTCATTGAAGCAAAAATCCTTGGGATTTTAGTTGATTTTGGGTTTGTAGAGAACTAAAAAAATTATATTAGGGAAGGGATTTTTGAAAACTCCCAAGGATTATGTGATAAGTTGTCATTGTCCTAAGATGGTTCTGTAAGCAGTGTTTGGCTATTTGGGAAGGAAACCAGGAGAAAAAATACATGTGTAGATTCAGTGTGAAGGATGTAGGTTTGAATCCTAGCTCTTCTGCTTACTTGTGTGATTTTCGTGTAAGTCAACTTAATTTTTCTGGGTCTTAGTTTCCTCATCTCTGATAAAATTAGGTGTTTGGGCTAACCAGTCTTATAAGATGACTTGTAACTCTTTTTGATTACACATTGCTTGGTGAAGATGTTCAGTATGTATACATTGAGGGAATGGTCTGTGGATATTTCCAAGAATGTTATTTTTTTCACTTCTCTTGTTTCTTTCTTTTCCAAAAATACATAGCTAATATAAGTGTTTTAAAGTTCCCAGATATTTATAAATGCTTACTTCTTGGAATTAAACATTTTAAAAAATCATTCCTGAGGTTTCATCAGTTATAGGGAGCTCTGGGTGAGAAGCAGCCTCTATCAGTGTTGATTGGTACCTGCTCTCTACAGTTTAGTCTTAAGAGTAAGCAATGCACTATGCTCTTCTCATCTCCCTATTTGACAGATGAGGGAAGGTTAAGTTTTGTGGTGTTAATAGCACTTTTTGTATAGGGTAGGATTTTATTTAGCAAGTAAAGCTAATAGTTTAGTTCTTGTCTTGAAAACTATTATTTAACAAATGTTGATTTTTTTAAAAAGACATTTAGCTGGTATTCTCAGATTTTTTTTGGTGGTGTACTTCAGTATGCTGTAGTATGAGTAGATTAGTAGAAGGATCATATAGATGAGGCACCTCAGAAATGTCAGATTGAACTGGGAAAACATTATAGGATTGATATTAATCATTATATTAAGGTAACTTGGCATGTGGCTTAAAAGACTTGACAGCCCTACTGCAGATTTGTTTTAATGCAAAAATGTCTGCCACAAATAAATACTTGAGATTTATGGTAGTTTCATGTCTTGTTCAGGTCTTGTTGCCGTGGGGGAGAGAGCACAAAAAAGATCTGGAAACTTCTCTGCTGCGATGAAGGATCTGTCAGGTGAGAGTACGTTGCTTTTAATTTTTTTCTGTTTTCATTAAACTTTCATAATTTATTCATTAAAACTGGTGAAATTAGTTTCTGATCAGTTAACTTTTGGGTCTTAGGTAAACATCCTGTATCTGCATTGATGGAGATTTGTAATAAAAGGAGGTGGCAACCACCTGAATTTCTCTTGGTTCATGATAGTGGCCCTGATCACCGCAAACACTTTCTCTTTAGGGTAAGCATACAATTCTAAGACTCTAAAAATAACAAGGGGGATCTCTTTAATTTATCAGCTTTTTTGTAGTTGTGACTAAATTGGCTTAGATGGGAAAGGGGGGCGGAAGTTATCCTTCATTGGTGATGGTCAGAATTTGGGTGGGGTCGGCACTTGGATTGTAGGTCTTTGATTCCTTGATGTTAGATGCGTTTGAGGCCTCTGAAAGTATGTCATTTTGACATTATTGCTTAAAAGATGAGAGTTTCATAAAAAAGTTTTTAAAAAGGGAGGAAGTGGATATGAGAGTGATCAGCTACTGAACTTTAAATTTGGCATTTATAGATAAGAAACAAGCTTTAAATTTTGAGTCCCCTTTCCAAGTGCTGGCTTGAGATTAATTTGACAGGGTGTTAAGGTATGGGTTTTGCATTTTATAATCTCCTAGATATTAGTGAAAAATACAAAGCTTATAGATATTAAAGTTTGATGCTGTTCTTATTGTATGTTTTTCTTGAATAGGTATTGAGAAATGGAAGCCCTTACCAGCCCAATTGTATGTTTTTCTTGAATAGGTATTGATAAATGGAAGCGCTTACCAGCCCAGCTTTGCCAGCCCTAATAAGAAGCATGCTAAAGCCACAGCAGCTACTGTGGTTCTTCAAGCAATGGGCCTTGTACCAAAGGACCTCATGGCTAATGCCACTTGCTTCAGGAGTGCCTCACGTAGATAGAGATTGAGGTTTTATATTAATCATTTCGGATAATTTTACTCTGCATCAGAAATGTATTTCTTCTTTAATGTTGTAAATAATTTGGCAACTTAGACATTGTGTAAAAAGCAATCTGTACAAACATCTCCAAGCTTTGGTTTTGTACCATGAAAATTGTATTTAACCATACAGGGTTTTGGTATGTTTATATTGTTTACCTTAGTGATGTATTTGTTTAAGTGGCTTAACATCAAAACAATTGTTTGAAGGCATCAGTAATCCTAAGTGTGGAATGTTAAATAACGCTTTTATACTGTATTTTGTACTATGATGTAATTCTTTCCCCTTATGGCTAGGCTGCTGTAACACTTGCCTATAATCAGTGAAGGGCTGTGCACCTTAGACTATTTCATGAAGGTTCTGCTGGACAGATATTGGGCCAGTGTTATTGGATAATCGGAGTTCTGTTCCACAGGGCTAATGCTACCATTTTTCCCTTTAAATTTTATTAGGGTTAACAAATATGGTATGCTGTGTTACAGTCAGCTTTATGTCCTGTGTTCTAAAATAAAGGATATTAAGCCAGACTGATGCCATAAGAAGGAAGAAGTCCAAAATGAAGACCCACTAGAATTCCAATGCAGACGCCAAGAAAATTTAATGGCATTGAGTTGTGATGTAGTTTTACTTTAATGTGCATTTTGAATTTCAGCTACAACTAGATAGACTCAAGATGATAATGCAAATGCTGTAACCAACTTATCTAATAAAATCAGCACCAGGCCACTATTTTGTTGACTGCAAAAATAAGTTCATGTTAATTTAGGGTCTAATAGAAAATTTCATTTCATATGTGCATTATAGTGGTACTCACATGCTGTCTTTAAACTTTATTTTACAAAATGCTTAAGGCCCAAATACAAACTTCTGGAATAAATGTGGTGTTTTTCTTCTTTCAGCTGCAGTAACAGATTACACTATCACTTGATACCCACTGAAGGGAAAATAACTTTATTTTATAAAAACATACACATTAACCACACTTTACATAAACTATACTAAAATGCTGCTTTAACTATATGAAATTTATCTCACAAGCAGATATTTTAGCATAACCTACAGAAAAATTCCTAAATTTTCTAGGATAAAAATAGCAATGTAGGAACCAGTTGAGTATCTATAATCCTCATCAAAATCCATTATGAGGTAGTTTCTCAGAATGTTATTACATCAAAGTAAGCTTTCTACAATCTATCATGGCCAAACAAAACATTCTTCTCATTCATTTGGAGGTATGATCAGACTAGGAAGTGAAGTGTCTCATTTTCTCCCGACGTGTTATATTAAAGACGTTACCTTACTACACAAACCTATTGCAAGATTTGGATATTGTTCCTTTCTTACAAACCCTGAGACAAGCACTTTCAAACAGAGAGATATGTTTAGATTGCTTAATTTTGGGAAGATGTTTCTTAAAAGTTGGCAGTTAATCTCATTCCACTTGTTTCAAGACTTCCAATTACAAGCATAATTATCCATTTCCATGAATCGTAAAGATGATTTTCCTAGTATTGGTAACTGGGTAAGTTGACTTAGAGTTTTAAGATGCAGTCCACAATTTGTAAGCTCCTTTTCAAGGACTTCCTGTAAAAATTCACATGTTTATTTAAAAAAATACATTTGCTTTGGCTACTACAGAAATTTTAAATTAGGAACTCTTCCTAAAAACACATATTTAGAACAGCATAATCATGCTGGGCATCAAAGGTTTCATAAAAAATTTAAAGGTTTTGTGAATGTTAACCTATACAATCAGTTTCTGAAAAGCTCAAATCAGGCTCAAGAAATACAGCCTTTTGGAAGCAAGCATCCTATGAACCATTAATAACTTTTCTAGTCTAGACATTTTGAAGGTATAGGATATTTTTAAAAAATTAAATGTAGTAGGATTCTGGGAATTCAAGTGAATAAAGCAACAAGAAAAGCCAACAAGCTAAAGGGTCAGCAGGCATTGTTTTTAACATTCATTATACTTAACATATTCTCTAGTCTCAATAATCACAAATGGACAAGGGACAATTCTAGGTGACTAATATTCAATTAGTCACAAGTTGGCATTCTGTGCCATTCCTTAATTCCCCAAGCCAGCTTCACAATTTCACTTTGTAACTTTTTCAGTTTGGAATAATGGAGTTCCTTAATAATCAGATAGTCTACTTGCCTTGTTTGATATTTTTTCCATTTGAGTACATGTGTTAAATATAGATGTTGGTTCATGAGTATATAATCCTGCAGAAAAAGATCCTTTTTGTGCAGATTTCAGCAGCATAGTCAATGAATGCAGAGAATGAGGCATGATAGGGCCTGTAATCTCCAAACTAAATTGATCTTTATAACCAGTATAAACTGGTGTTTTCACATTTACTGTTCGTGCCTGGGTACAGGTTGAAGAAAAAGAAAATGATGACAATGTTATAAAATTCAAGATAATGCCTTTCCTTTTTTTTTTTAAACGTACAATCACATATTAGCCTTTTCTTTTATAATGTTCCTCTAACACTGAAGAAGAAAAAGCAAGTATAGTTCTATGTTTTACTGGACATTGACTGATTTAAGTAAAACGTGAGCATCTCTTTTAAACAAACCCCCTCTTCTCCACCTCCCACAAGAGATGGAATGAAGTCAATGATTGAGTTTTTTTGTCTTAAAAGTTTCTACAAAGTTTCCTTGATTAAACTTTACAGATAAGAAATGAAGAGCAAAAATGAAATTAATTTTCCTAAAGTGACTGACAATGTGGTAACACTTCCATTAGTTAAAAGTATTTTACAGGAGAATTATCAACCCTCTTCAGAACAGGACTTATATAAAGTATGTTTGTGAGAAATTCCTCAAAAACATCAGATGAAAGATTACAAAAACCCAAAAAGTAAAGGACTGTAATAACAGAAAACAGAATACTTTCAGCTCAGCCAGAATGCAGGCATGGGGTTAGTAAAGGTCTTTTTGCTTTTTTTTTTTTTTACCTTGAGCATTTGCATTGTGGCACCTCGGAAAGCTATTGGAGACAATAGTGTCGGTGGAAGTCCTGCCTGAGGACCTGAGGTGGCAACTAAACTCTTGCAATTTATCAAGAAGTTTAGCAACGTAAAGGTGTTGATTCCTTTTACCAGTACAATAGACTCAGGCCTATGATCCACTTGCACCTCATTTTTCTCTTTACGACTAATATCATCAGTCAAGGAAACTTAAAATATTTTAAACATCAATGCCAAGAAACCATTGACTTAACTCTTCCATTAGAAATAAAGATCTGCTTCGTAATCCTCTACTACTAGCAGGCAATATGCTAGACATTGGGGCCATAAAGAGAAAAACTGTGGTGGAAAGAAGAGACATGCAATCAGTAAGTTTCTACTGCATGCTAGGCACTAAGGAAACGTGGACAAAGAATGGAACAAGGCAATAACGGGGATAATTGGGAAGGTGGTGCTTGAAGGAGGGAGATGGGGAGGGGGAGAGAGAGAGAGGGGGAGGGAGGGAGAGAGGGGGAGAGGGGGAGGGAAGGGGAGAGGGGGAGGGAGGGAGAGAGGGAGAGAGAGGGAGGGAGAGGGGGAGAGAGAGAGGGAGAGGGGGAGGGAAGGGGAGAGGGGGAGGGAAGGGGAGAGGGAGAGAGAGAGAGGGAGGGGGAGGAGAGAGAGAGGGAGAGGGGGAGAGAGAGAGAGAGGGAGAGGGGAGAGAGAGAGAGAGAGGGAGAGGGGGAGAGAGAGAGAGAGAGGGAGAGGGGGAGAGAGAGAGAGAGAGAGAGAGAGAGAGAGAGAGAGAGAGAGAGGAGAGAGAGAGAGAGAGAGAGAGAGAGAGAGAGAGAGAGAGAGGTTTTAGAACATCAAGTAGGTCAGTTTGGCTGGTGTGTATGTAAATGGGCACTAATATGTAGAAAGGAGGGTTGGAGGTGGATTATGAAGATGCTCAACTGGCTTTTGTATTTTATCTAAGAAGCAACAGAAGCTTTTGAAAAGCAGAAGAGTGGCATGAATCTAAGAATATAACTTAAGCAGTATAGAATGGATTAGAGAAAAAAGAATGCATGAAGAAAGACTACTGAGGCTATTACAAGCTTGAGGTGAAGAAAGACTGAACTAGTGTGATTTTGGTCTAGAGTGAAGAAACGGGAAAAGATGGGAGATGGTATGAAGGAATAATTAACAATCTCTGGCAACTGACTGTACATGGAGATTAAGGAAGAGGGAAAATTTCAAGTTTGGAAACCTAGGACTGCGGCAGCCTTACTTGGTAAGTCTGAGATGCCTGTAAGACACTCAGTTCAAAAATGTCCAGTGGCGATGAGGGCCTGGAATTCAGAAGAGAACCAAAGTCTGGATATATAGATCTGAAAATCATCTACATGGAAAGGATAACTGACTCCATGGGAACAAAAGGATCCCTGAAAGGGAAAAGAAAAAAAGTTTTTGTGTATAGCCAGTTATGGGAAATGTATGGATGATGAATGAGTGGGAACAAAGAGAATGAAGTTAAAGAACAGCTAGAGGATCCAAGGTGGGTCCATTTTCAGTCATTCTGATCTATATCATGTCATCAGACACAGATGGTTCCAGAGGACAAAGTGAAGCTGGTGACCTTGCAAGGCCCTCCTGCACTAAAATCCAATTCACTTGCAAGTCTTGGCATCCTCTTCCTGACGTCATGGAAGGACAGACAAACAACAACAACAACAACAACAACAACAACAAAGGATCCAAGAATGGGAGTGTCATGAAAACCCAGAAAAAGTAAAGAATAGGTAGGAAGATATCATATTTAGTGGTGCAAAATGCTGCAATAAGAGGGGGCTTAACAAAGGATCATTAAACTATTAAGAAATTACTGAGGACTTTAATTACTTCTCCACTTATAAATCATTTGCACTAGAAATTAAATAGGACCAAAACATAGATGTTGTTTTTATCAATTTAGTTTAATTAGACTTTCAGTTCAAGGTTCAATAAAGGAGCAGGCCATTTTTCATGGAAACAAATAGTTTTTTTTGTTTGTTTTTGCTAGGCAATGGGGTTAAGTGACTTGCCCAAGGTCACACACTAAGTGTCAAGTGTCTGGTCTGATACTGAACTAGAAATTAACTTAGGTCCTCCTGATTCCAGGGCCAGTGCTCTATCCACAGTGCCACCTAGGTGCCCCATGAATAGGCTTTAAAGCACTACATTTATACTAAAGCAAAAAAAGTTAGTTAATTTCTGAAAAGTTAAGTACCCATCATATGAACAGCAGCAATTAAAAGGATACAGCTTGAGAGAGATGTCTGGTTTTTTAATCTTATCCTGTACACCCATCTCTTCCAGCCAGGAAAAACTTTCCTCTTCATCCTCATCACTAATAAGTTGTTCCCTAGAAATATATCATATTTCGTTTTAGGTTCTTGTTTTATATAACTCACAAAATTCCATAAAATTATAATACTGGATTTATGATTAATGAAAATTATTTTAATTACATACTCTTCTGGTTCTGTCTTACATTCACTCTCTGCTACATGTACACTTGTCTCAGATACTTTTTGTTTCCGTTGACCATTTTGTTTTATTAAAGGCAAAGAAAATTCAATACCTGGGCAAGAAAAACAAGAGTAACAATCAAATTTTATTTCATTTGATTTTTATAAATTTATGTTGCCTTATTCGACTTTAAGGAAACCCTAAACACCTTACATTTCTATGTAATGTGCCACAATGATTTGCATTACAACAGAATTTATCTTCTGCAAGTAAATTATACTTTAAATACAGATTATTATGCACTTAACAGAAAGCCTGGGAAGGTGAGCAGATAATCTTAAAGCTTATAATGCAAACAACAGTTTAAAAAATTAAAAAAGATAAAAAGCCCTCCTAGAAACAGGGCAAATATCTCAATTTACACACATTTTTTAATGAAAACATCAACACAAAGTAAGATACTATTATACGGTGCCTCTGAACCTAATGAAAAAAAGTACATTTACCTTCATTTTTCATAGCTTCTCTTAAACCTCTGGTTGTGGGTGACAAGACAGCTGTAACTATATCATTTCCTCCTAGCCCTGCTGCACGAAACAGCACAGTAAATTGATAGGTACAAACATAGAAATAGGGACAAAGTTTTGTTTTCAGTAGATTATACAGAGAAGTGAAGCTGATGGACCTATGAATGAAAGAAACAATTTTTACTTTGAAATTTTAAAATGACAAAAACCCCAATGTTTATTTTAAACCATCCAGTTAAAAACTTAAAACCATTTCAAAGTTTGTGAGCTTTTGCAATCTACCCATGTTACCAAAAATGATAAATATCTTCTATTTTAATTACTAGACTGAAAGTCAATCCCAGCTTAAAGAACCTTAAGTTCAACAAACATTTATTAGACATTTTAAGGGATAAAAAAAAGTTTGAAATAGCTGCTGAAATAAAGAAGGTACCTAAGGAAAAGTCATAGTACTTTAGATCTGGGAGGGATCTTCTAGTAGAAGCAATTTTACAGGTGAGGAAATGAAAGCCTGAAACTGTTAGGTGACTTAATGAGACATAAAATCACCTCTGGGATGGAATCACTCATCTTAAAAATATTTCACAGATGCCCATCAATTGGGGAATGGCTGAACAAGCTGTGGCATATGAATGTAATGGGATACTATTGTGCTATAAGAAATGATGATCAAGCACATTTCAGAAAAACCTGAAAAGACTTGTATGGACTGATGCTGAGTGAAGTGAGCAGAACCAGGAGAACATTGTACATAGTGACAGCCACATTGTTCCATGACTAACTTTGATAGACTTAGCTCTTCTCAGCAATGCAAGGATCTAAGACAACTCCAAAAGACTCATGATGGAAAGTGCTATCCACATCCAGAGAAAGAACTATTGAGTCTGAATGCAGATTGAAGCATACTATTTGCTCTTTTTTTTCTGCTGTTTTGTTTCTTCTTTCTTGTAGTTCCTCCTATTGCTTCTAATTCTTCTTTAAAACATGACTAATTTGAAAATATGTTTAATAGGAACGTATATGTAGAACCTATACCAGATTGCACACTGTCTTGGGGAGGGAGGAGGGGAATAAAATTTAAAACTCAAAAGCTTATGGAAGTGAATGCTAAAAACGAAAAATAAATTAATTAAAAAAGATGTAGGAGAAAAGCAAAATAATGAAATGAGAAATACATTAAAAAACATTTCACAGAAAGATAACTGGCTTTCTCTTTATCTAGTTCATCTGTAAATCTTGCTAATGGGAATTTTAGGAAAGAAGTGATTAAATGACTTCAAGTTAGTTAAACAAAGCAACTTAGTCAAGTGATAAAAGAAGTACCCAGCTAATCCCCTCAAATTTTAGCTTGTAGTGCTAGCACTTTTAAAGCCAAACATTTTACCAGTGCTCTAGATGTACAAAAACTGATAGGGTAAGCCAATTTTTTGAGCAGCCCCACTCACCATATGTTAGATGTGCTTTGAAACGGATAAGATATCAACAGAAATGATGAAAATAAGTGGAAAGGGGTCAGCAATACCAGACTTCAAACTATACTTTGAATAATAATTTTCAAAACTATTGGTTAAACTACTAGTTAAAAAATCATAGTCAATCATTTGAAAAGCTTAGGTACAGAACATATAGGAAAAAAGAATATAGTTGCATAGATGCAAACTTTTATGGCAAGGATCACTATATGACCAAAACTTCTAGGAAAACTGGAGAGTAGCTTGTTAGAAATTAGGTCTAGATCAACATCTTACACAAAATAGTATAATCAGCTCCATGGATACACGATTCAGATATCGAAGTTCATATCATAAGTAATTCAGAGGAGCAAAGGAGGAAATATGTATGGTTGGCTCATGCTTAAACTAACTGTTAAATAAATGTTTACTAATTTGAATTCAGGGTATTTTATTTGAATATTATTTATTTGAATATCAGATTCTTAGAGAGGCAGCACAGCATAGTAGAGTACTGGATGTGAGAAGGACTTGGGTTCAAATCCTATTCTGACAGTTATTAGGTATTTGAGCGTAGGCAAGTCACTTAATTGTTGAGTTTTAGTTTTGTAATCTATAATATGGTAAGAATAATACCTATACTATCTACGTCATTTAGCCGTGGGGCTTAAATAAGTTAATGAATGAAAATAAGTTTAAACTTAATTAAATGAAAAACAATTTTCAAACCTTAAAGCACATCATTATTACAAAATTAACCAAAAAATCCATAATGTTGCAATACAGTATTTCACTCCATAATTGTTGCAGAGCTTATGACAAATTTTTGAAAAAAGTGGGGTGCAACCATTATGTGAAGGTTAAAAAATTGTGCCAGTATTACTTGTCTTTTAGTTTCCGAGAGTCTCACAACAACTTTTCAAAGCTGGCTTTCTGCAGCTGTTTCCATGCTGTTCAGCAAACACAATTACTTTCAGCTTGAAGCCCACAGAATAGTTTTTATATTTATCCATAATCAGAAAGAAATGCTTCACATGTTAAGGTATCGCTTTCAGATGAACTGTACAAGTTAGCTAGCATGGGAAGATGCCAAGTCTTACCAGGTTATGTGACTTACTCATGGCAGCTTCCCTGGCTCCAGGGTGTGATGGTTATGTAGTGGCAACAATTATTCAATGAAATACAGTAACTCTTAACCATTAATAAGGTGATTTGGTTATTATATATTTCTATGTGCTAAATACAACAGAATAATAAAAAAGAAGTAATGATTTAATTTAGAATTATTTCACTGATCTTACCATTCACTCATTAAAATTTGTTGTAGGCCCTCATCATTTGACCATGGGCTCATTTTTCCAGCTATTTTTCTGTCAGCCCCAATACGTGGAAAAAGTTGTAACCATGGCAGAAAGGGATGAAGCCAATAAATGAGGCTCTGCTGGAATGCACAGCGAAGCTCAGTGGAGAGTCGTGGATCCTAAAATATGTAAGGATTAGTGCTTGGCTCCTAAATTGTGGTGGAAAATTAAAAACTTTCAACTCCTTTAGGTACGCAGGTTTCACAAAAGGAACATTTTCAAGCCACGCAATTCAATACTTCTCTCCTTGATGATGATGATGATGATTTTACCAAAAGTATTATTTCATTTGTATAAGAAGTTCTGGGTGGGAAACTTCCTCTACCAATCCAAGACTGACAACTTCTCTACAACTTGTTATCTCAGAAAGCTCTCTGTGGTAACAGGATGATAAATAACCTGCGCAGGGCACAAAGCCAGGGTGTCAGAGGCAGAGATTTGGAGCAGTTCTTGATCTTGAGGCCACTGTTCTCCACTCATTACACCACAATGCCCCTATTTCTATTTATAGAAAAACTTCACTAATTTAGAATGTGTGGTTAATTATGAAAGGGATAAGCTGCAGTTTAGCTTTATTTAAACAAACCTTTCCTATTTAATGTGAATTAATACTGAGAAAAATAACAAGAAATATTTAAACCGTACATAAACACAAAGCTTTTAAGCCCCCTTTTACTTACAGGACAAGTGACATGCTAATAGCAGATCATCTGTAGTTAGTGATTTAGCCTGCAAAGGACACTTCTTTTAGGCAACACTGTTAGTCTATTTTGAGTTATTATGTGGCATTATGTTTAGAAAATGCAGTATCAATATTTTCAAATATGCATGATATATACTAATTCAAAAAGGCTAGCCTACAATTAGGAAAAAAAGAATCCAATGCAGTCTAATATATTGCATATTTTGGCATATGATGGTTATAGTATGAATTACATAGCAAAGTCAGTGAAATAATTTATCTGCCTTTGGATTTGATTTATATCCTCAAGTTACCTTTCATTTATTTCCTCAAATTTTTCTTCTCTAATTTTTGCCATTCAACATTTATTTACTAATTCTCTTAAATCATAATGTCTTAATCATTTAATGGTTAATTCCAAAGTAAAAAAAAAAGTTACCTGGCAGAAATATAAGATAAATTGAAGAACTTTCAAATCTTTGTCTTAAAAACAGGGAGAATGACAATTACGGAAGAAAATAATTAGCACATTACCTAGGCAGCTCACAAATGTATGGACATTATACTGACTCATTTTTTCAAAATTAAGTACCTGTATATTCTCAGGTAGATGAACTTCTGTTGCCCTGCAGTGTTGGACAAAGCCTTGAGCTTCTTCCTGAGCTTTCAAATGATCTGCCCAGGTAAAAGACTGGGAAGAGGTAAAAAGAAGGCGAGTTTTAATACTCCAATCCACAGGAAACTCAACACTTTCTGAAGATGGAATATCATATTTGGAGTGCTGTTGATGAGGAGTCTTTCAAAAATAAAGAACACAGAAATTAGAAGAAGAAAAATATTTTAAGTTGAAATATTTCATTAGTTAATTTCAAAATTACCTACACAGTACTATTTAAAGTCTTTTAGCAATCATCGGCTATTCCTATTAAATGCAAAATAAGTACTCCCCCTACTCCCCCTGCCCTACCCCGTGGAATTTCTTGACCTTGAAACCAAAACAAACCACATGCAAAGATAAAATGAGTAGATACCTCTGCAGAGCAATCCACAGAGAGCTGATAAACTAAAAATATCTATCACTTCCATCAACTTGACACCTGCCCTCTCTTTTTTATGTGGTCTAAATTTCTTTCCATTTTCCATTAGTCACACTTCTGCATGATATAACAGAAAAGCATGAGAATAACTGAGAGGTTAGAAAGAAGTACTATTTCCAGAAAACATATTATGGGAAAACTTATATGAACTGATAAGAGTGAAAGAAGCAGAACCTAAAAAGATGATACACAATGACAACAATGTAGAAGTAGCTAAACATGGTATAAAGATAATGACCAATCTTGGTCCCAGAAAAAAAGAAATGCAACTTTGGGGGTAGAGGAATCAGTCTGGACATGTGATTTCATTGGTATAGGGAACTTCCACAATTGACTGTTACCTATAATTTAAAGAATTACCAAGAGCACTGTGAAGCAACAAGCCCATGTCTGGCACAGCTAGTGTGTATCAGAGGCAGGACCTGAATCTAGACATTCTTGACTCTAAGGCCTAGATTCTGTCCACTACACAGTTCTGACAACTAAGTATATATTGAGGGAGAGAACAAAGTGAACTGGAAGGCTCAGGGGAGGCTTCTGGAGATAGTATCAGAGCTCAGCCTTCATAGATAGAGACAGACATTAGGAGGTGGTACAATCTGGCCATGGCAGACATCTTGCGCAAATGCAGAAATCAAAGATCAAGTCTGGGCAATGGAGAGAGAGGTCTAGCAGCATGGCTGGAATATAATGTTCATGAAAAGTAGTAATGTGAAAGAAGGACTGAAAGGTAATTTACAAAATTACCATCTGGTTGGAACCAAATGTTCTATTCTAGAGGCCAAGAGGGCGTCAATGAAGGTTTCTGAGCAGGAGACTGACATGATCAGATCTGGCCATTGGCAGGTGTGTAGAGGAGGCAGTATAGAGAGAAGAAAATTATAGATCTGTAAAAGCAAAATGCTATTAAGAAGCAAAAGTTATTTACATGTATGGCAAAACATTCAACGCCATCTCATAACAATTTAAAAATCATTACCACAGATAATTGCTTAACTGTTGTTTCTGAAAACTCTTGTTTCCAGGTCACATTATTTTCTTGATGAAAATCTAAAAACTGAGAAGAAAAAAGTTTTTAACGTATTGCTTAAACTTGAGTTAAGGCTTAAGTTGCTCTAAGTATCTGCCCACTTTATCATTATTATATTATGGAATCCATAGGCAAATGATCACATATTTATACCAAAAGACAAGTAGTTTACTTGAATTTCAAAATGCAAACATAGCAAAGCACCCCCTATATTCAACCCATTCCAAAGAGATCCTGAAAGCACACATGAGAATGGGTTTCAATTTATTGAAGCCAGTTTCTTTAGCCCCATCTTATTATCTCCAGGCTAGACAGGTATCTTACTTGGAGGTGCTGGCAAAAAATTTGGGGATTAACAAAGTTGGAAGTTTGTAATTTTGTTTGCCAGAGACAAATCTCAAACAATACCCTTGTGCTCTCATCTTTTTATCTACAGCCGGCATTTCGGAGATGGGTAACTCTGGCCATCTTGTCTGGTGCCCAAATGGATCGATTTATTTATCGATCATAAATAAACGGGCATAAAACCTGTTTTACTCATCCCTGATAATTCATGAACATAAGCATCAATCCATGCGGGGATGGATGAGCGTGAAAGGGGGTTTCTTTAAAACTGCTGTGCTCTAACCCCTGCTTACATCACGGTAACAGTTTTCCACCCAAAACTGTCAAATACGCCCAAGAGAAATGGACGTTTGGGGGGCAGCGAGGCTTGGCGGGCAGACCCTGGGCAAGTCAGTGTCATCACCGGTGAAATGGCCTGGGGCGCCTGTCGGGGGGAGGTAAGGAGGGGCGCCCTCCCAGACCCAAACCAAGGGTCACCTTCCCAGGACCCGGCCTGGTGCATGGCCCCGGGGTGGGGGGGCTGTTGCCGCGCAGTGAACAGCGGGGGGAGGAGGGTCACTCACTGGCTCCCCCGTGTCCTGCAGGAAGGTGGCCGGCGGCCACGCAGGGTCGGTGACGGGCTCTGGCCCCACGGCCGGCCGCGGGCTGTTGTCCAAGCGGGCAAACGGGTTTCTCCGGAGGGAAGCAGCGGCGACTCCTCCGCTCCTGCTCCCCGCGGCGGGGAAAGGGCGAAGGCAGAGGCCAGCCGCAAGAGCGGCTCGGCGGGGCCCGAGCTCGGCCAGACCCGCCGGGAAGACGGCGGCTTCTGCTGCAGGGTCGGCAGCGTTTCGGGGCCGTTTCCGCCGGAGTCGCAGTGTTTCTGCAGGCTTCTTGAAGCTTGGCGAGTAACCGGGGACTGTCGCTGACATGGCGGCAAATTTCGGAATCTCCCGCGCCCACGTCCGTTCCGGCCCCACCCGGCCCCCGAGCCAGCGAGCGCGGGAAAGTGCGCCGGCGCCAGACTGACAGCAAGGCGCGGGGCCCGCCCCCACTCCCGCGAGAACTTAACGCCTGACGGCCTGGATTCGCGGCCTCAGCGCCGTACGTCACGAATCTGACGGCCAACCCCTTACCTGGAGCTGTGGACACCATATTACGCGAGTTTTAATCCCGTTCCAGACCCCTCCCGCTGGGACCAGCAGGCACCCTCGTGTCCCCCTCTCTCACTCCGGAAACTGCAGGAGTGTGTCACCCCAGGCTTTCCTTGTACGTTTAAGGAGGCTCCGAAGCAGCGTGTAGCCTGCCTTGGAGGGGCGATTCTGCGCCAGGCTGTCACTATGGCCGAGGGGCTCCGTTACGGCCTCAGGCCTCCGGCTTCTCCCGCACAATCAGGGCCCGGAGGATCAGTGAGAAGGGTCCCTGCCAAATCCCGGGAAGAGAGGCCTGGGCCGGGATAGGAGGGAAGGAGGTGGGTTTTCTCTGCAGGGCCTAGAGTGCTCACTGCCTTTTGTCCTTGTGAAGAATTGGGAAAATTTTGTGATGCCCCATGGAGTACCTAAAACTAGTTAACAGGACTAGCTTTTGAATATATACATAAAAGAAATTGTTGAGAGGGGAACTGATAAGAAAACCCAAAGGGCAACTATAGGAAAATGGTAACATAGGCCCCTTAATTCTGCAGCTTTTCTTGAAGACAGCAGTTTTCTTGGTAATGATTTTGAAAGTACTTAATTGTTTGAAGTACAGTAACAAAATATGCAACTAAAACCACCTTTCAAAATATTCCTTCTAAACACACTGATGGTAGGAAAGTGTCTTAAAAATGTTAAATAACCATCTCAAAATGTATAGAATGTTTGCACAATAATTTACTTTTCAAATACATCATATAGCTTCGAGCTTCTTGTCTTAGCAGGAAATAGTGCTTCAAAACTGGATAACTTGTTTTTTTCTTGCTTGATTTTTCTGAACAATTTCCATGGAAACTCTGGCATCATATGGTGGAACAGGTTCATCCAAAAGAGGTCTAAAGAAAGATGAATTCATTAGAAGTGTCTGATCTGGACACGCAACTAAAAAAGCTAGAAAAAAGAACAAATTTAAAATCCCCAATTAAATACTAAATTAGAAATACTGAAAACCGAAGGAGAGATTAATAAAATTAAAATTAAGAAAACTATTGAACTGATAAATAGAACTAAGGGCTGGTTTTATGAACGGAAAAAAACCAATAAAATAGATAAACCTTTGGTTAATGTAATTAGGAAAAAAGAAGAAAAATTACCCGTATCAAAAATGAAAAAGGTGAATTCACCACCAATGAAGAGGATGTTAAGACACTAATTAGGAACTATTTTGCCCAACTGTATGCCAATAAATTTGACAACCTTAGTGAAATGAATGAATATTTACAAAAATATAAGTTACCCAGATTAACAGAAGAGGAAGTGAAATACTTAAATAACCCCATCTCAGAAAAAGAAATTGAACAAGCCATCAGTGAACTCCCTGGGAAAAAATCTCCAGGGCCAGATGGATTTACAAGCAAATTCTATCAAACATTTAAAGAACAATTAATTCCAATACTATGAAAGAGTCCTACCAAATTCTTTTCATGATACAAATATGGTGCTGATACCTAAACCTCGAAGAGTCAAAACAGAGAAAGAAAATTGTAGACTAATTTCCCTAATGAATATAGATGCAAAAATTTTAAATAAAATATTAGCAAACAGATTATAGCAACTTATCACAAGAATAATACATTATGACCAGGTAGGATTTATACCAGGAATTCAGGGCTGGTTCAATATTAGGAAAACTATCAGCATAACGGATCCTATCAACAACAAAACTAACAGAAACCACATGATCATCTCAATAGATGCAGACAAAGCTTTTAACAAAATACAACACTCATTCCTATTAAAAACACTAGAGAGCATAGGAATAAATGGAGGGTTCCTTAAAACCTACCTAAAACCTTCAACAAGCATCATATGTAATAAATACAGCTAGAAGCATTTCCAATCAGATCAGGGGTGAAACAAGGATGTCCATTATCACCACTGTTATTCAATAAGATACTGGAAATGCTAACTTTAGCAATCAGAAAAGAAAAAGAAATGGAAGGTATTAGAATAGTCAAAGAAGAAACAAAACTATCACTCTTTGCAGATGATGTGATGATATACTATGATGAGAATCCTAGAGAATCAAATAAAATACTACTTGAAATAACTTCAGCAAAGTTGCATGACATAAAATAAACCCACTTAAATCATTGGCATTTCTATATATTACAAACAAAGCCAAACAGCAAGAGATAGAAAGAGAAATTCCATTTAAAGTTACTATAGACATTATAAAATATTTAGGAGTCTATCTGCTGAAATAAACCCAGGAACTATGTGAGCACAATTACAAAACACTTTCCACACAAATAAAGTCAGATCTAAATAATTGGAAAACCATCAGTTACTTATGGGTAGGCTGAGCTAATATAATAAAAATGACAATTCTACCTAAATTAGTTTACTTATTCAGTGTCATACCAATCAAACTACCAAAAATTATTTTATAGAGCTAGAAAAAATAAGATTCATTTGTAAAAACAAAAGGCTCAGAATATCAAGGGAACTAATGAAAAGAAATGCTAGGGAAGATGGCCTACATCTTAAATTGTATTATAAAGCAGCAATCATCAAAACTACTTGGTACTGGCTAAGAAATAGAGTGGTGAATCAGTGGAATAGGTTAGTTACACAAGACACAGTAGTCAATGACTAAAGTAATCTACTGTTTGATAAACCCAATGACCTCAGCTTCTGGGATAAGAACTCACTATTTGACAAAATCTTCTGGGAAATATGGAAAACAGTATGGCAGAAACTAGGCATAGACCAAAATCTTACACCATATACCAAAATAAAGTCAAAATGGGTGCATGATTTAGATATAAAGGCTGATACTATAAGCAAACTAGGAGAGCAAGGAATAGTTTACCTATCAGATTTATGGATAATGGGAGAATTTATGACCAAACAGGAGATAGAGAACATTATGAAATGCAAAATGGATAATTTTTTTTCTTTTTGGTGAGGCAATTGGGGTTAAGTGACTTGCCCAGGGTCACACAGCTAGTGTCAAGTGTCTGAGCCTGGATTTAAACTCAGGTCCTCCTGATTCCAGAGCAGGTGCTCTATTCACTGAGCCACCTAGCTGCCCCATTACAATCACTATTGATTACAGAAATGCAAATCAAAACAACTCTGAGGGTACCACATCACACCTATCAGATTGGCCAACATGACAGAACAGAAAAATGAAAAATGTTGGAGAAGATGTGGGAAAATTGGAATACTAATGCATTGTTGGTAGAGTTGTGAATTGATCTACCCATTTGAGAGAGCAATTTGGAACTATGTCCAAAGGGCTATAAAAATTTGCATACCCTTTGACCCAGCAATAGCACTTCTAGGGCTGTATCCCAAAGAGATCATAAATATGGGAAAAGGACCCATATGTACAAAAATATTTATAGCAGCTCTTTTTGTGGTGGTAAAGAATTGAACATTGAGAGGATACTCATCATTTGGGGAATGGCTGAACAAGTTGTGGTATATGAATGTAATGAAATACTGTTGTTCTATAAGAAATGATGAGCAGGCATATTTCAGAAAAAACCTGGAAAGTCTTCTGTGGACTGATGCTGAGTGAAGTGAGTAGAACCAGGAGAACATTGTACACAGTAACAGCTACATTGTTTGATAACTACCTTGGCCAGACTTAGTCCTTCTCTCCGCAATGCAAGGATATAAGACGTCTCTAAAAGTCTCATGATGGAAAATGCTATCCATATCCACAGAAAGAACTATGGAGTCTGAATGTAGATCAAAGTATACTATTTGCTCTTTTTTTCTTTTGTTTTTTCCTTCTTGTGGTTCCTCCTATTGGTTCTAATTCTTCTTTACAACATGACTAATGTGAAAATATGTTTAATGTAATGTATATATAGAGCCTATATAAAATTGCATGCTATCTTGGGGAGGGAGGAGGAAAGGAAGGGGCAGAAAATTTAAAACTTAAACACTTATGGAAATAAAAGTAGAAAACTAAAAATAAATTAAAAAAGTGTCTGGTTTAAGTACAAAGATAAAGAAAAGAATATTAATAAGGTGACAGTCTAATACTGATATTAATTTAACCCATGATTTTTAGAAATACAGCCAAATTTCGCCTTACCTAAGTTTTATGGGGGCAAAAATTCTACCTCTAGATTTTGGTAAGAGTGACAAGGTTCAAATCTTGAGAGGGCAAAAGCCCTCTATTTCATCTGCTCAGTCTTTTGCCAATGTTTAAGAAAAAATTCTTCAAAGTGGGTGATATTCCCACTCCACTTTGCCTTACCCAGCCCTTGTGTCTCTTCTTGCTGAGAGAGCAAGATGGAGAAAGACTGTGGTATATAGATTACTACAAGTCATTGTTTTAAAGAATAAAAAACAATATTTACTGAATGAACTGTTTAGCTTAAGTAGCAACAATTTCAGTGTTAAGCCCCAAAATATCTCATGAAAATTTAAGATTATTATTAAAAAGGCAAGAATGGAAGCATTCAAATGTTACCGTTACACAACTTACCTGAAAACACCAGATGATAGCTTCTCCATTACATCTTTTAAGATGCGTACCTGAAAGGTCTGTTAAGTTAGCAACACACAAATGATAGGCAGGATATTAGAAGAAACCATTCAATAATTAAAAGGTAACAGATGCTTGATTTGTCTTTTTCTTAAGCTTGGAGCAACTTTTAAAATATAATTAATAAGCATTTGCTTTCTTAAAATTTCCACTCTTTTACCCCTAATTGGGAAAAAAAAGAAAGAAAAATGAAACTATTTTACCAAATATGCATAATCAAGCAAAACAAATGCCCAGGTTGGCCAAGCTAAAAAATGTGTCTCTATTTGCATATTTAGCTTTTAATTATCATCTATCCTTTGGAATCATGGTTGGTCATTATGGTGATCAGAGTTTTAAAATTTTTCAAAGCTGTTTATTTTTACCTTACTATTACTATAAAAACTGTTCTTGTTCTGTTTGCCTTGCATTAGTTCATACAAGTCAGGTTTTTCTGAAACTTTCTTTTAGAAATTTTATATAATCTTAGAGTCACATGCCATAATCTGTTTAGTGACTTCCCAATTGATGAGTAACCACAGGTGGATTAACTTTTTGGGCATAGTTCCAAATTACTTTCCAGAATGGCAAGACCAATTCATACCTACACTAAGAGTGAATTAATGTGCCTTCTGACCACAGGCCTTCCAACTCTTGTCATTTTCCCTTTTTGTCAACATTGTCAACCTGACGGGCAAGCCATGGAACCTCACAGTTGCTTTAATTTGTGTTTCTCTAAATATTTAGGATTGGGAGTATTTTTTTTTCATATGGCCATCCATAGTTTGGATTCCTCTCAAAGTCTGTTCAAATACTTTTACTATTTGTCAACTGGTGTAATGATTTGAGCTACTCTCAGAAATTCTAAATATATATTAAGTCACACTGAAATAATGAAATCCCTGAAAGAAAAATTTCAATGGCAAAGTGTTGAGAGAGAATTGTGAAGTAGTAGTGATAGATATTTAGAAAATCTGAAACAGGCTAGAACAAGCTATTTCAGCTTCAGAATTCAAAACAGCTAACTGGGAGAAAACTATTTGCAGCAAATTTATCTGACAAAGGTCTGATCCAATATATCTAACATAGTAAACTGATTTTAAAAAAAATGTCGACATGTTTCTCAATAGAGGAAAGGTTAAAGGAAGGCAGTTTTCAAAAGAAGAATGTCTAGCTATCAACAATCATGCAAAAATGCTCTTGTTCACTAATAAGTCAAATTAAAACAACTCTAAGGTTCTACCTTATAACCATCATATTAGCAAAGACAGCAAAACAGTAAAATGGCAATTATTGGAAGATCTGTGAGAGAAAAAGCATACTGATAAACAGTTGGCAGAGCTGTGAATTGGTCCAAACATTCTGGAAAGAAATATGTTAAGTATTTGGTGCATATCCTTTGACTTGGTGATACCTACTATTAGGTATACACAAAAAAGTCAAACACAAAGGGAAACTATTTCATATTCACAGAAGTACTTTTTGTTCTGGCAAAGGATGGAAACAATGTATGCTCATCAGTGGGATATAGCTAAATAAATTATGATGTAATAACATAATGGAATATTAAGAAATGAGAAGCAAAACGGGTCTGGAAAAACTTTGGAAGACTTGCGTGAACTGATGTAGAAGGAAATGAGCAGAACCAGGAAAATAATTTACATTATGATTACAATGATGGAAAATAAAGCAATTTTTAAAGACTTCAGAACTCTGATCAAAACAGTGATGAATCGAGGGGCAGCTAGGTGGTGCAGTGGATAGAGCACTGGCCCTGAAGTCAGGAGGACCTGATTTCAAATCCAACCTCAGATCAAATACTTGACACTGACTAGCTGTGTGACCCTGGGCAAGTCACTTAACCCCAATTGCCTAAAAATTAAAAAAAAAACAAACCAGTGATGAATCCTTATGTTACTTCAGAAAACTAATGACCTTAACAGGGAGGTTGATAAGACATACATAGTCAATGTGTTGATTTGTTGTTGAGGGTACTTCCATCCTCCTGGTCATTCAGGTTTAAAACTTTGAAATTATCCTTCACTCACTCTTACCCCAAATGTCAAATCAGTTCCCAAAACTTGTAGTTGCTGCTTCTACAATATCTCTCAGATCTGTCCCCTTCTGTTACTCTATGGATGTCATAGGTCTTCAACACTTTTCCTCTGGACTAATATGATAGACTAATTGGTCTTGCATCCTCAAGTTTCTTCCCTCTTCAACCCATCTTTCACACAATTACCATAGTCATTTTCCTAAAGCGTATGTCTGACCATGTTACTCCCTGACTGAATATTAACTCCAATGGCTCTCTATTGACTCTAAAATCAAATATAAGCTCCTGCTTGACATTTAAAACCCTTCACAACCTACAACCTACCCTAAACCTACATTATAAACCTTATAAATTATTCCCCTCCCCTTAAACTCTTAAGATTCCACTCAAACCTGGCCTTCTTGCTATTCCTTACTTCCTAACCTCTCTTAATTCCAGTGCCTTCCCTCTATTAATTACTTCCCATTTATCCTGTATATAGCTTCCTTTGTATGTATTTTTTTTTTGCAAGTTGTCTCCCTCATTAGATTGTAAACTCCATGAGGGCAGGGGCTGTCTTTTCCTTCTTTTTGTATCCCCAGCACTTAGCTCAGTGCTTGGCACATAGAAGGCACTTAATGTTTATTGAGTTAAATTTATTTAAGATGACACTACATCTATTCCTCTGCTTGGAATGTTCTTTTTCCTTATCTCCATCTGTAAAAAACCTTGTTTCAAAATTCTGTTCAAGTGTCACCTTCCATATGATGACTTTCCTGATCCTTTAGGATCAGTTGCTATTTCCCTCTCCCCCATTTTCTAGTATTATTTACATTTATTTATATATAAATTGTTTTCCCTCAATTGAATGTAAGCTCCCTGAGGGCAGGGGCTATTTAGTTTTTGTTTCTGAAGCCCAAATAGATAGCACAGTACCTGGCACATACTATGCACATGAGAAATGCTTGCTGAATATTTGGTCATGGTGTTTAAATCCCAGAGTATACTCCATTTATTTACACAAGTAGGCCAAGGAATGGCATTTGCGCTTACGCAAGGGTATAACCATTGATAACAAGGTTATTTACTTTATCAAAGACTCCAAACCCTTCAAATGTAAAGTATTACCTCTAATAGACAGGATTTCCTAGAATTATTTTGAGATGTATAATGGATGACACCAGGTGTGTAATTTACTAAGGGACAAAGCTCTAGGTGGTCCTGCAGAATACACGGAGTTCAGAGAAGTTTTCCAAGGCACATTAATCTATTTAGAGCCAGTGTGCTATGGCATTAAATCTAGTTTCTCACCTCATTCAACTGAAAGAGATGTGGCGAGGGGTCCGTCCTATAGTCTCCTTCTCAGTCATTTATTAGGATTGAATAATTTTAGTGATAATAACATGTTGCTCATGATACAGAACTATAATAAGACTTTTAATCAAATGTAATGCTTATTTTGTACTTCTTCCTTATGCCAAGAGTTATATCTTGGGTTACATGGTATATAAACAATTATATAACAAAACCTTATTTTCCTCAAGAGTGTTACTAATATAACTAACATACAAAGAAAATTAGTGCCTTAATCCTTATCTTTCTGTGTTTTGATTATCTTCAAAACAACTTAGTAGTTCAGGCACATTAATCCTCTGTTAGTGGAGCTGTGCAGTGATCCAACTATTCTGGAAAGGGATTTGGAATTTTGCTTAATAAGTGTCTAAAACGTTTAAACCTTTGGACCCAGAAGCTAAGAATAAAGGTTGAGGAAGTCAAAGATGGGAAACAAAAAAGGCCCCATACACATCAAATATTCATCCATATACTATAAACATTTTTTTGTAGTAGCAAAGAAATGCTACAAAGTAGTTGTCCATCAACTGAGTAATGACTAACAAATTGTCGTGCTTGAATACAAGGGAATGATTCAAAGGTGCTTTAAAACTGACAAATATGAAGAATTAAGAGAAGCATGGAAATATGGATATGAACTAATACAGTAAAGAAAGCATAAACAGTAAAATAATATACATAATTACTACAAAAACAAATGGAAAAAATAAAAATTTAATAATTAAAAGATTCATTAGCATTTTACAATCTGTACTGCATTACAAAAATAAGGAAGGTATACCTTTATTTCAATCAATCAACAAACATCTTAATAAGCACCCTAGGCACTGAGGACACAAAGGCAAAAATTAAACAGTTCTTACCTTCAAGGAACTTATATTCTGTGAGGGGAGACAACATGTATACAGATAAATAAATACAAAGTAATGTTTTGGAGAAGCATCATAAGATAGTCACATCAGGAAAGCTCTCATGTAGTATGTGGTACCTTAGCTGAGCTATAAGGAAGCTAAGAGTTCCTAAGAGGCAGGAGGAAGCATATTCATATATATATATATATAATACATATATATATATGTATTATAAGCCTGGAAAGATAGCGAAGGCCACTGAATGCCAAAGAAAGAAGCTTGCATTTAATGTAACATATTGTCATTAGAGTTCAATAAGCAGGGAAGTGACATGGTCAGAAGTGTGTTTTAGGAAGACTACTTTGGCAGCTGTATGGAAAATGGACTGGAAGAGGGGAAAGACTTGAGGCAGTGAAACCATTTAGGAGGCTTCAGGCGAGAGAAAATGAGAGCCTGAATTAGGGTTTTTTTAGTATGAATAGAAGAAGGATTTGTTATCTGGAGTCTATAGACAGATTATAGGGGCTCTATGAACTCGGAAGGGAAAAAATGATACCTTTATTTAAACACAAGTGGTTTTCTTTGTAATCCTAGTATTCATTTTATGCATTTTAAAACATTACTCTGGATCAAGGTCATAGGCTTCACAAGACTGCCAAAGGGGTCCATGACACATGCAAAAAAGGTTAAGATTAAGTAGAGAGAAGGAGATGGATGTGAGATACTGTGCACTTAAAATCAGTAAGACATGGCAACTGAATGTGAAGAGTGAGGGGTGAAGGTTGACTGTAGATGTGGAACCTGGGAGACTGTAAGGATGGTGGTACTTCTGGGCAGAAAAAAGGAAGTTCAGAAGAGAATTGGGTTTTGGAGGATTTTAATTCTGTTTTGGATATGCTAAATTTGAGATAGGACATCGAGTTAAAAATGTCCAATAAGGAAGGATTAATGAGTCGAGTAATCCAGGACTGGAATCCAGGATATAGTTTAGTGATGGATACATAGATAGGAGCCATTTGCAGAGAGATGAACACATGAACACTAATGAGAATATCAAGAGAAAGAGTGTAGAAAGAGAGTGTAAGACAGAAACCTGGTAAGGCAGAAACTTGGAATGGACATGGAGGATGACTGAGCAAAGGAGACTGATAATAAGCAGTCAGACAAACAGGAGAACCAGGAGTTATAAAACCTAGAAAGGACAAAGTATTCAGGAGGAGATAATGATCAAGGGTGTCAAATGCTACAGAGTTGTCACAGATGAAGCCTGAGAAAAGGCCATTGGATTTGGCAACTGAGAGATCATTGGGAACTTTGGAGAGTAATGTGGTGGAAAACAGACTGTAAAGGGTTGAGGATTGGGAGGAAGTAAAAGCAACAAAACAGGGATCCTGTCCGTGGCCTTGCCTCTCCCCCTGTTTTTGTTTTCTAGTTTTTAGTTTTTTATAGGGAGAGATATAGTACAGTAGACTGATCAAGCCTTTTTGATTCCAATCATTTGTCAGTTCTTGCCTCCCTGGTTTTACACTGTATTTACTTATCTGTTTAAGTGCTATATCCACCCAACAGAACATAAGCTCCTAGGGCTCAATGGAATTTTAATTTTTGTCTTTGTTATTTTGAGTATCCAACAGAGAGTTTTCATCGTAGGAGATTAGCAAGTGTTTGCTGAATTGTCCTGCTAAAGAGGTAGACCTCTGCAAAAAAGTAATGCTTCAAAAAAAACCTTTAATAGTTATAATAAGTTAACAAGAAAAAATCCAATTCTGTTAGATAATACAATATAGTATACATCAGTCCATACCTATATGATCCCTAAATAGAGGCTACATCCATAAAATAAAATTATCTTTGCCAGAAAAAAAAATGTAGGTACACATTAAAAAATTGCATTGGTTAAGCTACACTGAGGTGTTTTACAAAGCAGTTGTTGGGGAAAATGTCTGGCTTGTATTTAGATCCACACAATTTGTTACTTTTAGAAGATCAAAAAATGGCATTAGATATATAGAATGTTCCAGTTTTAAGCTTTAATAGCCTGTATTTAGGGAAACAAAGTCAACAACTCACCACTAACTTTCAGGTATTAATAGAGGAAAGAAAAATCTGTTGATAGGAAAAGCATCATGACATAGTGGACTTAGAATCAACAGATCTGACTTTGAATCATTGGTACTGATATTCAGTAATTTTGCATCACTTTGGGCAAGTCACAACCTTTCTGAACAATAGTTCCTTTATTTGTAATAGTAATAATACTTTTACTATCTACCTATAAGAATTATTATGAGGAAAGTGCTTTGTAAAATGTAAAATGCTAAAATAATGGCAAAATGTATATTACGGCTCATATGAGGAAAAGAATCCATTTGTTAATTGGCATGGGGACCCAGCTTATGAAAAGACAAAAGCTTGAATCATGGTTTAAAAAGAAAAAAGCACTTTAAAAAAAGATTAGGAACTTGAACAACTTTATGAGAAACAGCCGAACAACCTGACTCTAGTGAACGTTAATCAGTTTTTATTGCTTTATTTTTTCTTTTAATCCCTAATGTACAAATAGTGTATATATTTTTACAAAGCTGAATCAGTTTGTATAGATTTTCATTTTCTGCCTTTTCTCTCTTGGTATTATATAATTTTAAGTTTTCATGTGTTAACACAGGCTATGTAATTGTCATTTTAATAGCAATATTTCATCTGATAATTATACTATTATTTAGCCATCCTTCTATTGTTCATCATTTGTGTTGCTGAAAATAAAAGTTTTGAAGAGTTGAAAAGGTGAGCTCAAAATAGTTAAATTAATAAAAGTTTATCTTCTGAACTCACTGATTTTTTTAATGCAAACTCAGTGATATTTTAAAATGAATTTCATCTTACAAAAACAGAGAGGAGTCTGTTATAACAAAGGTAGATTTTCTTTAGTTAATGTTCTAAGATTCTATATAAATATTTTAAAATGAACTTCAATGTTTTAAAGTTGTGAAATCAACTTTTCATTGTACTTAGGTAGTTAGGCTGGGTTATAAATGAATATATATAGCCTTTTTTTCATATTTCAAGGATATATAATTTCACTGGTTTCACTCTTTTCCACAAACCCTGTTCCAAACTTCCCTATCTGTATCAAAGGAACCATGGTTCTTCCAGTTATCCAGGGTCCTTCACACTCCACTCTCTTTCACCCTACATAACCAATAAGTTGCCTAGTCCAGTCAATTAATTCTTCACAACATTTCTCAAATCTATTCCCTTTCCTTCACTCAAAATGCAATCATTCTAGTTCTGGCCTTCTTCACTTCCTACCTAGAATATTGCAACACTTTTCTAATTGGTTTTCTTGTCACAAGGTTTTCCCTTCTCTAGTCCATTCTCCACCCACCTGCCAAAGTAATATTTTTAAAAGCAAAGGTATAACCAAGTCATTTTCCTGCTCAATGAACTCTAGTGTTCCCCTGTTTCCTTTATATTCTAATCCAAACTCCTTTGGACAGCATTCAAAGGGCTTCACAGCCCATGTAAGTTACTTCTATAGGCTTACTATACTTTATCCCTTTTCTCAACCCACACTGTCCTTCTTGTCATTCATCCTACAAGACATTTTATTTCCCATCTCCTTGCTTGCCCACAGGGTATCCCCCAGGTCTGGAATACAAACCCTGCTCCCCTCTGCTTCTTAACAGTCCCTAGTTTCTTTCAAAATTCAGTTCAAATGCTACCTCTATGTGAGGCCTTTCTTCATACCTCTCCCCTCAACTGCTTGTGATATACCCCATTCTCTAATTTTGTATATACTTACATGTATACATGTTGTGTCCAATTATGGAAATTAAAGTCCCTGAGGGTAGAACAACATTATAATAGGCTATGGTCCCAGTGGCTTTTATATATTTGTAAATGCTGAATGGAAATGAATTTGGTCCACAGAAATAATGCTGTGAATGGGCAATAGGGCAAATGAGATTACAACTTTATCTGGTTATAATGTATGAATAACAGTGTAGGTTGAGGCAAAATTGCATGTGATATGCTTGTAGTATTAAGGATATCAATCTTCCTCTCACAATGTAAGCTTTTTCAAAACATTTCAAGTTGGAGTCTCAATTCACTAAAAAAGGATATAAAGATATTTCCCTTGTTGTACATTTGACAAATTCCAAACTTCATCATTGAGGAAAGAAACTGTGGCTCCCTTAAGGAAAAGGCAGTGGCTGTCTGGAGGATCCAACTTTAATAAAATGTAGAAATATTAATTAAATTGTTCTGAGTTGATCAATAGAGAATTAATTTCTTGATCCAAGTGTATTTAAAAAGTTAAAATTTGCATGTTTTTATATTTGTGACAGTTACAAAACAATGTCCCAATCAAAAGCAATTGGCATATATACCTTTTGATAATAGATGATACAAGAGGAAAAAAATATGTATGTGTGTGTTCTCCACTCCCCCCCTCCATACCATTAAACCCAAGAATATAAAATAATTTGCCATTTTCTACACTGAGAGGCAGCTAGGTGGCTCTTTGTAGAGCATTGGGCCTGGAGTCAAGAATACCTGAGTTCAAATCCAGCTTCAGATACCCACTAGCTGTATGACCTTGGGCAAGTCACTTAACTTCTGTTTTCCTTAATCGATTGGAGAAGGAAATGGCAAACCACTCCAAATATCTTTGCCAAGAAAATATCATACGGGTCACAAAGAATCAGACATTACTGAGCAACATTAGAATGGCATAATGTTACAAAAAGGCTGCTCTAGCTCTCCACTGACAAAATTTTATTAGCTTATAGGAATGGTTTCAAAGATCAACCGGTCAGTGTGAAAGACTGGTATAGACATGTATAAAACACTTTTGTTAATTGTATCAGTCCTATAATAAATATTTTATTTCAATTGTATTACAGTAACATTTGTTAGTAGACATACATACATACGTATGCACACACACACACACACGTCTCATTAATTTTATTTGCATTAGGGATTGGTGATAATTGGAGTAAAGATAAAGTTTACCTTTGTATTGCATAAACATTAAATTAAATAAACTGATAGTATAAATAAGGTTTCCTGGAGAAAATGTCTAAATTACTTAGAAGAAAGAACTATTTTTAAGAAGCTTCAATTCCTTCAGAAGTCAATATTTCCAAATCATTGATATGCTAATTATAAATTCTTATCCAAGAAAATTCTACTAGGTAACACTGCAACATTTCATTTAGTCCTGGGTACTAAATGTAGTTGAAGATGATAAAACTACATTTCTTTAAAAAATATTCTAGAATTTAAGACTTTTTAAGAAAATAAAACATATTTACTAAGATTTCTCAATTAGTCTGAACTTCTCAGGATACAGTTCTACATTAATTAAATCCCCCTGATAAAGGTACTGCTTTTTATTTATTTATTAATAAAATGTATTTATTACCTGAAGATTTTCTTCTGTGGTTATCCAGTGGCCTCCAACACCAAGAAGTGTGATGATATCATGCTTGTGTGGTAACAGATGTAATTTTAAAGCAGGCTCATCATCTTTACTATACAATCTCACTTACAAGGGAATAGGAAAAAAAACCCATTTAATATTTATTTGCACATAAACATTTATTTCTCAAAAAACTGCTTTATTCCTTATCAAAAAACACAGCAATTTGTACACAATAACAGCCATGTTATGCGATGACTAATATTGTTAAACTGAACCCTTCTCAGCATTACAAGGATCTAAGACATCTCCAGAGGCCCTGGGATGGAAAATGCTGTCCACATCCAAAGAAAGAACTATGGAAGTTGAATTGCTATCACTTATTTTTACCTTCTGTTGAGTTTTGTTTCATCTTTCTGATGGTTCCTCTTATTGGTTTTAATTTTTACTTGCAACTTCACTAATGTGAAAATATGTTTAATAGGAATGTAAATGTAAAACCTATATCAGACTGTACGCCGTCTTGGGGAAGGTGGGGGGGGAGGAAGGGGGAGAAAAATTTTCAACTCAAAAGCATATGGAAGTGATTGATGATAAATCAATAAATTAATAAAATTGGAAAAAACCCCACAGCAATAACAAAGATTTTTCAGTTCAGAAAAAAAAGACAATACATTTTTTGTTCTGAAACTTTAAAATTAAATTTTCTGTATAAAAACTGGACATTAAAATTGTAAACAGAACAACTAATTCTAAATATAAATGAATTCAAATGTGAAAATCTACATACATTTGAAAAGTAGGCCAGGTTTAATGACAAATAATTTACTGTGGTAATTTAACCATAAAGCTAACATGACAGATGACTTTAAAAAATCAGTTTTAAAAAAGCTGCATTTTTAAAATACTGTACCCATATTTTTTGTTGTAGTTGTTTTTAGGCAATTGGGATTAAGTGACTTGCTCAGGGTCACACAGCTAATGAGTGTCAAGTGTTTGGTTTGAGGCCACATTTGAACTCAGGTCCTCCTGACTTCAGGCTCTATCCACTGCATCACCTAGCCGCCCCTCGTACTCATATTTTATTACAACAGTGGTGTCAAACTCAAATAGAAACGGGGCCACTAGGTTGTACATAAGGATCCTTGTGGGCCATGTATGGACTTAGTTTTAAAATGTAATGAATGTTACTTGTATTTAATTGTACTTCTATTCATTTTGTTACATATTTCCCAATTATATTTAATCTGGTTTGGTGCAGTCTGCATGTTTGAAATTACAGATATTCACAGCAATCATACTTTACAGAATCTTGGACTTTAAAAGGAACTCAAAACTTCTGATCCAATTTCCTTTTCTGAAACAGTCATTTAAGTTTCCAAACTAATGAATTCTTTTTCATTAACTTGTTCAGGCGAAAAATATATACATATACTTCTACTTTTAAAAATGTTTTGAGTTATAGTTTCTGTAAAAGGTGGTACATATTAACAAAAATGAAGTCATTTTCCTAAGTTTTAAATCACTGTCTTCCTCATTCAATGATACCAAAAGTAACTTTTTAAGCTATGGGTAAAAATACAAAAAATGCCCAACTGGCTGTTCTTTAGACAGAGTATAGTAGTTAAGGTTATTCTTTGTGTAACAGCAACTAACTTAAGTACCTACCTGAAAGTGGTTGCCCAGTAAATATTTTTCTGAATAAATGACTGCTTGTTAAAGCCAAATAAGTGAAAAAGGAACAAACATAATCCTTGAGGCAAGCACATATTCTCTTTGTAGAAAATTTGTAGAATGTGAGCTACATTACTACAGGGATTGCTTCAATTTTGTTTTTGTGCTTAGCCTGGTAATGTGCTTAATACATGTTTGCTGAATCCCTGTCATTCTGAACCCACTCAAGTTCATGCTCCTTCCTTTATAATCCTCTGATCAATTTCTAGTGACCAACACCAGACCTGAGGTTATTCTTTGATGCTAATAAAAATGCTCAAGAAATGGGGGCAGCTGTATTCCCCTATGGTCTGGTATAGAGGGTAGGAGGAAAAGGTCTTAGCCAGTCCTTTCTTGGAATTATCAAGTGTCTGACACCACAGTGATATAGTCTAACTGATAACTTGGGGGTAATGTCCATAAACCTGGGACAAACCTTAGTAAGTTTATTAATTATGGTCCTGTTTATAGTTTTCTTATGGAGAGTAATCTTTTATTAGCTTCCTGAGAAATATCAGCCTATTTAAATGCAAATACCAGAGTAGCCATACTCTGAAATAAGAAAAAAACCGTGTAATTCATAATTATTAGTGAGATTCAAGTTTCTCTAAGATATACAAATGAAATTAATAACAGAAGTATGTGCTGGAGCCATCTTCAACTGGCTCACAAAAGCCAATTGTTCAGTTTTCAGTGTGAGCATTAATAACTTGGAAATCAGAAAATGCCAAACAACAGGGCTTTATCTGTTGTTTTGCTATCTAAACTTAAAAAAAGTGATGGAGAAACCGTTAATAATGCAGATTAATCAAAAAAGTATGTTACGTATACAAATTTTTTCCCCAGAGAGCCAGTTGTTAAACATTTACCAGCAGACCCACTGGTAACAAAGGAGACCTCAGCTTAAATGAATGAATTCTTTGAACTGACAAAAGAAGTATAAGAAATGACCTCAATTAATGATTTCTTAATTCATCATTTCTTGTTCTTGTACATTATTGTAAGAACCCACATTTGATCATCACAGATGTTATTTTTAAAAAGGTCATCTTTGAAATTCAACCAACTAAAGAAGTACAAATGGTATTTATTTAGCATATTTCTTCTTCAGTGATTACAAACCTCCAGCATCTAGGATAATATCTACTCCTATGCCACCTGTTTCTTCCAAACAGCTTTCAGCAACATCAACTTTTCCATTAGACACATCTATCACTCGCACTATAAAGGACAGAAAATCAGGCAATTACACAATATTCTCAATCAAAACGTACTCATCATAGATTGAGGTTGGAAGACTATAAAAAAGCTAAGAAAAATTCTGTCCTCCAAAATGTGTTAAGTGATTGACAAATTAAAAAAGAAAAAAAAATACAAACCAAAATTATACTTTTGACCTGATACAATTTTAAGGAACTAGTTGAAGAAGTAAATGGTAAATTAGACAGCTCTAATTCAGAAAATATAGACATAAAGGATCAAGGAGTCCTAAGTACATACTGGACATGAATTATTCAAAATGATGGATCTATAATCTATGTACAAATCCAAAATACACAAATATTTAATTCAATAGAATCACTTGATTCAAATGAAAGACAATTATGAAATTTCAATCTTGGCTTCGGGTCCCTATTTGTTCAGATATAATTGATACTTTTTACCCTTAATAGAACCAAATGGATGTAGGCAGCACAGTACTTACCTACCAAGGGTTGTTTTAGTCCTTCTCAAACATAGGCATACCCCAAAATGAGGATATAGAAAAAGAACATGATTATTTTTAGCACTTGAGTAGTAAAACTTAACCAAATCAAACCCAACAAATGATTATTCTTCAGTACTATATAAGAACTACAGAATTTTTAAAAATTTCCCACAACAGGACACAAAAAAGGGTATCAATACTCTCTCTTACCAAAGATGGCAAAAGCCTTTCAATTATTAGCCTGAATACATGAAGAAATTATAATTCTCCTTATTTGAGGTTTTACTGATGCCTTTTGTTTTTATATCACATTAAGTTGCAAATATATCCTTGCTTCTATCTATCAATCTTTCTGTTGTAACAAAGATTATTTTCCTAAAAAGCCATAATTCCATAAAACCAATGGTCACATTGTGTCTGATAGCATATGCAACACTGCCCACTCAAAGCCTCCTCACGTCTTCTCTGAACCTCTCCCATGAAAGGAACGAGGTAGAATAATGCATCATATTTGGTAACAATCTCAATTGCCAAATGTGATGGTCTTTTTTCAATCAGCATCCCTCTATATGTCCTCTGCAGGACAATGAATGAATTAACAATGAAGACCACTGTTTTCCTCCCAGCTATTTTGTACTTTCTGGGTTTTTTGATACTTCCTTCTCTTGGCTTTCCTTTCACTTGATCAACATCCCATCCCCTAATTGTGTGTTTATTCCAAGACTCTATCCTAAACCCTCTTCCATGTTTTCCTCTATATATCTCTTGACCTCATTAGCTCTTATCACTTCCAGATCTACATATCTGGTGTCTTGTCTAAGCTTCAGTCACACATTACCAACCACCTATACTTTAAAACAGTTGGGCTATTATAGTCATCTCAAATTCAAAAGAGAACTCATTATCTTTTCCCTAAAATTCAATGCTCTTGATAACTTCTCCAACTTGCTTCAAAGTTATGACTGTCTTTCCAGTTGCCCAGGTTTGTAATCTTGGAGTCATACTGGACTTTTTACCCTCCACTCCACATATCCATTCAATTGCCAAGTCCTGTCAGTTCTACCTCTGAAATATCTCTTACATCCTTCCCCTTCTTTCTAATCACATGGCCACAACTCTAGTTCAGGCCCTCATCATCTTTTATCCATACAACAAGGATTTTCTAATTCTTCTTCCTGCCTCAAGTCTCTCCCTTCTCCAATCCATTTTCTTACAAAGCTGTCAAAGTGTGATTCCTAAAACAAAGGTTTGATCATGTTACTTTCATGTTCAATAGACCACAATGATTTCCAATGATTACTAAAATCAATCACAAACTCCTCTGATATTTAAAGCCTTTCCCAGCTACGTAGCAGGTGCCTTCAACCTACCAAGGTAGGCTCATTTATAAATGATTCCTTTTCATGGATGCTTCAATTCAGTTAAAGAATTTTTGCTTTTTGCTGCTTCCCCCACAAAAAAGTCCATCTGTGGGCTTCATGCTTTTTCACAGGATGTTTCTCCCATTAGACTGTGAGCTCCTTGAGAACAGGAGCTGTCCTTTGCCTTTCTTTGTACCAGTGCTTAGCACAGTGCCTGGAACATAGTAGGTGTTTAATACATTTATATTTTTATTTTTACCCTTAGTGCTTAAGTCCTGGTTGATACATAGTATGAGTCTTAGCAAATGCTTGCTGATTGAAAATTCTTACACATTTATATGTACACAGTATTGGGATAGTTTGGATTTGTCCTATGTTTTTCCCTTTCCTACAGCAAAAATGTAAATGTATTAATACAATGATGGGCTTGTAACCCAACTTGTGCCTACTCTTGCCTGTGATGTTTTCCAAATTGAGCTTAAGAGATAAGTGACCACAATTATTGCACCCTATGAACGTACCAAACATTGAGCAATGCTGGCAGGTAAGCCCTTTAGTACTATTGTTTAGTACTACTCTATCCTAGAGGTTACTTATCAGGATCGTGGAAGGGTCCTTCCCTACAGTTACTCTTCTGCAAGGCTGGGACAATGAAACGTCCCCCTTCAGGTATATTAAGCAGCATCTTCAAATTGAAATATATTTAGGGATGGAGGTAGAGGTTTAAGCGCAGGGAAGACTGTATTGGCCAAAGAAAAAACTGGACTGGGAAGAAATCCAAGGAAAATGTTTCTTATTATTTTGTTATTTTTCTCTTGCTGCTTCTTCTATTTATTCTGTCTTAGTGGTAGCACAGATAGAAGCTGCACCACTATGATGTAACCTCTCAACAACCTGGCCCAATGATCGTGGTGGCAGTGACACACAGCACCACGGTCAACATGGACAAAAGGAATGCAATTTCCCCAGTGATGCAGAACTTACAGAGTAGCATGACAAGAATGTAAATGGAGTAGCAAGAAGCTGCTCTACTTGGCAAATGTTGTCTTCTTTTTTATCCTTTTTTAATGGTTTCTCCTTTGTCAGCTTCATCTTCTTTTCCCCCTTCTTTTCTTTTTTTGAATTTAACTCTTTGGTTCCTACTACTCTTTTCCATGCCTTTTCTACCTTTTCTTTTCCTCTTTTTAGTATTTCCTTTCCAGCTCTCTTTTCTTTATGATGTTCCTTTCTGTCCTCATGACTGTTCAAGCATGTTAAGGCTTTTCAAAAGTGTATCTCCATTCTACCATCTGCTCCCTCCCCGCCCCCCCCCCATCTTTCAGCAGACAAGAAAACTCCTGTCAAACCAAATTCAAGAGGATCACATACTTACCTCAGGCAATCACATACAGAATTTAAGAATAAAATTCTTAAATAAAATTTAAAAATAAAAAATGAGAAAACAAGTATTGTAGAAACAGATTAGCTGAATGGAGCAAGTTTACTTTATTTAAAAGCCTGAATAGAGAGACAAAAATGTGATATAAAACATAAAAAGTAGCTTAAAATTAAATAAACTAATTTAGCACAGAGAGAAAATTTTTTATTTTAAAAAATATTTACTTTGAAATTTTTTTTATTTATAGTAAGAATTAAAATTGTACAATATACTTTATCTTCAAAACTTTGTACTAAGAATATATTAAGAAATATAACTTACCTATTGCAGGCCTAAGTCTTTCAAGATATTGTTTATCTTCAAGACTGTATGCTGTCGAAATAACTTTGGCCCCTCTGTGGTGTGCTAACTGTATAGCTATTGTACCAAATGCCTGTGTACAAAGGAAATACATATATATATATATATATATAGATATAGATATGTATATGTATATGTGTACACACACACACACATATATATATTCTTTTTTATATTAATTTATATACACATATGAATTCAAGACCATAATGAATGTGTCTGAGAGCACATCTAATTTGATTTGTGGAGTTCCTAAAGTTTGTGACATAGAAAGGGAGTTATTATTCTTTCAAGATGGTGATAATAAAAGAATGCAATTTTCTGATATGTATTACTTAATATCCTATATTCAAGATGTTCTTTCTTACTCCTGGCCAAGATGGCAGATATTTTAGTTGTTTTTCAAGAGTGGCTAAACCTAAGCTGTTTCACTCTCACTTCCTTGTAACAGTTCAACTCAACATAATAAGCGTTTATGTTCCAGGCCCTGTGCTAGATGCTGAATGAAATAGTAGATATATTTTGTAGATAACTGGCAAGACTTAGGGATAAAGTCTATGGCCATGGCAATGAGAAAAGCTAAATGACCTTTTCAGAGGAATAAACCTATGACCTTTGGCCTCACTAGCAACATACTCTGAACTAATTCTATTTTATATATCTATAAATACACACATATGTAGCTATGAGACTCCCTTCTCTTTGAAGATCAAAGCATTTTAAAACCCAATATCCTTCCAGTAACACTTGACATAAACATAGTGCAAACTTTTATTATTTCAGTTTTAAAGAACAGTGAATCAGTGAGGAAGGATTCCTATGAGGCCAGTGTTTAGCCCTAAGACCAAAGTGCCTTTAACAACCTCTTAAGTTTATAGATATTGCAGAAAAAATAATGAAAATGGTATAATATTTTAGATGTATTGTTCACAAGATAAGAATACTAAAGTTAGAAGTTTAGTTCACAAATTCATAACTGAGGAAAAACTGTTGTGAAACTCATGGGAGATTTATATTTTTCATTTAGCTGCAGATGGAGAGGATGCCTTTTTCCTGGCCTTTCTTTGAAAGCAGGTTAAAATGTCTCAAGTATAAGCCTCAGGTACTCATGGGCTATGCCTACAGATATGTATCAAACTTATAACACATTAATTTAGGTTGTTTTCTTTTGAACTTCTTTAGGAGGTTCAGAGTAAAGGTAAATGCTACATCTAGCACATGCTTCTGGTCACATTTGATAGACTGATGAAAGCCACTCAATGCCAACACAAAATGTGACAATGGAAGATATAGAGCATTATTAGCATAAGGACTAGGATAGCAGAATGGGCAGTCTGTTTTTTGATTCCCTGGTTTACTTTGTTTTTATAATACTCTGATTCTAACACAGAATTACTGTACCCACACTCGCTCCATCCATTATGAGCACTGATTTTCCAGGAGAAAGATGAGAAAGAGAATGCAGAGCTGTGTAGGAACGTATCCCATCACGGATCACTCCTGCCGCTTCAGCCCATGTGACCTTTTCTGGTTTATGTACTATGCAAAGAGAATAATAGAAGAAAAAGGCAAAAAAGGTTATTTTTATTAGCGTTTGACATTATATCTTACTATTGAATACTTTAGAGAAAAAGAAAAGCAAAGCCAATTTCCTTATTAGGCAGTGTAGACCCACATTATAGATTAACTTATGATTTGACTGACTAACATATAAATTTCACTGTACCTTACTTTTGACTTCTGTAAAATGGGGAAAATGATAGATGTTTTACAGGTTTCTGATATTCTAATATGCAAGGTATCATAATCACCATTTGTTTCTTTACAACAAAGTTTATGTTGCATGAAAAGACTGATAGGCAAGGAGGCAGAATGGATATGCCTCTGGTATATACTAGCTATGTGCCCCAGATAATTTTCTAAGATTGTAAATTAAAGATGAGCACTGATCTGTATGGGTGGAAGGAGTTTTACAGAATTATAGATTTAGAGTTTGGCAGGACTTTAGTGGGTGGCTATCAGATCTAATCCCTTTATATTACAGACAAGGAAACTGACAAAGGTTAAATGGCTTGACCTAGATAAATCAGCTAGTAAGTATCTGAGGTAGTATTTGAACTTAAGTTTTCCTGAGTCCAAGTCCAGCATTCTTTTCACTATGTCATTTAGGTGTCTCAGATCTCATCCCAATGAAATTACAATCTAGACAAAAGTACATACACACATGTGAAAATATATTAAATATTTATGTGTGTATATTGAAAGCAAACTACTGAGGAAGGTTGTGAAGTAGTTACTTTTTTTCTAACAATTGCCTAAAAAGGAAAGACAGCTAATTTTAGAAAATGGTTTAAGTAGCAAAAAAGGATTTGGAAGAGATGACCTCTTAGGTTTCTTTCAGATAATACCGAAAAACATAAACAACAACCTGATCAAATCATTGTCATATGGTGAGAAAGATGGATATAGGTAATAAAAAAGTTAAGACAATGTCAGTCGGGATGATGTATACCAGGCCCAGTATATTTTTTTGCTTACTATAATTTGGAACTGGTGGGCCCCACTAGTACTTAATGGCTAATAGACAACTCTTTTCCAAGATCCTCTGACTACAAAGTCAATGCACTTTATGCCATAGCTCAATGGTTCCATTTCAGTCAGTTGTGGAAAGAAGTGCTGAAGCAACATTAAACATGGAGTAGGAAACAAGACAATTGAGAAATGCCATTTCAATAAACATTTAATATTCAGATAATGCATTCTGAACTAATCTCATTTTTATAAATTGTTAGGGAAAGTTTTGGCATATTATTTCTTTATAACCAGGCATACCTGTAATTTTTGTTTATTGCCTTTTGAACTTGTCTTAGGGTACATTAATCCAAAAGCAAACTAAGAAAGCCATTTTATGGGGCTACTGTCCTGATTGAGTATGGGTTGGGATATCTATAATGAAATTAATTTTGCCTTTCATCTACTCTATTATACATAATTATGAATAATTCAGAAATAACCAAGTTTCCATTATTAAGTTTTTTTCTATAACAAAATAATAGAAAGTCCTGGGATTATAGATTTAGAGCTAGAAGAGATCTTAGAGGTCAATGACTCCAAAAAACCCTTATTTTACAGATGAAGAAGCTGAGATTTTCTCTTAACTAGAAAGATTAAGAGACTTGGACAATCACAAACATAGTATATGCCTGGGCTAAGATTTGAACCCAGGGCCTCTGGTCTTCTAAAACGTTCTACTCTGTCACACTGTAAACTCAATCCTAATAATTTTAAATAAAACAGCAGTGGTTTGTAGCTAAATATCTTCCACAGAAGCCACATTTGGTGGCATTCAGATGAATATAAATGAAAAAAGACAGAATATTTACATCAACTACCCAAGATTGCTCTATGGGATAAATAGAACTTCTTGTAACAGAGCTACTGGTTGCCCTTTCTAACTGTAGAATGAATAAACAATTGATAAACTAAGGTTTTTACTGCAAAGGGACTGAGAAACTGCCCTTTATTAAGGAATAAATAGGAAAAAACATTTTAGCTATATTACTAGGTGTAATTCTATGTGTAGGACTTAGGCTTGTAGGAATTTATATGTGTATTCAATGTGTCTATAGTTTAACAGCTGTAAAAACATTTTAAAATTATGAATTTAATTTTGAAATTAAATTATTGATTTTTTTCCTCTTGCTGAAATCATAATGATAAAATGCTACCTGAAAATTCTAAGAACAGAAACACACTATAACTTAAACCCCCCTAATTTGAAATGCACATCAATTCCAAAAGGCAGGCTCTTCTGGTTTTTTTTTTCCACTTAAAAAAACAAACCTGTTAAACACATGAAGAGTACCAAAAAAATACTGCATAAGGAAATGGTTTACTTCTGTAGTACAGCAAAAAAAAAATATTTACTTCATTCTTTTCTTTATTAATTTATTTTTAGTTTTCAAAAATCACTTCCATAAGCTTTTGAGTTTTCAATTTTTCTCCCCTTCTCTCCTCAAGACGGTGTACAACCTGATATAGGCTCTACACATACATTACTATTAAACATATTTTCACATTAGTCATGTTGTAAGGAAGAATTAGAACCAATAGGAAGAACCACAAAAATGAGGAAACAAAACACAACAGAAGAAAAAAAAGAACAAACAGTATGCTTAAATCTGCATTCAAACTCCATAGTTCTTTCTCTGGATATGGATAGCATTTTCCATTATGATACTTTTGGAGATGGCTTAGATCCTTGCATTGCTGAGAAGGACTATGTCTATCCAAGTTAGTCATGGAACAACGTGGCTGTTACTATGTACAATGTTCTCCTGATTCTGTTTACTTCACTCAGCATCAGTCCATACAAATCTTTCCAGGTTTTTCTGAAGTCTGTCTGCTCATCATTTCTTATAGAACAATAATATTCCATTACACTCACATACCACAACTTGTTCAGCTATTCCCCAAATGATGAGTATCCCCTCAATATCCAATTCTTTGCCACCACAAAAAGAGCTGCTACAAATATTTTTGTACATATGGGTCCTTTTCCCATTTTTATGATCTCTTTGGGATACAGCCTTAGAAGTGCTATTGCTGGGTCAAAGGGTATGCAAATTTTTATAGCCCTTTGGACATAGTTCCAAATTGCTCTCTCAAATGGGTGGATCAATTCACAACTCTACCAACAATGCATTAGCATTCCAATTTTCCCACATCTTCAACATTTTTCATTTTCCTGTTCTGTCATGTTGGCCAATCTGATAGGTGTGATGTGGTACCTCAGAGTTGTATTGATTTGCATTTCTGTAATCAATAGGGATTGTGATGGGGCAGCTAGGTGGCTCAGTGGAATCAGAAGGACCTAAGTTTAAATCCAGGCTCAGACACTTGACACTTACTAGCTGTAGTGACCCTGGGCCAGTCACTTAACCCCAATTGCCTCACCAAAAAGAAAAAAAAAATTATCCATTTTGCATTTCATAATGTTCTCTATCTCCTGTTTGGTCATAAATTCTCCCATTATCCATAAATCTGATAGGTAAACTATTCCTTGCTCTCCTAGTTTGCTTATAGTATCAGCCTTTATATCTAAATCATGCACCCATTTTGACTTTATTTTGGTATATGGTGTAAGATTTTGGTCTATGCCTAGTTTCTGCCATACTGTTTTCCATATTTCCCAGAAGATTTTGTCAAATAGTGAGTTCTTATCCCAGAAGCTGAGGTCATTGGGTTTATCAAACAGTAGATTACTATAGTCATTGACTACTGTGTCTTGTGTATCTAACCTATTCCACTGATCCACCACTCTATTTCTTAGCCAGTACCAAGTAGTTTTGATGATTGCTGCTTTATAATACAATTTAAGATCTGGAATGGCTAGGCCCCCTTCCCCTGAATTTCCTTTCATTAGTTTCCTTGATATTCTGGACCTTTTGTTATTCCAGATGAATCTTGTTACTATTTTTTCTAGCTCTATAAAATAATTTTTGGTAGTTTGATTGGTATGGCACTGAATAAGTAAATTAGTTTAGGTAGAATTGTCATTTTTATTATATTAGCTCAGCCTACCCATAAGTAACTGATGGTTTTCCAATTATTTAGATCTGACTTTATTTGTGTGGAAAGTGTTTTATAATTGTGCTCACATATTTCCTGTGTTTGTTTCAGCAGGTAGATTCCTAAATATTTTATAATGTCTACAGTAACTTTAAGTGGAATTTCTCTATTCTTGCTGTTGGGCTTTGTTGTAATATATAGAAATGTTGATGATTTACAGGGAGTTATTTTATAGCCTGCAATTTTGTTAAAGGTGTTTATTATCAAGTAGTTTTTTACTTGATTCTCTAGGATTCTCTAAGTATATATCATCTGCAAAGAGCAATAGCTTTGTTTCTTCTTTGCCTATTCTAATACCTTCCATTTCTTTTTCTTCTCTGATTGCTAAAGTTAGCATTTCCAGTATTATATTGAATAAAAGTGGTGATAATGGACATCCTTGTTTCACCCTGATCTTATTGGAAATGCTTCTAGGTTTATTTATTACATATGATACTTGTTGAAGGTTTTAGTAGATGCTACTTATCATTTTAAGGAACCCTCCATTTATTCCTATGCTGTCTAGTGTTTTTAATAGGAATGGGTGTTGTATTTTGTTAAAAGCTTTGTCTGCATCTATTGAGATGATCATGTGGTTTCTGTTAGTTTTGTTGTTGATAGGATCAGTTATGCTGATAGTTTTCCTAATATTGAACCAGCCCTGAATTCCTGGTGTAAATCCTACCTGGTCATAGTGTATTATTCTTGTGATAAGCTACTGTAATCTGTTTGCTAATATTTTTCTTAAAAATTTTTGCATCTATATTCATTAGAGAAATTAGTCTATAATTTTCTTTCTCTGTTTTGACTCTTCGCAGTTTAGGTATCAGCACCATATTTGTATCATAAAAAGAATTTGGTAGGTCTCTTTCTTTGACTTTTTCCCCAATAGTCTATACAGCATTGGTATTAATTGTTCTTTAAATGTTTGATAGAATTTGCTTGTAAATCCATCTGGCCCTGGAGATTTTTTCCCAGGGAGTTCATTGATGGCTTGTTCAATTTCCTTTTCTGAGATGGGGTATTTAAGTATTTTACTTCCTCTTCTGTTAATCTGCACAATTTATATTTTTGTAAATATTCATTCATTTCACTAAGATTGTCAAATTTATTGGCATACAGTTGGGCAAAATAGTTCCTAATTATTGTTTTAACAATCTCTTCGTTGGTGGTTTTCAGTATTTTTCCTTTGGTTTTCAGCATTTCTTCATCCAAAAGAATGAAAATAATGAGACAACATACCAAAACTTATGGGATGCAGCAAAAGCAGTTCTTAGGAGAAGTTTTATATCTCTAAATGCTTACATGACTAAAATAAAGAAAAAGGAGATCAATGAATTGGGCATGCAACCAAAAAAAGTAGAAAAAGAACAAACTGAAAATCCCCAATTAAATACCAAATTAGAAATTCTGAAAACCAAAAGAGAGATTAATAAAATTGAAATTAAGAAAACTGTTGAACTAATAAAATAAAACTAAAAGCTGGTTTTCTGAAAAAAAAACCAAACCAATAAAATAGATAAACTTTTGGTTAATTTAATTTAAAAAAAAGAAGAAAACCAAATTACCAGTATCAAAAATGAAAAGGGTGAATCCACCACCAATAAAGCAAAATTTTTTAAAAAAATATTCATCTATATATTAAATCTACAAATTAAAAATCATTCTTAATTGTGTATTTAAAGCAGGTCCTCAAAGATCTCTACTTGACAATGATTTGTTAGCTTAGTTCAAATTAGGAACCATATCCACTTTTATTTAAACAATTAGGAGATAAAGATAAATAATAGAACCAAATGGCTTAAACATTTAAAAACAATTCATTTTCATTTAAAAAATAAAATGAATAAGTAAATCTCAAATATACTAACAACAGAAGCCAAGGACTAGTATATATAGTACTCAACCATTCTTTCCAATTTCAGATATGCCAAGGTTTGGTGTTAATTTTAGTTTTTACTTCAAATTAGCTCAGGGTGAGAAATCAAAAGCCCACAGTGGAAATTACACCTTGTGGGAAATGTACAAACTTATTAAAGCTAGTAGTCCTAGAAAGTAAAACTTAAAGGGCTTTTCACAAAGTTTAGTCGGAATACACATTTCATTCCTTAGGTACCCACTGAGTAGATATAATGAAAATTGAGTAACAATAACCTATTATATATGAGTGAAGATAAGATTAATAAAATCTTAGAAAAGGCTGGATTGTAACATACCCAAGTAATGCTCATGTATTCTAACAATTTCACAGACACCAGATTCTTCAGAATCCAATGGCAAAATTCCTTAGGGGAAAAAAAAAAGTTAAATCAGAAAAGTAAATCTAAATTTAATGTTCATAATCAATAAGCTTTTTCTCTTAAAGGAAAGCCTGGCAGAAATTAATTGCTGCCAAAAGGTTTTTCATGGTTGTTCTGATGAACTGGCATTGAGATTATAAGTCATTTACAAGGCAGGGTTTACTATAAAAAAAAAAGAAGGTAATAATAGTTATTTCACTTTTCTAGAATTGCAAGTTTTCTTCTTTCTCTCTCTCTCTCTCTCTCTCTCTCTCTCTCTCTCTCTCTCTTTCAATCACTTTTCTGGTTTCTTTTTGTATGTGGGTTAAAAAAAAACAACCCAGAACTCCTGTTGGGTACAGCCTTTCTATGGAGTTAGAACAAAGACAGAAATAAAAGAAAAAGGGAAAGTGAAATGAAGAGAAAAAGGAAGAAGAATAATTCTTTTACATAACTCAGCCATATTCTATTAGACCTACTGACATTTTTCTCCACGTCACAGCAGCAGCCTGGAAAAATTACAAATAGGTCAATGTATATGGTATATTCTGCTCTAGCTAAGCTGGGCTCTAAAAACATTCTTCCTTCCTATGGTTTCTTGTGCCCTTCACCAACTCAGAGATTAATGGAAGTCTAATATACCACTAATAATACGGCATCATAGCATCAAAAATGAAGTTAAAAAGGTGACTAGGAAATAGAGCAAAATTTCACTATTACAAAAGGTAACAAAAGTAATACTGCAAAAACTTGAGGAAAATGACTAAGATTTTATTCAATAATCTTTCCTCAGCTGTTGAGAAAAAATGAGCTTGGAATAAATCTTGCCACTTTGCATCTTGTTTGGACTGAGAAATACCAACTTTGAAGGTTATACAGCAAATATTTGTAAAATCATTGCTTATGCTCACATTTTCTACCACTTGAGAAATCAACATTTAAATTTTATGTAAGGTATTTTTTATTTTCTTATATAAAGTTTTTTGCAGTGAAAGGCTTTGTGTGGATGTTTGGGTTAAAGGGGAAAAAAAAATCACTCCAAACTACTCAATTTCCAGTTTGCAAAATGGATCTTCTAAATATAGTAAACACAGTTATCTTCAAGTGGATTATCTGCATTTGCTTGCCTGCCAATGTCCAGCTAGGTTTCACATTGCACAGTCTGGGGCCTAGTCAGGACAGGGATAGCATTAAGTATACAGGAGCATGTGTATTTTTAAGTATCTTTCTTAAAAACTATAATCCCTGCCATAGCATGAATAATTGAGAATAAATTTAAAAAAAATTTTTAAAGTTAGAAAAATACTTTAGGAGTACAATGGAAAAACAGGAATATCAAGTGAAACTTACCCACTACTTCATCATCTGGATGAAAGAATGATACTTTGCTTCCAACTTAAGAAACGCAACATGAAAAATATTAACACATAATAGGAAATATTCTGTAACATCTGTCAAGTCATTCATATCATTAAGATCCTACCTATTTCTTGTTTATTCATATTACCTAACTACATGAGTAAAAAGGTTAATGATGGCAAGTTTATACCACAATTTCAATACGTTAACTGGCTTCTAATTACTTTGTAGCCTTCTGGCCAAGCTAATCTGTTCTTTAGTCCTTTGGGTTAATTTATGTTTTCCAATCCTAAAACCCTCCCCCAGCTTCTGATTTCTGGTATAACTTTGAAGGACAAAAAAAAGGATGAAGAGTTTTTACTGTATGAAAAGGCAAAACAAACTGTCAAACTTCTCAAGCCAACGTAGTGCTCTGTTATCTGGTCCACTCCTCCAAGACTTCTTCAATCCCAGTCTTTGAAGAAAATGATGTAGACTAGTTTTATTTGGGTCAAAAGAAACCTTGACAGGCGGGCCTTTTTCAGGTTCTGAGGCTATTTAAACACTTTGAAACTTGATAGCAAGTTCAGGGTCTGCTTGTAGGCAGTAGCTTGGATGTGTGCAGAAAGTAAATACCAAAACTAGGACACATCTAAGGTCAGAGTAGACAAGCCTCTAGCATTGTATCAGTTAATTTGCATAATCCTGTTTAACTGGCTGGTAATCCACAAACATTTATTAAATACTTCAGTGCCCACAACACTATGTAAGCCCCTGGAAAAGATTAAAAGCTTAGATAAGAACAGTTTCAGCCCTCAAAGGGCTGTAGTTAAGTAAGGCTTAAAGATAGCTACAATGCGCAATATTATGAAGTAATTATATAAAACAAAGTGTTATGTAACAAGGAGGGGAAAAATATTACTATATGGGTTCGGGGAAGATTTTTGGAGGAGGTGTTATTTGAATTAGGCTTAAAAAGACTGGTAGGAATTGAATAGGTAAAGACTGGTAAGGAGGGGATTCTAGGCATAGAGAACAAGGATGATACACTTTATACCTGGGGGACAGAGAACTGATCAGTCCATTGACACAGAATGAATGAAAGAAAAGAAAATGAGGTAAAGGCTGAAAAGGTAAGGAGGCGCCAAGTTGTAGAGCATCTTGGAACGCAGGTTAAGGACAATGACTTCTCCACCTTGCTGGGAAGATCTCATCACTTCCTTCTGCATCTCTGATTAGAAGTTGGGGCCATGAACTCCCAACTGTCATTTAAGGACAGAGTTTAGCTCAGACATTGATCTTCTTATTTCTCACCTGGCTGCCCTACTTTGGATTTCTCTCACTGACTTCTCCACCATGCCCCCACCTCCAGCACCTTCCCTGGCCTACCTCTCCCCCCCCCCACCCTTTGCTTTTCATCTTCCTTTTGTGTGTTGTCTTCCTCCATTGTAAGCTTCTTGTGAGCAGGATTGCCTTTCTTCTATATATTTGTATCTTCGCACTTAGCACTGTGCCTGGCACATAATAGGTGCTTAATAAATGTTTATTGATAGATTTACTGATATTAAGGACAGAACAGAGTCATTTAAGACTTGTGAGAGAGGAAATGGCATCATCAGAACCAGCAGGGAAGCAGCCAGTAGATAAAGAGAGACTGAGGATGAGAGAGAGAGAGAGACAGAGAGAGAGAGACAGAGAGACAGAGAGACAGAGAGAGAGAGAGAGACAGAGACAGAGAACGTCAGCCAGCAGTCAGCCAACAAGCATTTTATTAAGCTACATATGTGTCAGGAATTATACTAAGCACTGAGGGAACCAACACTAAATTAACTAAGTACATATAAGATACAGAGTAGATGGAATATAATCCCAGAGTAGGAGACAAGAGCCGGAGGATCCGAAAAGACCTCCTTTGTCTTGAAGGAAGGCAGGGAAGCCAAGAGGTGGTGAAAGGAGATTATGGGAAAGAGAAACAAAAACATCACTACAAAAATACCACCAAGAGGGGAAACAGAAAGTCTAACTGGAAGGGAACAGCAAGAAAGTTGGTGTCATTGGATTATAGAGCTCTGGGGAGGGGAACTAACAAAGGGCATAGGTAATAGAAAGGTATAAAAGAAGCCAGGCCTGAGGGCTTTAAATGACTAACAGGACTTTATATTGGATCCTTGAGGTAAGAGGGAGCCTCAGGAGCTGACTGAGTAGGTGACATGGGCATGAGCATTCCTAATGCCAATCATTCTGGCAGCAGAGTGGAGAATGGATTGGAGAATGGTGATATGAAGCCATCTCTAGTCAGAAAATGGAGTGAAGTGTGGAAGTATATTTAAAAAACTCTTCAGTAAAACTGAAAATAATAAACAGTATTTTCCTCTAAAGACTTTTCAAAAATCCTAGGAAAAGCCATTTGGTAGAGGACAAAAAGACTCTCCTAGACAAATGGATTAAAGGCAGAATGAAATCTTTAAAAAAAGAGTAACTCTAGTCTGGTTTACCTTACTGCTTTCTCCAACCCAGAGGTTGATTAGGTTTCAGACCCACCTAAAGGCAGGCTCCTGCTGACCAGAAGTGAGGGGACTTCTTCAGAGAGAAAGGATTAAGGCCAAGGGAAGGTAGGAGTTTTCCACTGTTTAACTCCAGGAAGAAGGGAGATGTCCAAGAATGGGATAGTAATTTAGTTGAATTTGAATGTTAACTCAGAACTGTATTGTTATATATTGTGATTTTCTTCTTCAAAATTCCTACAAATGTTACCTGAAATATTGTGGCAGAGAGTCATGTCAGAAGGCATGGGGACTTTGCCAGTTTGGACATCATTCTCTCCAAGCTAGAAATACTCTGGATATAGATTCATGATAAAGTAAACAAAACTGTTTCTGGCAGACGGGTGCCTAAATGCAGTTAGTATTAATGTTTTTTTTCTTTGGCAAGTGAAAATTCACAATGGATGTCCTTTATTTTATCAATAAAGTAGAAGATGTAGAAGGGAAAAATTGATGTAGAAAAGAAGAAGAGAGTAGAGAAGGTTAAGAATAGCATAATGGGGAGAGTAAGAAATAATCAGTGAAGAATAAGGACATTGTAATTTAGTAGAAAGGGTCTAATATAGACTAGATAACATAAATCTGTAAAGGACTAGTTAGCACAGTTACTGTTTAAGATTTCCTGTAGAACAGGTTCAGCAGCACACAAGCTGTAGAGAAGGTAGATAGTAGCAATACGGGTTTGTAGCCTGGCATAAATTCTGACAGGACAAGTAAACAAGGGTCAGAAGGAAGAAAACTGATTAACTAGAAGTGTAAAGGAAAGAAAGCAAAGCCACAGAAAATGCAATGGCTCAAAAAAGTCAGACAATGTAGATTCAAATCCTGCTTCTGCTTCTGCTTATTACCCTGGGCTTCAGTTATCTCATCTGTAAAATGAAGGGGTTGGACTAGATCAGTGGTATCAAAGTCAAGTAGAAGCAGGGGCCTTTAAACCATAATAAGGATCCCTGTGGGCACATAATGACTTAAAAAAATCACATACTAACATTATTTGTTTTACTGTATTTTTATTTATTTTGTTAAATATCTTCCAATTATATTTTAATCTGGTTTGGGCCCCACTTTATGCTACATGTGGCCTATAAGGTCATAACGTCTGATATCTGGCTTAGATGGCCATGCCAGTTCTAGATCTGTGAGAGAGAAGACTGAGGAAGAGGGGAGGATATAATCAGACAGAGGAATTTCAATGTTCTGGATCACAGAGGTGCAACAATTATAGAGGATAGCAAGAACAAGAATGGAGGTCCTGGGAAATCAGGCATTTGAGAAAGAACTGGATTTTTTTTAAGGCAATTGGGGTTAAGTGACTTGCCCAGGGTCACACAGCTAGTAAGTAAGGTTTGAGTATTTGGTCTGAGGCCGCATTTGAACGCAGGTCCTCCTGACTTCAGGGCTGGTGCTCTATCCACTGCGCCACCTAGCTGCCCCAGAAAGAACAGGATTTTTAAGGGTTATGCATTTTTAAAACTTTGTGTGTATGTGTTCAACTATACATGTTTGTGGTTCTGCCTAGCCCAAATTTTAAACTACACAGATTTTTTAGGGGGTGGTGGTGGTGGTGGTGGTATAAAATTTAAGTTTGGTTACTGTAAGTGGAATGTGGCAAAATAAAACCCTGTAAAGTTGAGGAAAAAAAAAAGAGAAAAGGCATCTTGCTCTTTGACGGGCTCTAGAATGGAGGTACCCTTGCGAATTCATGGATCGGTTTCAAAGGGTTTATGAACTTGTATGAGGAAAAAAAATGACACCTTTATTTTCACTAACATCTAACTGAAATTGTTTCCTTCAGTAAAGCAAAAAAATTATTCTGAGAAGGGATCCACAGGCTTCACCAGACTGCCAAAGAGTCCATGACATAAAAAAGGTTAAGGATTCCCAAAGCACCCTGGCTGTAAAACTTACTTCTACATTTTATGCACTTTGCTAGTACCCAGCATGTAAAACTTCAACCACTACCACTACTCCTGGTCTCAAGTACCCTATATACTGTCATCTTTTCTTCCTCTTCTGCTATTATTCTCCTATATTACAGAATTCTGCCTACATTCAGAATTTACAGATCCAAGGTAACTCTCCTTTCTCTTCCTTCTTGTGAATTTGGCTGATCCATTTTTTAAAAATGACACCTTTTCTACATGATAAGCAGAAAAAGGAGATAACTTGAAACTAGATTAAACTATGAATAAATGAAATCAGTACATAATATCCAAATCCATTTTAATCTAGTAGTAATAGCTAGCATTTATATAGCATTTTAAGGTTTGCAAAGCAATTTATATATTATTTCACTTGATTCCCTACAATATTTCGAGGAGATAGGTACTATTATTATCATCATTTTACAGATGAGGAACTAGAGGAACAGAAAGGTTAAGTGACTTTCCCAGGGTAACACAGCTAGTAACCTTCATGTAGGATTCAAAATCAAGTCTTCCTGACTCTAATGCACTTTCTGCACTGTGCCACCTGGCTGCTTTAGAATGTTCTACATCATTCATTAATTCATGCAATATTTATTGCCTATTGTTTGCAAGGCAGAGTGCTAGGCCCTGGGATACAAAGACACACAAATAACTATAATGCAAGGAAAAGTGAAATAAGTACAAAGTAAAAATGCTGTGAGAAGTAAGAAAAGGGAACGGTCATTTTCACCTAGGGAGAGAGGTTTCATGGAGGAGATAACCCCTCAGTTAAGGCTTCAAGGAAGGTAAGAATTTTATCAGTGAAGCCTGGAGAGAAATGGAGAAAAGAGGGAATTGACTCCAGGCTTGTGAGATAGTACGATGCAACACATGTTAACAGGAAAGGGTAGAAGAGAAAGTGGATGGAGAATAGTCTGGTTTGGTTAGCGGAAAGGGATTGGCTCCAAACAGCTCCAAACAGGCTGGAACCAGACTACGAAGGGTGTTAAGTGCTGTGTCAGGAATTTGTATTTTATTCAAAGCATAGCAAAGCTGTTGAAGGTTTCAGAGCAGAGCAATGAAATGACCAGAATATTAGGAATATAACTTGGAAAATGGCGTGTAAAATGGAGATGGATAGATTAGGAAAGAATGATTGGTTAGGAGGTATGAAGAGATAAGGGCCTGACAAAGACTGTTGTAGTGGGAGATGAAGAGTAGGGGATACATAGGAAAGGCACAGAATTGACAGGATTTGGAAAATCAATTAGGTGAAGGAAGTACAAAAGAAGTAAAAATGACTCCAAATTTGTTATAAGCCTGGCTATTTAGAAACAGAGAAATTAGGAGGAAAGGCAGCATCTGGGGGAAAGAGGATAAATTTTGCTTTAGATAGGTTGAGTTTGAGGGACTGCCAGACCTTCCAGGTACAAAAAGGACTTGAAAATTCAAAACTATAGCTCTATAGAAAGGCCTGTTGTGGGGGGAGGGCGGAGAAGAGAGGAAGGGAGAGGAGAAGAAGAAGGAGAAAATGAAGTGATAGGAGTAGCTGAGCTTACCAAGGAGAATATGTCAAGAGAGGAAGAACAAGGACAGAATAGTAAGACAATACACATTTAAGAGATGTGAAGCAGGGGAATAACTAGCAAAAGAGAAAAAGATAGAGAGAAGAACCTAGTAAAGAGAGAGTTTTGAGAAGCACTGTATGATCAAGCATTTAATACTCATTTATTAAACATTTCTATGCACCAGACACTGCTAGGTCCTGTGGATTCAAAGCCAAAAGTGAAATACTCCCTACCTTCAAGCAAATAACCCAGGCTTTTAGAAGGTAATTTGAGGGGAAGACACTTACAGCTGGCCAGACCAAGAAAAGCTTAATTTAGAAGTTGGTAGTTGAGCTGAATAATAAAGGAAATTAGGGATTCTAAGAGGCAGAGGTAAGAAGGGAGTGCATTCTGAGCATGGAAGGCAGACTGTCCAAAGGCTTGGGAAATGTAATATCACATATAAACAATAGTAAAAAGGTCAGTTTGGCTGGACCAAAGAGTGCATTAAGGAGAGGAAGGTAAAATATGCCTAGAGAGTTAGGTTTCGGCCAGGTTGTGAAGGACCTTAAATGACAAAAAATTTATATTTGATTCTAAAGTAACATGGACATTTTGTAATTTAATGAATAAGAGTGTCATGGTCATACCAGCACTTTAGAAAAATCACTCTGGTAGTTGTGTGGAGAGTGGGTTCTAGAGTGGGAACAGACTGAAGCAAGGAGACCAATTAGGAGACAATTACAATCTACTACTTAAGACATAGTGAGGGCTTTTTTTCAACTTGGGTGATGTGTGTATAGACATGAGGGGGGATATTTGATAGATGTTGTGGGGGTAGGCATGACAAGATTTGGCAATTGACTGGATTTGTAGGATAAGGGAGGGTGAGGAGCTGAGGATAAAAAAAAAGTTTCAAACTAGGTGAGCAGAATGATGGTGACACCTTTAAAAAGTTCTGTTTTAAACATGTTGTGTTTAAGATGACTTCAAGATGGGAGCAGCTAGGTGGCACAGTGGATACAGTATGGGCCCTGGAGTCAGGCGAACCTCAGTCCAAATCCAGCACTTGACACTTATTAGCTGTGTGACCCTGGGCAAGTCACTTAACCCCACTGCCTAGCGCCCCTCCCCCCAAAAATAACCATCCTGATCAATGGCTAAAGTAGTGTAAAGATGGAGTAATAGGAACTGAAGGAGTTGAAGATATCATGAGGACAGTATTAGAAGCAGCGTCAACATGAATACTAAAGTTGTCAAGAAGGATATCAGGGAAAGGGATAGAAAGGAAGATATATATATAGGCCAGATACAAAAGTCAAGGAGAAATATTAAAGCGGTTCAAAAGTTGGTAAATGATCAGAGTAGTAGAAAGGACCCCTTTACCTTACAGATGAGGAAACTGAGGTACAAAGGGATTAAGCTACTTGCCCACAGTTACACAGTTGGGGTAGGGCTGGGGTTCAAATCCAGTGCTCTTTCTGTTGTACTCCAATTGCCTCCCCAATTATGACAGGGGGACTAAAACTTTCCCCATTCTGGAGCTTCTACTAATGCTGCCCAAGATTGCATCAGCTCACAAGTATCCCAAGGTCCCACCTCCCACTCTCTTCTTTTTTCTCAGTTGGGAATCTCATTCATTTGCATGACTTCAAATAGAATCTCTGGGCAAATTATCCCTGAGGCAGCCTATTTTACTTAACAGCTCTAATTGTTAGAAGTTTTTCCTAACTTTAAGCCCAAATCTGCTTCTATACAATGTTTATACACTACTCCTACTCTGCCCCCGGGGTCAATAGATTCAACCCCTCTTCCACTTAACAGCCCTTTAATTAATTAAAGACAATAACAATGTCCTCTTAAGACTTTGTTTAGGCTTATGTCTAAACCACCTCAGTTCCTTAGATAAGTCTACCGGTTACATAATCTCCAGTTAGTTCACCACCTTGTTTACTTTCCCTATAAATTCTAAGTATTTTCTTTTCTTTTTTCTTTTTTTTGCCAGGTAATTCGAGTTAAGTGACTTGCCCAGAGCCACATAGCTACTAAGTTTTATGTGTCTGAGGCTGAATTTGAACTCAGGTGCTCCTGACTCCAGGGCCGGTGCTCTATCCACTGTGCCATCTAGCTGCCCCTCTATGTATTTTCTAATGCTTATTGTCTTGCTGGCTTGACTTGATATGTGATTATCCAGAATCGAACATCGTACTCCAGATATGGTTTAGCCAGGATGGAGTTTAGCCAAACTGTTACCTCCTTTGTTCATACAACTGTTAATAGGACATTTCATTGCCATTGTGGGCTCAAATCAAACCAAGCTTATCATCTTTCTCCCTAAACCTGCTTTTTCTTTCAATTTTACCTTTGTGTTATCTTTCATCTGTTACTTCTCGTTCAATTATCATACTGTCCCCAATTTGTCAATTCCCTTTGTATAACATTTTCTTCTCTACTCCAAATGCTACCACCTCAGTACAGACTACTATTACCACCCAACTTGACAACTGCAAGAGCCCACCTTCATACTTTTACCCCTCCAATCTATCCTTTATACCACTACTCATAGACCTGCTTATGCCACAAATCTTCAGCAGGCACTTTAAAGTCATGTTAAATGAGAAAAGTTCAAACTTCTTTGCCTAGTCTTCTGCAACATGGCACCACTCTGCCTCCCATCTTAATCTGATATAAATCTCCTCTACATATTCTACACCAGTGGTGTTGATGGGGTGCTTGTACTCGGATCCCACTTCCAAGATCATATTTCTTCCTAGCCTCAGAAACACTATGACTGACGGTTTCCCTCCAGCCCAAGGACCCTATCTCTGGCAGTGACTCATGAGTGGGCCCAATGAGGCAAACTATGTCTCCCTGTTACAAGAACAAGCTGACCTCTGTAGAATTTCTTGTATGAACAGGCCTATCTTGTACCAGCAGAACGATCAAGTGCTGATGCCCACAGTTACTGCATACAATCCAGAGGTCAAGCTATAGATGTCCTGAAGCTATCTTGTTTCAGACATAACAGACCTAAAACACACCCCTTAGGAAACCCACCTCCCTGAGGCTTCTAGTAGTGAATGATGTAGTTGTCTGTTATCACCTAATTATTACACTTGCCACATAATCCACTACTTCATTCCTGTTAAGTTGCAAGTTCCCTAAAGAGCTCTGCCCACCAGGGCAGAATTCCTTAAGGACCTCTGCCCTTAGTATAGCATAAAAAATAAATCTTTGCCACCTTGACTTAAAGAATGCTTGAGTCTGTGAATTCATTCCAGACAACCCCGTCCTATACTCTGGTCTTTGAGGGTCTCTCAAACCGCGACAGTGTCAAACTCAAATAGAAATACTTAGAAAATCACAAATTACCATCATTTCTGTTGTACTGTATTTTTATTTATTTTGTTAAACATTTCCCGGCTTCTCCCCCTAGGAGTTTGATACCTCTGTTCTACACTTCAAATCAGAATATACTCTTTCCTTGTGATTTCTCAGCTTTATGCTTTTATTTATGACATTCTCTACTCATGAAATATCTTTTCTCCCTCAGCTTTATCTGTTGGAATTCCTAGTTACCCTTTAAAACTCACAAAACTCAACCTGTCATCTCCTCCATGAAATCTACCATGATTGCAAGGGAGGCAGAGAAAGTCAATAAAAGGATGATGGAGTTAGAAATAAAGGATCTGTTTTTTGAATCATGGCTGTACCACTTACTACGTATATGGCCTTAGACAAGTCACTTACTCCCTGTGGGCCTCAGTTTCTTCATCTGTAAAATAAGAGATTGGTCTAGATGGCATTTAAGATTCCTTCTAGCTGTAAATTTATGATATAATCCTATGATCTTTTTGATCAGTTCCAAGCTTTTCCCTTGGACTTCCTGAATCATTCTGTTCTGTACTTAATTATATAATATTTTATATTATCATTACCCAAATTTGTCTTAGCTCCATAAAAACAGTATAAGATCCATGAGTGCAGGTACCAGACTTTAGCTAAACATTTTAATCTGCACGTGTGCTTAGCATATGGTTCTGTACACAGTAGGTACTTAATAAATGTTTGTAGGTTCAGCTAGGTGGCACAGTGGATAGAGCACTAGCCCTGGAGTCAGGAGAACCTGAGTTCAAATCCAGCCTCAGACACTTGACACTTACCTAGCTGTGTGACCCTGGGCCAGTCACTTAGGCTCAACTGCCTCAGGAAAAAAAAAAGTTTGTTAAATTTCTGAATGAAAGAGACAAAACCTGGATAAATAACAGAGTTCTTGTCATATCATCCCCACACCAGCAAAACTTTTTGTGGTTTCCCATCACTGCCACACAATGATATCTCAAATCCTTGGCCAAGATACTTCACAATCTAGTTTTTTTTTTTTTGCAAAAAATGTGTGATTTTATTTAATCAGTTTTCATATTCTAGATACTTGAGGGATAGAGCATCACTCAGATCCTGTGTCCAATGGCCTTGGCAGGAAGATTGCTTCTGAACTTGGCTCGAACCATTCCACTATTTCCATGAACTCGAGTAACTTTTCCCTAGATGATTCTTGTTCTGTTTGGTTTCCCACCAGGAGTCACCATGTTGTTTTTGGCTTTGTACACATAAGCACATCTCTTGCCCAAACAGAATTCAGTTTCATCCTGAGCACAGACTCCTTCAATTTTCAGAAGAGCTGTATGTTCCCTCTGGTTTTGTAAGCCTTGCTTATAACCAGCAAAAATGCCCCTGGACCACAGTCTTCCGGACATTATGCTGTTCTAGAAGTCCTGTTTCCAGCAGGCCTCCCTGGCTCCAAGATGGAGGAAAAAGGAAGTACCCACAATCTAGTTCTGCTCCACCTTTCTAGTTTTATCTCATTACTTTTTATTTTTTTAAAAAATTTTTATTTTTAGGCAATTGGTGCCGAGTGACTTGCCCAGGGTCACACAGCTAGTAAGTGTCAAGTGTTTGGTCTGGGGCTGGATTTGAACTCAGGTCCTCCTGACTTCAGGGCCAGTGCTCTATCTACTGCATCACCTAGCTGCCCCTCATACTACTTTTTCATGTACACTATACTCTACTTAAATGATACTCAACATAAACCCAACTTGTCCTTCTCTTTCTTACCTTTGTACTTTTGTTTATGCCATCTACTACATCTGTAATACAATTTCCTCAACTTCTTATTATTGTAATTCTTCCTATCCTTGAAGGCTTGCCTCAGGTACCACTTCATCTATGAAGCCTTCTCTGACACTGTCCCCACACACCCATAGATGGAAGGAACCACTGCCTCCTCAGAACTCTCCTATTAAGTTACTAGATTTTAATTTGCATCTTCCCCCCTCCATGAGGCAATAGGGTTAAGTGACTTGCCCAAGGTCACACAGCTAGTAAGTGTTAAGTGTCTGAGGCTGGATTTGAACTCAGGTCCTCCTGACTCTAAGGCTGAAGCTCTATCCACTGCTCCACCGGGCTGCCCCGTAATTTGCATCTTAGTTATTTTTACATATTTAAACATTTTCTTTACTAGATTCTACACTCCTCAAAAGCAGGAATTTTGTCTTATAATAGGAATGCTGGTTGAATTGCTTATTAATGCTTTTATCTCAGAAAATGCCTATTGTAACATCCTATATAATCTAAAAATTATAATTTTAGGCATATAATTTATCATAAAAAGATATTAGTAATAGGGTATATTTCGGGACCAAAGCTTGTATACCTAAGTGAACATATAAAAGATCTGTTATTTTGTCAACACAGATTAAGTTCTAGTTTGGAAACTTCCTCCACTGAGCCAGAGTATAACATTTCTATGGCTTAGTAAAGAGTTTTGCGGAGTTGTGTAAGGCAGGCACAAAGATGGCAACTGACATAGCCAGGGTCATATATCTTATAAGTAGCTGAGATGGGATGTGAACTCAAGTTTTTCTGACTCTCCAAGCCTAGTACTCTGCCACACCATACTTCCTCTGATATTTAAAAGTATTGAGTTTTTACTGGTTACCAATTAATCTAAAGAATTCAAAATTCCCACAGGCATCTCAAACTCATTATGTCTAAAACAGAACTCATTATCTTTTCCCTTCAAACTCTACCCTCTTCCCAAATTCTCCATTACTGTAGAGGGTACCATCAATCTCTCCTGATTATTCAGGCTCAAAACCTTAGTGCCATCCTTCTCTCTCAAAATCACCCCACATATCCCCTCCCAAGTCTGCTTATTTCTACTTTCACAACATCTCTAGTATATGCCTCCTTCTCTCTATTCACACAGCCACCAGCTTGGTGTGGGCTCTTATCACCTCACATGTAGACTACTGAAATAGCCTTCTGGTTTTCTCTACCTCAAGTCTCACTCTATTATAGTCCATCCTCCATTTAGATGCCAAATCGATCTTCCTAAATCACAGGTCTGACTATGGCACCAGTCCCTTATTCATAAACTCTGGTGGCTCCCTATTTCCTCAAGGATGAAACATGAAAATACTGAGTTTGGCTTTTAAAACTCTTCACAACCTGGCTCCTTCCTATCCCTCCAGTCTTCTTTACACACTCTTATACACTATACAATCCAGCAACAATGGCCTTTGTGTTCATCAAACAGGCCATTCCATCTCCCATTTCCATTCTTTTCATTGCCTGTCTTCAATGACTAGAGTACTCTCCTTACTCACCTCCACTTACTGGCTTCCCCGACTTCCCTCAGGATTAGCTTAAATGCTACTTTCTATAAAAAGGCTTTTCCAGTCACTCTTCCTCCTATTACTAGACATATGTATGTATATATGCACGTGTGTCTCTCACACACATTTATATATTAACCCCTTGTTGCATGCTGCTTCTCTCATCAGAATGTAAACTTTTTGAGGGGAAGGACCATGTTTTTTACTTTCTTTGTATACCCAGTACTGAGTATAGTGCCTGGCACATAATAAATACTTAATAAATGTTTGTTGATTGATGGAAACTTTCACTTTATTCCATGTATTTTATTATTCGTGGGACTAACTGTAAAACCACAAAAATATTTATTTCATTGTACATATGACTTCAAATGCAAAATGCTAGGGCAAAGAACTTTCATTCATTAAAAAAAAGAAAAAGGTTTGATGTCCTAGCATTTTATATTTGAGTGATATAAGCAGTTTCATATGCAACCAACTAGTGAGCACTTAACTTCTCCATAATAAAATAAATGAAGATGAGAAATTTATTGCCAAGATAAACAAAGATTCTTACATGCTACTATTATTCAATTCAAATGATCTTTGGCTGAGCTTCAGTGAATGAACTTTAATTTTTTTCTAAAAAAATATAACTGTTGTGCTTATATCAAAAACTTACCCTCTAGTACAACTCCGGCAATTTCTCTCCCAACAGGAAAAAATTCCTTTTCCAGTTTCATTTCTGATAAAAGCTAAATCACAATAATAGTTAAGAACTTCCCTATCTGGAATAAATTCTAGTCTACTCCCTCAAAACTGAGGAAAGTAAATTTAAAAAATCATATTATAGAAAAATCACATATGGTCCCATTTTTAGAATTAAGGAGCTTCCATCCCAGATTAAGGCAACAGGAAATGATTCTACAACATGTTTTTATACAACAGAAAACAAAAATTTTAGAAGAAAATAAATCACTTTGCAAGGGCACAGAAAGGGATATTAATGCTTAAACAAGTTCCCTAAAAAAAAAAGAGCTTCATGAAATGTTTTGTTCAACATAGAATATCCTATCATATCTGAAGTCACACTTTAGGAGCACTTTCATTAAAAGTCACTAGGTCTCAGTATTCTCATAATTCTCATAGCAAATGTCTAACAAGGCTGTTATCAGGATCGGTTGAAACAATGTGTAAAGTGTTTGGCAAACTTTAGAGTAATAAAAATACCAGCTATTACTGTTATATTATTATTATCATTACTACTATTATCATTGCTTCTGTCAAATTGAAAGTTGAGGACTCAGAAGAGAAAGGCATATCTAAGAATGGAAGATGGATTCCGGGATAAAAACTTAAGCTACAGACATGACAAGCTCTTGGAAAGGCCCAAGAAAAGAAGTCATCAGAAGTCTTGTGAATCTAATCAAGAAAGGTTGAAAGAAAAAGTCACAGAGAAGGAAGGACCAAACTGTCTATATAGGCTGATAAGGCTGATATACAGAAGTTAGCAGGCTCAACATAGGCGGAAAAATAGCAGAAAAGACCAGACATTTGTGGGAGACAGCCCCTCAGAGGAAAACAAGTAATAAAACCAGTGGCCTCAGATATACAGAAATTCTGAAAGTACAGACAACAGGATGAACTTGAGATTCTAATACAAGATGGCAAATTTGATCTTCTAAGTATTACTAGGACTTATACTAATTACTCAAATTTTGGAAGAATATGCCTATTTCAAAGTGACAAAATTGGTGCAAGTGTAGGTAGAATAATGTTTATAACAAGAATATTTACTCATGGGACCCTAGGGGGAAAACATGGTGAAGAGCTTTGAGGTGATGTTCAACAGAGAAAAAGATGTGATACTATTAGAAGGTTATAAAAGAGACTAGCAGGGGGAATTAGATAAACAGTTTGAAAAACAGCACAAACTTGACACCAAAGCACAATACTGTAGTACCATGAGACTTTCAACTATCCAGAAATCTGTTGGCACTCTCTTGGTTTGCCAAAAGCAGAGCAGTTAATACATTTGAGATTTTATTATTTCAAAAGGTAGTGAAAGTGACAAAGGGAACTGCTGTTTCAGACCTGATTTGTCCAAACCAATAAGAAGAAATTGGTTGCTGAAAAAGAAATCCCAAGAAATCCTCCTAGAATTCATGATATGAGAATCAGTTTCAGGGGTGGGGAACCTGGGGCCTCAAGGTCCTCAAGTGTAGCCCTTTGACTGAATCCAAATTTCCCAGAACAAATCCTCTTAATAAAAGGATTTGTTTTGTAAAACTTGGATGTAATCAAAAGGCCACACGCACCCAGGGCCCTAGAAGGCTACGTGTTCCTCACCCTGAGGTAGGTGAAAGAACACTGGAAATGGAGTCAGAAAGACCTCAGCCTGTCTCAGACACTCCTAGCTGTGTGACTCTAGGGAAGTCACTTTCAGGTTCAGTTTCCTTATCTGCAAAAGGGGGATAATAATAGCATATATCTCATAAGGTGGTTGTGAGACAATATATGTAAAGTGACTTGCAAACTGAGAAGGAGCCAATGGACTAATCTTTTTCTGAAAAGTTGCTCCAATGGAGATAGAGAGCTCTCAATGTCAAATTCTTTTTTTTCTTTTTTTTGGCTATGCAATGGGGTTAAGTGACTTGCCCAGGGTCACATAGCTAGTGTTATATGTCTGAGGCTGGATTTGAACTCAGGTCCTCCTGAATCCAAGGCTGGTGCTCTATCCACTGTGCCACCTAGCTTCCCCCCAATGTCAAATTCTAAAAACACAAGTAGACATGCGTCTAATGAAAAGGAAAAGTGGGAGTTGCTTGGAGATGCAGCTGTAGATTTGCTGGAAATTCACTGCCAATTCAGAATTTTTACAAAAAATGTACAGAATATACAAATAACAGAGGAAGAATACAAATATGAAGCATGGTCCTATGAAGACAAATGTCAGGAATTGATAAAACCTAGGATGGGTCAAGCCTAGTGATAATACAAAAAACAACAAAAAGAGGGTTTTTAAGGCTTTACTAGGTAGAGGAAAACATTCACAGGGACAAGACACTACCAGGGGTAAATGGGATTATAATAGAATAGACAGTGAGAAGGGTAAACTATTCCAAGTCTTATTTTGTTCCTTCTTCTCTTCCAAAAGGAACATTCTTTGGCCTGGGAAGGATAGCAAAAATTATCAGCAGAGGAGTGGCAAACCCAAGGTATATGAAGAGATGGTCAGAGTACTTAGGTGCTCTCAATGAGTTCAAGCAACTCTTGAACTGGGTGAGGTAAACTACATCCTATACCTGTGGTCAGCATCATCATGGAAGAAGGTCTGTAGTAAAGTAGCCCAGATAATCTGTGCTTAGTCCAGTTTGTTCAACATTTTTACCAATGACTTAGATGAAGTCATAGATTTTTTTCCCCCATCCCTGCCTCTGCTGCTGGTGCCACCTCTAAATCTAACCACCACAGCCCATGACTATGACCCTAAAGTTATAGATAGGCCAATCAGCTCTTCATTCTCTGGGACAACACAGCTACATTTTCCTGTCACCCTTTTACTGTCCTTTTTTCCTCTTAGAACTGTAAGCAAATCAACAGTACCACTGCTTCTAGAAAGAATGTGTCAATGGATGGCCCTATTTCATTCACCATCTCAGGTGACTTCCCACATTAACACACCCTTCCCTGACGTGGGCTCCCCTTCTCCTATTTAAGCAGTTTCCACTTATTAAAATGTCTACTTGAGGACAGGGACTATCTTGATTTTGTATTTTTATCCCCAGATCTTAGCACGGCATTTGGAATACAGTAAGCCATTAATAAGTGGTTTTTTGTTCATTCATAGACATGCTGTCAAATTTGTACATTAAAGGAAGCTTGGTGAACTACATTTAGAAGACAGGGCTAGAACACAAGTTCTCAACAGACTAGAAAGTTAAACTGAGCCAGCCTGCCCAATTTAATGGGGACAAATGTCATGTTGCTGCTCTCTAAAATCAGATATGATGGGTACCTTCACTGTTAATATTCTTTCCTTCAAGTTAATTTATATATGTATATGTTGTATGCTTTACTAATAGTAGAATGTAAGCTTGTTGAGCATAAGGGCTATAATATTATTATTGTTGTTAGTCCCATTTTGTAGATGAAGAAACAGGCTGAGAGAAATTAAGTTTCTTGCCCAGTGTCACATGGCTAACTCAATATTTTAGGTTCCAAAAATACATAGCATTATATTAGTATGAGGGAAGGGGCATGGGAAAACAAGAGTTCCTATAAAAAAACATCTGGGGGTTTTAGTGAACTGAAAACTCAATATGAATGAAAAGTAGGACAGAGCAGCCAGAAAAAGTAACGCAGCTCAGGCTGACGCAGGAAAGGCATGAAGTCCAGCCAAGGCCCGTGAAGAGGCCGGGCCACATCAAGAACTACAAATTAGGAAAGACATGGACAAACTGGAAGATGACTAGAAGAAGAAAATAAGCATGTGGAGCCAAAGACTGGTTGAAGGGAACTTGAAGGGTTTAGATTAGCAGACAAAACTTGCCGGAACATGAGGCTGTCCTCCAGTATTTGAGGGGCTGTCAAGCTAAAGAATAAGGAGATGTGTTGGGTTTGGTTGGCCCTGGAAGGCAAGAGTAGGAAAGTGCCTAGAAGCTGTAGAGTCAATGTAAGGAAAGGGAGGGTGGAAGGCATTCATGTAAAGGCTCACCAGTCCCTGAAGCCTGCTGGAGATGTTCTTGTTAAGGAATAAGTTGGACCAGATGATTTTGATGTTCCTTCTGGTTCTCAGATTCTTTTAAGGAAGATGTCATTAAAGAAATGTCTTTTTTGGCACAAAATGAAATATGAGCAGGATTTCCTAAGTATTTCAAGGTCAATGAACAGCTAAGTCTTGTAGAGATTGTATGTGTGTGTGTGTGTGTGTGTGTGTGTGTATTTATACACACACACATAAAAATAAAATGGAGATGAAGATGCATTATGTGTCACATTTAAGGACCAATGACTGAAAATATCCCTAGCACAGAAGAACTATTAGTGAATTCATTAAGTTATTGTTTATACTTATACTGTATTTCTTAAGCTAATTTCTTACTTAAGAAATATGTCTTTATTAGAGGTACTTAGTAAATATGTAGTTTCAGTCTTCCACTTCAGAAAGGATTTATCAATTTCGAAGACAACAATTCTGATTAAGATAAAACACCTCAATTAAACAAACATATATTTAGCCATGACAACAAATGTGCACATTAATGAACATCAGTGAGCATGCTAGTTCTTATAGCTGAGCACAATAGCCAGATGTTGCTTTAAGGCAGGGGACTGCAAGTCTTTTGACTGTGGGCTGAGATTAGAAATCCTTTTTATTAGTAACACTGCTGGCATCTGTTAACTATTAAAAATATGGATTTTTAACAGTAACTAGAAAATCAGTTTTAAAAGTTTAAACTTTATTCATATATAAGCAGCCAGATTTATGAGCTAAGTGCTAACTGTTCATAATTCTGATAAAATTATCATAATACTGGTTTTTAACATATTACATCATTATCAAGATCTCTTGGAATGCACATCTCAATCAGGGCACATCTCAATTATGACTTTAGCTTTATCAATGATATAAATCTACTGATAATAAAAGAGAATGTACTTTCATAAAGTGAAGTGGATCCAAACATTGTCCAGAAATTTGGTCACACAGCCTGAAAATTTAGGTTTTAGGGCCTACCTGCCTAGAAGAATATATGTGCTAGCAAATGATGCAAAAATATTCTTGCTAAAAATACAGGTGAGCTACATTTGTCCTTTTGATAACACTTTCAATCTCAATGCTAAATGAAGATTTTATTTAAACTTTAGCAAAAAAAAAGGAATACCACATACCTTTGTATTTATCCAGCTTAGAGCACAAGCTTTCACTTGAAGTTTCACATAGTTATCCTTTATATCAGGAAGATTTTCCTATGCAAAGTTTATACAGAATAGCATAAGAATTGTTATATACAAGCTTTTCCTAAAGTTAGAAAAGTAAAGTCACTCATTAGTATGATCAAAAAGTGAATAGTAATTGCATTTGCTGGTAGAACTAATCCATATAAAATTTTAGACAATAATGTAGGCTCAAAAGATAATAACAAAATTTTACCTTGCAAATACAATTTTGGGGGAAGTTTTAAAAAGAGTATTCAGGTACTGACTCAGTATCGTAGGTAATAAAATCATGGTCACAAGTTCAATGACCCAATAATTTTTGTAAAAAATAAGGATTTAAAAAGATTAACCCTCAAAATTATGGAGAGAGCAAGGTCATGTACCATAAAAAAGGGTTTAAAGTTTATCTACCATCTCTGTAATGCAAAAGCAGTCTATTGAGATGTTCTTAAACTTTTAAGTAAAGTGCTTTTTAAAGTAACTCATTTGATGTCCTTTCCTTACCTAATGTTTCCCTTGGACTTTTTAATATGCTCAATTAAGTAAGACATAAGAAGTTAAACTTTGAGAGTTTGCCATCATGAATTCTCCATATTTCAGGCTGAATGTAATTTATACAACAACAAAAAACATTTCAAGTTTAGTTAGTTATTGGATACCTTCCTCATTTAATAATTATCATCAGAAATTTTAAAAAATTAGTCTAATTTTTTCTAGAACTGTTTATATATGCAAGTTAACCAAAACAAATATCTTTTTTATTAGTCTAACATGAATCCTAAAGCTTACTTTTTTTTTTGGTAAGGCAATCGGGGTTAAGTGACTTGCCCAGGGTCACATAGTTAGTGTCAAGTGTCTGAGGTCACATTTGAACTCAGGTCCTCCTGACTCCAAGGCCGGAGCTTTGTTCACTGCACCACCTAGCTGCCCTCTAAAGCTTATTTTTAAAAACCTTAAATTTAAAAAGTGTCATGTGTGCTTAGGAGGACATTTAGATCGATGGATATCACAAATTATATTACTATCCTGATTACATTAAATGCAGAACGAATGAGATTGTCAAAGGTTTAGAAGTGTAGTATTGAAAACAATAATACACATTTTCTACTATATGCTATACTATATACATATACATAAATACTATACTATACTATGTACATACACATAAATACATAATACCATATACACATACATAAACACATAACAGTATTTCTTGAAAAATATGAATATAACCTAGAGCCTTACAAATGCACAATTTACTGTACTGTAGAATTTTATACAAGGTGGAATCCACCTTGCAAACTGTTCAAAAAAAATACAAAATAGCTTAAAACTCCAAAATTCTAGTTTATTGAATATACTTGAAAAACCTTATCCTACCTAACATCTATAATGTGGTTCCAACATATGGTCCATTTGAATAATGTACAGTAGTGTTACAACAAAATGAATGCTATAACATACATTTGGTATGATCTACATATTTAAAAGGTAGTACTTCAAATGAGTAATATTTTAAATATAAAATTAAAGTAAAATAATTTGAGGAAGTGATTTTAAATAAAAGATATTTAATCTACTCCATGAGGAAACTGACCTATGATCAGAATATACTCCTTTAATCACTATAGAAGACCTACTATATACTATTACCATAGTAGTTTATTATGGTAGACTCAATATTGGACTAATAGATATAGAAAATTTCTTTTAAAAAAAGATCACTTGAAACATGTCTTAAAAATGCACAGAAAAAGAGAGAAGGAAGTTCAGCAGGAAACACAAAGGAGCAGGGCAACTTTGAAATAATGCTGCATTTATGTATACTTTTAAAAAAGCAAGCTGTATGCAAAAGTGATTCACAGTTCTATATATAAATCTTCTGTTGTACTCGATATAGAAATGATCATTTTTTATGTTTGTTAAATTCAGAATTAAAAAAGAAAATTTTTCTTTCTTTTCTTTTTTTTAGGCATTGGGGTTAAATGACTTGCCCAGGGTCACACAGCTAATAGTAAGTATCAAGTATCTAAGGCTGGATTTGAATTCAAGTCCTCCTGACTCCAGGGCCAGTGCTCTATCCACTGTGCCATGTAGCTGCCCCTTAAAAAAGAAAATTTAAAAAAGGAAAATCTTCCCATTTTCTATATAAGACTTTTCTCACCCTTTCCTGAAATACAAACGAAATTTCTTCTCCTGGTGAACTCTGCTGAAAGTACAAGCCTTTCATAGTGACCTGAAAAAAAAATTAGGTAAAAATAATATAAACCGCAAGGATATAATTGGCTTTAAAAATAGTTCTAAAACCCCCAAAATTTGAAGTTATAAATCATAAATGTCAATGAAGCCTTTGATTAGGAAAGCCTTTTTATCAATATGCCTTGTCACATAAATGTCACATTATTTATGGGGAGACCAGGTGATAAAATATTTTCAGATCAATATAATACATCAACACTCTGAGAAAAATCCAAACCAATTTCTATCAACAATGGGTCAGTGATAGCAACTTTTCCCCCCAAGAAACAGCAAGTGGCAGTAAAATAGCAGAATTGTTCATGCTCAAATAAACCCTGAGTTGTTTACTGAAGGAGTCAATGGGTATTACTGTTATAAGAAAACATAATTACTGTTAAGAAGAAAATCCTACCTTCCATTTTAAGAGCTCTGCACTTTTAACAGTGACCTCTGAGATTCTTAGGCCCACTATTAAATTCATTTGCTCTGATCAGGGCCTAGATATCTAATTCATCCACATAAAATGTAAAGTGCATTTTTTTAGATAAATATGGAAAGAAATCAATTTTTAAAAACTATGTTACTCTGAAGTTTTGCCTCATAACCAGCAAATTGGCAATGATGATAAAAGAGAAAAACAGTCAGTGATAGAGGGCATTATAATACACAGCTGGTGAAGCTGTGAACTAATGTAAGTGTTCTGGAAAGCAATTTGGAATTATGGTAAGAGTAAAAAAGGTCCACATTTTTTGAACCAGAGATCCTGCTCAGAGGCATATACTCAGAGGATGACAAAGACATAAAGAAAAGGCCCATATATATAAATATCCATAGGTGCGCTTTTTGTGGCAACAAAGAACTGGAAGAAATAAAGTAGATACCTATCTTTCAGAAAATAACGAAGTTGTGATGCACAAATATAATGAATATTACTTTAAGAAGCAACAAACAAAAAAAGAGAAGCATGTGAAGACATGAATTGATGTACAATAAAATATAACCAACAAAAACAATATACATGAATACTACAATGTAAATGGAAAGAAAAAAAATCAAATATTATGTAATTATAAAGTCCAAGCTTGGCCTTGGAAAACAATTGAAAAAACCAAATAAACCCATTTCCTTCCTCTCATTGCAAAAGGAAGGAAATATGAGGACAGGCTTCATGTGGGAAGTGGTTCTTGAGCTGAGTACTGAAGGAGGCTTGGGATCTTAAGGAATGGTGGTGACAAAGGAGGGCATTCTGGACATGGGGGCCACTAGTGCACAGGCATGGAAATGCAGATGATCCTGCTGTATGTGAGGAATGGCAAGAAAGCCAATTTGGCTGTAACAGAAAGAGTGGAAAAGGCTAAAATATGGGCAGGTTATTAAGGGTTTTAAATGCCAATAGAGGAGTATGCACTTTATTCAGGAGGCAACAGGGAAGGCCACTGGAGCTTACTGGGGAGGGAAATTAATATAGACAGATGAGTTTAAAGAAAATCATTTTGGCAGCTGTATGCAGGATAAGAGGCATCAGGCAGGGAGACCAATTAGAAGGCTATTAAAATACTCATATGATCATAGATTGAGACCTATAAAAGATCCAAAAGGCTCATTTTACAGGTGAGGAAATTGAGGCCCAGGGAGGTTATATGACTTGCCAGAAGTTGTACAAGTCAGTCACAGGTATGACTTGGAACTGGGTCCTCTGATTCCAAAGCCAATGCCTGAGCTCAGTTGGTGTCTATATGAGTAGAGGGAAGAGGGCAACAAGAAATGATATGCATATAGAAATGTAATATTAATAAGCAAGAAATAGTATGCAATAAAAGTACCCTCTGACAGACCAATCATCTTAGCAAAATTCTGAAATCACGGTAAGAACGAAAAGCCTAGGATCTTTTCCCTCTACCCAACCATATTTTTTGGTCTCAGTTCCTGTGGACTAGAGGTACAGAAAGAGCTAGCATTTTTAGACATGGCCAATGTAGTGACTTCTTTTACTTTAGTACATGTATCTGTTACAAAGGTGGACTTCTACTTGGAAGGTAGCTGTTGGGTCAGCAGAAACTGATGCGCAAAAAAGGAGCATAAATAAAAGTTTAAAATTTAAAAAAAAATTTTATATTATTTTTTGTTGCATTTTAAGTTCCAAAATGTCTCCCTCCCTCCTCACCCCACATAAGAGAAGACCATCATTTCTCTCTCACATACATACACACGTGTTTATATGTATACACGTATGTAACACTATGCATACTTCTTTTTATCAGTTCTCTGGAGGTGGATAGTATCTTTATTCATAGGTCCTTTGTAGTTGATCAGAGTATCTATAGTACTGAGAATAATTTAGTTGTTCACAGTTATTCCTCAAACAATATTGCCATCACTGTATACAATGTTCTTTTGCTCCTGCTCATTTCATGCTTCATTATTTCATGCAAGTCTCTTCATGTTTTTCTAAAATCAACCTGCCAACTTGTACAGACATCATTCAACTGATGGGCATCCCCTCAATTTCTAATCTTTTGCCATCACAAAGACAGATGCTAAAATACTTCAGAATATATAGGTTTTTTCCCCTTTTTCCCTGATCACCCTGAGAAACTGACCTAGTGTGATATTGCTGGGTGAAAGGGCAAACATAGTCTTTCATAACTCTTTGGGCTTAATTCCAGATTGTTCTCCAAAATGGTTGGATCAGTTCATAGTTTCAGTGTATTACCATCCCAATTTTTTCACATCCCTTCCTTCCAACATTTGTTACGTTTCCCCTTCTATCATTTTAGCCAATCTGGTAGGTGTGAGACGATATCACAAAGTTGTTCTAATGTGCATTTTTTTAATCAATAATGACTTGGAACATTTTTTATGTGACTATATGTAGCTTTGATTTTTTCCATTGAAAAATTGCATCTTCATATCTTTTGACCATTTATCAATAGGGGAATGACTCATATTCTTATAAATTTGAAAAAATCCTCTATAAATTTGAGATATGAGACCTTTACCTGAGAAACTGTTGATACTGCCCCCCTCGCAATTTTCTGCTTTCTAATATTGGCTACATTGATTTTATTTGTACAAAACCTCTTTAATTTGATATAATCAAAATTATCCATTTTATATCTCACAATGCTCTCTATCTTTTCTTTTTCAAAAATTCTTCTCTTATCCAGAAGTCTGACAGGTTAATATGTTCCATGTTCTTCTAATTTTCTTATATCTCCCTTCATATTTAGGTCCCATATCCATTTTGACCTTATCGTGGCAAATGATGTAAGATATTGGTTTATATTCATAAAACATTGGTCTATATCCAATATCTGCTAGACCACTTTCCATTTTTTCCCCAACAATTTTTATCAAACTGTGAATTCTTATCCTCAGATCTTAAATCTTAATTTAAGCCAAACACAAGATTATTATAAACATTTACTAATGTATATTGTATGTCTACTCTATTCCACTAATCCACCTTTCTATTTCTTAGCCAGTATCAGAGTTTTGACAATTACTGCCTTATAATATAGCTTAAGATATGTTATTGCTAAACCTCCTTTCTGCACATTTTCCCCCATTAATTCCTTTGATATTCTTGACCTTTTGTTCTTCCAAATGAATTTTATTATCTTTTTCTAGCTCAATAAAATAATTCTTTGGTAATTTAATTGGGATGGCATTGAACAAATAGATTAGTTTAGGTAGAATTGTCAATTTTATTATATTGGCTCTGGCTGCCTAGGAACAATCAATATTTCTCCAATTATTTAAATCTGATTTTATTTGTATAAAGAGTGTTTTATAATTATGTCCATGTAGTCCCTTGGGTTTGTCTTTGCAGGCATATGCCCAGGTATTTTATGCTAATTTAATTTATTAATGCAATGGTTTCCTTTCTTTTTTTTTTTTTTTTGGTGAGTCAACTGGGTTAAGTGACTTGCCCAGAGTCACACAGCTAGTGAGTGTTATGTGTCTGAGGCCGAATTTGAACTCGGATCCTCCTGACTCCAGGGCCAGTGCTCTACCCACTGTGCCACCTAGCTGCTCCCTAATGGTTTTCTTACACTCAATTTTATTAATCTTATCTTTAACTTTTAGGATTTCTGATTTGTTGTTTAACTGGGAATTTAAAATTTGTTCTTTTTCTATTTTTTAAAAATTGCATATCTAATTCATGGGTCTGGTCTTTCTCTGTTTTATTGATGTAAGCATTTAGAAATACAAATTTTCTTCTGATTACTGCTTTTGCTGCATCCCATAGGTTTTGTTATGTTGTCTCATTATTTTCATTCTCTTTAATAAAATTATTTATTGTTTCTATGACTTGTTCTTTAACTCACTCATACTTTAAGATTAGGTTATTTAGTCTCCAATTAAATTTAAATCTGTTTCCATGGTTTCTTATTAAATATAATTTTTACTGCATTATGACCTGAAAGTGATACATTTAATATTTCTGCTTTCCTGCATTAACCATAAAGTTTTTATGCTCTAACATATGGTTAACTTTTGTAAAGGTACCATGTACCACTGAGGTATATTCCTTCCCATTCCTATTCAATTTTCTCCAGATAGCTATCATATCTAGTTTATCTAAGAGTCTATTCATCTCCTTGACTTCTTTCTCATTTATTTTTTTCGTTAGATTTATCTAGTTCTTAGAGGGGAAGATTGAAGTCCCCCACCATTACAGTTTTGCTATCTACTTGCACCTGTAATTCATTTAGCTTTTCCTTAAAAAATGTGGATGCTATAGCATTTGGTGCATATAGGTTTAGTACTGATATTACTTAATTATCTATGGTACCTTTTATCGTAATGTAGTCTCTCTGTTTATCTCCTTTAATTAAATATATTTTAGCTTTAACTTTGTCTGAGATTGTTACTCCTGTCTTTTTTTTTTTTGCACTCGCTGAAGCATAACAAATTCTACTCCAGGTATTTATTTTTACTCTATGTGTATCTCTCATTTTAAAATTTGTTTCTTATAAACAACATATTGTTGGATTCTGATTTTTAATCCCTTCTGTTTCCATTTTATGAGTGAGTTCATCCCACTCACATACAAAGTTATAATTACTATTTTGTATTTCCCTCCATCCTATTTTTCCTGTTTATCATTCTTTCTCTTTTTACCCTGTCCCTTTCCTTAGACATCTAATTTACTTTTGACCACAGCCTCTGTAATCTGCAACCCTTCTAAGAATCCTTCCCTCATCCTATCCCCTTACCCTGTTACTTCACTGTAAGTTAAGACTTTTATACTCTTCAAGATGTACATGTTATTCCCTTTTTAACCCAGTTCTGATAAAAATAAGGTTCTAGCACTACAGCCCTCCATGCTGTGTTTGTATGAGATAATTGCTTCTTTTTACATCTCCCTACCCAATTTTATTTTTTAGGATTGTACCATCATCATTAAGTCAACCCTAAGCCTTCTATCAATGTAGGTTCTTTCAAACTACCCTAGTAATGATAACATTATTAAGAATGAGATGTTTTCCCATATGACAAACAGTTCAACCTTATTAAATCTCTTATAATTGGTCTTCTCATGTTTCTCCTGATTCATACACGTCAAATTTTCCATTCAGTTCTGCTCTTTTCCTCATTCATTAAATATCCATTTTCTCCCCATTCAAGATTACACTCAGTTTTACTGGATAAATTACACTTGGTTATGAGCCCAGCTCTTTTGTTCTTCAGAATATCCTGTTTCATCTTTTCAGTCTTGTTAAGATATTTGGAGATACCCGTTTCCCAGAGCTAAGGCCTACCAAAGCAGGCTGTGCCCTGAGCTTGGCATAACAACAATCCTTTGTGCTCTGGATGATCTCACCCTCTGGCAAAATATATTGTCTTGACCATCATCAGGTGTTCACTGCCCCCTATTTCCCAGGAACCTGAGAGCCATCCATCATACTTTTTGGCACGCTCACAATTCCTGTTTCTTGTAAAGTTAAGTGAACAGAACCAGATATTGCACTTCTGTTCCTGCCATGCTAACTCTGGTTCTGTTTGTGTCTGTGAGACAATCAACTTGGAGACTGGATCCAGGAATGCCTATATAGTCCACACATAAGCCTGCTATGGAATGGCTAAGAATGATTATGTCATGGTCCAGTCCACTTAAGAACATAAAGCACTGCTTTTGCCCCAGCATGTTAAGCCTTCCTCCTCAGGAGTACTTCTGCTTGCAAGCGTTTCCTCACTTTGAAATTAAACTTCTGTTTGTGTCCTGACTCTCCTGTCTCTAGCCTGCTCAGTTTGGCTCCAGTCATCCACAGGTTCCGGTCCAGTTGACAGTCTTTTAATGTAGAAGCTGCTAAATCTTGTGTTTTCCTGACTGTTGCTCCACAGTATTTAAATAGTTTCTTTTTAATTGCTTGTAGTATTTTCTTCTTGATCTGGGAGCTTCAAAACTTGGCTATAATGTGCCTGTGAGTTTTCATCTTGGGATCTCTTTCAGTGGTGATCAGTGGATTTTTTTCGATGTCTATTTTATCTCCTAGCTCTAAAACTTTAGGGCAATTTTCCTTAATAATTAATTTCTTGAAGCATAGTGCCTAGACTCTTTTTCTAGTTACAATTTTCAATTCTTATATTGTCTTTCCTCAGTCTGTTTTCCAGGTCAGTTGTTTTTCTAATGAGATGTTTTACATTCTCTTGTATTTTTTCATTCTTTTGATTTTGTTTTATTATTTCTTGGTGTCTTATGACGTCATTAGCTTCCCCTCGTCCAATTCTAATTTTTAAGGAGTTATTTTCTTCCTTAAGTTTTTCGATCTCCTTTTCCAACTGGATCACTTTCTTTTTATAATTTTCTGGTATTACTGTTTTTTCCCCTAAATTTTTTCCTCAATCTCTCTTATTTGACTTTAAAATTCTTTTTAAGCTTTTCCAAGAACTCTTTTTGGGCTTGTGATCATTTTACTTTTTTCTTTGAAGTAGCTGTTGTGACTTCACTATCTTCTTCTGAGTTTAAACCCAGAACTTTTTTTTGTTTGTTTTTGCTTTTTGGTGAGAAGATTGGGATTAAGTGACTTACCCAAGGTCACACAGCTAGTAAGGGTTAAGTGTCTAAGGCTGGATTTGAACTCAGGTTCTCCTGACTCCAAGGCCAGAGCTCTATTCACTGCACCACCTAGCTGCCCCCCCCCCTTTTTAATCACCATAGTAGCTATCTATGGTCAAGTTTTTTTTTCTTTTGTTTATTTTTTTCTTTTAAAGTGGATTATTTCTTGGCTGTTAACTGTGTTAAAGTCAGTTCTAGTCTTGAGGTATAGGGGATAATGTGTCAAGATTCAGGGGCTTTTTTGATTTTTTTTCTAAGCTCTATATGGGGTAGTCCGCTCTGCCCCTGAGCCACAAGCTGAGCCCCCAACAACACCGTCACCATAAAGGGGGTCCCTCTGGAGGCTGCAAACTTCAGCTCATCCCTCTCCCCTGGAAACAAAACCAGGGACTTCACTCTTCTGTGAGTGACCATGGCCAGCAGGGCCCTGCCCCTCTACAACCACACTCACAGGGCATGTGCCTGTTCTTCCTCATCCATAGCCTTGGCCTGGGACCACATCTGGTCAGGATACTTGTGCCCTACATGTAGTGCCATAGAAGGGAGCTGAAATCTTCCTCATCAGCTGCCAGACCCACCCATTGTCCATAGGGCAAAAGTTCCTGAAGCTGAGGCTGCTGCCTACACAGTTGGTCCCAGGACTTGTTTGTTGATTGAGATGTTACCTTTCAATTGGGCCAGACCACAATCCTGGCAAATCAGGTCCTTCCTAACATCTTCCCATGTTGTCTTAGGCTGGACAATTGCTTTACCTTGCCTTTTAATTATTTCTGAAGTTCAAAGTTCACTTGAGTTATTTTAAATTATTTGTGGGGGAATTTAGGAGAGCCAGGTAATTTCCTGCCTTATTCGGCCATCTTCCAATAAAACAGCTTTTAACATACACAGAAGAAAACAAAAAGGCCAGAAGCAGATACAAATAGGACAATTACTAGCTTGCTAACTTATATATATGTCATTGAATCAACAAGCAGCTACCATGTGCCAGGCACATATGCTGTGTTTGCATATCACATGAATCTGTGTTCTTATGAATTTAGAAGAGCCCACCAACAATGCAGATTTCAACCCATAAATGCCTGTTCATCCTGTGTGGTTCATTTTTTAGGGCCTCCTCTAAGTTTGGTAAAGAAGATCCACCCAATATTTATTTTCTTTAAAAAAAAAACCACTTAAGAGAAGTTCACAGTTTTTTATATGATTCTCTTTCTGGTTCTCTTTCATTCCTATATTGGAATGTTTGTGTTTGTTGAGGACTAAGTTCACAATTAAAAAAAAAGCCAAAAGACAAATTCTACCTCCTTCATTTGACAGATGAGAATACTAAGTCCTAAAAATGTTAAGTGACTGGCCCAAAGCCATATATCGAGTTAATGGTTCAAGATCAGATCTAAAGTTTTCCTGACTCACATATTAGTGATATTTCTACCTTATCACAAATGTTATTGAAGGTAGAACGTGAAAATATGAAAATTAAAATGCCCCCCCCACCTTAAATTGAACAAAAATCCCCTTGCCTGACATGTTACAGTAGAAAATAACAATTTAAATCAAACTTCCTTTTCTTTCCCTCTAACTACACCAGACATCTGATTTAATCTTAAAAGAATGAACCTCATTCTTCAGGAATAATAGTCACCTAGTGTTTCTTTAATATCTAATAATTCTATAGATATAGCATGTAGCATGATGTTTACAGAGCATAGTTACTACCCTCTATTATAAGTATCATGGCTAAAGGAAATTTTTGAAGATGACCTGTGACATTAACTTTTTGTTATATATATTATATCAATCAACAAGAGTTAAACGTCTAACATTAGGCACTGTTCTAGGTGTTGGCACTGAGGTTACAAATACAATGAATTAACAAAAAACAAACAACTTCTCAACCTTAAATACTGGCATTCCTCTGTGCTCTTTTCTCATTCACTGTACTTCTATTTTCTACACGTTTTCCTTTGGTGACCTCATCTTTTCTTAGCTCCGTAGCTGATGGATATGTAATTTCTTTCTTTCTTTCTTTTTTTTTTTTTTTAGGCAATTGGGGTTAAGTGACTTGCCCAGGGTCACACAGCTAGTGTCAAGTGTTTGGTCTGAGGCTGGATTTGAACTCAGGTCCTCCTGACTCTAGGGCTGGTGCTCTATCCACTGTACCACCTAGCTGCCCCTTGATTTGTAATTTCATCAGTGTGTATACTTCTTCCACAGGTACAATTCAATTCGACAAAGACTTGGCAAGCAATTATTACGTCAAAGGTACTGTCAGGTGCTGGGGATAAAAAGCCAAATATAAGGTAGTTCTGCCCTATGATAGGTTATATTTTACTGGGGTATATAGATAAAATAACCCCAAGGAAGAACACTAACAACGATGGTGGATAGGAGAAAATAATGAAAGGCTTTCTAGGGGGAGGGGAACCTGAAGTGAGTGGATGAAAGGAAGAGAGGATAGGTGAAAATCTAGAAATGTTCTGAGTTGTGGAATAAGATGAAGGGATTCATAGTGAATGGTCTCAAACTTCTCAGCAAATTAGGAAGTAAGGTAATCCAGGAGGAAACATAAGGAGTGGTATTCAGAGCCTGAAGAGACATGAAAGTTTTGGAATTCTTTCAAGAAGCATTATAGAATTAATCAGGGAAAAATCATTATATAAAGTGAATTTGTAGTGAACCCATTTAACATAGTTAAGTATCTCTCTGTCCGTCCCCCCCCTCCCCATTTCGGTTCAGTAGCACAGGAACAGCAATGTGGAAGGCATAGATGGCGGATAAACCCAAGGTTCAGAATTAATAGGGTATAAACTGTAATAGGAAAAAAGGACAAAAATTCAAGATTGAGAACAGTTCAAGGTTAAACTAGTTAACTATAGACTCAAGACAACAAAGGTAATAAAGGAAGGACAGAATAGGTATCATAGAGCTGGAGAACTGGAGGTTTTGAGAACAAAGATTAAGTATGGGAACAAAAATATTTCCGGCAGCACATTTTGCGGTAGCAAGAACTGGAAATACACTGGGTGCCCAGTGATTGCTAAAATCTGAATACAGATAATAAATATGAAGAATTCTGGGAAATTTAGGATGATTTATACAAACTAATACACAAATAAGTAAGGAAAACCAGGAAAAGAATTTATACAACTTCAAAAACGAAAAGGAAAATAAAATTGAAATATTTCAGAACTCTGATCAATATAGTGATCAACTATGATTCAAAAAACTTAAATAAAGCATTTCTACATTCTTCTAGGCACAGGGCAGACACAGCCCATGTATTCTTTTGTTTTGATTAACTGTACTTCATTACAGTCGAGAATGGGTAGGTTGAGAGCAACTGCAAAGTGCCTTTTTAAAAGCATATCAACAAAATTTCTTTTAAAAAAAAGAATAAGTTTAGGAAGAGTAAAGGAAGGGGAAAGATGAGAATTATTGTGATCAGATTATGAACAGAGAGGGAACTTCAGAGTTAAAGATCATGAAAGTTCAAGATGTCCACTATTTTGAGTGAATGAAGATGAAGATCATGATGAAGAACCTGATGAACTAGAAGCTATAGGTGTTCAAAGTATATACCTATGTGTCCAAATATAAGGATAGGGGTGTAGGGTAAAGAGAAAAATTAAGAATAGGTACTAGACACTGAGAAGAAATGGAGGCTAATAGATTACAGCAACAAGTACCTACACTGAGTATTATAAACAGAGTGATCCTTAAAGGAGAATGGGTTGTAGAAAGAAAGTGGTAGAGAAGGAATTCTAGAAGAGGCAGTGAGAAGAGCCTAGAACTAGGCTCATCACACTACCCTCTTGCAAAACCCCTTGAGATTGAGTTTTATTATTCACCCATAACTAACCATATGGTTTCTGCTGATTATTTCCCTCTCCATGTATTGTTAATAAATTTCCAGCCATACAGGAGAAAACTATCCTCAATCCCTATTTCCCATCCTCTAATCCCAGTCCTCCTGAGCCCTACTCCATTCCATGTCCCATTGCAATTACGCCCACCCCTTCCACTCTGCCCTCTGGAATTTCCCTTCCATAACAAACGGATTTCTTTTTATACTAAACTTCTTTCTCTCATCTCCTTTTATCTACTTAGATTAGGCTCCCTCACCTTCCCCTGTAACACTCTCTGGATATCCTCTCTGGTTCTGTCTGTCCTTTTCTCACACTGCCCCACAAACTGGTCCTGATGGGGGAGTCAGAATATTCTTTGCTTTCCACTGCTACTTGCAGACTCTCCCTTCACATTCATCTCTTTCTTTATTTAAAGGCCACTCAAAATCTTCCACTCAATCCAAATCATAGTGGCTGTTGTATATTTCCCCCCCCCCATTCAACAAGTTCAGTGAATTCAGTATCTTTTCCCTCAAACTCTACCCTCTTCCAAACTTCCTATTTATGTCAAAGGCACCACTAGTCTTTCAAACTACCAATTTTGTAACCCTAGTAAGATACTTTACTTTTCACTCTTTTTTCACCCCACAAATGCAATAAACTGTCAAATTTTGCTCTTTCTCCTCCCACAACATCTCTCATATCTGAACCTTTCTCTCTACTTACACAGCTAACACCTGAGTTCAGGCCCCTTATCAGCTCTTGCCTGGATTATTCCAAAAGCCTCCTACTAGTCTCTTTACCTCAAGTCTCTCACCACTGTAGTCCATCCTACACATTCCAGCCAAAGTGATTTTCTTTATTTTTGGCTAGGCAATGGGGTTAAGTGACTTGCCCAGGGTCACATGGCTCGTAAGTGTTATGTGTCTGAGGCCACATTTGAACTCAGGTCATCCTGACTCCAGAGCCGGTGTTCTATTTACTGCACCACCTACCTGTCCCCGAGAGTGGTTTTCTTTAAACACAAATCTGACTATGTTACTCCCTTGATCAGTCAACACCTGTGGCTTTCTTTTGCCTCTAGGATAAAATATAAACTCTTCTGCTTAGTTCTTAAAGTCCCTCACAATTTAGCCTGAACCTATCTTTCCAGCTTTATTGAACATTATTCTCCCTCATTTTCTAAATCCAGTCAAACTGGCTCCTCACAATCAAAATTTCACTTACATCTCTGTGACATTGCATTAGCTATTCATCACACTTGGAGTACACTCCTCTACTTCAACTTCATAGAATCCTTCTCTTTCTGCAAGATGCAGCACAAGTACCATCTTCTACACGAAGCCTTTCCTGCTTCCCCAACTGCTGGTGCCTTCTTTCTCAAACTGCCTCTAAAATATTCTGCATTTATTCCATGTGTATACTTGTCTTCTTCATTAAAATATGAACACCTTGCAAGCAGGGATTGTTTCAATTTTACTTGTATGCCCAGGACCAGAACAGTGCCTGTCACTGCAGTAGGAGCTTAAGAAGTACTTACTGATTGATGGATTGACTGGGGTATGAGCTGGCTGCTCTTGGACAGATGTGTTGGGAGACAAGAGAAATCTCTTATAGAAGAAAGAAGGGACATTAATGAGATACTTTCCAGAGAAAAAGGGAGGTATAGGAAAGGGGTTTTGTACATTAAAACTCATTCATATCTTCTTATCCCATGCAATTCCTGCATTTTTTTTGGGGGGGGTGGTATAAATTGTCCTTAGAGGATCTGTCCCATGTACCTGAGGCTTTCCTTTGCTTCTTTAAATATTTTATGAATATCAATGCAACACTCAGGATGTCAACTGTTCATTTTTTCTTATAGCTGGTCTGTGTATGTATGTAGATATATGTACGTATGCATGTATGTATATATGCACACATGTATGTATGCACATGTATACACACACATATATTTGATGATGTTTTATGTTATCTGGCTAGTGCAAATCATCATTGGTAATATTCTACAACCTACTTACAAACACCTATGTATTATCACTGAATTTTGTTTTATCTACAATTTTTGTCATTTGGAGGTCATGATATTCTTGATTTATATCCACACACATCATTTAGACACTAATGGTGTTAAAAGGATGTTTTTGTGGGAGCAAGTAGCTCAAGATCTTTGAAAAAGTGTTGTACAACTTCTGAAATCCAGCCTAATTACTTCCTCTTATTCAATTCTGGCACTAAAGAAAACCAATTTGCAAAGAATATATGAACTAAATCAAGGATACACAAGGTCTGACACAATTTTAAGAGTACTGATAGCTGAAAGAATGGAAGGTACCAAACTACTGGGGCAAAAATTCAGATGTTTTTACTCTCAAAAAGGCAACCAAGAAAATATCAATAACCACTGACATAGGGATTTACACAAATTTTTTTATCAGAAAGTATGAGAAAACAGGCATGCATTTGATATAGCATATTACATCTTTATTCACATAACTGAATAAAAGGTATAGGGATAAGACTATGTTGTGTATTAAAGAACATTTATTATTAAATCATACAAGATAACTTGAAGTATGTAATAACAGTAGTAACCTTGTTCAGCAACCCTCTGATTGTTAACATATAGGGAAGAGTATAAAATAGGGAGGCATGCTTTGTTTTTTGAGACATGCTTTTTAAAAGTCTTTGCCACTATTATGAAGGACATCCCACAAAGTCCAAATGGAAGAGGGATTCTACGTAGACGGTGAAATATTCTAGATGTTCCTGTTTGTGAAGAACATTGTAGTGACTGGTGGGAACTTAGTATCTGACATTATAGATTTCACTCAGGAGATCTATAATCACTCAGGAGTTTGGTTTAACTATTCACATAGGAAAAACTAAGTGTATGAAAAATGCTTATTATTCAGACTACAATATCAAGTTAGACGGATTATTAGTACATATATTTTGGACAAAAGATGCAAAAGGACAATTGGGTCCAGAACTGAACTGGAGGTGCTGGCTGGACTGCCTTTGAAGAACTGAATGGTACTTTTAACATTTCAAAGAATATCCTTGAAACAAAGGCCCATTTTTTAAATATCACTATTTTCAGGTGATGCTGTACAGGACTGCTGAGTCCCGGGAGACTAAAGTCTCTGAAGAATTAAAATTTTGGGTTACCCAAAGGAAATGCATGGGCACAAGGGGAGTATGTGTAAATTGCAAGATGTTGCCAGTGAAGGACTATTCTTAAGAAATGCATAAAGGAGATCATCGGAAAGGTGTCTAACTGGAAAAAGAAGTGGGTCCATATAATGAGTGAGGGATATTAACTGGCCAGCTCAGACGCTGCACTGGTATTCATAAGTATCAAGAGAAAGTGAGGAAAGCCCCCAGGATGCTTGGTTCTTTTCTACGGATAATTTATGGAGAGTAGCATAGGCTGAGAAGTTATAGATGGACTGCAATTTGTACTGAGACAGAATACCTATGTCAATGAGATCATAGATCCAACAGAGTTATCAAAGCACTAATAAACTTTTTCAATCTCTTAGAAGCATCTAACATTGATGTAGTTCAGAACTTCTGATTTTAATTCTTAAATTATTTCTTCATACGGTAAGCTAATTCTCTTGTTTGGGTTGCAAAAATGAGTTATAAGAATGACAAAATATTTATAAAGGAATGAAAAACTTTTGTTAGGCAAAAGTGGTCAAATAAATATTTTTATAATTTATGAAAGCTGAAAATAATTCACACGCTCATACTCTGACTTGCTTGTATTTAAATTATTTCTTTCCCAAGAAAACTTTTTTCTTTGGATAAAATTGTTCAAGGAACAGATGGAGACTAGTAACATCTTTGAAATCCATATGTACAGTTCAAAAGGGGAAAGAAGGTGTTTGTTATCATACAATTATTCAATTACAGATTCACTACCAAACTGGTAATTCAGCTAACATTTATATAAACAGTAGTAGGTGCTATTATTACACCAATTTTATAGATGGGAAAACTGGGGTTCAGGGAAGTTAAGTTACTTGTCTAAGGTAATACAGTGATTAAGTCAGGCAGAATTTGCACTCTGAGCTTTGCAGCCAAATATTAGTTAAAGAATTTTTATATACTTTCGTCACTATTCAAGGCAATAAACACCTAGTAAAAATAAAATAAATCCAGTTTATTTCTGATTATGAGTGGAACAGTTTCTATCTTAGTTTCTCAAGTATATTTTCCTACACGGTATTTGAACTCCAAAAGAAAACTGGCAAAATTGTATAAAGCATTTTACTTTAGACTAGAGGCAACCTGGTCTTACACAGAACACTGCTGAGCAGGTTTTGAACAAAGCTACATTCTACTACTACAAGCTAGGCCGAAGTTTCCATTTTTAGCACCATACTTTGTCCTTACTTCTAGCTCTCACTTCATAAACTAAAAATTAGAAATACTTATAGCAGAAAGTGGGTAATGAACACATATATGTAAGGAGAAATTAAGCATAACTGTAAATTTGTTCAATGATGAATGCTCTTGATGAAATCCTTGTGTGCCAGATTGTTTATGCTTATATAGAGAGTAGTCTTTATTGCATGACACATGGCTCTTCAAGAACTCTGATTTCTGAGCTGGTAAAAGATGGGAAAATATATTATTGACGGAGTTGTAGGAAAACGGTATGCTAACTTCACTCTTGGTAAAGTTATGAAGATGTCCAACTATTCTGGAAAATAATTTGGAATTACGTTAGAAAATTTATTGAATTGTGAATATCCTTGACTGAGACATCTGATGATTACTGAGACTATACTCCAGGGTTAACGATGGAAATAAAAGGCCCTTATGTGTAACAACTTTTCTCAAAGTGTTAGTTTTCTAATAAAATACTGGAAACAATGTACATGCTACACAGTTAGGTATAACCTAACAAATATGGCATGATGATAAGGAATACTACTAAGTAGTAAGGGAAGAAAAATACAAAAACAATCCAGAGAAACATTGGTAAGAAGTGGTGTAAAGCAGGGAACCAATACAGACAAAAGAACCACATACCCAATAATGTCAATATTGAGAACAAACCTCTGGTCAAACAAAATTCTAAAGTCAATGGTTAGTACCATAAAGTGAAGACTAAAGGATAGATCCTCTGTTTCTGAGAACTAGTAAGCAACTTTTTTCAGTGTAGGGAAGAAGGAGGAAGAGTGCCATCTTATAGCTGATATGACCTGAGTTTAAGACCTGCCTCTTGACACACATTAACTATGATGATTTAGACATAAAGGGTGATACCATAAGCAAATTGGGAGAGCAAGGAATGGTTTACCTCTCTGATCTATGGAGAAGGGAAGAATTTATGACCAAACAAGAGATAGAGAACATTATGAAATGCAAAACGGATAATTTTGATTACATTAAATTAAAAAGTTTTTGCACAAAGCCAATGCAACCAATATTAGAAGGAAAGTAGAAAGCTGGGAAACAATTTTCACAGCCAGTGTTTCTGATAAAGGCCTCATTTCTAGAGAATTGACACATAATGACTATGATTATATGGGAATTGTCATTTAAAGTCTTAATGCTCCAAGCAGTAAGGCAAGCAGGTGATGTAGTGGATAAGGGTGCTAGGCTTAGAGTGAGAAAGATCTGAGTTCAAATCCACCCTTCAAATTCGATGATAATATTTATATAACAGCACAGTGCCTGGCATATAGTATTCACTTAATATAAATACTTGTTCTCTGCCTCCCCCAACCAACTCTCAAGACTGAGGGAAAGTTCAGTCTCTTCATCAGTAGGGAAAGTTTTCACAACAGGAGTTTTGCACATAAAATTCACAAGTCAGGACCAAAAAAAATTCCCCCCCCCCACCCAGTATCAGACCGTTATAAAAAATACTCTCTACAACATGGCATATAGGAGTCCTCTGACTTTTGGTTAATGGTGACTGCCAAAAAGCTCTCAAGAGTCATGAAACCATGAGCGCCAATGGGAGGGAAACCTAAGTCAAGGAGGCAATAAAAAAAGATAATCACACATTTCGAGATGGGAAGGGAGCTTGGGTATCATCTATACTTCGACTCCTTTGTCTAAGAAATTGAGGCCCAAAGAGATTAGGGGGCTTATGTAGGATCCCATACTAATAACATACTTAGGGGGCTTATGTAGGATCCCATACTAATAACACACTTACCGCCAGCTGACCAGAAAGGAAAAAAAAAGAAAAAATCAATTCAATTTTATTCGAATCACAAGCAAATATTGAAGTAAGGGGAAAAAAGCATTTAAGTACTTACTACATGCCAGGCACTGTGCCAAGTGCTTTACAAAATATCTGACTGATTCGCTTCACACAACAACCCTGGGAGGAAGGTGCTATGGTTATCTCCATTTTACAGATGAGAAAACCGAGGCAAAGATCAACAGTGGTGAAGGAATTTGCACTGGGTCTTCCCAAGGCCAGAAAACGTCAGAGGCAGGATTTGAATTCGGGTCTTCCCGACCCCAGGGACACCACTATCCACTGCGCCACCTAGCGGAGAAAGTCGGAACCGAAAATACCCCGGCTTTCTTCCGTAGAAAAGGGGGAACCAAACAAGATAAGGCCTCGTAATTTCCCGGGGTCTGTTTCTCCATCCGTAAGGGGTGTGTCCATGCGTGGACTAAACGCTCTCTAAGGTCCTTTCCTACTCGAAATCGGGGAAAACCGGACAGTCGGAGGAGCGCCGCCAACGCACATTCGTGACTCGCGTCCGCTCCGTCGGGGCCCAAGCACCGGAGTGGGGCCGTGGCGGTCAACGGCGTCACCACTGTCCTCCCTCCCCAAAACTCTCCCGCCGCCTCACGAGCCCCATAAGCCACTTCCTCCTCACACTAGAAAGCAGAATTGTACCGTTCCTCAAGACACATACCTGGGTAGAGTCGGGGACCCACACTCCCCGCGTCCTCCTCAGTCCCGAGTCGTTCAGTTTAAAGCCCGCCCTTTCTATTCAATGCTTCGCTCCCATTGGCCCTATACCCTCTGTCTATCAGCTACAGCTGGTAGCGTGGGAAAGAAAGTGCCCTAGTAACTAAAAAGAGACTACGTCTCCCAGAATGCTTCACCAGGAGCCCCCGCAAGGGAGTGATGGACTTTGCTCACGAAAGCATTTTGGGCATTGTGGTCTCATGGTTCAGGCGACCATTTCATGCAAATTGAGTAAGTCGTCTAGGAGACGCCCTTCTTATTACCCCGCCCCTCCCTTGAGCCCCAGGCCCCTTTTTGCCTTTGGGCGATGGCGGTTTTTCTGTCCCCTCCAGCTAACTATGTTTAATAGCTACCGTGACGGAGCATAGAGAGAGCCTCAATCTGGCACCACGTAGCATGTGACAGCATCGCATAAGGTGAAAAAGCCGAGATTGTGCAACGATTACACCGAGAGGCCCAACCAATGTCAGATCGCCTAGTTCCTAACATCACCCTTCTCTCCCATCTTGCGGAGGACCCCCCCAACTCCTAAATCCAAGCTCCTATTGGTCCATTTGGATGTCATTATTTCCCTCCTCCTTTCCCAGGGTAGGCGGGGCCTGCAAAAGTCGTCCGTCCCTCTCACTCCCCACCTCTCCCCGCCTTCCCCACCATCCAGGTTCTCCTTCCCGGGAGGTAGGAGGGGCCACAGTCTCGGGATTGAGAGGTTGCTTCCCTTCCCCCCACTTCTGTGGGCGGGGAGCAGCAAGGTAGAGAGAGTGCAAGCGGGACTGGGGGGGTAGAGTGGGGGGTCAGAGAAAGAGACCGAGGCGGAGGAGTAGAGCCCGCGAGACTGAAGGGAAGGGTGGAAGATAGGTGATGATAGATAGAGTGATAGAGTGATAGATAGAGAGATAGAGTTGGTTGCTCCATAGTACGGCGGCTCGCAAGGGAGAATCCCGAGAGAGCTCCGGGACTGGCGGGGATGGTGTGCGGTGCGGCGGCGGCGGCGGCGTCTTCTTCTTCTTTTTCATCTCTCCGCGGGGCGTGTGCCCGGCACTGATTTCTCCCTGGGACCGCGCAGATCCCGCCCGGAGATGAGGTGGGGGAAAGGGGAGAGGCGGTGGGTTGAGGCCGTGGGGGAGGGGACAGGAGCAGAGAAAGGACTGGATCGCGGAGCTGTGGAGGCGGCGGGTGTCTGTGTGTGTGTATGTGTGTGTGCGTGTGCGTGTGCGTGTGTGTGTGTGTGTGCGTGTGTGTGTCTGGGGCCAGTGTACACGCATGTGGGGAGGGCATCTCCCTGGGAGGTGACGGGGCTGTGTCGGGGGTCGGGGAGCCATGGCCGCCCGGGTGTAGGCTTGGGCAGCCTCCCCCGCGGGGCTCGCTCCCCGCGACCCCTCCGGCCGCCCGGGCTCCCCCGCGCTCTGCCCTTCCCTCTGGTCCTCCTCCTCCTCCGCCGCCGAGGCGGGCAGGGCCGGGGTGAGGGGTGGGCTCCGGGCGTTCGGGGCCCCAGGGGGGACGGAGGACTGCGAGGAGGAGACCTGGGCGGTGATTTGGAGTTGGGAGTCCCGGGCGAGGGGGATTGGTCTGGTGATTTTGGTGATTAAGCGTTGGGCTTCAGGTTGCTCGGGCCTCCACACCTGGCTGGGAAAAGAGCAGCCTTCTTGCCTTATTTTCCCTCTTCTCCACCCCTCCTCCAGCGAGTTGGGGAGTGGGGGTGGGCTGGATCCTTCCCGGACAAGCCTTCCCCTTCCCCCCACCCCCCACCCAACCACTAGTCGTGGTCGGGTTTGATAATCCAAGCCGTAACCTTCCCAGTTTTCTTGGCAAAGCTACTGCTCACTGACATAGGTTTTTAGTCTTTTCTCCCTGGCTCATCCTTATCTAGGTTTCGCAAAAACCAGTGTCACTGAAGGACACCCATCCTGTTTTAATATACATCCTCTTACTGTGATCTCCCTCTCTGGTGGTAACCACCAGAGGCATGTATGTGTTTAGTTCCTCATCTCTGTTGCTTTTCCTTTCCTACTTTCCCTCCTTTTCCCCTTGCACACAGTTTTATGTTGTGAACTGAAAGAAAAATTTCTGTGTCTCCTGGCTGGATAAGGTCATCACCAATTGTGCATGTTTGTGTGTGTGTTCTCTCGGTTTCCCCGTCAGTACCTCCTTTTTTCCTTTTCCACATGCATGGTTTTATGATTCGAACTGAAGGAACAATTGCTGTGTCCCCTACCTAGAGAAGGACATGACCAATTAAACAAGAAAATGTAGTTGGAACCCTCAGGAAAAGGAAACCAATGTGGGATCATCTTCCTGTTCCTTTAGTTTTGTTTGCCTTTGAATTAGGAGACAACTTTATAGATTACATTTCATGTGGGTATCTTTTCTCCTGGTTCAACTGTTTATTTTTTTTAAATGAAAACAAATTTTTGCTTTTTAGGAAACAGATTAGTTGTGATAGCTTTTGTATTCAGTCTGTTGGGGCTGTGGCAGATTTTTTTCCCAAGGACATTTTGGTATATTGTTAAAATAGGAAAATTTCATTTGGTATCTGCTACTAAAACAGTGGCATCAATCAGTTCCTTTTTGCCAAAGAAAAGAAGTTGGAATATGACATATGCAGAATTTCTAAACTTGTGGTTTTGTCTGATTGTCCTTCCACCTTTTTTAAGTAGAATGTTTAAGGATGCTATCCCTCTTGCCTTCATACATTTCATTGTTGGAAATAGGCTGCTTGTGTCCATCCTGCAGTTCTCCATTGCCCTTTCACAGCTTTACTTTTTAGATGTGGTATTTTGAGATTTGAAACCATATAGCATCAATGAGAAAGTGTGTTAAAGATGATGAATTTTTGTGTTGGGGAGTATTTTGGGTTTGTTGTAAAGACTATACAGTTATTCAAATGCAATCTATTCATTTCTGGTCTCAACTCATTCATTGTCTTATCAATTGTTCCTATTCCAGTTGTACATTATGATGAATGAATCCCACTGTACTCTGTTCTTGTCAGACTTTGTCTGGAATATTGTGTTCAGTTCTGGGGACCATGGGTTAAGAAGGGCATTATAAGCTGGGGAATGAGCAAAAGAGGGCAGTCAGGATGGTGAAGAACTTTTCAGTTCATGACATATGAGGATTAGTTGAAATAACTGGGCATATTTTGCCTGGAGAAAAGAAGACTCAGGAAGACATGTGTTCAAGTATTTGATGGGCAGTCATGTGTTCTATTTGGCCCCAGAGGAAAGAACTGGGAGCTGTGTGGGTAAAGGTTGGAAAGAGGCAGATTTCAGCTTGAGATTGTGAAAAATCTTCAACAATCAGAGCTGTCCAGAAATGGAATGAGCTGCCTTGAGAGGTAGTAATTTCCCCCTCCTTGAAGGTCTTTAATCAAAGACTTAAAAGCTGACCACTTGTTGAGTACGTTGTAGTGGGGATTCTTTTAGACCAGATGGCCATTGAGGGTTCTTCAACTCTCAGATTCTTTTATTCTGAACTTATTCTCTTCTCGATCTTATTAGCTCACATGACTTAGCAATCCTTTCTTTGATGCTCAGATATATGTTATCTCCTCACTCTCCTCAGTTCCAGGCACACATCATGAAATGATTTTTGAATATTTTGAAGTGGGTGTCACATAGGTAGCTCAAAATCAACACGTCCAAAACAAACTCCTTAATTTTCTACTTATAAACCCTCTAAACTTCTTTATCTCTTCAGGGTACTGCTGTCAGGGTTAAGTGACTTGTTCAGGGTCACACAACTAGTGAGTATCATGTGTCTGAGGCCAGATTTAAATTCAAGTTCTCCTGACTCCAGGCCTAGTGCTCTATCCACTGCGCTACCTAGCTGTGCCCCCTCCTTCTATTTTCTATCTAGCTTTGTGATTGCAACTCTTCACTTTACATATCTTACCAAATCTTGTCCATTCCCTCTCCACAACTCTTACATCTGTTATCTTTTCTCCGCTCACACAGCTGTCACCCTAGTTCAGGTCCTTATTACCTGTCATGTGGATTATTGCAATAGTCTCCTCTAATTTCTTTTAATCCATCCTCCACACAGGTGTGAAATTGATTTTCTTTAAAGCACACATCTGATCATGTCACTTCCATACTCAATAAGTAAACTTCACTAGCTCCCTGTGGGGCTGCTAGGTGGAGCTGTGGATAGAGTGCCAGGCCTGGAAGTAGAAAGACTTTGAATTCAAATTTGACCTCAGACACTTACTAGCTGTGTGATCCTGAGCAAGTCATGTAACTCTGCCTCAATTTTCTCATCTGTAAGCTGGGCTGAAGAATGAAATGCCAAACCACTTCAGTATCTTTGCCAAGAAAACCCTAAATGGGGTCATGGAGAGTCAGACACGACCTAACAACAAACAACATTAACAATAAGCTCTCTGTTACATCTTGGGTCAACTATAAACGCCTCTCTTTGGTATTTAAAACCTTTTATAACATGGCCCCATCCTACCTTTGCAGCCTTCTTATACTTTACACCCCACCATCTGTGCCTTTGCATTGGCTCTCTCTCACCTCTTAGAATCCCTCACTTCCTTCAAAGGGCAGCTAAGGTGCCACTTTTTACATGAAGACTTTCCTCTCCCTTTTTCTCCCTTCTCCTCCAAATTATTTTGTATAGACCTATATAGGTATGTGATATCTCCCCTTGCTAGATTGTAAGCTGCTGGAAGGCAGGGATTGTTTTACTCTTGGCCTTTGCATCCTTGTTTCCTGGCATAGTGTCTGGCACATAGTAGGCACTACGATTGATGGGGGCTATGTATATCACACTCTATTAAACCTCTGTTGACCTCAGTGAGAAGGCTATTGAACAGTAATCTCTATAGTTATATTGTAAAGAAATCTTATATTATCTTAATATATGCACAAGATTCCTTGTTGGAAGAGAGCCTGTCAGGCTTCATTTTGCTGTACCAAATTAAATGCTTTTTTGTTTCTATCTAATAGTAAACACAGTAGGATCTTATATTCTGAGGGACTTGTATGGAGAGAATTGAATGATTGTAAAGATATGTTCTACTGTAGAAACTTTGTGAAAGTCTGTTTCCCCCCATTTTCATCAAGGCTAATAGATACATGTATAAGTTTCATTGTTATAAAGATTTTATAAAGACAAGGAAATAGGCATAGAGGTTGATAGGTACAGATGTTCTCTTGAGTGCTTTTTTCAGGCAATGTTATTGTGTGTAGTCACCAATTTTCTCCTCATTCTCTTTCTATCTTCTCCTTGATGAAATATCTTATAAAACAGCCCATCAACATAGCAAGAAAATCTCCAGGCCCATTGGGCAGATTCTCTTTGGAGAATCTGTAGAAGAACATAGAAAAAAAAATCTTGGAATCAAGTGGTTTGAATGGGTTGTGATCTGTGTACTAATTAGAGACTAACCAGATTGGTTAATGGTCACTGATCCTTTGAAGTTAATAGTAGATGATGTTGAGGGTGATGATAATGATAGTACAAAAATCTAAGATTTATAATAAGGCCTCTTGTTTCTTATTCCTAGATAATTTTTATTTCATATCACATCATTTCTGATTACTTTCTTCCTCATTTGCTACCCATCAAACTTACTTTTGTAGCAAACTAAAAAAAAGAAAAAAAAATAAGCTCTGCAAAACCAACCAATATGTCAACCATGTCTGACAGTGTATATAATATTCTATACTAAGAGTTGCCAGCCTCAGCAAAAAAGGTTGGGAGGTAAATTTTCTTTTTAAAATTTCTTTTTATTTTGAACTTTTAACACAAACATTTCAATATACAAATAACAGAAAAAAAGTGGATTGCATATGAAGCTGTCACCTTTCATTACATTTGAAGGTGTTTGTTCAGTTGAACACAATAGTAACAAAACTGTCCTGTCCATTTGTCACCATTTCTGAACTTCCTTTTGCTCTTTTCATTTTTAAATGTTTAACTGATATTCTTTTCTTTTTTTCTTTATCACCGTCACTATCCAACTACTTTCCCCAATAATTCCTCCCACCCCTAAATAGTTCTTTCTTGTCACAAATTAGAACAAGTAGAACAAATTGACACAGTAATCATGTCTGAATATGTATATCTCATTCAGGACCTTATTCATCATTTCTTTGTCAAAATGTGGGAAATAAGTTTTATCGTAAATATTTTGAAGACATAATTGGTCATTGTCCAAATGATGGACATTGGTTGGTTTCCACTTCTTTGCTATAACAACAAAGACTGCTACCATAAATATTTTTGTTTATATGAGTCCTTTCCCTCTGTCTTTGAACTCTTTGGGGTGTGTACCTAATAGTGATATTGCTAGTTGAAAGGATGTGCATAGTTTAGTGACTTTTGGGGTTTAATTCCAAACTACTTTCCAAAATGTTTAGCTCAGTTTATAGATCTATTATTAGTCCTTTAGAATGCCCATCTTCCCATAATCCCTCCAAAATTTTCCCTTTTTATCGTCTTTGCCAATTTGAAGGGTACAAGTTGGAACCTCAGAACTGTTTTTATTTGGTAGGTAATTTTTCTCAATTCATATCCATGATTGCTTGTTTATCATAATTATATGATCTTCAGTTTTGTTTTATTTATGTCCTTTCTGTTTACATTTCATATGTCATTTTCCTGGTTCTATTTACTTCGCTCTGTATCACTTTTATATTGTCTGTCCATGCTTTTCTGAATTCTTTATGTTTGTGTTTTCTTACCATAGCCATTACATTCATGCATCCGCAGTTTGTTTGGCCATTGCCCAATTAGGGAGCAACTACTTAGTTTCTCATTTTTTGTTAACATTAAAAAGTACTTCAGTGAATATTTTGGCATACATGATACATTTCTATTCTTTTTGCATAATTACAAATTGCATTTGTAATTACTTGTAGCATAATTACAAATTTTTTCGCAATTACAAATTGTTTTCAAGAATAGTTGAACAAGGTCATAGCTCCACTAACAAATTAGTATGCTTGTCTTTCACAGCCCTTCTGCCATTGACTATTTCCATCTATGCCAGTTTTTTGGGTGTGAAGTTAAAACCTCAGTTATTTTGATTTGCATTTGTATTGTTAGTGATTTGGATCTATACAGTTGTTAATAGCTTGCTGTTCTTTTGAGAACTGTTTGTTCATGTCCTGTGCTTATCCATTGGAGACTGGCTCTTGGTCTTATATATTTGTGTTATTTCTCTCTACCTTGAATGTGACATGCTTATCATAGTTATATAGTACAAAGATTGGTTTCCCAGTTGATAGATTCTCTTCTTATACTGGCTGCATTGATTTTGCCTTTTTTAATTTTATGTAATTAAAATAATCTTTTATCTTTTGTGATCATTTTTCTTCTTTACAAAATATATCTGGGGGGGTGGGAATTATGTATTCTTATCTCTGAGAAGGTGAATTTCTTAATATCATTGAGAATAGGAGGAAACTAAGGCACAAAGATTTTTATTTAAATTATTTAAATGATGCTTATTTAAATGATACAACTAGTAATAGGAGAACCTGGAGCTGTGACTGAGGTCTCTTGGACTTGAAAGCTAGTGCTCTTAATCTTGAAGTGTGAAAAAGCTGTTTTGTTAGAATATCTTTGTTTCTAGATCAGTTTGCTACTAAAGCTCAAATTATTTTTCTGACATGCTTATCATTGTGAAAGGAAAATAGTTACAACGGTTCTTTTCCCTCTTCCCCCAATGTTTTCTGCTTCTCTTTATTTTGCTTAAAAGACTTTATGGGGGGGGTGTGTGTGTGTGTGTGTGTGTGTGTGTGTGTGTGTGTGTGTGTGTGTGAGGTTTCTTTATGAATATTAACCTTTTTTGGATTATATTGAGAGGTTATTTTTTCTTTGATGAATGAAAGGAAATAGGAAGTCTGAAGTGAGCAGGCTTTAAGTTATTTGACTAAAATATGAGAGACACTGAATTTTATGAATAGTTTCAATATGTAGCTACCCCAAAGCACCACTTTTTGTGGATGGCTCTAGTAAGAGATGTCTCTAATTTGATAAATACTCATGACAACATGTATTCATTATTTTTTATTTTTTGTGAGGCAATAAGGGTTAAGTGTTAAGCCCAGGGTTACACAGCTGGTAAGTGTCAAGTGTATGAGGCCAGATTTGAACTCAGGTCCTCCTGGCTCCAGGGCTGGTGTTCTATCCACTGTGCCACCCAGCTGCCCCTGTTTTTTATTAATCTTTATGAGAATTGTTGAGATATGTGCTACCTTCAAAAACACTTATTCTGACTAGATGAGAGAGGAAATTAGCAAGTGGTTAGAATATTCAAGGTTTGTGAATTGCATCAATCAGAAAACTTTTATCAAGCATTTAATATGTGTCTGGCACTGTGCTAAGAGCTGGGGATATGAAGAAAAAGTAAAAATAATTTATACCCTTAAGAAGCTTACATTCTTTTTTTTTAAAGCTTTTATTTGGTATTTTACTTTTCCCCAGTTACATGTAAAAACAATTTTTAATATTTGTTTTTAGAACTTTGAGTTCCAAATTCTCTCCCTTCTTCCCTACCTAACCCCCCTCATTGAGAAGGCAAGCAATTCAATATAGATTTTACATGTGTAGCCATGAAGACATATCCCTAATGGTTATGTTGTGAAAGAAAACATAGACAAAAAAAGCTCAAGAAAAATAAAGTAAAAAAAATATGCTTCAATCTATATTCAGGCACCATCAGTTCTTTCTCTGGCGATGGATAGCATTTTTCATCATAAGTCCTTCCAGAGATGTCTTGGATTGTTGTATTATTGAGAATAGTTAAGTCATTGACAGCTGATCATCTTACAGTATTGCTATTACTTTGTACGTAGTACATTTCACTTTGCATCAGGCCATGCAAGTCTTTCCAGGTTTTTCTGAGAACATCCTGAAGGACCTTATGTTCCAATGAGGGAAACAACATTTACATAAATAGGAATACATCAGATACATATAATAACAAATAATTTTTAAGGGAGAGTCCCTCTGAAAGCATTTGATAGAAGATAAAATTTGAACTGAGTCTTGAAGGAAGCCATGAATTTTAAGAGGCTGAAGTCAGAAGAGAGCATTCCTGGCATGGGGGACATCCAAGGCAGAGGCTTGGAGGCAGAGTGTCTTGTCTAAAGGACAGCAAGTAGATCGTGATGACTGTACTGTGGAGGGGAGTTATATGTAAGAGATTGGAGAGATAGGAAGAGGCCAAACAGAATTTATATTTGAGCTTAAAAATGATAGGGAGGCACTGCAGTGTATTGAATTATGAGGATGACCTGGTCAGACATGTGCTTTAGGAAGATCACTGTGGAAGCTATGTGGAGAATAAATTGGAGTTGGGGAGAGACTTGAGGCAGGGAATGCAGGTAGGAGGCAATTACAATAATAAAGAGAAGTGATGCAAGCGTGAACTGGGCTTATGGCTTTGTGAGTGGAGAGAAGGTGATACATTTGAGAAATATTGTGGAGATAGACATAACATTATATGGCAACTGATTGCATGTGGTGGGAATGAGAAAGAGAATTGAAGGTTGACACTGAGGCGATGGGTCTGGGTCACTGGAAGCTTAGTTGTATGCTGGATGGTAGGGAAGTTCAGAAGGGCTGGTTTTTAGGGGGAAAAATAATGAGTTTGAGATGCCCAAGAGGCAGTGAGCTCAAAATGTCTGATAGGCCCTTTGTGAAGGATAGGAGCTCACTAGAGAGGCCTTAGAGGTCTGGATTTACAGATCTGGGAGTAATTACATAAAGATGATAATTGAAGCTGTGTGAGCTAATGAAGTGACTAACTAGAATAGAGGAAAGAGAATAGAGGACCTAGGACAGTCCTTGGAATACACTGACAGTTTAATGGGTGTAACATGCATGGTGATACAACAAAGGCTACTCAGAGGAAGTGTTCAGAAAAGAAGAACCAAGAAAGAGCGATGACACAAAACTACAAGAGAAGAGAGAATATTTAGAATGATAGAGACTGGTCAGCAGTATCAAATGCTGCATGAGGATTGAGAAGAGACCATTAGTTATGGCAATTAAGAGATTGTTAGTAACTTTGGAGAGAGCAGTTTCAGTGGAATTATGTTACCAGAAAACTAGATTGCAGTTTGGAAGAGAGTGAGTAGAGACAAAGTAGAGGCACTGAGGGTAGATGGCCTTTCCAAGAAATGGAGTTGAAAATGGGAAAAGACCTGTCAAATAGTAGCAGACTGGGATAGTACGATCTAGTGAGAGTTTTCAAAGGATAGGGGAGACTTGGCCAGACACTGTGTTTTGTGCAATAGAGTATTAACTAATAGTAGCAAAATTAGTTTCCATAAAATACGCTTGTCATTCTTTGAAATGTTTTTGATATTGGCAAATATATAGCAATTTCCCTTTTCTTGGTACTTGTCATTAAAAATGCTTATATGACTTTGCTTAAAGCCATTCTTTCATAAAATGCCTGGATTTTATTTTTTATTAACAATTTGAATACCACTGAAGACTAAGAACCACTTCTTATGTCATTTCATTGCTTACAGAGGTTCTTAAATCTTTTGTGGATGGAAGGTTATGGAAGATAGATGAATAATTTAAATCTACTTTTTAAGGCTTTTTGAAACTTGTTAATTATTTGAAAGGGAAAAATGTATGGACTGGCTTTCTCTACTTTCTCTACAAGTTGTTCCCTTATTTTCCTAATTCCTTTGAAATGCTGTTGCTGGGACCTCTGATTTGGCCTTCAGTCTGTCAGACCTTGTATTCTTCTTTGTACCCTCCCCCCCGCACACCCACACCCACACATACATGTTGGTATGCATATACACATGCATATACACATACGCACACATATATGTATATATGTTGTATGTGTGTTATCTGTTTTCCCTGGAGTAGGTTGTAAAATCCTCGAGGGCAAAGTCTCTCTCTCTGTCTCTTTTTTTTTGTTGTTGTTATTCAGTCGTTTTCAGTCTGGACTCTTCCTGACTCCATTTGGGGTTTTCTTGGCAAAGATACTGAAGTGTTTTGCCATTTCCTCCTCCAGCTCATTTTACAATTGAGGAAACTGAGGCAGACAGGGTTAAGTAACTTGCCTAGGGTCACACAGCAAGTAAAGTGTCTGAGGCTGGATTTGAACTCAGGTCTTCCAGACTTCCTGACCTTTATCCACTTTCTATAAATTTCTTAAACCTTTTTGTATAAATCAATCAATAAGCATTTGTTAGGTACCTACTATGTACCATTCACTAAATAGCTTAGCATCTATTTAGCACTTAAATGTCTCTTGATGTTGTTCAATGTGTATCTAAAAATAGTGAGAATTATTTCCATGTGGTTTGTGGAATCCATTATATTATGCCTTGTATAGTATAGGAACCATTATTTCAGAGTGGAGGAGGCCTGCCACGAAGCATGGCAGAAACTTTTGGAGGCAGACTGAAAACTCCCTTATAAAAAACTTAGCTTCAGGCCCTGGAACTTAAACTAGCAGAAATAAATCCTGGATTATCTGCAGATAAGATCATGCTTGTACATACTATTAATACTGAGGTCATTCCATAAAAATAAGTTTTCCCAGAAAAAAATGGAAATTCCTAATTTATCCTAAAAATATTATTGAAAACTTTTTTATTCACTTTGACAATTGGACAATTAAAAATGGCATTTTTATGCTTGCCCTATGTCTTACAAATAGTAGGTCGTAATTATGTATCAATAATTATTATGTATTATACATACAAACCCAATTAAAATATAAATATGTACAAATGCACACATCTATTTGTATACATATTTATACATACATACACAAGTATACATGTCACAAAGTATATATACACAAGTATGTTTGTCATATATATTCCAAAAGCAGCGTGACTTAATGGATAAAGCCCTGCCTCTGATAAAAAAACTGATTTTATAACACAGGGCAAATCACACAACTTCTCAAGTGCCTCAGGCAACTCATAAGTTGTGTTTTTCTTTTTTTTTTTTTGGTTTGTTTTGTGTTTGTTTGCTACAGGAGTTTGTTAGAAATCACAAATATGTTTTTAGTGGCTAGTGAATGGACTTCAAAGTCAGGAAGACTTAGGTTCAAGTTCAGAATGATACATAATGACTTTTAATGTTTGTGTTCTAGGCAACTCTTTAAGACTATAAGTTGCAGAGAGGGTATTCATCTGCTGTAAGGATTTCATCAAATGAAACTTCCCATACCAGAGAAATCATGGGTCCAGTCCCTACCCCTCCTCATATGTATGTGAGCGTGACATATGTGTGTTTGTGTGTATATGATATACAAATATGTATGTGTGTGTGTGTGTGTGTGTGTGTGTGTGTGTGTGTGTGTATGTGTATGTATGTATCAGGAGCACTGGGTTTGGAGTCAGAGAGACTCATCTTCCTAAGTTCAAATCTGGCCTCACACACTTACTAACTGTGTGATCCTGAGCAAGTCCCTTAACCCTGTTTGTTTCTGTTTCTTTATCCATAAAATGATTTGGAAGCAAAAGCAAACTGTTCCAATACCTTTGCCAAGAAAACCCCAAATGAGGTCATAAAGAGTCAAACATGACTGAAATGACAACAACGCACACACATGTATACATACACATGTATTCACACATATATACACACTGTATATTTGTATGCACATATATAGTATACATACAATAAATGTTATAAATGTGGTTTATCTGATTTTGGTAAAGTTTCTTATACTGTGGAGATGGTGAGATGTGTATGTGCAAAATTGGGTGGATTCAGAACTGGAAGCATGATTGGGCTCAAAGAGGAGCTGCTAGTTTTTACTGTGACAGGAGGCCTCTAGTGGAGTACTCCTGGGGTCTGTGCTTGACCTGGTGCTGTTTAATGTTTTTCCTATTGACTTAGATGAAGACATAGATGGCATGCTCATCAGATTTGCAGATGACACAAAGCCTGGAGGGCCAGCTGACACACTGGATGAGAGAGTCAGGATCCAAAAAAAGATCTTGACATGCCACAACATTGGACTGAATCTACTAAGAGGAAATTCATTATGCATAAATGCAAAGTCTTAAACTCAAAAAAACCTGTTTTTTTAAAGCTAACTTCTAAGTACAAGAGTGATGAAGTCTGCTTTGACAACAGTTTTTCTATAAAAAATCTTGGGGTTTTAGTAGACTGCAAACTCAATGAGTCAGCAGTATGCTATGGTCCCCCCAAAAGCTAATGAGTGAATGAATGAATGCAATGAACATTTAAATGCTTACTTTGTGTTAGGCACTTTGCCAGTTAATGCATGGAATATAGTTTAATACGTGAGATAGTTTCTACCCTCAGGTATAATGGGAACTTACATTCTAATTGGAAGACACCACACATATGAGGGAGTAGAGGCTAGGAAAGGGAATTTTAGTCTGGGGAGTCATAGGGATAGTAAATCCTTTGGGATTTTGCCTTGACATACCCTTTCCAGAAGCTCTGGTAGTAATGATTATTTACTCTGCCTCGAACTAGAGAGGTGGAAAACTGAGGTTGAGGTAGAAGGGATATGCCAGCACCATTAAGGAAGATGGCAAGATGGCCCTGGTGGACAATTGGATGCATATGAAGCGTGATTTGGTCTGTGACAGGATAGATCAGAGGTTCCCAAACTTATTTGGCCTACTGCCCCGTTTTTAAAAAAATCACTCAGCACCCTCCAGGAAATCTACCTTTAATGGTTTTTTGGGGTTTTTTTTGGTTTTTTAAAATTTGTGTCATTTCAAAAAAAATATATAAAATACATATTTTTTTAAATGACACATCTTAAATTTAATAATTTATTGTAAATTTGTGGTTTTTTTCCTGTATTGACATTTTGATGATGTAATATTACATCATATAACCGTATATTATAAACAAGTCATTAACACGCATATATTCCTGCTGATGCATACTGGACTTCCCAACAACATGGGGCAACTTGCCTACCAACACTTGCTTATTAAGACCTGTTGGCAGACTTCAACACTGATCAATTATAACTTGCATTTTGAGTGTTTATTTGGAAAATAAGGTAATCGCTATGAATTTAACTTTGTTACAAAACAGATGAAAGATGTGCAGATGATTTTTTAAAATTTTCTTCTCTTCTTTCCTTGTGCTTTTAGCTCTCTTATTTTTGTTCAATGTCCCCCAGTTGCACCGGAGGCTACTACCACCCCCCTGATGTTCCAGCGCCCAGCGGTATCACCCATTTTGGGAACCTCTGGGCTAGATCTAGTGGGCTAGGTTTGTTCTCATTTGTCATTGGAGACTGCTGTGCCCCAGGATAGAAGTTTCAAAGTCTGAATGGATTAACAACTCTAGGAATCTGGGAGGTCCAGCTTGAAAGACATTGCTCCTGGTGGACAAAATAGTGGCTGCAGCAGAGCAGAAGGCAAGATTTGCTCAGGTACATGGCAGGACATTATTATCTGCTTTGAGCAAGTTAGATATGTTTGGCTTTGGGCATTTACATGTACTCTTTAATCAAGATAACTCAGCCTCAGGGTAGGAGTTCCAGAGCTGAGGATTTTAATGAAAGTACAAATGGCAGCTGGGTAGTGCAGTGGATGGGGCACTGGAACTGAAGTCAGAAAGATCTAAATTCAGATTTGGCCTTAGACATACTAGTTGTGACCCTGGGCAAGTCACTTAACCTTTGCCTACTCCAGTTTCTTCATCTGTAAGATGGAGATAATAAAAGCATCTACCTCACATGATTGTTGAGAATAAAATGAGATAATATTTGTAAAGCACTTTGCAAACCATAAGGCATTGTGTAAATGCAAGCCATTTATTGTTGTTGTTACTAATCCTGCCTCAGACCCTGGGCAGTCACTTCACCTGTCAGCCTCATTTGTAAAATGAGGGGGGTGGATTCGATGGCCTCTAATATCCCTGATTCAAGCTCTAAATCTGTAAGTCTATGATTATCATGATTTTGAGCTACCTAAAGAGAAGAGTAGCTAGGAATAAGGAGGTGATAGTTCCACTGTAGTTTGCCCTCATCAGATCTCATTTGGAATATTGTATTCAATTCTGGGATCCACAGTGTACGAGGACACTGATAAACTGGGTAGTGGCTAGAGGATATTCAGGTTTATTGAAGGAACTGGACATGTTTAGCCTGAAGAAGAGAAGACTTGAGGAGCTCGTGATAGGCTTTCTTCAAGTATTTGAAGGTATGCCATGTGGAAAAGAGATTAGACTTGTTCTATTTGTCCCTATATGGCAGAACCAGAAGCAGCTGGTGGAAGTTGTAAAGAGGCTGTTGTTGTTTGTCCTTCATTCTCAAAAAGGACCAGTGACATCAGGAAGGTGATGTGTTGACTTGCAAGTGAATTGGATCTAAGTGAGCAGAGCTGGGCAGTCATCGGCTTCACTCTGTCCTCCAGAGTCATCCGAGTCCAGTAGCAACGCATAGGTCAGGATGGCTGGCAGTGGCCCCGGAAACAGTGGGAGGCCTTATCCCTTTTAAGCTGAGATCTTCCCTAGGTCTTGGTCTGAGGCAACACCTATTCAGCAATTAAAGGCTAGGTAGAATGGAGGCCAAACATGGCCCAGTTTGCTTAAGAGTTTTGTAAAGAGGCAAATTTAGGTTAAGTATTAGGGAAAACTTTCTGACAATTAGAGCTATCAGAAAATGGAATGGACTGACTCTAGAAGGTGATGGATTTCCCCGCCTCCCTCCTATCCCTTCTTAGAGTTCTTCAAGCAGAGGATAGCTAGCTACTTGTCAGGCATATGGAGTTGTAAGGTTGGCAAAAGACTTTGCGAGCATTTTTAGTTTGTTTGATCCTATCATACTACTAGTAAGAGGCTGGGAGTAAGGTTTGAACCTAAGTCCTCCTAACTATAAGTTCAAGATTGTATCGACTATATCACGCTGTCTTATAGAGTGTGTTTGAAGATAATAACCATGTTATTTTAAATCAACTGAATTCTCTAGCCTCTGTTAAGGTACATGGTTTGAGCTTTTTTTTTTTTGAATTAGTAGCATTAGATTTGTTCTGATCCATCTACATTCTCTTCTCTTTCCAAGTCCTTTTGGCATTTAGTTCATATTTTGTTTAGTTAAAAGCATAACAACTGGCCTATAAAGAAATCAGGTGCTGGGTCATGACCCTTGATTTCATCATCCTAGGCTTTAACTAACCAAGCTAGCTGGTCAGAGATTGACTTGTGGTAGTGGATGCAAAATTTGCTTTGTTATGTCAACATAAAAGCTAGTTACTTTTTGTGAACCTTAGATAAATTGCCTGTTTTTTTTTTTAACTGCATATTCACTGAAAAGTTTAGACCAAGCTTTGTGACCTGGTGCAAGTCACTTTTAGAGCTCTGGACAACTCTTATAAAACTATTAAGTTGCAGATAAGGTACTGAGCTGTGTTGGTAGGGAGAATTTTCTTATTTGGAAATTTCCTATATCAGTGAAATCATAGGACCAGTTCCTTTTCCTGCCCCTAACCTCATCTAGCTTCTATATCTTTTGTAAAAAGTGATACTGTTTTCATTAAACATTTTAAGCAATGTAGATAAAGGAACGTAATGTATTCAGTCATTTGTCAAATCTTGCTGTTTCTGTGTCCACGATATCTCTCATGCCTGATTACTTTTTGCTACTTACACAGCCATCATCTTAGTTCAGGCCCTCATCACCTCTCACCTAGAACAGCCATCGAATTGTCTCCCTGTCTAAAGTCTATCCTAGTATTAATGCATCTTCCACACAACTATGGAAGTGATTTTCCTTAAGCACAGATTTGATTATTTCACTCTACTCAGTAATCTCCAGTAGCTCCCTTTTATCTATAGGATAAAATATAAACTGTTTTGCCTTTTAAAACCCTTCTCAACCTAAGCCTAGTCTCCTTTTGTTATAATTCTCTACACTTTCTAATCTAGCTAAACTGCACTTCTGTCTTCCTTATACATGCCACTGTATTTCTAATATTCATCCTTTAGTACTGACCAACCAGCCACAATGCCTGGAATGTACTCCCTCATCACCTTCACCTCATAGAATCAATCCCTCAGAGCCTTCAAAACTCAGTTTAGGGCCATCTTCTATACTTAGCCTTTCCTTATAACATCAAACTGTTATTGTTCTCCCTGTCTAGCTACACTTTATTTTGTATGTATACATACATACTTATGTAACTCTCATTTAAATAAATAGCCTCTCCCATGGAGACAATGGATATTGTTACTGAATCTTTGAGCAGAAATAGAATGTTGGGTAGTTACAATCAAACTGTCTTTCTGAAGAGAGTTTTGAAAAAATGCTGTGAGACACAGAAAGAACTAAGAGAACTTCTTTCCTGAGAGACTGAATTAAATGTCAAAGAAAGAGTCTGAAGAGATAATGACAGAACTGAATTTGACTCATCCTGTGGAGAAGGTATCCTGAAGAAGAATTCTTGAGCAGATAAAGTAGATAAAGAAACATTTATTGGCATCCTGAAAAGGGCTGAATGGTCTGATTATGGTTCTAGTGTGTTTCTGTAGTTGTAAAGTCAGCAGTTGCAGAAGATGGTTAATGGCTGTGGATTTTTCCACAGCTGATACATTGTTGAATTATGTAAATGTCTGTGTGTTATTTGTTATAATGTTAATAAATTGTATATTCAGGAAACATGGATGTTTATCTAAGTCTGTGATGCCAGTGATTAATACTAAAGATGAAACTTTATGGCCAAAGAGGTTTCTTTGTTGTTTTTTAAACCAGCAGCGGGTCCTCAAATCTAATTAATTAGAAAGCTTGTCCTTTTCTATTAACCTATAAGGAAACATCAGAATATACCTTTTGATTGCATTAGAATCCAGGATGAGAATTAATAAATGAACCAGTTGTAGTTAGGGGTAAGGGCTGGAATGTCTGCTGTCCAGTGTAGTGCCCTGACACAGCCCATCTGCTTGATCCCACCTAGGCTGAATTCTTATATATGCGTATGTTGTCTCTGTGATTTAACAAAAGCTTCTCAAGGGCATTTTTGGTCTTTGCAACCTGTGGTGTCTGACACATAGTAGACTTAATAAGTACTTGACGATGGAGTCATAGTGAAAATAATTCTTTCTGGATTTAAATATTGCTTATTTTTAATTTTTTTAGTTCCAGATTCCCTCCCTTCACCCCTCTAAAAATAAATAACATACTCCTTATGCATGTGAAATCATACAAAACATATTTCTGCATTAGCCATTATTGCTTATTTTTAGGTATTCTATTAACTTTTGACTCAGGAAACATTGTATAAAATAAAAGATTACAGAAACATTCTCTATGACTGTTGAAATTTCATTGATATGGGAGAGGCAAGGACTTTCTATTTGAATGTGTGGTTGAGAAAAGCTTTCTAAATTGTTTTCAACTACCTCTCTTAATGAACAGTGTCACTATTGTAGTTAATTCTCTGTGCAGAGGAATTATTTTACAAAATGCTATTGTCTAGCTGACTTGTAGTAGTTTTTAAATAGTATGAAATGGAGGTAGATATTAGAGTAATTCCTTATCTAATAAGATTCACCTCATATTCCTTCTAAAGCCACAAATATGCCAGCTGTTTTTATGGTTTGTTTTGGTCACCTTACACCCTCAAGACCTCTCTTTTTCTGTAGCCTTTGAACACATTCAAATTCTGAAGGGACACTTGTTTCTTTCCCTGTTACTAGAATGTTAATGCTACATCATCATACAGCCCCTTCTAATTGCTCAAATAAGTTTACCTTTCCAGATTTTCTGGACTCTGTTGTTTGTATTTCATACTTCTTACTTGACTTGGTCTTTTCACCCAAAATCCTTCAAAGTCTTTTATTCCAATAAATGTCCATTCTGTTTTCCCATGGGATTATATTCAGTTTTTTAGAATAACTTATTTTTTGCCTTTTGGAATATTGCATTCCAAGATCTTGTTTATGGTAATAGCTGCCATATCTATCTGATCCTAGTTGTTATACCTTGATATTTTAACTACTTCTTTCTGGATTCTTGGAGTGTTTTTTTCTTTGACATGAGAGCTCTGGATTTTGGCTGGAACATTCCTGAAACTTCTTTTGAGCCTCCTTTTAGGAGGTGATTGGTGGGGTCACTGATTTCTATTTGGTTTATTTTAGTTTTCAGGAGGGAAATATTTACCAGTTTCTCTTTTAAGTTATTCTCTTTCTGATTTCTTTTCTGCAGAGCTTTTAGTTTATTTTTTATCTCCTGCTTCATTTCTTCTATGAATGTAGTCCTTGTAGAAAATTCATTTTTATTTGAGTCATTGCTTGTAGTTAGAGTTGCTGTCAGTCAGCTGTTTATAAACAGCTGACTGACAGCAACTCTAACTACTATTACCTGCCATATACTGTGCTAAGTACTGAGGATGCAAAGAAAGTTAGAAGATATTCCCTGCCCTCAAGGAGCTTACTGTCTTAATAGGGTGGGGGGAGAGAATATGCAAACAACTATATACAAAAAAGATTTATCCAGGATAAATTGGAGATAATCAGCAAAGGGAAGGCATTACCAGAATGTGGGATTTTAGCTCAGACTTGAAGAAAGCCAGGGAAATTTGGAGGGAAAGAATTCCAGCATGTAGCACAAGCTTGTATTGCTTGAGATGGAGTGTCATGTGAGGAACAGCGGGGAGAAGCTAGTGTCACTGTATCCCAGAATGTGTTAGAGGGAGGTGGCATTAAGGAATAAGAAGACTAGAAAGGAAGAAAGAGGCTAAATCGTGGAGAGTTTTTTAAACACAAAATAGCAGATTTTAAAATTTAATCCTAGAGATGATAGAGAGCCATTGGAGTTAATTGAATGAGAGGGTGGCATGGGAAGTGAAACTTTATAAAGATCACCTTCGCAACTGAGTGGAGGGTAGACTGGAATGGGAGAAATTTGAGGCAGGGAGACCAGTCAGTAGTGCAGATATGAAGTGACGAAGACCTGCTGGTAATGTCAGAGGAGAAAAAGGAACATATACAAGCAATATTATAAAGGCAGAAATGACAGGCTTAATATAGGGGGTAAGAGAGAGGAGTCTAGGATGGCACTTAAGTTGTGAGCCCTAGTGATTGGGAGAATGGTTTTATCTTCCATAGTAATAAGGAAGTTAGGAGGGGAATTTTTGGTGAGAAAGATAATGAATTTAGTTTTAGACATGTTGAGTTTAAGATGTCTATGAGAAAATCATTTTCAAATGTTCATTGGGCAGTTGAAGATTTGAAATTGGAGGTTGAGAGACCTTATGACTAGGCAATTCTGGGAATCATCTTCATAGGGAAGATAGTTGAATCTATAGGAGCTGATGAGATATCTAAGTGAATATTTATTTCCTATTTCCTATTTATTCCAATTTTTTCTGTTAAGGGCTTTTGGCTGACCTTTTGTACAGTTCTAGGATGGATGGAGTTGCTTGGTGTAGTTTTTTTTTTTAATTGGATTTCTTGATTTTTTTTTGGTACGGTGCAAATCAATCAATAAATGTTTATTAAGTGCCTACCACATACCGTGCGTGTACTGTGCTATAAACATTGGGTATACAAAAAGGCAAAATATAGGCCCTAAGCTTAAGGAGTTTACAAATTTCAAGTTTTTGCTGGATTAAGTAAGTATATGAGATCTGGATGGTCTGCCTCCCATTCATGCAACCATCTTGGTTAACTTATAAGGAAAGTTTAGTATAAATTTTTAAAGGAAGTTTCATTCCCTTGAATTTGAATTTCTTTTAATCATGATTGACACCTTAACAGACACCTAAATATGAAGAAAATGAGATATGCGTATTAAGTGTTGTTTAGGGCTACATATTATGTCTTTAATTTTTTCTTATTTATAATGGCTGTCAGAAGTAAAGGTAGAGTCCAAAAGCCCCCTTAGCCATCGTTGAGATTAAACAGTGCCAGTGGAAGGAGAGGAAAGAGTAGGAAAAATAAAATGAATAGGAAAAGTAAGAAGCAAGAAAAGGAGAAAAAGAAAGATGGGGAATTGCTACCAAAATTGCCTTAGTTGCTGTTTAGTGCCAACTGTGTTTTTGGTTTTCTGTTTTTGGGCTAGACAGATTGGATATGAAAGCTAAAACTCAATCCTTCACAATTTCAAAAGTAACATATGTAACTGCCGTTAGATTTTTTTAATGGTAAAGTAATTATATTTTATGGTTTGTATATGTGTTGAACTTTTTTTGAAATACCAAATTACAACAGGGGTTAGGGGAAGAATTAATAACTATTATTAAAGGCTATTAGAAGTAATTTTATAAGGTGGACAATTTCCACTACATAAAACTAGAAAAGTAGCAATTGATTAGGGAAAAGAATAAAGGTCTTGATATCAAAGGTATGTTGAAGACTGATACAGATTTATAAATACAAAGAACCATCTCCAATGGGTTCAGTGGTCAGAGCCAATCTGATAGGTATGAGGTAGTATCAAAGAGTTGTTTTAATTTTCATTTGTTTGATCAGTAGTGATTTAGAGCATTTTTTTATATGACTATTGATAGCTTTGATGTCTTCTGAAAACTGCCTTTTTATATCCTTTGACCATTTATCAATTGGAGAATGGTTATTTTTATAAATTTGGCTCAGTTCCCTATATATTTGAGAAATGAGGCTTTCATCAGAGGAACTTGCTGTAAAAATTTCCCCCCAGTTTTCTGTTTTCCTTTTAATTTTGGCTGCATTAGTTTTGTTTGTATAAAACCTTTTTAATTTCAGGTAATGAAAATTATCTATTTTACTCCCCATAATAAACTCTTATCTCTTGTTTGGTCCTAAACTCTTTCCTTATGCACAGATCTGAGAGGTACATTTTTCCATGCTCCCCTAATTAAGATATCACCATTTATGTTTAAATCATTTATCTCTTTAAATCTTTCAAAGTTGTTTTGCTTTATAATGTTATTATATACGTTTTTCTCTGGTTCTGCTCACTTCGTTCTGCATCACTTCAAATAAGTCTTCCAAGGTTTGTCTGAAAGCATTCCTTTTTATTATTTTATTATGCTCAATAATATTCCATTATTCATGTACCAAGACTTCTCATGCCATTCCTCAATTGATGGGTACCTACTTTATTTCCAGGTCTTTGCTGTGACAAAGAGTTGCTATTAAATATTTTTGTACATATGCATCCTTTTTCTCTGTTTTTGATTTCTTTGGAGAATAGGATTAGTAGGGTTATAACTGTGTCAGAGGGTAGGCAAAATGTAGTGATGGGAGATTTAATTTAATTTCAATTACTTTCCAGCATGGTTAGATCAATTAGTCACTATATTAACGGTATATTGGTGTGGTTATTTTCTTTAATCTCCTCAAAAAATGGTTCAGTTTCTTGCCATTTTTGTGCATCTGATGAATATGAGGTGAAGCCTTAGAGTTTTTTAATTTGCATTTATCTTAATCATTAGTGATTTGGAGCATTTTTATATGGATGCTAATATCTTGGCTTTCTTCCTTTGAGAACCACAACAAACAATTTTCAGAAGAAATGACAATTCTTAGTAATCAGTATGAAAAATTGCTCCAAATCATGAATAATATGATAAATGCAAATTAAGACAGTTCTGAGGTTGCAACTCACATCTTTCAGACTGATTAGGGTGACAAAACAAAAATGATAAATGTTAGGGCTCCATTTGAGTTATATTTTCCATTGATTGACAGGTATTGCAGATGGATAATGAGCTGGGCCCAGAACTGAACATGAGGAACAGCATGGTCTAGATTACATTTGGTAAATTGTTTGTGCTTTCAGTGATCCCAAGCTGCTTCCTGACCGAAAAAAAAAGGGAGAAGCAGGAAGGAGAAGAAAAAAGAAACAGGAGAACTTATGAGGCTACGAAAAGAGTGTAGAGAGAGGAGAGAAGAGGATGCAGGTACAACCACAGTTTGATGACAGGATATGGGTGATGATCCAGCAAGGGAGACTGAGAAAGAATAATCCAGTGGATAGGAAGAGTTCCAAGAAATAGCATATCTAAGGTGAGGTAGGGTTGTCAACAGTATCAGATGCTGCTCAGAGGACAAGAAGAATGAGGATTGAGAAGAGGTTATGGTAATGTTGGAATGGACAGTTCCAGTTCCATGACAGGGGCAGAAACAAGTTTGTAAGGGGTTTTGGTGACAATGACTTTTTTTCTCTTAATTGAGAAGTGATTGCTTTTCTATTAGAACATTGCAGATACTGTTTTTATTATCTTGTGGGTTTTTTTGTGTGTGTGTGTGATTATGAATTTTTGAAGAAGTTACAGATATTGACTTTATATTTTTGGTTATCTTGTACCTTTTTTCTTTCTGCAGAATTTGATTATCTAAGTGGAATTACTATCGTGTTGGAACATCGATTAAATATAATGTAATCCATTTATTTGTTTTCTCTGATTTCTTCTCATAAATGACAAATTTTCACCCCTCTTATTTTGGTAGACACATTTCATTATCTTACCACTCCTCTGTCTCCTTTACTGGATCTTCCTCCAGATCACACCCTTTAACTGTAGGTGTTCCTCAGGGTTCTTTCCTGGGTTTCTTTTTCTTCTCCCTCTATACTTCTTCACTTAGTGATCTCATTATTCAGTTGTTTCGGTCATTTCTGACACTTCATGACATTATTTGGGGTTTTCTTGCAAAGGTACTGGAATGGTTTTGCCATATCCTTTTCTACCTTATTTTACAGACAAGGAAACTGAGGCAAACAGGATTTAGTGACTTGCCCAGGGTCACAAAATTAGTAAGATCTGAAGTTGTTTGAACTCTGGTGTTCCTGCCTCTAGACTCTTTCACCACCTGGTGCCTCTCTCATCAGCTCCAATGGATTTAGTTACCATTTTTATGCTGACAATTCTCAGACTTAGCTTTCTTGCCCCAATCTCTCTCCTGACCTCCTATCTCACATCTCCCAACTACCTTTTAGACAATATGTCCAAAACAGAACTCATTATCTTTCCCCCTAAAACCTTCCTCCCTTTTTCTATCTCCCCCACCCCTCCAATTACTGTAGAGGGCAATATCATCCAGTCCCTCTGGCTCACAACCTAGGAGCCATTCTGGATCCTCATTATCTCTTACCCCCCATATCCGAGCTGTTTCTAAGGCCTGCTAATTTCACCTTTCCAACATCTCTCAAATATAACCCCATATCTTCTCTGACACTGCTGCGACTCTAGTGCAGGCCCTCGTCATCTCGCACTTGGATTATTGCAATAGCCTTTTGGTGGGGCTGCCCGCCTCCAGGTTCTCCACACTCCAGTCCATTCTCAATTTTCCATTAAAGGCCAGTGGCTTCCTGTTACCTCCAGGAACAAATACAAAATAGTCTGTTTGGCATTCAAAGCCCTTCATAACCTAGCCTAGTCTTCTTATAATCTGATACATGCTCTTTGAGCTAGTAATAGCCAGGAACAAGACATTCTGCGTCTTGACTACCCTAGCTGTCCCACATGCCTGGAATACTTTACCTCCTCTGCTATGATTTTGGACCTCCCAGGCTTCCTTTAGGTCCCAAACAAAGTCCCACTGAATTCCCACAGGAATCCTTCCCCAACCCCTCTTAATTCCAGTGCTTTCCTCTCTTTTAATTATTGCCCATTTGTCCTGTATGTAGCTTGTTTTGTATGTATTTGCATAGTCTCCCTCATTAGATTGTAAACTTCATGAGGGCAGGGAGTGTCTTTTGCCTCTTTTTATATTCCCAGGGTTGTAAGCATCTGGCACTTCATAATTATTTATTGAAATTAATTGAATGTTGTTGTTTCTTAAATATTTGAACCATTGATACATTTGGAATTTAAAATAGGTGTGGATTCAGTTCCATTTTCTTCTATACTGTCATCCAATTTTCCTGTTTTAATTTACCAGTGGAATTCCTTCCTTAGTGTATTGTGCTGTTGTATTTGTCTACCTCTAATCTTTTGGATTCATGTGTCTCAAATGAGAGGATGTAGTTCCCCCTCTCTCAATAATTTCCTTTGAAATTGTGGTTGGAGAGGGTGGTCCTCAGAATAAGGAAATCTAGAGTGAAATGCCTCTGATATACACTGGGTTGCCAGTGAGCAAGTCACTTAAACTTCCAGTGCCCCCTAAGACTAAATTCTGGATGAATTGGCAGGTCAGCATCATTGTAGCCTTATAGGGATGAAATCATAAATTTTTATGTTTTATTTTTCCATATGAATTTTGTTATCACTTTAATTCTACTAAGTAAACTATTGTTATTTTTGTTAGCATTATATTAAATCTATAAACTAATTTGGGTAGTATTGTTATTTTGCGTGCTATTTTGACCTGCTCATAATCACTGAATAGCTCTGTAATTCTTTAATTCTTCCTTAATTTAAAAAAAATTGTTTAAAATTGTCCTTGTTTAGGTCTTGAATGTCTTTTTGTAGATTGATGCCCAAATATTTGATGCATTTTTGTTGTTATTACAAATGACATAAGGTTAGAACCAAAAGTTATGAGGCTATTAATTGGAGTAATAAAGCCTTTCCAGAATTGCCTGATATTTTAAATTTATTTTTCATATTGAACTTAAATGGGCATTCACACACACACAACAGTGGAACATAAAGTGAAAATAGAAAACTGCAGATCCCAACAATGTACAATTTGTTTTTCTTTTAAAATATTTAATAAATTCCACATTTAACTTTCAAAGCTATCCTTCTTGTCTGTGATTCTTTATCTCTTTCCTTCTGTTCTCTTCTGTGTGGTTTTTAAATTAAATTGTTTTTTTTTCATTTACCAAGCATTTTTTTTCATTCTTACCTCCTCTGCCTCTAAAAAAAGGAAATTAAAAAATGCTTGTAACAAATATGTGAAACAAATTCCCATATTTGTCATGTTCAAAAACAATAGTCTTATTTTGAATATAAGTCTATTAGCGGCTGTCAGTCAGTCTTGTGGAATCATGGTTGATCATAGTTCTTAAGTCTTTCAGAATTGTTTGTCCTTCCTTCCTTCCTTCCTTCCTTTTTACGATATTACAGTATCACTCTTCATAAAAGTCTTCACAGGTTTCTCTGAAACCTTCTTCACTTCTGACAGCACAACAATATTCAACACTCTCATACTATATACAGTTTCCTCAGACATTCCCCAAACTGTGGGTACTCTCATAGTTTCCAGTTTATTGTCAATACAAAAGAGTTGTTATAAGTACTTTTGTACATATAGAACCTTCTCTTTCTTTTATCTCTTCTGAGTGCAAGCCAAGTAAACAACTTTTCTCTAGACATGGGACCTCTGACTTAAAGGCATTTCTGTCTGACCCTCCAAGATTCCTCCCTTGGGTTTCATACTCTCCTGTTGACATTTCAGCAGCTTTCTTTGACCTCTCAAAAGTGTTGATTAGAAGTTCTGCTTTTACAATTGGCTCTCTTGCTGAGAAAAGCTCTTCCCTATTGAACCCACAAAGATTTCTTCTTTCAGGATAGACTGCTCTCATCCTCACTTTCTTCATTCATCTTTTTTCTAGAGATCTTGAAAAACTTCAAGGGAGCTGGAGTTACTCTTGCCCTTGATCTGACACTGTCCTCATTGAAATGCTTCATGAGCTTACTGTACAAAGCTGAAGTTCAAAACCAAGAGGCATTGTGCAGAGTAGATAGAAAACCTTGACTTTGGGAAGATCTGCCCCTGGTATGTACTTACCAAATTACCGTGGGTAGGTCACTTCTCTGTGCCCCTAGTCAACTATATAATTTAAGTTAGACATAAGTTGCCAGTTTATACTGATAAAAAATATCTTTGAAGAAATCACAGGTTCACTCCATCCCCCCCGCCCCTCACCAACAACCAACTATGTTCTAGTCTGGCATCTTTGTCCAGTTATTTATAGAGGTCATGTGCCTTGATTGGCCATGTAGCTTAGCTGGCAACCACTACAATCACCTGTGGTTTCTCTCAAGGTTGTTTCCCTTAAGGGGTAAAAAAGTCCTGGCATTCGCTGGTTCAGAGCCCCCTCCTCTGTTGAATTTCCCACCAAGTTCTTGTTACCAGACTAAAATGTGCCTTTAGATTCATAGTTTATTGGCTAAGGTAGTGTATCTTAAACCTAATAAATGGCCATGCTCTTCCTACCTCAATCCAACAGTTTTACCCACTTTTAGATAAAGAAAATCTTTAATGACTCATAGTACAGGCATGAAGTTGAGATAAAAGGGAGTGGGGTAGAGTGAGGTGAGTGGTTTTTCCTGGTATAGTAGAAAGCAAGGCAAAACATTAAATGACCCCAAGTCTCAGTTTCCTTATCTGTAAAATAGGGCTAATGTTATTGACTTGTTTTTTGTGAGGAATAAATGAGCTGAGAAAGCACTGTATAACTGTAAAGGGCTATATAGGTGTAACCTCTCACTTTTGTACACTGTAATTGTATATTAGTCAGTTCTTAAAAATGTTTATGGAATGAGTAAACAAAAATTGTCATGGTCTAGGATGCCATTTGAAGCTAAGATTAATATCTTAAAGTAAGCTTGGGAAAAAAGAACCCTAAGGTCACAAAATAACTTTAACAGTAGATTGAACATGAATTCTTATAATTACTATTCACAAAATCAAGGTTGTTATCTAGAAATTATATTTCATACTGTTTTATTATACATTTCATCTCCTCTTGGCTTTCTCAGTTGTTTCCTAATTTGAAACTCAGAATTTAAAAAATGAACTGAAACCTCTTAACTGGCTTAAAAATTGGATGGAAAAATTATGAGTTTGAATTAAGTATGCTTCTTTAATGCCTTTGCTTACAGTTCTTTATAATCTCAGTCAAAAGATTTTTGGAAATTAAGTTACTGAGTCAGCACATACTATTACTACTACGACTAGGTAGCAATTGCATATTGCTTTGTGTGCAAAATATTTTACAAATATAGGGGCAGCTAGGTGGCACAGTGGATAGAGCACCGGCCCTGAAGTCAGGAGGAACTGAGTTCAAATCCGGTCTCAGACCAAATACTTAACATTTACTAGCTATGTGACCCTGAGCAAGTCACTTAACCCCAGCTCCCTAAAAATTCAAAAAAACAAAACAAATATTATCTCATTTTATCCTCACAACAAACTATGAAATAGGAGCTGTTATTGTCTTTATTTCACAAATGAGCAAACTGAGGCAGAGAGATTCTGATTTAAGTTAAGTGACTTGCTCAGGGTCACCCAGCTAGTGTAAATGTCTGAGAAAGGATTGGAACTCAGGTTTTCCATGACTCCCAAGTCCTGAGCTCTGTCTATCCATTGTACCACCTGTCTGCCCATGCTTTGTATTTGATAAGAACTGAACTACAATGATGAAATCATATTGCTTTGTTAGGTCTTGTGCTTATTTCTTAGTGGCATCCATACACAAGAAAGCTAAAAGGAATTGTGCTGTGAAATCTTAGGGTTTTTATAGGATTTCTCTAGACCATTGGCTTGCACCTGAACACATGACTTGACAAATTTTACCAGTAGGATTTTCTGAACTGCACGCATTATACCAGGTAGCAGTGCCCATTTATATCAGACCATTGTTTTTGTTTGTGTTTATGTTATTATAAGCCTCAATTATGATCAAAAGTTGAAATTTATACATTTCAAAATAAAAGTTAAGCAATCTCACTACTTTGTTACTGGTTCAGTCAAGCTCATCGAGTCATTACCCTTTCTGTGTTTCTGGTTCATGGCATCATAGGTTTAGAGATATGGGGACAGCTGTATAGAACATCTTTTCCACCTCTCTCGTTTTTATAGGTTGAAAAACTGAGGCCAAAGAAGTTGTTCAGTAATGAAAGCTGCTGCTACTTACTCTCAATAGGATATAAAGAATCTAAGTTTAATGATAAATTTTAAATACTTTTTGCTGTTTGTAAAAAAAAATGTCATAACGTACAGTTTTGAGTATGTTACATAAATTGTTTTCAATTAAATTTAATTTCTTAGAAAATATTTTAAATTCTATTATTTCAATAACAGATATCATAATCACATTAGTTTCTCAGACATCTAGAGAAAGGGAATGACCACAGCCATAAAACTCATTTCTTCTACTTTAAAACCATTTCCTCTATTTCTATGAAAATGAGTATGTGTTAATATGAAAGTACTAGTGCAAGAGAATAATGTATGTATTTTTTAATACTAAGATAGAGAAGGGCAGCTAGGTGGCGCAGTGGATAGAGCACTGGCTCTGAGGTCAGGAGGACCGGAGTTCAAATTCGGCCTCAGACCAAACACTTGACACTTACAGCTAGTGTGACCCTGGGCAAGTCACTTAACCCCAATTGCCTAAAAAAAAAATTAAAATCTAAGATAGAGAAACTATAAACTTTTCATTCATTTATATGTTGCAGAATTAAGTGTTATTCCAAATAATCATTTATCATTTTAAAAGACATTTGATAATGAAACATACTTGTATTTCTGTTTTTCAGTGTCAAAACAAAATCATTTTTGACACCTAAAATTGTGCAGTGGAATTCTGAATACAACAGAACGTAACACTTCCATTTTTTGTAATCCAAAAAAGTAAAGTTAAGAAGCAAACTTTTAGGTTTCACTGATTTTTTTAAAGAAGGAAGTTTAGATTTTTCAATGACTAATGATTTTTCCTTTATACAAATTTTGAATACTTTTGTTTTTATATCACATTTATTTTTAAATAGATCCTTCACTCTTACCCATTAAGCCTTGTCCCATATCAGAAGAAATGTCATAAAAACAAAAAAAATTTCCTTTAATAAATCCTTTAAGATAATTTATTCTCACATTTTGATTGCTTCAGTAGTTTAATCATTTCACAACTGATTTTAGTTTACAATTCTTAAAATTTGGAAACTAAACAACAGTACTTTGGTAAGTAACTAATATTTACCAAGATGTAAGGATTAAATTTCCTAGAAAATAACTTGTAAAACAAAGATGTTGTTTGTTGATTAAGTTTTAAAATATTGTTGTACCTCTTTTAGGTTACTCCTCTGAATTGTACTCCAGCTTGTAGCTTGAGGTCCCCAGAGGATGGATGATTACCACTCAGAGTTATGGGTGGGATCTGAAACACTAGGTTTCTAGTGCTGTTTATTTATCTTAAGCCCCAACTGATGTCTTTCCCACTAACTATCAGATAGTAGCCTAAAAAAACTTTACTACAGGTATTTAATAAGATTGTTTAGTAAAAAACATTTGGTACAGAACATTACCCCTAATGCCTGAGGCATACTCTCCTACAAATCCAGATAGGTTCATAGGGATTGAGCTCAAGCATACAGTGCAATTTTAGGGAACCACACATATAGGATTTCTGGTTAGCAACATGGTAACATGTTCCTGAGGCTACATGTCCTGGAAGGCCTTTGTGGAGTCCAAAACTAGCATTGTTAAAGAGTCATATTCCTTGAAGTTAACTCTCTCCTTGGAAACTGTCTTTCTGCATTCATGTTTTTTCTCAGCCTATCACTCTACTCCCAATTGGATGTATTGTCTCCTACTTGAACAGTCTTTCCAATAACATGGTCATTTGGAAAGTAGGGAGAAGAAAGAGAAATAATCTCTTCTTCCGAGAGTGAATACCTCTGAAGCCTTTGGGTCCAGTTCTGGAACTGGAATCCTTGGCTTCTGAACCTGGAGTCCACCACTGGATGCTTCACTGCTTGATTGATTCGGTGCTTTAATTTCTTCTGTTATTTTAAACCCCCAGACACATGGTTAACTTGTTTGGTTAGCCAACCAGTTATTCCTTTCTAACCCAGTAAAAGAGTTTCGCACCTTTGCATAAAATTACCACAGTATGTAGATTATCTTATTATACATTTAAACTTCATCATGCCCTTGTACTGACTACATTATTTTAATTGAGATAGAAATGTGTAATCCTGTTTTGTATACTATGAATTTAACAGATATTAACAAACATACACATTTCAGTATTAAAGGTATAGAGAAGAGGATTGTATGTGAAACTCTGAACTTCTGTTACACTCTTAAAGGCATATATTAAAATCAACATTAGTTTATCCCCTTCTGAACATTGTTCTGTTCACTTCTGTGTAGTTTGTTTAATGTTTCATTGACACACTTTTCTTTTTTTCTTTTGTTTGCAGCACTGTCACTACTCCAAAACTTCCTCCACCCTCTAAAGAACTCTGCTTTGTCACACATAAGAGCAGTCAAATAAAACATATCAACCCATTGGTTATGTCTGAACATGTGTATCTCATTCTGCACCTTTCATTATTCATCTATCTGACAAGAAATGGGAAGCAGACTTCATTATCAGTTTTTCTGATTAGTCATAGCGTTGATCAGAGTTTTTAAGTCATTCTAAATTATTTTCTTTCTGGTCACTGTATAAATTGTTCTTCTGGTTCTTTTCATTTTATTTTGCATCAATTTATACTAGTGTTCTCAGATTTCTCTGAGTCATTTTTTGGTCTTTTTTACAGTTATTATATTATATTGTTCTCTGTAATGTAGATATTGTTTTATATATATGTAATATATATTGCTATATTCATATACTGTAATTTGTTCAGCCATTTCCCAATTAATAGGTACTTAAAGTATTATAATTAAAAGTGCAATTTTAAGTATTTTTGTGCATGAGTACAAAAAGAGTACATTTTCTTTGACTTTTTTTTGAGGTTAGGCCTGGTAGTGGTATCATTGTGTCAAATGATAGGACTTTTTGGTCATAGTTTCCAACTGTTTTTCAGAATAGTTGGACCAGTTCATAGCTATACCAACAGTGCATTAGTGTACTTGTTTTCCCTCACTTCCAACAATTGTCATTTTCTTTCTTTTTTTTTTTCCGTTCATCTTTGCCATGCTGGTAGGTGCTATTAGAGTTGCTATAATTTGCATTTCTCTGTTTGTGATTTCGAGAGCATTGTTTTCATATGGTTTGTTGATAACTTTTTTTTCTTTGAAAGTTAGTTTGGAGAGAATGGCTTCCATTGAGTGAAGAGGTTGGAAACCAGATTGCAAAGGACTGAAAAATGATAAGAGAAGTTGTAGGTTATGAGAATAATCAGCTTCTTCTAGGAACTTGGTTTTGAATGGCAGGAGAGATCTAGTATAATACCTAGAGGGAATGGTAGGGTTAATGGAGGAATTTTTAAGGCGAGGGTAGACCTATATGTGTTAGGAGGCAATAGGGAAGGAACTAGTAGATAAAACATTGAAGATTAGAAAGAAGTGGAGATGATAGTAGAAGTGTAGAGAATGATGGATGATGTCAAGGGAATATAAGATATGAAAGGTAGAAGAGGGAATTAATTTTATTTTTAAAAAATTTAAATTAAATTTTAAAATTAAAAAAATTAAATTTAAATTTAAAATTAAAATTTCATTTTATTCAATTAGTGAAAATCCACCCTCTCTCATTCACCTTTTCTCCTTTCCCCCATTGAGAAAAGGAATTCACATTGAATAGCCTCTCTTTTTAATAAAGTATGATGAATCAAGATATGCTGAGGGTGAAAGGAGAGTGTGGTGTGGGAAGCTTGAAATGGAAAGAGAAAATTTGGTACAGCTAGAATAGCATACAGAATCCATTTAGGATGATTAAAAGGATTGCCTTGCTGCAATGAGGGCCTAGTTGAAATTAGTTAGAAGTTTGTAGTGGATGGTGGGGATATTCTAGGGTTGGGATTAGGTTAGTTATGAGCTGCAGTCTGAGAAAGAGGAAATACATTTGAGAGTAAACAAAAGCTTAATTCTGAACTGATTAATTTTAAGTTTAGGATAGGAAAAGGGAAGAAAGTGAATTGATCAAAACCAGTCAACACATCAAAACAAATTGATGTTCAATGCAGTGCTCCATTCCCATGAACACCAACCTCTGGAAAGGAGGAAAAGCAGCAGGTGTCTCTCATGTTTCTTCTTTGGGGCCAGGATTGTTCCCTATAATGTTTCAATATTCAGTTTCACTAGTTTAAGGGTTGTTCAATCTCAGTGTCATCCTTGCTTTCTCACTCTTCCTTATCCTCCATATCCAATCTTTTTTCTTTTCTTATTTTTTATTAATTTATTTTATCAAAAATCACTTCCATAAGCATTTGAGTTTTAAATTTTTCTCTGCTTCCCTCCCCAAGATGGCATGCAATCTGATGTGGGTTTATACACACACACACACACACACACACACACACACACACACACACACACACATACATACATTTATATATACATTCCTGTTATACATATTTTTACATTAGTGATGCTGTAAGGAAGAATTAGAACCAATAGGAGGAACCACAAGAAAGAGAAAACAAAACAAAACAGAAGACAAAAATAGCAAATAGTATGCTTCGATCTGCATTCAAACTCCATGCTTCTTTCTTTTTTTTTTTTCCCTTTAGGCAATTGGGGTTAATTGACTTGCCCAGGGTCATATAGCTAGTAAGTGTCAAGTGTTTGGTCTGAGGCCATATTTGAACTTAGGTCCTCCTGACTTCAAGGCTGGTGCTGTATCCACTGCGCCATCTTGCTGCCCCCTGTCTTGTAAATTTGATGAGATTTGTACTCCGCATATTTAGTACTAGTCCCTCCTTCTAATTTTGAGTTATTATCTGCTCATATTTTGTGCTTCAATTAAACTTCTTCCTTTTCAAGTCTTTGGTGTAGCTCTTTTCCATTATAGTCTTCCATCATTCACTTTCTGACTCTGCCCCTTTTGATGTTGTGTATGTATATCTTGGCCGGATATCAAAGCTGCCTCAGCCTCCTCCTCATGTTTCACCACAGGCTTCTGTCCCTATCTTTAGTAGCTTTTAAGGGTCAGGACTGGCCCCAGCTGGGTTTCTCTTCCTTGTTTTTGCTGGGTGCAGCTGTTCATACTGTCCCTGTGCCCTAGTTTTTCTCTTGACTATAGTTATCTTCTCCTCTGGCTGGGCTCAATCTGTCCTTTTTATCAGGGTTGGAAAGAGTAGGGATGGAGTTCTGGACTGAGTCAGTGCATGCTAGGGGTTGCTCCAGACAGAAGATAGCTTGATTTCTATTCCTATTCTCCCATCCCACTTTCTCTTCACTTGATTGAGCAGAATCATTGTCAGTACTGAGGGGGTTAGGGACCATTAGGAGGTTGTAGCATGTGCCAGTGGATTCTGGGTGGGGGGAATCTCACAGCCTTTGGTCACAGCCTTTGGGTTTATTTGTGCAATATTGCAACAGTGGATTAGCATTTTCTGCTGTTCATTTATTAGGTTATTGCCTTGTCAGAGTTCTTTCTTTTGCAGTGGAGTCAGATGTAATTGTTCTACAGTCTGCTTTTTTTTTTCCCCTGGGGGATGGGGGTGGGTGGGAGGTGGGATGGAGAATACTACATCCAGGACCTTGACAGAAGGAAGAAAAGGTATCCTTTCCCTTCCCTGTGAACAGTAAATGGGATTAATCTCACTAGCCCCATGATGTGGTGTCACAAGAGGGGGGAGGGGAGAAGAATCTCCATATGGAAACACCCAAATCCTTTACCTTTTTACACAGAATGCTTTGCTCCCGTAATGACATCCCACTACCACTAATGTCCTTTGTGAGCCACTTTCCTCTAAGAGGATAAACTACACCCCCTCCCTCCCTTAGATTTTTTTTGGGGTGTGGGGAGGAGCCATGATGTTCCTTCAGTTAAAAAAAAATGTGGCAGGCTTTGTAAAGAATAGATAGTAGATGAGAGGGCCTGAAGTGCCTCAGAGACAGTGGGATGTGTCCAAGATGACATTAAATTTATAGACCTGGTTGTCTAGATGGATGTTGGTGTTTTCAACTCCTCAACAGAAAAAGAGGAACTTAGCAAAACAGATGGGTTTATGAAATTATGTGTTGCTTGAAGTTTTTTTTTAAAAATCGATTTGTGGTCTATTGTTATCCTAGACTACGTTACCTGAACACTGTTCGGTGAAAGAAAGAATATGAAGAGCTGGTGTTGAGTCAAATATACTGAGTAAGTATAGAATGGACTTCTAATAATATGCCACCTCAATCTCACAAAGCTTTAAAAAAAAAGTAGAAATAAAATTTATCAAAGAGGAACCCTTTTGTTAGTGATTAAAACAAATTCCCTTGTAAACAAAATTGAGTTTTCTTTTAAATATCTGATGTATGACAATTAGATTTCTTGATAAGGTTTCTCTAAAAATCTTTTAATTTGAAATTGAACTTCATTTACCTTTTGAAGAAAGCACTGCCAGTTCAAGTTGGTGAGTTAGAAAGTGAAATTTTCACCTCTTTCTGCATCCTAAACTATATAATTTCTTAATTTTTATGACATTTTTTAGTTTTCCCCACAAATGTCGATGCTAGTTTTTCCATAGGTCTTAATGTTTAAAGTTCAGTTGTAAAATAAAAAGTTGAAGTGTTCACTTGGGTTAAATCTTGACTCACTCAGTAATGATGAAATACCAGTGTAGTTTAATAAATAGTATGCAGGATGCTGGACTGATGCTACAGCTATGATTTGCTGTATGAGTATGTCTGTTTTGTACCTCCATATTTGCCATATGTAGATAATTATATTTGCTCTGTATTCACAAAAATATTGGGAGAATTACTATAATTAGATATTTTAATTTCTGTAAAAATTTTGAGATACCTCGGATATTATGAGGCATCCAGTGGATAGAGCATTGGTCCTGGAGTCAGAAAGATCCCAATTCAAATCCTGCCTTAGACGTTTGGCTTTGTGATCTTGGGCAAGTCACTCAACCTCTCTCAGCCTCAGTTTTCTCATCTGTAAAATGAAGGTAATAACAGTACTTACCTTATAGGGTTGCTATTGAGGTCAGATAAGATAATATATGTGATGAGCATTGAAAACCTTTAAGAATTATATAAATGCTAGCCATTAGTAGCTATTTAAATCCAGGGTATTTTATAACATCTCACCTTTCTGTTTTTGTGTATCTGAATCTTGATCAATAAACACTTTTTTTTTATCACTAAGCATAGCTTTTTCAAAATTTGTTTTTGTTACCTTTAAAACTTAAAAGAGCCAAGGTATTTATAAAAGTACTCAAGCATCTTCATTTTAGGGCAGTGAAATTCTGGGTCTTTATAGGGTAGTACGATTAGTGCCTCCTATGTATTTTTTGACCCATCTAAGCCTGGGAACCCTGAATCAATTTGATGCATTCAAATTTTTTTTTTTTGGTGAGGCACTTGGGGTTAAGTGACTTGCCCAGGGTCACACAGCTAGTAAATGTCAAGTGTCTGAGGCCAGATTTGAACTCAGGGCCTCCTGACTCCAAGGCTGGACTCTGTCCACTGCTCCACCTAGCTGCCCCTAACTCATTCAATTATTAAAAAGTAAAATTGTGTTGATATAATTTGTTTTGTATATCACCAGAATTTCTCCCATTATTCCTCTCCCCCTTCTAGAGAGTATATGAATAATGATCCGAAAAGAGTAATGATATTTTTTAAAGAAAATAAAAGAAGAAGAAAAGAAAATCAGCAGAATGTGTTAATACAATGAAAAAGTCTGAAAATGAAATGTTCCTCACTTCTGTAATGGAATAGGGTAGGGACGTCTTCTCTTATTTTTTTCTTTGGGTCCATGCTTGTTCTTTGTAAAGTTTGACCAGACCATCCAAACCTTTGTGCTTCTCGTGGGAATGTGGGGCCACACATCTGTTTGACTCCCTATTGATATTTATCCTCATCTCTTTGGATATAATTTTTGTCCTGAGGACAGCTTTAGCTGCATCCTAGAAATTCAGGACTTTTTTCTACTGTGTCATAGAAACCTCTTCACCCTGGAAACTACCCATACGTTGCTTTTTTGGTAGTACCCTCAATCCCAGGGGCATCATATTCTGATTGGTTGGTTCCTCCCAGGCCCTCCAATTTAGGAGGAGACCCAGGCCAAAAATGTCTTGATTCTTTTCTAGGTTATATTGCCGAGTCGTCTCCATGCCCCCCTGGTGCACTCCCTCCCTTATATGTGTTGTCTTCTTCCATTGGAGCATAAGCTCCTGCAGGGACTGTTTTTCTGCTTCTGTTTGTATTCTTCATGCTTAGCATAGTGCTTAGCACATAAGCACTTAATAGATGCTTGTTGGCTGACTGACTTTTGTGGTTGTTTCCATTTTTGTGTTTTGAGTCATCTTGTATGTTGTTTCTTTGGCTCTTCTTCATCTGATTATGCAAATAGTTTCATGGTTATTTTTTAAAAATTCATCATATTTATTATTCTTATGATACAGTAATATGCTACATTCAGATACCAAAATTTGATTAGCCATTCCCCAACTGATGATCAATGACTTTATTTCCAATACTTTGCTACCACAAAAAGTGCTACTATAAATGTTTTGGTGTATATCAGAACCTTTCTTTTTATAGTGACCTACTTGATTATATTGATATATGATTAACAGTGGGAAATCGAGGTCAAAGGGTATGGACATTTTAGTCTCTTTATTTGCATAATTCCAAATTGAATTCCAAAATGTTTGTGCTGATTCTCAACTCCACCAACAATGCCATTCCTATTTTCCTGTTACTTATCTGTTATCATCTTTGCCAATTTCCTGGGTTAATTCTCTGGATTATTTTGTTGTGCATGTATCTTCTATCATTAGCAACTTAGAGAATTCTTTCATATGGTTGTTAATAGTTTGTAGTTCTTTGGAGAACTGTTTGTTCATATCATTTGATTACTTACCTATTGGAGAATGGCTTTTTAGCCTTGTAAACATATGTATACATGTTTGCATATATTTATGTATGCATCTGTTGTCTGTATATCTTGGATAGCAATCCCTCAGAGAAATTTGAAAATGAGTTTTCTGAGTTGCTTGTTTCCATTCTTAAATACATTAATTTTGTTTGCAGAAGCTTTTCAAAAAGTTTCATATAATCAAAATTCTCTATTTTATCTTTTGTAATTTCCTCTACTCCTTTTTTGGTTAAGAAAGTTAATCTTCTGCCTGTAGCTGTGAAAGCTATATGATCTGCTTTTCTCCTAATTTTTATGATATATTTAGTATTTAAGTTATATTCATTTTGAATTTGTTATGGAATATGATGTGAGATGTTGATTTTAAGCCAAATTTCTGCCAGCTTGTTCATTGTCTTTGATGAAGTATCCATTTGTTAATTTTATTTGAAGAACACTAAAACTATAAATCAACTTTGTTAGTATTTTCATTTGTGTTACATTGGCACAGCCTAGTTATGAGCATTGAATATTCCTCCAGCTTTATAAGTAGCTCTTTATTTCTTTAATGGGCATTTTATAATTGAATCTATATAAATATTTTGTCCGCTTTGGTAAATTTATCCCCAAATATTTCATGTATTTAGTAAATATTTCTAATAGGATGTCCCTTTCTATTATTACCTCTTAAGTTTTTTGTATAGAAATGTAGTTTATTTGTGAGGATTTATTTTGCAGCCTGTAATTTTACTAACAGCATGAATTGTTTCAGTATCTTTTCTGATTCCCTTGAATTTTCTTTCCTTCTTTCTTTGTTTTTTTGGTGAGGCAGTTGGGGTTAAGTGACTTGCCCAGAGTCACACAGCTAGTGAGTGTTATGTTCTGAGGCCAGATTTGAACTCGGGTCCTCCTGACTCCAGGGCCAGTGCTCTATCCACTGTGCCACCTAGCTGCCCCCTTGAATTTCCTAAGTAAGCTATTTTGTCACCAACAAGATGGATAGTTTTATCTCCTCTTTTCCTGTCTTCATGCCTTTAATTTCTTTCTCTTCTTTTATTGCTATTGCTGGCAGTTCTAGAACAATTGAGTTCTAGAACAATAGTAGCAGGGAGACTAAGCATCCTTGTTTCATCTTTGAATTTGCTGGGAAAGCTTTTTATCCTCTTTGCATATACTTGCTATTGATTTATCTAAAATCAAATATACTATCTAAGTAAATACTTTTTATGATGTTAAAAAGGTCCCTTTATACCTATAACTTTGTAGAGGGTTGGGTTTTTTTTGTTGTTTGTTTTGATTTGCGTAATTTAAAGTTGTTCTTTGTCAAAACTTTTTTCTTGCATCTATCAAGATAATTAAGTGTTTTGGGATATTTTTGTTTTTAATATGATAAATTTTGTCGCTTTACTAATGTTGAATCATCCTTGACCTCCCTATTATAAATCCAAATTGGTCATAATGAATGATTTCTTGGGTGTATTGCTGTTAACTGTTCAGGATTTTACTTAAACATTTTGAATTGATATTCATTAATAATATTGGTTTATAGTTCTCTTTCTTTACTTTATCCTTCCTTGGTTTGTGTATCAGGACCACATTTGCTTCATAAAATGTTCATACTGAAAATTTAACAATAAGAGCCGGTTGAGTTGGCTCTAACATATCATGACATGTATTTTAAAATGGCATTCATTTTTATTGTACTTTTCCGAGCTTGGCACCCAGTGGAAACTACTAGCCATCTTTCTTTTAACAATTTTTTTCTTTTTTATTAATTTATTTTGAGTTATCAACAGTCACTTCCATAAGCTTTTGAGTTTTGAATCTTTCTCCCCATCTCTCCCTACCTCCCTTCCCAAGGTGGCATGCAATCTGATATAGGCTATACATATACATTCCTGTTAAACATATTTTCACATTAGTGATGTTGTAAGGAAGAATTAAAACCAGTAGGAGGAACCACAGGAAAGAGGAAACAAAAGAAAACAGAAGAAAAAAAAAGAGCAAAAAGTATGCTTCGATCTGCATTCAAACTTTATAATTTTTTTCTCTGGATGTAGATAGCATTTTCCATCATGAGACTTTGGAGTTGTCTTAGATCCTTGCATTGCTGAGAAGAGCTAAGTCTATCAAAGTTGGTCATCGCACAAAGTTGCTGTTACTGTGTACAATGTTCTCCTGGTTATGCTTACTTCACTCCGCATCAGTCCATACACGTCTTTCCAGGTTTTTTTTTAAACTTTATTAATTTGCTTTTGTTTATCAACAATCACTTCCATAAGTTTTTGAGTTTTAAATTTTTCTCTCCCTCCCTCCCTGCCTCCCTCTTCAAGATGGCATGTAATCTGATATAGGCTATACATATACATTCCTGTTAAACATATTTTCACATTAGTGATGTTGTAAGGAAGAATTAGAACCCATAGGAGGAACCATCAGAAAGGGGAAACAAAACACAACAGAAAAAAAAAAGAGCAAATAGTGTGCTTCAATCTGTGTTTAAATTCCATAGTTCTTTCTTTGGATGTGAATAGCATTTTCCATCATGAGGCCTTTGGAGATGTCTTAGATCCTTGCATTGCTAAGAAGGGTTAAGTCTATCAATATCAGTCATTGCACAACCTCGCTGTTACTGTGTACACAACATTCTACTGGTTCTGCTCACTTCACTCCGCATCAGACCATACAAGTCTTTCCAGGTTTTTCTGAAGTCTGCCTGCTCATCATTTCTTATAGCACAATAGTATTCTCTTACATTCCTATACCACAACTTGTTCAGCCATTCCCCAATGGATGGGCATCCCTTCAATTTGCAGTTCTTTGCCATCGAAAAAGAGTTGCTATAAACATTTTTGTACATGTGGATCCTTTTCCCATTTGTATGATCTTTTTGGGATACAGCCCTAGAAATGCTATTGCTGGGTCAAAGGGTATGCACAATTTTATAGCCCTTTGAGCATATTTCCAAATTGCTCTCCAAATGGTTGTATCATTTTGCAACTGCACCAACAATGCACTAATGTTCTAATTTTCCCACATCTCCAACATTTATCATTTTGCTGTTTTGTCATGTTGGCCAATCTGATAGATGTGATATGGTACCTCAGAGTTGTTTCGATTTACATTTCTCTAATTAATAGTGATTTAGAGCATTTTTTCAAATGACTAATAGATGGCTTTAATTTCTTCATCTGAGAACTTCCTGTTCATATCTTTTGACCATTTATCAAATGGGGAATGACTTATATTCTTATATATTTGACTTAGTTCTCTGTATATTTTAGAAATGAGGCCCTTATTAGAGACACTGGTTTTAAAAATTCTTTCCCTGTTTTCTGCTTCCCTCCTAATCTTGGTTGCATTGGCTTTGTTTGTCCAAAAAACTTTTGAATTTAATGTAATCAAAATTATCCATTTTGCATTTCATAATGTTCTCTATCTCCTGTTTGGTCATAAATTCTTCTGTTCTCCATAAATCTGACAGATAAACTTTTTTTTAAAAGTAATAATATCCTCTTGGTTTAAGAAATCAAGATACTGTCTCTTGCTTTCAAAAAAAAATTTTTAAACTGGGAAAATAAGCTAATTCATCTGACCCTAGATCCAGATAAGTTCAGGAAATATTTATCCTCAAAGAGGGGAGTGTCATGTTTTCTTTGGGTCCTAACATCATATAATTGTAGCTCCAAGGTTGCAAGGATCTCAGAGACATCTCATCCAATTTCTTTATTTTACAGATGAGGAAACTGACCCCATTGTGCTTAAGTAATTTGAGGTTACAAAAGTAGTAAATATCAGAGGTGGGATTTCATTCCAGGTCAATGCTTACTCTACATTGCCTCTTAAAAGAAAAAAAGAAGCTCAACTTGCTAATAATATCCCTTTTTGATTTTGATGCTGTTGAAGGGTATGTGACAAGTTCAATTAAGTTGTCATCAGACTTTGGCTCTGAAGTGCTTAATACAGTTTTAGAATATAGAACCTGCAGAAAAAATTCTTAGGGTCTAGCTTGATTTAAGGTGATAAATATAAGTTCTCTGAATGAAATATTATGTAACTGATAATGAATTTTTTTTCTTAATAACTATCCTATCCTCATAGTATTGTTAATTCTGTTAAACTATCGTTCGAAGTAGAAACCCACGTGCAAAGAAACTTCATTTGGAATATCACTGAATTGGAATCTCATAATTATTATCTGGCATATCCATATTTACCATTGAATTATTAGTAAAGAAAAGGTTCACAAAATAATAAGATAAACAAGATAACCTTAAAAGAAAGAAATATTTTTAGTCTTCCTCAAATATTTTGTTTAAAATTATAGGCTAATAAATAGTTATCATCTTTAAAAATTTTTATGTAAAAGGATAAGGTATTTTTTTAGATATGTTGGAGTTAATACAGTAATGCAAAGCAATACTGATGCATTTCTTTAAAAAAATATTCTGTTATTCATACTTTCACTTTCAGATTGGCCCTACTTAGTCTGAAGGGATAGTTTTATTGTACTTTTTCCCTCTGTCAAAAATATATACATAAAACAAAGAGATAGGTTGTATTTCCAATTTTCAATTTTTTTCTTTTAACTAGAATCCTACATTCATTTCTATAAGAAGATTATTTTGCAAAGAAACTATTTTTTATGCCTTTATGGTAGCAATTACTCTACAATGTGTTCATAATAAGCTTTGAATATATGTGTGTGTGTGTGTGTGTGTGTGTGTGTGTGTGTGTGTGTGTGTGTGTGTGTATGTGTTATTGTTTCCATATGGAGCCCACTTTCTAGCATTTTCATTGAAAGTCTTTCTGATTTGGTAGTATTTTTATGTTTTTGTTTGAAATTTAAAGTTTTTTATTTTTTAATTTTTCATTTTTAGGCAATTGGGGTTAAGTGACTTCCCCAGGGTCACACAGCTAGTAAGTGTCAAGTGTTTGGTCTGAGGCCAGATTTGAACTCAGGTCCTCCTGACTTCAGGGCCGGTGCTCTGTCCACTGTGCCACCTAGCTGCCCAAAAGTTTTGTTTTTTAGTGTGAATTTTTTACCTTTCTTTTTTCTTTGCATCTAGTGTCTGATGCTTTAAGTGAACCATCTCAAATTCTTTCTCTTTCTTCCTGTGGTGAATGTTTAGGTTTAAGTTGGTCTGTCTTATTTTTTAATGGTTTAAATTCATCTTGGTGGCACATTAGATAGAGCACAGAACTAGATATGAGGAAAACCAGAATTTGAGTCCTGCCTCAGACACTCTCTAGGCATATGAACCCAGGCAAATAATTTTTAATCTCTCTGTGCCTCAGTTTCCTCATCTGTAAAATTAGGATAATAAGAATAGCAGTTACCTCACTGGGTTGTTGTGAGGAACAAATGAATTAACATTTGTAAAGTGAACATCTGCAAACCTTAGCATGCTACATAAATGTTAAATATTATTATTATCATATTTTGGTTAGTGCTTATTATTGTATATTTGGGGGTTTTATTTTTATGTGTCTGTGATTTCATTGATAGATATTGTCTTTCTAGTGGTGTAGATCAGAGGTGTCAAAACACACAACCCCAGGCTGCAAAACTCCCTCATGCTGTTGAACCAGATTAAAATGTAATTGGGAAATAGTTTCCAAAATATATAAAAATATAATAGAACATAGCTAATGTTAATATGTAGTTTTCCAGGTCAATATGTTGCCAGCAGGGATCCTTGGTTTAGTGGCCCATTTCTATTTGAGTTTGACACTACTGGTGTAGATTATAACCCATCCTTGCCTTTTTTTCCTATTCAAGTTCTCCTGTAAACTTCCCCAAGGGTCCAACCAATATGTTAAGAACTTTCTTTTAGCTCTCTTGATGTGGTGTGGATGTCACTGGACCATTTAGGACATCCATCAGTTATCCTTTGCCTGCCCTTTGTCCATTCATCCACACCAGCATATAATCTTCAAGTGAATGAAGTTGTCAAGATGTAGTGGTGCCTCTTGATTAGAGAAATGTAAAGTAAAACATCTCTGACATACCACCTCACATCTATCAGACTGGTTAATATGAGAAAAAAAAGAAAATGATAAATGTTGGAGAATATGTGGGAAAATTGGAACACTAATGCATTGTTGGTGGAGTGGTGAATTGATCCAACCATTTTGGAGAGCAATTTGAAACTATGCCCAAAGGGCTATACAACTGTCCACACCCTTTAATCCAGCAATACTGAAAGGGATTATGAAAAAGGGAAAAGGACCCACATGTACAAAAATGTTTATAGCAACTCTTTTTATGGTGATAAAGAAATGGAAATTGAGGGGATGCCCATCCATTGGGGAATGGCTGAACAAGTTGTGGTATAGGAATCTAATGCAATAGTATTGTTCTATAAGAAATGATGAGCTGGCAGACTTCAGAAAAACCTGGAAAGACTTGTATGGTCTGATGCGGAGTGAAGTGAGCAGAACCAGTAGAATGTTGTGTACACAGTAACAGCAAGGTTGTGCAATGACTGATATTGATAGACTTAACCCTTCTTAGCAATGCAAGGATCTAAGACATCTCCAAAGGCCTCATGATGGAAAATGCTATCCACATCCAAAGAAAGAGCTATGGAAATTAAACACAGATTGAAGCACACTATTTGCTCTTTTTTCTTTTCTGTTGTGTTTTGTTTCCTCTTTCTGATGGTTCCTCCTATGGGTTCTAATTCTTCCTTACAACATCACTAATGTGAAAATATGTTTAACAGGAATGTATATGTATAGCCTATATCAGATTACACGCCATCTTGAAGAGGGAGGCAGGGAGGGAGGGAGATTAAGTGACCTCCCCAGGTTCCCAAGGCTAGTGGTTTCTGAGGCCAGATGACTGTCCATTATTATAACTATTAGGCTTGCTAAAAATTGAGAGAATATATCCAATTTAAAGCAAGTTGTATTCAGATTTTACATTTTTAAAAATAAAAATATTTATGTAAAAGTTTATTTTTATTGATTTTTTTTACATCAAATTTATTCCTGAATAAATTCTTACTTCCATTCCTTATAATAACGATTTTTTTTAATGAAAAAAGTAATCCAAGAAAATTACTAAACACATTGATCATCTCTGAGAATCTAGGAAATATCCCACACACCTACTCCCCATCTATAGTGAAGGGAGAGAGGTGTAATTTCTCCCCTTTTCTGCAGGACCAAGTTACATCATAATTATAGAGTATTTAGTTTCTCTCTTTCTTTATTTCTTTCCTTCCTTCTTTCCTTTCTCTCTCTTTTTCTTTCTTCATTTTTCTGTTATATTTTCACTGTTGTAGTTGCTGTGTATATTGCTTTCCTGGTTCTGTTCTCTTCCTTCATTCTTCATCACAGGATCATAGATTTAGCATTAGGAGGAACCTCAGAAGTCATCTGGTTCAATCTCCTTATTTTACAGGTGAGGAAACTGAGGCCTAGGGAGGTTAAATGAATTGCCCAAGGTTACAAAGACATGTTTATATGCCTTGAATTCCCTTGAATTTTTTTCATATTCATCATTTCTTTCAATGTCTGATAATTTCTTTAGCTATTTTATGACTCGTTAGTGCCTAACATTTTTAGTTGTCTCCTATCGAAAAGTAATTGCTGTCAGTACTTTGTTATATATGGATTGGTCATTCTTTTTAGTTTTTGCCTTAGTTTTGACATTTGATCCTATCTACTGCATTCTTGCTTGTCAGTCCTTCAGCCCACATGCATTCATTAAGCTCCTACTGTGTGCCAAGTACCATGCTAAGTACTGGGGATACAGAAAACAGTTCTTGCTCTCAGTGTGCTCACAGTCTAATAGAGGAGACAATATGTAAACAATTATTTACAAACATATAAAATAGTGTAATTTAGAGATATTCACAGAAAGAAGGCCCTAGCATTAATTAAGGGCGATCAGGAAAGGCTCCTTATTGAAAGTAAGATTTTATCTGGGACATGAAGGAAGTCAAGAAAGCCAAGGGGCAGAGGTATAAGAAAGGAGAATGTTCAGGGAGACATGTAGTGAAAATTCATGGAGTCACAATATAGGATTGTGTTGTTCAAGGAACAGCAAAGAGTCTAATGTCACTGGATTGCAGAGTACATGAGGATGAGTAAGGTCTAAGAAGACTGGAAGGGTAAAAAGGGACCAGGTTTTGAAGGGCTTTGAATGCCAAACAGGACTTACATTTGATCTTCGAGGTAGTAGGGAGCTGCTGGAGTTTATTGATTTAATAAAGGGGTTACATGGTCAGAACGTCAATTTAGGTACATTAATTTGACAGTCGAGTTGGGGGTAGACTGGAATGGGGAGAGACTTGAGGCTGGGAGATAAACTAGTAGGCTATTGCAATAGTCCAGGCTTGAGGCAATATGAGGATGGTGGAAGTATCAGAGGAGAGAAGGGAGCAATTAATTTCCTAAACCTAAGAATAATCTTAAATTTTTTTTGCTTTCTTTAACCTATTTTCATCTGATGAACTAAATATTAAAGAAACAGGAATCCACAGAACAAAAAAAATTTCATGAGGTTTACAAAGGAGGTTTTAAATGGTTCTTTATATTAATCTATAATCATGCATTATTCTTAAAGATCTGGCTTAACTTAATACTAGACAAATTCAACTTTTTGGTTGTTGAATAAAGGGTCATGTGTGTCTGTGTTGGGAACAGTATATTTTTGAAACTTAAAAAGTTTTGTTTGAATAAGATCTTAGTTGGCAATGCAACAAAATCGACCCAAGACAACTTCGTTTCTTAGTATTTTTTTTGTGGTCTCCTGCAGTGGTACAAAGTTATTTTCTTTCATGGTATTCTTAGCTTTATCTTGGTTTGTTAAGTTCAGGACATGAAAAAAAAATAGAGCTTTGTAATTTTTGTATTTTGTGTCCCTTTAACTGTTTTCATTTAATCATTTAAGATTAAGTATTTGATTAAAATAAACTCAGTTTGTACATGTCAAGCATTAATTTAACAGAAAAAAAGAAAGTTTGCCATACTTTTTTTTCATTTAAATTTAAGACTGCGTTGCTTTACAGTTGGTTTTCTTTTAAATCTTATCCCTGACCTTCCCCTGCCCTCTTCTTTTTTATATTCTTTTATGAGTATTGCTTTTTCTGTTTAATGCATTAAATCTTTCAAGCTAATGGTGGGGTCTCAATAATGCTTTTCAAAATGGATATAGTTAAAAATACAGGTTCCTTGTTTGTAAGATGGCAGTGTTATCTGAAGATCTAGTGTTTAGGACTCAAATTTAAAAAAAATTAGACAAATTGGAATTGATGGTGTATTTTTTCAGATTTTCACTTTCCAGTTAGTAGAACTGAACAAAAAAATGAGACATTTGAAGGATCCTTTAACTCCTCTCCCCCTCTTTTAATGTGAACTGATCTCCCTCACATATCATCATATGTTATCTTTTTAGTTTCTTCGTACCTTGATGAATTCCTTCTTACCCACAAAGGGTAAGGTTAGAGTGATACTGAAAAACTGATATAAATATCTGAATTGTGGAAACTTCGAAGGCTTGTTGTTACTGTCATCTCTCTGTTAAAAGTGAGTAAATGGACAGTTCCTTAGGTGATGCCAGGGAGTACTGCTACAAAATGCACTTAAAGCTTATTTACTACTGTTTATCTTCTATTCTTTTCCACCTTCTTGGCTCCTTATATATGAATAAAAAGAAATGCCTGCCTCCCAGTTTTAAGAAGTATTTGTGTTCATACTAGACTGAATGCTTTCTCTACATAAGGCCTGCACAACATACAAGCTTGTGGTTACCAGAGGATTTCAGGCTGCCCCCCAAAAATGTAGAGGATGTTAAAGAAAGTTGCCTCTTTGCACTCTCTCCTGTTTGTCACATGACCCATGGCAACCAACCGTCATTATACCTTTACTTGGCAAGTGAGCCGCTAAAAACCTATCTATAGCCTGAAGAAGTTTAGCATATTTTAATTTTGGCTCCTACCAACTGCCAAGTTGTGCAGGTCTGATCTACACTGGTCCATTGCAATGTTCCCTTTCTTCTGAATTTTATCACACTTTGTTGTGAGATATTTGGATATAAATTTATCAGGTCCTTTTGGTTTTCCTTTCATTTTAAAATCCTTACAAATATGAGTTTTCATATTTGGTCATCTTGCTCTACTTGGGAACTAGCAGTTTCCCTAAATACATTTAGAGGTACATCTGTGATTTGAAAAATAAATAAAATATATCAAGATTGGCTAAATGTTCATGATTTATTTTAGTCTGTTGTCTGATCTTGGTTATATTTTCTTTGAGTTTCAGAAAGTCTTTAGAATCATACTGCTTTTGTACTTGTAGTTGATGTTCACGTATGATCTGCCATAGAAGAAGACATTCACTTTAGTCTTTTGGTTTTAAGATTTTACTTCAATTTCTTTGGGTTATTAATTTTTTCATCTATCTGAGAATTTTGCACCTAATATTTGCTTGTTATTAATGAACACATATTGGTGTTTAGGAAAGCATGAACATTATATTCTAAATAAATTAGCTTGAATAATGGAGAATCAGAAATTATAACTTGAATGAACCCTAAACTGATTGGGGATAAATGATCTTATAAACTCTAAGCAAGCTAAGTCTGATTTTAAGGAATTTGAAAACCAAATTTACTTGTGATAATGAAGTAGTACTTTGTATTGTCTTGTAAATTGCTATACAAAATAAAAGGGGTTTTTTTTTTGAATGAGCTGATTAACAGACCAGTTATAGTAGTTTATGAGAACTGGCCATCAGGGACACTGATTCTTAGATTCATGTGTTATTTCTTTTAAAAGTTTGTATGGTTATAGTCTTGATTGTTCTGATATTGCTTTTGTCACTGCATATCACTTTATATTCATCTCCCCATATGTCTTGATGGTTTTCACATTCCTTATTATCCAGTCATGCTGCTTTACCTTCATGTAACAGTTTATTCAGGCATTCCTCAGTCAATCATAAAGATATTGTTTTTGGGTTTAACTTGTTCATTTTCTAATTTCTTTAACTATAAATGGTTCTGATTTCTTTTTTTCCCTTCTGTTAGTATCATTCAGGGAAATAAATTCTTCTAATAATAGTCCATTTTTTGTTTCTCATTAATTTCAGAAAGTTGTATTTATAGTGTCATTAGATTACTCTCAGTCTTGTGCAGTCCCCGTCTACCTGTGCTGTGTCCATGGCAGGGACAGAGGGTAATAACAGTCATGTTTTTTAGGCTCTAAGTAAGCTTCACGTTAACTTTTGGTACTCTAAATGTGAGATCCTTATCCATTGAGTGGCCACACTTGTTGGAGGATATGAATGATATTAATATTGATATTCTTGCTATGAATGATAGTAGATGAGAGAAGGATATTGCAGTTCATAGGCAGGATAGCTTACAGGACCTTCTTGGAGAGGCAAAAAAAGGAGCCAGCAGAATGTTTGATTATGTGCCTCGAGGCTACGAGAAATACTGTTTCATGAGGTAGTTGGTCATCACTTATTATGCTACTGTTGATAAGTATTTGTAGAAGGACCACTATGAAGATAACTGCAGCTTATGCATTAACATCAGGTACTGCAGACAAGGTGATAAAGAAATTCACTGAAGCTTTTTGGTAAATCTTTCCAAATTAAGTCACAAATAAGCTGATATTTGGCAAATTCAGTACAAAGGTGGTGTAAGGTGAAAATGAGGAGAAATATATGGGAAGGTATAGCTGGGGAGAAAGAGCTGAGAGCGACTGAAGACGTGGGAGACTATATAGAAACCTCACACCTCATTAACACTTTGTTCAAAAAAAAGAGCTGGTAGGCTCTGGATATTGTGAGCACCAAAAAAGACCACAAAACCAGAATTGACTGTAATTTAATAGACAAGAAAAGAATTCTTTTTTGTTATGGGAGTTATCAGTGAGTCAGCTTTCTGTGTACACTAAGATGATCAACTCATTGGAACTAAGATTAGAATTTATAAAAAGAAAAAATACTAATACTAAATAGTAGAAATGCTAGTGAGAAAAAATTGCGTGCAATTTAGAAGATTTAGTCCTGAATTATTCAAATAAATTGACAAAATGGGAAATAGACAACAGAAATAATATCAGTACCAACTGTAATGATTCATGTGATCTCTAGTATTAAACTCCTGAGGGGCTAATAGAAGAGGTAAAAATGGCACTAAAGAGAACAAAATTGGAGGGAAAATGTATAACAGACCAACCATATAGAGAGAAGATCTGTGCTGGAAGTGGTACAATAATTGTAAAAGCATTAAGGTACCAATATATAAAGTACTTGAAAGAGACAAAGATAACAAAAGTATAAGTAGGGGTAGCTAGGTGGCACAGTGGATAGAGCCCTGGCCCTGGAGTCAGGAGGACCTAAATTCAAATTTTGAACTCAGACACATAACACTCACTAGCTGTGTGACTCTGGGCAAATCACTTAACTCCAATTGCCTCACCCCCCCAAAAAAAGCATACGTAAAAAACTCCAACTTATAACTTATTATTTTTCTTTCTTTCTTTTTTCTTTTAGTTTTTTTTTGGTGAGGTGATTGGGGGTTAAGTGACTTGCCCAGAGTCACACAGCTAGTGAGTGTTATGTGTCTGAGATCGGATCTGAACTCAGATACTCCTGACTTCAGGGCCGGTGCTTTATCTAACACTGCGCCACCTACTTGCCCCCTACTTACTATTTTTTTAAACTATCAGACCATAATCGTACTCTCCCATCTATACAAAATCTTTATGAGACATTCATATATGAATTGAGGGCATTCTGATGAAGGGTGTATTGATGAGAAGCAAACAGACCTTCCCAAGTAATATTCAACAGTGTGTCATATGCTTATCATTTCAGATTGACTGAAATATGAAGAGAACATAAGATCCCATTGTGTTTTATTAAATTTGCTGAATATGAAAAGGCATTTGATTTAGTTGAACAAAGTGCTTTTTTACAGGCTTTTTTTTACAGCAAATGTCTCCTACCCACTTTGAGATTATGATAGGAAGGGTCAGAGGCACCAACTCTTAATCCAGGAACTGAGACTATGGACATAACTAAATAGAAAACACTCCTAATACAAGGAAGAAATACTGTGGGCTAAGAAAATCCCAAGATAAATTCCAAAAGAAGTGGTGTTGCAGTAATTACTCTTTTCAATCATTTTGTGGTCAAACTTCCTTCCCCTCCCAAATGAATTGGCCACAAGTATGGAAAAAAATAAAAAGCAGAAATAAAAGATGTAGATTAAAATTAGAGTACTTCAAAAGAGAATAAATAGAAGATAGAAATGCATACTCAAGGGGCAGGTAGGTGGCGCAGTGGATAGAGCACCGGCCCTGAAGTCAGGAGTACCTGAGTTCAAATCCGGTCTCAGACCAAACACTTGACACTTACTAGCTGTGTGACCCTGGGCAAGTCAATTAACCCCGACTGCCTTTTAAAAAAAAAGGCAAAAAAAAAAAAGGAAATGCATACTCAAGTAGTAGATGCCCTGAAATGAGAATGGAGTAAGCAGAACTTAATATTAAATATTAAGTTCAATGATGCAATAAAAAGTTTTAGAACAAAAACAGAAGACTGAAAAGTTAAATGAATAAGTGAGATATCTGCTGTCAAAAGCAATTAATCTGCAAAAGAGGATGAGAATTTAAGAATCGTTGGACTTCCTGAAACATAACCAAATTGAAAACTTGGATACCACAAGAAATCCTAAAAGAAAATGCCCAAAATTATTAGAGCCAGAAGGCAAAGTGAAAAAAGAATCTACAGGTGATCTCTTTTAAGAGACTTGAAATAGAACACACTGAGAAAGATGTCCAGAATCTAGAGGTTCTTAGTCAATTAAAAAAAAAAAGCACTGAAAGCAGCTAGAAAGGAGATTAAATACCAGTCAGTTGGTAAGGAAGAAAGGGGAAATTTGGGTATACAAACAAAAAAGGCTTACAGTTAAGATATCTTGTAAAAATAGGTAAACCAAACCCAAATTTAGTGACTGATAGGTTTGGAGCAAAGAATTCCAAATAACCAAGGGTTTAGAACAGACCTGCACAAGTTGGCAGCAGGTAGGGGCCAAAATTAAAGTAGTCTAAACTTCTTTGGGCACAGATAGGTTAGACCAGAGAGAGGTCACATGACAAACAGGAGAGTGTGCACTGGCAACCCTACATTTTTCACAGGCCGATGGAAATCCTTTGGCGGGTTGTATGTTGTGCAGACCTGGGTTAGAAGTATTGTCATGGAACAAAGAGTATGCTAACTCTGCCTCCTGCTTTGCTTAGCATTTTGGGGTGTTGAGGAGGAGGCTGTGGACTGAAAGACAGAGTAACCAGACTTCTTTAGAGTGTCAAGACATGAGGTCTTCCAGGAAAAAGCCAGGCTTCCATGAACACAAGGAGATAGAATGCGAGAAGAAAAAATTTAGAATAAACAGGTTTGTGTGTGTTTTACTTTCAGAATATACAAACATTTCCCCAATGCCAGTGGGAAGTACTCTCCTTTACATCACCTTGATATGTGAAGCAGTAGGCTCAAAACTTAAGTCATTTTCTAAATAGCATTGATTCCACCAAGTTCATGTCCAGATGTGGCATGACTGCTGGGTGCATCTTTCTAATGGGCTAGAGTCCCTTCTTAGGACATTAATGCTGTACTGGTTTCAAAGCTTTGCCTAGATCCTACTCTCAGATTCCCATGGCTTACTCTTCCATGGTTGAAGAAAACTCTACCCCCTGTACCTAGAATGGAAACAAATTTCCAAAAAGGCTGAGGACCAGGCTCCAGTTGGGGGATGGACACATGGCTTCAGAAAAGAAGGAGACTTTGAGGCCTTTCCTGTTACAGTGTAGTCTTTCACTGGATTCCATGAGACAGAGAGCCACCAAATTTCCTCAGAAACCAGCTGAGCAAAGAAACCTTTCCTGTAGCTGAAGCTGACTTCAGCCTTTTTGAATAGAGCACTGTATCTAGAGTCAGGAAGTCCTGAGTTCAAATCCTGCCTTAGACTTTTATTAGCTGTGTGACTCTGGGCAAGTCACATAACTTCTGTCTACCTCGGTTTCCTTAGTTGTAAAATGGGAATTATAACAGCACCTATTTTCCAGAGTTGTCGTGAGGATCTACTGAGATGATGTTTATAAAGTGCTTAGCACAGTGCCTGGCACATAGTAGGTGTTTATTAAATACTTGTTTCTTTCTCTCCCCAGGCATGTGGTTAAGTTATCCAGAACTAGTTACAGAGCCACATACGCTCTGCAGTCTTTCCAAGGCACCTCCATTATATATGCCATTACTGTTCTCCCAGAAGCAAAATTAACAGGTTCTCCATGTAGAAAAGTTGCATTAATCAAACTAGCTGATGCCAAATCGCTATTATACAGGGATTTTCTAATGATAAAATGAGCGATTCTAAAGGGCATAATGAAAGTGAAGCCATATGAGTATGGCAGTTTGAGGATAGTAGTACTTTGTGGAGCAAGGATGTTGGAGGAGGTAACAGAAGAAAGGGAGTTTCAATTAGACTTTAAATCACAGTTCACCAGGAGAAGAAGATGAGAGTTTGGTAGTGAATAATGGTTCATGGGGCCCCCAACCTATTGGAATCTGTACTGTTGGAGGGTGAGATTATGGGAGCCTGGAGTGTTATATTTTGTTTTTGAATTTTGGATAATGGCAGATAATTGGTGCAGGGTAAGGTTTGTCAGAGGTTCTTAGTTTCTGGGTTAATAGGTATGTGGTTGTCTGTCCTTTGGTAACAACCCTAGATTGTAGCTATAATCTCTGTAGCAGTAAGAACTCAGGTCCTTCCCTGGGGATTCTGGGATGCCTTGGGATTGTGAGGAAGGAAGATAGATGTTAATAGGGGTACGTTGATGGAATGTAATCATCTTGTTAATTTTACTTATTCTTTACTTTTTTTTTTTTTGGTGAGGCAGTTGGGGTTAAGTGACTTGCCCAGGGTCACACAGCTAGTAAGTGTTAAGTGTCTGAGGCCAGATTTGAACTCAGGTCCTCCTGAGTCCAAGGCTGGAGCTCTATCCGCTGTGCCACCTAGCTGGCTGTACTCTCCTTTTAAAAAATGATTAATTTGTTTATAAAGGAGTTTTTGTTGTTATTCACTTGTTTCAGTTGTGTTTGACTCTTTATGACCATATTTGGGGCTTTCTTGGCAGAGATACTGGAGTGGTTTGCCATTTGCTTCTCCAGCTCATTTTATGGCTGAGGATACTGAGGCAAACAGGATTGATTAAGTGACTTTCCCAGGGTCCCATAGCTAGTAAGTGTCTGGGTCTAGGTTTGAACTCATGCAGATGAGAGTCTTCCGGTGCTCTCTCCACTGTGCCACCTAGCTGCCAAGTCCAGTGCTGTATCTGTTCAGGCACCCACTTAGCTGACCATACCTGAATGTTGTTATTATTTAGTCATATCAGTTGTGTCTGACTCTTTGTGACCCCATTTGGGGTTTTCTTGGCAAAGATACTGATTTGCCATTTCCTTCTCTAGCTCATTTTACAGATGAGGATACTCAGACAAACAGGGTTAAGTGATTTATCTAGGGTCACACAGCTAGTAGCGTCTGAGGTTGTATTTGAATTCAGATGTTCCTGACTCCAAACCCAACACTCTGTTTTCGTTTGCACCTAGCTATAGTCTTCCTTATTTCACTAATTCTCCTCATCTCCCTACCCTAAAACAATCACACACAAATTACTAAACCTATCAGTCATTCAACAAGCTTGAGTATCTGCTGTTTGCCAACCAGACACTGTGTGTGAGGGATACAGTTGCACAAAATCGATATACAGTGATTTGATGGGAGGTGCTGACAACTCAAGTAATCAGGAAAGTTCACTGGAAGGAACTTACATTTGAGAAGGAAGGAAGAAAAGAAGGAAAGAAAGAAGGAAGCATTTATTAAGCTTTTCCTATGTGCATGGCACTGTGTGAAATAGTAAGGATACCAATATCCAGTGACAGCCCTCCAGGAGCTAATATTACTGTGACTATACACAGAAGGGAGCTGAAAAGTGGGAGGTAGAAGGGGAAGGCATTTAGTGTAGCCAAAGCTAGGAACTGAGCCTGGAGGGGAATGATGAGCTGTACGTTTAAGGGAGCATTATACCTATATAATGATATTCACTTCATATGTTTTATAAAAACTGAACTCCTTGCTTCCCTATTTCATGTTGGAGTTTACCTGTTTAGCCTCAAACACTTATTAGCTGTGTATCCTGGGTCAAGTCAGTTAACTTCTGTTTGCCTTAATCTACTGGAGAAGGAAATAGTAGACCATCCCAGTATCTTTGCTAAGAAAACTCCATGGACAATATGATCCATGGGGTCTTGAAGTATATGACTGAATAATAACCATGCTCATTACGCAGTCTCCTTCTCTCCTGAATGTTTTTTAAAACTTTTTTTTAAACTTTTCTACAGAAAATTTTGTGTCATTCATTAGTTAACCAAAACTGTAATCTTTTTTACAATTAAATATTACCTTTTTTAATGAAAAGAAATCAGTTTATCCTCCCAGCTTCTCACCATTGAAAGAAAAAGATGCAGCCCTTGTAACAAATATGCTTTGTCAGGCAAAACACACTCCTACATTTGCCCATGTCCAAAAAAATGTACATCTCATTCTATACCCCAAGTCTATTACCTCCTGTAAGGAAGTAGGTAAATAGAATGCTTCATCATCAGTCTTTTTGAATTGTGGTTGGTTATTTAACAGATCAGAAATCTTATGGATTTCAAAGTTGTTTATTTTTAGAGTGTTATTATATAAATTACTCTTCTGGTTCTGATCACATCATTTTATGTTAGTTCAGTTTTCTCTGAAACCATCTCCATCATTTTGTATGGCACAATAATATTCCATTACATTCATCAACCAAAGTTTGTCCAGTCATTTTCCCAATCAATAGACATCCTTTTCGATTTCAGTACTTTGTTACTACAAAAAGTCATTAATAAAAATATTTTTGTACTTATAGGTCCTTTTCTTTTTCTTTTTCTCATCTCTTGGGGTATACGTGTAGTAGCATTATCATTGGATCAAAAGATATGCACAGTTTAATAGTTTTGGGGGTAGAGTTCCAAATGGCTTTTCAGAATGGTTGAATCAATTCAATCAACAGAATGCACTGATTAATTAATATACTTGTTTTTATCATAACCCTTATTTTCCTTTTTTTTTTAATCAAATTTTCCATCTAATGGGGATGAGAAAGAACCTCAGAATTGCTCTAATTTTCTCTCTCTAGTTTTTGGTGATATAGAGCACTTTTTTCATATGGCTGATGATTGCTTATATTTCTTCCTTAGCAAAAATGTCAGTTTATATCCATTAATCAGTTTATCAATTGAGGAATAGCTTATTATAATTTGAATTGGTTATTTATATATCTAGGAAGTGAGACCCTTATCAGTGAAACTTACTGCAAAGATTTTTTCCCCTTACTTGTTTCCCTTCTAATTTTAGCTGTACTGTTTTGTTAAAAACCTTTTCAATTTTATGTCATCATAATTGTGTTTTTTACCTTCTGTGATCTTCTATATCCCTTATTTGGTCAGTACTCTCCATAGATTTGAAAGGTAATTTCTTCTTTGCTTCTATAATTTATTTATGATATCACCCTTAATGACTAAGTCTGGTATGAGTTAGAGTTTATCTTGGTTTATGGTATAAGATGTTAGTCTAGTTTCTGCCAAACTAATTTCCAGTTGTCCAAGTCTTTTTTGTCAAACAGTGAAACCTTATTCCAGTATCTTAAGTCTTTGGATCAATCAAATGCTCGACTGTTAGTTTTGTTTTCTTTTGTATGTTGTTTGCTTATTCTGTTCTGTGATCTACCTCTATTTCTTAACCAGTACCAAATCATTTTGATTACTGCTTTGTAGTATTATTTGAGATCTGGTACTGCTAAGTTTCCTTTTTTTTTTTTTAAATACTTTTTTTTCCCCTTATCTACTTTTTGGTTAGATTTTTCTATCTCTGAAAGTGGTACATTGAAGTGTGGTACAGTGTTATAGTTGTACTCCATTTCCTCAACTAGCTCATTTAGCTTTAGATGCTATGCCATTTGGTATGCACCTATTTATTATTGATATTAATTCATTGTGCTACCTTTAAGCAAAATATATTTTCCCTATTTGTCTTTTTAAATTTAGTCTATTTTTGCTGTTGTCATGTTGGAAGCCAACAGCTTTAAAGGCTAACTATGGATCAGTTAAGCTATCTCAATATGAAGATGTTTCTCCTAAATGGAAAAGTCCCCAGATGGTAGTATTACTTCTTCCTTTTTAACTTCAGCTGAAGCATAGTAGATTTTCCTCCAGATTTTCCTCTTATTTTAACTGAGCAAAGCTTTCTTTCAGCTATGTTTTTTTTTTCAAGAAAAAAAACCATATTGTTAGATTCTTCTTTCTATCTGTTCTTTGTTATCCTTTTCTGTTTTCTGAGTGAGTTGACATTCATTGTTATGATCACATTGACATTCATAGTTGTAGTCTTTAATTGTGTATTTCCCTTTATTATATTTTCTTATATTTTTCTTTCCTTTTATTTACTTGCTGCTCTTTATTAAGAAGAGAGTGGTGAGGGAGAAGCATACTCAGCACTGGTGCGTTGGATTTGATGTGTTCAGCTTCTGTTTCTCTGACCGTTTCTCCCCTCACCCCAAATCCCATGGCAGGTTCTTATGCATTTAGAGTAAGGAAAGGGAAGGAAAAGGAAAGGAATAAGCATTTACATAGTACCTACTATGTGCCAGGAACTATGCTAAGCACTTTTTACAAATATTATCTGATTTGAACTTCACAACAACCCTGCAAGGTAGGTGCTCTTATTCTCTCTATTTTACAGTTGAGAAAACTGAGGCAGGCAGAGATTAAGTGACTTGTCCTGGGTCCCACAGCAAGTAGAGGCCTATCTGAATTCAGGTCTTCCTGACTCCAGGCCTAGCACTCAGTTTGCTGTACCATCAGGTGCCATTTAGCTTTTCCTTTTAAATATTTAGATGCCATTTCATTTGTGGCATATGTGAACTGTTGATGATGCCTTTGAGCCTACCTTTTCAGGAAATATAGTTTACCTGTTTATCTGTTTTACTCAAGTCTTTTTTTGCTGTTGCCTTGTCTGATGTTGTGATTCTTCAAAGCAACAATTGAGGAGTCATCAGAAACTGTTAACCCAAATGCCTACTTTCTTGTCTGTATAAAATTTTTATTAGAAAGGTATGCATACACCCATATTATCCTGAATAAAAATTAACTGGAAATAGATTTTCACAGACTGTTCTCTAGTCTAGAGCAATATTATATCTTCATAGTCACACGATAAGTAGCTTTGTTCAGTGATCTTCTGGTTACTAATATCAAATGAGGCATAAAGCATAGAGATATGGTTTCCAGAGGCATTTTACCACTGTTATGAAAGCTATCCTATGCAAAGCCCAAATGGAAAAGGGTTTCCCTATTGATGATGAAGCTTTATGGAGTCTTTCTTTTTTGGTATGTCATTATGTCCTGCTTTTATCAAGGCTAAGAATACTACAAGACCAGTGAGATTCATAATCATTCAAAGGAGATGAGCTTAACAATCTATATGGGGAAAAAATAAGTGGAAGAAAGATGACTGTCCTTTATTTTAGGACTCTTGGTTCAGTGGGGAGTCCATTCAGTTAGATCATTACATATGTCACTGATAGAAACTGCTTATGGACAGTGATCTGAACCTAGAAGTAAATAACAGGTAGTGAGTAGGCTCTATTGCATTTAAGAAATCGTCTAATACTTTAAGTGTGATCATAAGCTGTTCCTTGACAGAAAGCCCACCTTTTAAATACTGATATTCTCAAGATGATAACATGGAAATTGTGGGAAATTATTATTTCCAAAAATTCAAAATTACAGATAATCTAAACGGCCATTGGAAGATATAACTTATGATGAGCTTATGTAACGTGTAGTTCTTTCACTAATAAGGACTAATGTCAAAGAAAGGGATCGTCAAACACACAGGAAGTATGTGCCTGGGGAAAGATGAAGGTCAGTTAAGTGGTGAGAGGGAGAGATGACAGGTCTATAACCCAAGTATTACACTAGTACCTACAAAGTATTAAAAGTTCTGGGGGAAAGGCCTCCGGGATGTTGGGTAGATAAATCTTTTATGCAGGATTTGTGGGAAAAGATAGACAACAATCACACAAAAAGAAAAGGCAGTGATATACTTCAGTCAACATTGGTGATGTGAGCAGATCACATTGCAACATTGCAGGTCTTTCAAAATACAGGAATGTAAAGACTGAATTTTAAGACTAGTAAAAATAATCTCCTAAAAAAATTAGAACTTTTACTCTATTTTTTCAGTGTTACTTCCAAATCATTATGCAGTTTATTAGAAATTATCTTACTTCTGGCAGACTTTGAGGAGTGATAATATAGATGAACCAAACAGTATATTAAGAATTAGTGAGGGGCAGCTAGGTGGCGCAGTGGATAAAGCACTGGCCCTGGATTCAGGAGGACCTGAGTTCAAATGCGACTTCATACATATAACACTTGCTAGCTGTGTGACCCTGGTCAAGTCACTTAACTCCATTGTAAAAAAAAAAAAAAGAATTTAGTGACTTAGATTGAAGGCTTTGCTTTTCTACTAACTTGGTTTGTGACTTCAGGCCAGGCTAGAAAATGGGAATATTAATTTCTGCTCTACTTTTTCTATCTTAAGGATATTGAAGTTTGAATGTAATAATATGTACCAAGTTTTATTTAAAGTAATAAAATGTTACTTCCATAACATTTAAGACACTACCATGTTTTAGAAGTGAATAGAGGTACTAAAAGACTTTATTGTCTGATGAGGGAGAATTCTCACACTGGCGGCTCTTCAGCTGCGTGGCTCTTTACTTGTTCAGAAAATATTGCCAGTCTCAGGAGTAATGTATTTGATGGTGTAAAATCTGTCCAAGAAACTTAAAGGTTTCTGTTCACAATGCTTCCATAAAGACAGTGAATGAATGATAGCAAATAGTAATAACACATGGGGAATATATCATCCTATTCTAAATGAATAATAGTATCTATTATTATACTTCTCTTAAAATATCTGTAAAATACATGCTGTGTTCTACATGTCAGAGTGTCTAAATAACAATAAATTTTATTTGTAAGTATATTAAAATACGTGTCTACATAAACTTAATAGTTGCATTTTTCATTACAGGCTTCTACTAGCGAGCTAAAAGTGACAGAACCATGGCTCAATTTCCAACATCTTTTGGTGGTAAATTTTCAGATTTTTCTTTAATGATTAATAATTCTTTTTTCTTTTGTCTATTTTGATCTGTTTCTTTCAAACATTCTAATGTGAATAGAATTCATCCAGGATCCTCATAATATGTGGCACCAAAATTATAAAATGAAAACTTCCCTCCCTGCACTGATTCACTATTAGATTAATGTCAGATCAGTGTAATAGCCCATTGGTAAAACAATCTGTCTTAATATCTAGCATGAAACCATAAAATCTGGATCCTTTGAGGTTGTAAATATTTCTATGAGGTGCCTGGCATACTGGTATTTGGGTATGTATTTTTAAAAAAGCAATAGGATTGTTGTTTTTATCTTTTAGGCTTTTTTTCCAAAAGTTTTTTTTTTTACCTAGTTACAGGAGTCTATGCCAATAAAACTTCATGGGAAGGAAGGAAGAAAGGGAGATTAGAGGGGAAGAAATTTATAAAGTGCCCACTGTTAGTTCATTTGATCCTCACAACAACCTTTTAAGGCAGGTGATATTATAATCCTTATTTTCCAGTTAAGGAAACTGATACAGACAAAGGTTAAGTAACTTACCCAGCATCACATAGCTACTAAGTGTCCAAGGTATGATTTGAATTTAGGGCTTTCTGACTCGAGACCCAGTGCTCAATCTACTGTGAAACTTAGCTGCCTTCCTCATATCCTGCAGTCATTTCAGTTCGACATACATTTACAAAGTGCCTACTGTGTACAATGGACTGACTGTTCTATGGGCTGAGAATAAAAATAACATTTTTTTAACCTACTCAGTCTTTACTCTCAAGATGCTTATAATAAGGGAGATTAAAAACAATTAAGGAAAAAGGTAGAATGTTTTTAAGACAGTGCAAAAATCTTGTGTCTTAAAAGAAGATTTGAGGATGGAGGACTATTTGGGAAAATTTCATGGAAAAGATAGTACTTGAACTGGGAATTGAATGGAAAGGAAGATTTTGGCAGGTGGTGATGTAGAAAGGAGTGTAGTCATGGAAGATGGCCTAGAACAAAATGAGATCAGGAAACCACTAGTTCTACAGCTTGGATAGATTATGGAGTGTATGAAGGGAAAGAATGTGTGTGTGTGGGGTATGGGGTGGGGCAGGGAGTTAGAATAATAAAGGGGAATGATAAGAATAATGAATGGAGTCAGGGATTTTGAACAAGGAGTACTTGAGTTTAAATCCAGTCTGAGATATTTCCTAGGTGTGTGACCCTAGGCAAGACACTTCACCTCTCTCATACTCAGTTTTCTCATGTGCAAAATGGGGATAATAATAGTGTCTATTTCACAGGGTTATTGTGAGGATCAAATAAGATGATATATGTAAAGTGGTTTTTTAATCTTAAAATACTGTATAAGTGTTGTTGTTGTTGTTATTGTTATAGACCTAAAGTCAGAAGGAACCACTGAGGCTATCTACTGTAACCCCTTTTTTTTACAGCTGAGGAAACTGTGACCCAGGGAATTTGAATGACTTACCCAAGGTTCCATACCTTTTAGAGCCAGATTTTATATATTTCATCCTGTAAGCAATCAAGGCATGGGGTATTGATCATCTTCTAGGGTAGAGGAGAGGGATGTGTGATTTCTAGAATCTTAAGCATTTTTTATTTTGTGTTTTATAATTTCAAATACTTTTTAATCTGTCAGCTTCTCTGTATGCCTTATATTTCAGGGATTTTGAAAACCTTCTGAAATTTTGGAAACTTTTTATTATCCCTTGTCTTTTTCTGTTGGTTGGAAGTTATCTTAGAGAAGGCTCATCACTAAGGCATTGACTCAATATAAGCATGGTGACCAAATATTCCAAACCAATAATCAGGATATGTGGTCTATCAAATCACTTTTTGGTGGTTTTTATTAACAATGGATCAGAATATTTGAAAAATAGGTATGACACATGGGATGGGATGATTTGAAATTAGAACTTCCTTTGAAAATCGGAGACATTGGTTGCCACAAGTATAATTAATATAAACTATGATGGAGCCTTCTTTTGTATGGGTCATCCCAGTGACCAATATAAGAGATTTAATCTGAGAAGGCATTAGTCAGCAGCTGAAGCCAAAGCGGTCTCTAAATGCGCCTTCTCTTGGCTTAAAATTATTTAGAAGCCGAATGCCAGTTCTGACAGCATCTGGCACCAGATAAAGTACATAAGATTGCAACAAATATAGTAGATTGTATGCAGGTTTATTTAAATAAAATAGACTAACAAGTTGGAATGAAAGCAGGGAGAGCTGATAAAATTTCTGTGCTTCATGCAGTCCTGCCAGGATTGTGGAGCAAGTTTCTTTTCTTCTTTTTTCCTTTTTTTTTTTTGGCTAGGCAGTGGGATTAAGTGACTTGTCCAGGGTCACACAGCTATTAAGTATTATGTGTCTGAGGCCAGATTTGAACTCAGGTCCTCCTGAATCTAGGGCTGATGCTCTATCCACTGTGCCACCTAGGTGCCCCCATGGAGCAAGTTTCTTAGACCCTTTTGATTAATTTGACTACTTTTATATGAAAGTTTTATAAATGCCTAATTTTCCAAGATAAATTCCTCCTTTATCCAACTACTTGAGGATTACTTACCGAATTTTCCTCCCATATACCCTACTCTCTTATGCCTGGTCATGGTATGTTATGTGACCTTGGGTTCTAGAAGGCCTTGTGAGCAGAGCATAAGCCCTGGCAGATCTAATGATGACTGTCATCTGATGACCAACCAAGCCAGGCTTTAAGAGGATCATCATCACTAAAAGATTAATCTCTAGGCAATGAACTTTTTTAGCCACAGTAACTAATAAAGGCTTCTAAGTAAAAAGCATGAGAGAAGTTATGATTTATATCAGTAGAGGGTATGCCCACATTGTTGAAATCATAAATCTTTTGAGTTTTTTAAAGAAATTCGGAAGTTCAGAGAAATAGTATAGTTAAGTAACATTCCTCTCTGTTTCTGTTTTTTTTTTCCTTATCAACTTACAGGCAGCCTGGATATTTGGGCCATAACTGTAGAAGAAAGAGCAAAGCATGATCAGCAGTTCCATAGTCTCAAGCCAACATCTGGGTTTATTACTGGTAGTTGTATACAGTATTTTTGTATTTTATTTTTATTTTTTAAGGGTATTTGTGTTTGTGAAAAAAAAATTATTTAAAGCTCTGTTATATGACAATTTCCAATCCACTAAGTCATTTTGCCTGCCTTTTCTCTGCCCTCAATTCAAAACTCATTTATTCATTGATTTCTATGCATTAGATACCAATAGTACAAAGATAGTAAGGCAAGGAACTTGCTTGTAATTGAGGGTAAAATATGTGAATATAAATAACTGATGAAAGGAACAATATGATAAATACCAAGTTAGAAGGAGTGGAGCAATTTCAGACATGGAGGTGTGAAGTGTGAACAAAAGCACAGGAATGAGTATAGCATAATTATGAGGAACAGCCTATACCTTGCAGTAAGTATTATAGAATAGTATAAAATATGGAACATGAAGCAGTTTGGAAAGGTGGTTAGTAGCCAGGTTATGGAGCACCTTAGATGCTATGATTAAGAATTTGTATTTTATTCAGTAGTCAGTGGGAGCCACTTAAATATTTTGAGAAGATGAATGAGAACAATGAAAGCAGTGGAATGATGTATTAGAGTGGGCATATGCTGAAGGAAGAGAGGATAGTTGGGAGGCTATTTCAGTAGTCTAAGGTAGGACACAATGAATTTAGTTAATGAGACTAGAAAGATAAATCTAAATGCTATAGAAGCGGAATCAGCAGGCCTCAGTATAATTTGATTTGGTGAGAAAGGAAAAAGTCAAACATCACTTAGATTTTTGAACCAGGAGGATTGGGAAGATTGCTAGCAACAGAAATGGAGAAGGTAGAGGGAAAAGCAGGTTTTTTAGGGAAGAAAAATTTACCTTTGGACAGCATGAGTTTTGAGATCCTGTCACAACATTGCAGTTAGAACAAATCTGTATAACTCTGCCTCTCAAATGTGCTATGCATTTTTTTTCACTGTTCCTTGGATGGTCACTTTTCATTACTTATTGAATTACCACCTATCCTTCAAAGTATAATTTAAGTACTATCATCCCCATGAAGTCTTCATTATGACCCCCTCCCCCAGACATTAATGTAACATCTTATTTTGAAGCATTTTAAGGTACTTATCATATAATGTTGTGTAGTATAGCCATTTTTAGTTGTGTCTTCTTCCCCTATTAGGTCATAAATTTCATGGAGAATAGGAACTATGTCATAGCTAAATTTTGTGTCTCCAACAGTATCTTGTATGTTGCACATAAGCGTTAATGTTTGCAGACTAAATGAATATTCAGGCAGTCAGAGTTACAGGATTAGAACTCTTAAGGAGAGATTGGAATGAATTTGTAGATCTGAGAGTCATTTACTTAGTCATCTGAGAGTCATTTACTGGGAATGGCTAGGATACCAAGGGGAAGGCATGTAAAAAGAGAAAAGAAGAGGAGCAAGGACAAAAACTTGGGGGACCACCACCACACTGTATTGAGTGGGAGAAGATGAGAAAGGAGACAGAAGAAGTGGGCATTGAAGTTGAAGAAGAGTTGTGAGAGTATAGTATAACTGACATGTATGGAGAGGGTATCAAGAAGGAGGTGTCAGCTTATGCAGAAAGGTCAAGAATACAAGTATAGTAAAAAGATTAATAGATTTAATTTTTTTTAAAATTTATTTTATTTATTTTGATTTATCAACAATCACTTTCATATGCTTTTGAGTTTAGATTAATAGATTTAATTATGAAGTCTTAACATTCAAAGAGAGGAGTGGGGACCAGAGCAAAATCAAAAGGGTTTGAAAAATGAGTGGGTGGTGAGGAAGTGAAAGCAGTGAATATAGGCTACTCTATCTAGGAGTTTGGCTATGAAACTAGGAGTAGAGAGAGTCAAGTGAAGGTTTTTGTTTTTGTTTTGTTTATTTTTGGTGGGTATTTTATGAAGTTGAAAATGCAGAAGAGAAATAATTGATGGATCAAAGCCTTTTTTGTTTGTTTGTTTTGTTTTGTTTTTTGGTTTGGCAGAATGTAATGGGAATCAGTAAAACGTTACAAGGATTGCAGTTGTTGAAATAGCTGGCCATTGGGTCAAGACTGAGTAAGATTGGGAAGTTAGACTGAACATGACTAATAGACTTAGAAATCAGGGAAGAAATCTGGGGACTGGAGTCATAAGTACAGAAATAAGCTTTTGAACATTTATATTCAACATTTTTGTCCGACAAGAAGTTGAACATTTTTAAATTGATAAAATCTAACCAGCTTGTGGTGATTGAAATAGAGTGGGAGGTAACTCACAGGAGTCAAGTAAGTGCTTCCTTCTGAGCTTTTTGGCTTACTATTTCCATGATACACTTTACTGATAGAGATTGATCATTTCTTTTCATTATTGATACTACTTTGCTGTTCTGCTTAAATTTCCTATCTTTGTACCTTTAATTTACATTTATTATTTAAATACTCAACTGGAGTTGGCTTGATAAAAATGGGGAAGATTAATTATTATAGTTATTTCCTATGCTGGATATATAGTTATTCACTATGTTAACTGTTATAATTATTCACTATACTGGAAGATTTTGCTACATCAAAAAGTATCCTAAATTTTAAGTGTGTAGTATTAAGATTGGGGAAAAATATTCTCATTCTCTGTTTCTGTCTTTGTCTCTGTTTACCTGTTTTTCTATCTCCATCTCTCTCTCTCTTTCTCTCAATTTTATTGATAGCTTTTTGTTTTTTATCACATTCATACCCTAATATTCTCTATCCCCATTTACTCTCAGAGAGCCTTCTTTTGTAACAGAGTTAAAAAAAATATTGTAGTAAAATTTCATAATTGATTTGATTTCTAATTCTCCTGTTATTCGTGATTTGGAGCAATATTAAATGTCAAAAATAGTTTACAATTCTTTTTCTCAGAACTGTTTGTTCATATTTTTGACTATTTAGCTATTAAGAATGGCTATTATATTTGTGTTACTTCTCTGTGTATCTTGGATATTAGATTTTATCAGAGAAATATGATGCAAATATTTTTTCCCCAATTGACAGTTTCCTTGTATTGTTGTTTTTCATGCAAAAGCCTTTCAGTGTCATGTAATCAAATAATTTTACCTTTTGTATTCTCTTCTATCCTTTGAGTGGTTAAGAATTCTCTCCTTAATTATAAGTGTGAAAGGTACTTCTGTCTATTCTCCTTCAATTGTTTTATTATGTAATCTTTTAATATTCTAGTTGAGCATCCATTTGGAACTTTTGGGTTATGTTGCATAAGCTGCTGGTCTGAACTTATTTTTTACTAAACTTTTCCAATTTTTCCATCAATTCCTGTTTATGTGTCAGGGATTATTTGGAGATTTTATTCATATATATATTTGCACAGAAAGTATGTTTTAAGTTTGAATTTTCTCTGGCTCACAAACTCTAAAACAAAAGGAAGCACATTTGTCTTGTTCTTCTCTAAGCAGATATTAAGAGCTGCATTTTAATAGTAAATTATCTTTGACCTGGAATTAACTAGTATAACCATGTTAGGCAAACTTTTCCAAGTCACTTAGTGAGTGAGTATAGGCACGCCTGAGAGGTATTACAGATTTGTTCCCAGACTACTGCAATAAAGCAAATATCACAGTATAGCAAGGCATACAAATTTTATGGTTTCCCAGTGTATATAAAAGTTATGTTTACATTATGCCATGGTCTATTAAGTGTGCAATAGTGTTATGTCTAGAAAACCAATGTGTATATACCTTAATTAAAAAATACTGTATTACAGGGGCAGCTAGGTGGCGTAGTGGATAGAGCACTGGCCCTGAAGTCAGGAGGACCTGAGTTCAATTATGGCCTCAGACCACCACTTGACATTTACTAGCTGTGTGACCCTGGGCAAGTCACTTAACCCCAATTGCCTAAAAAAAACCCAAACTATATTACTAAAAAATGATAGCCATTATCTAAGCCTTCAGTGAGTCATAATCTTTTTGCTGGTAGAAGGTCTTGCCTTGATGTTGATGGCTGCCGACTGATCAAGCTGGTGGTCGCTGAAGGTTAGGGTGGTTGTGGTAATTTCTTAAAGTGAGAAAATGAAGTATGTCACATCAATTGACTCTTCCTTTCACCAAAGATTTCTCTGTTTGATAGCATTTTACCCACAGTAGAACTTCTTTCAAAATTGGAGTCAGTCCTCTCAAGCCCTGCCCCTGCTTTATCAACTAAGTTTATGTAATATTCTTCTATATTGTTGTGTCTCAGGGAATAGGGAAGCCTGAGGAGAGGGAGAGAGATGGAGGAATGGCTGGTTGGTGGAGCAGTCAGAAAACACACAACATTTGTTATTAAGTTTACTGTCTTATATAGATGTGATTTGTGGTACCCCAAAACAATTGTAATAGTACATCAAAGATCACTGATCACAATATAATAATAATGAAAAAATTTGAAATATTGTGAGAGTTATGAAAATATGACCCAGAGACACAATGTGAGCATGTGCTATTGGAAAAACGGCATTGATAGAATTGCTTGATAGCAGTGTTGCCACAAACCTTTGATTTGTTTAAAAAAAAATCATAGTATTGTGAAGTGCAATAAAATCACCTGTGCCTGTATGAAATCAGCTTGATTTTTATTTTGCGCTTCTTTTCCATTATGTATAAGGAGAAAATAAGTTCAGTCTTTACACAGATTTCAGCATCTTTCTTAAATTTGCATTTCTATTTTGGATAGTTTTGCTTTAATCATTTTCTAATGACTTTAATTTCGTTTGAAACAGTCTTCCTTTAACTTACAGGTGATCAAGCCAGAAACTTTTTTTTTCAATCTGGGTTACCTCAACCTGTTTTAGCACAGATATGGTAAGTTGAAAATGTATGCTGATATATGTAAAAAAATGTTTTACCTTGTTTTGGGTGATATTTACATTGTATGTTCTATATGGGAAGTACAGTGCTGGAGAATGGAAGTCAAGACTCCTAAAACCAAAATTCATTTGAATATCCTGTGTCTTAAAATTCACTATTAAGGCAGTCATTTTTTTAAAAAAATTTTTATTTTGTTTTATTTTGTTTTCTTTTTCTTATTTTTCCTTTTTTTCTTTTTAAGGCAGTCATTTTTAAGAATAAAGGAACTGCCTACTCTTCTTGACCTATGTGTTGAAAAGGTTCTTTATTGGTTGGAGCCAATTTCTTTGAAAAAACAATAAATGGCTTATATTGTTGTCTTTTGCAGGAATGAGTCATTTTGGAATGAGTTTTCCAGATAGCTGCGGGTTTTTTGTTTTAAGTACCAAAGTGTTTATTTATCCTTTAACTACTTTGGATAAAAATATTTTTAAGAAGTAATTAACTCTCCAGTTATATAGTCCCACAGTAACATAATCTGAACTTAGAAATAGCTTTTCTTTGAAAGACCTTAAGTAGTACAGTATATGTTGGCATGAGCCTAGACTAGGAATCAAGAAACCTGGATTCTGGGGAGACAGTGTGGAATATGGGAAAGAATAGAGGCTCTGGCATCAGAGGATGAGGCCCAGACCTTTAGAGATGCTCACGATCTGTGTGACCTTGAGAATTAAAGTTCTCTAGACCTTGGTTCTCTCATAAGAAAAATGAGATGCTTTCTGAGGTCCCTTCTAGCCCTGATCTGTGAATCTTAACGTGTCCTCCTGGTTCTGCTTCTGCTATTCTGCTGACTAGCTGTGTAACCTTGGACAAGTTGTTTAACTTCTTTGTCTCTTGGCTTCCTGATTTCTAAAATAAATGATCATTCAAGTCTTTTTTTCTCTTTCTAAGATTCAGGGGTTGTATTAGCATTTTCACTACATAAGCTTAGCAAAATGTAGCAAAAGTATACCATATTTTAGTTAACAATTTTGTTTTTGTGTGTTTTGGGCTAGGCAATGGGGTTAAGTGACTTGCCCAGGGTCACACAGCTAGTAAGTGTCATGTGTCTGACTCCGTATTTGAACTCAGTTCCTCCTGAATCCAGGGCCGGTGCTCTATCCACTGCGCCACCTAGCTGCCCCTATTAGTTAATAATTTTGTACAGATGTATTTTGTATAATGTGTTACTGAGTTAACATACAGATTAGAAAATTCAGTATTTTGCCTGAATTCAGAGATAGTTTTCTCCTTTATATAGTTAAAAGTAGTAGTGCACATGGTTTCACCAGAGCACCAGTATAAATCCCTTGCTGCTAGAAATAACATTCTGTGAACCAAGGTCACATAGAGGACAGTACTTCAGCATGCAAGCAAAATAATTTGAGCAAGATTAGCTGTTTGTTTCCTCACTCAAAAAATCTGAAATATTTTGTACTTGGAAATATATTTTGGGACCTAGAGAATCTCAGCATTTAGTTTATCGTCTTCTTCCATGAGCAATACTTTTCTTATTTAGCTGTGGAATTCCAAGCTAATGTGGTATTAATGACATTTCAAATTAACATGAAAAAAAATTATCTAACAACATTTTCTTACATAGCTGCATACTTGAGGCCAGACTTAACTACACTTTTTTTAAAGTTCCTACGGGATTTTACCTTACATTTAATTTAAATACAGAAAACATCATTGTCAGTTATGTTTTGTAATGTCTGCAGGTCTTTTCCCAACACTGAAGATTAGCTTAGTGATTTCTCTTAGTAATCCAAAAACATTATATTATTTTGACAGAAAAAAGAAAATGATTTTAATATTCACATAGGTACTTGAAATGCTACTAAGTCAATGTTCAACTTTCCCAAATATTTATTGGAATATTCTCTGGATTCTTCTTAAGAAGAAGAGTTAGGAAAGAAAAAAATTTCTAGCCCTGTACAGTTGGGATTTGTTCTGTTTTGATTTTTGCAGTTCTTTTTTTTTTTAAATGAGTGAGTCACTCAGAATCTTCTATGAATTCCCATGTGCCTATTTCCCAGCCTTTTAAAACTTTTTTTTTTTTTGCCAAGCTAATCAGTTTCCAAGAAGTGGTAGTTGGAAGCTTAAATACTGGTGATACTAATCAGTCTTTCAAATCTTTGTTGCCTAGCCAAGCTTCCTCACAGCACCAATTCTTGCAGTACTTGAATCCTATTATTTCCTTGATGTTCTGGCATGGTCCCTGAAGATTAGTCATTGTCTTAATAAAGTTTGGGATCTCTTATCTTGAGCAGAAAGGAAGTAGAAATAACCATGTAACTGGGTAGCCATCTTTTTTCTTTTTTTAAGGAGCTCACCTTTCTTAATGTTACATGATGATATTGAGTTTTAACTTTTGTTTATGCTCCTTCAGTTTTAGGGGAAATGTTAATCATTAGGGAATACCACATGAGTAATTCTGTTATCCTAATTTTTAATCAGAACTTCAAATTTGACTTCTTATGCCAGACTCCTATTATGGCAAGATGCCCAGGCAATTCTTATTCTTGATAAGTATTAATGTTGATAAATTAGCTGTAATCATAATACCAAGAGAAGTCTATACAACTGAATTTTTTTCTTTTAAGTAATATGTTTGTTGTTTAGACATTTTCAGCTCTAAAATATTCCTTTTCTTGGTATTTTTATTGCTGTTATTGTGACCAGTAATAGCAGCTTATATTATTTATCACATTTTATATTTGCAAAGCAATCAACATACATTTTCTCGCTTGAGTCTTGCAATGAGCCCAGGAACAAACAATCCAAATGTCTTTATCTCTGTTTCTGAGGAAACTAAAGCTCAGAAAGGTTTAAGTTACTTGCTCAAGGCTTCATAACTACCAAGTGGCAGTCAGATTTTCTCATTAGAAATCCATGTTACTCAGAGGTGTGGGTGTTTTTTATGTTTTAAGTAAAATGTTTCAAATAAAATTATTTTTAATGGCTAGCTAAATCTTGAGTTTCTTGTAGGGCCAAAGAATATCAAATCTGAATGAGTAATCCTATAAAAAACAAACAAACAAATGTTTTAAGTAGTGGGATCATTAATACTTTGAGTTTATCATTGTACAGGGTGTCCTAAAAGTCTTAGTAAAGCCCAAACATATACTAAGACTTTTGGGACATCCTGTAATGCAGAAACTAGTGGCAACCACTGTACTGTTTTCATAATCTCTGCAGGTGCTCCCTTTTGTTCCTTTTGTTCATTATTCTTTGAAAAAAGCTCTTTTTACATGAAACCCCATTTTCTTGCTGTACTTGGACAATTTATATTGCAGTACCATTTGCAACAGCACAGTTGCTGTGTTGTTAAGACACAAAGGGCTAGAGTCTAAAAAGAAGTTAACTGCACTAACTGTGGAAGCATCAACTTGTCAGTTAAAAAAGGGTTCTGTGGTGAGATTTGCAGAACCCCACAGGGAGTTTGTATAGTTTGGGCCAAATTTCTTTAGAAATACATTGTCTATATTTAAGTTCTTTGTGATGCCCGAAGTACCAATTCTTATAGTTGGAGTGATATATTAAGTTGTTTTTGTTTTTAGTTTTAAAAAAAATTTGAAACACAGTGATAGTGTGACAGTTTTCAAAGGTTATATATTTTAACATTTTGAAAACACTCCTTAATCAAGAAAAGTTAAAAGAGTTTTTTTTTTAAAAAAGGGGTATATTGACAGTACTACCAATTTAAATAAGACATTTATAAGTTAACTAATCAGCTTGATTTTTACAATTTGGAAGTTTGGGGTACTTTGCAGAGAGTTAAAGGATTTAGGGGTCCAGTTTTTAGTGCTTTAAAAAGATTCTTTAAGGTTCCAGTTCTTAAAAAGGTTCATGGCATTGAATTTCAGGGCATTAGCTGACATGAACAATGACGGGAGAATGGATCAGATAGAATTTTCTATAGCAATGAAACTTATCAAACTGAAGCTACAAGGTTATCAGCTACCTGCTGCACTTCCTCCTGTCATGAAACAGCAACCTGTTGCTATTTCTGGTGCACCCACATTTGGTAAGTCTGAAGATGACTTAACTTTTATGTTATTTCTCTGTTTCTTTTAATGTTTAGAAACAAAAGTGATACCTTTGTTTTCTCCTGAGTGTAATATGGTAATTCAGGGGATATTTTATCTGTTCTGGAAAAAAATGAATCTATCGTGGATGGTGTCAAAAGCAATTCAAAAGCATGTTCATACTAGTTAACATTATAACAAAAACAAATGCATTAACAGAGAAAGCTTTCATTCTCTTGATATACCTTTCACAGATGTCTCTCTATTTCATTGAACTCTTGATCTCCATTTGTCATACACTGCCTTTTTATTTCTTATTCTGTAGCATCTTTAATCCTCCTGATGATCATAATATGACCTTTCATCATTGAAGCATTGTAGGAATACCATATTTTATGATTTGTAGGTTCATGCTAGTTAGCAACATAATTGTTTTTTTCTTTATTTTTAAACTTTTATTACCATTTTTTAACATTCTTTTCTTTTTTTAAATTTTGAGTTCCAAATTTTTTCCCCCTCCTACCTTCCCTATCCAGTGAAGAAGGCAAGCAATATGATATCAGTTACACATATGAGATCATGCAAAACATTTCCGTATTAGCTGTATTTCAACAAAAAAAGCAAGAAAAATGAAGAGAGTGAGAAAATTATACTTTAGTTTGCACTCAATTTATCACGTCCTTCTCTGGAAGTGGGTAGCATTTTTTCATCCTGAGTCCTTTGGAATTGTCTTGAACCATTGTATTAATTAGAGTAGCCAAGTCTTTCACAGTTGATCGTCATTACAACATTGCTGTTACTGTGCACGATGACCTCCTGGTTCTTCTCACTTCACTTTGCATCAGTTCATATAGGTCATGTCATGTTTTTGTGAAACCGCCATTTCCAATTCTTTGCCACCACAAAAAAGAGCTGCTGTAAGTACTACATATATGTCTTTTCCCTTTTGTCTCTTTGGGATACAAATCTATCAGTAGTAATTCTGAGTCAAAGGGTAGGCACAGTTTTATAGCCCTTTTGACCTTGTTCCAAATTGTTCTCCAAAATGGTTGGACCAATTCACAACTACTAGCAGTTTATTGGTGTACTGATTTTTCCTTCAACTCTTCTAGCATTTGTCATTTTTTGGGGAGGGGGGCTAGTCAGTGGGGTTAAGTGACTTGCCCAGGGTCACACAGCTAGTAAGTGTTATGTGTCTGAGGCCAGATTTGAATTCAGGTCCTCCTGAATCCAGGGCCGCTGCTCTATACACTGTGCCACCTAGCTGCCCTGCATTCATCATTTCTGATAGGTATGAGATAGTACTAGAGAGTTGTTTTAATTTGCATTTCTCTAATTAATAGTGATTAGAGCATTTTTCTCATTATGACTATAGATAGCTTCGACTTCTTTGTCTGAAAACTGTCTGTTCATATCCTTTGACCATTTATCAGCTGGGAAATGGATTGTTATTATAAATTTGACTCAGTTCTATGCACAGTGTATTTGAAAAATGAGGCCTTTATTAGAGAAACGAGCATAAATTTTTTTGATATTACTTCATTGTCTATGGTACCTTTAGCAAAATATAATTTCCCTGATTATCTCTTTTTTTCTTTTTTTTTTCTTTTTGGTGAGACAATCAGGGTCAATTGACTTGCCTAAGGTCACACAGCTAGTAAGTGTTATGTGTCTGACCCCAGATTTGAACTCTGGTCCTTTTGATTCCAAGGCTGGAGCTCTATCCACTGCACCACCTAGCTGCCCCTGCTGATTATCTCTTTTAAATTGTTCTATTTTTGCTTTTGATTTGTCTGAGGTCATGATTGCTACCCCTGGTTTTTTTTTTTAACTTCAGCTGAAGCATGTTAGATTTCTGTTCCAGCCCTTTATTTTAACTGTTGAGTGTGTCTTTCTGTTCCAAGTGTGTCTCTTGTGAAAAACGTATTGTTGGATTTTGGTTTCTAATCCATTTTGCTATCTGATTCTGTTTTATGAGTGAGCTCATCCCATTCCTAATCACAATTATGATTATTGTGTATTTCCCTCCATCTCATTTTCTTCTGTTTCTTTTTCTCTTTCTTTTTATCCTGTCCTTCCTCAAAAGTCTATTTTGTTTCTAACCACTGCCTCCCTAAATCCATCCTCTCTATTATCATTCCTCTTCCTCCTTCCCTGCCCCTGGGGTTAAGTGACTTGTCCAGGGTCACGCAGCTAGTGATGGTCAAGTGTCTGAGGCTGGATTTGAACTCAGGTCCTCCTGACTCCAAGGCTGAAGCTCTATCCACTGCGCCACCTAGCTGCCCCAGTTTTATTGTTTCTTTATGTCTTGTGGAGTCATTAGCCTTCCAGTTGTCCAGTGCTAATTTTTAGGGAATTATTTTCTTTCTTTTTTCAAATTTTATTTTGATTTATCAACAATTTTTTTGAGTTTTAAATTTTTCTCCCTCTCCTTCCCCTGCCCCACCCCCCCGATGGAGTGCAATCTGATGTAGGCTATATATATATATACATATATATATACATTCCTATTAAACATATTTTCACATTAGTGATGTTGTAAGGAAGAATTAAAACCAATAGGAGGAACCATCAGAAAGAGGAAACAAAAACAGAAGAAAAAAATTGCAATTAGTACACTTCAATCTGTGGTCAAACTCCATAGTTCTTTCTTTGGATGTGGATAGCATTTTCCATCATGAGACCTTTGGAGATGTCTTAGACCCTTGTGTTGCTGAGAAGGGCTAAGTCTGTCAAAGTCAGTCATTGCACAATGTGGCTTGTTATTGTTGTACAACGTTTTCCTGGTGCTGCTGACTTCACTCAGCATCAGTCCATACAAGTCTTTCCAGGTTTTTCTGAAGTCTGCCTGCTCATCATTTCTCATAGATCAGTAGTATTGCATTACATTCATATACCACAACTTGTTCAGCCATTCCCCAATGGATGGGCGTTCCCTCAATTTCCACTTCTTTGCCACCACAGAAAGAGGCACTATAAATATTTTTGTACATGTGGGTCCTTTTCCTATTTGTATGATCTCTTTGGGATACAGCCCTAGAAGTGCTATTGATGGGTCAAAGGGTAAATAAGAATTGTTTTCTTCAGTGAGCCTTTGTACCTCATTTTCCATTTGTCCCATTCAGCTTTTTAGAGACTTCTTTTCTCCATGAATTTTCTGTGTCTCTTTTTACCATTAGGGCAGTTCTGTTTTTAAGGTGTTATTTTCTTCGTGTGTGTGTGTGTGTGTGTGTGTGTGTGTTTGTCCCTTACCAAGCTTGTTAATTCTCTTTTCATAACTTTCTTGTATCACTCTCATTTCTTTTCTTAATTTTTCCTCTACCACTCTTTATTTCTTTCTTTAACTCTTCCAGGAATTCTTGTTTGGATTGAATCCAATTGGTATTTTTCTTTGAGGTTTTAAACTTGCACGTGGCTCTTTTTACGTGGTTGTCTTCTTTTTGAGGTTTTGTTTATAGCTGTTTTCACATTACTGTCTTCTGAGTTCATGTCCTGGTCTTCCCTGCCACTGTAGTAGCTTTTTATGATCAAGTTCTTTTTTTCTTTTTTTTTCTCATTTCTGCAGTCTATTTCTTGACTTTGAACTTTATGTTAAAGTTGGTCTCTGCTCACCTGGGGTTGGAAAGGCACTGTTTCAAGCTTCAGGCTTTTTTGTGTTGCTATTTTCAGAGCTAGTTCTGGGCTTCTGCAAGTTTTTGGTGCTTCCAGGGTGGTGTGATGCTTGAAGAGCTATGGCCCCTGCTGTCCTGGCCAAAAGACTTTGGTCTTTACCCAGAAAAGTTCTCTGATCCCCTGCTGCTGCAAGCACTCTGTTTGCCTTGTGACCAAACCCTACCACTCCTCTCTGCCCTGGAACTATGACCCAGAGCTGTATATGGGCAACAGAGTTGTCGGTCTCAGCTGTATCTAGTGCCAGTGAGTCATCCCCTGTGATACCTCTCTTTCTCTTTTTTGAGGCGATTGGGATTGAGTGACTTGCCCAGGGTCACACAGCTAGTAAGTGTCTTAGTACGGATTTGAACTCAGGTTCTCCTGACTTCACGGCTGGTGCTTTAGCCACTGTGCCACCTAGCTAACCCCCTCTGTAATCTCTTTCTGACTAGTTGTTCGACCTCCTCCCATCTCTGTGCTTAGAGCTCCTGAAGCTGCTGCTGCTGTGGCTGTGGCCTCATGTGGGGGCTCTGGAGAGGCTTCTGTCCTGATGTCACAAACTTTTGCTGCCAATCTCCTAAGTTTTTTTAGGCCAGAAAAATGTCTTTCACTGACCTTTTTTTTGGCTCTGCGACTTCAAAATCTGCTTTGAGACATTATTTTGAAGTTGTTTGGAGGGGAATGTTGAGAGAGTTCAGCTGAGTTGACTCTAATCCACCATCTTGGCTCTGCCAGCATAATTGCTTTTTAAAGCTGCTTCCATATTTGTATGAAGTTTCTCATTTTTCCTCTCCCTTCTACAACAGTGGGATCTGTGAATTCATATGTGGACATAGATATGAGGTTGAAATTCATCACTTAAGCCAGACATCTCAATCTTAATGATGCAAGTCAGTGCCAACTTATCTCATTAGAGGACTCTTAAAAAAAAGAAAACATCTGTATTTTGAATAAATGTCTTGTTCATAGTGGTATTATAATTTTTCACATGTACGTAGAAACTTTTGTAATGAATAAAATTATTTAAAAGCATTCATAATTTCTTAATAGCTTTTTATCATATGTTTACTTAATAGATATTAATAGTAGTACTGTTAACATGTAGGAGTTAAAAAGTCTTTTAATTTAAAAATGGGTTCTCATTCTCAGAGATATGGAATCAGTACGATAAACTAAGTCAATATACTTTATAGCAGGCCTGCACAACCTGCGGCCTGCCAAAGGATTTCAGGTGGCCCATGAGGAAATGTAGAGGTAAACATCCTCTGCATTTTTTGCTGGCCGCCTTGTGCCTGTAGGCCATAAGTGCCCTGTGGGCTGCAGGTTGTGCAGGCCTGCTTTATAGCATTTCGTTTTGGGGAGGAAACTCCTCCAGTTTTAGTAAGTGAGACTAAAGGAGAAAGTTCCATAAAACCCTAGGTTATAAATGGTTGATTAGCTAAATATTGAATTTTGGTTCTAAGTTGTGAATGACGTTATTATAAAATGGAATTGATCTGATCATACTCATATAATCCCTTCCAGCTCTAAGTCTGTGCTCCTATGATTTTTTGTTTTTGGGTGAGGCAATTGAAGTTAAGCGACTTGCCCAGGGTCACACAGCTAGTAAGTGTGAAGTGTCTGAGGCTGCATTTGAACTCAGTTCTTCCTGGCTCCAAGGCTAGAGCTCTATTCACTGTGCCACCTAGCTGTCCCTTGATTCTTTATTCCTATAGGAACCAAAATAGGAATAAACTGATTATGGGACAATGGCGACATGATCTGACATCTGTCTGACTTTTTCCACTCCAGTTTTTCGTATGTTTAGATTTTTTTTAAAGATTTGTAATATTCAGTTTAAACATGATTGAGAGAGTTTTTGAACTTTTTGAAACAATAAAAAATGTGAAATAGAAGCCCTTCTCTATGCCCCACTGGTAGCACTTCCAACCTTATGTTTTCTTTTGTCATGTAGGTCAACATACAAGGGTTTGATACCTCTTAACAGAATAAGGTAGATTCCTCTGAAGTTCCATAGCACTTTGTTCCTCTTTGTTGTTGTTGTTGTTGTTGTTTTTTTAGGCAGTTGGGGTTAAGTGACTTGCCCAGGGTCACACAGCTAGTAAGTGTCAAGTGTTTGGTCTGAGGCCGGGTTTGAACTCAGGTGCTCCTGACTTCAGGGCCGGTGCTCTGTCCACTGTGCCGCCTAGCTGCCCCATCACTTTGTTCCTTTTACTTCACATTCACCTTCTACTTTGTAATGTGGTTTTCTCTTCACATGTTTGACCTACATAGGCACTATATAAATGCTTACTCCCTTCCCCTTCTTCCTTACCCCCTACTATATTGTAATATCCATGATGAAAGAAGGTGACTTATTCTTTGTACTCCGTGTAGCATCTACCACAGTGTTATGTTAGTGTAGTAGCTTTAAGAATGTTTGATGAGGGGCAGCTAGGTGGCACAGTGGATAGAGCTCAGGCCTTGGAATCAGGAGGACCTGATTTCAAATCTGGACTCAGACACTTGACATTTATTAGCTGTGTGACCCTGGGCAAGTCACTTAGCCTCGATTGCCTCACCAAAAAGAAAAAAAGAATGTTTGATGAATAGATGCTTGAGGCCATCAGGTAATTCTGGCTGTCTCTGACATCTAGACCTGATGAGATACTGATGTAAATGCATATACCTAAAAGAAATAACAAATTTTACCTATTTGAATTATTGCTTCTCCTTATTTATAACATTTATAATTTCTGTATCAGAGCTAAAGGTTTTTTTAAAAGCACTTATAAACCTTGAAAATTAAATATTATGAAATTGCTCAGCTATACAGAGAGATGGTAATACCCTTGATCATGTGGTAACCTACAAATGCACTACTTCTATGTTAATGAACTTTGAAATTCCCTTATTTGATCACAATCTGTTGTCAATCCAGCTATCCTTTGCCTTGCAACCCCTTACCCTATTCTTTGTCCTCATCGTGACCTCGAGTCTCTGAAGTCCTCCGTTCTTTCCCAGGCTATCATCCCTGCTTTGGCTACACTCCTCCACCTTTCCCATTGTGACACCTTGATGACTCTACATTATCCTTTTCTCTTGAGTCTCTTGCTGCATTATCCTCTTGCTTATCTTGCTTTGCCAAGCATCTGAACCGTCAAAAATACAGAAAAAGGAAACTTTTCAGTAAATAACTATAAATGGACTTTCTACAAACAAAGTTAGGTACACATAGTTTTTCACAGGCTTGGTCTCTGCTATTAATAATGACTTTCATTACTGTTCTTCATTGATAAAATATACAAAGCTCATCTGAAAATAAAAATTTGTATGAAAATGTTTTTAAATCACTCAAAAAATAAAACTGTAGACCTTGTTTTTTGATCATTTGCATGGTTTTTAGTCTCTGCAAAATGTGACTAAAATTAGAGGAGTAGCATACAAAATAATGTTATGGAGGTGAAATGTACAGAACTTGGCAACAAATTGGATATAGGCAGTGAGTGAAAGTGAGTAGTTGAGGATGATATTGAGATTGGGAATATTAGGTGACTGGGAGAATAACGGCACCCTCTGGATTAGTAGATCTGAGAATCATATGCATAGAAGTGAAAATGGAATCTGTGGTAGCTGATGAGTTCCCCAAGTGAAATAGTGTCTAAAGAGAAGGCAGTCCTGGACAGAATGGGGAGGGGTACGATAAGACACCTACAATGAGTGGATATGACCTGGATGGTGATCTATCAGAGGAGACTGAGGAGTAGTTAGATGAGTAGGAGTACAAATCTAGAGACGAGAGTATCAAGGGGAAGAGAGTGATTAGTGATATAAAAGACTGCAGAGCATGCAAGGGTGATGATTGAGAAAAGGTTATTATATCTGGCAATTAAGAGATCATTGGTAACTTTGGAGAGCGAAGTTTAAGTTGAATGATGAGATCAGAAACCTGACTGCAGAGAGTTAAGAAGAGAGGAAGAAGGAATGCCATGGCCTTCTCAAGAGGTGTAGGCGCAAAAGAGAGGACAGGAGATGGAAGGATCAAGTAAGGATCTTTTTGAGCCTAGGGAAGACATTGGTGTGTTTATAGGCAGTCGGGAAGTAGCTGATAGACTGAATGAAGATTAGTGAGAGAGTAGAGATAATAGAAGGGGTAGTCTGTTAGAAAAGGCTGGATCATTTGTACATGTAGAGAGGTTAGCCTTGGTAAGAGGAACTACCTCTTCATGTAAGACAGGAACAAAGGAGGACATAGTGACTGAAAGTATCTGAGTGAGGTGAGGTGAGATTAGGAGGAAGTAGAAGAAGGAGCTCCTGGCAAACAATTTTAACTCTTTCAGTGAAATATGAAGCAAGGTCCTGAGCCAAGGGGTGGGGTTTCAGGAGGTGGCATGGGAAGTTTGAGGAGGGATGAAAAGGTTTGGAAAACCCACTATGGTAAGTAGGACAGTGAATTGATTAGGGAGGTATAAAAGAATTATCTTGTCAGAGTGAGGACCCAGTTGAATTTATGTAACATAAATTTGTAGTGGACTCATCATGACTTAGTGATTTTTCTCCAGTTTCATTCAATAGTACACGAGTAGAAATGTAGGCAGTAGATTGTGGGTTTAGTACAGGCTGAGGCTTCACAAGGCAAGAAGGTCAGTAGGATAAGGAGGCAGATGACTCAGAGAAGAGGTCAGTACAGAGTTGAACTGGTTCACTAAGGTGTCAGGAAGAAGAAAGGAGAAAAATATAGTAAAGACCATGTGATGGTCTGGGAGAGAACTGAGGACAGAGGAACTAGGGATCATTTTAAGGATGAGAACAAGCTTTGGAGGTGCAGAATAGAGGAGGAGGGGGAGTGACAACAGCTCAGAAAAAAAACTTGGGCTAGACTATAGTCTTTTGAGTCATCTGTATGGAGATGATAATTAAACTCATTTTGAGCTGCCACCAAGGGAGAGAGTGTCTAAAGCAAAGAGAAGAAGTCTTCGGGACAGAGCCTTAGGCTATACCCATAGTTAGTGTATGTGGCATGAATAATGAATCAGTGGAGGAGATGGGGAGGACTGGTCAGACAGGTATGGAGAGAGCCCAGGATAAAAACATGACCAATGGAATCAAATGCATCAGAAACCAAGAAGGAGGAAGACTGAGGAAAGGCCATTAGATTTGGTGATTTGGAGACCATTGGTAACTAAAGAGAGCAGCTTAGGATGAGTGATGAGATCTGACATCAGGTTTGGGAGATTGAAAAGTAGAGGAAGTGGAGGTATACATTAGAGAGCTTTTTCAAGGAATGTGGCTAAGAAAGGATGAAGAGATATAGTGTGATGCTTAGGGCTATTGGGATCTAGTAAGCGTCTTTTGAGGATAGGGGAGACTTGGGGTTGCAGGAAAGGAACCAGAGAGTTTAGGGGTTAAAGAGAAAGAAAGAATATGATAGTGGAGGCACTGGCTTCAAAAGACAGGATGCCTATGGAGGGATTGACCCTGGTGAAGAGAAGGGCCACCTCTTCATTTGAGACTGGAGTAAAGGAGGAAATGGTGGGGAATGTCAAGAAGAGGGGAGAGAAAAGAATTTTTAGTGAATAGGCTTGATTTTTTTGGTCAAGAATGAGGTGAGTGTCTTGGATAAGAGTAGGAAGGGAGGGGATGCTCTTGGGGAGAAAAGAGTTTTGGAACATCTGTTGTGGGGAGTGGAATAGAGAATTAATGCTCCTCTTGAGGCCCTCTACATCCAGGCTAACTGTCCTGCTAGCTATCCCTCTTCTCTAACATGCTGTCTTCAGACCTGGTGCCTTCATATTTGTGGTCCTGGCCCGAAGCCTGGAATGTGACCATTTTTTGTCTCTGCCTTTCAGAATCTTTAGCTTCTTCAAGGCTTAGTTACTTTTGATAACTTTTCCATGCAGCCTTCCCAGCTTTCCCCCTCCTCATCTCCTGCAACTGGAAGTATTTTTTCCCTTCTCCAGTATCCTTTGTCCAATCATTCCACATCCATCCTAAATGTATTTTTTACTTATGTGGCCAAATTGCATCCACCATCCACCAAAGAGAATGTAAGCTCCATGAAGGAAGGAAGACCTCTGTGTCGTTTATCTTGGTATTCCCAAAACTTTGCATGTCATTGCTGTTGAATGTTTGTTGTTGAACTGAACAGCTTTCAACGAATAATCATTTTGGTAATTTGACTATTTATATGAAACCCAAATTTGTCATGGTTCAATAGGAAAAAACCTTTTATGCTTGCCCTAATGGAATCCTGTGTTGTAAATGATTCACCTGGATTTAACTTAAATCTCTTTGCTCATTAGGTATGGGAGGCATTGCCAGCATGCCGTCTCTCACAGCTGTTGCTCCAGTACCAATGGCATCGATTCCAGTAGTAGGAATGTCCCCACCTCTCGTATCTTCTGTTCCTCCCACAGCAGTTCCTCCCCTGGCTAATGGCGCGCCTTCTGTCATACAATCTCTGCCTGCTTTTGCTCATCCTGGTAGGTAACCTATTATAACGTAAGCCCAATTTTTCCATAACTTTTTTAGAATATTTGCTTGTATTGAATGTTCTTTCTGTTAAACTTTTAGTGCTATTTGATTTTTAGGAGTAAGGGCATGGACCTGTGTTTTCGCTGGAGGACTCGCCTCCCATCACCACTGACTATAGGCATCTTGTCTGCCTCAGAGCTTTGCCTATATCAGCAAGAGGTTAAGTGACTTGCCCAGGGTCATGTAGCCAGTATGTGCTGGAGGGTAAACGTGAACCCGGGTCTTCCTGGTTCCTGAGTCAGCTCTCTATCTACTAAGCAACACTGCCTCTCACTTGATTGTAATTTAGTTATATTTGGGTTCAGAGAGGAACATCGTGTTGATTCACATAATTTCTTCCTTTAGCAGATTAAAAAACAAAACACAACAGCTAATACATAATATGCCAGAGAGGTTCAGGTTTGTGAGAGCAAATTGCAGCTGGGTACCACTATCAACAGATGGGAACCAAATATTAATAGCCCTGAAAACAAATCTCTTGCAATGGCTTGATTAAAAAAAACCAAATAATTAAAGCATGAATTGCAGCTTTTATCATTATTAACAATATTAATAACTAATATGTGTATAGTATTTTAAGGTATACAAAATTCTTTACTTATATTATCATATTTTATCCAAATGTTTGTTCATTTTTTTCAACTGCTGTTATCATACTTTAAGAAGGATTCGCCTTGTCACTGACGAACCAAACAGCCCACAAGATGAGAAAGTATGTGTAGGAAAAATGTTGTATTTCTCCATTAAAAGTATTTTTCTATGATGGAAATATAAGTAAGGAAGTTTAATTCACATAGTGGTTTACACTTAAATACTTAAATGCAGACATAAACTGAAAATAATCTTAAATTTGTTTATTTCATTTTGGAGCTTTGATCCTGAGAATCTCGTGTGTGTGTGTGTGTGTGTGTGTGTGTGTGTGTGTGTGTGTGTGTGTGTGTGTGTGTACACATACATACATATATATTTAATCCAACAGCACATTAACATATGAATCTGTTTGGGTAGATATGTTGAAACAAGTGACTGTAGATGTATCTGCATAAATACGAAAGTGTCATGGTGTAACAAGTCATAGCATTAAATTAATGTTAACAATTCATTGACTTTTTTGTAATTAGGCATAAGCATTATATGGCCACTTTTGAACTTACCACGCTGGTCTTGATGTTCCCCTAAATTACAACTAAATAGTTCACATACCTCCAGGATGAAATATAAAATCATCTGTTTGGTTTTCATTATCGCCTAGCCCCGTCCTACTTTTCCAGTTCTCTTATACTTTATTCCCTGCCGTGTATCATGGGATGCAGTGATAACTGGCTTCCTTGCTGCTGCTTGCATACTGCACTCCGTCTCCCGATGGGGAGCATTTTCACTGGCTATTCCCCATGCTTAGCACGCTCTCCTTCATCTTCCTCTCCTGCCTTTCCTGGTGGCCTCCCTGTTCTCCCTCAAGGCTTAGCTAAAGTCTTACTGTCCTCCTCAAACTGAGCTCCTTCCCTCTGGGACAGCTTTCTTGTGTATATATTTTTTGGTGCATAGTTGTTTGCATGTTGTTTCTGCCATTAGACCATGAGCTCCTCGAGAACAGGGACTGTTTTTATCTTTCTTTGTATCCGTGGTACTTTGTACAGTATTTGGAACATATTAGATGCTTACAAAATGGTTGCTCTTTTAAGGTGTTACTGAATCAACATCAAAAAGGCATTCCTTTTCACTTATTTTTCCAGTAGTGATTATGGGTTTGCAAATTTTCTGCCCGGAAATGCCGCACATTTTAAAAACAGCTGATAAGGTTGAGTGTGCAGTCTGTAGATATGAAATGGAGTTTTTTCCTATGCAAAGCAAACCAGTCTGTGTGAATATGAGCTAAAACTCATACACTAATTGTACGTTTATGTAGAAAAATTGCATAACTAACTTCAGCTTCATATGCTTTCAGTCAATAAAATATTGTCCTGTGTTTTTCTTTAAGCAGTTAAATGATTCTATAATTAACTTGAATAATGTTAATCTGAATGATTGAGGTAGCAGCACTTTCCATGGAAGGAAGGATGATTTTTTGCTTCAGGGCTTTTTTTTAGTACTAAAGCAGGAGTTACAAGGGTGGAGAGAGTAAGGAGAGAAAGTGGAAGGAATTTAGTTAGCTTTTTGTGTCTTTAAGGGTATTATGAAAGAGGGATGAAGAATGATTGATTTCCAACTCGTATTTGAAGATTTGCAGAGTTTAATATTCCTATGTGTTAAAAACATTCCATGACTATCTAACGAAAATCACCCACAATGTATTTCTTATTGCAGCCACGTTGCCAAAGAGTTCTTCTTTTAGTAGATCTGGTCCAGGTTCACAATTAAATACAAAACTACAGAAGGCACAATCATTTGATGTGGCTAGGTAAGTTTGTTTGCCTTTTGATTATAGTAATGAGTGGTCTAATCACATAATAAATTCATTAACTATTTAACACCTACATTTTAAAATGAGTTAACAGTCTTTATTATTTTCTTACCACATAATTTCTGTAACTAAGCAAAATATTATTGGTGTTCTATAAATGTTGACTCATGCTGAGAATTAATTGAGGAAAAATAGGTTTTATTATTTCTTGTGTGCTTTGATTACTAAATATATTTTTCCTAACAGCATAGTATTTCTTCATTCATTACGTGTATCACCTACAAAGATATTTCCATTAAAGAACAGTTTTGTATGCTGTCCATCTTCCAGCACAGACTTAATTATTTTTGTGTCATGGACTCACTTGGTAGTCCGGTGAAGCTTATGGACTACTAAGAATGTTTTTAAATGCATAAAATAAAATACACAGGATTACAAAGAAATACGATGAAAAAATCAATTTACCTACTTAGAGTTAGACATTTTAAAGTAGCAAATGAAATTTCCATATAAAGATGCTAGGCAAAGGTGTTTAATTGCTATTACAATAGAGGATTTGTTTTTTAAGCATTCAGAATTTTCTCATAGGTTTTTTTGTGTCTTTAGGTGGCAAAATCTCATTTCAATGGAAAACATTAAAAGGAATGTTTCCACTTCAGTTTTTGGTTGATTGTGAACCAGCAACTCTTTTTAAATTAAAAATCTTTATAAAATGATTTGTTTCATTTGCCTTCTGTTTGTCTACAGAAGAATCTGTTGAACATAATTTTAAAAGTATATTCTGAAGAGCTTTGCAGAAGTTGTGTAGTGCCATTGATTTATAGTGAGCCTGTTAAGTAATGATAATGAAAGCCACACAAGAAAATCTGTCTTCTTATTTCAAGTTTATATACTAGTAGATGTAAAAAGTTGGGCATAGTGTGTTCTGACCCCATGAACTAACTTGGCCGTTGTTTGTGGGTTTTTTTTTAACTGAATCTTTTATGTGAGTTTTTGTTTTCATTTGCTGCCTTTTCTTTCTCAATATTGAATATATTTCTAAATTTTCAGTAAATTCATGGTTCTTTGAGTTCTTTGAGTTCTTTGAGGCTTTACAAAATGTTTTCTGTCCCATGCATACATCTTCAAAACGTAGAGGGATTTTTGTTATGTAAATGATAGTACTAAATATTAGTGCAGTTAGAACTAGCCTCACCTTAACATGTCATCTTTTTGATATGAATAATTTAAATTCCTTGCAAATAATCATAATTTATGACTAGTTTAGAAAAGTTATGTCCTAGGAAGGCTACAGAACAGCACTTGACTTGGTAAGTATAATCTGGTGCCTTATTCATGTGTAATACTCCCTCTACTCTGTTAGTGAAACTTAAAGATAAATTGACTTCTAATAAGAAAGTAAGAGTATAAATTAGCGGAATATTAAGTTATTTAAAATGAGGGAATTATCACAGCAGAATTCACAGTTGGAGTCTTCCTTGTAAGTTTTTTTTCCCCATTTAAAGAATTTATTGTAAATTTTTGTCAACTTTCAGAAATAAATTATTTAATATGAATGAATATATGTTTGTGCCTTCTAGTAGCTATTATAAAGCACTTTATTGTTGTATTAGAAAAAATATCTATTACTTTGTAATTTGGAGAGTTGAATTTACAAAGACATTTTTCAGCTGCTAGGATATTCACTGTTATATACAAAAATCTAATATAGAGAACAGAAATTAAAATTGATAGGTTAAGCTTCTGGTTGTTTTAACTTTTGCCAAGTAACATGGAAATTAGCCATTAGCAATATAATGAAGAGAAACGTCTTGATGAAATAATAATTGTAACCCACATCTACAGTGATATGTCATCATTATTCTTAAATAAAAGGTTACTTCAGATTGATTTTCTTGATAGCCTATGTTCAGCTCCTAATTCGAAAGTATTTTGGCGTTCTATGGGTAGTATCATTTAAGCAACTAATCCCTAAATAGATCTAGATTCAAATTAAGTCCTGGAAAGGAATTTTCTTCAGGTGTGCATCAAGGCATGTTGGCAAAAGAATGCTCATCATTGGGTTGCCATCCATCTGTTTTTGTGCTATCGGTTTTGCTTGTGAGTATTAGGCCGTTTGGTTCCTCATCTGTAATGGTCTTCAGTGCTGCTTAGAGGCAGCCTTGAAGCCAGAGAATGCCCTGCCTCTGACGCATCCAGGGCAACTCAGTTAAGCTCTCAGTGCACTAGGCAGTTCTCTAAGACTCTTTAAGTTGTGGAGAAGGGGCTGATCTACCTTGGTAGAGGAATTTCCTTACCTGGAGTTCCTTATAGCAATGTCATCTGAGATACACTGTGTATCTCGTGGTTGGAATTTAAACCTCTCAGAATGACAACATCTTATCATTTCACTTTAATAATAAATACATTTTTATTTTTGGTATGTGAAAAATTAAGACTTAAATGCCTTCAGAGGTTGACACTCTTTACTTTAGCGTGACAGAAATGGTATAGGATTAACAACCATTATGTCATCACTTTTGCTTGCTAACAATTTTCTATCCTTTTTGACTAGCCTTCAGCATATAGTAAATAGAGTCCATAAGTTGGAATGGCCATTTGGACTGATTTTATGTCTGTGTTAAAAGGTGAATAGATAATCTTTTTGGTAAATATGCATATTGAAATAGAAAATTAATAGACATGAGAATAAATAAGAAATGAAAGCTACTGCTTTTTTTTAAGGCAGTTAATTTAAGCAAAGGGAAATCATAGACATAGACAAATTTTTTCTACTAATTTTTATCTTTTTAAATTCTTCTCTTAGTGCCTCTCCTGTGGCAGAATGGGCCGTTCCTCAGTCATCAAGACTGAAATATAGGCAACTGTTCAATAGCCACGACAAAACAATGAGTGGACATCTAACAGGTATTCAGATAGGTTAACATATGAAAAATAATTTTGAAAAATGTCATCTGTTTTTAAGTTTCATCCTTTGCTCTATCATGAAAACACTGAATTTTCTCTTTAAAAATCTTCAACAGAATTAAATAAAAACAAAACAACTTTACTAAAGCACTTTTCTTAATTTGCATATTCTTGAATAATACTTTCCTTCTCTGTCTACCTCATTTCTGTTTATCTACTGGGAATGCTCAGCTAATTTGCTTCTGTACCCCATAATAGGTTCTCCATGGGGAAAGCTCTATTGTTTGGGAGTAGAAGAAACTATTATAATAATAGCTTTAGTATATTTTCATTTTTAGGAAACTTTTTTTTAAGATTTCGAAACCTTTATTTAAGTTTTCCAAGTGCTTTACGTATGCTAGCTATCTCATTTTGATTACAGGAGGATTCCAGTACTACCTAGAAACCTTTTAAAGTATATTGTTAATGTATTTTTAAAGTAAATTTTTATCAGTTGTAGAAATGCTTAGAGAAAAAGAGAATTATCTAGTTATGATATTAAATATAAAGGAAATAGATTTTTTAAAATGGAAAAGCAGCATGATTCACTGAAAAAATTGTGGATATGGAATCAGAGGACTTAAGTTAAAATCTGAAATCTACCACTTAATACTTGGATGGCTTTAGACCAGTCATTTAATCCCCCAGAGCCTCAGTTTCCTTATTTATAAATTGAGGTATTTCTATTTGAATGAACTCTAAGGGACTTTACAGCTCTAAATCCAAAGTCTTGTGATCCAATAAAAGCACATTTAGTTATTTCTTAACTAGTATTAAATAATTTAACATGTTCTCAACAAGGGGAAAACATTTTTGTAAGAACTTTAGTCCTTAAGAGTCATTAATTTGATACTTTTGTTCGGTATTCCTTATGGGTTCCTTTTCCTAAAGCAAAATATATGTGAGTGTGGGTATCCTTCTGACTTTACAGTATGTCAGTGGCAATCCTATTCAATTAGTCTTAATATCAAACCCAATGGCCTTTTTTAGCCCTCATCCAGTTCAGCATGAGACTCTTGAATATCCCTTCCTTTTTGAGACCCTATCTTCTCCTTAGTTTCTTACCAGTTGCCTCATGGCTCCTTCTTGTTCTGCTTTGTTGTCTTCTCATCCTCTATCTGATCCTTTAAGGTTTTGTCCTTGATTCTCTTTTCTTTACCTTCTTTTCCCTTTGAAGTTTAAATCATTTCCAGAGCTTTGCCTGTCATTTCTAGGCAGATGACTCTCAAATCTAGATATCTAGCTCTGATCTTGTTTCTGAGAGTTATACCCGAATCACCAACTGCCTGTAGGCCACCTCTACATGGATATACCTCAATCTCAACATGTCTAAAATTAAGCTTATTAGCTTTCCCTTAAAGCATACTCTTAAACTTCATTATTTCTGTCAGTAGCATGAGTTCACCCTGTAGCCCATATTTGAAATATTTGTTTTTGACTTTTTTCCTTTGCCTTACCTTGTAGATCTCATAAGCCACCAAATCTTTTCATATCCTACCTCCACAATATTTTTCACCTCTGACCTCTTTGCTTTCTTTCTGGTGATACCACCCTTAGCATATTCACCCATTTTTACTACTGTAGTGGAGGTGGTGGAGTCCTTTTTTTTAAAAAAATTTTTTTTTAAATTCTGAATTCTGTCTCTCCCCCATTGAGAAGTCAAGAAATACAGTACCCGTTATACCTGTGAAGTTATGCAATATATATTTCCATATTGGTCATATTATGAAAGAAAGAAAAAAATCAAGGAAAACAAAAAAAATGAAAGGAAATATATTTCTATCTGCACTTAGAGTTAAGCAGTTCTTTCTCTGGAAGTGGATAGCATTTTTCATCATGAGTCCTTTGGAATTGTGGATTATTGTTATATTATTGTATTACTGTGTACAGTGTTCTGGTTTTGCTCACTTCACCTTGCGTCAGCTCATACAAGTCTTCCAAGGTTTTTCTGAAACTGTCTCTGTTTGTCATTTCTTACAGTACAATAATATTCCATCACAATCATATGCAATAACTTATTCAACCATTCCCCAGTTAATGGCCATCCCCTCAATTTCCAGTGCCTTGCCACCACAAAAAATGAAACAAAACAAAACTGCTACAAATATTTTGCACACATAGTACCATTGCCTTTTTATTTTGATCTCTTTGGGGTACAGACCTAGTAGTGGTATTGATGGGTCAAAGGATGTGCAAAGTTATATAGCCCTTTGGACACAGTTCCAACTTGTTCTCCAAAATCACTAGTCTCTGATAGACTCTTAAGAGGTCTTTTTACTTCTTTTCTTCCTCAAGTATACCTATACTAATCTACTTATGCATACAAACTTACATTTACTTTGCTTTAGGAAAAAAAGAGTCAACGCTGTAATTTTAGTGAATAGCTAAGAAGAGCCAGCAAATTAATAACTAATAAGGACTGAAGTTCTTAAAAACCATGTGCTATTTGAGAGCTGACTATTAAACATTTACAAGCACACTATAGGAAAGAAACCTTAATTTTGTAAATAAGGAATTTCTGAGTATCTAGATCAATTATCTGCCCCTTATCACTATAAATCATCAAATTTTGGCTAAATCAAGCATTTATTAAGTGTTTATTATATGACGTCTTCTGGGTATGCAAATACCAAGAATGAAACAATGCCTGCAGTCATTCTAATTAGAGAAACAATGTATATATGTCTGTGTGTATATGTATACACATACATAAATACACATGTATGTATATGTGTGTATAACAAACATATATAAATGTTGATGGAATAAATATGGAGAGAATATAGGGAAAGGCTTCATGTACAAGGTGGTATATATAAACAAAGGTTATATTTGGTCCCAGAGGCAGTAGGAAATCACTGTAGTTTATCAACTAGGGCAGTTATGTGTTCAGAGGTGTAATTAAGGAAAATCACTTTGGCAGCTGTATGGAGAATTGATTAGTGTGGATACAGACTTTAGGTAGGGGTATCAATAGGGAAACCATTGCAGTAGTCTTGGTGAGAGTGATCAGGCAAGATCTGAACTTAAGGAAAATTAGCTTCATAGCAATTTGTAAAGTGGATTGGAATGGGAAAGACTTGAAGCAGAGAGACCAGTTAGCAGGTGATTGCAGTTGTCCAGGAAAGAGGTGTTGCAGGCTTGAAATATTGTGGTGGCTCTTTGAAAGACAGTAATCAGATAGGGGAGATACTGTTGAGGTAGAAATGTTGAAATTTTGTTACTGCTTAGATATTTGGGATGAAGGAAAGTGAGGAAGGATGGTGGTGTCTTCAACAGAAATAAATTTGGAATAGGGGTTTTGATGCAAAGGTAGTGAGTTCTTTTTTTTTTTTTCCCACATAGTGCATTTGAGATATCTCTGGGAAATCCAATATGAAATATCCAAATGTTGATGTGGGACTGAAGTTCAGGGGAGAGATTGGAGCAGGATGCATGGACATCTCCATAGAGATGATAATTAAATGTTTGGTAGCTGATGAGGCCTCTGAGAGAGAGAGAAAAAAGGGCCCAGGAAAGAAATTTGGGCCCTGAGTGCTAATGACAATGAGGCAGCAAATGAGATTGGAGAAAGAATGGTCAAGACAAGTAGGATAACCAGGAGACAGTAGAATCATGAAAACTCAGAAAGGAAAAAGTATCCAGGAGGGTAGGATGGTCAGCTGTGTAAAATGAAGCAGATGGGTCAAGAAGAATGAGGACTGAGATGAGACTATTAGATTTAGTAGTTAAGAGATAATTGACAGTTTTGGAGAGAAAAGTTTGAGTTGGGTGATGAGGTTAAAGGCCAAAGTAGAAAAGATTAAATTAAAGGAGAAATGATAGAGACAAGGCAGGCATCTTTTTCTAGACATTTGTCTGAGAAGTAGAGGAGAGGGAGAGGATGATAGCTTGAGTAAGATCTAGGGAGGGTTTTTTAAAGATGTGAAGATGGCATATTTGAAGACAATGATGAAACAGGTAGGAAAGATCTGAGTGAAAGAGTGGATGCTGTGTTGGAAAAAATGAAAAGGAACAGCACCAGGAGCATGTACAGAGGGGTTGATCATGACAAGAAGAAGGGCCTCCTTGGCATAAGAGACTGGAGGGAAAGAAGGAGAGAGTAGAGAATGATATCAAGAAATTTTGAGATGAAGAGAAGGGGAAAAGAAGAATGGCCTCACTTTTCCCAGTAAAGTAAGAGGGAGGTGGTTACTTGAGAGGTCGTGGAGAGGCGGGAAGTGTGAGAACCTTAATGAAAGAAGAAAAGGACTGAAGTAGCTTCTATGGTCGTGAAGTAGGTAATCAGTTAGAAATATTAGGATTGTTTAGCTGTAGTGAGGGCCTAGTTGAAATGGGGTAACAAATTTATGGTGTTCCAGTCAGTATGGTTGTGTGATTTTGTCTCTATTTTTCATCAGTAGGAGTGGAGAAGACAGATGGTTGGTTATAATCCAGGGCTGGGGTTTGGCAAGGGGTGAGTATTAATTGAACAAGAGGCCAAAGAATTTGAGAAAGGAGTACAGTCTGGAGTTGAATTGGTTAACTGTAGGGTTGTGATTGGAAAGAGAGAAAAGTGAAATCAAAGCTGGAGGAATGGCCTGAGAAAGTACTGGGAAGTTGGGGTAAAGGAATTGGAAATTTTAATCAAGCTAAAGAGTAGGTTTAGAAGGAGTAAGGTATAGGAATAGATTGAGTAATAGGAGACTACATTTAGATAATTGTAATATCAGAGTTTTGATCAAGGAAGAGATGGATTAAAATTTTAAATTCTAAACTTTAAAACTAATATGTCCATTCTTTGGTAGTCACTTATTCCATTATACTGATATTTGATTTCTTTTCTGTTCTTTTTCTTCATATATATACTAAAATCATTATAATTGGTTCAAATACACAAGACTGAACAATATCAATATACAGAGCACTGATTTTTGCCTAAAGTGAATAACTACTGATTGATCCTGTTAACTTTTTCTTGCTATCTGTTAGGCCCCCAAGCAAGAACTATTCTTATGCAATCAAGTTTACCACAGACTCAGCTGGCTACAATATGGTAAGAAGTTAAAAGTGTTTTTATTATAGACATAGTTATTCTTGCAAATATTTTAGATTAACCTTTTGTTAGGTTTAGATAGAGACTGAGTGTGCTGAACTTCAAATATTGTGTTTGGTTTCTTATCATTATCTTGTTTTTCAAGTGGATGTTAACCAGTGAAAGATTTCAGTATTGGGGATGATTGAAATACGTGGTTCCTGTAATGACTTATGTGTGGAAATAGAATCTATCCTATGAGCTTATGTGCTGAATAGGTCATTTATATATATCATGTGTTTATTTCCTACAGTGGACATTAATTTGGTATGTTCTATTTTGTGTCAAACTCCTCTTGATGGTATGAATGGTAAAAAGTAAAGGCACCTGCTATTAATCGCATTATAGCCATTATATACCCAAGCCTCAGAAACCTGAGCTACTTATTTACATATATGGGGACTCTTAGCTTGTTGAGAGCAATTGTGGCCCAGGCTCCATCTAGGCTTTGTAGGGGCTTGCGTTTAGAATTATATTACAACATTCTTGCCTCTATCCCAAAGGGATATAAAAAATATTATGGGATCATTCTTCTACCAAATATAACTTTAAAATATATCATAGCAGTCATGCAGGGAGGGCTGTGTCTTTCTTGCCTACTTACCTGCCTTAGCTAAAGCAGTGCTGGTGTTAGAGCCAGAAGGCATTTGGGGAGAGAAGGCAAGGGCATACCTCTTCATAAGTGGTTCAGCCTCACTTTAAAATGGGTGCCTGGGGACAAATTAACTACAAAGTTTACGTGTAATAAAAGCCTAATATGCTTTTTAAATCAGTATGGGATTCCAGAAGCAAATGGAGAGTGAAGCAAAGTCATCTTGATTTATGGCATGGAGATAGTTCAGTGTCCCAGTGTAGCATTCTCCTTGTTTGAATTTAGTCATCCATTAACATAAACCTGGCATTTGCTGTGCATCGTTCTTCAGTTGTTTTGTCATTTAGACTCTTGGAACTGCAGTGGAAAGTTGCTTTACTATAATAATCAATCTGTTTGTAGTCATTGTGAAATTTTACTTCTAAAAATTAACAAATGGTGGTGACATTGTAGATATAATTTTAGGGCATTCGTGTGCTCCATTTTAGAGCATCATAGTGGATCAGCCTTCCAATGGCAGAAGGAGTCATCCAGCCTGTGTGAGTCTTGTTTCTGTCCTTCATACATAAATCCTCTATAGGGAGCCCACTTGCTGCATACCTTTCTCTAGGTCCCTTAACACTCCTGAGAAAGGATTTTGGTATAGTGAACAGTATGCTGGGCTGAGCAGCAGGAGAAGCTTGGAAGAACAAGTTATTCACCAATAGATAAATGCCAAAGAATAAGAACTAACAGTTCTCAAAAAAAGACTTGCAAACCATTAATAACTATATGAAAGAATGCTCTAGTCATCAATGATAAGAGATGAAAATCAACAATTCTGAGGTTTTACCTCACAGCCAGGAAACTGGCAACGATGACAAAAGACAGAAATAGCCTGTGTTGGAGGAGCTATAGGAAGACATGTACTCTTAACGCTATTGGTGGAAGTATGAATTGGAATAAGTGCTCTGTAAGGCAATTTGGAACTGTGCTTAAGAAAAAAAAGCAAATGAATTATCTATTTCCTTTGACTCAGAGATCCCGTTGCTTGGCATATACCTTAAAGATGTCCAAGGCAGAAAGGTCACATATACACCAAAATATTCATAGTTACAAAGACCTGGTAGCAAAAGTAGATGGCTGTCAATTAGGGAATGGCTAAACAAATTATAGAGCAGTAGTATAGTAGAATGATCTCAGTACCCTTCAATAAACAATGGTTTGGTTGAATTCAGAGAAACATTGTAAAAGTAATGTGAGTTGATTCAGAAGAAAACATACACGATGATTGCAGCAATATATGTGTAAAAAAAATGAAACCGAATGCTGTGTAATTATGATAACAAATGAGCTTGGACCAGGAAAAGCATTGAAAAAATGCACCAGCTTTACTTCATTATAGAAATGGGACTGTGGGTATAAGATATTTTGTGTATAGTCAGTGCAGTCAGACATAGCTGTTGCATTAGTTAGTTTTGTTGAACTGTGTTTTGGTTGTTGTTAAACGAACTCACTGGACTTGGGAGGAGATGCATTATTTTCAGAAATGAATAAGATTAAATGTTTTAAAAATGAAATGAGGGGGAATGAGACTATTTGACCTGAAATATCTTTCAGCTCTAAATTATCTAAATCTCTAATTTTACGATTGTATGACCCTTCTGTTTTTGGAGTAGCTGTGATGAAATAGCAGAAAAAGAGACTAACTATGCCCAGAATCATATAATTTTTAGGCTAGCTATAAACATTAACTGTTGATATTCTATATGTGACTCCTTGTTCATGAATCAGCAAGTTGATATGTTACTAGAAGACTTGAACCATGTCATTCATCCTTACTGAAACTAGAAGATATGAAAGTGTCATTAGTTGCCTTTGGACATTTCAAACTGAATATCCTGGAAATATTTTAAACTGAACGTATCTAAAATTGAACTCATGATATTTCTCCCCTCTCTCAGACTTCGCTATTTCTGTCAGAAGTATCGCCATCCTTCGAGTCTCTAAGGTTTCTAATCTTGGCATTATTCTAGGCTCCTCACCTCATATATCCAATTAGTTGCCAAGTTTTGATGTTTCTACCTTCACAACATCTCTCGAGTTCAACCTCTTCTCTCCATTCCTGTAGCTACCATCTTAGTTCAGACCCCCATGAGCTTTTGCCTTGGTTGTTGCAACAGCCTTTTACTTAGTCTCTGCATCTAAGCCCCTCACCACTACAGTCCATCCTACATGCTGCTGCCAAAGTTATTTTTCTGACCATCTGACTCTCCTTTACCTACTCCAGTGGATTTCTATTGCCTCTTCAACAAAATAGAAGCTCTTTTGTTTAGTTTTTAAAGCTCTGTGCAGTCTGGCTTCAAACTATCTTTCTAGCCTCCTTCCCTTCCAATACATTGTAGTCAAGTCAAATTGGATTTCAGTATGGTCCTCACACATAACATTCCATCTACCTTTGCTTTGGCTGTCCCCCATGCCTGTCATACACTTCCTTCTTACTTCCACCTCACAAAATCTCTCTACCTTTTTGATGCAGCTCAAGCACCATTTTATGCATGAAACCTTTCCTAATCTCCCCAACTGCTAGGGCCCTCCCTCCTAAACTACTTTGTATTTAACTACTTTATATATTATTGTATTTATTAACTTTATATTTATGCAATATATACTTTTAATGAACTTGTCCTATCTTATTATAATGTAAGCTCATTGTAAGAATGTTCTGTTCTTTGTACTTTTACCCATAGAAACACTGTGTATAGTAAGTACTTAATAAATACTTGTTGATTGATTAATAAAGAAGTTTCAGTTAAATATAAATTTTCATAAGGATTTTCTCACTTAGAAGATGATTTCCTTGTACACCCAAAGTTAGAAACATCATTTTATGGTACAGTTATTCATTCTACCTTACAGTATTTGTGATGAGCATAAATAAAAATGATCTCTATGAAGACAGGTATACCTTATAGGCCAATACCTATGGTATAGGATAAAGAGGTGGATTCTATTAAGAACTTCACCAGCTCCTCCCAGCCATGTCAGTATGGACCCTGGTCATTAGTGACTACAATGTGAATTCATTTCAGTTTTAGTAAGCCTGCTGTGTAAAGGCACTAGTGCCATAATGAACAATAGCCCTTGCCATTAAGGAACTTGCATTCTACTGGAGATGTACAATATTTGCACAAGTAAATGAAGAGAAAGATAATTTGATGAGCTAGAAAGCAGCAACATTGGGGGTAGTGGAGAAGTGAAAGACTTCCATAGGACATGGCACTTGAGTTGAACCTTGAAGGAAGCTAAGAATTTTGAGAGAGGGAAAGGGGGAGAGGGGTTATATTGGAATCAAGGGGGAGAGCCTTTGTGAAGCCATGGAGAGAGAAGATAGAGTGCTGAATTTAGGAAATAAGTTAGCCAGTTTGGCTGGGAGGTAAAATATTTTGAAGGGGAATAAAGTTAAAGAAATGGATGGCAAAAAAAAGTTAGAAAATTTGGGTCAGGATTTGACTTGCCAAAGGCTTGAATGCAATACTAGTAACAATAACAGTGTTAAGAACTGACTATTATTTAGTGCTTTAATGTTTATAAGGCACTTTATATACATGGATATATGAAAGAGATTTTATATATATATATATGTGTGTGTGTTTGTGTCTGTATCAGCTTCATCATGTGTGAAAAAGAGATAATAACAACTGCTTACCAGCCACAAGGAGCTAATTGTAAGGTGAAAAAGAGAGATACACATATGTGCATATATATAAAAAATATAATTATATATACATTATATATAATATACATTATATATACATTTTATATACACAGTTACATGATATACACAGAGGAGACTCATATATACATTATGTATTATATATGATATAAATATATTAGATGTAATTATATATAATAAAATATATACAATGTATAATATATAGCGATATATACATTCTGTATGTATATATCTATAAAACACTATACAGTGTATATGGTATATAATGTATATACACATAAACATTTCTTTTGTGTATACATACATACATACATACATACATACATACATACATATATATGCATGCCCATATAGACATTTCTAATATACGCAAACTTTTTTTGCCATATAATAACCCCATGAGGTTAGTAAGCAGCTGTTATTATCCCAGTTTTTAACATGATGAAGCTGAGACATAGGTTGTTTGACATGCCCATGGCCACCTGTCTGGTAAGTGTACATGGCAGAATTTGATACTAGATTGATCTGACTCCCAGTACAGACCTCTGGCCACTACACCATGTTGTCTCTCCATAGTCTGACTTTTTATCTTCAAGAAGAAAAACATAAAAATGAGTAGGAGAAAAGACATTTGAATCTTTAGGAGCTCCTTTGTTGGGGAATATGTTCAAATATTTGAGAATATGGTATGTGAGAATATTCAAAATGCAAGACCTAAATACATTGAGTTTTAATTTCACTTGTTGCCATTGAAGGCAAAAATAAAGGGGTTTTTTTTTTTGGTCATACTAATAAAGTCATTGAATTTTAACAGAAGATTCTAACGAGGACACTTCTGATATTTTATTCAACAGGAATCTTTCAGATATTGATCAAGATGGAAAACTAACAGCAGAAGAATTTATTCTGGCAATGCACTTAATTGACGTGGCTATGTCTGGCCAACCCCTACCACCAGTACTGCCTCCAGAATATATTCCTCCTTCATTTAGGTAAGAACAATATGACTCTCTTCCTGTGTTTCAAACTTTGCCACTTAAGAATATTTTTAATAATTACTACTTTCAGTGGTGTTTTCTCCGTTCTCATCCTCCTTGACCTTACTGAGACTTTCTGTACTGTCTGGAGTCAGCATGTAGTAGTAGTAGACAGGGTCCTGGACTGAAGTTAGTAAGCACTGAGTGCAAACCCTACTTCAGACACTTACTAGCTGTGTGACATCCATGTCTCACCCCTTTCAAGCTATTTTGGGTCTTCTTCTCTTGCTACATTCTCTTTCTTGGTGATCTCTTGAACTCCCATAGTTTCATCGCCATGCATATCTCTTTCAAATCTCTCTCTTTCTTTCTCTCTTAATCTATCTCAAGCCCTAATCTCTTTTGAGCCCCATCCTTCTCTCCATTCATACAATAGCCACCTTAGGTCAAATCTTCATCACCTCTCAGCTGTAATGGGTTCCTAACTGATTTACCAGCATTCAGCCTCTCCCTTCTGTAATCCAATTCCACAGAGCTGCCAAATTTGATATTCCTAAATCACAGTCCTAACCATATCCCTCCTATGTTCAAAGATCTCGGGTGGCTACCTATTGCTTCTTTTTTTTTTTTTTGGCTGGGCAATGAGGTTAAGTAACTTGCCCAGGTCACACAGCTAGTAAGTGTTATGTGTCTGAGGTCAGATTTGAACTCAGGTCCTCCTGAATCCAGGGCTGGTGCTCTATCCACTGTGCCACCTAGCTGCCCCTTTCTATTGCTTCTAAGATAGAATACAAACTTCCTTTAAAGCCCTTCACAATCTGGCTCCAACTTTTCTTTCCAGGCTGATTTGACATTTCCCCTTTACATTCTCTACAATCCTACCAAATTGAACTTCTTGCTGTTCCACATACATGACATCCTGTCTCCCATCTCTGTGGCTTTGCATAGGAATTTCACTGTAATGCACTTTCATTGTAATTGTTCCACTACTAATTTTGTCTAGAAGTACCTGAAATGCTTTCCCTTCTGTCTTTGTTTGGACTTAAGTGCCACTTGCATCCAGCTTATAGGGCCTTTTCTGCTTTCCATTGTTGTCAGGACTCTCTCCTTCTTGAAATGCTTTTCCGTTTGTATTATCTGTGCACATGTTGTTTCCGTCCAGTAGAATATAAGCTTCTTGATGGAAAGGACTATTTCATTTCTGTCTCTGTGTCCTCAGCATATTACAGGTGCTTAAAAATGTTTGCTGCATTGAACTGACCATGAGCAAATCACTTAACCTCTGTCAATCTCAGTTTCCTCATCTGTAAAGTGGGGACAATAAACAGTTCCTACCTCACTGGGTTCTTAAGAGGATCAAATGAGATGACATAGACAAAGTATTTTATAAACCTTAAAGCATTTAAGGTGGTGATAATTAGCATTTTTGTAATGCTTTAAGATTTGTAAAGCATTGTACATGTGATCTCATTTAATCCTCACCAGAACCTGGGAGGAATCCTTATTTTACAAATGAGGAAACTAAAGCTCAGAGAGGTAGAATGATTTACCCAGGGCAAATTAGGTTAAACAAACATCAACTGTATAAATGTGAGCTGTTACTATTATTTTCATCATCATTATATTTTGTTGTGGGAAGTGAATGCAAATTTATAATAAATCTAGTTGTAGGTCCTGCATTAATTCATAATCTTGTTCTACAAAATACCTTTGTTCTTTTACTATAATTTTTCTACTTTATTTCTTACCAAAAAATTTATGTGAAAATGAGTTAATGAGTTACAAGTAAGAAACTCTTTACTGTTATTTGCTGTCCTCCTCCAAAATGTAGGTTAATTCTTTTACTACATTCATTGCATAAATTAGTACAAAGGGTAGAGTAAAACACAGTGAGAATTAGAGTCTCTGAAAAATATCTGATTCTAATAATCCTTTGAGAGTTAACATTTTATTTTTTTAAAGTAACATTTCCAAATATACTAGAAGAAATCTTTTTTCCTATGATGTTTTTGGCCCTCTTCCTTATTAGTGCTACACTGATAATGTAGGAAATAGTAAGGCACATCAGTAGACTGATAAAGCACAGGTTCACTGTTTGTAGTTCCGTTTTCATTAAAATTCAAACTTTTTATGTAGGTTTAGAGCTGTGATTTGATAAATTTTGTGACTGTATAGTGTACATTTTTTTCCCCTCACTGATTGGGAAGTGAGTAGAGCAAACGTTACCAAAACTATGACTTTTCCTCAATTATACATGGAATTTGCTATATAATATGCATCATGCAGCTGATTAATGTGAATGTCTGTGGTCATGAGAATTAAGTTCTAGTATCTAAGGCAGATTTTGTCCTGATTCAGTTTGTATAAATAACCTTTTTACTCTATGCCACGATTTTCTGATATTTAAAATAGGACTGATATCTACCTCCTTCTCTACAACCATCATTGAAGAAAGAAAACAGTGGGAGATAATCTAGATTGAGAGTCATTTTTGTATTTTTCTTCATTTCATGGATTTGATGGCTAGAGAATTCATCACCTTAGCCTCTACATTGCATGGATGGCCCTAGGAAAGCAGACCCAGTTAATTATTGAGATTAAAGCCTTTCTACCATTATAGAGAAGATCACGTGAGCACAGAGCTAAATCTGGGAGGAACCTAAAAGAGTATAGTCCAGTGGTTCTTCCCCTGGGACCTAGGACCCTTATCGTGTTTTTCCTTTTTTCCCCTAACATTTTGATAACTGTATTTCAACATAATTGGCTTCCTTGGTGATCTTGTATATTTTACTGTTTCACACTTTAAAAAAAGATTAATTCTGAACAGTTAATCTTGGAAAGAAATAATGGCAAATGTCTTTTTGCTCTTGCAGAAGGGTTCGCTCTGGCAGTGGCATATCTGTCATAAGCTCTGTATCTGTAGACCAAAGGTTACCAGAGGAACCAGTGTTAGAAGAGGAACAGCAACAGCTGGAAAAGAAATTACCTGGTGAGTTGGTCTTTATATTTTAACTCTGTTACATTATCTTTAAAAGTATGTTTTTACATAGGGATGAAAACAATTTTTTTTAAAGTGAGGGTGGTCAAGAGGGAAACTTTGGAATATGAAGGAAAAAATGAGAGATGTAAACATTAGCCATTTTAGGGTGTTAATATACTAATCTCCTTTTACTTATAGTTTGACTATGTGTCTTAGGCTGAAAATAGGAAACATTCAAGGATAAAGAATTTGCAGTTCTTGTCATGAAGAAGCTTATAATAGAAATAGGGTTGGTAGAAATAGATTGGGCCGCTATGTGCATGTTGTCTACAGATTTGGAAATTAGGAAGATAAGCAACTTTTAGAGAGCAACCACCTTTCATTAATTCCCTGTTGCCTAAACAATGAAATACTTATCTTATCCAGGTATTCAAAGCCTTCCACATTCTGGCTCCAGCTTTCCAAGATGAAAAGATAACTAGTGGGGATGGACAGATCAAGTGAAGATTTTTTGAGGACTGGGGAGAAATGGGCATGTTTGTAGGCAGGAAGTAATGGGATCCCTGTTCAGGTAGAGGGGACTTTGAGGAGGGATGAAAAAGTTTAGAAAAAAAATCTGCCATGATGAGTGGGATAGTGAGTTGATTAGGGAGGTATAAAAGGATTGCCTTGTTTCAGTAAGGGCCCAATTGAGATTATGTAAAATAAATTTGTAGAGGACCCAGTCAGCACAACTTAGTGATCTTCTTCAGCTTTGTTGAGCAGCATGTGAATAAGAATGAAAGTGGTGGACTGTGTAAATAATCTAAAACTTGGGCTTGGCAGGGGTAGATGGGCAATAAGATAAGTGAGTACTCAAGGAAAGAAAACAGCAAGTGCTATAATGGGTTCACCGAGGAATCACTATGAGAAAGAGAGGAGTAAAAGAGTCACTGTGGTATGATGGCCAGGGAAAGAACTAAGGAATCAAATAATTAGACATCACTGTGAAGATTTGCAAATGACATAGTGAGATAAGGCTGAGGGAGGGGTGGAATGAAAACAGATTGTGATATGATATGGGAAGTTCTCAGTTCTCAAATATGGAAGTGGTTTCTTTGTGGGTAATGGCAAGATCATTCATATAACGATCTCTGTCTGTAGCTGAAATAAGTCATGGGAAATGAGTAAGTTGAGGAACTGGAAGATTAGGGTTTTTGAGTATCAGTATATATGTATGTATGTATGTTGAAGTCTCCTAGTATGAGGGCCAAAATTGATTGATTGCTACCCCTGCATTTCTTTTTCCTTCAGCTTGAAGTATAACAGATTTTACTAGCCTCTTTTTTGTTAAACTCTTTGAACCTTTATATTTTAATTGTGTTTTTTTGAGAACAACATATTGTTGGATTCTGCTTTCTAATAATTTCTGTTGTCTTACATTTTATGGATGAATTAATTTCATTAACATTCACAATTATGATAATTCTGTATTTCCATCCATTATATTCTATTACCTTTTCCTTCCCTTACTTTCCCTGGTCCCTCTTTATAAAGAAGGTACCAAGAGAGGTACTTAGCACCAAGCGGTTTAAGTTTGATAGTCTATCTACTTTTGTTTCCTTGACTTCATCTTGTGCCCAATAAAAAATTCTTAGCTTTTCCTTTTAAAATTCTCTTTGTGATCCATCTCCTATGGTTAGAATTTGTTTTGCTTACTATTAACCCTTCCTTTAATCATCCCTTTTTCTCTTTCCTTTTTCTTCCACCTCCTATTTCCCCTTTGAGGGAAAATGTATATCTTTACTCAGCTGTGTGAATGTATTTTCCTCTCCATTGACCAAGTCAGATGACAGTGAAATTAAAATGTCACCCATCCTCACCATTTCTTTTTCCTTATTTGTGGCGCCAATTATGTGAGTTTTCCCCAGCCTTCCTCTCCCTTTTCTCTCTCTAGTGTATTCCTTTTCCTGTCCTTTCTCTTTCTTCTTTTAAGATTATCAAAACAGAACAGAACTACCGCCCTTTCCTTATGTCCAATGATGATAATGGGTTTCAGGGGACACACATGTATTATCTCCTAAAATCAGGAGGCACATGGTGTATTCTCATTTAGTTCCTTATCATTACTCACTTATGTTTGCCCTTTTATGTTTCTCATGACTCCTTTATATTTCAAAGGTTCCATGTTCTATCAGCTCTGGTCTTTTCATCAGGAATGCTTGGAAGTTTTCTATTTCATTAACGGCCATTTTTTGCCCTGTAAGATTTTTTACATAGTTTTGCTGTGTTGTTATTCTTAGTTGTAAGCCTATATGTTTTTGCCTCCCTGTCACCATAATAGCTCATTATGGCATTTTTGTTTTGTTTTGTTTTGCCTATTCTTCATGCTTACTTCTTGACTTCAGACTTTATGTTAAGGCTTGGCTCTGTGCATTTGTAGAGAGAATGTTTCTGCTGAGCTTGTGTTCTCTTGAGTCATGTTGCTGCTGGTCCCTGGCAGCATTGTGTTATTCCAGGATCTCAGAGAATCTTAAATTGGGGCCTTCAAGCTCTCATTGCTCCAATAAAGTATCCAATCCAGGGTGAAGTCTGATCATTTGCCTTCTGGTCTTTGCTTTGCAAGTTCCTGACTTTTAGGTCTGAACAACCTGTGAGCTTTTTCCTGGTTGAAATTCCAGTACACTGTCACTGGATTCGGCAGCTGTTGGCTACCTGTAAATCTCTGCAGGTCCAGATACCTGCTTCTTAATCCTCACTAGTTTTCCCACACTGCTTTCCCCTGGTTCCCCTGTCTCACTGTTCCTTTTTAATCTCCATTGCTAGTGCTTGATCTGTGTCGTGACCACTGATCTTGGATGTCCCAGGAGGCTCTGTCCTGAGCTTTCTTCTCCTTTCTCCCTCATCTGTTTCCCTTGGTGATCTCATCAGCTCTCATGGATTTAACTACCTCTATGCAGATGACTCATAGATATAGATTTAGGCATAGCTACAGATTGATATTTATCTGTGTAAGTATCTTTTATACTGAACTCTCTTCCATGAACTCTGTGGTTCATCAGCACTGGCCTGGTTGCAGGTCTTCACATTACATGCCATTTCCTCTCTCTGTGCCTGTTCACTATCTGTCCCTTGTGCTTGGAATGCTTTGACGACCCCTGCCACCCAATCACTACCTCTTAGTTTTTCTAACTTCCTTCAAATCCTATCTTCTGCAAGAGGTCTTTCCCACCCCCACCCCCATCTGCTGATGCCATCCTGCTGAGTCACTGTCATCTACTCTATATATGTATCTTTTATATATCTAGTTATTTATATCTTGTCTCCTTTGTTAGAATGTAAGCTCCTTGAGGGCAAAGATTGTGATTTTTGCCTTTATATTCCCAGCGCTTGGCACATAGTAATAACTTTAATAAATATTTATTGACTTGATTTAGCTCTGGAATCAGAGGATCTGAGTGCAAATTTTGCCCCTGGTGCTTAATATCCAGGTGACCTTGAGAAGTCATTTAATTTCCTGAGCCTCCATTTTCTTGTCTGTAAAATGAGAGGGTTGGACTATATAGCCTTGAATGCCCCTTCTAGTTCTAGAGTAGCACAATAGATTGAGTGACAAAAAGAATGTCTCATTCAAAGTAGCTACAAAATGCATAAAATATATGGGAGTTAATTTACCAAAAATCACATATAAGTACAATTCAGGGCACGTAAATACAATTACATAACACTTTTAAAGGAAATAACATTGCTCATGGTTGGAGTATGTCAATATATTTAAAATAATGATACTACTTAAATTAACTTACAAATTTAGTGCTATGCTAATCAAGTTACCAATGGGATAATTCATAGAGCTAGATAAATTACTAACAATATTTACTAAGAGGAAACAAAAGTTCTAAGATTCTCAAAAGGAAAATTGGAAAAGAAGGTGAATAGTACTTCCAAACCTTATTATATTATAAGACAATAGTAATATCAAAACTATTTGACCTAAGTTAAAAGAGAAGAACACACTACAAGGAAGACTCAGACCCAGTCAAACTGAAGAACCTCTCAGTGCCAGATAAACTTGAAATTATATGTTATTTGTGGATGGACTCCCTATTTTGGTAAGAATTGCTTGGAAAAGTAGTTTGGCAAAAATTAATTTTAGACCAAAAACTAACACCATACATAAGAAGCTCAAAATGGATATGTGCCCTGAGTATAAACAGTCACACCATAAAAAATTGTGAAGGAAATAATAACAGGTACTTTTATAGTTATGATTAGGGGGAGAATTACTAACAAAACAAAGGACACAGTCCCTGTAAAAGATAAAATAGCCTATTTTGATTTCATGAAAGTGAAAAGTTTCTGTACAAGTATAAAATCAGCACAGCTAGCATAAGAATGAAAGCTGTTAAGTAAGAAAAAAATCTTTACATCAGATATTTCTGATAAGAGTCTGATATACAAGAAACATAGGGAACTAACACAAATATACTTTTCTGAAGTGTGTGCTTGACCATGTCACCTCCACACATCCAGTTAATGTTTGGTGTCTCCCTAGTACTTAGGATAAAATATAACTTCTGTTTAGTATTTAAAACTGTTCCTAAACTGAACATCTCTAGTCCTTTTACACATTTCTCTCTTTCACCTACTTTTTGTTCTAGCCAAACTGTCCTTTTTGCCACATGATATTCTGTCTCTTCTTTCCATGCATTGCACTGGCTATTCCCCATGTGTGGAATGCTCTATAAAATTCAGCTCAAATATCATCTTCTACAGTGAAGCCTTTCCTGTTTCCCCATTAGTATTCCCTTCTTAAAACTACCTACTGTTTTCTTTTTTGTATAATGTATATGTTTATGTTTCACTTTTGTCTTTGTATCCCCATCACTTAGCTCAATAAATGCTTGTGATTGATTTTGTTTCCTCTTGTGTTTGATTTTTTTTTTCTATTCTGCTCATTGTTTTTTTTAATTTTGCCTCAAGTACTCTGACCCTAAAATCATTCTAGTTTCTTATTTTATGAGTTTTATTTCTTCTTTTTCTTGTTCCATAATGTCTGGGGAGTTCATAAGATTTTGTTTTCATGAGGGCAATATTGATTCATTTTTCTTCATGTTGCAATATTTGTTCAATGTTCTTTGTTTTCTTTCTGAAGTTTTACTTAATTCTTCCCTCCGGTTATATGATCCTCTCCCTGGGTTTATCTTCATATAATCTGATTTTTATACTAGCCTTTTCTCTTATATTAACTGTCACTCATTCACATTTGTCCTCTTCCCTTTGCTCTGTTGCATAAGCCTCTGAGGGAGAACTGTTGCACAGTTTTAGTCTCTCATGTTGAGAGATAGAGGGATCAGCCAGGCCCAAGCCATTGCCCAAAGTAATTTGAAGGAACAGAGGAGTCCCCACTTCTCCCTGCATTTTCAGTCTGTTTCCCTCAAATATAATAGGAATGTTTTCCTATTTCCCTGTTTCCCTATCCTTCAAAACCGCTCCAGATGGTTTCTAACTTAATACTGAAATGCTGATTGCATAGGGTGGTGTGCAAGACCTTGCCATATAAATTAAACATTCAAATCTTCATCTTGTGTCTGGGTCCCAACCCGGCTAGGGGAGGGGAGAAGTGGGAAATGGTTTCCTCAAGTCTAATCTTTGTTGCCATCTAGCTTATGTCTCTGAGCGTCATGCATGTCTTCTGTTCTGCTCAAGTCAGTCTACTTTTCCATTCTCTCTTTCACTCTTTCTTTGTCTTTGTCTCTCTCTTTCTGTCTCTGTCTCTTGAAAGGGCTGAATAAAATACACATGTGTCACTTCTTGGAGAGTTGGTGGGATGTGTGTTCATGCCGAAGCACTGCCATGGGTATTCCCTACTAGGACTTGAACTATAAGCCTACAGACTTGCTTGTGGTCATGGTAATGGGTTCCAGGAGCAGGGCACATTGAATAAAACCTCTATTAAAATTATTCCATGTTAATTCATGAAGTTTTACCTTGTATCGAGGTTGTCTTCCTTTTTTATGTATTCAACTCTAATTGGTCCATATCTGGAATATAATTGCTTTATTGTGAAGTTTGGGGATTGGAAAAGATTATAGAAAATAGCTTTTCTTTAATTTTGCTGGAGTGATCTTCTGTGGTGTTTTAAAAATGGGTTTACATTATAAATTGTTGTTTGCTTTAGCTGCTGTGTTTATCCATGTAGCAAGGAGAGCAAGGATTTGGTATGTATAATGATACCTGAGCTCTTTTGGCCTTCTAATTGTGGTAACTGCATTACAGTGGTTAACAATATTAAATTAACAATATCGATATCTTTTCCTATTTCCATTTCCCATTTTTGACACAGATGGATCACCTGAATAAGTCAGCTGTAACAATTATATGTGGTGACATCTTCTTACATTCATTCTTCTGACTGGAGACTGACTGTTGCTCTTACCAAGTAGTAGAGTGATTGAGCCAGACAACTCACTCTCATAGGAATCCCATATGAGTTAGCAGTCTTTTCCTGTTTGTTAAAATGTAGTCAGTTACTTGTTTGGTAATGTTCAGTGTTTACCTTGCCCAGATTGTCCCAACTCTTGAGCCTGGAGAGATATTCATGACACATAGATGTAGAACCCTGCTATACTTACTGTCTGTAACTTTTGGTCTTTTCCATTTCTTAAACATAAACTGTATTTTCCAATATTTTTTTCCATCCTTCTCTGTGCCCATATTTGGATTTATGTTGCCTAGTAGTAAAGTATTCAAAAGAAGCACCTTGTCAAATTGTACGTGGATTTTCTTTATGTCTCCATTCTCTGCAGCAGATTTTCAAGCTCAAGTTGCAATTATCTTCATAGTGGCTTTTTTATTAGTACTCATTATAAGCACTGCAAGACAAAATGACTAAGGGTTACTTGAAGCGATGTTTATTGCCTTTGGGTGCAAGATCTGCCAGCTCTTTTGTTTGCTTCTTCAAGGAGAACCTGTGAGCCTTCCTTCCATTTAGCTGCAATTTCCTTTTGTCCTTTGGTGTCATAACATGTAGTATCAGTGTAGTTACTTCTGATAGTATACCTAATAGCATGTTGATCACTAGATAGTGCATTCAGAATAACTCTGAATCTGAGCACCCTCTATTAAATATTGAACTACTGAATGCTGTAAATAAAATGTAAATGCTTCCAATTTTAATTTTTGTGAGGTAAAGCACTCAGATACATAATGTGGTATAGTGGGTAGAGGGCTGGCCTTGAAGTAGGAAGGTCTTGGTTTTAGTCCTGCTTCTGACATGTTAGTAGGTGTGACCTTGGACAAATCACGTAATGTCTCAGTAACTGTAGCCAACTCTCTAAGATCATTGTTTATAGACAAATTGTCAGTCCTTATTACTGTAGGGTTTTTCCTACTTGATGTGTTCCCTGTGCTGATGAAATCACATGTCAAACCAGTTTTTAAAAAAGTAATTTGAATTAAACAACTTATCTGAAAATTTTCCTTCAAGCTCAGCTATAATAGTTGGAATCTTTGGAGTCTTTCAAATTTCTGAGATCCTTAAGACATGCCAGTGGTTTTACCATTGATTACAGCATTTACATTTTTAAAAGGATATAAAAGTTCTAGACCCTGATTGAGGTATACATCATAATAGATCAGTAAACACTTATTTAATTTTTCATATGTGAGAATCAGTTAATAAGCATTTGTTCAGAGCTGACTACACGTCCAGCATTGTGTTAAGTACTGTGGCTACAAAGACAAAAACATGGAATCTATTCTCAAGGATTTCACTCTCTAATAAACAACATGAGACTACTTAACGGACATACAAGATATATACAGTACAAATAGAAGGTAATTTAAAGGAGAAGGCACTGGTGGATTTGGGAATAAGGAGAGACCAGGAAAGTCTTTTTGCAAAAGGTAGTATTTAAGATATCTTGAAGGAGACCACGAAGACAGGAGGAGGAAGTGAGGAGGGAGAGCATTTTAGGTGTGGGAGTCAAGAGATGGAGGGTCAAGTGTGAGGAGCAGCAAGTAGGCCGATGTAGCTTGATTATGGGGTATATCGAGAAGAATAAAGTATATGTTATTATTGTTGTTGTTGTTGTTATTATACTGGAAAGGTAAGAAGGAGTTAGCTTATGAAGGTCTTCAAAAGCCAAACATCTTTGAGATGGTAGGGAGCCACTGGAGATCACTAAGTGGAAGAGGTGATGGAATCAAACCTGTTCTTTAGGAAAATCACTTTGGTAGATGAATCAAGGATAGATGGTAGTGGGAAGAGACTTGAGGCAGAGAGAACAATTAGAAGGCTGTTGTGGTGATCTAGGCAAGAGTTGATAAGGGACTCAACTAGGGTTGTGTCTGTGTAAGTAGAGAGAGAGGGATCTAGATGAAAGATGATGTGCATGTACAATGTGTGGGAGGGAAGTGAATGAGGAGTCAAGGATGACGCCAGGGTTGGAAGCCTATGTAACTGGTGCACTAGACAGTAATAGGAAAGTTAGGAGAAAGGGGAGGTTTGGGAGGAAATATGAATTCTATTTTGGATATGTTGAATTTGACGTGCCTTCAGGACACATCTAGTTTGAGATGTTCAAAAGACATTCGATGATGCGGTTCTAAAGTTAAGGAGAGGGATTGGAGCTGGATCTATAGATCTGGGAATCACATCCTAAGGGATGGTAACTGAACCTTTGTCTGGGAAGAGCCTTGGGGGAAACCCATGATTAGTGAGCATGATCTGGATGAAGATTCAACAGAAAAGGAGCAGTCAGAGGGTACCGAGCAAGAGTGGTGTCAAGAAAACCTAGTAAGGAGAGAGTATCCAGAAGTAGTCAACAGTGCCAAATACTACAAATAGGTTAATAAAGGTGAAGATTGAGAAAAGGCCATTAGATCTGACAATTAAGACATTGGTGACTTTGGAGAGAGCAATTTCAGGTGAGTGAGGTGGTAAGAGGGCAGTTTGTGGAGGGCTTAAAATGTTAGGAAGTGGAGGAACCTAGTGTAGACAGATTTTTAAAGGAGTGCAACCAAGAAAGGGAGGACAGATACAGTATGGTAGCTAGCAGGGATGATCAGATCAAGTAAAGGTTTCTTAAGGATGGGAGAGATAGTGGTGTGTTTGTAGACATCAGGGAACTGATAGGGAGAAGTTGAAGATTAGAAGTGGGAATGATAAATGGGCCAGTCTGCTGGTGCAGAAGGGAAGGAATGAGATATAGGGTGCATTTTGAGGGCTATGCCTTGGCAAGGAGAAGGGACAGCTCTTTGTATGAGACAAGGGTGAAGGATGAGATGGTGGAGGAAGATGTCTGAATGATGTGAAATGAAGAAGAGAGGGAAAAACGGAGCTCTTGTCAAATGACCTCTGTTTTTGGTGAAGTGCAAAATTAGGTCCTCGGGTGAGTGGGGAGTGGAGAAAGGGGAGGGAGGGAACAAGCATCACTAAGCACCAGAAACTTCTCAGTGCTTTGCGTGCAAGGGAGAGCATTGCTGTGTAGAGACTTGAGAATAGATGAAAATGTTTAGAAGAGCCACCGGTGAGAATAGCAAATTCAGTAGCGAAGTTGAGAGATGAAGTAATAGAGGTTAGTGGAACCTCAGGAGTCATAGGACTAAGGTTCAGATCCCAGCGCTACTACTGTTACTACCTTTGTGGCATATCAGAAATCATTTAACCTTTCTGGTCTCCTCAGTTGTTTTTTTTTTTACATCTGTAAAAGTAGATTAAACCAGAAAATAGTAATAATAGCTAACATTTTTATAGCATCTTAAGGTTTTGCAAAGCCCCTTACATATGTTATCTCATTTAATTTTCACAATAGTTCTGTGAAGCAGATACTATCCTTATTTTACAAATGGGGAAACTGAGGCTGGGACTCAAATCACTTTAAGTGACTTTCCTTGTTCTTCAGTCATTTCAGTCATATCTGACTCCTTGTGACCTCACTTGAAATTTTCTTGGCAAAGATGCTGGAGTAGTTTGCTGTTTCCTTCTCCAGCTCGTTTTATAAATGCTCAGAGTCACACAAGTCGTTAGTGCCTGAAACCAAATTTGAACCAAGATTTTTCTGACTCTAGGTCTGGCATTCCAGGTAATGCACCACCTAGCTGTATATGACTTGCTCATGGTCACACAATTAATGTCTGAGATAGGCTTTGGACTTGTGGTCAGAAAGTCCTCAGTCTGAGACAGGATTTGGACTTAGGACTTTCTGACTGCAAGTCCAAAGCTCTGTTCCACATAGATGTTTCAAAAGTATCTCTTAGATAGCCTTTCTCCTTCTTATGATTTGAGCATATTAAAGAGCTTCTTAGGTGGTTGTCAAATTTTGAATTAATAGCAAAAACCCAAAATATCTGAACTAACTTCAGCTGTAATGTCATTAGTTAATTTTGTTAATCAGGACCTACTGTTTCATAGTTCTGATGTATATTCCATATTGCCAGGTTAGTGACTTTCTCTTTCTTCAAACCAGTATGTTTAATTAAAAAGTGTATTTTTAAAATTATTGTGTTTTTTAATTTAAAGTGACATTTGAAGATAAAAAACGGGAAAACTTTGAACGAGGCAATCTGGAACTTGAAAAGAGAAGACAGGCTCTATTAGAACAGCAGCGTAAAGAGCAGGAGCGCCTGGCACAGCTCGAACGGGCCGAGCAGGAAAGGAAAGAGCGAGAACGTCAGGAACAGGAGCGAAAAAGGCAGGTAGAGCTGGAAAAACAATTGGAAAAACAGCGGGAACTGGAACGTCAGAGGGAAGAAGAGAGGAGGAAAGAAATTGAAAGACGTGAGGTAAGTGACTATTGAATTGCTCATCAATGTTGCGTGGCTTGTGTAGATGAAATAAAATTTAAAGTCATCGTGTATTTCACCTATTAAAAAAATCCCAAATGATTCTGATTCTTCTCTTGACACCAGCTTCTGGAGTTATGAAGCCAATTTTTTCCCCTTGTTTTCATAGTATTTTGGTACTTTGAAGATAAATTATTTCATTCACTGATAGTGAATGGTACCCCTTAATATCTTTGTAGGTGGTTTTCTGCCATAACCAAAAAGAATTCATTACCTCGTTAATTTTCCAGTGATCAGCTTCTCTGAATATAGTTTATATTGGTCCATGAATGACTGCCTGCAACCAGGGCCATATTCTGATTAGGTTAGGAGGACTTCCCATAGCTTGTACTTCACAGGTATAGCACCTGTGAACCTAGAATCATTTCCACACTATGATGAGGCAGCAGAGTAGGATTTATTTATGCATACATGCGTACATACATACATTTATACATATACATACACATACATATAAAATAAGTATGTATCTTTGTCCTTTCCTAAAATATGGCAGTGATACTTTGAGTAGGGAAGGAGACAAGCATTATTAAGCACCTACTATGTGCTAGGTGCTGTGCTAATCCTTTCATATTATCTCATTTGATCTAGTCCAGTGATACACTGTGTTATCAGAGAAGCAACTTAAGATTGGAGAAGCTCATTTCTAGACAGGGTTGGTCATCAGGTAATTAATATATTGGAACTAACAACCCATAAAAGATCTAGGAAGACTTAAAATGTGTCAGTGAAAGTAGTATCTGCAGTGATAAAATTATAGTTTAGTAGATATCGTGTGGATGTACATATGTTGTAATCCTACATACATATTGTCATACATAAACAATAAATGATGGTTCTTAGCTTTCAAGTTTCAAGTTCCTTTCCTGAGAGTAAATACAGGATATTTCCATGTGGATTTGCCCTGTGGAAAGAATTGCTGAATTTTGAGTGAGAGAGGTTTTTTACCACTTCTTACCTCCTTCACTTAATTTCTCGGGGACTCAGTTTCCTTTTCTGCCAAATGAAAAGGTTGGACTAGATGTCCCTTCTAGCTCTAAATCTGTGATGATGATATCTCAGCCAATATCAAATAGTCTTGAAAGTTTGGTGAAAAGGTAAAGTTTTAGTTAAGAATAATTTTGGTTAAGGGACTCTTTCAAACTTGTAATGAATTTAGTTTTTTCCCTTACTGTCAACTACATCAGGAAGAAAAAATGTTGTCTTTGCTTAGTATCAAATATATAAAATGTATGAAGACTTTATATCTTACTGGGGCCTAAGCAAAATATGATGCCAGTAACCTCTAATTGTATGCAAATGTAGCTTTATTTGATATTCTTTATATGTTTCATTTCCTTATAATGGAAAAATAATGTATATTCAATATTCAAAAGAGAAATGCCATTTTTTTCTTGCTGTACTACATCTTTATGCATTTTCTACATGGTCACAAAATTTGTATATGACATTTTCGCCAAATTTGTATACTTGGCTAAAAATGACTTCAACTCTGAAAATGGAGTTTGTATCATGAAATAACATCATAGGAAACAAAACAAATCTCTCTTTTTCTCCCTTGTTTCCCTCTTCTTCTTTCTTTCCCTTTTTCTTCTTTTCTTCTCTATCCCTCCTTTTTATACTCTTCTTCCTTTGTCTCTCTCACTTCACCCCTTCCATTCTCTCCCTCTCTCCCATTCTTTCCCTCTACCTCTCTGTTTCTGTTTCTGTCTGGCTTTCTGTTTCTGTGTCTCTTTCTCCCTCCCTACTTACTTTTTTCTGCAATGTAGGCTGCAAAAAGAGAACTTGAAAGACAACGACAGCTTGAGTGGGAACGGAATCGGCGGCAAGAACTGTTGAATCAAAGAAACAAAGAGCAAGAAGACATAGTTGTTCTGAAGGCAAAGAAAAAGACTTTGGAATTTGAATTAGAAGCTCTAGTAAGTGACATTCTGTCATGCTTTGGTAATTGCTCTGAGATGTAGCCCTAAAACTGGTAGCAGAATTTGTGTTGGTCAGTCATGTGCTGCTTTAATCACCAAATATTTATTGACTTAGCACTGAGAAGCTTATATTCTGCTGGGGAGATGTGTTATGTTCATAGATAAGTACATATAGAATGTATGTGAAATAAATACAAAGTGATTTAGAAGATGAATGTGATAACAACTGGGTGCATTAGGAAGAACTTCTTGAAGTAGGTGCTGCTTGCTCAGCTTGAAGGAAGCTAGGGATTCCAAAAGGTGGAGATCAGGAGGGAGAGCGTTCTAAGGACGGGGGATAGTCTGGGCAGAGGCATGGAAGGCCAAGCCTGGGGAACCTTAACCAGATCACTTTTGTTTGGAGTGTGGATTGCACTGTGGGAAAGCTATCTGTAATCAGTAACTGAGCTATTTTTTCTTGTATTATTTTCTAGAATCTTTAGATTTTAATATTTTTGTTTCATGATCATTAAACTTCTAGAAACTTGAAATGCCTTATTATTATAATTCTGTCTTGCTATGTCTTTTGTTGAAGAATGATAAAAAACATCAACTGGAAGGAAAACTTCAAGATATCAGGTGTCGATTAGCCATGCAAAGGCAAGAAATTGAAAGCACAAACAAATCCAGAGAACTTAGAATTGCTGAAATCACCCACCTACAGCAACAATTACAGGTGAGCAAATCTGCCTACTTAGAAACTGAATTTTATGACTTTTCATTCAATATCTGGCCCCCTCTGACCACTGAATACTTTATTTTTCAGAACCAGTCACGGTGAGTAAATGTTGTGGTCCAGCAGACATCAAATTCATATAGCTGATGCCTTACATTTCATCTTAAAGGACCTCAGTTATTTGTAGCCTGGAATATAGGCTAAATCAATAAATACTTGGTGGCCAGTTGATTGATTTTATCAGCTATATAATATGGTTAAATAGATATAGATGTAGCATTTTCACAGCTCATAGTAATTTATAATCTAGGACACTGATAACATGATATCCAGGTAATAATCAAATGATCAAATCAAATGTAATAATATATGTAAACTACTTTATAAACCTTAAAGTGTTAAATAAATGTCAGCTATTTTGCTATTATAATCCTAATTGAAATATAAGTAGGACATCTAAAAGAAATACTGGATCTATTTCCTCCACTACTTCACTATATTACGAGACAACCATAACTTTGCTCCATTTAGATATGGTCATAAAGTATGATCTCCTCTAGTGCTATTTAAATTGATAGTACCCCACCATCGTAGTGAGTCCTTATTCTGACCCCACATACTCAGTTTAGGATCCTCTAGTAGAGAAGGAAGAGAGCCAGTGTTCTCTTGCGTTCTCTCTGTGATTTGGCAGGATGAGGTTAGTATTCATTAGTGCTACCCCCCCCCCCCCAACCTTTCCTTATTTCTTTGATTCAGGGTTCGCATCAATCTCATGTTTAAAGCAAGGCAGTCATATAATGTACTTCAGGTTTCCTGTCTTTGAGCATATCCTTATTCAGATTGAGATACACCTTTGGTGGCATGGCCAGTGCAGTACGCTTTAATCTGCCACTTTGTATGTTATTCATACTTTGCTTGCTAGCAAATGTTTTACTCTTGTTCCAACAGACCTAGGAAATCTCCTGTACTTCTGTCGTCAAGACAATAACTAAATGGTTGGAATATACATGGAGATGAAGTGTTCAGGGTAATGAAGATGTTATCTGGAAGCTAGAATCCCAGAGAAAAAGGGCTTGAAGAACTTCTTTCAATAGCACTTGGAAATTCAAAACAAGAATTCACTAGCTAAAGTATTCTGGCTGACTTGATATCCTGTGGTTTAACATAAGGAAAGGCCTTCTTAAACTGAAAAGCTTCCTATGGATATGGCAATAAATAGGTATATTGCCATGATCTGTTTCAATAAAGCATTGCTTAAAAATTAGGACTTAAGAGTAAATTCCTAAATGAGTTATCTGTACCCATACCTTTAATTTAAAAAGCAGTTAGAAATTCTTTTTAATTTTAAATGTGTAAGTACTTGGAGTTACCAGACTGAGTGTCAGAACACCCCAATATTTATCTTGGACCAGTCCTGTAATTACTCAGTGTCCAGCATCTGTAAAATGGAGCCAATGCCTTTATTATAAGGATTTATGGAAGAAGTCATTGCTAATAATAACAAGTTTCTTGCAAGACCTATCTTAAAAGGTACTTTTTAGAAGAATACAAGTATTTATCTAAAAGTTGAGAGGTCTTTTTTTTTTTATCAGTCTTATCTTATGGCAGAGTTTCAAGAGGTGACTTTTTAAAATGCATAGTTTTTTAAAGCATAATCACTTGTTAACATATAATTCCCAAATCAGTCTTCAGGAAAATAGAATTAGGTTTTACAGTCGTTTCCTTATCCATTCTTATGAATCTATATGGCCCACAATAGAACAAGCAGAAGGTTTAGATGTGTCTGAATAGAAAGACTTTTTCATTATCATACTAATTTGAATGAAACTCCAAATCAAGACAAATCAATCAAAATATGAAATTATGTTGTTTCATCTTTGTCTTGAATATGTATGATGGAGAAAAGTGTTCACTGTATTTTATTTTAATTTTATTTTTTGTTCCAAATTTTCTCCCTCTCATTTGCCTCTTGTACCCATTGAGAGGGCACGAAAAACAAAACCTGTTGCAAATATGTATAGTGAAGAAAAACATTCTCACATTAGATAAATCCAAAAAGAAAATAAGTATCAATCTGTACTTTTAGTTCATCATCTCTCTATCAGAAGTGGGTAGCATGTCTCATCATAGTCCTGGATTTGTGACTACCAAGAGTTGCCAAGTCTTTCAAAGTTGTTTATCTTTTTAATATCGTTATATAAATTATTTTTTCCTGATTCTGTTCATTTCACTTTGCATCAGTTCATTCTCAAACCATCCTCTTCATCATTTCTTATACCACAATAATATTTCATCACCTTCATATGCCATAACATGTACAGCCTCCCCTCAAGTTTCCAATTCTTTACTATCACGTAACAGCCAGGATAAATATTTTTGTGTACTTATAAATCCTTTTCCTCTTTGATCTTCTTGGGCCCTCCCAGCAGTATCATTAGATCAAAGGGTAGGCACAGCTTAATAATTTTTAACATAGTTCTGAATTGCTTTCCAGAACATCTGGATCTGTTCACCAACATTTGTCATTTCCCTCTTTTGTCATCTTTCTCAATCTGATTGGTATGAGTTGATACTACATAGCTGTTTTAGTTTGCATTTCTCTAGTTATTAGTGCTTTAGAACATTTTTTCATATGGTTATTGATAGCCTGGATTTCCTCCTCTGGAAACTGTCTATCCTTTGACTATAAGTTTGGGAATGGCCCTTAGTCTTCTAAATTTGACTCAGATTCCTATATATCCCAGAAATTAGACCATTTTCAGAGAAAGTTGCTACAAAGATTCCCCCTTCCCAGTTTCTTTTATCTCTTCTAATTTTTATCACATTGGTTTTGTTTGAAAAAAATCTTTTAACACTTTATTTCACCAAAATTTCCCATTTTACCTTTTGTATCCCATTCTGTCTCTTGTTTGATCATTAACTCTTCCCTTATCCCTAGATCTGACAGGTAATTTCTTCCATAATGTTCTGATTTGCTTTTGATGTTACCTTTTATATTAAATTATGTACCCATTTGGAGCTTACCTGGTATGCAGTATGAGACACGGGTCTATAATTTCTGCCAGATTGCTTTCTTGTTTCCAAAAAAGGTTTTGTCAGATATTGAGTTTTTGGCCCAATTGCCAGGATATTTGGGTTTATCAGGCAATGGATTATTGTGTGTGTTTGCTTGTTTATCAGGCAATGGATTATTGTGTGTGTTTGCTTCTGTATATTGCGTTTCTAATTTCTTCTACTGATCATCTCTTTATTTCTTATCCAGTACCAAATTATTTTAATGATTATAGTTTGGCAGTATAGTTTGAGATATGATATTGCTAGGCCTCTTTCCTTCTCACTTTTTTTCTCATTAATTCTCTTGATATTCTTGACTTTTTATTCCTTGAGATGAATTTTTTTTCCTTAATTCTGTAAAGTAATTTGATGGTAGTTTGGTTGCTTTGACACTGAATAAGTAAATTAATTTAAGTTTTATTGTCAATTTCATTATATTGGCTCTGCCTACTCATGAGCAATTAATATTCCTCAAGTTATTTAGGTGTCTTTATTTGTGTAAAAAGTGTTTTGTAATTGTATTCATGTAGTTTCTCTATGTATCTTGGCAGGTGGACTCCCAAGTATTTTATGTGTGTATAGTTCTTTTGATTATAATATATCCTACTGGATTTTATTGGTAATACATTGAAATGCTGATGATTTGTATGGGTTTATTTTATATCTCGCAACTTTGCTGAAATTGTTGATAGTTTCAGTTAGTTTTTTAATGGATTTCATGCTGTTCTTTGTAACATCATCCAGAAAAAGTTATAGTTTTGTTTCCTCCTTGACCGTTCTTCAATTTTTTACCTTATTGCTACAGCCAGCATTTCTAGTACTGGATTGAATAGTAATGGTGTTAATGGACATCCTTGCTTTACCCTTGATCTTATTGGAAAGGCTTGTGGTATAGCTCCATTGCATTTAGATAGCTATTATTTACCATTTCAAAGAAAAACACTTTTTATTCTTATGCTTTCTAGTGCTTTTAACAGGAATAAATTTATTTTGCCAAAGTTTTTTTCCTGCATGTATTGAAGGAATCATATGATCTTTTTTGTTATCAATATGGTTAGTTATGTTTATAATTTCACTAACAGTGAAACTAAATAGTGAAAGCCCTGCAAACCTGGTAGAAGTGGAGCCTGGTGTGATCTTTGTGATATATTATTATAGTGTCCTTGCTAACATTTTATTTAAAATGTTTGCATCAATATCCATTGGTCTATAGTGTTTTTTTTCCTCTGTTTTGACTCTCTGGTTTAGGTATCAAGATTATATTTGTGTGATAGAATTTTGTAAGGCCCCCTTTTTACTTATTTTTAAAAATAATTTACGTATTGAAACTAATTGCTTTAAATTTTTTGTTTTTGGATTTTTTTTGGGGGGGGCAATTGGGGTTAAGTGACTTGCCCAGGGTCACATGGCTAATAAGTGTCAAGTGTTTGATCTGAGGCTGGATTTGAACTCAGGTCCTCCTGACTTCAAGGCTGGTGCTCTATCCACTGCACCACCTAGCTGCTCTGAAACCAATTATTCTTTAAATGTTTAGACTTGAATCCACCTGATCCTGGTTTTTTCCCCCTCTTTGGGAGTTCATTTATGACTTGTTCAATTTCTTTTTCTAACACAGGATTATTTAAGTGTTCAGTTTCCTTTTCTGTTAACCTGGGTAATTTATATTTTTGCAAATATTCATCCATTTCATTTAGATTGTTAATTGTAGTTGGGTGAAATAGCTCCTAATATTGCTTTCATTTCATGTTCTTTGGCTGTGAATTCACTCTTCTCAGTTTTGATGCGATAATTTGTTCTTTCCTTTGAAATATGGTGTCTAGGTTCTGGGGGGGTTTTTTGGGTCATACCTCCCAGTTAGTCCAATGATTCTTAAATTTTTTTCTCCTCAGTCTATTTTCCAGCTCAGTTGTTTTGATGAGACATTTCACATTTTCTATTTTTTTATTTTTTTTTTACTTTATTATTTTTTGATGTCTATGAAGTCAGCCAATTCCAATTTTCAGTGAGTTCTGATGGCCTCTTTCATTTTTTGTACGCTGAGAATACTCCTCATCACATAACATTCTAAACTGCCTTGGGCTAGAAAAATGACTACTGTGACTTTTTTTTGGTTTTCCTGATCAGAATTCATCTGCTTGGTGCCTTTGCTAGATTTTTATGGGGTGCTAGGTTGTATTGCTTCTTCTTACTTATCATCTTAACATCTAAGACAGTAGCATTGTTCTAGAGTTTTTTCTTTTTTCCTCAGAGAGATAAAGAGAGAGAGAGAGAGAGAGAGAGAGAGAGAGAGAGAGAGAGAGAGAGAGAGAGAGATTGATTCTTACTTTCACACATTAGTATTTTTCTGCAAGTTACTTGATGGTTTAGAAAGACCAAATTAATTTTAGTTGACCTTATTTTGAAATGGATATGCATCATAAAATATCTAGGCAACTTTCTAGAATTGGCAGTTGAAGAAATACCAAGAAACCAACATGATTTTCTTGAAGATCTATCTATATTCCTTGTGTCTTGATATTTCCAGCAATTGCATAGCTTTAATCAGAAAAAGGATCTGAAAATGATTCACATAGAATGCCTTTTAAAGTGCCTTTATTTTATGTGGAAATTGCATATGAAAATAAATCAGCTTTATTCAGAGGCAATTATTCTAGATCTCCAGTAAGAAGAAAATTGGGTTCAAATCCTACCTCTGACATGTAATAGCTCTGTGACCATGTATGTCACTTAATCTCTTTTACCCTTGATTTTTTAATGTGTTAAATGGGCCTGAAAAACTTCTATTACCTACCTTACCTCTTTTACCTCACAGGTTTGTTTTTTATAGGAATAAAATGAAATTATGTCTCTAAAAGCTCTTTTCAAACCTTAAATGTCCAGTATTGTTATTGTTATTATGACTATTATATACATATTAATATGAGTTTCCTCCATTGTTATATTTTTCCTTACCTGCTGATGAACACATAGTTAGGAAATTTAGGGGTGATGACTATTTTTTAATTTTCCACTAGTGACTATCTCTTGACAAATGCCCATTGTGCAAGTATATTATCATTATTTAAAAATTGGCACTATCCTATATCTAAAAACTGACACCAGTCTATTCAACTGGGCAAATTTGCCTATATGACTTGACACAGAATATTTTGTTTACAAAGGCTTGTTAAAGTATACTTTCTTAACCTCATGACTATCCCCAAAACCCCAGGATGTATGGTAGTCATGCAAATGTTTGAACCTGCATCTAAATAAAATATTACCATGCTTTAGTACACACAAATTCAGAATTAGAGACTGTAAGGAAAGACCATGTCTTTAAAAATCATGTTTAAAACCTTAAAAGTCAGCAACATGATTTCAGTAGGACGTTATTCTTAGTAATCATGGATTTGAAAAGCTTTGAGAGTGTTGACTGGCTTTTAGCCAAAGATTAGTCTTCATTTAGAGTAGGGGTTCTTAACCATTTTTGTCATAAATCTCTTGGGCAATTTGGTGAATCCTCTGGACTCCTTCTCTTAATAATGTCTTTAAGTGCATAGAATTAAATACATAGAATTGTAAAGGAAAACAATTATGTTGAAATAAATGTATTTTTTCCCCCATCCAACTTCACAAACTCTCTGAAATTTATAGTTAAGAACCCTTGATTTAGAGGCAGGAAAGATGGGTAGAAATTTTACTTACCTTTCTATAGGAACAAGAATTGATTAAATATGAAACTTTTTATAATTTGAACAGAAAATAGTACCTCTCAGTGACTTTGAACTTTTGTCTTGTTTTCTGTATTGTTTGGAAATCACAGCGGATACTTAATAGCACAAATTAGAGTTCTAAATATGTTGTATATCAGGTTGCGCAAAAAGTTACCATTAAATTTACTTGATACACATAGGCACTTAATCAATCAATAGGAAATGTTTTCCTTCAATCACAAAAAAGTTGGCTGGAATTTAAATTGTATGTTTTTGTGATTATGTCAAAACCTTATCTCCACTCTATTTGGGCAAAAAAAAATAGTGGTGTTGGACATTTTGACATAGTTGTTGGACATAGTTGATAAAAAGAACATTCTTTGATTTGTTTTCTAACTACAGAACATTGAAAGACCTAAGATTGTCTGATTAAATATAAACATTTTGCTTCAGTTATTGAACCAACTTACAAAAAGATGCAATATACTTTAATGTGCACATTCCATCCTGCTGAATTATTGAAATCATTAATTCAGCTTTCTTTCAGTTGTTACTTGATGGGAGTTAAAGGTATTGACTACCATTAAAGCAGAAGTTAATAAATGCAACTTCAGAGAAGCCACAAGCAGGAACCTCTCTGACTCAAGGTCAATTCTGTTTCAACAATGAGGATTAATCTCAGAAAGTACACTTAGGTTATATTTCCTATCTGAATAGCTGAGTTTATGAGGACAGTCTCCAAAATAGGGAAAACTGTCTTTTATGCCTTGCCTGGTAATTGACATGGTAATTTTTCTTGCCCCATTATTTCATTGTTTTTTTTTTTCCCTAGGAATCTCAGCAAATGCTTGGAAGGCTGATTCCTGAAAAACAGTTACTCAATGACCAATTAAAACAAGTTCAGCAAAACAGTTTGCACAGTAGGTGTTTTGTTTTAAAAGTTTTCATTCATCCTAATTGGCCAGCATTTTTTGAAATGTCAAAAAAAGACATTAAGAATTATTTATTTTACTGATTATTATCTTGGGTTTTGTTCAATTCACTTTTTTTTAAAACAGGAGATTCACTTCTTACACTTAAAAGAGCCTTAGAAGCAAAAGAGCTTGCTCGTCAGCAGCTGAGAGACCAGCTGGATGAGGTTGAGAAAGAAACTAGATCAAAGCTACAGGAGATTGACATTTTCAATAATCAGCTAAAGGTAATTGTTATGTGTTTGTATATGTGTGCGCTTCCTTTTTCTGATTTATCTGATATTTGCTTTGTGTTTTAATCCTGGGCAGTAAAATTAATTAACCTGATTTGTCAACTTTTGCAAAAGCCTTAAAAGTTTATAGAGAAGGGAGAAGTACAAATTCCATTTTTTTCCCCCTATTGGAAAGGATGTGGAGGAAAAGAGAAGGGGGGGAGGGAGAGAGAGATAGAGAGATACCGTGAGAGAGAGAGAGAGAGAGAGAGAGAGAGAGAGAGAGAGAGAGAGAGAGAGAGAGAGAGAGAGAGACAGACAGACAGAGAGATACCGTGAGAGAAAGAGACAGAGAGACAGAGAGAAAGAGGGAGAGGGAAGGAGAGAGAGAGACAGATGGAGAGGGAAAGGGAGAATGGGGAGGGAGGGAAAGACAGAAGGAGAAGACAGGAGGGGAATGAGGAAGAGGAGGAGGGGGTGAAAAAGAAGAGTGGAGTGGAGAGGAGAAAGAGAGATTTGAAGATTCCCCTGCATTTTAAAGTGGGACTGATTGAGTAGTCTTAAGTAAAGTATGAATCAGTAATCTCAATTTGATTCTGACACATTTTAAGAATTATCCACCTCTGTCTTTTAGTGCCCATATCATGTTGACTTTTCACAAGCAACTTGAATTCCCCCAGTTAGTGTTTTTAAAATGCCATTGTAAAGTGGCTTTGTTTTCTCTTCTTTACCAAGATTTTTTTCTGCTACATCATAATTTCATGACAGTTTCTGAGTGTAGGTCTTTGTTTTGTTGTTTGGCATGTGGTCATTGCTTGTTTCTTTGTGGTACAAATGCTGTGCGGTTTGTTATATTTGCACTTCAAGGGAAAGCAGACTCTACTAAAGACTGATGAAAGCAATAGTGATTTAAAAACAGCCTCTTTCTGATATTCTCCTTCAATTCAATTATTTTAAGTCACTTTAAGAATACTAATTGGTTTTATATTGCCAATTTTGCAATATAGTCTTAATTGATTTCCTATCAAGAAGGAAGTAGAGCTTATGATTTTAAATATAACTTAAATCTAACTGGAGGTATTACCACAAATATTTCTATTCTTTTAAATAACTCAAATCTTAGATTTTTTCACGATCATATTTCAAAGCTTTCATACTTGATTCAGACACCAAATAAGTCAGCAGCAAATAACTATCTTTCTGTTTTATGAGACAAACCTTATATGCTTTTTAATTTGTCCTTCATATTCTTTCAATTTTGCAATTCTCAGTCAAAGCCTGCACAGATATCTGACTTTGAGGCCTAGTGTGACCCTTCAAAAACATTTACATACTTTCTGAACGGCACAGATCCAAACGAATAGACTTTAAGGGAATGTATTTCTTTCCCGTCTTTATGTGAAAGATTCCATGTATACAGGTACAGTCTATGACTATACATATAATATTTATGTAAATGCTGTGAAAAAAAAACTGACCTCAGAGCCAGGAAGACCTGAGTTCAAATTCCACTTCTGACTCTGACTGTCTTTGTAACCTTTGGTAAGTTACTTTAACCTCTTATTGCTCTAGGCAGTTCTCTAAGACCCTGAGTTTCAGAGAAGGTGTTGACCTACATTGACTGAGGGAATTTCCTTAACTGGGATTTTCTTTTGTCACTGAAATCACATATCCTAGAGATATGACTACAACTTTACCATCTCCCTAAAAATAAGCAACGCATAATTCTAGCCCTAAATCTCATTGTGACTTTCACTTGTTCCTTAAAGTTAAATAAGAAGATATTTCTTTGAGAGCTGAGTGTATTTTAATAGTCTAGTAAAGAAAGTGGCCAACTTCTTAAAAACATGAAAATAAAGTTTTATACTGTTGCTTGGGTTATCTGGAGGCATAACTCAATAAAAGGAAGGTGCAAACAAAGAAATGATGTCCCTGTGGGCTCTTGTAGAAACATATTTAGAAAAAACTAGGGATTAAATTGATATGGAGATTGAGCTAGCTGCCTTAACCCTTCTATCACCCCTCCTGTTAGCACTCAACTCTTATATGGAGATAATCCATTCTTTATATGAAGGGAATTGATATTGATTTCAGTGTGAAACTGTCGTGTATATCAACTAAGGTTGATCTCAAGTTTTTTTTTTACCAGAGCTTTTTATATTATACACCCACTTTTTAGATAAAATTAATGTTTTCTCAATAAAAGCAATCTAGCTTCCCCCCATATTCTTTTTGTCTTCAATACTTGACTAAAGCTATGATCTCATTAATATGAGTATTCACTCCAAGATTGTAACCCATCCACATCTCATTCTCACACATCCTATGTTGTCTTGTATCTCTCCAGTGTCTTTGGGTGATCCATGACTTTAATTCTTTGGAGATTTGGTATTTCATGACTTGCAGCCATGCCGCAGCACTAGAAAAATATTGATGTTTTAAAAAGATGAGTGTGTGTCTCAGCAAGAAACTCAGGATCATTAAAAGACTAGGTAATTTCTTAAAGGCAATCCTGACTGCTCTCCAATTCCTATTTAATTTGGGACCCAACTTGTTTTCTGTCCAGTGTCTGTCAAAATGTATATGCCAGTTCTAGGGGTTTGCCATTCCTTTGGATGTTATAATCTGAACATGAGACTTTCTTCATCTACTTGGTTTTTCCATCATGGACAGTTAAGCCAAGTTATTTTTTAGTGATTATAGATTTCATTTAGTAAGTTCTACAGTGTTTCAGGGTTGATATAGTTAACACAAGGTTATGTGCAAACAGGAATATCTGCAAGGCCCTGACCATCAACAGGGAATCTCTCTTCTATTTGAACTCTGTGCTGTCATCTTCCATGATAGTGGCAAACACATTTGCTGAGCATCTATCTACCTGTTTTATGCCTTTATTATTTATAATAATAATAAAAGAGTTATCAAGTGAAACTATCTTTGCTGTTATACAATTGCACGGGAGACACCTTGTTGGAGAAGCACCTTTAAGGCAGTATTCTGTGTTACTGAATCTAATATGGGTTTTTTAAAGTAACCAAATAATATGCATAGTCGGATATTGTATTCTTTACTCCTTTCAGTCAACCAAGATGTGGTCTGCTATAGAATATCTTCTGCCAAAGCCTGTCTGCCCTTTTCAAAACTTCATCAAAGCTTGCCTTCAGTGCCTTTTTAGGTTGTTTTTATATTATGTAGATATGGGAAAGTAGGTATGTCAGTCAGTAGTTATTGATACTTTTCTCATTCACTTTTTTTGGGGGAGAGGTAATAATGAGGGTCTGTGATTTTTTTCCCCCTAAGCATTTGATATTTTCCTTTCAGATACCTTAAGATATTCATCAGAGGTCAGCAAACTTTTAGTTTTGTCACCTCCAGTATACACCATCTCTGTGTACACTTGGTTTACGTGTGTTCTTCCTGTCTTTGTTTCATTAGTGCCATTTTTACTTCCTTGGGCAGTACATTGAGGACTATGATGCTTTAGGGTCCTAGGGTGATGGCTGCACTATTACTGATGGAGGAAAAAGGGGTTTATTATAGAAGTCTTGACAGATCTTTTCCATTTTTTCATCTGTTCTCTTTCTTCCTTCTAATGCCATCCTTAAATGTCTTTGGGAAGATTTTGCTTAGTTGGTTCTCTCGCCAGGCTTTCTGTAAATTTGTTTTTCTCTCCATTGAATCTAGCCATTTTATAGTATGTATCAATAATAGCCAACTATAAACTCATCTAGCACCTTCAGGTTTGCAATATACTTTACGTGTATTATCTCATTTGATCCACACAACAACCCTATGAGGTAGGTGCTATTCTTATCCCCGTTTTATTGATGGGATTTGCCTATGATCACACAGACAGTATTCAAATTTAAGTCTTCCTGACTCCAAGTGCAGAGCTCTGTCCACTGTGCCACCTATCACCTTTATGAAGTCATTCTATTCACAATGATATTTTTTCTCCATAAAATTTTACAAATTTGTGTGTGTGTGTGTGTGTGTGTGTGTGTGTGTGTATTCTAAACTGGTATTGCCCTTACTTTCAGTAACTTACTGCTTTGGTCAGGGGTGGGGAGGGGAGAGGAATTCTTAAGCTTTTGCTGGTCCAGAACAGTTTCTAGGTTTCTTTGCTTTTCTCATTGTGATGACTGATTTATATCAATGAAATTTCCTTGAGAAGAAAATATGATAATTGTTTTTATATCTGTTCTTTTATCCATTTCCCATTTGGTGCCATAGAAAGCTCATTTAAATCATTTAGGTTGGAATATCTCCCAACTGATGGCCATAGTTCACCTCAATTTTTAATATTTCTTCTAATGTCAGTGTTGATTTTTATCTCTGCTCTAATGAATTGGTGGTCTGACTATACACAAACATCTGATTCGGAAATGACCCTCATTAGTAATCAGCCATTTCCTATTGGAAATGACCCTCATTCATAATCAGCCATTTTCTATCTGTTTCTATCTGTTAAAATATAATTAAGGTCAATTTTTGCAATGCTATTTGGTACTTTTCTTACTCATTGCTTTCTGTATCTCTTCTCAAAGTATTTGTGATGAATGTTTGTGAGGCTTATATATATTGTACTAGCCTTTGGTCTTTCATTTCTTACTCCTGAATCATGTTTCCTGACATATGTTTTGCCCTTTACTCACCTTTACATTGAAGTCACTGAATAGTAAAGCATAATTGATTTAACTCAGGAAGCCACATCAAGTTCTTCATAGAATTTCTCTACCTTATCTTCTGCAATAGATGTTGACTCATGAGCCGGGCTTTTCTTCCTGGTGATCTTTTTGCAAATGTTTATCATTAGCACTGCAATACAAAATGATCAATATCCCATGAAATGATGTTTAAAGTTGCCTTAGGTTGCAAAATAAAGCTCATTCTTCCAACTCCTTTATTTGCACCTCTAAGGAGAATCTTTGATCTTTTCTTATAGTGAGAATTTAAAGAGTGTTATGATTTAGTTTCTCTAGTAATATTTTCATTTGAGTAATATTTGGTCACTGACAGAGTTCTTGTGTTTGGAGTTTAAGACAATCTAAAACCTATGTTATTCTCAATACGTCTGTGCATGCATGCTTCCACCCTTCTCTTACCATTGTGTCACCATCACTGTAAAAGTAGAAGGGGATTCAGAGTTCTGAAGCCCATTGTATAGTTTTGTTTGATGGGTTGCCATGGCCAAAATTTATCAACAGTTAGTTGACCAATTGATGATTATCCTCTCTGTATTTAATTATTCTAAACATCTGGAAGCAGGCATAATTGGTTATTGAAACTATTTGCCCTGTCTAAACCTTTAACTTAAATCATTCATTTTTAAGTTTCCTCAATAGAAACTTCTGTATCATGGATACAGCGTTTATAAATTGTAACTGCACCACTAGGGTACACTGTCTGTTGTGCTTTGGCGCCTTTGGAGCACTTTGTATGATATGGTTACTAATTACTCGTCCTTATTATTCCTGCAAGTACTCAATGAGATCCTCAGCATTCTTACCTCAACATTTCAAGGATCTGTACTGTCAGGTGTCAGGATAATCTTTCCACTGGTGCCAAAACAAGCCTTCTGTGCCTCAGGAGTAGACTGTCCTCAGAAAGACCAGACAGCCAACCCTCTGTAGGTGGATGGCCAGACTTAGCCAGGCCAGTCCTTGCCATCAGCTCTGGCCCCTCTCACCACGCCCATACCCACAGCTCTTGTAGTTTTACAGATATGAAAAGTGAGGGATGGAGATAGTAAGTGATATGGCCAGCATCACCTCCATTAATCCACCAAGATTTTTATTAAGTCCCAAGTGTGTGCCAGGTGAATGTCATTGTTTATGGAAAGTTATCCTTAGACTTAGAAACAACTGGTTTGAAGTCCCATTTCTGACACATGCTGGTTGTTGAACAAGACCATCACACAGTGCTATAGGCAGCCCTCTAAAGCTCTCAGTTGCAGAACAGTTGCTAGTCTGAATTGACTGAAGTTTTTATCACTTTGTTCTTCAGTCATGTCTAATTCTTCATGACCCCATTTGGGGTTTTCTTGGCAAAGATGCTGAGTGGTTTGCCATTTCCTTCTCCAGATCATTTTATAGATGAGGAACTGAGGCAAACAGGGTTAAGTGACTTGCCCAGGGTCACACAGCTAGTAAATGTCTCAGACCAAGTTTGAACTCAGGTCCTCCTGACTCCAGGTCCAGCACTCTATCAACTGTACCACCTAGCTGCCCCAGTTTTATCACTAGTAGTTCGCTATACCAGTGAATCCACAGGTCCAAACCATGTGCCAAGAAATACTAGGTGCTAATATTAGAAATAAAAATAGAATAGCCACTGCCCCCAAGTTGGTTACATTCAGCTCAGGTGGGCAAAATTCTGTACATAGATAGGTAAATATAAAATATGTTTAAAATAAATGCAAAGTATTTGGAGCAAGTGAATTACTAACTATTGGGGAAATCATGGAGGCCCTTTATATGAGGTAGCCTATATTGAAGTGAACCTTATTGGAAGCAAAGGATTCTAAGAGGCAGAGGTGGGGAGGGAAAACATTCCAAGCATGAGATGTGCAAGAACACAAAGAGAGGAGGTGAAATGTCATGTATGGAGACCAGGAGGTAGGGCCACTTTGGCTGAAAATATAATCTGCCTAGAAGGATAGACTGGAGCCAGATTGTAAAAGTTCTGAAATGTCAAATAAAGGAGTTTGTGTTTGAGGTTTTTGGAGCAGGGATGTGACATGGTTATAGTTGGGCTTTGGGAATATAATTTTGTCAGCTAGGTGATGGATTAATTGAAAAGGAGAGGCTATCTTCAGGAATACTGGTAAAGACCATTATGATAGTCTAGGTAAGAGGTACCAAGGTCCTGAACTCTGGTGGTAATGGCATGAATGGAAAGTATGGTACATATATTGAAGAAGTAAGATCCAAAAGATTTGATAACTGATTAGAAAATGTTAGGATGGGGTGAGTGAGACTGAAGAGTCAAGGATAGATTGGTTTCAAGGGCTGTTGCTGGGTCCAAAAGGGGCTTTGCAGAATAATTAGATGAGCCAGTCATTGCCAAAAGCAAGAGGCCCTTTTATTTGGTGTGTTTAAGGGAGAGTTTAAAACGGAAGTCCATATGGATTCACTAGAGACCCTGAGGGGAATAGGATGCAGCACCAAAAAAAGGGGAGATTATTTGGGCAGCCCTGTAGTCCCTTCACATCAGGACCAGAACTAACATCCCAATCTAGGACAGCTATTCAATCCACTTAACCCTCTAACACTGAGTTTGGTATTATTAATACTTTCAAAGTAGGACTAGGAAGGGGATAGTGAAGGGATACAACCAGCCTGGTCCCCAGGGAGTCCAGAGTACGATGGTTTTCAAGCCATGGCAGGGAGAAAGCATATACGATGCTGTAGGATTTCTGGGTCTGTGTTCAAGATAGGTTGCTCAGCTCAAGGGTTACGATTGCTCCAGGATCAAGGTAGCCTAGGTGTTTAAAGAGAGGGGAGTGGTCCTGCTCAGACAGATCTGATTGGTTTCACACCCTTGAGGTCACAGGCAGGAAGATACCAATCAGCTAGGAAACTGGAAGCTTCCAGCTTGGAATGTTCCAAGTGTAGAAGTTTCCAGATATTGGGGTCCCCCCAAAAAGGCAAAGTATGAAAAGAGGGTGTACCAAATGGGCAAATGAGATAATATTTGTAAAGCACTTAGCACATAGTAAATGCTATATAAATACTAGATACTATTATTGCTATTGTTGTAGGAAGAGCCATGGCTAGACAGAGTGCTTTTGAACAGGCAAAGACCAGACTAAAAAACCAACAGTCTGGGTTTGCCCATATGCAACTGTAGCATTATAGGGACAACCATTTACAGCTGGGGATGCAGGACATACAGGCCTTCTTCACTAATAGAACAAAGTGAAGTATGGATAGAACTGGATTCACAGAACAAAAACAGAACAGTAAGCAATATCCACAGTTAGGAAGAAGAATTCTTCTCATTGAAGCATTGCAGAGGGTCCCACATATAACTCAGTTTTCTTAATTGAATATTGTTGCGAGTCAGAATTAAATTTTAGTTAAAGTGTCCTACTTGTCACTTTTATTTTTTTGGAGATACTGGAAAATATCAAGAAATTCTTTGTCATTGCCAGGTCTTATATATTTAGCAATAACAATTTCTTGGTTTTATGGTTATATTACTATATTACTATAACTGCTCACCAGTTATAGTAATATTAATTATTTATGGCTTTATTATAGTTTCAACATTAATATTATTTTTAATTTTATTTTTCTCTCAATTACATGTAAAATTTTTAACATTTGTTTTTAAAAAATGTTTGAGTCCCATATTCTCTTCTTCCTTCCCCTCCCCCCCTTGAGAAGGCAAGCAATTTGATATTGATTATACATATGCAGTCATGCAAAACATTTCCATATTAATCATGTTGCAAAAAAAAAAATCACAGACCAAAAAAAAAAAAGGGATAATAAAGAAAGTTTAAAAAGGAATGCTTCAATCTGCATTCAGACTCTATCAGTTCTTTCTTTGGAGGTGAATAGCATTTTTCATTATAAGTCCTTTGGAATTGTCTTGGATCATTGTATTGCTGACAGTAGCTAAGTCATTCACAGTCAATCATTATACAGTATTGCTGTTACTGAGTACAGTGTTCTCCTGGCTCTGCCCATTTCACTTTGCATCAGTTCATGTAAGTCTTCCCTGGTTTTTCCAAAAGCATCTTGCTCCTCATTTCTCATAGCACAGTAGTATTCCATCATAACCATAAACCACAACTTGTTTAGCCATTCTCCAGTGATGGGCATCCCCTCATATTAATATTTTTATTATTAATAATATCTGAGTATGTATATTATTCTTAATCATAATGATTGACATTTAGATAGCTATTTAAATTCATTATATGTATATTATCTGAGCTTTACAACAACTCTGTGAGATAGGTATTGCAGGTATTATTATCCACATTTTACAGATGAAGAGACTGAGATTTAAAGGAGTTAAAAATGTCCTGTTCAGTGGTCACAGGGCTAATAAGTTATCAGAGGCAGATTCAAAAACTCCTAAGTTCAGCAGTCTATTCACCATACCATGCTTTCTCTCATTAGTAATTCAGATTACACTTGTCAATATGTTGAGGATCTGTGATTTATTTCCATGGCACATGGAGCCTATTTACAATCTAGTTGATAAATCTTATCAGATTTATCTTTTAAAGAGTTTCACAAGTCTCAAGAGGTTAAGCAGCTTGCCTGTGGTCCAGCTAGTGTAGTCCAGAGGCAGGACTCAAGCCTAGCTCTTCTTGACTCCAAGTCCAGTGCTCTACCCACTATCCCAGTTGGCCTCTCATTAGCAATTCCGATTGTAGTTGTTCCCAATGTTAAAGTACTATGCTAAAAAAGCATTAGCAACTATTCAGTCTCTGCTCATAATTAATCTCATAGAATATATTTGCCATATCCAAAGCCCTCTTGCTGGAGAGGCAGGGGAGTGGGAAGGAGGGAAGCCGTATACTAAGCACTAATTTTATAATGAGCATTTTAATTTCTTTAAACATAGGGTAGTTTTTAAAAAGGGGCAGAGAGAAACTATCATATAATGAGTAAAATGTTTAATTGAACCAAAATGTTAAGTAATTTCACATAGCTTTTACATGAGTTGGAATTATGTAAAACCTGGACAGTTTATTTAATAAAAACTTTTTGCATAAATCATTTATTCATTATAAGGTATAATAGTCATATAGGTAGGAACATTTAGGAAGAAATACATAATACTTCCCTATATTTAGTTCATTCAGGTTTTGAGTAGTGTATTTGGCTTCTTAAAAGAAGTTGAGTTAAAGTGAGCAAGTTAAAGATTCCCCACTCCCATTGGTCTTTAAGCAGCCCTTCTTAGATGTTAACTAATCTAGTCAGTTTAGAATCATTCTTTTTGTCAAGATAAGGATGAGTGGAAAATAGCCAAGTATTTATGATTCTGCTGACCTGTGTTCAGCTAGCTCAGAGTTCAGAACCTGGGGAGGGGGGGGCCCTAGATTTTTCGGACTTCTCAGTTACTATTTGGTTCTTGTAGCAAAGGGGACCAGAATCAGAAACTATTACTTGCTTTCATAATAGGCTACATTTCCATCCATTTTGGTACACACTTCTCTTATATGTTGACTAAGTAGCTCTGATTTATGTCTATATATACATATAAATGTGATTTTATGACATATAAAAAAGACCCTAGATATATTTTTCTTTTGAATTTGTTACCTGAGACAAATATTTGAGGAAAGGAGCAAATAAAAACTTTTTTTTGGTGATTTTTTAAAAGAGTATCTTGGGGCAAGTAAGAAAGTTTATGGACTTTTGAGACCTAGGCAGAGATGTTAGAAATTTCCTAATATATTGTCCTCAGTATCTCACTATTGATTCAATCTTTAATACAAATAGCACATTTTAACTTACTTGTGCTGAATACATGAAACATCCAGCCAAAAAAGTTTGACTCAATTCTAATTGATAAATTCTAATTGAATAAATGGCTGAATGAAGGAAGAATTTATTAAGGGCTATGTACTAATGACTGTGCCAGACACTGAGCATACCAATAGAAAAAGTTAACTAGTCCCTTATCTCAAGGTACTCATCCTCTGACTGGGAGACGACACTTTTAAAAGAGAGTTTAGCCTCAGTGTGAATGAAAAGGACCATAGGTCCTCAGGGGACAAGTAAAGGATATATTCTTATATCTGCAGTTTAGATTCCTTACTTTGTCCCCTGACCAGCAACGTTATCTTCATGATTGTCCTACATATGAGTGATACATAGGGATATTGAATGTGTGTGTTTTACTTACATAGTATACAGATTGTAGGGATGAAATCATGGTACTAGCATTATCGAAAGAGTAAGATATTATGTTTATTAGACAATGGAACCAAATGCCCACTTTTGACATGTTTAACAAGTGTTTTAACTGCTTAATTTAGCCTACTGACAGTCTAATGCTTCATTAGTGTATCTTAAGTATAATGCATGGTAGCACAAAACCACAAATTTCCATTTTAAAAACCTGAAAGCATGTCAGTTAAAGAGATCTAGTTATCAAACGAAGCTACGTGTCATGCATTATGTTTACAAGTTCCGTCCTTGTCTGTCTGGTCCTTGTGTACTGGACAAGTCTTAACATGAACACTTGTTGACATTTGAGCATTTCTTTCTTCCAGTCAGTGGCAGTGGAAGAGACAGTGCTGCAGTGCCTGGCAGTTCTCCTGGGCTGTGTCAACCACTTAGACTCCTTTCTAAAGGTCTCCATCCCCTGCTCAGGCAATGCACATCTTTCTCAGACTGAGACTGATTGAACCATCTCCAGCTCTGTGCTTCGGCTTGCCATACACAGATGAGTGCACAGTGTTTAACATAGCATTTAATAAGAAATGCTAAGCCTTCTTTTCAAAAGCTAGTAATGATTATAGGCTCAATTAGTATTGTCTTGCCAAGTAGTATATGTGTTGGTATAAGCCCTGAATTACAAGCTGGACAAGGTACTGTATGATTTAGTTTTGTCTATCTGTATAGCAAACCTTTTAGACAATGACATTTCATTTTAGCAACTGTTTAAAGAAATTCTAAACAGAAAAGAGTTAGTATGAATATACTGTATTCACTAGATATATATATTTATATACATATATATCCATTTAAAAATATAGAAAATGGTAATATTATCAGTTGCTGACATTTATATAATGCTTTAAGGTTTGCAAAGTATTTTTGATCCTCACGGCAACCATAAGGTTGGTGCCACAGGTATTAATTATCTCTATTTTCAAATGAGGAAACTGTACCTCTGGGAGGTCACATGACTTGCCCATATTCATCTAGCCAGTGAATGTTAGAAGTGGGATTCAACTCTGTGTCTCTCTTGATTCCAAATCCAATGCTCTTGTCACACCATCAGGCATATGATAGGGTACCTTATAACAGAGTATGCTATACTAGAATATATTATGGATGCTGTTTATTTCTTCTTACAAATTTGACTTCTCTAGTATACTTTCAGAATTATTAACCGTTGTCTTCCATAGTATTGTTATTAGGAATCCTTGACTTCTTGAAGTCCACATTTTTTGGTTAGTAAAAAGGTGCTGAACATATAAATTAATCTTAGTCTTTGATAATGTCTGTTATGCCTGTTAATATTAAAAAGAGAATGAAAGTTACAGTAAATATGCTTGTTTGCTTAATTAAGGCTTTTATGCTCTTGGTTTCAGACTCTTGAGTTCTTGGCAGGCTCATTCATTTTGAAGGCAGTGAGAGGCAAAATGTTTAGCAACCAAGGGAAAAGAGAAAAGAGTTGGAGAAAGAACCACAGAGCAGAATGAGAAGTCAGGAGAAAAAAAGTGCATGCGAAGGGAAACAATGAAGGAAAGAAAAAACAAGGAAGAGGAAATGCAGACAGCAAGAAAAATCAGTGTGAATTTATATAACTAAGTTTTTTTTCCCTATTTTAAGTACAGTGTATATGTATAGAAGAGCTGTTTTCCCACACTCCTGATTTGTTCAAGAAAAATTTGACATTAAGTAGTTTTTTTCCAAAGTACTTCTTTTTCATAGATTTATGTAGTGAAGTAATAAAATATATTTTGTTCTTGTTCACTGTACTTGTGAAACTTTATGAGGTTATCCAAATGTGGGCAACTATTTAGAAATTACTTTATAAAATTTCTTCCTAGACATTATTTGATTGACAGAAATTATGTATTAGATTCTGTATTGTATTAATAACCTTCTTTAGAGCTATAATTTTTTCAGATTGGTATAGTTTTAAAATATAAAGTAAAAACATTCTCTTTTAAAATTTAATCAGTTAACTGAAGAGACTACTTCATAAGTTTTGGAGTTTTACTCCAATAGTAATCAATCTTTTAAATATTTATTAAGCACTTACTAGCTCCTAATGTGCCAGGCATTTTGCCAAATGCTAAGGATACAAAGACAAAAGTCAAACAGTTCCTGCCCTCAAGGGTCCTACATTCTAAAGGGAGATAATTTGTGCATCTGTTGGTGTATACATACAAAGTGAATGCCAGATGGTCTTAAGGAGTAGGCACTAGCACCCAGGGGACCAGGAAAGGGGTCCCGCAGAATGAAAGAGGAGATAGATCATAGTATATGCAGAACAACAAATAGGCCAGTGTGGCTGGAACAAAGTGAGTGGAGAGCAGTAATATGTAAGGAGACTGGAAGGGAGGGAGAGGAGGGGAACAAATATTTATTAAGCAACTACTGTGTGCCAGTCACTATGCTTTACAAATATTATCTCATTTGACTATAGGTTAGGAAGGGGCCAGATTTGAACGGCTTTAAATGCCAACCAGAGGACTTTGTATTTGACGCTGTAAGTGATGCAGTGCCACTGGAGCATGATTAGACCTGCACTTGAAGAAATTCACTTTGACTTGGGCAAAGCTGTAGGGAGGATGGATTGGAGTGATGGAGAGAGATTATGTAGGGACACAAGTAAGAGGCCATGGCAGTAGTTTAGGCAAGAGGTGATGGGGGCTTGAATAAGGATAGCATCCATGAGTGTAGAGAAGGGAATATATGCAAGACATGTTGGATGAATACAAACAAAAGACTTGGCAACTGATGGGATCTATGGAGTTTGTGACAAAGGAGAGTTGAAGATGCCGCTGTGGTTGTAGACATGGGCGACAGATGGCATGGTGTCCTCAATAGAAATTGGGAATTTGAGAAGTGTGGGCTTGGGGAAGTAGGTTGGGTGGATTGGATGAAAGATAATGAATTGTTTTAGACACATCGATTCTGAGATGCCTACAAGGACATCCAGTTTATCTGGCTAATAGGTAGTTGATAACATAGACCATAGTTCAGGAAAGGGATTAAGAGTGCATACATAGATGTTGGAGTTATCTGCATAGAGATGATAGTTGAAACTGTGGGAGCAAATGGGGTCATCAAGTGAGAGAGTATATAGAAAAAAGAGAAGGGGAGCCAGGACAGAGACTTGGGGTGTACCTGCCTTTATTGAGTGTGGCATGGATGATGATCCAACAAAGGGCACTGAGGCAGAAGGAGGAGAGCATTCAGGAAGGGAGTGTGGTCAGCAGTGTCATACACTGCAGAGAGGTCAAGAAGGATGAGGAGTAAGGAGAGGCCATTAGATCTGGCAATTGAGAAGTCACTGAGAGCTCTAGAGATTACACAAAGTTTAGAAGAGATGATAACTTAAATATGTTTCTTACTAAAATGCCTAGAAATAAATGCATCGACAGGATTCATCTAAAACATTTCCTGTAAGAAATATTTATAAAGTTAGGTATATCTAAATCTACATAGGAGAAGCTTGGTAATGAGCATCAATTTAGTCTTTTTTTACAATATCAGGAGTATTATAGATTTCAGTTCATTAATAGAAAATTATTAATTGGGACAGTTTGTTTTATTTTCATCTTACGCATCAAGCACCTTGTAATAAGGAAAACACCATAGTAAGAGTATACAAAGATGAAGTAAGTCATGATCCTTGACCTCTCAGAATTCGAAGAAAGCAAGTAACCAAAAAAGGTTCCTTAGGGTACAAATGTCCCATCCCCATAACCAGTTTTCAGTATGTTTACACCTAAGTATTTATGCAGTGTTATTTCCCAGAAAGGAAAAACTTTATCATATGATATTATGTTCTTTACACTTTGATTCAGCTGTTGTATCTTCATACTTCTGTTATTATTAAATTTTTCAGACAGACAAAAGTTCAGTCATAAAAATTAAACTATATGAGCCTGTACATTTCAGTTACTGAACAGCTATTGAAAAAGTTATTGAACAATTACTTTAAATTATCTTCAGTTATCTATCAATCAGCACGAATTTATAGAGTACCTGTTAGGTGCCATCTCCTGTGCTAGGCACCAGGGATACAAGGATGGAGAGTGAAACAATCTCTCCACAGTGAGTTTATATTCCAATTGAGGAGACAAGAAGTAAATATGAAATATTTATAGCATTATATAAACTTGGATTTCTTTGTGATGAGGAAAAGCCATACCATCATGAGTATTCAGTTTACAGAGCATTTTAGTTTTGAAATACAGTGGATATATGCTTATTATGATGGGGAAAATTTCTCATAGTTCTTAAGAAAATTGCATTTTGTTATGCTGATTCAGGAGAGAAACATGAAATCAAATGAATGATTTTTTAAAATTAATTTTCATTTTATCTTGCTTAGCTAATGCAAGAGAATTTTGCCCAGTTACCCTACTAATGTTTATCATTCAGCAAAATGCTAGAAATTTTCATGTTAAAATTATTAGAATTTGAGAAGAACAAGTATTTTAGAAATGGAAAGATGCCTTAAGGATGATTCGAGTTCAACCTCTTATTCTCTGGATGATTCATTGAGGTCCAGATGAGTTAAGCGATTTGCTGGAAATTATACTAGTTTGTGACACAGTTTTGACTAAACTCTCTCCTGACATTTCTAGCCTACTATTCATTACACTATCCTGTGCTGCCTCTCCCTATAAAACTTTTATTCTTTTGCTTTAGATGTAGTTTTCTTTCCAGTACTCCAGCTCTGGAGTGGTGTTGAACTCCGAACTGGAAAACACCTTGAAAGATATTTGTGGTTTTAATGAGAACTTGTTCACTAATAATGCTAATATACTTTATTGGAAGATAGTGCTCAATTGGTTGCTCATTGACAACTAATATGTGTTTTATTGTAGAGTAGAAAAGATAGAACCACAAGCATATTTATTGTGATATTGCTTAATAACTTTCTGACCAAAAATTTGTTGTTTTGAAAGAACTTAAATTCCTAGAGAGCACTACAAGAGAGATATTGAGACTTGATTCTCAGTAATCATACATTTATTTGTTCATTCATTCCATTTTTATTTCAGTTAATATAATTTGGAGAGGTAGTATGGGAAATTACATATTGAATTAATAGCTTTGGAAGTTGAAAACTATGTAATCTGGAGAGATTGAAACATTGTAATAAAGTGTGCCTTGGATTCTTTCATCAATGCTCTACTCTCTTCTTGGATAAATAAAGAAATTAATATTGCTCAATTTGTTTGTCACTTTTTTGGATTTAATGAAGATGTCTACATTTGGATGACTTGGCACTGTATTTGTATGTGCATCACTGAAATAGAATTGAAAATAAGTCAAGGATTTTAAATGTGTCACAGAAAGCGAACAGTGTGGCCATATAGGGATAGAACTGTTTTTGTAAGTATCCTGTTGTACTTAAGTAAAAAAGAAACACTAAAATTCTGGCTTTTAACTTGGGCATTCTTATTCCACGTGTTGCAGACTTGACTTTTTAAAGTTATACCTCTAAGTATATGAAGATAATTTTTGCTTATATAAATTATTTAAATCTTTAAAAACTATTTTTCCAATCAATAAACATTTTTTTCTCTCTCCCAACCTTCCCCAGGGCAGGGGGTAGTATATAGACAACCTTTATTAAAAATGTGAGTAGTCAAGCAAACCAAATTTTTGTATTGGCCATGTGGAAAAATATGTCTCATTCTGCATATTTAGCCCATCGCCTCTCTGTCAAAAATAAATAGATGAATGAATAGCATTCTTCATAGTCAGTCCTCTGGAATCATTGATAGAGTTCTTAAGTGTTTCAAAATTGTTAGTTGTTACAATATTGCTCTTATAGTATAAGTTGTTCACCTGATTCTTCTCACTTGACTCTGCATCAGTACATGTAAGTCATTCCAAATTTCTTTGAAACTATCCACTGTATCATTCTTTACAGCATAATAATGTTCCATCACATTCATATACCATAAATTTATTCAGCTATTTTCCAGTTGATAGATTCCCCCTTATTTTTTTGTTCTTTGCCACCACAAAAAACAGCTACTAAAAATATTTTTGCCCATAGAGGACTGATAGAGTATTGAAATCTTAAAACCAGGCAGAGAGCATAACAAAAATTTGGGCACTGTTTATTTGTTCTTTTTTTTTTTAAATTGGTCTTTGGATCTTTGTATCCCTACCATCTACCCCAGTGCCTTGCTCATAGTAGGTACTTAATAAATGCTTGTTGAATTTAATTGAGTTGTAGATTAGTCTCTCTGACACTTTCTGTCTTTGCATTTCACTTTGAATCACGAAGATAATTCTTACAGACATCTGATAGTCCAGAGAACTTAGCTAATCATGTTACATGTGGCCAGGCCATTTTGAGTTAAGCATAGACTTGTGTTTCACTGCCTTTAACGTGAATGTAGATCCTTGGCACTACCTCCATCTTCCTCTTTTTGGATATCTTAGATGTAGCATTTAAAGCTAGTTTGCCTATCAGTAGCAGCAAAGGTCCTTTAATGCAGTTGTTTTCATAGGTAAATACTGGAAAATACAATATGGAAATAAGAAACCTTCAATAAAGATATAGATGTGTTCCTAAGATTTCTATAAGCTTGAAGAACAATTTCCATTGATATAGTAATATTTCAGAGACTTTATATTTATTTCTAATTGAGTCTTAATTGGTGATGGCTCTAGTATCTGAATTTTAACTTTCCTCTGCCTTCTAGCCTAGAGTCAGCTGGTGGTGTAGTGGGCCTGGAGTAAGGATGTCCTGGGTTCAAATGTGGCCTCAGACACTTATAACAGTGTAACCCTTGGCAAGTCATTTAACCTCTGTTTGCCTCAGTTTCCTCAACTGTTAAGAGGGGTTAATGACAGAACCTCCCTTGCTGGGTTGTTGTGAGAATCAAATGAGATATTTGTAAAGTGCTTTGCATAGTGCCTGGCACATAGTAGGTATTATTTAAATCTTATTCCCTTTACCCATTCTGTCTTATCCCTCTGCAATATGATTAATGTTATATAAAAATAAAGACATGAATGCATTAAGACCTCACTAAGTTGAATGCCTTTGTGAAGTAAATAATCCACAAGGCAAATAATTGCTTGATAAAATATTTTGCTAAGTTTATGTTTTATGTTTTTATATATCAGCATTTCTTTCTTTCTTTCTTTCTTTCTTTCTTTCTTTCTTTCTTTCTTTCTTTCTTTTTTCTTTCTTTCTTTCTTTCAGCAAGGCAGTTGGGGTTAAAGTGACTTACCTGGGGTCACACAGCTAGTAAGTTTCAAGTGTCTGAGGTTGGATTTGAACTCAGGTCCTCCTGAATCTAGGGTCGGTGCTCTACCCACTGGGCCACCTTGCTGTCCCCTATCTCAGTATTTCTTAAAGTGGTGGTACACCTATAACAAAGTAACTTAATCTGAAATATTTTTACATATTAAAAGAATTCTGTCATATACATTTTCCCAAGATGAGGTGAGAAGTTTGTAAAAACATTCAGTTTTTAGGTCTTCAGACTTTAATGTCAAAGGAGAAGCAGCATAAAATATGTATTTGTATTTTATTTTAGCTCACATTTATTTGGTTTGACAAGTCTATTTTTGGATTTTGTCATGTGTAATAAAGCTTTTGGCTGAGGTAAAACCAAAAAGAAAATGACATTAGAAAATAAATTAGATACGAGAAAAATCATGATTAGGAAGTTCATAGCATTTTGGTATTTGAGGACCTTAGGTTAAGTGGGCCCAAGCTCAGTGCAGCTAGTAACTGGTAAATCAGGGGCCTGCATCCCAACCCACTGGCTTTTCTCCCTGTAGTACAAGCTCTCATTATGGATTTTAAACCCTGAGAATTTTAAAGACCTCATACTATGGAATATAAACTTTGTATTAAGAAAAAAGAAAGTTCTGAGCACATCCCTTTCTCTTTCATTCAGTACCTCCTAATTGTTCATTAAAGGTAGAGTAGGTCAAGCTTATTTCAGAATTTTAACTTTTAAAGGCATTGGACAGTGGGATTTCAGTATCACTAAAAGTAATTAAATACAAGTTTTAAAAGGCTAGCTTATGATTTACTTTCCTAATATTTTATCCCATTTAGATCAAATCTCATGGGTTAATGTTTTTGTCTAGCCATATATCATCATATCATATATTACGTATGACATGTCATATTGTGTCATATTATTATAGCATATCTCATTTTAAAACTTCCGTAATTCACAAAAGTAATAACAAGTTTAAATATTCTTTCTCAATGTTGCTTTTCATCTACAATGCAGAATTTTGGTAACCAGACACAGGACTGACTTTTAGGTGCAGGCATGTTTGTTTTCATCACATTCTGTCTGCCCTTCTTTTCCCCCTCTCCATCTTTGCTCTATCTTCCCCATTCCCTCTTTAGGAAACCATGTGGCTACAAGTCATGGTATAACACAGTCAAAATTAAAATTAAAAAATTAAAAGTTAAGTTATTAAAAATGAAAGTTGTGAGTTACCAGAGAATAATGAAGAAGGTGCATATTGAAGGGCATTGCCAGGCCAGTGATGAATGCTCATTTCTTCAAAGGAGAAATGGCATAAAGCAATGGTGTCAAATTGAAATAGAGCTATTAAACTATAATTAAGAATCCCTATGGGCTTCATATTGACTTAGAAAACTACATATTAATATCATCTATTTTATTAGATTTTTGTTTTGTTAAATATTTCCCAACTACATTTTAATCTGGTTTGGGCTACACTCATGGGTGTTGTCGGCCACATGCCATCCAAGGACCATGTGTTTAACACGTCTGATAGAAAGGATGCCATCAGACAGGTATATGAGTTGAAAGTGAGATTGGCCAGTCATGTAGCAAGAGTGAGGGAAATGTTGCTAGGAGATCAAAGACAGAGAGTAAGGCCCCCTATACACCAAAATATTCATAGCATTCTTTGTGGTAGTGACAAACTGGGAAAGAAGTAGATTCTTCTGCCCATCATTTGGAGAATGACTAAATAAATTGTGAGACATGAATGTCCTTGCATACTACTGTGCCATAGGAAATGGTCAGTATGAAGAATTTATAGAAGCATGGGAGGACTTATATGAACTAATGTGATATAAATGAAGTAGCCAAAAATCAGAAAACAATATGCTTGATTGCTATAAAAATGTAAATAGGTAGAACCCCCAAAATGAAATGGAAGACACATGCAATAATTACCAGGTGTGATTTTGAAGAAGAGATGAGAAAATATACCCACCTCCCTTCTTTGTAGGTGGTAGGGTGATGTATAGGTGTAGAATCTACACTGTAGAAGACTGAATATACAGACTCAGATACAGACTCAGATAATATTTTGGACATTTTTGCTGATGTCTTCGTCCTGTCCCCGTCCCCCCCCTAGTTTTCTTGAACAAAAAGGTGACTTTCTGTGTAGGTCAGGTGGGAGGGAGTTATTTGGAAATGAAAATTATGGCTAAAAAAAAGAATAAAATTAAAACAAAAAATAATTTTATGGTAAGAAATCACTGGAGATCAGCTGGTGCCACTGGTATCCTCACAAAGAACTAGAGGAAGGCTTCTAACGTAGTGGATGAATCCCCTGTACATGAGTTTTTGGAAGGACAGAAACAAGGGCCAAAGAGGCTAAGAAGGAATGAGTGGGTTGCTATCTATCCTACTGGAAGTAAGGCCCACAATGACAAAATCACAGATCTATCAAGATACTGACATAAGAAAAAGGACAGAAAATTCCCCTAGTCCCATCCCGATTAACATTAGCCTCCTGGAGAAAGTCCCCCGGCCTTTTGTTATCTAACCCAAAAGAGGATCCATGTAGTTATAGGAGTTTCCAGACATGAAGGAAGAGTGTGAGCCATGGCCTGGACAGTAAGGGTAAAATGTTGGGGGAAATTTCAGACTTTGTAGTCTTCATAAATTTCACTATCTCGATGGCCACTTATTCTGCCTGGTTAGATATTCTAAAAGGTTAACCTAGGAATAAATATTTGTAGCTTGTTTTGTAGTGTTGAGGGCTTTCATCTGCTTTGTAAATAATCCAGGTAAAGAAGCAGAGTAGAGGAGTACAAAGAGCACAGAATATGGAGTTAGGAGACTTGACTCTTCCACTTACTATCTGTGTGACTGTGACCAAGTTACTTATCCTCAGATCACAGCCTCTATTTCATGAAATGTAAAATGGGGGTGATAACACCTAAACTTCCTACCTCATAGGGTTATTGTGAGGAAAGCAAATAAATTTTTATCTTATTATTTGTTTTTGTTATTATTACTTGTAGTGTTTCTTTCCATTGGTAAAACTAAGGCGTTTGAAATAGATTAAATCAGAGACTTGATTCGTATTTACATTTTGAGCACCTGAATTGAATGACTTGGGAAACGTTTAATTTTCAGGAGCCTGTCAAGAAAATTACTACTCAAGCTCTTAAGGCTAGTAAATAGATATTAAGTATTGATCATCAAAATATAGATTTTTCTTTTCCATTTTTGAAGCTGGAGTTGGTTTTGTCTTGAGTTGTTGATAACAACACACACCTTCTCTTTAGTTAGGAAGAGTTTTGAGGAAAAGTTTTGAAGAAAACTGAACATATATTTATAAAAAGTAGGATAGGAGGTTATTCTAAAAATACAGCAGGGAGGATTTTGAGAAGAAAAGAGAAGCCAATGCAGTTAAGAAAAGATTCATTTAGCAGGATAAAAAGGATGAATGATGGAAATGGTTTCTGAAGGGACTTATGTGGTATTTTCAGGGCCATTGGTTTGTTTCTTCAAAAGAAATGGTGAGGTCTTCCTTTTTTATATACAGAAATTATTTAACTTGTCCTACCTTTAAGTTGTTCAATTGACATACCTTCTATTAATGCTTTTATGGAATTAGTTTCTTCCAGCAAATAGCAGCAAATAATGTTAGGGGTTGAATAACTCTTTGAAAGTAAAATGTGTTAAAATGCACTAAAAGCTCATAGTTTTCAAGGTTAATTGCTTTTCAAGCCTGATTTGTTCTCCTGTAATCAACCAATCAGTGAATATTTCTTAAGAACCCTTTAGGTGTCTGGCATCGTGCTAGGTGAGGGGGCTACAGATACAAAAATGGAAACTCTCTCCTCAAAGAGAACTTACATTGTAACAGGAGAGACAACAAGTACACATATAAGTATATACCAAATAAATGTAAAGGGAATAAATACGAACAAATAAAAGTAGTTTTGGAGGGAGGGCACTAGCAATTACTTCAACTGCATCTTGAAGGAAGAGAAGGATTCTGTGGATCAGAGATAAAGAGAGAGTGCATTGGAATGGTCAATGCCAAGGTGCAGAAGTGGCAAATGGAGGAACTGAGAGGTCATTTTGTCAGGTTTATGGAAAGAGGAGTGATGTATAATGCAGCTAGAAAGATAGGTTGGGGCCAAGTTGTGAAGAGAGATTTTAAAAAGAGAGGAATTTATATTTGAGTCTAGAGGAAATAGGAAGCCATTGGAGTTTATTGAATAGGGGAATAGAATGATCAGATATGCACTTTTTAAAAAATCACTGGTAGCTATGGAGGGTCGGGAGGATGGACTGAAGTGGAAAGAGACCATGAGGCCAATTAAAAAGTTATTTGAGTGGTGGCTATGTGAATAAGAAGGGGACAAATGCAAGAGGTGTTGTGAAGGTAGAAAGGGCAGGATTTGACAACCAATTGAATACGTGCACTAAAGTAATGAGAAGTTGAAGATAATGTCAAGCTTACAAACATGAGAGATTCAAGGATGGTGGTTCCTGACAGAAATAAGGAAGTTTTGAAGAGGAGCAGATTTGAGGGGAAGGATGAATTCTGTTTAGGCCTTATTGAGTCTGAGATGCCCCTGGAACATCCAGTATGAAATGAGCAATTGGTGATGCAGGGCTGAAGCTCAGAGGAGGTTGGGGCTGGATATATATACATCTGGAAGACATCTTCACAGAGATGATAAATAAATCCATGGGGCCACCAGATGAGAGAGTATTAGGAGAAAGAAGAGAAGAGGGCCAAGTACAGAGCTTTGAGAAACATCATCTGTTGGGGAATATGATACAGATGATGGTCCAGCAAAGTACAATGAGAAGGGGTAGTTTGGGTACTAGGAGAAGCAGGAGAAAGTTATGTCATGAAAATCTAGAGACTAGGAAGTAAGAAAAGAGGCATTTGTATCACACTTACCAGGCACTGTGCTAAGCACTTTTTTATCACAGGTGTCTCATTTGATCTTCATGATAGACCTGAGAGGTAGGTGCTATTCTTATCCTCATTTTACGGTTGAGGAAACTGAGGCAAAGAAAAGGTTATGTGAGTTGGACAGGACACGTAGTTAGAAAGTATTTGAGGCCAGATTTCAACTTGGGTCTTCCTGACTCCAAGGCCCCAGTGTGGTTCTAATCCACTGAACCACCAGCTGGGCTAGAGTATTCAGGGGGAGGGAATGGTTAACAGTGTCAAATACAGATTAAGAAGAATGAGGACTGAGAAAAGACCATCAAATTGACAATTAAGAGCTAATTGGTAATTTTAGAGAGAGCAGTTTCATTTGAAAGTTACACTGGAGAGAATTAAGAGACTGAGAAGAAAGAAGTGGAGGCAACAAAAATATAGACAATTTTTTCCCTAGGAGTTTGGTTGAGAAAGAACAGTAGCTGGACGAGATGGTAGGGTCTGCAGAAGGTTTTTTAAGGATGGAGGAGACTTGGGTATGTTTGAAGGCAATATAGAAGGAATCAGTAGCAAGGGAGAGGTTGAAGATTTGGGGGGGAGTGATTGAGGTTGCCATTTCCTAGAAGACAGGAAGCTATGAGATCAAACGAACATTTAGCTAAGTTGTCCTTGGCAAGCAGGGCCACTTAGTGTATGAGATTGGGGAAGAGGACGAAAGAAGGGGTTTGGAGATGAAGAGAAGGGGTAAGAGGGAGTTCATGGAGAGTGGTCTTAGTTTTCTGAGTATCACAGTAACTAAATAGTGGTCTTAATTTTCTCGTTTAAGCAATTTTTTCAGCTGAGAAAACTAGGATAGGGAGATCAGTGGAATGCTTGAGGAGAGAAGAGGAGGTTAGTAGTAAGTATCTCTGGGGAATGAGAGAGAACTAATTGAGAAGGAAATAAGCGTAAGTACCAATTCTGTTCCTAGGATCTTAGTAAGTACTTTACAAATATTAGCACATTTGATGCTCACATCACTGAGAGGTAGGTGCTATTAAGATTCCCACTTTAAAGGTTAGGGAACCGAGACAGACAGATGTTAAGTGAGTTGCTCAGGGTCTCACAGTTAGTGTCTTGAGCTGCTTTTGAATTCAGGTCTCCCTGACTCCCTGACTCAAAGCCCACATAGCTTTGAGTGTGCTGTACCTATGGGCACCACCCTAGCTGAATAAAAAAGATCACCTTGCTGCAATGAGCCTTGTTGAGAATGGATGACTCTAAGAATAGACCATAAGAATTATAGCCTTCCCCTGTAGGAAACCCTGCATGCTAACAAAACAGTTATAAATGACTCTTACCTTGTATAAATGCTGGTTTGTTTTTTTTGGTCACTTTTAGGAACTAAGAGAAATACATAACAAGCAACAGCTCCAAAAACAAAAGAATTTAGAGGCGGAAAGGTTGAAACAGAAAGAAAAAGAGAGGAAAACAATAGAATTAGAAAAGCAAAAAGAGGAAACCCAAAGGTAAGTTTCTTCTGTTTATTGTGGGCAGTAGTGAAAGGGACTTAATACATTCATTCTTTCTCACCCAGATTTCTCCAAATAGTTCCAGTATTTAAAAAAAAAAGGAAGCCACCTGCTTTAGCTTCTCTGTGAATAAAAGTCTTTGCATGCCCAAATAGCCCACATAGCTTTGAGTTGGTTCCCAGAACTCTCTAGTCCCACTGCTGTGTCGTTGTTGGAATGATAGAAGGGAATGAGAACGGTTGGTTTGCTCCTTTGCATGTGGAGAACCAAAATACGTTTCCAGTTCACAGCTTTTTAATAACAGCGACAATCAGGAGAGCCAAGCCCCCGACAATCAGGAGAGCCAAGCCCGAATCAAAGTGCTGTGATGTGCTTCTCCTCAGTGTTTCTCCAGCAGAACTCACACAGTGTTTTATTCTATCCCTTCTTTTCTTTTTCTTCCTATAGCAAATACAGACTTGAACATGAAAAGAGAAAAATGGCCACCGCTGCTTAGAGTACAAATTACACCCACCCACTTTTTGGCATGTTTATTTTTGTTTGAGTACACTACACAGCCAAGCAAAAGAACTTATTATCCTTTTAAGTGTAGGGAAATCTCAATCAAGTTCATTTTGAACCTTTGAACCTGAAGGAATGCTTAAGGAAAGGCAGCTTGATGGGATTAATCAATCAATTAACATTTATTAAGCACCTACTATATATCAGACACTTTATTTAGCCCTGGGTTCATGCACTGATCAACTCTAAGGTCTCTTCTGACTCTTTTGGATTTCAGTTAGGCACTGGAATGAGAAAAAAAGATTCAAACATTTAGATTAGCTGGTTAGAACAAAAGACGAAGATTGAAGAGATTTCCATTGATCTCCTTGTATTTCAAGAACATAGATTTTTATTAATTCTTATTTCTTATTAATTCTTTTTAACCCAATAAGTCTGAAGTGCGCCCTAAACTTAATATTTCCAAAACCAAACTTTTCTTGTCTCTCGAATCCCCTCTTACTGCCTTTCCTGTTTCTGCTAATGGTATGCATAACCATCCTCTCAGTCATACCTGAGTCTTTCTTTTCCATATGTCTGGCTAATTGCCAGTCATTATCATTTGTTAGAAGGGATTCTTGCTCTTTTGTGGGTAAGTGATCATCTGTGATTTGCTTTGGTAAGTGAGATAGTATATGCGAAGTGCTTTGTAAACCTTCGAATGTTTTATAAATATTATTGTTATTAATATAATGCACTGAGCATAATTAGCGTTCTTGCTTTGGTGGTCAGTGCCATGAACTGGTAGAGGAAACATTTTTGCACTTTTACATGGTAGAGATGGGAGGAGAAGGCTCTGATTTCTTTGCTCTAATTTCTGATGAAGAGATAACTGTTTTACTCAAGACCAACCCCTTGTACATGTAGTTTTTATCCCATTTTCTCCCATTTTTTCTCAGTTAACTGCCCCCTAAATCATCCTGCTCCTCTTTTACTTGTCCTCTGGCTCCATACCTCCTGCCTCCAAAAATGCCTGGATCTCCCCCATTTAAAAAACAAAATAAAACAAAAAAACTTCATTAACACTACCATCTTTCTCCAGCTACCATCTTATATCAGCCAAACTCCTAGAAAAAGATATCTTGAAAAAGATAACTCTCCAAAATTAACAATGATCTGTTTTCCAGATCTGATGGCCTTTTCTCAATCCTCCTCATTCTTGACCTGTCTGCTTCAATGTCTCTTTGACATAGTTGACCACACTCTCTTCCTGGATGCTGTCTGACCACTGAGTTTTCATGACCTGCTCACTCTTAACTATCCTACCACTTGTTGGATTGGTCCCTCTTGATCTTGTTTGATGGTTCATCATCCATATCATGGCCCCTCATTGTAGGTGTTTACCAAGTTTCTGTCCTGGGTCATCTATTCTCTCTGTGTATTTTCTCACTCTATGATCTTATCAGCTCCTTTTGGTTTAATTTAATGGTCTCTATGGAGGTGACTCATGTGTGTATACATATATGTATATAAATATGTACCTATGTGTATAACATTCACATTAATACACACACATACATATACACATATTCAGCCCCATTCTCTCTTGTGATGCCTTCTCACGTATTTCCAACTACCTATTAGATGTTTTGAACTGGATGTCCCAGTGCCATTTCAAACTCAATAGGACTAATGCTATATGTATTATCTTTCCCTTCAAACTTCTCTATTCCTATCAAGAGTTTCCTTTTAGTCACCCAGGTTTGCAACTTTGGTACAATTCTTCATCCTTCACTCTCCCTCACTGTGTATGTTAAGTTTAAGATGTCTGAGGGACATCTAGATGTCGAGTGGACAGCTGGAGATGTAAGCCTTGAGACTGGACTGGATAAATATATCTGAGAATCGTCTGCATAGATGATAATTGACTCTGTGGGAGCTGGTGAGATCATCAAGCAGAGACAGAGAGAGAGACAGAGACAGAGAGAGAGAGAGAGAGAGAGAGAGAGAGAGAGGAGAGAGAGAGAGAGCGCAAGAGAGCGAGAGTCCAAGACGGTGTTTTCAGGGAATTTTGAGAGTTTGCAGATGTGTTCTGGATTAAGCTAAAGCAAAAGGGGTTAAGAAGACTTGGTCAGACAGGTAGGAGGAGAACCATGAGAGAGCCATGTCATAAAAACCTAGAGATAAGAGGGTATTAAGGAGAAATGGGTGATCTACGATGTCAGAAAGGTCCAAAAGAAAGAAGCCTGAGAAAAGGCAAGTAAGAGATTATTGGTAACTTTAGAGAGAGTAGTTTCAGTTAAAGGATGAGGTCAGAATGTAGATTGGAGAGACTTATGAAGACTCAGAGAAAAAGAAGTAGAGGCACCAATTAGAGACAGCATTCGTATGAAATTTCATCATAAAAAGGAGAACTATAGGGTGATAGTGTGAATGGAGGAATCAAGGGGGGGTTTTCTTGATGATGGGGGAAACATGGGTGTGTACATAGACAGTAGGGAAGCAGCCAGTAGACAGAGAGTAGAGATGACAGAGAAAGGCAGTCTGTGGGAGGAGATCATTTGTGTGTAGAGGGGCTTTCCTTGACAAGGAGAAAAACAACCTCTTCGTTTGAAATGGGAGTGAAGGAGGAAATGTTGGTGGAAGGGTGATACAAAGTGAGGAGGAGGTGAAAAGAGGGACATTTTGGTGAATGCCTTAAGGTTTTTTTTTTAATTGACATTTGAGAAAGACAGAAGAGTTTCCTTAGGGTATCTAAATGACCTTAGAAGGTCAGCTACCAGAATGTTGATTGGGTAATAAATATATATTATATTGAATGAACTTTAAAGAAGGAGAGCTAACTGAGTGATGATGGTGGAAGGAGAACCTAGCAGTGTCAGTGAGGAGCAAAGAGTATTCCAGTTCCCCAGTCATGACCAATGAATTAGGAATTTCAATCCATCTTTCACTTAGCTTCCCAAATGCTTTTCCTGAAGTACAGTTCTAACCATATAACCATATCTGTTTCTCAGTAAACTTGTGACTACCTATTGCCTTTAGGATAAACTGCTGTTTAGTTTTCAAGTTGCTTCATAAGCTGACCCCATCCTACCTTTTGAACTTAGAATACTCCCTTTCCCATATTCTTCAGTCCAGCCAAACTAGCCTTTTCTCTGTGCCTCACACACACAGCACTCAACATGCATATCTCCTGTCTCTAGTCTTTGCACCAGGTGTCCTGAATGCCTGGAATGCCCTCTCTCCTCACCTCCATCTGTTAGAATGCCTTGTTTCCTTCAAAGCACAACTCCATGCCACTTTTTATGTGAAATGTGTCTTGATTCCTTTCAGCTATTAGGGCCCTCCACCCCCAGCCCCCCCCCAAATTCCTCTTGTATTTATATGTGCCAGTTGATATACGTGTCATCTTCTTGAGAGCAGATGGTGTTTAATTTTTGTCTTTTTGTCCCCAGAGCTTGGCCCAAAGAAGGTTTTTAACCTCTTTGGTTGATTGATATATTGCCTAGTTCTTCATTTTTCTTTTACCTATCATACAAATGAAGTTTTACACTTAAAAAGTTCCTACACTTAACTTAAAAACTTAAAAAAAATTTACTTTGAAAAAAGATTTCATATATTATTGAGTTCTTTAATTCCATTTATATACTGTACTTAGTATAGAAAGGGTTAAGCTTTCTCTCCTGCAAGTTATATTTGAGGTGAGAAGTTAACAAAGGGAACCAGTGCATAAAGACCATAATATGTATTATTACAAGGCCACGTATTGTATACCATGCTCATTATTTACTAAATTCCAATGAGGGCAATTAAAATAAATTATGTAATAGATTGGAAATTATGCCATTTTGTAGGTTAATACCACAATTTAAATTTGCTACTTTTCAAACATATTCAGAATTAGGCTATTATATTTTGGTTCTCCTTATGGTAATTTTTTTTCAGCAATTCAAGTATAGTAAATGCTAAGGGAGAAGCTATAGAGGGACTAGAGTATGTTTAATCGTTTAGGGAATAAGTTATGGAACGGTTTTCTTTTTATTGCACACATATGGTAGTTTTCTCACACAGTAAGAAATTTATGATGTGGGAGAAAAATAAGTTCAGATCTAAGTTTCAGTAACCATCTTGATTTTCTACTCCCCGAAGTTAACTGAGTGAGGATACTTTGTATATGTAAGTCAGTTGGAAAAGAAAATGCTAATCAAATTCAATAAAACTACTAGTTAATAGCATCTGGTAACCAACTGATAGTTTTCAAAATAAACATCTTGCTGATTTGGTTTTGTTGCTCAGACTGGTGTGTGTGTGTGTGTGTGTGTGTGTGTGTGTGTGTGTGTGTGTGTTTATAGATGCAGTTCAAGACCCCTGAAGACATGTGTTTGCCTGAGTGAAAAATTCAGTTGTCTGCTCATTGACTTGTTAAAGCAAAATTATATTTATAATTATATTTGTAATAAAAATTACAAAAATTATGTGCATACAAATTTTACAATTAAATACCACATTGTGAAATATATTTTTCTCTCAGTCATTAGAATGCCTCTCTAGGTTAGTTGGTTTGTCCTTATTTGTAAAAAATAAGGAAATTGGACAAGTTCTCTAATTATCAGGTGCTCCAGGGGAATATAAAACAATGTCAGTAGAAATATAATCCAAAGGCCTTGTATCTGTGCCTTTGTATTTCTCAAGAAATAACTTATTGGGGCCAGCTAGGTGGTACAGTGGTTGTATCTTTGGCTTTGGAGTCAGGAGGACCTGAGTTCAAATTTGGCCTCAGACACTTGACGCTTACTAGCTGTGTGACCCTGAGCAAGTTACTTAACCCCAACTGCCTCACCAAAAATCAGATTAAACAAACAAACAAACAAACTAATAAATCGAAATCTTGTTGTTATTGAATGTGCCATTGGCCAAGCTTTAATTTGAGAACTATCAGTAATAATAATAGCTATAACTTATATTGTACTTTAAGGTTTATAAAACCCATTATGTCATCTCATTTGATCTCTGAGGTAGGTACTGTTGGTTTGATTCCATTTTTTTTTGAGGAAGAAACTGAGGCTCAAAGAAATTAAGATAAATTTTTGCTCATGTTAAATGTCAGAGGTAGTATTGGAGCTGAGTTCTCTCCTTTGATACCAAATCCAGAATTTTGTCAGTCCCCACACTACCTCTTATTAAGTGAGGCTCATTTAATTTCTGATTTTAAAAAATAATTATTGGCAGACGTTCACAAGATAAGCAGTGGCTTGACCGAGTTCAACAGGATGAAGACTATCAACGGCCAAAAAAACTCCATGATGAAGAGAAGCTAAGGGAAGAACCGGTCAAGAAAAAAGATGGTGAGGAAAAAGGCAAACAGGAAATGAAAGATAAGCTGAATAAGCTTTTTCAACAACACCAGGAACCAGCTAAGCCCACTCTTCAGACACCCAGCTCATCTACAGGTATGGGAGGAAAGAGTGTAGATGAAATAGTTTCAGAAAAGTATACCCTTTCTTGACCCAGTAAGGATTATTTCATTAATCATAATCAGACTCTTATCTGGTACACATACAGAAAAAAGCTTTAATCTTTTCATTGAGCCACACAACTGCTATAACTGAAAGGCTGTAATTTGGAATAGGTAAGTGCATGTCATCATCTTCTCACTTAAAGTCATTATCTTAATAGGCTCAAACTATTTCTTTTAAAAAAAATGCTTTATGGTTTCTTTTGGGAAAAAAAGTCACTGTCATTTCCCAATACCCACTCTACTACATAGTACCTTCCCTCTTAAAAAAGCAAGTATAGTTAAGCAAATTGAAACGACACACAAACCCTTTTCCCACGTCTGTAAAGTGTCAAACAGCTCTAGCTATGAAAAGGGGTTAACAAAAGTGGTAGGAAACATTATCACACCAATCACCCCTCACTTTGTCTCTGTTTTCTATGAAGCATCTTAATGTTCTGCTGCTGTTTCAGGATATAACTTTCTCTAGGAATTGTACAACTCTTTCAGCAGCAGGAAATGCAATTTTTTTCCATACACATAAAATTTGTGACATTCAGTACATCTGGTCTCAAAATGATTTATGGGCTGCACCATTTGAAAAGTCTGCTGGCTTCTTTGGCCTTCGTAGAATCTTACTAATTTGGAGGTGGCATTGGGGGGGGGCAGGAGAGATTTTTTGAAAAGAAAGGCAAAAGAAAGACCCATCCTTTAAGAAATAAACAATGGTTAGTGGCACTGTGCCCTCAATATCAGTTGTTTTATAAAGGTTGGTTAAATTGAAATAGTAATTGAGAATTAAATTGAAATAGCCTTGGTAAGGACTTATCAGTTGTATAAGATTGGACTGAGCCTCTGTATCATCTGAAGAATTTTTTTAAGAGATGGTATAACCTTGTGTAGTTTTCAATTTGTTACTTGCCCTTGAAAAAAAATCATGTTTTCCCTTTGTCATTTGTAAAGAATTTTGATTTTTATCATTGTTATCATTCAGTTTCCTGGGGGACAAGAAACCACTTAACTTTGTTGTGCCCTTGTTTCTTTAGTTGTAAAAATTTGCCTTTGTGTAACAAGAAAATGCTCCTAAATGTGTAACACAGTACCAAACCCAGTAGAAATTAATACCATCTTCTACCTACCAAAGAAATGTAAGAAAGATGAATGTGGGTTGTAGCACTTGAGCTATGGGGAGTTCAAATGAATCATTAGAGAAAGAATTTGGTGGTGTTCTTTTTCATTAAGTTATTTTTGTTTTCAGACAAGGTAGACTTACTTTTACCCCTGAGGGAGTTAGAGAATGGCTGACCTCAATAATCTGATATTTGTGATATCAGTACTTTTATAGTGGAAATATGTGTTGCATTGAAGCTTATTATTTCCACATTTTTTATAAATGTGAAAATTTTCGCACCCCATCAATAGATTCTCTCCTTGGCTGAATTAAGTTTCTGTTTACAGCCTGACAATTTCATTCCATTCAACATTTGCAGAAAATGTTTGCAGAGTATGAAAGCCCAAACCAAAATTTAGTGGGAAGGAATTGAAGGCAAGGTGAACCCACTGTCAATATTTAGATAATGAAAGTGCTTTGCAAATTTGAAAGCACTATAAAAAGGTGACCTCTGACTCTTTTTCTTCCTCCTATTTCCTTCTTCCTTTTCTTCTTCCTTTTCCTCTTTTTCTTTTCTCCCAAAGAGGAAGCAGGGAGTTTTTTTGTATGCAAAAACTGGAACTTAACTAACTGCTTAATGTGTCTAAAATGCTCATGGCAGAGTTTGATCTACCTTGTCATTTAATATGTATCTTATACATTTCCCAAGTCAGCTTTGATGTTTCAGGAATATTAATGGAGATCCAAGAGAAGATTTTGACTATTACATCCTTTGCTTTTTGTTGTTTTTCATTAGTGAATGTAGTTGTTTTGTTTTGGTTTTTTTGTCTCCTTTACGTCATCTTTATAAACAGAAAAAGGCCCACTTGCTATTTCTACTCAAGAGGACGTAAAGGTAGTGTATTACCGGGCACTGTACCCTTTTGAATCAAGAAGCCATGATGAAATCACCATCCAGCCTGGGGACATAGTCATGGTAAGAAAGAATTTAAGAAGAGTTTGTTTTTGTTGATAACATCATCTACTTTGTAGTTTCCTTCACAGTCATTTGTACATATGAACAGGTCTTTAAAGTATTCTTCTTTAAATCCAGGGTTCACTGGATCGATAATAAGTTTTCAAATTTGAAAAGCATGTTTTGTTTTTCTGTTCCATGTCCTACTAGAATAAAGTATGACATTCTGAAAATCTAGTCTTAATGTCACTTTAAAATAGAGTCCCTGTGTAGAAAATGCTACCTATAAATATCTAAATAATTGGTAATACCCAAGTCTTTCTGGATTAATTTTGTGCTCTGAGAAGTTTTCAGAGAAGTCCTTTTAAATGAAATACAAATACTCCAGCACATGCTCATAGTTGCTAGTTGTAGCTTTGGTAGGTGTGGTTAAAACTCCTCATTGCTTATTTTTGAAGCTGCAAAGTCCACTGGGAATTTGACTTATGTAAGATATGTTGAGTTAAGTATATTTAACTTGCATTGTAGCACCCTGCTTAAAACATTACCCAAAAAGCAATTTGGAATTTTTCTTCTGTCCTTCTTTAGTTTCTTTAAACTTAAAATTTCCAGTCATAAAGTTCTGATGGGAAGAAATATGCACACTAGACTTTGAAATTCAAGTAACTAAATAAAACAATGGGGTGTTACCAAATGCTTTTTTAAAGAATATAAAACCAGCAATTCCAAAAACTGTAAACTACCATAGGAGTGTTCACAAAACAAAAGCAGTTAGCATTTTTTCTGTTAGCTTTACTTTATGTCCAATTTGCCTTTTGAAATACCACCCTTTCCCACCTTCACCATATTAAAGTTAGGTATAAGGAAAATGCATGCAAATTTTTGTATTCAAAGTATATACACACTCAGAATAAACCCATCTTCCTAAATATGTTATATTCTTAGGAGGAAGGGTGTTATTTAAGTCCTATGTACTGTCATTTACATACAGCCGCAGACTTGTTTGTATACTCATATTGCCTCTCTATCTGCAATAAAGAATAAGTACCTTATGTTGTTCTTTTGTGGAAGAAATAAATAGGGGAAGAATGCTTACGGAATATGTGAGAAAACAGAAAATCCAGTTTTCCATTTCCTTTCCCTTGTTTTCTGTTTTATTCTGGCTGTTTTATTTCCAGTTCATTTAGTCTCATAATAGGGATATCAGAGTGCCCCAACAAGTTCCAGATCCTTAAATCAAAGAAACAAATAAAACACAGTCTTCCCCATGTCAGTGTCACTTACACTTCCCTCAAGTTCAGGTGTAGAGCTATTCTCGTGTATATGGGTGTAAGGCAAGAGCAGATAGCATTTGTGAAAGGCTTATCAGGTACCATGCCTGCCCCTCTGGATTCTTCATGTTTGACAATTTCCCAAACTTAGTTAATTCAAGTTGTTTTGGATCTAAAATATGATATCTTTTAAAGCACATTAATAAGTAAATTAGAAAACCATTACACAGTAGCTAAAGCCTAAAACTATAAGAGATTTTATTTGAGCAACAAGATGGATACTAAAATGCTAATCTGCATTTTCCTTATTGGAGTTCTTATATCTCGTAGCCTCTTGAAAACAACCTTTTGAATAACCCTTGAATTTAATCATGATGGGTTAAAAACTAGTCCTTTTGTGAAGTTCCTTTTCATTTGACGTAACAGAAAATATTCAGCCATCCAAATGTTGTAAAAGTTGCTAAACATTTCTTATTGTTCATGCCTTACAGAGCAGGATTTATCCTTTTGATTTCAATTAAAATTGAAAAGCTTTTGCATGAAACAAAATCAATACCTTTAAAATTAGATGCAGGAACAATAGATTGGGGGGGAAATCTTTGCCAGAGACTTCTCTGATATACACAAATATTTAATAACTTCTAATAACTGATACAAATACTTAAAACATTCAGTAATAAATAAGAATATTTTAAGAGCGCAAGAAACATTCAGTAGTAGTCAAAGAAATGAATAGGCAGTTTTAAAAAGAGGAAATAGAAGGGGTAGGGAGCATGGTACAGAGGGGGGTAGCAGTGTGGTAGATTGGTAAAAGTAAAGGATTGGGGGGTCAGTGATTGTTATTGTTATTCAGTCATTGCAGTCACATCTGACTCTTTGTGACCCCATTTGGGGTTTTCTTGGCAGAGTACCAGAGTGGTTTGTGATTTCCTTCTCAAGCTCATTTTATAGATGGGGAAACTGAGGCAAATAGGATTAAATTACTTGCCTAGGATCACACAGTGGCGGAGGTTGGATTTGAACTCACAAAGATGAGTCTTCCTGACTCCAGGCTGGGCACTCGATCCACTGTACTGCATAGCTTCCCAGAGGATCAGAGGACCTGGATTCAAATTGCAGCTCTGCTATTTACTATCGTGTGACCTTGGGCAAGTAATTTCACTTCTTAGAAACTCAGTTTCCTCATCTGTAAAATGTGGGGGTTGGACTCAGAGACCTCTGACCATCCTTTCCAGTTCTAAATCCATGATACTATGAGAAAGAGTGCTTCAAATCACTAACTATACAAAAAGTTCAAATTAAAACAATTCTGAGGTTTAACTTCACACTACTACCCATCAAGTTGTAGAGATAGTGAAAGACAAAAATAATGTTGGAGTGACTATGGAAAGATAGGCATGCCAATATGCACTGTTGGTAGATCTGCGAATTGGTCCACCCTTTCCGAAAAACAATTTATAAATATACTATAAATACCTGTAAGCTATGCAAAACACCTGAGATCAAAGACAAAAGGAAATTCCCATACTTACAAAAATATTTATGGCAAAGTTTTTTATTGTAGCAAAGAGCTAGAAATGAAGTGGTTGTCCATAGATTAAGTAGTGGCTCAACAAAATGTCATATGTGAATGTAATGGAATATTAATACATCATAAGAAATGATGAATGGAGCAGCTAGGTGGCTCAGTGGATAGAGCACCGGCCCTGAAGTCAGGAGGACCTGAGTTTAAATCTGGCCTCAGACCAAACACTTGACACTTACTAGCTGTGTAACCCTGAGCAAGTCACTTAACCCCAATTGCATTAAAAAAAAAAAAGAAAGAAATGATGAATATGAAGAACAGAGTGCTATAGTGGCAGAGTCAGCAGACCCGAGTTCAAATTCTCTCTCTGACACTACCTACATGATATTGGGACAGTTATTTGATCTCTCTGGGCTCCATTTCCTCATCTTTAAAAGAAGGGAGTGGGGCTAAATGATCCCCAGGGTCCCTTCCACCTCTAAATCTGTGACCTTGTGCAGTTCTATTTGTGATAAAAAGCTGTTTCTTTTTCTAGGGGATACTTAGGCCTACCGTTGGAGTCCTTGTAAATGGTCTTCACTTCTTGAATTAAGCAGGAAAGCAGCAAACTTTCTTATCTGTAAAGTCTGAAGCATAACTTAATTTATGTTGTACTTTAAAGCATTCTTTTTTTGTTTGTTTGTTTGTTTGTGGTTAGGCCAAGGGGGTTAAGTGACTTGCCCAGGGTCACACAGCTAGTAAGTGTTATGTGTCTGAGGATGGATTTGAACTCAGGTCCTCCTGAATCCAGGGTCAGTCCTCTATCCTCTGTGCCACCTCAATGCCCCGAAAGCATTCTTTAAAAAAAATCCACACCAAATATACATAAGGAATGTATAGTCCTTTATAATTCCTCTTGGTGTTCAACAGTTGCCCAGCTTATGCTATTTCAAGTTTCTACCTCTAATTTTTTATTTTTTTCAATCATGAAAAAAGTCCCAGACTGACATTAAATCTTGGCCCCCTCCCCTGTAAATTAACTGGCCATTTAACTACCAGCTTCATTAGATTCAGTTTAACAACAAACATGATGATAAGCATAGTTTAAATATACTGGTAAAAATAAAAGATTTCATAAAACATATTGTAATATTGCCTTACTTTCAAATCTTTGCTTTCCTGGTGGAGGTTAAAGGGGAATGGGTAAGTGCTGTCAGGAAGTCTGTATTTTCTTAAATGTATTTTTATCCCTTTAATTCTGTGTCCAAAACATATTTTTGTCTGTCTTGGAAACAAAAATATGTTCCTGAGTTTGTCTTTCAAGTTGTGAATTTAAAAAAAGATGCAAATTCATTGCGTTTTTTTGGTAATCTTTTTTTTTGTCTGGGTACAAAACAAATTTATTTAAAAAGAAAAGCTGTATGTAATATTCACAGTTTCATGTACAATCCTATTTTTTCCCTTTCTACAACATATATGGAAATGCTCATTTATTTGATATTAAGTATAGAATAAAAAAATCTTTTAAAAAAAGAGATCATTAATAGCTTTAATTTCATTAAGTGATGAGGATGAAAGCCAGATTGCAATGATTAAAGAGTACATGAGAGGAGAGGAAGTAGAAGTAGTGAATGTAGTTTTTGGTTTTTTTTTTCTCCCAGGAATTTGGTTGAGAAAGAGAGGAAATATGTGGGATAATAGCTTGAGGAGATGGTAAGGTCTACTAAGGTAGTAGGGAAAATGGTGAGGAGGTCATGATTGAGATTGCTACCTGCTGAAGAAGTGATGAGATCAAGGGCATATGTAGAGAGAGATTGGCCTCCATAAGGAGAAGAGTTACCTCATAGGTCACAGGGGTCAGTGGAGGAAAGAGTGGTTCAGAATGATATCATGGGCTTTGAAGATGAAGAGTAGAGAAGAAAGAATTTACATCAAATGTCCTCAATATTCAGTGATTCTGATCAACTTTTACCAAAGGAGGAAAAAAAAACCCCAAACCCTTTCTGTTGCTATTTCCTATATGCTCATCCCCATGCACAATTCAGATATATCCCTCCTGCAAAGCTGAAGTCCTGGATTCACCCACCATCTTCCTTTTTCATTCACACTGCTACATTTTTAAATACCACTGAAGGAATTTGTGCAACCATGCCAATTGAATCCACTACAAATTCGTATTAAATAATAGCCATTGAGCCTTTTTATTCCTTCTTGATTTGTTCTCCCGCTTCCCTTAGCAATTGTTCTGACCCTTCTCTTTTCCTTCTCCTAGTCCCCTTCTCATTCTCACTCTCCTTTGCCATTCTTAATAGAAAAATCAAAGCTATCAGTCTAAAGGGGCAGCGAGGTGGCAGATTGCAAGGCCTGGAGTCAGGTAGACCTGTGGTGAAATCCGGCCTCACACTTACCTACTGTGTGACCCCGGGCAAGTCACTTAACTCTGTTTGCCTCAGTTTCCTCATCTGTAAAATGATCCAAAGAACAAAATGGCAAACCATTCCAGTATCTTTGCCAAGAAAACCGCAAACGGAGGTCATGAAGAGTAGGACACAACTGAAACGACTGAAAACCAAAAAATTCATCTAAAGGGCCTTCATCTCATTTGCTTTATACCTTGAAACACCTCAGTATCTTTACCTGCTCTCTCCTCCTTTACTGCTGATGCCCTTCTCCTCCAGGAGCTTACCTCATTTACCATTCTTGCCTTTTCTCACCTTTCATCTTTCTTGACCTCCCTGTAGTTTTTGACGTATTAATCATATTCTCTTCCTCATTGTTCTCCACTCTTGGCTTCCCTAGCACTACTCTCTCCTGGTCCTCCTACTTGACTGATGCTTCTCCTTAGTCCCCTTTGCTATACTCAGTTCTGGACTTTCTTCTTTAGACGCTCTTCCGCTTGTTGACCTCACTAGTACCTGTTCAGTTATTACCTATATACAGGTGACTGCCTTATCTCTATGTCTAGCTCTGATCTATCTCCTAAAGTCCAGTTTCATGTCACTGATTGCCTTCTAGCCATTTTTTCTTAGATGATATCTCAAATTTAACGTGTATGAAACTGAACCTATTATCTTCTCCACTGAACCCACTCCTCCAAACTCTTCCCTGCTTTTTTTGGAGAGCTCCGCCATATTTTATGGTCACTCAGGTTTTTTGACCTTGAGGTTATTATCCTCTTCCTTTTCTCTCTCCTCCCAAATCCAGTCAGTTACCATATTATGTTCATTCTGCCTCAGTAATACTTCTTTTTTTTTTGATAATTTATTTATTTTTAGTTTTCAACATTCACTTCCATAAGATTTTGAGTTTTAAATTTTCTCCCCCTCCCACTCTTCTCTCCGCCCCCACCCCAAGGCGGTGTGCAATTTGATATAGGCTCTACTCACACATTCATATTAAGCATGTTTTCCCATTAGTCATAATGTAAAGAACAATTAGAACCAATGGGAGTAACCACAAGAATGAAGCAATAAAACAAAAAGGAAAAGGAGAGCAAATGGTATGCTTCCAACCTCTGTAATATTTCTTGCTTCTATTCCCCTTTTTCCATCAAGAGTCTCCATTCTAGTTCAGTCTCTTATCACCTCTCACCTGTGGTATTGTAATAGCTAGCTTACTAATTTGTCTGCCAATTTTCAATCTCTCCCCTCTCCAATTTCATCTTTTTTTAAAAAATAATTGATTTATTTATTTTTAGTTTTCAATATTCACTTCCATAAGATTATGAGTTTTAAATTTTCTCCTCCTCCCCAAGATGGCATGCAGTCTGATATAGGTTCTTCTTATACATTCATGTTAAGCATATTTTCCCATTAGTCATAATGTAAAGAAGGATTGGAACTGATGGGAGGGACCACGAAAATGAAGCAATAAAACAAAACATCAAAAGAAAAGGAGAGCGAATAGGATGCTACCATATGCATTCAGACTCCATAGTTCTTTCTCTGGATGTGGATAGCATTTTCCATCTGAGTCTTCAGGGGTTGTCGTACATTCTTGCATTGCTGAGAAGAGCCAAGCCTATGAAAGTCAGTCATCACACAATGTGGCTGTTATTGTGTATAATGTTCTCTTGGTTCTGCTCATTTCACTCAGCATCAGTTCATAGAAGTCTTTCCAGGTTTTTCTGAAGTTTTCCTGCTCATCATTTCTTATAGCACAATAGTATTCCATTACGTTCATATACCACAACTTGTTCAGCCATTCTCCACTTGATGGGCATCCTCTCAGTTTCCAATTCTTGACCACAACCAAAAGAGCTGCTATGAGTATTTTTGTATACGTGGCTCCTTTTCCCATTTTTATGATCTCTTTGGGATACAGACCTAGGAGTGGTCCACTTTCATCTTTGACAGAGCTGGCAGAATAATTTTCCTGAAGCACTGATTTGACCATGTTATTCCCTTACTCGAAAACCTTCATTACTTCTAAAAAATACAAACTCCTTAGTCTGGTATTTAAAGTCTTTTTATATCTCTCTCCTAGCATCCTTTCCAGCATAATTTCATACTGTTCTCCTTCAGGAATGCTACTGTTCAGTTGTTCCCAAACTCAACACTTCATCTCCTGTCTTTCTGTATTTGCATGGTCCATCCCCATCTCTGTAATGTAGTCCCTCATCTCTGTCACGATTCTTGTCTTCCTTCAGGATTCAGCTTAGGAACCACCTCTTCAAAGAAACCTTTCCACATTCCCCCTTTTTGTGTCTCTCCCTTCCCTCGCTATGTTATTATTACTCCCTTCTCAAATTATCACGCATTATTCTTGTTTGTCTAGTTTGTATTGCATCTCCTCCTGGTAAAATGTAGGTGCAGGGACAGGGACTGTTGTTTTTGTCTTTGTAATTTCTGTGCTTAACTCTATGCCTTACATAAGGCAGGTGTAATACATGTTTGTTGATGTGAATTAACCAAATATAGATTAGAGGAGATTTGAGTATTGGGTGGGGGGAATAGAGATGGTGAGTACAACTACTTTTTCCTGAAATTTGGTGATGGGAAGAGGACAATAATTTAAGGAAGCAGCTAGATCGAAGGAAAGTTTGGTAAATGGATAATTGTGGCTATGGAGAGAAGAATTAAGGGTGCATAAGAGAAAGGAAGATTGATGAAGTAGGTTAGTCTGAGGCTAGGGAGACATTAGAATTGACTAGAATAACAAAGTTGTGATAAAATACAAAACAGAATTCAAGGGGAGAGATTTATCGTGGAAAAATAGATCAAAGAAACATTTAAGAAATACAGAATGTTGAAATAGAGAAATTGATAATAACAGCTAAATAGGAGCCAATGGAAAAAGACAGCAAACTCAGGGAGGCAAAAATATGTTTGGAAATTTTATTTTTCATTCCTTTTTCTTGTTGTCTTGAAAAATGTCAATTAAGATTTTTCTGTGTGATGAGAAAGGTTTCAAAAGACTAAAAAAAGAAAAAAATAAGGGCACTGAACATTTTGGGAAGATATCTGAATTATTTTTCAAATAATGTGCAGAATTCATTAATTATGTTTTTTTTAAAGGTGAGCAGTATAATTGTTTGGTGTGTTTTAGTAATTTTATGCCTTTGGGTGCTAGATAACATTTTCCCTCATAATTGTTAAATTTTGAAATCATTTTATTTTCCCTTTTATTAGTGTGTAACAAACTTGTCCTGATCCTTTTTGCATGTTTGTGATTTATAAAGTCAGGATTCATGTGAAAAAACAGTGCTAATTATGACCTTTACCAATGCCTTAACTGTAGGAGCATAAAAGAAAGAAGAAAAATAGAATTTTGATTGACTAACATATATTATTAAAAAATTGAAATGCTAAAAAACCTAACCTTGTTCCATTGTAGTAAATGACTTTTGTGATACCTTAAATAACAGAAAATAAATCAAGTTTTCAAATTCAAATATCTGCTTTAAATTGTGCCATTATATTTTACTTTGCTTTAGTCAGTGCTGTGCTAAGAAAAAAATTAAGGTGTTGGTGAAATTTAAACTTATTGTAATAAAACCATTCCTCATTTCTGCCTTATTATAGGTTTTATATCTAAAATAAGTGATTAGCCTTCCTTCTGTCTAACCATAGTGATTTCTAAACAAACCCTTCTCCCTGTGCTAATCAAGATGGTATTTTTCTTTTATATTTTGCAAGAAAATGTACTAAATGTACCCTAAATTGAAATTCTTACTGTATAAATTTGTTATAATAATGTTTTAATAATTAGAATGAAGGAAAAAGTATTTTAATCTTGAGAATTCTTAGGAGCTTTTTTAATGATAAGTCCTGAAAGTGGATTTTTCAGAAACAACTTCAAAAATGAGTAATACTTAGAATTCAAATTCTGTGTGATTTAGGATTACAGATTTAGAGGCAGAATAGATCTCAGAAGTCATCTAACCCAACCCTTTCCTCTTTCCCAGTTTTACAGATGAGGAAACTGAAACTTAGAGAGGTCAAGTTACTTGCCTAATTTCACCCTGAGTCCATCTATCCTTTTCACAGCACCATACTATTTCTACTCTCTTTTATAAAATAAAATGTTGTGGGCCAAAAAACACTTTAAACGAAGAACTCTTGAGTTATTACACTTCTTTTCAAAGTTAAATATTTTCAATGCATTTTGGCAAACCCTTATAACCAGAGCAAAATGAAGCGGCTTCTGTTCCATTTATTGGATTTTGTAGAGGAGGGGAATGAGGGGAGTAAGGAAGAGACAGACGAAGGATTTTGTTGCTTTTGGAATATTTCTCTATTTATTCTCAATGTTACTCTGTCTATGGCTTTCTTACAGGTGGATGAAAGGCAAACTGGAGAACCTGGGTGGCTTGGAGGGGAATTAAAAGGAAAGACAGGATGGTTTCCTGCAAACTATGCAGAGAAAATCCCAGAGAATGAGATCCCCACCCCTCTGAAACCAGGAGCTGACTCTGCCCCCACGCCCACACCTAAACTTGCCTTACATGAAACCCCAACTCCTTCAGCAACAACCTCTTCAGAATCTTCTACGGCCTCCAACAACTGGGCAGACTTCAGCTCCACGTAGGTGTGGCATTCTTGTTGATTTTAGTTGAGATCCTAATAAAGTATCAGGATTTTCCAACCATTTCATACCCTCCTACTTAGACCCTCTCAAAAACAGAGCTCACTAGATTGCTTTCATCCGCAATGTCGTGGGATGCTTTCAATTCAGTAAACATTTACCATTTATTGACTCCTATGTGAAAGCACTAGGCTAGATCCTAGGAAAACAAAGATGAAAAATGACACAGCTCCTGACCTGAAGAGCAGACAAATTGTGGGTGACATATCAACATCTATTAGGTGACAACAAAGTGTGGTCACCTCTGTGTAAGTGAAAGTTAAGTATCAATAATCTGTTTATTTTAATGACTAGTTAGTACCTTTGCTCTTGATGATCTCTTTTAACATTGAAGCCAGTCAGCAATTATTCCTAGTCATTTCCTGTATCGAAGTAGCACTATTTGCTGATATAGATGCAAAAATGAAATTCCCACTTGTGGTTGGAAGAAGAGACAAAGCTGTTTCCCCTAAGTTCCTCTAAGCTTCTTTGCTTCTGCAAGTGTACAGTGGAATAGAATAATGGTACCATCAAATTAGGCTAATTCTCAGTTCTTGATTGTGAAGAGTTAGCCTTCAAGCATAGTATTTATACAGTGATTTTGTTTTGTAATGATCCACTTTATGAAATCGTGAGCCCTTATTACAGTCCCACAGTTCAGATTCTTAGGTTGGTTAAAAAATACTACTTGGGTGAAAAAAATCATCAATGAGATGATTCAGTTACTATGGCCAGGTGACCTAAGGTCCATAATGAAAAGGTGTCTGTTGTCATGTATTCCTTGTTTGGAGTTGTATTTTTTTGAAATGTGTGACCTTAAAAAAAAAGAAAAAAGAAAGCAAAGAAATCAAGAGAGAAGACCAGATGCAGGGGTGGGGAACCTGCAGCCTTGTGGCCACATGTGGTCCTCTAGGTCTTCAAGTGCGGCCCTTTGATTGAATCCAGACGTCACAGAACAAATTTGTTTTGGATTTGGATTCAGTTAAAGGGCCACACTTGAGGACCTAGAGGGCCACGTGTGGCCTCAAGGCCACAGGTTCCTCACCCCTGTGTTAGACAATAGATGGAAATTATAAGGAAGAGAGAAGAACCATGTGAAGGACATGGGTTGGAAAGAATACTATAAGGCAGGGAAAATTTTACATGGTAATTTTTTTCATGTAAAAATCCTTACAGTATTAAAAAAGGGAACCCATCCATTACATGCTAGATACATACATACATACATACATACATACATACATACATACATACATACACACATATATATACACACACATATATGTGCGTGTGTACATATACACATACAGATAATGTATTTTTGGCTTTAGTTTTTATTTTAATTTTTAGTCAATTTAAAATTTATATTTAATTTTATATTGTATATATATAAATTTATTTAAATAAATATACATATATAAATATATTGTAATTTTATATTAATTTTAATTTAGTCAATAATTTTGGCTTAATTAACTAAAGCCTTAATTAACCTGGAAGACTGAAAAAAAAAAGCAAAACAAATACACCCTGTTATATAAAGTTCCTTGCTATCCTATGGATTTAATTTTGCTATAGTTCCCATCAAATTTCCCATATAGATGAATAGCACATTCCTGTGACCCCATTTACTTCAGTAGCTTATAAAGCAGTAGTTGCCTGCCTTGCACCACTAGGAGGCAGTAGTGCTAACTTGGACCAGTGCATGATACAGAGGAGTGGCAGGCCCCTTTGGTTCTCAAAGTGATTTGTTCATTCATATGTGGCTTCGGCTACTATGGCCAAGTGACCTGGGGTCCATAATGAAAAAATGATCTATTAGCATATATTAATTGTTTAGAGTAGTATTTCTTTTTCTTTTCCAGATGGCCAACAAACACTAATGAGAAACCAGAAACAGATAATTGGGATGCATGGGCAACCCAGCCTTCGCTTACTGTTCCAAGCGCAGGGCAGTTGAGGCAAAGATCAGCCTTTACCCCAGCTACTGTTACTGGCTCATCACCATCTCCTGTTTTGGGCCAGGTAAATAGCAATATGCCTAGGTGTGAATGACTACATTCTGTAAAATACAAACCTCTTCAACAAATATTTATTGGTGTTATTAGGTAGGTGATGAACCTACCTAATATGTAACTCAGGATATAGTATAGATGATCCCAATTAGAAATTTAAGAAATCTATATGGTGGAGACCTTATTTTGTTTGTGTATGTCAGTAGTTTTTCATCTGAAGCTTCTGCTACATGAAAAAATGTAGTCCTTGCTGTCTATGTACTTTTCAACATAGGACTAATGCTGAATCTGCAGAAAAGCTAATTTCCTGCCAAAAAAAAGAGATGAGCCAGCAGATTTGAAAAGAGGGCTCAGCTCTTCTTAGGACTAATTCTTTGCACCCTGTGGGAGGGTGATGTATTTCACAGCATATATTGGGGAATATGAAAGCAAAAAGGGGAAGACTGAAAAGTCAAACTTCTACAGGGTGTCTGTTTAATATAAACGTGTTGAGTGGCAGCTGTGCACAAGGCACTATGGTAGGCAGGGTGGAGAATTAAAAAAGGTTGATTAGACAGACTAGCTGTCTTCCAGGAGCTTACAGACTAGGAGAGGAAATGAGATCTACATAATTAACTGGAATCTAAGACATAAGTAATATGTATCATAAGAGAGGCATAAATCAAATACCAGAAGAGTGTAGAGGAGGAAGACATTACTTTAGCTGATATATTCAAGCAATGTGTCATAAAAGGAGATAGAATTTGAGCTGTTCCTTGAAGGGATGACTTAATCATAGCTCAAAGCTGGGGATGGGGAAGCAGCATCTTCCAGGTATCATGGAATTAAGTTACAAAGGTAAAAAAAAGCACAAGGGGTAGCCAGTCATCCAATTTAGATGTATAATAAGCTGAGCTAGTACTAAGGATAAGTTAAGTTGGCAGCCATCTAGATGTGATATATGAGAACAACAAAGAACATATTTTAATATTTTTATAAGTTTTTTTAAAATAAAAATTAACTATACTAGCTGTATGATCCTGGGCAAGTCGCTTAACTTCTCTCAGGTTTCATCCTTTCTCATCTATAACATGGGGATAATAATAGTACATAATAATACTTCACAGGGTTGTTTGTGAGGATCAAATAAAAAAAAGCATGTAAAGTGCTTTGCAAACCTTAAACTGCTATATAAGTTTGAGCTATTGTTATTATTGTTCTTTATTGTTCCTATTAGAATAGAATTTTATGCTAGCAAATTTTGTCCTTTCTGGCATATGGAAATTGTGTGATGTCAAGTTACATGTGTTATGAGTGAAAATTCTTGGGTAGAGAGTAACAGATAGGAAGCATGATGGTCAAAGTGCTGAGAGGTGTGATTTTTCAAGATTCTTTGATGATTTGCAAATACTTTGTCCTGGTTTTGGTGTTGGGTATATAGATGGCAGTGGTGGTAATAATGATAACATTTGTAAAATGCTTTGAAGTTTACAAAATGTTTTACATTTGTTAGCTCATTTGATCCTCATAACTACCATGTGAGGTAGAGGCTAGAGGAGAAATTAGCTATTACAATACCACAGGAGCCACATTCTGCTTTTAGGATGGAGTGATTAGACTACGGTCACCTGCTACAAAGTTTAAGAATGAGACCTGAGTAAAAAAAAATGGAACTTCATAATTATGGGGTCATTGTTGACTTTTAAGAAGGGAGATTTATTTAAGTGGTGGTAGATTCAGAAGCCAAATTACAAGAGATTTAGAGTGAGTGAGTGGTGAGGAAGTGAAGACAATCAGCAAACACAGGGTAATTTTTCTAGAAGTTTAGTTGGCGAAAGGAAGCAAAGGAAGAAGTGTTAGCTTCAAGGGGGTAGAAAGGTCGAGGGAGGGGTTTTGGAGGGTTGCTATTTTCTGTTTTTATTAGAATAGAGAACTAAATGTGTCTGTAGGCAGAGGGGAAGGAAATAGTGGAGTAAGAGATGGAGGATGCAAGAGATTGAAGGGATAGTAGATCTTAGTCAATAGAGCAAATTCCAAGAAATGGCTAAACAAGATGTTGATAATTTGACAACAAAATTTCAACTCAACATACATTTTTTAAGCACTACGCAAGATGTTAGGTAGTGTGCTACACAATGTGTAAGGTCTGCTCCCTCCCATTAAAGCCAGGGTTCTTATCTTTTTTTTTTTTATAGTCTAGTAAAACCTATGGGCCCCTTCTCAGCGTAATGCTTATTCTCTACATTCATAATTGAAGTAAATACTAAGTTTGTTAGAGGTTAGTGAAAGTAAAGATGAAATTTTTTCCCCCATCCAAGTTCATCAACCTCCTGAAATGTATTCATGCACCTCAAGAACCTAAAAGAAATTACAGTCTAGTAGGAGCTGTGTACATTTGCTTTCTTTTAAAGGGCCCTTTATACACTGCGTCAGGTATAGTGTACAGAAAGGTCAGCATGATTGAAACGACTAATAACCTAGCTTGGCTCCCATAAGGAAGTAAAAGATAATAGACCAAACTTCAGGAGAAGGGAAGGGAGGTTGGAGTAGGGAGAGGAGGAAGAATTATAGATTGTGAAGAAGCTGGAGAGGCAGCTGAACAAGAATGATGAAGAGAAGTGGAAGGTAAGGAAGTTGTGGTCAGAAAGGGGAAAGTCTTGGATTTGAAACAGTTTTACCTCTAAAGGGCCAGGATATGCCTACTCCAGTGTGACTAAAGTCCAGTAAAGGTAAGTTGAGGAGGTCTAGGCACTATCAGGCTTCATCTGTGTTGAGACTGGAGTTAACTTGAGTTTCATAATTTTTATTTAATGGGTTGTGAATTCATGAACTGTCTCACCCTTATTTGTGTACAAGTGCAAGAATATTTTCCAAAGGCAAATATAAATTATTTTTAAATCATTCACCATTCTGGATTGTCATTTGCTTCCCTCCTTTGAAGATATCGTCAGTTTTCCACTGATACATTGAAACATTTTGGTGGTTTTATACAATAGTCATCATAACAAGCATCTCTAATTTCTTTCATTGTTCAGTTCACAAGCATTTATTAGGCATTTCCTAAGTACCAGGCACTGTGCTAGGTGTAGGAGATCTACACTGCCCTCAAGGAGCCTCCATACATATGTACAAAATAAATACAAAGTAATTGTGGGTGAAAGGGATGAGGAAGGCACTAGCACTTGGGGATATCAGGTAAGGCTTAATGTGGAAGTTGAAATCCAGAATGCTAAGGGAGGAAGGATCAAGAAAAAAGAGGGGAGGCTGATTGCCTTTTCTTGGAATTTGAGAAAGGGAGGAGACATAGGATGATAGTTGCAGGGGATGGGGGGGGGCGTGGTTAAATGAAGGTTTATTATTAAAGATGGAGGTAACTTGGGCATATTTGTAGGCAGTGGAAAGAAAATCAAAGCTTGTATTTGGTCACCATTTCTCATGATATCTTTATTTCAATAAAATTCCCATTTAAGGAACAATGAGTTATCACAAGCAAAATTTCTCAGAAAACAAACAACAACAAAAAAAAAAGTAGTCAAGCCTTCGCATACTTAGTTTCTGATTACCATTTAAGCTAAACTATGTATGTATATATATTAATATCTATGATCCTAATGAAAAGTATGTTTGTCATACATTACTCTCTTTTTTTTGTTTGTTTGTAACAAACTACTATGTAACCAAAAACCCCTTTATATTGTTCCATATAAGGGTGAAAAGGTAGAGGGGCTACAAGCACAAGCCTTGTACCCGTGGAGGGCCAAAAAGGACAACCATTTAAATTTCAACAAAAATGATGTCATCACAGTCCTGGAACAGCAAGATATGTGGTGGTTTGGAGAAGTTCAAGGTCAAAAGGGTTGGTTCCCCAAGTCTTATGTGAAGCTCATTTCAGGACCCATAAGAAAATCAACAAGGTATTTCTGATGTTTATCTGCTTTTATCTGAAGAAAAAAAAGTTGTACTTTGGAAAGAGAGGAACCATGGTGAAACAGAAGAGCACTGGGTTTGGACTCTAAAGGACCCTGGGTTCTCCCTTCTAGCTCTGATGTTTATTAGATGCTTCATTTTTAGCAAATCACTTAACCTCTCTTGGCTTCACTTTCCTGTATCTGTAAAATGAGAAGGGTTGGATGCAGTCATTGGTAAAGCCCCCTCCTACTTTATAGTCTGTGATGTCATGGCCCCTAACACCTTTTTAGATATTTTGAGGGACAATAAAATGTTCCTACAATTTGGTGGCTATTTCCTCCGTCATAGCATTTAGAAAATCTTATTTCTCTGGAATTTAAAGTGAAGAAAGTCTACTTCAAGGCATGAGGGCAAGATATGACTATGTCTGTTCATCTTTCTTTGTAGAATACCTAGTACAGACTATGCAAAAATAATTTCATTGATCATGATAATTAAATTTTATTTTGGTAGATTACAGTTGGGAGAGTATTTTCTCTATCTCTAAGGAATATTTATGTAACACAGAATCCAAACAAGGCTTTTGATTTTTTCAAATTGAGATGAAGCTATCATGATTGGAAAAAGGCAGCGTACATTGAGTTTTTTTAGATGTAAAATTTTAGTTTTAATACACTGAAAATTTTAAAAACAGAATCTATGAAATTAGCTTTTGTTAGCTTTTTCAAATTTCAAAATAGATTAGACTATGTTATGGTGAACATACTAAAAATATCCAAATGTCCAAAATAATATATTACGAAAAACTAAAATGGGAACTAATCATTGTACATATGCACATCATATGGGATTGGGGTTGGAGATGGGGAGGTTGTTGAGCAGGATGGTTTCATCAGGGTTAAGGGCCTCCCTGGATAGAAAACTCCCTCTACCAGCTCAGCTCAGCAACACTTTTCAACTTATAGTCTTAGAGAGTTGCCTGAGACACTGAAAAATTAAGTGACTAGGTCAAGGTCACATCATTCTTATGTATCAAAGATAGGATTTGAACCCAGGTTTTCCTTACTCTGGGGCCAGCTCACTGTCCAGTTAAGTATGTCATGCTGCCTCTCTTTTGTGTCATTATTTGCAGTTAAATTTGACTTTCATTTTAATCCATGTTTTTCCAGGTTTTAAGTGGTATATATTTAAAGGTTTCATTTGTATGCATGGTTTTGCTAACACTGGAAATTAAAGTATCTCTCTATTTTTCTCTTCTTAAGTATGGATTCAAATTCTTCAGAGAGTCCCGCTGTTTTAAAGAGAGTAGCATCACCAGCAGCTAAACTTTCAATACCAGGAGAAGGTAAGAAATTGAATCAGATATTATTTTCAAAATGTTGGTAGGATAATATAATAGTACCAATAAACATGCTATGAAAACATTCAGATATTAAAATATAGTATATTCGTTTATCCATAATGTGTTAAATGTTATGGTAAAATGGAAAATTAGCCATTTAGAGAAAACTGTAGTAGTTTCTGGAGAAAGTAAAAACAGTCCTAGATATAGCATTCATCTGCAGTGCAAAAAAGCAGGAGCTGTTCATGAAGAGACACTACCAAATGAGAATGGCATTTATGGGAGAACAGATGCCAAAGGGAAACAGCAAAGATATAGGACCTCCATTGCCCCTAGTTCTGCAGGAAACATAACTGATGGCTCAGACATGCAGCAGGATGCCCACTCTAATAGAAGGCTCAAAGTGACCCGGGGCTCAAACTTAAATACAGAATTTCTGGACTGAGAGCTGACGTAGCACTAATAGGAGACTATTCTGTCACCAGTGAGTCAAGCCTAGGGCAGTGAATTAAAGGTATTTTATGAATTGTCTAATGAAGAATGAGGGGCAGGAAGCCAGGAAACTTACTGGCTGGAAACTTACTGGCTATGCCATAACATAATAAAGTTCCTGGGACAGTGGAGAGGTCTCATGATCAATTAAGCCTGGAGGATGGAGTTAACCATTCAAACCAGGTTTCATTGGCTCATATTATCAAAATTTAAAAATATTTGAAAAAGTCTTATAAGCTCTACTTGTGGACAAGATGGAGGGGTGAGGACTAGACAAAAGTCTAAGTTGATTATTGATTGGCTGAATGACTGTACCCAAAGAGCAGTCATTAATGACAACATCAACATGGAAAAACATAATTAGTGAAGAGTGCCAGGTTTATGTATTTGGTCCTGTACTTTTTTTTTTTTTGGTGAGGCAATGGGGTTAAGTGACTTGCCCAGGGTCACATAGCTAGTAAGTGTTACGTGTCGGGGGCCGGATTTGAACTCAGTTCCTCCTTACATTTGTAATCAATGACTTGGATAATGGCATAATATATCTTCTGCTTATTGAATAAGAAGGTCAAGTATTTATTAAGTGGCAACTGTGTGCCAGACACAAAGCTGGGAACCTGGGTAGCTAACACTTCAGATGACAGAGTTGAGACTCAAAAACACCTAGACAGGCTGGAACATCAGGCTGAATATAGTAAGGTGACCTTGATAGAAATAAATGCAAGGTCTTAAATTGGGGTTAAAAAAATCAGCTTCATAAACACAGATGTGGTAGAAGGGATAGCAAGATGGTAGTTCAACTGAAAAAAACGATCTAGGAATTTTAGTGAATTGAAAGCACAGTATATATCACAATATAAATCTACACTGTGATGTGGTAATAAAAATCTAATACAATCTTAAGTTTCATTAAATGTTTCATAGTACAGAACAGCCAAGAAGTATAGCCCACCTCCCTCCTTGTTTTCCTACAACTACTAAAACAAAGACTTAGAGAAGCACCAGACTAAGTCCTGATTGGGAAATCCAAGGAAAAATCACAGTGGATCATTTTTCTAGTTCAGCTCCACATAGGGAGGCAGAGGTTTTTGGGTGCTGTGGTTGGGGTCCAAGCCAAGAGGGTACCACACCAGACCTTCTAACAAGAGGACTGAATTGGGTCCTGAAGCTGTGAACTAGGCAAGAAGAGAATTAAGCTTGGAAGGCTCTGACAATGGCCAAGGAGCAGGAATGGGTGCCAACTGACACCTGTTACTCATACCCTAGAGCTAGGTCTCATATCTAGTGTGGACTGAGGGGGAACCTTCATCTAGGAGTGGTGGACCAGAGCAAGGAGCAGTTGTGGGCCTGAGGCTGTGTGCTAGACAAAGAGGGCAGTAAGAGAAGCAAACAACCTCTGTGTGGCTCTGACCCTGGAGTGAGGTTTCTGTGCTAGTCCTCACCCTGACCTGAAGCCTCTAGCTGGAAAAACAAACAAACAAACAAACCAAAAAACAGGAGAGCTAGCTCAGAAAAAGGGAGAGCCTATAGTTCTGCAGCCCTGAGATCACTGAGGAATGCTAGCATTCAAGTTCTAGAGAAAGCAGATTGAGGACCTAAGAGAATTCAAAGTGGGACCAAGCAAGGCCCAAGTCCATCTAGAGTCCTAATTCAGAAAGTTTTGGAGAATGAGTAAACTAAAAAGAATCTCACCATAAAAAGCTATTGTTGACAAGAGTGCAGGAGAATTACTTTAAGCCACATATAAGCAAGAACTCAAAGTGAAACACAGCTTGTACACAAGTCCACTAGAATTTCTGGAGGAAATGAAATAAAAGTTTTAAAATGATTTTATACATTAAAGAGTGGACTAGAGAAGAAAACTGGAAAAGAAATGAGAACCATGGAGGAAAGGTTTTGAAAGAGAATTAATTTAATAGCTTAGCAGAAGAGGTACAAAACCATAACCAAACACAACCAAAACAAAACAGAAATGAATGACTCTATGAGACAACTAGTAACCTTAAAACAGCCAAAAGATTAGAAAATATAGAAGAAAATATAAGTTATCTTATAATAAAAACAACTGACCTAGAAAACAGAAAAAGGAGAGATAATTTAAGAATCATAAGGAACATTTAATGTGTTAAAGCCATGATATTAAAGAAAGAGTCTAGAAATCATAAAGGAAAACCACTTCTTAAAATCAGAGAGAAAATTGAAAATAGAAAGAATTCACAGGTCATCTCCTGGAGAAATCCTCAAATAAAAACTCTCAGGAACATCATAGCCAAAACCCAGAGCTTCCAGATCAAAGGAAAAATACCACAAGCAGCCAGAAAAAAAAGCATGTGAGTACCAAACAGCCACAGTCAGGCTCACACAAGATTCAACAGCCACCATGCTAAAGGAGTGGAGAACTTGGAATGTAATATTCCAAAACCTCAAAAGATGTATAGGCTTACAACCAATAATAACTTACCCAGCCAAAGTGAATATAATCCTATGGTGGAAAAAAAGAATCTTTAATGAAATAGCAGACTTTTAAGTATTCCTGATGAAAAGACCAGAGCTAAGTAGAAATTTTGAAATACAAATACAAATGCAAACAAAAAATACAAGAAATATAAAATAGGCAATATGGTTGAGCATTCAAAAAGAACTAAACAAGGATGCACTGTTTGTGTTTTCATGGAAGGCAACAGTATGAGTCCCCTCAAAACCTTAGGGGTCATAGAGAGAGTCTAATAAGACAGAGGGCCAGGGAATGGTTTTGGTATATTTTAATGATCTTGAGGGAAGGAAGGAGGCAAGGAATACACTAAAGAAAAAAAGTGGAAGAAGAATGAGAGAAGTTCTATCACATAATTAGGTGTACAAGTGTAAGACTATGCAAAAAAGAAGAAAGGAGTGAAAGAAGTGGATAACACTGGAACTTCATTTTCATCTGAACTGGTCAAAGAAGGGTAGGATATACACAGAATTGGGTGCAACTTGAAAATAGTAGGGGATGGAGAGGAGATGGGGAGAAGTTAAGAAGGAGATTAGATTTAGGAAGGGGTAAGCAATAAGCAAAAGAAAGTTTAAGCAAAGAGGGTAGATTGTAAAATGGGGTTGAAAAAGAAAGAAAGAAAGGAAAGAACCTATGATTGGGCTTTGGATGAGGGAAAGAAGTGAGAGGCAGGAAAGCAGAAGCAGTTTGCATAAAGCATGGAGAAAAGGTACTGAACACAGTCATTCTCACCAGTCTCTTCTTTATAAAGACAGGGAGGGAAGCAAAGAAAGAACAAAGTATAAGAGAATAAGAGGGAGGGAAATATGTAATTAATGATTGTGATAATGATAACTATGACTGTGAATGGGAGAAACTCACCCATAAGATGGAAGAGCTTAGCAGAATGGAGGAGCAAGAAAATGTGTTGTTTATAAGAAATACATTCGAAATATTAAGATTCACACAGAGATAAATGAAGGTCTGGAGAAAAACCTATTATGCATCAGTGGAAGAAAAAAGGCAGGGTTAGCAATAATCTCAAAGAAGGTAACAACAAAAATAAACTTGATTAAAAGAGACAAACAAGGGAAGTCACATTATACTTAAAAGTAACATACATAATCAATTTCAATATTTAAGATATATGCAGCAAATGGCATAGCATCTAAATACTTAATAGAAAAGTTAAATATGTTACAGGAAAAAATAAAGAGTAAAAAAAAATAGTCAAAGACTTCTTTAAGATCTAGACAAATCTAGCCAAAAAATAAACAATAATGAAGTTAAGAACCTGAATAGAATTTTTGAAAAGTTATAAATGATAGGCCTCTAGTGATTATTGAATGGGAAGTATAAGAAGACTGTTAGGAAAGCTAAAAGCTAGAATTATAGTGTCTGCTAGACAGGTGGGCCTAGAGTCAAGAAGACTTAAATATGACCTTATACAGTTACCAGCTGTGTGACCCTAGGCAAGTCACTTAATCTCTCTGCCTCAATTTCTTTCTTTCTTATTTTTAAAGGCAGTTGGGGTTAAGTGACTTGCCCAGAGTCACACAGCTAGTCAAGTGTTTGGTCTGAGGCTGGATTTGAACTCAGGTACTCCTGACCTCAGGGCCGGTGCTCTATCCACTGCGCCACCTAGCTGCCCCTCTGCCTCAATTTCTTCAACTGTAAAATGGGGATAATGAAAACATCTATCTTGCAGGATTGTTATGAGGATCAAATGAGATTTATAAAAGTATTTAGCACAGTGTCTTGCACAAAATAAGCTCTCAATAAACACTTATTTCCTCCTCTTCCCCTGATTAGCCAATGCTGGCAATAAGTACTAAGGACAACAAAAAAGATGTTTTAGCTATGGCAAAAGCAGGAAGAAATTAAAAGAAGAGATGTGACCACTATTCAGGGTATATGATATGAGGATAATTAACAGCAAAATGTAGAACTTTCAAACTCTTATTTTGGTTCTGTTTCCACTTCTAAAGGAATTGATCTTGAGAAAGACTAGAACAAAAATAGCCAACAGGGAATTGAACATCAAGAGATAGTAAGAAAACCTCTCTCAATGAGTTCAAGTCACTAGTACTATACAAACTATATCCTAGCGGGTGGGGGCGGGGAGGGAGACGGAAAACCTGACAGATGTGATTGATGAACCACTGTAAGTGACTCTTAAAAAATCAGAGAAAATGGCAATAATTGTCTCCACCCCAGAGAGCAAGTGTCCCAGTTTTCATTAAAGGGAAGATGATGGAATCTGCTTACAGAACTCTAGAGCACATTATTAAAAGGATGGCTTGTGAATATTTGGAAAGAAGGGTGATGTTCGATATAATCAGTATGGCTTATAACAAACAGGTTCTGCCTAACTAACCTCAATTCCTTTCTTGACAAGATTCCGAGACTAGTAGATCCTTAAAAAGCTAAAGGTTTGGTGTATCTAGATTTCAGCCCAGCATTTGTCAAAGTCTCCTAATATTGATATGGGTTAGATCATAGTATAGTTTGTTGGATTCAAAACTGGTTGAATGATTAGTCTTCTCATTGCTATTAGTTTGTCTGTGTCATCTTGGTGGGAGGTCTCTAATGGGATGCCCCAAGCCCATGGTTCTGTTTTATTTAATAGTTTTGTCAATCAATCCATTGACAAGCATTTATTATGTGCCAGGCACTGTACAAAACATTGGGGATGTAAAGTCTTTGCCCCCAAAGAACTTATATCCAAATGAGGAGGCAATACGTACACCTGTTCGTATAAGCAGAATATATACAAAATAAATATAATGTAGATTTGGGAGGGAGTGTGCTCACAGCTAGAAGCAACAGGAAAGTGTTCAAAGTGGCCCTTGAAGTTTTGAAGAGCTGAGTCTTAAAGAAAAGTAAGGATTCCAAGAGACAGAAGTGAGGAACGAGAAATATTCCTGCCTGGAAGACAGTCAGTACAAAGGTCCAGACATGGAAATTGGGTGTCATGGATACAGAAGGTCAAGTAGGCCAGTATGGCTGGACCTTGGAATGTAAGAAGGGAGTTTAATTGTCAAACAGAGAAGTTTATATTAGATCCACGAATCATCCAGTGACATAGATCAAGGCATAGAAGACAAGTGAAGTTTATTCATCAGAAAGCAAATAATGGTGAGAGGACTAGGGATAATGACATACAAAGAACTAAGGATGTTTAGCCTGGAGAAGAGAAAAGTTAGGAAGAACATGTCTTCTCTTTTCAAGTGTTTGAAGAATCTGTGGAAGGGGTATTGGACTTGTCTCCGAGGTGTTTCTGTTAGCGTCTTGCCCATATTGCGTCTTGCAACTTCATTGCAGCCTTGGTTCTGAGCACACTTTGCACTGCACACGGCACCGATGAATGCTGCTGAAATGCAACAAGTGGGGAAAAAAGAATTTAAGAAGCCCTGGGCTAGACAATAGTGCCTGAGGTTGATTTGGAACTGGTTGAAGGACCAGACCCAAAGAATAGTCATTAAGAGCTCAGTGGCAACTTGGAGAGAGTTCATGAGTGGGATGCCCCAGGGATCTTCTTTGGTCCTGTGTTTTTTTGTTGTTGTTTTTTAGCATAGGTATCAGTGACTTGGGTGAAGGCACCAAGAGTATCCTTCTCAAATCTCTAGGTGATCCAAAGCTGGGAGGGATAGCTAACACATTGGATGACAGTGAGGATCCAAAAATCTTGCCCAACTGAAACAATGGGCTTCTCTATCAAATAAGTTGAAATTTAATAGAGATTAATGTAAACTACTACCCCTGGGTTAAAAAAAAAAACTTCACCAATACAAACTGAGAAAGGAATGGTGGAGCATTTTTTTTCTATAAAAGATCTGATGGCTTCAGTGGACTGACTGCAAGTTCAATATGCATCAACAGTGTGATAAAGAATGGTTCTATCCTATGTGCATTAAAAGACTCTTGACCAGAGTGAAGGAGGAGGTGTATTCATGTTCCGACCACATCTGAAGAGTGTCATATTCTATTATGGGCATCACATTTTAGGAAGGACACCCAGAGGGAAACAACCAAGATCGTCAAAGAGCTGGACATTGAGGCATGAGTATCGATTACAAAAACTCTTAATTATAGTTGTCTTCAAAATTCTGGAGAGCAATCACATAGAAGATGGATTAGCTTTATTCTGCCTACCCCCAGTTTCAGAAGCAAATTTAGGCTTTAATTAATACCAACTTTCTAACAAACTACACAGAAGGAAGGGGCCACCTCCAAAGGTGTCTAAGACCATGACTGTTGACTAGAGTTTTTCAGGTAAAGACTGACAGACCTCTTGTTAAGAATTTTGGATAGATGTGGTAATAAGGATTTTAGGTTAGATATGTATTGGACTAGCCTCTGAGATTCCTTCTAATACTGAGATTCTGTGATTTTTGAGGTTTTCAAATAATGCAGGTCATTAGAAGATGAAATTTCTGGGGGGTGGAGAGAGGTAGAGATGAGTTTGGACAGAAGATACGTACGTGTGTGTGTGTGTGTGTGTGTGTGTGTGTGTGTGTGTGTGTGTGTGTTTACAATACAGTGAAAAGGCCACTTTGGAATTTTACAGTTTCAAGTAATGAAAATATAAGCAGGATTATATAGGTTTTCTGTTTTATTATCTCTCAAGATATTCACTTAGGCATTAACCAAAAATGAATTTTGCTTTTTTTTTTTCAAACAAAATTTTCCATGGTATTTGGGAAACTAATTAGGATACTTCTTAAAATTCATAATAGGCTGTTTGCATTTTAATGCTAAGTGTGGGTCTGCACATGCCTGGAATATTTCAGATAAAGCAACAAGGCCCTAATATATTTCTACTCTCCTTTGTTTCTCGTGTAGCATGATTTAAGTTCAACCAAAGTTCAAGTTTCTGCAGTTTCTGAAACTTTTTTTGAAAGTAGCTTCAAAATTTTAGATTCTCCTTCCTTAGGGAAGAATGACTGCCAACAAACTTTATTAACATGGCTCATTGTAATGGATAATTATTAGGGTGACATGCTAATTTTTTTTAAAAAAGAGGGAATTATAATGAAATGAAAGGTCAGAATTGGAGGGATCAAAAGAAAAGGAATCCTATGAGTTAAAAAAGAGATTTACCTCGCTGAAAGTTTCCAACTTAGATTTGCTCTACGCTTGAAAGTGTATTTCTAAAATAATTGTGCAGGGGTGGGTTGGGTACTAAGTGGCAGGGGAGTCTCCTGTCTCTCCTAGGACACTTGGAGGACCTTCTTGCTGAATAATTACCTTACCAACAGTCATTGCTGATCCCAAATGTGTGAAATAGTCTGTTTTTCAGAGCAGCGTGTTTTCAGGAAGCAATCTCTTCTGCCTTGCCTCTGATATATTTATTGACTTTGTGACACTGGGCAAGTCCCATAACCTTTTAATGCACTAGAAAGCTTTTAAGATTATATGTTGTACCAGGAGAACTATTGTATACAGTAACTGCAATATTGTATGATGACCAACTGTGAATGAGTTAGCTATTCTTGAAAGTATTGTCACTGGGGCAGCTAGGTGGTGCAGTGGACAGAGCTCCGGCCTTGAAATCAGGAGGACCTGAGTTCAAATGTGGCCTCAGATGCATAACACTTACTAGCTGTGTGACCCTGGGCAAGTCACTTAACCCCATTGCCTAGCAAAAACAAAACAAAAAAACAAACAGAAAGTATTATCATCCAAGACAATAGAACTTATGATGAAAAATGCTATCCATTTCCTGAGAAAGAACTTATGGAGTCTGAGTATAGATGAAAGCATGCTATTATATTACTTTTAAAATTTTTCTTGTGGCTTTTTTTGTCTGCTTTCTTTCATAACTGTAACATGGAAATGTATTTTGCATGACTGCATATGTATAACCTATATCAAATTGCTTGCCTTCTCATTGAAGGGGGAGGGAGAAAATTTGGAACTCAAAAATATTAAAAAGTGAATGTTAAAAATTGTTTTTACATGTAATTTGAGGGAAAATAAAACATTAAGTTAGAAAGCTATTACCCCCCCCCCAAAAAAAAGAATATAGGTTGTAGAGAAGGCTGTATCTTGCATTGGTAGAGGGAATTGCATCATTTAGGAGTGTGCCTTATGTCAGTGAAATCATAGATGCATTCTAGCTTACCTATTCTCTATTGAATCTTCTGGTCATGCCTCATAGATTCAAAGGAGACACCTTGATGTGGCCAAAACCTCTTATTAAAAGTTAAATTGTTTACATTCCTACATAGAAAGATGATATTTGTAATTCATAAGACCTTTCTCAGTATTAAGGTAGTTGGAGGGAATATATATATGTATGTATATATATATATATATATGTGTGTGTGTGTGTGTGTGTGTGTGTGTGTGTATACACACACACGCACACATATAGACAGAGGGCACAGGGTGAGTTGAAGATGAAAGGATGATATCTAAAAAATAAAATTAAGGGGTGAGGGAAGATTGTACTGGGAGAAGGAGAAAGGGAGAGGTAGAATGGTGTAAATTATCTCACATAAAAGAGGGAAGACAAAGTTTTTACTATGGAGGGGAAGAGAGGGGAAGTGAAAGGGAATGAATGAATCTTATTCTTGTCAGATTTGGCTTAAAGAGAGAATAACATACACATTCAATTGGGTATGGAAATCTATCTTATTTTTCCTATAGGAAAATGGGGGGAAGGGGATATGAAAGGGGGAGATGATAGAAGGGAGGGCAGATTGCAGGAGGAGGTAATTAGAAACAAACACTTTTGAGGAGGACAGAATCAAAGGAGAGAATAGAATAAATGGGGGGGTGGAATAGGATGAAAGGAAATATAGTTAGTTTTTCACAACATGGCTATTATAGAAGTGTTTTGCATAACTACACATGTATAACCTGTATCAAGTTGCTTGCCTTCTCAATGAGGGTGGGTGGGCAGGAGGAAGGGAGAGAATTTGGAACCCAAAGTTATAAAAACAAATGTTAAAAATTGTTTTTACATGCAACTGGGAAATAAGATATACAGGCAGTGGGGAATAGAAATCTATCCTGCCCTACAGGAAAATAAAAAGGGAAGGGGATAAGAGAAGGAGGGGAGTGATAGAAGGGAGGGCAGATTAGGGGAAGGGGTATTTAGAATGCATGCCATCTTGGGTTGAAGAGAGATGGGGAGAAAATTTGGAACACAAAATCTTGTGGAAGTGAATGTTGAAAACTAAAAATAAATAAATTAATTAATTAAAAGGGGAAAAAAAAGTACCATAGTAATTACTAGGTTGAGCTTTGAGATTTTTGCTGGCTTCTTTTTATTTGATTCCATGGTTTCAGGTATATAAGTCCCTAATAAGCACCTTTCACTCTTGGTTTCTATCCAATGAAACAGTGAAAGAATTCTTTACTAACAAATTCCATTATGCCCACATGTAATCCCAGCAAGAAATACTTTTGGTTGGTATGAACAGCAATTTTGCTTTAACCCCAGTGATACTTAAGATAGAATTTTCTTTTCCACCATCCAAGTTATATAATTGCCTAAATAAGAAATGAGTTGAAAGCTGAAAATTGAAGTTACATTGATCGTTTTTGCAGTGTGTTCTTGTTATTTCTAGTGTAGGTTTAATGTCCAGTGTGACATTTTACCATTTGCATGCTGTATTGCCTTATTGTATAATATATGTCTTATTGATTACAGAAGGCAGTCTTATTAGCATCAAAGGCCCAATTGTTAAGGTCTGTATATTTATAGGATTTCTCAAAAGTTAAACTCTGTGTCATCATTTCTCCCCACCAGAATATATTGCCATGTACACTTATGAGAGTTCTGAACAAGGCGATTTAACCTTTCAGCAAGGGGATGTAATTTTGGTTACGAAGAAAGATGGTGATTGGTGGACAGGAACGGTAGCTGACAAATCTGGAGTCTTCCCTTCTAACTATGTGAGGCTTAAAGACTCAGAGGTAAATCCTTATTAACTTGGTCTTTAGACACTTTCCATTCCTCCTGTATAATTACTTTTAGGATTTGAAGGTAGAATCAATTATGTGAAGTCTTTTTCAAGAATGTTATTAATTGTTAGAGCAAGAAAATGAAGATAGTGCTATGTATAATTGAGCTTATTATCTGATGTATCATTGATTCCTTGATTTCCTTAAAGGTTTTAGTAATAAGGCAAAATACACAGTCTGAATTAGGCCATCCCATACATACAAAGAGGGCAGCTAGAGAGTTTAGTAGATAGAGTGCAGGCCTGGAGTTAGGAAGACTCATCTTCCTGAGTTCAAATCCAGCCTCAGACTTGCCTCAATTTCCTCATCTGTAAAATGAGCTGGAGAAATGGCAAACCATTCCACTGTTTCTTCCAAGAAAACCCCAAATGGGGTCACAAACAGTTGAACATGGCCGAAATGACTCAGCAGTACTCAAGAATTATGTTCATTTTCCTTTGTGATGAGGAGTACCTGAAGATAAATTGTAATAACACCTAATATGTCCTATTACAAAGCATTACGCGTGAAAGTTTTAATCTTCCTAATGATTTTTCAAAGCCCTAGGAATGTTTGCCTCTCATTATTTTGACAGTATAGACTGGAGGTGTCAAACTCAAATAAAAACTAGGGATCATTACACTACTAAACCCCATAGCCACATATTAACTTAGAAAACCACATATTAACATTACCTGTGTTTGATTGTATTTTTATTCATTTTAAATGTTTCTTAATTACATTTTAATGTGGTTCTACAGTACTTGGGAATATTACAGGTTGCATATTTGACATCTTTGATATAGACCATTCACCCCTGTGTAAAGATTGCTCAAACTAAATAAACAGAAATAAAAAAATTAAAAGGAAACAGAAATAGATAAAATAAAATTGTTTAAACTTGTTTAAATCTGTCAGGTTGTAGAAGGTCTCTCATTGACCGCAATAGGGAGAGGTAAAATGTATGACTCTATATACATTTGACCAGACCCATGCATCCTCCTTAATAATCTGCTAAATTGGCTTAAATGCTGTTCAATTTTTGGTTTTTTCTTTTGTTTTTTGAATAGAAACAAGTTTTCAGGAATTATGAATTTGTTTATTAAGGTAATCCATTGCAGATAAACAGAATACTCAGGAGTTTCCTTTTTCACTGGCCATCATTTCCATCATATATTCCATTACAGTTGTTTAACCTTGCCCTCTTGCCTCCTGCTTCCTCAACCAATGGGCAGGAAGAGGCCTTTCTTTAGACAGATTTGGAAAGCTGAAGCCATCTGTGACACTACAAGGGTTGAAAAGAATATCTTGATTTTCCCTGAGCCCATAGTGAGTTTGAAAACAAGTCACGGAAAGGCTCTAAATGTGTTTCTGTATCTATTCCTCTGTAGCACTTCTTTTAAAATTTTTTTCTTTGTACATTACTGTGACAGCTCAGCTCCCCTCTGACATTTAAGTGTAGGAACTATTTGACAGCAATATTATAATGATAATCAAACAAATAAACATTAAAGCACCTACTATCTGCTAGGTTACCCCCCCACACAATTCCAAAGGATTCATGACAATTGCTATCCACCTCCAGAGAACTCAGTACAGATTGAAGCTTTTTTTTTCACTTTATTTGTCTTGATTTATTATAATAATAGTAATGATTATTATTGTTATAACATGACTAATATGGAAATACGTTTTGCATGACTTTACAGGTATAATGGGTATCATATTTCTTGCCTTTTCATTGGGTGGGGGAAGGGCTAGAGGGAGGGAGGGAATTTGGAATTTGGAACTGAAAATTTTTATTGTACCTTCCAGAAATGACAGGGGAGAATTCAACTGTTCCTCAAGCAGAGGAGTTAGATTCAACAAGAATTATATAAATGTTGTTTCAATGAAAAGACACTAGAAACTGTATTCTTAAGGTTATTGGTATGTAGTGGCAAAATTAAAACTTTTTTGCAAGTTTATAAAGCAAAACTACACCTGCAAGGTCAAAATTGGTACAGAGTTTTGCCTTGTGACCTTGCTCTTTCTCCAGGTTGAAGTAAAGGCAGTGAGTAGCATATAGTCTATTGCAACATCTCCAAGACATTCTTTAGGTGCTATCAGGACATGTAACAACTGGCATTTAAAGCACTTTATCTGCATCACATTCCCCTGAATAACCTGGTACTCTCTACTCACTTGTGGTATTCATCAAAGTTCTTCATCCTCTTTCCTCTAGAGATCACTTCTTAATCTTGCTTGTATAGCGATTGTCCATTGGTATTTTTATTGAATGTGCTGCTTGCTTGGTGAAAACATAGCTAGTCTACAAGATACTTAATGGATTCTGCCTTGGTTAGAAACCTTTATTCTATTCTAGTTGTTCTCGGAGCTAACTTCTCAGTGCTTAAGTACATTGTTATTTATAAAATCAAGGCTTTTGATGTGCCTATAAATTGTTTGTTAACAAAATATTAAACAAGACAGTAAAGTTTTAGACCCAAGGCACTTCATGAATGTTTGATGAAATAATAAAATTTAGTCATTCGAAATAATGGACACAAAACACTGAAAGCACAGTACGGAAGTTTCAACGCTTGCTGAAAAGATACGTACTTCATTTCTTTTCCTTTCCCACCTTTTTATCTTAATTGGGTTATCAGAGGACTTCTGAATTACACTTCATTTTTTTCATGCTAAATTGATTTTGAGGTGTGGCTTCAAGAGGGACAGTAATGCAAAAGAAACTAATTTCTATTAGTGAGCACTAGCTGTTGTCTCTCTAGCTATCTACAGAATAGAAAAGAAGTTGGACACAATCTTTTTTCCACTATATGGGAATAGATTTTGTCTTTCTTCCTCATATAATAACTTGCATAAAAATACAGTGTTTAGATTCAGAAGGGTGGGGAATCTGAAGCCTTGAGACCACATGTGGCCTTCAAGGTCCTCAAGTGTGGCCCTTCGACTGAACAGGACCGCATTTGAGGACCACACGTGGCCTCGAGGCTGCAGGTTCCCCCCTCCTGAAACTATTATAAAATAATAATATTCTCAAAGATAATACATCCACAGGTCAGTCTCTAGGGCCAAGATTTCTTCTCTCACCATATATTTAATAACTTGAATCTCAGCATAACTTCATGGAGTCACAGAACTTATGCTGTGTCTTCTCTGGAACAATGTGTTAAAAATCTATCAAAAGCTAACGGTTCTTTAGGGTTTTATTTTCTTTCACATTGGTAGAGAGAGTTTCCTCCCTATGCCAATGAAATCATTGGTTTAGTTTCTCCTGACTACCTTCTCCCACCCCCCTGTGAAAAAAATATTGGGGTAAAGATGATACCTGTATGACAGTTTATGTAAAATTTATCTTTCCTTCTGTTTTAGGCCCCTGGGACTACTGGGAAAGCAGGGAGTTTAGGAAAGAAACCTGGTAAGTTGTAAATCCTAGTATTTATTTTGAAATATTTTAAATGTAAATGATAATTGATCCCAGTTATGTTAATTAAGGCCAAATGCTTGAAACAAGAACAAAGGAGACTTTTCCTGAAACATCTCCTTATCCATCTCTGTTTTCTAGGGATATATAAGAATTGCTTATGTAGTTGGGAAAGGTTGGTATAAGGTGGCATAAGCACCTCATGAAAAGGAAAAATGTAAAATGGTAGTTAAGTATAAAAGAATATGGATTAATTTAGCTCTCCTGTGATAGTAAGAAAATAGATGACTTCAGAGTGATGAAAAGGGTGTTATGGGGCTACCAGATTGCTGGTGCTTGGCAGTTTCACAAGCATATGCATTTCTTGGGAGAATGTTGCAGCCATGATTACACTCATCCAACAGTTAATACACACGACAGAAGAGAATAGCAGAGCATAACTGTCATAAGGCTGGGTTGTAAGCAAGAGCAGGTTCATTTCAGAGGCATCAGGTGATTTCTCTCACATCCATTGAAGGTACAAAATTACAGCAATTTCTCTTCCTTTACATAGTTTTTAGTTCCTGTGAATCATACTTTTGAAAGTAAAAATATTACAGATAATTCTTGAGAGAGAACAAGTGACACCACTGTATACAAAGGGATTTTTACAACACACATTTATTTCACCTGACATATTTTGATGTTCCATTGAATGACTATTGGAAGAAAGATTATTTGTTGCTGGGAGAGAGAGTATTTTCTCTGAGGTGTACAGATCTTACACAGCAAGGAAAAATAGATAATCAGTCACCATGGGTTTTCACTTGAGCTCCAGAAATTTGGCTCAGGGCATTGAGAGCAAATAAGCTTTATCTCAGTGTTCAGCCCTGCTGAGAATAATTGAATGATTCTAGAGTGTCTGAGTGCCTTTTATTTGATGCCCACATGAGTTTAAGCTTTCACTGAAACCCTCCTTGGTTTAGTGAGCTGGGTGTAGCTTGTCTGCATCTTGAGAAAACAAAGAAAGAAGCAAAGTTGGTGGCAGATTGCTTCCTGCATGTGCCAGTTTCATTTAAGAAGAGAACATTGGAAGCCAAATAGGTCACCACTTTGGATTTTGTCCATCCTAAACAGCTCTTCTAATCTAGAGGTTTTCACCGGTTTTCCTGGTGAGAGCTTTGAAACCCATTATTGCTTAGTCTCTAAGCACCAAGCAGAATCATCTATGCTTTTATTCAGTTTTACAATGGCATGAGCATTTCCACGAGGGCAGTTTAACCTGTAAATGTAAAATGGGAAATGATGGAAGGTATGATAATCCTTCTTGGTGTGAGTAGAGAAGAAGGAAATTCTACCACGGGCCAGGGCATTTTTCTGGTAGAATTCAGTCCAAATGGCATAGGGGAATAGACAAGTTTGTTGTGTATCGCTTCTGGAGGCTCCGAGAATGATTATAGATGTGTCAGTGTTCACTGAAAGGAAAATTTTGTTGTTTCATTCTTTGAAACTGCAATGCCAATAGAGATTGATTTTCAGAACTGTTCTGAAATACTCTTGGAATTTTTCCTTTGAGATTTTGACATTCAGGAGAAGTATAGCACTATTTCCCTTTTATAGATGTGTGCTAAATTGATAACTGCTCATAAAATGCCTTTTCTAACTTGTGGATTCTTCCCACCGGAGGCCCCTGAAGTCAGAAGACCGTTTATACCTTCACAGACTACAAATTGATTAGTGGAAAAATGTTTTCTTTAAAGAAAAAGATCATAATGGTAGTAGCAAAGGATACTGAAAATTTAGATTTTAAAATCAGCTTTTAGAAATTCAGTTGGTTTTTAGCTCTTCTGAGCAATGCAATGATCTAAGACAATTGTAAAAGACTCATGATGGGAAATGCTATCCACATCTAGAGAAAGAACTATGGAGTTTGAATGCAGATCGAAGCATACTTTATGCTCTTTTTTGTTGTTTTTTGTTTTTTCTTTCTCATGGTTTTTCCCTTTTTTTCTGATTCTTCTTTCATAATATGACTAATGTGAAAATATATTTAATATGATCATACATGTATAGCCTATATCAGATTGTGTGCTGTCTTGGGGAGGTGGAGTGGAGGGAGGCGGAATTTAGAACTCAAAATCTTACAAAAGCAAATGTTGAAAACTAAAAATAAATAAACTTTAGAAAAAGATAAATGTGCTCTATGGAAAAGAGGAAACGAATCTTGTGAAAAGAAAAAAAAGAGTGGGAAGGAGATAGAGTAGATTTCTGTTAATTATTCAAAAAAATTTAAAAAATAACTGGGAGGAATGGCTGTGAAATGTTGCCCTTTTAGATGAGGCCATAGTATTATTAGTTTTGTTTAATTGTTTTACTTTGTTACAAAACTCTCACAGAGTGAGGGTAACCTGTAACTGTCTGGAAAATAAAAATAATACATGTCAATAAAGCTTAATAAAAAAGAAAAAAAAGAAATTGAGCCAGTTTGTAAGGAAAAATATAATTTCTCTTTCTTCTTAGACTATAAAAGAATGAAAAACCTTATGTCTTTTATCTGAGTTGTATAAAATCATAGAATCCTAGTACTATGACAGGACCCTAGGAAGTGAGGTGAATTTCCCTGTGTAACTAGCACATGAGGGGGTAAAGACCAAGCAACTTTTCTAATTGCTTTGGTGCTAAACCAACCTAATAAATTAATTTTTGATGCTAGCTATGGACAAGGCAAAGGTGGTGCTAGATTTACTGTAGTGAGTCACTCATTTTTGTTTTGATTTTCAGAAATTGCCCAAGTTATCGCATCTTATACTGCTACTGGCCCAGAACAACTTACCCTGGCACCTGGACAACTAATTTTGATCCGAAAGAAGAATCCAGGAGGATGGTGGGAAGGAGAACTTCAAGTTAGTTCCTATATAATTTGTGTACAACATCATGTTCTAATTCTAACACATAAAATGTCGAAAAGAGAACACTACCAGGTGTATGTTCTCCTTCAAATGCCCATACATTTTAAAGATGGAACTTTTGACCTCCAAAATGGGAAGCCACCTTTCCATACATTTCAGAGTCAAATTACCCTGTAGTCCGAGCAGCTTGTATGCTTCTTTCCTCCTAATCCAGAAAGATTCAGCACTGACCCAGGCAGAAATGTGAAGTCAGCAAAATTTGTCTTTGGAGGCACACTTCTATGCATTTCCTTCCTCCTTTTTGTGGTGAAGTGAACGATTCCTCTATTTGGAATCCAAACGCGTTGGATTAAATAGCCTTAGCTCTACCACTTTTTAGCTGTGCAAGGTTGGATGAGTCACTTTAACCTCAGTTTCTTTTTCTGTAAAATAGGGACAGCAGTTCTTCATAGCACAACTTTGAATTGAAATAATGAAAATGAAATAAATGTAATATGAAAAGTGAAACAAATGAAATATGAAAAAATTAAATAATATATAGGAAATATCGTATAATCCTTGAAGCACATAGAAATGTTAGCTATCATTATGATTATTACTACTACTACTACTACTTTTTTCTCTCATGCTCCTCCTGTTTCCTGTTTTGCTTTAAAACACACACACACAATTTCCATCTCTTTTTTCAAGGTGTCACTTACCAAACACAAAGACAAATTCAATTCAACACATTTATCCAGTACCTACTACATATGAGGCACCATGTTGAGTGCTATCAGAATATAAAAGATGAATACAATGAGGTCCCTGCCCTTATGGAACATCAAGCCTAGAATGATAAAATAAAACTTGTATAAAAACAACTTTCTTACAAAGTAAAGTATGAAGGAGTGAAAGGGGTGCAAATATAGCATAAAGTATTAAGAGGAAGACCAGTGTGTTATCTTGCCAAACTTGTTTGATTAGTGTTCGTATTCTAGTCACACAATGTAGGAAATTACTTTGATGAGAGAGATTTAATGGTTACAGAGCGAAGTAGGGAATACAGAATGGGTGTCAACCAGCATTCCTTCCTGGAGTGAATGTTGTCGCTGCAGCTACTGAACCATCACCCTGAACATTCCTGGATCACCCCAGACCTGTGATTCCTGATTACTGGAGACCTGGTAGGGCCCATCAGTATATGTCACTGGGAAAGTAAAATGGAGCTTTGAGTGATTCAAAACCTCTCTCATAGGGAGAAATTTTAATACTCCAAAGGAAGGTTGTATGGAAAAGTACTCATAGTAAACTCATGACCCTGACTGAGGACTTTATCAGTGTCTCACATTGTGATATTGAGTGTGGCCTTGTGAAATATCCCTGGAGAAAGTAGATCCTGGTCATGGGTGTTATCTGCTTGCTTTGTCTCTGAGGGGGAGGCAGGAGCTAGGGGAAGCTGATATCTGGGAAACAGAAATAAGTTAAAAAACAAAACTTAACATGAACCTTATCTCTGGGAGTTCTTGAGACTGGAGGAGGGTTGAAAGGGATGTTATTGGCAGCCTAGGATGAAGGGAATGTGCTATTCACACCAGTGGCTTATGGAATAAGTACAGGACTTAAGCCTTTTGAATCAACCCACAAGCCAATAATCTACTGATGTTTTCTTCCTTTGGTATCTTACACCTGCCTCCTTCAGTCAACAAAGATTTCTTTAACGTGTGTGTGCCAGGGAATCTGCTAGGTATTAGGGGGACAAAGATGAAAATGAACACTTTGCTCCCCTAACAGGGAGACGACGTGTGTGTGTGTGTGTGTGTGTGTGTGTGTGTGTGTGTGTGTGTGTGTGTAAGCATTTATAAAATATGTGCAAGGTAAAATATTATTTGGGGGGAAGGGATGGTACCTACAGCTGGGATAATTAGGAGTGGTTTAACTTGTAAAAAATGCTGAAAAATTCCTTATCTTAAGGATGTACAAAGCTGCATTTTCTGTTGAGAGCATTCAGGAGGCAACTGGGATAGTTCAGTCATTGTGGCCCTGTAGTCTAAGCCAAAAGTGGTCCATCATCCCAGTTATTCTTTTGGTAGCTGATCCTAGTGGTACAAAGAATTGGGCTTTGTGGTTGAGGGTTGAGTAATCCTAATGGGACTAGGATGATACACCTAAATAGAGGCTACTCTTTCTCTAGCCTAAAGGGATATAAGAAAATTCTGTTAATAAAGAAGACAAGAATGGAGAGGGGAAAAAAAGAAAGACAATTATGGGATTTTTTAGAGTTATTCAAAATTTAAAAATTTTAGAGTTGTTAGGATTACATTTCTTCTGTCCTCAGGGGTGTGCCAGTGTTTAGCACCTGGCTAGACACACTTCTAAGTATAATCTGAATTATTAACATTTTCTCCATCACTTTAAAAAAATGCATTATGGAATACACTAATCTAAAAGTAGATAGGAAAACTTAAATCAAAATTATTAAATCAGTAAGTGGGATGTTCCAACCATCCACACCCATGAAGTGGGATATATACAACCTTTGCTGTATAAGTTATCAAAAAAATCCAAGCACTGGCCAATTTGCATTCATATTTCTATAAAACAAATCACAAAATTCAGTCTATAACGCAAGCAGTTCTAGATTAAAAACTCAGCATTTTTCAGTTTTATTGCTGAAGCCAATTATTCTAATTACTGTGTATTATTATGCTTCTTATGCTGGCTATTCTTTATTCCCTGTATTACCCAGAAATCTCTCTTCTGTCTCTCTGTCTCTCTGTCTCTCTCTATGTCTCTCTGTCTCTGTCATCTGTGTGACTCTGTCTCTCTCTGTCTCTCTCTGTCTCTGTCTCTCTCTGTCTCTCTGTCTCTCTCTCTGTCTCTGTCTCTCTCTCTCTCTCTCTCTCTCACACACACACACACACACACACACACACACACACACACACACAGAGTCTTCAAAGCCAGGCTTCTGCAATTTAACTTACCTTAAGGGCCACAGAAAGGGAAGGCCACTTTCCTGAACTATCAGAAGGGTGATCTGTACAACACCAGGAGGCATCTGCTCTTATTGCCAAACAGTGAGTAAAAGGCTCTAGCAGACCTGAACTGTGCAACACCTGCCTATTTCTTCTGCTCAAACTAGATTATATTGCTTCTGGTCATGTAACCTCCAGCTAGGCCCAAGGCTGTATCTCATTTCTACTTCCAAAGATAATAAAACTTCCTCTTGAAAGACCTGCCAATGAATAAATCAGTTTGGAATGAGTAGTATCTGGCTGCTACATACAAACCTCTACCATGAGTTCATGTGACTCATTGGGGACCATAGTATTTGCCCGAGAAAAAACTATCCCATTTTATAACAAATGATCTCCCTCCCCTCCCCCAACACATACACCTTGACTCATTTAGGCATCATAGCCATATTGAATGGAGAGAGGTAGGGAAGGGGCAGGGTCTTTCTCCCTCTTACCCATACTGCTAAGGGGAACCAGTATGTTGCCTAATATGAAGGAGAGCTAAAGACAGCTTACCACTGTGTGGATTTTCTTGCTACATTGACAACTCCGGGTGGGTAGGTAGGTACCATGTCATTTACCTCTTTTCATTGACCACAATGCCTAGTAGAGTGCTAGGCACATACTAGGTGCTCAATAAATACTTGTGGAATTGAATCGAATTTCAAGAAAGTGGCGATGACATTGGGAAAATATGAGTGTAATCAATGGAAATATTTAGGCCTAAAGAATTTTAAATTCAACTTAGAGGATTTCAATAGGCATGTCCAAATGTACTAACAGAATATAGTGCTTTTATGCAAGGCATGGGGTTCCCCTCATAACCCCAGTTAATGTAGACCTGAGAAATCCAGTATATAATTAGAAGGTATTAATGAGTTGTTTAACTATAAAAATACATCTAAGCCAATGTTTTAATACGCATGAGTAAAGTGAAAATGCCTTTCTGATTGTTCAAGAGGAGAACAGTCTATGATAGATCAGATGAACTGGCCATACCTCCAGGGGCTTTAACTAGGAGAGCCCTGGATGAAGTTCAGTATTTTGAGTTGGAGAATACCAAGACATTTGCAAACCAGGTGCTGCTTGTGGAGAAGACCCTTACAGGAGGAAGAAAATTTCTCTTCTCCCCTCTCCCATTGACCAAATTGCTTTGAAGAGGAGCTACTAGGCTAGAAGGAGATACTGCATTCAGTGAGGAGCAGAAGACACATATGTTCCAGACTGTCAGATATACAGAGCACTAGTCACTAGAGTGAAGAAGCAGTTTCAAAAAAGTATGACTCGGTGCAGCTAGGTGGCACAGTGGATAGAGTACCAGCCCTGGATTCAGGAGGACTTGAGTTCAAATCCAGCCTCAGGCACATAACACTTACTAGCTGTGTGACCTTGGGCAAGTCACTTAACCCCAGTTGCCTAAAAATTTAAAAAATAAAAAACCCTATGAAGAATGAAAGAACTTCTAAAACCAGGTACCAGAGATTGTGATTTGCCTTTATCCCACATATGCTTTACACATTTCACTGTCATTGTACCCTAAATTTGAGCCCATTCTTCCCATAGATGCTGTGCATATTTGTGGGAGAGTTTATCCCAGGTTTATGGGGGGTATGTTTTATAGTTTTCTTACTACTTCATAAATAGTGCTCTTACTATATCCTCTTCATAAATGCCTTTCCCAAGAGGCAATTGTATAATGGCTGACTATTAAAGTAAAGAACACTAGTGGGGGCTCGTGAGTATAGTGTTTATCTAAGAATATAGTTCTGTATACTTTCCCCTAGAAACTGAGTTAGCAGCTACCTTTGATCTTGGGATCCATCCTATGAGTACAAGTGCAAATTGCAAGAATTCCTGAGAAATGCTTATGTACAGAGAGATTTGTAATGTGTAAAACAAACATGTCATACTTACTATTTTTTTAATGGGCCTGTGACCAAAGCAGACGAGCAATTTCTTTGGAATATACAGTCTTAGAGAGCTGTCTGAGGCAGTTTAAAAGTAGTCTTCATATTCTCTAAGCAGAGGCAACATGGTACACTGGATAGTGAACAAAGCCTTGGGCATGTACTGCTTGTGTGTCCTGGGCAAGTCACTTATCATCTCGGCGCTCCAGGCAGCTAAGCTTGTATGTTCCAGAGAAATTGCTAGTCTGCTTTGTTTGAGGGGATTTCCTCCTCGGGAATTCTTGATATCAATAACATCATAAGCCCATTAAAAAAATATTCTAAGCATGATGTGTACATATAGCAAATCTCTCTGTCCATAAATATCTTTCAGGGATTCTTATAATTTTGCACTTGTTCTCATGGGATGGATCCCAAGTGATTAGCCAGTGAATCACTTGATTATCTGAAACAAATAACTAAGGGAACAAAATGATAATAATAATAGCAGTGTATACTTAGAACACATTTGAAGGTTTACAAAGCATTTTCCTTATAACAATCTGATAAGGTAGCTATTATCTTCATTTTACATAGCGGAAACTGAGACTTAGATGTTAAGTGTTTTCCCAAGGTTATAAAGCTGGTAAGAGGCTAGACAATATTTTAAACGAAGGTCTTCTTGACATGAGGTTCAGTGTTCTTTCCAGCAGAAATATTCAGTTAACAAGCAAACGTAATTAAAGTGTTTATTATGTACCACGTACTGTGCTAAGTACTAGAGATATAAAGAAAGACAAAAACAATATACTACACTAATCTGAGAAAAGGCTTTTACTTCTTATTTTCAGCCACCCCAATAAATTTCTGAATTCAAAATGGAAATTATTCATGTAATGGATTAAAATCATATCTAGATTAGCTACTTTGTAATTTAATCAATGAAAGATTGCTCCAAATAGCTAAAAATAAGAGTCCATATCAGAACAACTTTGAGGTTCCAACTTAGACCCCCAAGATTAGCAAAAGTGATAATATATGTTACTAGCCAATGTTGGATAATCAGTGGGAAAGCAGGCACACTGATGGATTGTTGGTAAAACTGTGAAGTGGTTCAACCATTCTAGAAATTATGTTCAGAAAGAGACTAAAATGTCAATATCCTTTGATTCAGAAATCCTACTACTAGCTTGTATCCCAGGGAACTCAGTGACAAAAAAAGGTCCCATATATACCAGAATATTTTTTCAGCACTTTTTGCAATAGCAAAGAACTGGAAACAAATGAGATGCTTATAAATTTGGTAATGATTAAACAGATTATATAATGGCATAAACTGTACTATAAGAAATGATGAATATAAAGAAGCATGAGAAATCTTCTATGAACGTATATGAAATGAAGTAAGCCAGACCAGGAAAACAATATACACAATGACTATATGTAAATGAAAACAACAACAAAGCCCAAAACTTGAATACTTTGTAATTATCATAATGAAGCTTAGTGTTGAAGAAGGGGTGAGAAAATGCTTCTTTCTCTCTTTGTTCAGAGATGGTCTATGGGCATGGAAAATTATGTGTAATCCTAACTCAGCTAATATGTTGCTTAACTTTACTCAACTTTCCCTCCCTGCTCCTCTTCCACAGCCACTGGCTTCTTTCTTATTCTTTGTTACATAGGATAGCTCTCAGTGGCAGAGGAAGGAAGAATATATTTGGAAAAGAAGGTGATATAAAATCAAAAGATATAAAAATTTTTTTCTTTTCTTTTTTGGCCAGGCAGTGGGGTTAAGTGACTTGCCTAGGGTCACACAGCTAGTAAGTGTTATGTGTCTGAGGTCTGATTTGAACTCAGGTCCTCCTGACTCCAGGGCCAGTGCTCCACCCACTACACCACCTAGCTGCTCCTAATTTTTTTTTTTTTAAAGAAACGTAATGTCCAGAGCAAGAGAAAAGTTAGTCCTTTTGATCTCTGCCCTGGCCAAACCACATGTAGGGCATTGTGTCCGTTTCTGAACACCACATTTTAGGAAAAAAATGAACAAAACTGGAAGGTGAATAAGATCGTGAGAAGATGTAAAATTATTCCATACAAAGGTTGGTGGAGATACCTGGAAGTGTTTAACCTAGAGAAAAGAAATCTTAAGAACACATGTGATCATTGTCTTCAGATACTTAAAGGACTGATATATGGAAGCGGAATTAGGTTCATTCTTTTTTTTTTTTTTGGTTCAACATAAAGGAAAGAATTCCTAATAATAAGAGCTATCCAGAAATGAATTAGACTCCTGAGTGGAGGAGTGAGTTCTTCATTCCTGGAAGTCTTCAGGGGGAGGGTGAATATCTATCAGTCGTGTTGTAGATGAGACTCAAGCTTTTGAGGTCTCTTCCAACACTAGGATTCTGTAATTATTGTCTTCTTGTGCAAGTTTAGTGGTTATTCAACATCTGAAACTTTTAAAATATATTTATTTTCTTCTTAGGCACGTGGGAAAAAGCGTCAGATAGGCTGGTTCCCAGCTAATTATGTAAAACTTTTAAGTCCTGGTACCAGTAAAATAACACCAACGGAGCCACCTAAGTCATTAGCACTACCTACAGGTAAGTAACTTAGACTCTTCAATCAAAAAATAGTTTTATCTCAAACTTGATTGTTCCTGTTAGAGTCTTCATAGACAAGGCTTTCTCTTTTGTATCGAAGCTTTCTCTCAGCATTTTCAATAGCTCTTGGAACTGAGAAGTTTTACTGTGTAGAGTACCATAGTACATAGGCAGCAAGGTGGTGCAGGGGATAGAGTGCCGAGCCCAGAGTCAGGCAGATTTGTGTTCCTGAGTTCAATTCTGACCTTAGACACTTACTAGCTGTGTGACCCTGGGAAAGTTGCTTAACCTTGTTTGCCTCCGTTTTCTCATCTGTACGATGAGCTGGAGAAGGAAATGGCAAACCACGCCCGTATCTTTGCCAAGAAAAACCCAAATGGGGTCACAAAGAGTTGGGCATGACTGAAAAATGATTGAAGTACCATAGTGCTTTTGTTGGAATATTCTTCTGGAAAGAATCATATTTTTTACACTAAAAGCAGTGTTATTTATTGATTCTCTTCTAAAGAATTGAATTGTGGAATAAAGAATAAAGAATTGGAAAGCATGGGGGGAGGTGGAGTAAGGAGCAAGATGTAAGAGTTTTTAAATTAATAAATGTTAGGAGAGGATGATCTAAGATAACAGCATGAAAGGAGAGAAGGGAATCAGGTTTTTTACTTTGTACACCCCATAAAAACCAGCAAGAGAAACAACAAAGAAAAAATATAACTAAAAATCCACACAAGAAAACAAAATTAAAACAAATATTTTTTAAATGATAGAGTAGGTTGATAAATCCCCATACTATGAATGCAGACTTTAGTATATCCTAGAGAACTCAACCAGTAAATTATATTGGAACCACCATCATCACAAGCCAAACTCTTGCTCACACTCATCTGGATATAACATTGATACTTAAAAACTTAAGAGTAGCATTTTAAATTGATGTCTTGATGCCAAATGCTCATAACCTCCAAGCTGCATGTAATGAAAATTTTTCAATATGTAGAGACCTTGCAGAAGAGATCCAAATCATGTGCAACAGGATGAGTTATATGCCATTGCTGTTGTCTTATTTGCTATTGGAGTCGTTCTGAGGATGGTTTCTATGAGCCTACAGAGGATAAGCTTATATCATAATATTTTTATTTGACTACAGAAAGCACTTATTTTGTCTACTTGTGCAGTAGTCTGTGGAATGCCTTAATACTAGGATTTTCCTTCTGTTGATTCCGTGTATCTTGTTTGTACATAGTTGTTTGCATGTTGTTCTCCTCCCCCCATTATAATGTGAGCTCCTTGAGAGCAGGACTATCTTTTTGTCTTTTTTTTTTCTATCTTCTCTGTAGGATATAAAGTACCTCACACATAGTAGGTACTTAATAAATACTTACTGACGAACACATTCAATATAAAAGAATAATAGCAGGAAAGAGACTTGTCCTAGGACTGTTTCTCTCTAAATTCCATTAAAAAAGATGAGATGTTAATTAATGATAATAGTAATACGAGTAATAAATATTAGAGCAATTGAATTTGCTATAAAAATGAAAAATGATAATAATAACAAAATTATAATATATTAATAGTAAAAATATAAATACTCAGAGTGATTTAATTTGCTAAAGTAGCAGAAGTTACGGAAAGAAAAATAAATATAAAGAAACCGTGTGGGATAGGCTGAGAGACTCTCAAATATAGACCACACATTCAAAGAATTGACACTGGAAAGAAAAATTTGTCACAAGACTAAATAAAAGAAGAACTTGAAGGAAAAAAATCAAGGGAGGAAATCAAGCTAGAATTAGAAAATGCTTAAAAGAAAAACCACACACTTCATGGAAATAACAAAAAAAAAATATAGTTGCCTTAGTTGCCTAGAGCAGAGATTTCAAACTCGGCTTCCAAGCAGCCCACAAAACTTCCAAATGGAGCCAGAACCAGATAAAATATAATTGGGAAATATTTAACAAAACAAATAAAAATACAATAAAACACAGATCATGTTAACTTGTGGTTTTCTAAGTCACTATGAGGCCCATCTGTTTCTGTTTGAATTGGATCCCACTGAGAGTCAGGGGACTTATCCATTGTCATACAACCATTATATATGTCAGAACTGGTACTTGAATTCAGGATTTCCTGGCTTCAAGGCAAACTCTGTGCCATGCTTCCTCTTATACAGAGAATACAGTGAAGAGAACATGAAAGAGGAATTTCTAAAAATCTAATGAAGCAACTGTTAGCAGTTTACTATATTGGGAAATAGTATTACATGACTGGTTGGAAATATGTGTTAAAAATGACCAAATTATCAGAATTATTAGAAAGTACATAGACTGTGGATGCCCTTTACTAGCTGAAGAAGACAGACCCCAATGCAGCAGTCTCAGGATTTCTGACATCTCAGAAAATTTAGTAAAGCAATACATTGAATTTAGAATCAAAAGACCTGAGTTAAAGTCCATCGTATTGCCTTGGACAGGTCATTTTAATTCTGTGAGGCAGCTCTTGGTGCAATGGATAGAGTACTAGGCCTGAAATCAGGAAGGCCTGAGTTCAAATGTAGCCTCAGGTAATTCCTAGCTGTAGGATCCTGAGCAAGTCACTTAGTTTCTAGTTGCCTCAGTTTCCTTAACTTTAAAATGAGCATGATAGCAGCAGCTACCTCACAGGATTGTTGTGAAGATCCAATGAGATAATTTTTTTTGTTATTAATTTATTTTGATTTATCAACAATCACTTCCATAAGCTTTTGAGTTTTAAATTTTTTTCCCATTCCCTCCCCAAGATGGCGGACAATCTGATATAGGCTATACATGTACACATTAGTGATGATGTAAGTAGGAATTAGAACCAATAGGAGGAACCACCAGAAAGAAGAAATAATACACAACAGAAGAAAAAAAAATAGCAAACGGTATGCTTCAATCTTCATTCAAACTCCATAGTTCTTTTCTTTGGATGTGGATAGCATTTTCCATCATGAGACTTTTGGAGATGTCTTAGATCCTTGCATTGTTGAGAAGGGCTAAGTCTATCAAAGTTAGTCATCGCACAATGTGGCTGTTACTGTGTACATCATTCTTCTGGTTCCTTATCTATAAAATGAATGGGTTGGACTACACTCTTTTTTAATGATTCTTTGAACAATTTTCCTAGGAAACTGTGAGAAAAAAAAATCCTAGAATTAGCAAAAATATCCAACAAAAGACAAATAAATATGAAAACTATAAGGAAATATGAGATGAAATATCAAATATAACTTTGAAAAAGAAAACTGGTTAAAGATTTAGTCAGTACAGTGCTCTAAAGGTTCTGTTTTGTTAGGTTCTGGTTCATCTAGTGAATAGGAATGAGCACCACCAAGTCTCAAAATCCACTGTGAAGTAAGAATCAAATAATAATTGTCTGGTAGTAGAAAAAGATTAGAAAAATAGGTCGGTGTAACAGAATTAGAGCACAATGTATACAGAAAATTAATGTTTGATAAGCTCACACTTAAAAACCAGTAGAGAATGAAACTACTGTTCAGGAACGAATACTATGTGGCCAAAAAAATGGGTTTAGATCCATATATCCCACAATGTCCCACAATAAACTGTATCGATAATCTAAAATTTTAAAGTTATTTAAAAATTGAAGAAATGGAATAAAACATTTACTCTAACTTTAAGAGAAGGGTCATTTTAATGAAACAAATAGAAAAATTATTGGAAAAATTATTGATGGGTTTGAATATATAAAGAGAAAAGAATTTTGCATAACAAAAGCAATGAAAAAAGAAATGGACTGGGAAAGGTATTTGCAGAAAAAAATCAGATAAATATATCAGATAATTGTTTGATGTACAGATATTATAAGGAACTACTACATGATATATGATACATTATAGGGCAGCAATGGTGAAAGGGTATGAATAGACAATTTTTGAAGAAGGAAATATAAACTGTTAATAGTCCTATGAAAAGAAACATTCCATGATAATCAGAGAAGTCAGCCTAAAGACATTAAGACAGCCTAAAGATAAAACTTTTAACCCATTAAAATGACAAAAATAGCGAGTGAGTGAGAGAGGGAGAGAGAGAGAGAGAGAGAGAGAGAGAGAGAGAGAGAGAGACAGACAGACAGAGAGAGAGAGAGAGAGAGAGAGAGAGAGACAGAGAGAGAGAGAGATTGAGAGAGATTGAGAGATTGGCGTGGCTTCCAGGAAACATATACATTGTTGGAGTGACTGTGTATCAATATAGGCATTTTGGAGAGCAGTATGGCAATATACGGTGTCATAAAAGTAATCATACCTTTATACCTGGTGGTTCTTTTGCTAAGACTTTATAAAATATTAGAAAATTTAAAAATAATGTAGATATAAGAAAATTCATAGCAGACACAACAAAAACATTTTACTTTGTTGTTTGTTGATTCCTTTGGTTCTATCCTGTTAAAAGCTTATGATTTTATGTAAATTTTTATTTTAATAGTGTTTTTTGGTAATTTTGAGGGGTTTGGTGGTTTTATATATGTATGTATAGTGTATATACAAGCACACACATACATCTATGTCTGTCAAGGATTTAAGTGGGTTAAGAGATTAAGTTGGGAAGTAATTATGTGGGGTACTATTTATAAAGGTGAATATTGGCTTCAATCACGTAGAGTACATTGGATACCAAAATGATCTGTGGCACTTTGAATAGATGAGTTGTTTTAATGCATAGCATGTAATGTTGTGCCCTCCTAAACAGCTACAAAGGAACAATCTATAGTCTTAGAGCTGAGCTATTAAGTGCCTTCAATCAGAAAAGCATTTAGCTGAATATATTCATAGTATTTGAAGAAAGATGGGAATAGAAGAGCAGAAATCTCCTTTAGATCATAATTCTTGGGTGTCATTTGTGGTCAGTGTAGATGTGTTGGTTCAAGTTTCCCTATTCCAGTAACTGTTTATCAAAAAAGCTTTTTGTCAGATCTTTGATTTCATTTTCATTGGCATAGAAGGAAACTCTGGGTGAAGAAACCTCCCTTTACCAATGTTCATTTGTACCTACTCTGTAATATTTTTGTTAGAGTTGTGTGGTTTGCCCAGGGTCGCACAGTCACCATCTGGCTCTGGGAACCCACTTGCTAGGTGTTTACTCACCAAAGTATGTCCAGAATTCCCTGCTGATTCCATCCTTGCTTCCCTGATGTTTAAAGTGAGAAGCCATGGCAGTTAATATTCTTCCTCTCTCTTTCACACTGTTAAACTCAGTCACCACAGAGTTCTGGAGGATGGGAGCCCAAGTTAATTTGTTCTTCTAACTTATAGGGCTAGCAAATTCCTGCCTCTGCATCCCTTATTCCTGTGATTCAGAGTTGTCCTTTGCAGAGGTGAAAGTCTTTTTCTGCTTCTAATTCTCTCTACATTCTCATTTTTATCCAGCTCTTCCCTGCTGTTGTGGGGAGGAGTAATACCATCATCATCCTATTAGTTATATGGTCAACAGGGCAGTTAGTGTATGGTGACTTGCATGATCTTCAGACATCTAAAATGAAGACTCACCTTCTTTCCCCCTAAACCTTCCCCTCTTCCAGATTTACGTATTTCAGGGACATCCCTATCTTCTCAATTAAGCTTTGTAACCTCTGAATCATTCTTGACTCTTCCCTATCCCTCACTTCCAAATTAAATCAGTTGACAAGTCTAATTGATTATTACCTCTACCACATTCCTTTGCATTTTTCTCCTTTTCTCCACTAAGTTGACCACCAGTATTTCAGGCCCTCAGCACCTCTTACCTGGACTAATATAATAGCTCTTCTTGCTCCCATTCTCTCCTCTCCCTAATCTAGCCTCCATTCACCTATGTTATACAATGCAAATCTAAATTTTGTCAGCTCCTTGCTAAAAAACCCTCTGTGGTTTCCCATTTCCTCTTAAATAAAATACAAATTTATCCTGTCATTTAAAGACCTTCACAATCTGGCTACTTTCCAACTTTGTCTCCCCTTCACAAACTCTGTGTTGCAATCAAATTGGACTACTAGCTTTTCCCTGTATTTAACGTTCTGTCTCTTCCTTCTTTGCATTTCCACCAGTCACCCTCAATGCCTGCAGTGCCCTGCCTCCTCATTGCTGCATCTCGGAATCATATCTTTCTTGAAGAATGAGGTCAACTCTAGCTACCACCTACTTAACAATTTTTCAGTTGTTAATGTTTTCTTCTTTCTCAAATTGACTTACTCCTCTGTGAGCATGTTATGTCTCCCTGTTGTACCTACTTGAAGGTAGAGAATGTTTCATTTTAGCCTTGGTATTTCATCAGCTTAGCAAGTGCCTTGACACTTAATAAATGTTTGTTCAATTAAATTAAATGAAAGTTGTTGACCAACCAAATTTGACAGTGCTTCCTTGTTTAAACCCTAATTACACTGGACCTGAAACTGTGAGAGGTAGAGTGACTAAGCACTTTTTCTTTGTTTAGAGGGATCTAAAGCCTTAGCATACCACTGTGGACAAACTTGAGATTCCCTAGAGTTGTCAAGTCAAAGAGTAATGGTAATTAGTAATTAGTAAAAGAGTAATACCTAATCATGGTAATGTAGATCTGAAGAAAATCCAAATCACATATAGCTTGACTTGGAATGGCTAATATAAAACTAAAATATAATTGTGAAAGTTCACCTAAGGTATAAATATAGGAAGTCCTTATTTTCTAAAACTAATTGGTACCAGGAAAAGGGCACCAAAATGAATCCACTTAAGATGGGAATCAACATCTCATAGTAAACTGGGGAAATGGTTTGATTTGGACATTATCTCAAAAATTCCAACTAAAATCTATAATAATAAATCCATTTTATCTTATTAATAAACAATTGAGGTTATAATTGCAACTATGTGCTAATTCCTAGAACTAAGTATTGCTCAAGTTGATTTTTGTTTGGTGTGATTTTTCTAAAAACGTTGTATGATATTAAAATTCATAGTCCTTTTTTTCATGTTTGACTTCTGCACCATGATCATAGAGGAGATATCATTGTAATAATATTTGCAAGTTTTATCAGTTTTCCTCTCTTAGTCCTTTGATATTCAAATCATTCACTTTTTGAAGCACTCTTAAGATTTATCAGCAAAGGTTATAAGCAGGGATAGATAGCAGTTTAGGGGGAAGGATGTTTTAGTGGGAATGAAGCAGACAGTTCCTTAGTGGATATTTTCATGTCATAATGACCTTTGCATCCCTACACAGTCTTGCAGGATTGGAGCATGGAGTAATGGATAAGAAGCTGGTTTCAGTATCTGGAGAAGTATGGGTTAAAGACCCACCTATATCACATGATGGCTTTGTGATGCTTAATCTCTCAGAAAATTTAAAAATAATATAGATATACATTGATCCACATTGGTTGAGAAAGTTTCCTCACCTGGAGGTCCTACTGCCAATGAAATGACGGTTCTGGATCAGTACTGAAAGCAACCTCATAACTATGGAGACTGGAATAATGAATCTTCTGATAAAAGTAGCCCTATATCAATAATTGAGAGCAGACAAAAGATACAAAGATGAATAAGTTCAATCCCTGCTCTTATGGAGCTTACACTCTAATAAAGTGTGATAAGAAAAGATACAAATAGCTCTGTTACAAAATAGAGTATGATAAGTATAAAAATTATGAATAAAATGCTATGATAATTCAGAGAGAAGTATAAAAATCAGTCAGTCAACAAGCAGTTATTACGTGCTGGCTATATGCTGGGTACTCTCTTATGAATTAGGGATACAAATACAGAAAATGAAATAATCTCTGCTCAAGAACCTTATATTCTGTTGAGAAGGACAGTAGGGGTGTGTGTGTGTGTGTGTGTGTGTGTGTGTGTGTGTGTGTGTGTGTATGTATGTATGTGTGTATGTAAATGTGTGTATGTTTGTATGGGAAACCTAAGTGGTCTATGTGGTTCACTACACTGGTCAATAGTCATGTCAACTCTCTATTTACCATTGACTTACTACTTGACTGCTCCAGTTCTAAGGAAGTCAAGGGGTATGTTTTACAATATCTCTCATTATCCGGTTCTCTCTGAGCCCCTACCTTGGTTTATAAAACTGGAGAAACTTCTCTTGCCATATATTTTCTTTTACTATCAATCTTTAGTCTCACAGGCTTAGACAAACCTAAGTGTCACCGGGTATGTAATTTATAAGCAGTATAACAAACAATACAAAGACCTTTGGATCTTTCAGAGCAATGGATCTATCTGCTGTGAGAAAGGTTATAGCCAGAGTCGTCTCTTACCACCCATCGCAACTGCTGACTTCACAGCTTTGGAATCACAGACACTAGAATCATAATCTCACCATTCAGCTCTTTCAGTGTGGCAGTCTTAAGAGTTCTCTTCAGGATATCTTCTCTCTAGGATAAGATGACTTAGTGATCTCAGCCTGAAACTCCAGTACTAAGATGGTGTTTGTAGAGCTCAAAGCTAGAACCATTATTGCATTTGCAAAAGTCTCTTTGAAGACCTTTCATAATGTAAAACTTTATTTTTATGGAGTTCTTTTTTAAATTCTGTTCTCCTTTGTAGCATGCTACCTTCACTGTTTAAAAAAAAAATCATTTCAGTATCAAGCTGTTTACGTGCCTGATTCATTTTTGTAGCTTGAATTTATCTTGTTTGTCATAGTTGTCTGCATGTGGTCTCCCTCATTTCATTGTGACCTCCTTGAGAGCAGGAACTGTTTCTTGCCTCTCTTTGTATTCCCAGGACTTAGTCCAGGTCCTGGCACATCATATTAAGGAATTATAGGCAGAAGACCGGGATTAGAATTCCAACCAGCTCTTGGGACAAATCCCATAACCTCTCGGAGCCTTAATTTCCTTATCTTTAAAAAGAAGAGGTTGTGGTGGATGGATATTTGGGTTTTCTTCCAACTCTTAATTCATTGATCCATGATCAGTATTGCCCCCTAAGCCTATTCATTTATCTTACAGTGTGCCAAGTGATTGGTATGTACGATTATACTGCACAGAATGATGATGAACTGGCATTCAACAAAGGCCAGATCATCAATGTTCTTAATAAGGAAGACCCTGATTGGTGGAAAGGAGAAGTCAATGGACAAGTGGGACTCTTCCCATCCAATTATGTGAAAATGACAACAGACATGGACCCAAGCCAGCAATGTAAGTAATTTTATTGGCTCCATTGCTCTGTGATATCTTAACAGTAAAACATGCAGCATTGCTATGATTCTGCTATAATTTGCAGAACTCAAAGCTAGAATCATTGCTGTATTTGCAAAAGTCTCTTTGAAGACCTTCCATTATGCAAAACCTTATTTTGTGGGTTGTTTTTTTTTTTCTTAGTTCCATCCCCTTTATAGCATGTTACCTTTTTTTTAATCATTTCGGCACCATGCTGTTTACATGCCTGATTCATTTTCCTAGCTTGAATTTTGCTCATTGTTTTGTTTTGCTTATGTGTTGTTTTCCTCCTTTTTCTAGGAATCATATGTTGTCCATCCCCCACTCAGGCTTGAAAGTCCTCAAAGAGACCCACTATCCCATATCACTGCCCAGAGGGATGATGGGAGATGCAGCCTTGATCATGTGACTTCCAGCATGATCATCTACTGCCTTCTGAGTAGAAGAACACACTGCAGAGCAGTTTACCTCATTTTACATTAGTTGCATGTGATCGCAATGTTTGAGTTATTATTTACAGATATAGAAGCAAAAATTACAAAAATACACAGGATAGTGGGTCCTTTTGTGGCTTTCGTAGTTACTGGAACTGATTTTTTTCCCCACCTTTGCACGGGTGTTTTCAGTAGTTTTCAAATTATTTTTAAATGTATATTTTAGCCTTTTAATAGAAAAAAATATAAATTAAACTACTTCTTTACTATTTTGGTTTTGCAAAAAGACCCACTATCAAGGAATGCTGCATGTGCTATTAAAAATGTTCCAAATATCCATAAATTTGAGACTTTTTTTTTTCATCTTGTCCAGTGTTACTGATCAAAATGTCTTTTGTTTTGTTTTATTTTCTATTGCAAAGGTACAGGTGTTAGATCAAGTTTTAAGGAAATTAAGCATGTGACCAGTTAAACAGAAATGAGGAATTTTGTGCTAGTTTTTGTATGTTACCAGGTATACCTTGTTAAGCACGTTCTACGTCCTGTACAGAGGAAATCAGTTTCCTTTCATGGCAAAGATAGTACCCTTGTATGATGCTGTAATCAGACTACATTAATTTTATTTTGCACAGTTATCCTGTACCTCCATAAGGAAGCATCTCTGGTTTTGTTTTGTCTCAGATTTATCTCATTGGGGTTTCTTTTGTTCCCTGGGGTGGGAGGAAGGTGTTGTACATTTTCTTATCACAAATCAGTAACCTACATCCAGGTAGCTATTATCGTTAACACCCCCAATCTCTTTTTAGTCTCTGTTACATGAAGTTTTATTACAATTACTTTTCTATGACAATGGAATGACATCTTTTGAACAAGTGATTATCTTGACAAGAAAGAATGTATAGCAATATCCCTGCAATTAATTTCCAGTGTTTACATTTTTTAACTAGACTGTGGAATTTATATAGATTAATATTAAATGGAGCTTACAGTCAACTTTATGTAGTAGATGTACTGTAGCCAAAGCATGTTTGTCTTTTAAATGTTAGTCTAAAGCTCTTATTAAAATGCCTGGTGCTGTCAGCACAGAAAAGAAAAGAAAAAAAAATATCAGTTCTACTAATGACTTTTAATATTTCATTATCTTATGTTTTTATGTCTCCTTTTCTTCTGAAATTCTATGCTGACAGTGTTAAAGGATTCCTTTTCCATTTGTGGTGCAGATAATGAGTGGGATGCTCCCACTCGTTAACCAGCACTTCAGTATTTTAATGGATATGAATGTAAAATATATAACTATATAAAATCTGCAGCTTTAACAATTGTAATACAGGCTTTACAATTAACTTTACGTGTAGATAATTAAATTCTTCATATAAAGGTTAGATCGACATGGTTTTGTGTTCTTGCTATTGGAATCTACCACTGGGCGAAGAATGGTGAACCAAACAACTAATGGTGCAAACACGTGGGGTGTTGCCTGGTTACTAATGATTACTTACACAGTTTGAAATCCAGATTTAATCAAATTCTCTTGAGTGACATCTTGCAGCTTCATCTTCAAGTCATATTTGAGTTCACTTCCCCAAGAGTTAACTTAATATATAAAAGATTGCACTTAGACAGTAGAAACAACCCCATCTCAATTCTGGTATTGAGGATTAGAACTAAAAACCTAATTGGCAGTGCCATATGTGGTATTGTTATTGTTTTGTTGGGGATGTGTGATTTGACCAGTAGCATATTTAAGCTTGTATAACAAGAAACTGTGTTAATATGATGGGGCTTTACATCTTGACCTTGACAGAAGTACAGAAAGTAATGTTCCCACCGGTCGACATTCCTTCCTCCTCGTTCCTGATTTGTTACCAGACTACTGTTGCTATGCACAGTTAAGTTACCGTTCAGGCAGTCTAGCCAGTGTCAACATTGTACCTCCCTAGGATGGTGGTCCCAAGAATATGTTTGCTGCAATGATAGCAATCTATCTCTGCATTTGTGCCTTGATTGCTTGACTTCTAACATTTATTCATTTGACAGATATTTATCATGTGCCATGGGGGATACAAAGATGAATGAGAATAGTTCATATTTACTTAGCTTTTTAAACATATTATTGTGCTTCCCCCACAACAGTTCCATGAGGTAGGTAGTATAAGTGTTGTCCTCACTTTATAGATGATAGAAACCGAGGCCTCTGTAATCAAACTAGGTTCTTCTTGTACTCCTAGGACCAATGGGAAATCTAGATTATCACTTCATTGTTTCTCCCCTGCTGGTTAGTTGAATGATAAATAACTCCCATAGGCTCTTGTGCAACCATTGCCAACTTCTAGAGGGGAGAAACTTTTCTAGGAAGCCCCACTGCTTCCTATGACTCCTAAAATCTCATCCTATCATAGTTTTCCTGTTCCCTTCTCCTCATGCTCCTTATGACCTGAAGGAGAAGAGTTGACAAAGTAGTTAAGTCTTAAATATTTTTCCCCCAAGAATAACTTTTGACCTTAACTACATAGGGAAGGAGGATGCCTGATAGCCACAACAAAGAATTAGTATTTTAGGCCTTATGCTGTGTTTGTGATACTGGCAATAGTCGTACCCCAAGAGACTACTTCCATTAAAGGGACGAATCATTCAAATGTATTTGAAATTTTGCCCTTTGTTTGACATGTAGAATCATACCTTTAAACCTTCCATCTCTACTCTTCCTCTCCTACCTCCCTTGTATGGTTAGGAATGATATAGTTGATGTGCTTTTGTAGTGGGATGTATATCAGTAATAGTGGTTATCACTGCGTAAAGGTTTTTTTAGTATATAAAATTAAGCTCTTTGGCAATCTTGTACCCTATGACTTAAACACATGCTTATTTTACACCTTCGTGTCACGTGCTTTAAACTTGCTGTTGCCATTCCAGATTTGTGTCCATACTGTCTACATTTTGGAATCACTTATTACAGCTTCTATTAATTGTGTTCTTAGAATTTTAAAACCTGATCATGAAAATTTGATCGGTTAGGGAGAAAAATCATTCTACTTTTAAATGAATAAATAAAATATTACTAAATGTCTTTTTTATTCCAAGAATTTAAGAGTATGAAGTATTTCCTTGACGACCTTATTAAGCAAGAAAAAAAAAGCTGAGATCATTAAGTCATTGAATTTTTTTGGTCTCTTTGGGAAACTGATTTTCATTAATTGTTATATCAAGCCTTGGTATAATCCTCAACTTCTCACTCACTCCACATATCCCATCAGTTGGCAAGTCTTGCCAGTTCCACCTCCACACCATCTCTTCTTGTCTCTTCCTTCTCTTTACTCATATGGCTGTCATTCCAGTTCAGGTCCCCAATCTCTCACCTGGATTTTTGCAGCAATTTCGATTTGATCTCTTTGCCTCTCTAACCCATACCCACACAACTGTTAAAGGGATTCTCCTTAAGTGCCAGTTTGACTGTGTCATTCCCTTGCTTAATAAAACTTCTTTTATATCTAGGATGAAATGTAAATTCCTGTGTTGGCCATTTAAAGCCTTTCATACCCTGGTCCCAACATACCTTTCTTTCTAGCCTTATTAAACATTACTTCCCCTCATGCACTCTCTGATCTATCCAAAGCTGGCCTTTAAAGACTTAAGAACAGTAAGAATTATTCTTCACACAATACACTCTATCTCTCTCTTTACATTTGCACTGGCTGTCACCCATCTCTGGATAATACTCCCTCCTCACTCTACCTCTTAGAATCTCTGATTTCTTTCAAGGCACAGCTCAAAGACTGATTCCTATATAAAGCCTTTCTTGTTCTCCCTGGCTACTGATGCCCTTTCTCCAAAATTTGACTCTTTTTAATTTCATACACATTTTATCTGAAAAGCAACATGGTGTAGTGGATAGAGAGCAGGCCTCAGAGTAAAGAACACCTGGGTTCAAGTTCCATCTCTGACATGTACTGGTCATCTGACCCTGAATAAGTCACTTCTCGATGACTCAAGCAAATCTCTGTGACTCTAAATCACAGAGAAAGTGCTAATCTGCACTGATGAAGAAAGTACCTCACCAGTATTTACCTATACTGATGAAATTGCAGGTCTAGGTTTTTTAAAATTTCATATATATTTACGCTATATGGATATTTTGTCTCTCCCATTAGAATGTAAGCTCTTTAAAGGCAGGGAATGATTTTGGTAGGGTTTTTTTTTGTGGGGGGAGTCTTTAACCCTATGATCTAGGATGTAAGGGACATTTAATAAATGCTTGTTGATTATAAGTTGATTATAATTTTTGATGCAACAAAACCTCTCCTTCTCTAGAGAAAGAAAAAGGAACTAGGAAATCTGAATGAACACCTTTACTTTCATAGCTATGGGTTTTTTATTTAAAAAATAGTTTTGGGTCCTGGTTTGAGAGGGCAGAAGTGTATACTATATATAACATATGTATCACAGGGGCTTATCCAAACACCATAAGCATATCACTGATGTAATTCAAAGCTGGAAAGAGTTCCTCTGGGTTTTTTTTTAAGGGTATTATATCCTTATAGAGTTAAAAGACATTGGACATTATGTGTGTAAATAAATTGGATTCTGGAATGTTTGGGGAGGGTAAGTTGTACAGTTTTGTAGAAGGAAACATTGGCCACTTTGAATTCTATTTCCCGTAGAAGATGGTGGAGTTTTAAAATAATATTTGTAAAGTACTTAGCACAGTATGTGGCACATAATAGTGCTTTTTCTTTTGCCCTTATCTCTGTTTTATTACTCTTTATTCCTCTGTTTTCATCAGGAATATGAAAAGCATCTTTTTTTTTTAACTTGCTGTCTTCTTCCTCTACTAGATAAGAAGACCAGCAGCATCTATTTATGTTTAGGAATGCCCTTTGAACACAGTGTATTGGGGGCAGTGAGGTGGTGCAGTGGATAGAGCACCGGCCCTGAAGTAGGAGGGCCTGAGTTCAAATCCGGCCTCAGACCAAACATGGCACTTACTAGCTGTGTGACCCTGGGCAAGTCACTTAACCCCAATTGCCTAAAAAAAAATTAAAATTAAAATTAAAAATTAAAATGAACACAGTGTTATCTACCGAGGATACAATACAAGTTAAATCAAGTCACCTACAGAGTATGAACCATCTTTCTCCCAAATAGTGACTGACGATGGAAGGGAAAAGGTTGTTGGTGGGGTCTCCCGCTGTCATGTCTGAGCCTTGACTGAGCTAGATTCAGAGAAAGGTTTTTAGGTGATAAGAAAAGTAGAGTCTTTGACCAGTAATCTGGTTTACTGCCCCAGAAATATGAAGGAAGAATTTTATTCAGAATCTTGCTCTTCATCTTAAGTTATCATCTTTGATGAGTTCAGTATTCACCTTCATGACTCCTTGAACATAAAACTGCTAATTTGTCAGCCTTCTTGATCTCCATTTGACTTAAGCTACCCACAGTGATGGTCACTCCTTAAACCTCACTAACACCAGCAAAATTCTCAAGATCACAATTCTTGTCCTTAGTCCTTTCCCACTGCCTCATTCCTCCAGATCCTTTTCTTCCCCATTATCTTGACTCCTAGGTCCTGTTTTAGACCAGTAATTCTCTAAATTGTGAATCTCCAGGACTCCTTTGTCCTCTTAGAAATTATTGAGGACCCCAAAGACCTTTAGTTTATATATCAATATTTAACCATATTAGAAATGTAAACTGGTAAATTTAAAAAATACTTAATTCATGTAAAAATGACAATTACAAATCCATTATAGGCAAAAATAATATTTTTATTAAAAAAATCTTTCCCAAGAAAGAATTTAATGAGAAGAGTGGCATTGTTTTGCATATTTTTTCCAAATCTCTTTGATTTCTGGCATAATAGAAGACAGCTGGATTCTCAGATATGCTTCTGCATACAATCTGTTGCAATAAGTTGTTTTGGTTGAAATATTAGAAGAAAATCCAGCCTCACACAGATATGTAGTTGGCAAAGAGATAGTATTAGGAAAATAGTTTTGACCTCATGGAACCCCTGAATGAGTCTTGGGGACTCCTAGGAGTCCAAGGACCTCCCTTTAAGAACCTATGTTAGATCATCACACTTGTTCTGCCTTTATATTGTTCCCTTCAAAATCAGTCATTTCAACAAGGCATCTTTTGACCCCTGGTTCTTCCATTGCTCCAGCCCAGCCTAAGCATCTGAGAGCTTAGTATGTGCCAGTGCTAAACAATGAGGTGACAGAGAAAAGCAAAAACATGGTCTCTGACCTTAAGGAACTCACATTCTAATGGGTGAGATAACATGCAAATAACTTTACTTGTGAGATATATAAAGTAAACATGAAAGATCATCTCAGAGGAAAAGTGACTTTCACTGTTAGCCTGAAGAGGCTATGCCCAGAGCTTCTGAGCACCAATGGAGGTATTAGAGGAAGCTAGATGGTGCAGTAGGTGAGGTAATGAATAGAGTGCCAGGCCTGGAGTCAGGAAGACTCATCTTCCTCATTCAGATCTGGCCTCAGATACTTACTAGTTGTGTGACCCTGGGCAAATCACTTAATCCTGTTTGTCTCATCTCCTTATCTGTAAAAGAGCCTAGAGAAAGAAATGGCAAGCCACTTCACTGTCTTTGCCAAGAAAATCCCAAAGTATCATGAAGAGTTAGACACAACTGAAAAATGACTGAAAGATGATGCAATGGATCGAGCACTGGGCCTAGAGTCAGGAAGACCTGAGTTGCAATGCAGCCTCCAATACTTATTACTCGTGTGACCCTGGGCAAGTCATTTAACCTCTCTCAGCCTCTATTTCCTCATCTGTAAAATGGGGATAATAATAGCACCCACCTCTCAGGATCATTGTGAAGATCAAATGAGGTAATATTTGTAAAGCACTTGGCACATAGTAGGTGCTATATGAATACTATCTATTATAATTAATAAATATTTGTTCCTTTCTCTTCCACCAAAACCATGCTAACTCAAAATCATGATATCTGTCTTTAATTAGGCGCTCATTGCTGGACACCAGTATTTTCCCTTAATCTTTCAGGTTTATTCAGTGTCACATATCTCATAGTAGCTATTCTAAACCTCCAGGTCTCCGCTCTGTCCCTCACTAAACCCTCTACTTTCTTAATAGGATGCCCTTATTTTTCTCAATAAAGCAGGTATCAAGGTCACCTGTTGTGACCTCTCTCATTTCTTATCCTTCATATAATAATAATGATAATAATAACAATAAGCATTTATGGCAAGGTTCGCAAAATGCGTTAGCAGTGTTACCTCATTTTATCATATCTCTGAACCTCTGCCCTCACTGACGCTTTGTAACTCCAGTTTCAGAAGATGAGATAGCCTACTTTTTTTTTTAAATCAAAGCAACTTATGTCCTTCCTCTTGCCTCCTTGAGGACCTTACCTCACAGACACTCCATCTCTCATCTTCAATCCCTCCTCCATTGGGTCTTTCCCTATTGCCTACGTTCTTGGGTTGAGTTGTCCTATCCTAAGAAGTCCCTTCTTGTGATCTTTCTGTATCTGTCCTATCCTGTATATCTTTGTTGCTAAACTTATAGACAGAATATTCCAGACTTACTGTTTCTTCCTCTAGTCTCTTAATCCTCTAATCCAGTGGGCTCGTTCCCCTCAGCCCTTATCCTCCCTGAATTTTCTATGCCATTAGACACTTTATAACTCTCCATTTCTGGTTTAGCGTCCATGACACCATTCTTTCCCACTTCTCCTTCTACCTATCTATCCAATCCTCTCACTTTCACTAATTTGCTAACCTTCTTTCCCATGTGTGAATTCTCCGTAGAGCCCCCTTTCTCCCCACGCTGACTGGCAGTTTTATCCATGTCTCTGGCTCCAATTATTATCTCTCAACTCTCTAAATCTAGCCTCAAATTCTCCCTGACCTTCAATCCTGTGTTTCCTATTGCCTGCTAGACGTCTTTACCTAGAAAACTCACCTATACCTCAAACTCAGTATACCAAAACCCAAACTCATCATCTTTTCAAGACCTTCCTGAATCCACAGCTTAGCTATATCTATTGATGGAACTACCATAATCCCAATCATGTGGGTTCAAAATCTCAGCATCCTCTTTAATCCTTTCCTTTCCCTCACCTTCTAATCAGTTGCCAAGTCCTGTTGATTTTAATATCACATATCTATCCCCTCCTTTCCATAGCTGCCAATACCATAGCCCAGGCCCTTGTCCTATATTATCTAAATGTTTGTCACAGCCTCCTACCCGGTCTCTCAGATTCCGGTCTTATTCCTTTTCCAATTCATCTTCCACACCACCAGCAAAAGAATCTTCCTAATGCAGAATTCTCAGTTTTATTCCCCTGCTCAACAACAACAAAATTTGAGTGGGTCTCTATTAGAAAAAATGCAGTCTTCTTAGCTGCCATTTATAACACCCAACAATCTGGCCCCCGTGTACTTTTCCAGTATTATTTCACATTACCCTTCACGTATTCTATGTTCAATTCAATCCAGTTAGTATTTGCTGGTTGTCTACCATGTGGAAGGTCACTAAGCTAGTCACTGATGAAGCAAAGACAAAAGGAAACATAGCCCTTGCCTTCAAACAACTTAATAGTCATTCCTTAATCTTATTCTGCACTCACCTACTTTAGACATTAACACAGATTATTATTCTCTCTAAATTCAGAACACATCCCTCATCATTTTGACCTGTTGAAAGTCCTTCTTTTCTTCAAGGCCCAGCTCAGATACCACCACTTCCTGAAGTTTTGTCTTTTTTTCCCTAGGAAGTGATCTCTCTTTCTTCAAGTTTTCCTCAAACACCTTGTTTAGAGCTTTTTTGTGTCCCTGTCACATTCTTCCTTTTAGCTTCCTTATCTGTATGTGTTTTGTGTCTATTAGATTTTCAATTCCTTGGGAATGAGGACTGAGTTTTATTTCCTTTTTCTACACATAGCAAAGTACCTAGCACATAGTCGATACTTAATAAATGCCTGCTGATTGATTGATTTGCATCCTGAGTCCCGAGTACAGTGTCTGCTTTTTAATTCACAGCAACTGGTTAATGGTTGTGGAACAGGAATGATTTTTGGTTCTTATCAGATATATAGTCTCTTGATTGCGCAGTTTGAAGATATCTGAGAATGAAAAGAGTCCTTAGGGATTTTGGGGGATGGGGAAATTTTATTTTTAATACTTCACTAATGAATTCTGTTCACTCTTATTAATTGGAAGAAAACCTAAGAGCTTTGATGTTTTATTTAAACTGCTTTGAATTTGACTCCAAAATAGATCCATCCCCCACTCCCATTTCCAAATTCTGAGTTTTGTGCCTTAAGGCCACCATCTGGTGTCCTTAAAATTCTTCTTGGTATGGAATTCTTTTATTTTTATTTTTTTTTTAATCTAAGGAGCTTGTTCCGGGCTCTCAGATAAGGAAATGAAATGAAGCTTAAGACAAAGAGCTTTATGGGAATGGCCCATCCAGTAAAAATTAAGTGCCAGGCACTGTGCCTGTGCACTGTATCCCCTATGCTGGGGATCCAATTAATAATCTAATGTGGGGCAGGGAAAGACAACACACAAAGGGAGACGGGGAAGGGCACAGGTGATGTGGAGGCATCTTGTTCCACGGACCCAAGGCAGAGCAGCAGATGCAGAGTGGAGTGAGCCAAAAAGTCCTCAATAAAGGAAGGCATTGGGAGGAGTTCAGTGTTGCACCCTCCAGCCCTCCAATCAGAGGGGGAAGAGGCTGAGGGAGGTGGTATCAGTCAAGGCTTGGGTTAGCAGTGAAATGATATTAGAGGTAATGAGTTTAACCTCTGTGGAGGGGTGGGGGGCAGGGAGAAGAAAGAATTTTGTTCCATGGAGTTGGGACCAGACAGAGAAGCAAATACAGAGAATATCTTGTTACTGTCCCCATGATGTTTTAAAAACTCAATATATGAAACTCCAAGATTACACAACTAGTATTGAGGAATATTTGTTTCTGTTTCAAAAAGTTTACTCCACAAAAAAAAAAGGAAAAAAAGAGATTTACTATATGTTTCCTCTAGTAAGTTTCCTAAGGCAATAATAAAAATTAATAAACTCAAGAGAGAAAAACAGAAAAACTACCTTATACTTGGTAGCATGGAAAAAATAAAAAGATTAAATGAATATGCACTGAATTGGCATATCAAGCAAGTTCTTCAAAGAAAAGATAGACCTAATTGTAAAAACTAATTGATAGTAACACAATAATAGTAGGAGATTTTAATCCTCCTCAGTCAAAACTTGTAAGTAAAAAAAAAAAACAACCCCAACCCCAAAACAACCCAATAAAGAAAATACAGTGTTGAACAAATTGTTGGATGAGCTAGATTTTACTTACCTATGGCAATTTTTGGATTGTAATATTAAAGAATATCTATTTCTCAGCATGCCAAAGGACCTTTAAACTAATCTTATGCTAGGGCATAAAGGAATCATAAGCAAATGTAAAAAGGCATCCTTTCTGGACTGTAACAAAATTAAAGTAGTGTGTATGTATTTAAATTGTCTCTTGTGCCAGAAATATTAAAATGTTAGATGGCTTGATTTATTACTATATTCAAGTGGAGCAAAAAAAAAATGAATAGACATTAGACACCCGAATTCTTTCAACTGTCCCTTTTCATTAATAGTTACAACAAATTGGAAAAATCAGCCTTGCTAATCAGATTACCTTTTCAAAAAGATGCCTTTTATTGATGCCTTTATCATTATATCCTTTCATCCTTCTCCACATTGAACAACTGAGCAAAACCATCTGATACAATGACCACATCTGACAATGCTTACAATACCCTGTACTGGTTAGGACTCCCCATGACTTTGCCATGTCAAGGAGTAATGTTTTATTATCTGTTCCATGGGACTATATTAGTAATCAGTTTCTTGATTTATGCATAAATGGTTTGAGTTGTTAAGCAATTGTTCTCTTTGAAGAGTCCTCCTTTGGGACCATATTGTGATCCTGAAGCCACAGAACCACCCACTCATTCCAAATAATTGGTTTCCCTTTAAAATCCTGTTAAACAAACTGCTGTTCCTCTAAGTGACTCAATAGTAGCAGGAATCACCATATGAGTTTATAGATTTCTGTAGTGCATATCTTTAATGACTCATTCAAAATTAGTCTGGGACGGCTTTAGTTTTTCTTCCTTTTAATCCTAGACAACTTTGGCCTGTTGTGGGGGAGATGAAAAAAAAGTAACTTGCAATCTTAGTTGAGGACTTAAAAATAAGTAGATTTGAGGTAGAGAAAGTCAGGGATCTAAGTCCTTGCTGAGGATCCTAAAATAAAGGTTTTCTGTTAACTTTCTATTTTCACCATTGTATTAAGAAAAGAATTCTGGACCTGTCAGGGAATGTTCTTTCATGGATTAATATTTGAAGGAGGAATGATTAACTAACCTTTAGGCAACTAAATATTAGATAGTAAGATATTTATTAAAGGTAATTAACTTTTCCTCCTAATTTCTTAGTCTATTGCTCAAGAATTTTTTGCAATCCTTTTGCTTCCTTAGAACTGTCACTTTTGTCAAAGCAAGTAGATTGACCCAAGCACCAGATTTCAATGTAAACTCTTCTCTGCTGGAGTGAAGCTGCTCTGGATTTCTCATGTCTGATAGTTGGGTAGCTAAAAGGGAAGAGGGAGTTTGCAAGACTTCTAAATAGCCTGTGTTGTAGAATGTGTTGGCAGGCCTCTGAAAAGCTCTATGATAAACCTGTTACAAACATACTAAATTTCTTATGGTTGCATTCTGTGGTCTTGCCAGCAAAGAGTAAGATATTCAGTGCCTAAACAGGCCAACTACTGATGTCTTTGAGATATACTCCTAGCAATTGTGTTTCCAAGTTCTCTCTCCACAGCAGTTGCCCCAGTGCACTTACAGGGCGTTTTTCTGAGGGGTGAAGTTGCTTCTCCTTACTTCTCCCTAACACACACACACACACACACACACACACACACACACACACACACATGCACATGCACACGTACACGCATACAAACACTCGCACGCACACACATATGCACACACACATTCAGTACACAATATGACTAGACTTTGGAAGCTCTCTAGGCTAACTAACATGCTTGCATTATTGAGGGACTCTGAAGTCTCTCAGCCCACAAATCTGTCCCTTTAATTTGGACCAAGTCAGGGAAAAGTTTGCTGCTATTTTTAGAATCTGAACTAGCACCTAGTCTAGAAAATAAATCCCCAGTGAGAGTATAATTTTACCAGTCCTCTAAGGGAAAAACATCAGTGTAGTTTGAACCTTCAAGGACACGTTGACCTAATCATAACCTATTCATTTTTCTTCAGGGTTCTCTGAAAAAGACCTTTAGAGTCCCTCAAACCTGTTCTCTAATCTCAGGACTGGCCTAGAGGTTAGGATTTGGGCATCTGCTTTGGAAGTAGCCAGTAGTCTGAATAAGGAATCATGTATTATTGCTACCTCTCCATGTATCAGTTTAGATGGGAATATCAGGAGTGGCATATTGACATTGATCTCTGTTATCCATGTTGTGTTTCTGTATCAATATTTTCATTCATCATAAACTTTTCCTATGTCCCCAGTTTCTTACAATATAAAGTCCAAACTCTAGCCTACCATTCAAAGCCTTCCATAGTCTGTTCTCAACAATTCTAGTCTTAATATTCCCAGATCTTCCCTTTGTATCAGGCAGGCTGTTCTAGTGTCTGTCCCTCAAGCATGCCTTGCATTTCTCAAAGCTACCCTTTTGCAGAAGGAAGGAAAGAAAAGAGGGAGGAGGGAAGGAAAGAAAGAAAGAGAAAGGAAGGAAGGAAAAGAGAAAGAAGGGAAGAAAAATTTATTGTCTATTATGTGCCAGGCACTCTGTCAATTATTTTACAAATCCTACCTCATTTGATCCTCACAAAGGATCAGATGAAAGGTAGATGCTATTTTTATCCTCATTTTACAGTTGAGGAAATTGTTGCAGCAGAAGTTAAGTGACTTGTCCAGGTTCACATAGCTAGTATAAATCTGAGGAGGGATTTGAACTCAGGTCTTCCAGACTCCATGCTCTATCTGCTGTACTACATAGCTGCTTCTCCCATTCTTCCTCACTCATTATGATTTAATCTTTTTGCCTGTCCAGTTTCTACCCAGCTTAAAGACATAGCACAAGTTCTACTTCCTCCATGAAGCCTCCCCGCACCATCACCACTGTTTTCTATGCTCACTCTCCCAACTCTTCCCCTCACTGCCCCCCAACCCCTACACTGGCCAATTGCAGCATCACAAGGCAACTGGCTACTTATTCCCTCAGGGTTCTAGGCATAACCCTGAGGGGTTGAGTTTGGATTCTCTTATACTAGAGCTCACAGTCCTTCCTTCACCAGTGTGTTCATTGATTATTTGTTGAGATCAACTAGCTAGCTATCTTTTAGAAAAAAAGTATTACTTATTAGGGTGAAGAAGTAAGAACAGAGGGGCAACTAGGTGGCACAGAGGATAGAGCTCTGGCCTTAGAGTCAGGAGAACCTGAGCTCAAATCCGGCCTCAGACACTTGACACTTACTAGCTGTGTGACCCTGGGCAAGTTACTTAACCCTGATTGCCTCACCAAAAAAAAAAAAAAAAGTAAAAACAGTAGCTATAAAACACACTTCCCAAACTGGCATGCGTTCCCACAAGTGCATACAGAATCCAGGGGAAAGTGGGCCTTTGAGAGCACGTGTGGCAAAGGGGAGCGAATCACAGCTTCCCGAAGTCCTTCTTCTGAAGTCCTTCCCTCCCCTTTGTGGGGCTCTCATGAAGTTCTCCTTAGAAGCAATACAGTTTTCTTTATTTTCTTCTTTTTTTTTTCTTTCTGGGCTCATTGTAGGATTCTAGTGTCTTTTTGTCAGTGTGTCTAGCTTGTTCTCAAATTCTGATATAGACACTGCCATCATCTGTTCCAGAGACACTTCTGGGATGCCCTAATCCAAGATCTAACAACCTTTTGAAGTTCATAAGATCATTTTCCAGACAAGGCGAGCAGGGAGAGGAAGGAGACAGAAGCCCCCTTTCTCTCCTTCGTCCCCAAGCAATTCCTTGACTGAAGCCGCTCTCTCCAGTCTGGCCCATGACTCAAATCCAAACTTGTTTAATATTTTATCTAAGGTCCATGGGGCCCAGTGAAGTCTCTTCAGCCAGTCTCAAAACATATGCCATCTAGATGTCATTTCTTTTCATCCACAAACTTTTACTTTTTCCAAGCTGATTAAGGATTTTTCACACCTAGTTTCATACCTTTGATTGATTGATTGAATAAAAGTGTTTTCACCAGAAAAAAAGGTATCACAACTAGTTATCTTCTTAGTTGCTTGATGTGGGTGGGGTGATTCAACTGGATACCCCACCCCCAAACATACTTACAAACAGTACTCTTACAGTAATCTCCAATTTCATAGAAATTTTATTGGAGTTATTGTCTTATACACACTTGGCACTTAACAAATGCTGCCTTGTGTTAACTTTTCATTTGTATATTTCTTATATACAATGGTCAGAGACCATTTCTTCAACTTCTTTGTTTACCCTTTAGTGCTCAGTACATATTCATTTAACTTTAGTGCCTTGTACAAATTTACTTAATAAATATTTTAGTGATTATTTATTGACAAGTGCTCAATTTATTGATACTGATTTTATTAACTAGTGGTCAATTTATTGATACTGATTTATTGATATTGATTTTCTTAGAGGGATTAGTGCTTTTTACTCTAGGAGTCTACATAGAATAATAGTAATTATAAATAACATAGAATTGAAAGGCTATAAGATTTGCCCAGGGTCACATAATGAAAATATGTCAGAGAGAGGACTTGTACCCATGTCTTCCTGGTTCCAGAGTCAGTTCTCTGATCACTACTCCATTGCTGCTTCTCAGCTCTCTAAGAATGTAAGTTTCTTAGCAGGTGACAAAGTGCATCCCTGGGAGGAGTTTTTCTCATATTTCTATCCATGGGTTTCATAGCCAAAAAATTCATTTCCAAGTGACCAGCTTATTGATGAAGAGCTTCTCTCTACTTAGCTAGACTAGTCCTCTGGAGGAAGACACCATCTCGTACTAAGGCTGTACATGTAGCTTTTGCATCATAAGAGAACCTGCTAGAGTTTATGTTCTACCAGCAGAGCCTTAGGGTTACCTTTATGCCATAATAAGGCATTTGGTTACAAAGCACTGTGTGTGTATGTATCTCCTTTGACTTTCACAACAACCCTGTGAAGTAGGTGTAAGTTGTACAGTTAGTATTATCTCCATTTTAAAAAAATTAAATTTTACTTTATTTTCAATTCCAAATTCTCTCCTTTCCTCTGCCCTGCCCCTATGTATTGAGAAGGCAAGAAAAACAAAACCCATTACAAATATATATGGGCGTCCAAAACAAATTCCTGAAGGAGCCATGCCAAAAAGAAAGGAAGGAGGGAAAAAAGAAAGGAAGAAAAGAAAGGAAGAAAAAAAGGAAGCGAAGGAGGAAAGAAAAGAGGAAGGAAGGAAGTGAGGGAGGGAGGGAGGGAGGAAGGAAGGATGGGGAAAGTGGGAGGAAGGAAAGAAGAAGAAAGCGAGGAAGGAAGGAAGGAAGGAAAATATGCTGCACTTTGAGACCATTATTTATCTAACTGGAGATTGATAGCATATTTTATCATAAGTCCTTTGGAATTGTGCTTGGTTATTGTGTTGAATGATCTCCATTTTGAATATGAGGAAGTTGAACCCTAGAGAGATAAAGCAAGTTGTCCAAGGTATACAGCTTTGTTGGAACCAGGAATTGAACCCAAATCTTCTGACTCCTTGTCTGACGCTCTTTCCACTATGTCTCACTGAGTTACTTATTGACAGACTCTGAGGCTGTAAAAGTCCCCCCAGTTTCCACTAGCTAGATCTGTTCCAAACCAATATCATTCTCCTATTAGGCTAAGTCATACCTACTATTTCTTCATTCTTTCTTTTCTAGAAGATGAAAGGAAGATTAGTCAACTCACAAGGACTGAAATACACACAAGAATTAAAGAAATGAAGAAAGTTGGACCTAGACAGGACCTTAAAGACAAAGTAGTCTGACCCTTTCATTTCATAGATAAAGAATGTAGGGCTGGGGAGACAAACGAATGACTTACTTGTTCAAGTCAAAGAGTAGATAAATGAGGGGACTATAACCCAGGTCTCAACAGTCCTAGTTCATTCCCTTTTCCCCTTGATGTCATTGCTTTTCCCTTCATTGTACTGTTCACTCACAAAAGGAAATAATTTCACACTTAGTAGACTAGACGCATTTCTTCCCACTGATGCCCCTCTGCCCTAAGCTCTTTCCATCTCCGTTCATCTCATGTAGAATGTGATTTTTAGGTTGCAAATCCCTACACAAATCCCTACAATAAGTCCCCTTTGCATCAATTTTAAATTCCTGCAACTAAATCCATGACCTACACCTCCCACTGATTGCCCATAGGAAACCTTTACTCCATATCCCTGTTGATTCTCTTGTTCTGATCTTAGTTTATGGTACCTCCCAGCTGGAAATACCTTTTCCCAATTCTCTGTCTATTCAAATCCTACCCATTTTTAAAGACCCAATGTTTCTCATCTCCTCCATAGAACTATTACCCGTTTTTCTATTCTACTACAATTCTGTCAATGAATTCCTACAATGCTCACAATCACTCATATTGCTTAACACTATTATATAGTCTTGTATTATTTTAAAATTGTTTCATGTATTAGACTTGTCTTCCTAACAGGATTTAAGCTCCCTGAGGGCAGGGTCCATGTTTGTATTGGTTTTGGTTTACCCATAGTTCCTTCCTGATAGTAATGTATATAGAGTAAGTAGAAAGAGCCCTGAATTTGAAGACAGAGGTAACCTGGATTTGAATTCCATCTTGGACACCAAAGTCCTGTGAATCTGGGCAAAGCACTTCACTGAACCTCAGTTTCCTCATTAGTAAAATTAAGATAATAATACTTTTCTCACACAATGCCTATAATACCTATTCATATAACAATGTGAGGTGCTTACTAATACCTATCTGACATAATCAAGTAAGATAATGTACACTAAGTGCCATATAAACCTTAAAGTGTCATACAAAGGTCATCTATAATCATTATTATTAGCTATTTATAAGTATGTTTGATTGATTGAAATACAAATTCCTATGGAAAACTAACTTAAAAAGAGAAATCTTATTAAATAATACTCCTATTCAGTGGGTTTTTTTTTATCCTGAATACATGTATATCTGCTAATTCACATGGTTGTTCAAACATTCTAAAATACATTGATATAACAAGAAGAATTGTTTTTGAATGACTGAATGAATAAAGCATTAATTGAGCATTTGTTATGTACAAATTTCTGGTGACAGTTGGGAATACAAATAGAAAAATAAGACAGTACTCTTCTCAAAGAGCACATATTCAATTGAGCATTTGTTATGTACAAATTTCTGGTGACAGTTGGGAATACAAATAGAAAAATAAGACAGTACTCTTCTCAAAGAACTCATATTCTAATGTATCTCATTTATTGATGGTGACATTTAACCAAGTTGTCAGAGAGTTCATCAGGTATGGAGCTCAGATTGTAGTTAAGCCTACTTGGACGTTGGACAGTGTTTAATTTGGTCTGAGCTTTCTGGCAAGGCATTGAGCCATACCAAGCTTAAATCTCTGGTGTAATTCAAATCTAGCCTTAGCTCTTGGGTATTCTACAGACTAAGGTGTCTGTAGGACTAGGCATTTGGGAGGTCACTCACTCAGGATCCTCAGCTCCTTCCCTTCTTCCTCTTCTCTCTTTATACAAAGGACATACATTTTTTTTTTTACATAAATTCATTATCAGAGAAGAAAGGAGCATCTAGAGAACCTCACAATCTATAGAGAGCCCTTCTTCCATCTAATCTCTGGGCTGAACATCCTCCACGACAAAAGCAAACACCTTTGACAAATGCATCTCTCTCTGTTTTATTTTTGCATGACATTAATAACCAGAAAGGATAAAGTGGTTACATATATCATGAAATTGTGTTTGATCTTAACATATGCTGGTAGAACTTTGTTTGAGGGGAGCCTTGAGGGAAGTTTGCTTTACCAAGTCAAATGGTTTTTTACTATATGTTGTTGTTATTGTTCATCCTTTATTCTCTAAGAGGACCAATGACATCATGAGGGTGTTGTCTTGAATTCCTCCTGAATTGGATTCAAATAAGGCGGAGGTACACTAAGGCATCAGCCTCACTCTCCTCCAGAGTCATCGAAGTCCTATGGCAAGACAAAATAAACCAAACAATAAAGACAAAAGGATCTTGTAATTTCTATACCTTTCAGTCATGTGATTTTGAGATGTGATCTGCTGTAGAAAATTGTTTACAAAAGCATTCCTATTCCTTTTCTGTATTCCTATTCCTTTTTTATATATTCATCAAAAATGCCTTTAAAATTGATCATTCACATAAAAATTTTCATAGAAATGAAAGAGGATCTATGTCAGTAATTATAATGTTCTCTTGATCAGCTTTTTGGGGATAATAACCTATGACTCCCTGCTTCCCCCAGTTGTTGGGTTTTACTTCCTCTTATTTATCTTGTAAGTCAATCCCTTGATGCTTTAAAAATTGCAGTGCAGCCAATATGGATTTCTTCTGTGTGTACTTGGTCTGGTCCAAGCTGTTCTTCGCATTGGCATTCTTGAGCATCATTTTCACCTCCATCTCAGGGGCTTCTGAGGTGTTAATTCAAATGTGGTGGTTCCACTGTCATAAATGATAAAAAGTTTATTATAGGAATGCTGACAGAGGTGTTCCATTTTTTCATTTATTTGTTTTGCCATATGAAGAGACTTCCAAGGACATCTAATATAACTCCTTCATTTCAAAGATGAGAAAATTGAAGTTAAATAACTTCCAAAGGTCACACAGATAGTAAGTATCAGAGCTGAAATTTGAACCCAGGACCTCTGACTCTAGAGCCAGTCTATGAGTGCTCTTAGGATAATCTGGTTTAATTAGATCTTATGCCAAACTTGCTGTACTCTTTTTTTTTTTCCTAAGACTCTTCATTGTTTTGTGAAACAATCACAAATCCCTGGTACTCTCCCACTGTCCTCTGCTGTAGAATTTTGCAGTTGAATTACTTTTCTAACCTGGTGTTGCCATTGGTTAGTATGTGCGCATTCGTTGAGGGTAGGGAATGGTTTTATTTTGTTTTTTTCATCTTTGTACCATAATGCCTAGCATAGTGCTGTGCACATAGTAGGTACTCCTAAATGTTGGATTTGACTGGATTGGCGAGCCTAACAGATGTTTGCTAGTCAAACCAGTTTAGGTCTTGTGATTTCTTTACACTGATCAAAATGATGAAGAAAATTCTGATGGTAAATGTCAGTAAATAGCAAAAGATCACATAAAAGATAATTGTAGCTTAGGCACTTTCAGTGCTTCAGAGGAAGCAGAGGTCTGGAGAAATTCTGTGAGAAATTTGATAAGGCCCTTTCAACCAAATCAGAATATGTCTTGACATACTTGATAATTCCAGTGCAAAAAGTGGATTCAGAGGAGGTAAAATGGAAAGGACCGTGCATTTCTAGTCAGGGGTTCTGCATATCAAAATTGCCTGTGCAACCCTACTATGCCTCAGTTTTCTTATCTGTAAAATGAAGGCAGCTAGATGGCCCAGAGAATAGAGTGCCAAGCCTGGAGTCAGGAAGACTCATTTTCCTGAGTTCAAATCCAATCTCAGATACTTATTAGTTGTGTGACCCTAGGCAAGTCATGTGACCCTGTTTGCCTCAGTTTTCTCATCTGTAAGATAAGCTGGAAAAGGAAATGGCAGACCACTCCAGTATCTTTGCCAAGAAAACTCCAAAAAATGAAGAGCTGAGGTCTAAAATGAAGAGGACTAAGTGACCTTTGAGGCTCCTTCAATCCTAAGTCTGTGATCCTATTAACCAAATTCATCCATCATGAACTCACTTCTCTGAGCAAACTTTTGCTCAGTCCATTATCTTGGTTTGGAATGCTGCATCAATTGAGATAATATGTAGGTGCTTTGCAAACTTTAAAGTGCCATGTGAATGCTAGGCAACTGTCTCTACTCCTCTCTATCTTATCCGATTCCTACTTGTTTCCCAAAGATCATTTTTACATATCACTTTTTCCATGGAGCATATCAAACCCAACACAGAGAAAATAGAAATAACTTTCTCCTTAAACCTGTCTTTTTAGTTTCCTTGTTTTTGCTAAAGCCTCCATTATTTTTCTAATCATCCAGATTCACAACTTCAGAGCCATCCTTGTCTCTTCACTTTCCTTTACACTCCAGATACAATCGATTGCCAGGTCTTGTTGATTCTACCCCCGCAATATCTTTTGCATCTGCCCTTTTCTCTCTTCACTTAGCCACTATCTTGATTCAGGTCTTCGTCACCTCTCTCGCTTGGATTGTCTCTCCTCATCTCTGCGTCTTGGATCTTAACTTCTTAAATGTCACCTCCTAAACAAGGCCTTTCTTGGTCCTCCCACTTCCTGAAATTACTTTGTATTTACCTGAATATATTTTATATTTTCCTATCTACTTACATGTTTTCCCTCCAGCAGAATGTAAGCTCCTTGAGGGCAGGAACTGTTTTGTTTTAGTCTTTGTAAATGCAGTGCCTAGCACAGTACTTGGCACACCATAGGTGCTTAATAAAAGCTTATTAAATTACAAGAGTCTTTTTTGGAACTTGAAAGTTAAGTATTAAGGTGCTGTTTCCCTTTTCTTCTCCAAGCTGGTCTCACAATTCCTATTAACTTTTCTCGGATGGGGATCAGGACAAAACCTGTGATTTCCTTGGTATAGTGAAATTCCAGGTGAAGAAACTCCCTCTGCCAGGGTAGATTGGCATCTTTTTCTGCTGGAGAATTCCCTAGAGTTTTGACAGATTAAGTAACTTGTCTAGAATCAAATAGCCAGTGTGACTGTCATTGGCAGTACTTGAACTCAGGTTTCAGGACAACCTCTTTACCCTCAGTGCCAAGCTGCCTCTAATAGGTCTGATTTTCCATCTTACCCTGTGGCTCTCTTCTGTTCACTTCTTCCCCTGACAAGCCCTGAGCCGAGTTGCTTCCACCATCAAACAGCTGACAAATATGATTGCTTCACATTTGTGAGTTCCTACATTCTATTTCCACATTAATGTATCCCACCTCTATGGCTGCTTTTCAGACCTCACCATATATTGACATTTTAATATTTCTTTCTAAACCAAGAAATCCTGAAAACTTTTTCAGAAAACACACCCTTCTAAAAATTCATAGTTTCCTATAATGCAAGACTCCTCTTTGAAAAGAAATAATGGCCTTTCCCTTAAGCCTTATGTTTCATTAATAGGCTATCTAGTCAGGTAGGATTTGTTTTTCCTCAATAAGAATTTAAGAACAGTTCTACTAGTTAGAAGTCTAGAAAAATTGGTGACACCAGCCAGCTTGATATGTCTTTGTCCACAGTAGGTGCCCAAATAATATAGGCATGTATATCATGCCTGTTAGATGAAATCATTAGTGTGTGCTCACAGGCAGTTTTATTTTTTTAGGCAAACATTAAATATTCAATCATAAGGAAGATTATTTTTATTCATCAAGCCAAAGAAACTAAAATTTACCCAAGCTTAAATTTTCAAATAGCAGCTAAACTTCACCTTAAAAATACAAGTCAAACTGAGTTACAAATTAATTTTCTTTAAAACTTTAATTCATTTACAAATTGAGATATAAAGTACAAAAAAAAATGTTAGAGACCTTGAGTTGTTCTTGGGTACATGCTATGTCAACTAAAGCTCGTAGAATTAAGTGAGTAATAATGGCTTACTTTCTTCTTGCTAATTCATTGTTAGCACAAAAATTTTAATAAAAGACATTCACCATCCCCTGTACTCATCAGTACTTGTTATGGGATGCAGTGAAGCCAACTGAAAGATTTAGCACTGGGTCCTAGCTCAAAGTTTGTGTCCCCAGCCCTGCAGGACGGCTTACGCTGATTTTTGTGACCATTCTCATTTTAATTTTAGCACATCACAGTCAGCTTTCAAGCAAATAAGCCAATAGACTTTAAGGGAGGAGGATTCAAAATGACACCTGATACTTTTACTCAGTTCTTTTTTTTATAGCTATCCAAGTACCCAAGCCAAATGGACCTTAAGGGATGATAATTCAAAATGACACCTGATACTTTTACTCAGTTCTTTCTGTAGCTATCCAAGTACACACACCTCCTGCTATTGCCACTACCTTAAATTGAATTTAAATGACTTCATCACCACATTTATTAAGTGCCTACTAAGAGCAAGGCATTGTGCTGGATCCTGGGGCTACAAATATGGAAAGGATCACAATTCTTACCCTCAGAAAAAGTTTGATAGGGGGAATGTACACAAGTGGGTAAAATCTCTAGGAGAATGTGATTGGGAGAGACACAAAGGGCAATAAGAAATTTGAAGAATCAAGGAAGATTTCATGGAGGAGATGACACTTTCTCCAAGCTTAGAGGGGAGAGAGATTTTAACTGTCAGAGCTCCTTGGGCATATCTGTTCAGGAGCAGCCACTACAATAACCCATATAGAAAGTATAATAATATGCCAGGGAAGCTCTGAGTTGGAGGTGGCTTCTGGCCCTGAGGTTCTGTCTCACATAAAAGAAATCATCTGATATTTTTTCAGGGAATGCTGAGCCTCCCAACAAAAGCACCCAGGTTAGTGACAGCCTGATGAATATCTTACAGTCATAGTAATTAGTGGGAACCTAACAGTGTGGGAACCCCAATAGCTTCTGAGACCACCCTGAGGTAGGTTAGACCTGAGGATGCCAGATATGAAGAAGATGGCCAGGTTAACCTGAGATCACCTCGTAAGACTTACCCTCCTAAGGAAGACCTGGGATGATTTGGCTGAATCTACAGATATATTTAGTTCAATAGCAGTGTTTCTGTACAAAGTATATTTTCCAGGGATTGAACTTTGTACCCTTCATGAACCCCAAAGAATTAGCCCAGAGGAGGGATGGACAAACTGCAGCCTGTGTGACCAAATCCTTCTTTTGTAGTATAAACCATGATTTTTACATTTTTAAATAAAGTTTTATTGTATTTTAAAATGTAAAAGAAAAATAGTCTTATCTGGGGCTATACAAAAGCAGGGTTTGGTCTTCAGTTTGCTAACCCTGGTCCAGAGAATTGCAGAGTAGTCATTTTTTGGTGATACTTAACTTTCTTTTCAATGTTTTCATTAAAGAGATAATACGGTGAGGGAACAAATCAAAGTAACTTAACTCAGGAGTAATAAACAATGGGGGGGTGTAACCTTTTAGGCAGATGGTCTTTGGCTTTTAAGCATCCCTGAATAAACTGTCCAATGCCATTGTATTTTCCAGGGTGTGCAGATTTACATCTTTTGGATATGTTGACACCAACAGAAAGGAAACGGCAGGGATATATCCATGAGCTACTTGTTACAGAAGAAAACTATGTCAATGACCTGCAGTTAGTCACAGAGGTAAAAATAGCAATGGGGAGGGTGACATTTTGGTGTTGCTTCATCTGAAATGTGGTAACATTGTGAAATGGGGATCTCTGATTAAGAGTTGTTTGGCTAGGTATTTTACTGTGTGTGAGTTTTTGATGGAATAACAATTGTATAAAGGACACCAGGACTATACTAAATGACATGAGACCTATCCTCTGGGAAAAGTAGGAACCAATTCTCATCCTTACCTCATAGGTCTATTGCTAGGGAAGAGGCAAAATGTTTTCTTAGAGAGTTGTAAAGCAGGAAACAATATTGTACCCAGAGAACCAGGCAGGAAATTAAAAGATCTGAATTATTATTTTTTTAATTTAACATTTTATTTTTTACCCAATTACATGTAAAAGCAATTTTAACATTCTTTTTTCAGATTTTGAGCTCCAAATTCTCTCTCTTCCTCCCTCCTCTCCCCACCTTATTGAGAAGGCAAGCAATTTGACATAGGTTATACAGGTGAAGAGATCTGAATTCTTGAATAAAATCACAGCATGTTAGAGCTGGAAAGAACCTTTGAGATCATCTTGTCCAACCTTCTCATTTTGCAGATGAGAAAAACCTTTTCCCTCTGCCCCTCCAAGTACTTAGAACTGTGGTAGACACTTTAAAGTCAATGGATCTGAGTATATTGAGAGTATATGAGAGAGTACATGAAGCTGAAACAACATGTGCTGCCTCCTTTGAATGATAGCTTTAATTCCTAGTTTGTGTGAAATACTTCTTCCAAACTCCTGTCTACTGTGCACCAGAGGTGGGGAACCTGGAGCCTCGAGGCCACATGTGGCCCTCCAGGTCCTCAAGTGCAGCCCTTTGACTGAATTTTGTGCTGTGAAGTTTGGATTAGTCAAAGGGCTGCTCTTGAGGACCTAGAAGGCCACATGAGGCCTCGAGGCTGCAGGTTCCCTACCCTTGCCCTACACTATCAAAAGTCTATTAGAAAATTCGAAGGCAGACATCATAGATAGCCTCAGCTTGACCCACAGATTGCTTTGCTATGTAAGAATGTTCTTTGGGAGCTCTAGAAGTATTGTCCCCTACTTAAGTGAGAAGAGATTACATCCAGGGTAAAAGATGAATAGTCAAAGTTGAATTCTCCCTAGGAATTCTTCTCTCTCATCTATTTAATAATTTATTTATTTATTTTTTAACCAAATACTGTGATCAAATGACTTATCTCTCCCTCACTTAAGCTATGTGTTGCCATTCTGGGATAATCCCAAGCCAAGGTGGTTCTGCTACATAATAATGCCTAGCACACAGTCTGGGGGGAGAGGAGTGGAGGGGAAGTAATTAGGTATAAAATATCTTTGTGCCAATGATGATAATTAGTATTTTTATAAGTCCAGATCAAATATCTCTAAATTTCTCCCTGTGCTTTCTTTAGTATATTTTAGAGAAAAGAGAGAGACAATAGTGAACTATTGACGGTTAGACTGGGATTCAGGAGAGACCTGATTTCATTGCCTAAATTAGCCACTTAGGAGCTGTGTAACTACATCACATCTCCTCTGAGTCTCAGCTTCCTTTTCTATAAAATGGGAATAATAATACTTGAACCACCTACCTCACACACTTGTTGTGAGGAAAGTATTTTGCCAACCTTAAAATACTATAGAAATTTGAGTTTCAGAAATGTGAGTACCAGTGGCACTACTGATCGTTTCTTCTGATGCCAAATATTTCTAAATCCTCTACACATTCTTGCACATTAAAACACAAAAGTCCTAGACCAATTTTTCAAGCAACTGGAGTTACCTGCCCCCAAATCCTGTCACTCTCTCCCCTCAAGTTAAGCTTCTCTGTCTCTCCCTTTGGTTCTTCTATCCCCAGAGGAGTCTTTGTGAAGTACTTTTTTCCTGTTCTCTCCCCTCTTCCCCCTCACCAGGGTACTGAATACTGCAGATGATTTCAATGATAATGCAAGGTCCTATTTGACCACTAATACACTTTAGGCAAGTCAGTTCACTGCCTGAGACTCATTTTCCTCATCTGCCAAAATAGGGAGATTGGTCAAAAGAGTGTAAGCATCTTGAGGACAGAGACTGTCATTTTTTTCTATTTACCTAGCACAGTGCCTGGAACATAGTAGGCAATGAATATTGATTGATTGACTAATTGGATGATCTCTAAGGTCCTCTACAATTCCAACATTCTGTATATCTGTCTATGAGAATCTGTCACCATGATTCAGGATACTCCCTCCTAGATACTTCATCTCCCAAATGACACTGATTTCATTTATTCTTCTAGGAATTTCCCAAGTACCAGGAGTGGGAGCTCATTGCAAAGCAGGCGATCACTAGAGAATGCTCTTTGGCCCTTGCTTTGTGGGAAGCTTCACTTCACATGTCCATGGGTAGCTGCCTCTTTGGAGAATAGTGCAAAGCTAAGCAGACTCTCAGACTTTACTAACTACAGAGTGATATCAGGTTCAGGAAGAAATGTTTCATGTGGTCTGAACAATATAGCACTACATTAGCCCCAAGTAAGATCTGTGAATTCTACATGTGGAATTCCTGTCACTGCAAGATAGGAAGTTGTGGGTTAGGTGACATTGGGCTAGAAGAGGGTAGTGCTGCTGGGAGTAGCATGCTCATAGAGTGGGTACCCCTACCCTTTTGATGCAAGAGGGTATATTTTGAATTGTATTCACTGGAGATGTCTAAGACCAGATTTTATTTTATATATTCATGTATTCATATTCACGTATTAAATGTGAGAACAGCTTTCTGAGGGAGAGTATGGAATCTTGGAGTTTGAAAATCCTCCAAATAGCTATTTCAAATAACATTCAAATTACAAAAACTATTGAGTACAGGCAGAGGGCTAGATCTATTGACATCCCTGCTGGATCTTTGAATGAGTTAGCTCAACTCATGGAGTGAAAATAGCATAATGGTGTGGAAAGAGTGCTGAACTTGGAGTCACAAGGCCTGAGTTCAAATCCTGACCCTGTGTATCCTCTAGGAAGTGACTTAACCTTTCTAGGCCTTAGTATCCTCACCTGTAAAATGAATGGGTTGGACTAGATGACTTCTAAGGTCCCTTCTAGCTTCAGATTGTGATTCTATGCTCTGAAAGAGATCTTTTACTTCCTGGTGTCCTCCCTAGCCTCTAGGGTAGCATAAGTCATCAGTTGAAGGCATGGTTAGAATATGTAGTGGTGAAAGATGAAATGACTGAGCAAACCAAATGTTCGAGCTGCCAAGCATATCAATTTATTTAAGTAATGCATGCCAGTTGGCTTCACAAATCAGAACCAGGCCTCCTCAGCTTTTGCAATGGACCCCGAATACAGAGAGAGACAGATTTTTATGTATCAAAAACAAATAAGACCAATTAATTAAAAGAAAACAATTAACTAAGACACAAAATTAGGTAATCTTATTTCTGATTGGAGGAAAGATCAGGGGCTTTTGAAATTGGGAGGGAAGGAGTGAACAGATGAGATTCCTTGAATTCAGAAAAAGAGATGTCCTACTCCCTGCCAAATGTGTGTATTCAATCGAAAGAATATGGAAATAATAACTAATTGACTAGTTCAGGGCCAGTTTTCAGAGAAGATATATGGGTTTCTTGAGATGTATAATTGTGAGAAAACTCCTTGTATTAATCTTTGGACCTGACTGGGTTTCTGGTCAACATAACCGGGGTCCTTAGTTAAGGGGCTCTAGGCAACAGGCAGAGTTGGTCCAGTTTCCCAGCCATGAAGGACTAGGTTCAAACAATGCATTAAATTTTTCTCACAATTCCCACAATTGAATAAAGTTTCCTTAGAAGACAGAAATTGAACTAGGCCTATAATTGAACAGAAAGGGAACTGAGCCAGCTCCAGAACTGAGTCACAAGATGGAGTCAATGTGGTTCACTCAATTCCCTCAAATGAACAATTGATTCCTCCTGGCTCCTCTTGGACCAGATCAAGCAATTCCAAAGTCAGTGAATATTGCTCTCTGACATCAGCTATGAAGTTTGGCTTGTTGTGAATTGGGTGGCTGCTTGGGAGAAGGTTGCTTGGTGTCTGAGGAACACTCCACCTCCCCACTTAGAAAATTTTCTTCCCCTATTGAGAAAACTAGGGGCAGCTATGTGGTGAGGTGGATAGAGCACTGGCTCTGGAGTCAGGAGGACCTGAGTTCAACTCTGGCCTCAGATATTTAGTAGCCATGTGACCCTGGGCAAGTCACTTAACCTGATTGCCTCCAAAAAAAAAAAAGCAAACTGGGTAGTCTTAGAGATGATGAACGCAAGCAGTCTCCCCTCATTTTTGTAATTCACAATTTTCCAGTGGGCAAATTTTCTAATCATAGACTAAGGCATTGCTGCTAGCACTGATCTGGAATTAAGGATAGCCCATCCTCTACAAAATCAAATTAACAGTCACTTACAAAACTGGTTTTGTTTTCCAACTGACATAGGGGTCCTTTATTAGATAACCTCTTCAGGACTGTGAGGACTTTAAGCTCTATGCCTCTGAGATGGTACTGGGGATATTACTCTTGGTTGCTCTAAACCAGCTCCCCTCACCCCAAAAGCTAACCATTTGCTTACTGAACTGCTTCATTTTCTGCATCTGTAGATCTTTCAGAAACCGCTGATGGAGTCTGAGCTGCTGACAGAAAAAGAGGTGGCTATGATTTTTGTTAACTGGAAGGAGCTGATAATGTGTAATATCAAACTGCTGAAGTAAGCCTCTTTTCTCTAATTACCCACAATGCTTTGCTTTCTTAGTTTCCCAGACTAGTGGTTTTGTGTGTGGGGAGGGGGAGGTTCTTTGTTTCATTTAATCATGCTGTCTGTTTTTCTGTTTTACTCACACAAATACTCACACTCACAGTCCATAACCTTTTTTTTAGTCCTTTCTAGAAATGTCTCTATTCCCCCCCCCCCATTTTCATTGCTGACAATGACATATCAAAGAAATATCTGTTCTTATTTTGAATGTGATTCTAAGGTTTCCAGGAGCATTTTAATTCTTCCTTCCTAAATACCATTTAAGGGGAGTAGAATTAAAAGCCCAATTGAGGGTTTACACTCCCCATGATGCTTACACTCAGACACATGCATATCCTGGCCAGGAATATTTGAGAAAAATTCTTGGCTCATTTACCTGAAGAATCTTGGAACTATTCATTCTACTCAAATATCAGCTTTCTTAAGGAAATGTACTTCAGCGTAAGCAATCAGAGTTGCTGGAAGTGTTTCTGTTTCAATCCTCAAGGCAGCATGGTACAGTGGAAAGAGGATTGGGCTAGGAGAAAGGACACCATATCTCTGCCACAAACTAAAGTCAGAAGATATTTGGGTTCAAATCCTAGTTTGGCTACTTACTGTTTCTGGAGCCGGGCTGAGCAAGTCCCTGAACTACCCTGAGAGCTAGTTTTCTTTTTTTTGTAAAATAATGCTAATACTACCTACCTTACAGGATTGTTGTGGGACGGTACTTTGTAAACTGTAAAGCAAAATTCGGGATGTCCCAAAAGTCTGTTGTAAGCCTTACAACAGCATTCAGACTTTTGGGACACCCTGTATATACATTATTATTATTATTGGCATTTCATAATTGCTTTCTGACCCTCTATTTTCTCATCTGTAAGGTGAGGAGACTTAATGATCTCCAAAGACTGTTCCAGCCTTAAAATTCTGATTTCTGTGTATAACAAAACTCCAGCAAAACATAGCTTACTATTATATGAATTCATACAGAACACAGATCAGATTGTGGTCCTTCAGGCTGCAAAACCCTCATGCAACAAAAGCCTGATATAACATAGTCTATAACTGGAAATAGGTGTTCCTCCTTTCTTCTTGTACCAGTGTTAAATAGGGTTTCTATTGTGATGTGTAGCAGTCTGGTCCTTTCCTAAATTCAGTCTCTCTGTTTTCTGTAGCTACCATCTTCTGAACAATCCCCAAATCCACTGATGGAAACTGGATTAATGAGCTTCTCTGTGTGTGTGTGTTTGATCAGGGGATAGAGAGAGGACATGAATAAGTACAATTATGAGGTTTCTTAATCCATCCAGAATCTGAAAATCATTTAATAGTAATCAAATTTGGGTTCAGAAGTAATTATCTCCATTGCCATGTGACTGTCTTCCCTTTGCAGTAGCAACAATGTAGGATGGCACAAGAAATAGGATAGTGGTGCCAGACGGGAAGAATTTGAACTTGACTCAGTGATCAACAGAGAGCCAATCGAAGATTTTGACCTATATTTATAGACAAAAAGTGTTGTGCTAAGAGCAGTACAAAAGATGGGTCAGAGGGGAACAGAGATGAGACCTCTTAGAAAGTAACTGCAATAATCTAGGCAGAGGAATAAGAACCTGTAATAGGGCACCATAATTTTATTTGGTTTATAGTGTGGAAACCGTGGCTAGCCTTGTGTCCTTGGGAACTATGGGGGGCTGAAGAGGTCCCAAACCAAATTTATCACCTTCCTCCTAAAACCTCCTATTCTTCCTGACTTTCTTATATCTTTTAATAGCACCACTTTTCTCTTAGTCACTCAGACTTGAAAATTTGAAATTATCTTTGCCTTTTCTCTCTCCTTAGCTCCTGATGAGTCCACTGAATCCTGTCTTTTCTACTCCTACAAAATGTCTTACAGAATCGCTCCCAGCTGGCCACTCTCTCCACTCTAGTTCAGTCTTAGTGGGAACAGGGGAATGCACAAAGAGGAAGAAAAGTATGACCCATTTGCTTTCCAGATTATATAATCCAGATTCCTGGGGAACTTTTATGATTCTCCTCAAATTTTCCATCAGAACAATTTAAGAGAATTATCTGCATTTTAACCAGTAGTACTGTTACCAAGATTGCTCCTATCCTTTCAAGATTGCCCAAGTTCTGTTATGAGAAGACCACTCCCCCAACTTTTCCAGCAGAACTAATCTTGCAGACTCAATAATCTTTTAAATGTTGGCTTTAGCATGTCTTCATAGATTTCATCTGAGTAAATTGAATACAGATTTTTTTTCTTAAAAATACAAAAAATATTTGCATTGATTACAGTGGGGAAATTTTAGTTCAAAAATAAATATGCCAAGTTTTTGAAAATTTAGCTCTAATTTTAAAATTCTCATCTTTCATCCCTCTATTAATCTGTCAATCATTCATACAAAAAGGAAATGAGATTGGGTTATACTTTTTTTTTTTTAGGGAACAATGTTTCAAGGGACCAGGACAATAGGCCTCAGTCACAGGACTGCAATAACCTAGGAAAAGAGAAAGCACATCTGGGCAAGTGTTTATGAAATATCCTCTAGCTCCAAACATCACTGTCAGAGGAAAAATCACATGCATCTGCTCCACGGTTTTATTCTTCTTTCATTCCACTTCCTGACTTTTTACCTGCCAAAATTCCACACTTATACAGGCACACACTTGTAAGTTTAATCTATGGTATTAACATTTTCCCCATCACGTTCTTCAATCTAGACAATCAACGGAACAATAAATCAAGCCCTGATTTGTAGCATTTGCTGATTCCAGAGATGTAAGTGTTCAAGCTGAAAATTTAACAATGGGGAGCCTGTTAGAACTGGCTCTAGCACACCATTGACCTTTGAAGGTTGCATCTTTCCATTCCAGCTTTCAGCCCAGCACTTCTAATGTACCAAAGATAACAACAATGGTTCAGAAGTCAACTCCTTATTCCAACTTCTATTATTACTGCAGGGAAGGAGTAGCAAAATACCCCCCATCTAACTAGCACTTCATTTTCCTTTCCTGAGGCCTAGTGTACTTCAGTTCTCCTCTTGAGATTGAATGTGAGATTGGACTTCTTCAAATTCCATTCCAGACCTATGGTTCTTTTGATGATGTTTGGTACTTCTCAATAAAGAGCTAAGATCAGCAAAGCTCAGAGAAATCATAGGATTTCAGAGCTGCCTGCTCTATTAGCAAAACAAAGGAATTAGGACAAAAATATTTTAGTAGACCTGTGTTTGGAATGGAGTTGGACCTGTCGTTAAGTCTAGCTAGCCCAATAAGAACTTCGACTATAAAAATGTATTAACCAGTTCAATCCTGGTTATACTAGTGACTGTCCAGCAGACCCACTGTTAATACTATTTTCACTTTCTTAACCTATAGTCAGGAAGTGTCTCTGAGTCCCAGCTCTAGCTATAATGATAGATAACAGCACTGGTGTAGGAGTTCTTTTGGCCTTAGACAAATGGTATAAAGTTTGTCTTTGCCATAATGGCTTAATAAATGTTAGTGGAATTGAATTTGATAGTCTCCTCTATCTCTCCCCACCTCTGATTTCTCAACAACATTATTTCCACTTTCTCCTTCCTGAGGCCTATACTATAGCATCCTCAAGCCAAGTGTAAGTCAACAAGTTTTTATCAAGCACTTATCCTGTGCTGCTCACTGTGCTAAGTACTAGCAATATCCTTCTCCCCCAAATGGGTACAATAGTCTCTGCCCTCAAGGGTCTCATAATTCACTGGGGAAGATAATAGGCAAAAAAACCCCATATGAACCAGATTTATGCAGGATAAATTAGAGATAGTCAACAGAGAGAAAGCACCAGCATTAAGGGGATCCGGAAAGGCCTCCTTTAGAAGCTAGGATTTTTGCTGGGACTTGAAGGAAGCCAGGAGGCAGAGGTGAGGAGGGAGAGAGTTCGAGGCATGGAGGACAGCAACTGCCCAGAATCGGAAGATAAGAGAGTCTTCTTTAAGGAGTAGCAAAGAGGCTGGTCTCACTGAATTATAGAACACATGGGGGTGAGGTATGTATTAGAAGACTGGAAAGGCAGGGAATGGGGGAAGATTAGGAAAGGCTTTGGACACCAAACAGAGGATTATATATTTGATCCTGGAAGTAATAGGGAACTCCTAAAGTTTATTGAATAGGGGGAGTGGGTCAGAGGTGGGGGTTGGGGAGCTGTGGGGGTTGATATGGAGGTTGACCAGTGCTTTAGGAAGATCACTTTGATAGCTGAGTGGGGTATGGCTTGGTGTAGGGTATTCAGGGCAACCTAGTACCTCTGGTGTGAGGGCTGCTGAGCTCTTTTCAGGCTGCTTTCCTGCTTTGGTGTCCATCTGATTCACTCAGTTCTTACCTGTGGCTCCAGGAAGCTGTAACCCGCACAGAGGTCATACAGCTCAACTCCTGGTGTGAGGAATTGGCTACAAAAGGTGCCCTAAAAATTCTCTGCTTCATCCAACACTAGCCTGCTTACCATAACAAGTAGACATCCTACCCTGTGGTTGAAGCACCAAAAAATGTACAAAAACATTTTTTTTTTACAAAAAACATTTGTAAAGATGATTTAACTCACTGTCGGTTCATGGAATGTGTGCACGCTTACAGAAAACAAGAAATCCAGTAGACTTGGAAGACCAACAGTTCTTATTGCAAGAGAACACACTCTCAACGTCTCTGAAGAACTTTGGAATTGATTGTGAGACGTGGGAGACATTGGCACAGGACCACCTAGAATGGTGTGCCTGACTCAAAGAAGGTGCTGTGCTCTTTGAGCAAAGCAGAATTGCAGTAGTTCAAAAGAAATGTGAGATGTGCAAATTTAGAGCCTTCTCTACTCCAGATGTTCATATGGACTACTTGTGGCCAACCTATGGTAGAGGCTGCCTAGCCTGTATTGATCTGATCAGCCAAAGTCAGACACACTATACCTTGACCCCACTATAGCCATGCCATTTTGATCTTCTTTGAGAGTGAAGGACAACTACCACCACCACGATGGAGGATGGCTTAGCCTGAGGAGAGACTTGAGGCAGACAGAGATTGCCAACCAGAAGGCTATTGAAGTAGTACAGGTGTTTGGTGTTAAGTGTTAAGAGCTTGCACCCAGGTAGTGACAGAGTTAGAAGGACAATAGGGGCCATTAGAGGTCATTCTGTTATTGCTTCAAACTGTAGACTTAAGAATATTTTTTATCTATTATCTACTGCCTTTGAAATGTTGATTAGTTTATTAACTACTGTTCATAGTGCTTCTATTTCTTTAATCTTTAAGCTTTTACGTGTATACATCTATATGTGTATATGTATAGATATATGCACACCTATGTATATATACATATATGTGGATGTATAGATATATACACATATGTTTACATATACATGTGTAGATGTAGAGTTATATAATGACATGAGTGTGTACACATGTGGCTGTATAGGTATTATATATGTGTGTGGATATACATGTGTGTATACATGCACATGTGATGTGCATACATATATGTGTGTATTTAAAATCCAACGGTACTAATCAGAAATCTTTACACAGGATAATGTAGGGCACAGGGTACATATGACATTAGCATGACACCCAAGAAGGTAGTGGGTTTCCCCATCAAATGGAGGATGGATGGATGGATGATGACTTACTGGAATGTTGTCAAAGGTATTGCTGTTCATTTGTGGATTGTACTAGATTACCTGCAAGTTCCCTTCCAACTCTGAGTTGCCATGATTCTAAATGGGAGAGCCACAGCTGCACATCAAGGAGAAAACCATTCTTGGGACTGTAGTTACAATGACCATAACAATATCATTCCAAAACCTGGATGAAATCCACAGAGATTCCCCATTCCTTGGTCTAATCTTTGTAAGCCAGAATCCTAGCCAGTCCTACCATTGAAATAGAAATTCAGAGAAGGAGACTGAAGTAGGATCGATAGGGACAGTATGTTCCAGGTACTATTTAAGTGAATTTAGGACCAGCATTTTGACTAAACAGCCAGAAGACTATAGACATTACATCTTGTACTTGCAGTATTATCTTCCCTCAAACTATGGCTCTTTTATATTTAAAACAAAATCCCTCTTTACTTTCTTCCTTCTTTTTTTCTTCCATTCAGTCCCCTTCTACTCCTTCAATCAAACTTCTATTCCTTGGTTGATATAGAAATTTTATTTTCCTAAAGATCATAGTATGTTAGATTTTAAAGCTGGAAGCTGTCTATCTAGTATAATTCTCTCGTTTTACAACTGAGGAAACTTAAGCCTAAAGAGGTCAAATAGTTTACCCAAAGATGTATAGCTATTAAGTGGCAAAACCAGAATTCGAAGTTAGGACCCCTGATTCTAAATCTAGCACTCTTTCCAATGCACCACACAGATGTCTTTGTTTATCCCACAGCTATCTTGGTTTTTCTATCCATAGCAGATTTTCGTCATCTCACTTAAGGGTGTCATTTGCACCAGAGGTTCATTTGCATTCAGGGTTTATGTCTGTAAAAAGGTTACAGTGATTCCTTTTAGAAATGATGTCACCCACAAGCAAATTTCCAAATATTGATGAACATAGCATTCTTCTCCCAAGACAATTCCCGAGTGAATGTTGTTAGTTCATTCCTACAGCTTACCATTGTCTATTTATTTAATAGCTCACAACATCCTTTTCTGAAGGCACCAAGATACTTCTCTTATTTCAAAGCACAAGACAGTCCATGCCAACCAATACCACCTCAAGGTGCCTGTTCTAGTCTTCTGTCTCTTCTCAGATCTACCACAGTCCCAAACTAGCCTGATAGATTATGGTATTACCCTTAAAGGGCCTTAAGCAGCTTGGTAGACCATCTGAGAAATGTTCTGTATTTTGGTTAAAAGTGCAAACAATTATGGAAAGCACAAAGATCCTAGAGCCCTTTTCTAAAATCATAGTTGGGTCATTTTCAAGGTACTGTAATAATCACTTATCCTTCATATAACATGTACTTCTAAGTTTAATATACCACACTAAAAGGCCCAGAAGAATTCTTCATGGCAATACATGCATCAGTTCACATAACATAAAACCTTTGAATCACCCTGGAACCCATGTCCCTAAACTGCAGCTCTAGACTCAGTCTTAGAGCTTTCTTTCTGAAATTCCTGTGACTCATGTTCCTACCCTGAGTTTCCTGTGGAACATTAGAATTTGGATCATGTCTAGGTCTCCACAAAAAAATAGGAGGGGCCTTCAGCTCCTATGCAAGAACTGATGTGCAAAGGACTTATATCCAAGAACCTAATAATCTAACCCCCCCACCTCCATTTCCCATACCTATAAAGCTCCACCTCCAACAGAAGCAACTTAAACTATCTATACTCTGCCTCTGGTAAGAGGAAAGTATTCAGATTGCTGGAGAGCCCCTCTCTCCTGTCCGTCAACATCTCTCTAGCCAACATATCACCTTTGGAATCTTGTGGATAGCTCCCTTTTAAATATAGTGAACCGTAGAGTGAAGCCTAGGTTTATGAACAAGCCATGAATTTCATCATCAAAGTGTTGTTAAGTAAGACCACAAGTACCCAGAATAAGGCAAGTTCTTGTTTTGTCCAAGAGTTGACCTAAACCCTAGAATTTCATACCTTATTCAGTGAATACGAAAAGGAGATGGGACTTTAAATGGGGCATTTCTAGGCATATCCTCTATCCCTCTAAAATCTTACCACTTTTTAAAACCAAAGAAAATGACAATAGCAATTTCTATACACCATTCATTCAACAAATGTTTACTTACTACTTGTGAAGGACTTTGCTTTCTACCTGTGCATGCATGACTCTTAGGCCCTCAGATATTGTAGTCCTGCCCACATTTGACATTTGAATTCTTGCCATTTATAAACTACCCATTTTCTAAGTTCCAAAGTTATACTAGACTTGTGAATAAATCTTAGGTGTGCCATAAAACTATCCATAGGAGAGAACCCTTGTGTAATATAGCCCTTAAAATTCACGCAGATGTTTTCCAAGGCCAACACATCTTCCTAATTCCACTACCACCTCTTATCAGTTTCTAGGACACAGCTTGAATTTATTACCATATTTGCATGCTGTTTTCAGAATGTTCATGTTTCTGCCCAACACCACCAATTAGCTATTGTGATGATGGAGAGAAGTTGTACAATAATCCATAAAGTAATTTATATTTAGCTCTGTCAATGACAATATACTTGGGAGAGGCAATTAATTTAGTTCATAATTTTGTTTTGCACCAGCTGATATTAAAATGAGCTACCATTTCCCTAGGATTCACCAATGGAACAGTTGTAAAGGTAGCTTAGAAGCGTACTTAGAAGGGCTAAACCAGGCTGGTATTTTTTGTCACAAATAATCCATAAAGGGATTTTCACAGATGTAAAATGGGGTGGTTGACTATACTTACCTGAACTGAATAAGAAAGTGTAAATCTTTTTCTCACCAAGATTCAAAAAAAGATCTCAAAAAGTAATTTCATCTCCTAGCAGGTAGAACTGATGTCGTGAAGTCTCTGTAGATTGGTAAGATTCATTTTCTTTCTTTCTGTGTCTCCTAAATAGATCTATTAGTGACTTAGGTTTCTAATAAACATCATTCCTCAATGAGGACCAGAAAATGATTCCCATACACTGGCAGTCAATGTGTGAAAGACAACTTTTTCTCTTTCCAATGTAGAGCCCTGAGAGTTCGGAAGAAAATGTCTGGTGAGAGAATGCCCGTAAAGATGATTGGCGATATCCTGACAGCCCAGCTGCCCCATATGCAGCCTTATATACGTTTCTGTAGCTGCCAGCTCAATGGAGCAGCTCTCATCCAGCAGAAGACAGATGAAGCCCCTGAGTTCAAGGAGTTTGTCAAAGTAAGGAGTTGAGTGAACGCCTGCTGACGTGTCCTTCAGAGTTTGTCCTGTGCATTTTGTTGGGTGGGTGGAAAGAATTAATAGTTCCTTTGAAACAGTTTTAAATGTCATCAGTGTCTGCACAGCAGAGCTAAACTGGAGAGCATCAAAAAAGCTGGCTGCCCACAGCTCTAGAGAACTCTTCTTGGATGTTATTCTGGCACTGACTTTTATGGTAAATAATTGGTAAATAACAACAATAACAACTAACATTTATATGGCACTTGATATGTTGCAGGCACTGTGCTAAACACTTTGCATAATTACTATTTCGTTTCCTACCAACAACCCTGGGAAGGAAGGGCTGTCATTACCCCCATTTTACAGGTGAGAAAACTAAGGCAAATAGGGGTTAAGTGACTTGCCCAGGGTCACACAGCTAGTAAGTGTCTGAGACCAGATTTGAACTTAGATCTTCCTGACTCCACAGTGCCACCTTGCTGACTTAAATCATCTTATTAGGTTCATTGCACAAGTGTCTTTGCCACCAGAAGGAGTAACCAAAGAATCCCACTGCTTTCCTCCTCTGCTTATTTTTGTGTGTGAAGGACTTAGGAACCATAGTGATCAGTGAGGCGTGCCATAGCAGTCAAGGTTACTAATGAGGAAGTAGGAAGGACATGACCCAGCAGCTCAGTGATTTTTGCCTGTTCCTTTGTGAAGGACTGATACTGTTCCTGGACATGGCAGTGATGCTGTTAATAATATGGGCATGCCCCCCAATTCTCCTGGGAAAAAAATAAAAAGTAAATTAAATATAATCACTCAATGAGTGAATTTGTCTCCACAAATAGCAAGGTACTAGTAAGAGGAAAATAACTTGTTATTTTCTCCCTTCATTCTGGTAGAAAGAGCATTTTCATGTCTGTGATATCAGTGTTCATCACACTGTCATCATCAACAAATACTATCGAATGCCTACTTTGTACAAGGGTTTGTTTGCTTTTGAGAGTTGCCCTGACAAAGGCCTTTGGACCTAGAGTCAAAAAGAACTGGGCTCAGAACTCCTCTCGGACATGCACTAGCTCTGTTACCCTGGACAAGTCACTTTATCTCTCTCATCCTCTATATTCTCATCTGTACAATAGGGATAGTAATATCTACATGAGATCAGGACTATTGGTAGTGCTGGGTTCTGGGGCAAAAAATGAGGGCTTCTAGCTTTGTATTATAGCTAATTTTGTGCTTGTCTTCCCTCCCACCCCCCATCCTTTACTAGATTGAAGATTCCTTGGAGGCAGTTATGTATATTATTAATACATAGTTGTGTGTATTATTAATCATTTAATGCCTAGCCCATGGTAGGTGCTCAACAAATGCTGATTTGAATTGAGATGGGAGGCATAAGACATGTCTACTGTGAGGTAGATTCTGTCTACTTTAATGTCTATTGTGCTAACATTTCTGGGATTATAGGGAAGGAGCAAAGGAGATGAAATCCTAACATTGCATCTGATAAGATTTGGAATGGATCTGAGCATGAGCTTGCTGTTGGATGGATTGGATTTGACTTTTAGTGCTAAAACATTGGCTTCCCTGAAAGCAATTAAAAAATAAAACTATGTATAGCACAATCCTCTAGGGAATTGATGAGAGATCTTCTTTTCCTATCCTTTGCCCATCATGGTTTAAAACACTGACCAGATTTTGGCATTGTAAACTCCAGTTCTGCCCTCACTGCTGAGATAGCTCTAATTTGATGCAGGCTGTGGTTACCAGAAGTGCCAAATTATCTGGTGTGATGCCAGTAGCTGCTTTCTGATGTCTCAGCTACTCAGAGGAAAGTTGTCTTGTAATTTTTAGATTTTTAGGTAAAGGTTGGCTTTCTGGTATGGGTGTACTATTGTATATGAAGCTACTTAAAAGAAAAGTGATTTATAGATCTTAAGCTTTAAATTAAACTGAGTTCTCATATGAGTGGACTCAAGGAACACCCATCCACTTAACTGGGTTATTAAGAAGAATGTAGGGGGCAGCTAGGTGTCGCAGTGGATAGAGCACCAGCCCTGAAGTCAGGAAGGTATGAGTTCAAATCCGGCCTCAGACCAAACACTTGACACTTACTAGCTGTGTGACCCTGGGCAAGTCACTTAACCCCAATTGCCTTAATAAAATAAAATAAAATGCTTCCCAGTCTGGCTCCAGCCTCGTTTTCTATATTGGGGGCAGCTAGGTGGCGCAGTAGATAGAGCACCGGCACTGAAGTCAGGAGGACCTGAGTTCAAATCTGACCTCAGACCAAACACTTGACACTTACTAGCTGTGTGACCCTGGGCAAGTCACTTAACCCCAGTTGCCTTAAAAAAAAAGAAGAAGAACAATGTAGTGTTCCTTCAAAAAATATATAAAAGAATGAAAGTAGGTCCTCAAGGCAAAATAAAAAGGAGAAAAAAAAATGAAGAGGCAGAAGGTGATGCTGACCTGGGTTAGGAGAGTCTAAGAATATGACAAAGAGGAGAAAGAGAAGAAGATCCTGAACACTTGGAGCTGAGTCATTGATTTAAGGCTTTTTGCCTACATGGTTTTTTTGTGTAACAAGGAATGATACCTGGGTGTATAGGAACTGGAGAGAGAGAGAGAGAGAGAGAGAGAGAGAGAGAGATCTGACAGTAAGGGTCAGAGGAAAAAGAAAGAAGCATCAGTGGCAAGTGACTCCTTCCTGAGGAGTGCTGAGGCAGCCTAGCCTAAACAATAGAGTTCTGCTGCTTTCCCACGGTATTTGTCCAGGATGTTACAGACCACTTCCCAAAACTTGTGAAACTTGATGACTAAATTTAGCTATGTTTTGGAGCATTGGAGGTAGAGAGAAGAGGGAAGAAGGGTAAAAGAAAAGACAGGATCACTTGCTTCTTGGGATGGATGGGAAGATGATTATAGAGAGAAGGCAGAGCTATTTAACTTAATGGGCTTTTTTTTTTTGAGCAAGGAGAATAATATTTGGGCTAGAAAGGACAGAACAAAGATAGCCAGTAGAGATTTAAAATCCAACCTAAGCAAAGTGATAGTAAGAATGGGTCTGTAATGGATGAAAATCAGTTGGTAAAGATGAATTGCTTCCAGGGGTATTGAAAGAACTGGCTGCTCTGGTTTCTGAAACTGCTCATTATGGGTGACATTTGAAAGATGGTGATGAGGGAGACCCAAGAAAGACATCGTTATCCTAATTTTCAAAAGGAGGAAGAAAATGGAATCTGAAAACTATAGGTTGGAGAGCTTGACTTTAATTCCTGGGAACATTCTAGAATGTGTAATTAAATGGATGGTTAGAGAAGCTTCCTGAAGTTCAGGTGTGCCTCTACAATATGTCTCCTGGGCATCTCCTGCTTTCCACTCAGCTAGCCCTGACCTCTAGTCCAGGTTTCATCCCCTGTGACTGAGACTATTATTGTAACAGGCTTAGATTTAAGTCTCCCAGAATCAAGCCCCTCCCCTATTTAATCCATCCTCCATATTGCTGCCAAATTGATATTCTTAACGCACAGGTCTGGCTGTGTCACTTGTCTGCTCAAGAAATGTCAATGGCTTCTGATCGTCTTTGGGATTAAATACAGTCCCCTTTAAATAACTAAAATAGCTAGCATTGACACAAGCCTTTTAAGATTTGCAAAGTGCTGTGTGTATATTTTTTCATTTTATCCTTACTCATCCTCAATTTACAGATGAGGAAACTGAGGCAAACAGATTAAGTGACTTGCCCAGGGTCACACAGCTAGTGTCTGGGGAAGGTTTTGAATTTAGGTCCTTCTGAATCCAAACTCACCACTCTGTCTTAATGAACCACTTTCACTTAATGAATTGAACTGAAAGAGCTGATCATGAAGATCTGCCATGACTTTATCAGCAACAGGTCATGACAGACTAATCTCATTTTCCTTTTTGATAGGGGAATAGACCTTAGACATTATGTTCCTTGATTTGCAATGCATTTGATAAGGTCTCTCATGCTATCTTAGTGGACAAGATGACAAAATAAATAATAGTACAGTTAGGTGGGTGCCAACTGAATGAATGACCAGGCCTAAAAACTAACCCTGGGTAGGTAGGTGCCAGCATGGAGGGAGGTCTAGAGGAGAACACCTGAGGAACCAATCCTTAGGCTTTTTTATGAATGGAGAAAAAGGAGATGGATGCAGGAAATACTGTAGGAATACTGTTGGCAGGACTTGGTAACACTCTGGATTTCAGAACGGCAGTCAGTCAACAAGTATTTGTTAAACGGTTATTTTGTGCTGTGTTGTACAAAGAAAGGCAAAAACCCTCAAGGGGCTCACATACTAAAGGGAAAGGTAAATATACAAATACCTAGGCAGGTCAGCAGTGGCTGGTTGTTGAATGGGTGGAGGGAAGCAGAATGTAAAGAGCCCCAGAAAATAGGAGGGGGTCAGATTGTGAAGGGCTGTGAATGCTAAACAGAAGACTTTATATTTGTTCTTGAAAGTAAAAGGGAGCCATTGGAGTTTTTTGAATGGAACGGGGTTGGTGGGGGTCATGGTCAGACTTACACTTGAGGAAAATAATTTGGGCAGGTGAGTGAGGATAGATTGAATGGGGTTGGGGGGGGGAGATGAAGTATGGAAACCAATTAGAAAGTTGTTGCAATAATCTACATGAGATGTGGTTGTATTTGAGGAAGAGAGAGGTTCACGTGCAAGCATTATTGTGAGGGTAGAAACAACAAAATTCAGCAACAGTTTGGATTTGTGGGTGAATAAAAGTGAGAGGACAAGGATGACAGCAAGATTCTGAGCTGGAGTGACCGAGAGGATACTCTCGACAGCAATAGGGAAGTTTGGAAGAGGGAATATGATAAGAGCAGTTTTAGCCATGTTGGGTTTGAGTTACCCTTGAGACATACAGTTTGAAATGTCCAAAAGACATCTGATGTTGTGAGACTCTAGCTGGGGAAAGAGACCAGAGCTGGGCATACAGAGCTGAGTATCGTCTAAGCAGAGGTGATAATGGAACTGTGGAGGCTGATAAGATCACAGCTGAGAAGAGAAGAGGTCCTAAGACAGAGCCTTAGGGGTTACCCATAGTTAGTATAGGTGCAGGATAGGAAGAGTCAAAGATGAGCCCAAGTTCAGGAACAGAGCATTGAAATAGTGAAGTCAGAAGGAGAAGCGCACTTAAAGGAAAAGAGAGTGAGCTCAGATTTGGAAATATTGAGTTTGGGTTGCTAATGGGAAATCCAAGTGGATTTCCTAGAGGCAGTTAGAGATCTCAGGCTAGAGTTCAAAAGAGATGTCAAGATTGGAATAGATATTTAGGAGTCTTCTGCAGAGATGAGTTCACTGAGTTCATTGAGATTGAATTAAGGGAAGGGAATAAGCATTTAATAATGCCTTCTATGTGCCAGGCACTGTGCTAAGCACAACGTCCTCACAACATCTCTGTGAGGTAGGGGCTGTTATTATCCCCATTTTACATTTGAGGAAACTGAGGCAAACAGAGCTTAAGTGACTTGCTCAGAGTCTCACAACTGGTAAGTATCTGAGGTGGGATTTGAACTTTCTTACTCCAGGCCCAGCACTCCATCCGCTGCACCACCTACTTGCCTATATTAGATTAGTGTTGAGAAAGAAAGGACTAACCTTGAGGAACGCCCACCTTTAGTGATTGGGAAGAGAGTGAGATGCTAGTGAAGGAGTCAGAGATAGAGTAGTTAGAAAGATAGGAAGAGAACCAGCTGAGTATGGTATTTCTGAAACCAGAGAAGAAGAATAGGGAGCATTAAGTTTCAAGTGTTGCAGAGAAGTCAAGAAGGTTAAAAAAAAAAGCCATAAGATTTGGTGATTAGGAAATCACTCCCTTTAGTTATTAGCTTTCTGAAAGGGAAAGCTGCGCATTTCTCAAATCTAATCTTTTTTTTACAAACTCTGTTTTTTCAGAGATTAGCTATGGATCCTCGGTGTAAAGGGATGCCACTCTCTAGTTTTATCCTGAAGCCTATGCAGCGGGTAACAAGATACCCACTAATCATTAAAAATGTGAGTACCTGTCTTCATATTGTTTCAGTCCAGGATTATTACTAACTGTTCTGCTGGTGTCTCCTTTGCAGAGATCATACAAATGATGATGGAAGTTGGGTACTTGTACTTTGTGACTATAAGGCAGAACTTAGGTAGAAAATAGCCTTAGCAGTGGGTGTCTAGATTCTTGGATTCACTGTTTCATAGGAAACCTGTATTTACTTCTTGACTCTGACAACAGGATATTGAGCAAATCATTTAATTTTGCTGGGCCCTGTGGTTTCTAAGAGGAGAAAAATAATAGGATCCCTACCTACTTCAGAAGACTGAATTGAGGACAGTGAGATGAGGGAAGGTAGATACAGGGCTCAGGGTCCTAGAGGCCCTCCTTAAATAGAGGTTTAGGGAAAAGCCATGCAATCAGAGGGAATAAGTAACAGAGGTGGGATTTGAACCCAGGTTCTCTGACTCCAGAACTTATGCTCCTTCCACTGTACTGCTCTACCTTCTGTTGCCTCTGTTGTACTACCTGAAGTTCGAAGATATCCTAGCCTTTAGGGGGAAGGGGATTGGGAAGGTTAGGAAATAAATGCATGTTAATTTAAATATATATTTCTTTATTATATAATATTTTATTATTTAATTTTATTTTATTATATATTATATATACATATATATTAAATCCTGTTATTCCATGCTTTATTTGTTAATCTATGGTATTGAATCAACTGTGGGACTACTAAAGAGGATAATAATAATAATAACAACAACTAGCATTTACATGGTAATTTAAGGTTTGCAAAGTACTTACAAATGTTATTTCACTTGATCATCACAGAAACCCTGAAAGGTAGGAACTATTATCATCCACATTTTACAGATGAGGAAACTGATGCAGACAAAAGTTAAGTGACTTCTCCAGGATCACAAAGCTAGTAAGTGTCTGAGGCTGAATTTGACTCCAGCACTTTATCCACTCCACTGCCCAGGTGCCCGAATGTCCCCCACTCCACTGGAATTAACATAATGATATATCCAGCTAGTTAAGAATAAAGTTACTGTGTGTTCCAGGAGCTAAGACACTTGAGATCACTTCCTCTAGCCCAGTGTTTGTGACAATCTGGAATATATCACTCAGACTATTCCTGGTAGAATTCAGCTACAGTGGTCTATGGTCTAGGGAGTCAGAAGCATTAAAGAAATTTAAATCTTAATTCCTGCTTCTCCTTGTGTGAGCCTCTGTCTCTTCATTCCTTCCCCTTTAAAGTGGAGGGGTCACGCCAGCATCCTGACATCCAGGATGTTGTCAGTGTGGGTACAAAGAGCATAAGGAAAGGATACTGCTATTTCCACTCTGCTAAGGGCCTCACATGGACAGCCCTCAACTCATCTACACAGTCTGAGTGGGAGAAAAGATGAAAAGGATTTTTTTTTGTCTTCTTCTTCTCATTTGTAGATCTTAGAAAACACTCCTGAAAACCACCCTGACTATAGTCACTTGAAACATGCTCTAGAGAAGGCTGAAGAATTGTGTTCCCAAGTCAACGAAGGTGTACGTGAAAAGGAGAATTCAGACCGGTTGGAGTGGATCCAAGCACACGTGCAGTGTGAAGGCCTATCTGAGGTAGTGACTTTAATGGCTAAGGATGAGGGCAGTCCTCACTAGAGGGTCCTGGGATCTGGAAGGAGGCTGTGAGGAGGAGGAGGAAGATAAGAGCTGGGAAAGAGGCAAAACATTCATCTCCCAAATCCTTCTCGCCTTTTTTTTTTTAAAGTTTTTCCTCCTCTTCCATTACCTTTTCTTCCCTTTTCTCTCCTTTTTCTTTCCTACATGTATACATTTATATCTTTCCTTGGCCATGGGAAACTTACCTCTTCATTCCCCTTCCCCCAAGTTATATAATCTGGGACTGAGACTGGGGAATAACAAGAACAATTGATTAAGGGAAGTCATTACCTCCATTATCACTTTGCTCCTGCTTCCAGTTATTTTTTTTCTAAACGTGTAAAATGAGAGGGTTGAACCATGTGACTTTCAAGAATCTTTATAGATCTAAAATTCTTGGATCCTTTGAGTCATGTCAGTGTTAGGTGAGGTGGTTAATCTAGTGGTGACCTGCTCGGGAGTAGCACTGCCTTACTGGGGATGTGTGGCCATGATAGTCAATCAATCAGCAAGTATTTGTGAAATGCTTTCTTTACGCCAGGCACCGTACTGGGCATTGGGAATACAAGAAAGGCAAAAAGATAATCTCTGACATCAAGAAGCTGACATTTTAATGATGGAGATAATGTGCAGATAATTAAATAGAAGACATACACATATGTGTGTAAATGTAGACATACATATATGTATGTATACATGTATGCAAATGGAAAGTAATCTCAGAGGGAAGGCATTGAAGGTGGGAATGGGGAAAGGCCTCTTTCAGAAAGCAGGATTTGTTTTTGGTCTAAATAAAAATTTTATCGTTTCCTCAATTACATGTAAAAACAATTTTTAATATTCATTTCTTTGAAGTCTCTGTCTTTCCCTCTCAACCCTTCCCCCTCACTGAGCATAAGCATCTGACGTTGGTGATACAGTGCAATCATGTAAAACATATTTCTGTTTTAGTCATTTTGTGGAAGAAAACAAAAAAAAAGAAGGAAAGAAAGAAAGTGAAAAATAGTATGCTTCTGTCTGTATTCAGACACCATCAGTTCTTTCTCTGGAGACAGCATTTTTCATCATGAATCCTTTGGGATTATCTTGGATCATTGTATTGCTGAGAATATTGAAGTCATTCATAGTTGTTCATCATACAATATTGCTGTGTACAGTGTTCTAGTTCTACTCACTTCACTCTGCTTCAGTTCGTGTAGGTCTTTCCAGGTTTTTCTGAAATCATCCTGTTCATAATTTCTTATAGCACAATAATATTCCATTATAATTATATACCACAACTTGTTCAGCCATTGCCCAATTGATGGATATCCCCTCATTTTACAATTCTTTACCACCACAAAAAAGAGCTGCTATAAATATTTTTGTACAAATAGATCCTTTCCCTCTGTTTTTTAAAATCTCCTTTGGATTCAGATCTAGTTGTGATATTGCTGGATCAAATGCACAGTTTTTTAGCCTTTAGGGCATAGTTCCAAATTACTCTCCAGAATGGTTGGATGAGGGGCAGCTAGGGGGTGCAGTGGATAGAGCACTGGCCCTGAATTCAGAAGGACCTGAGTTCAAATCCGACCTCAGACACATAACATTTACTAGCTGTGTGACCCTGGGCAAGTCACTTAACCCCATTGCCTAGCCCAAAAAACAAAAAACAAAAAAACCAAACAGAATGGTTGGATCGGTTCCCAACTCCACCAACTTTGCATTTTTGTCCCAGTTTTCCCACATCCCCACCAACATTTATCCTTTTCCTTTTCTATCATATTAGCCAATCTGATGGCTGTGAGGTGGTAGCTCAGAGTTATTTTAATTGCATTTCTCTAATCAACAGTGATTTAGAGCATTTTTTCATATGATTATACATAGCTTTGATTTCTTTCTCTGAAAACTGCCTGTTCATATCCTTTGACCATTTATTAATTGGGGAATGACTTTTATTCTTATAAATTTGACTCAGTTCTCTCCTCCCTCTCTCTCCATATGTGTGTGTGTGTGTGTATCTGTATATATGTGTGTGTGTGTGTGTGTGTGTGTGTGTGTGTGTGTATCTGTATATATGTGTGTGTGTGTGTGTGTGTGTGTGTGTGTGTGTGTGTGTGTGTATAAATGGTCTTTATCAGAGATAGTTTCTGTAAAAAATTTAGGAAAGCAGGATTTGAACTGAGTCTTTAAGAAAGCTAGGAGGCAGAGGTGAGGAGGTAAAGCATGCCAGTTATGGGGGACAGCCAAGAAAAGGCACAAAGTCAGGAGATAGAATATAATGCGTGAGGAACTGCATAAAGGTTAGTGTAGCTAGAGGAGAATAAAGTGTAAAAAGACCAGAAAGTTACAAAGAGTCCAAAGAGGTGAAGAGCTTTAAATGTCAGGCAGAAGACTTTGATCCTGGAAATAAATGGGAGCCAGTGGAGTTTATTGAATAGAGGGTGGTACAGTTAGATCTACACTTTGGGAGCTGAGTGGAGGACGAATTGAGCTGAGGAAAGAAATGGGGGCAAGGAGACCAATTAGAAAACTGTTGCAGTAGTACAGACATAATATTATGACAGCCTGCATCAAGGGGACATATATGAGAGATGTCATATAGGTGGAAACTGGCAGCAGATTGTGTCCGTATACATATATATATATATACATATATGTATATATATATATGTATATATATACACATATATACATATATATACGTATATATATGTATATATATATACATATATATATATATATACACACGTATATATATGTATATATATACATATATATACATACATATATATACATATATATACATATATATGTATATACATATATATATGTATATATACATACATATAATATGTATATATATATGCATATATATATATATATATGTATATACATATATATGTATATATATGCATATATATATATATGTATATAGATATAGATGTTATAGATAGGGTTATAGATATAGGTATTTGTAGACACACATATATGTAAATATAAATACAGTGAATACGAGTAAGGAGTCTGAGACTGGTGACTGGGAGGGTAGTGGTACCCTTGACAATAATAATAGGGAAGTTTGAAGGAGGGGAGGGTTTTCAGGAAGAGACGATGAATTCTATTTTGGATATGTTGAGTTTGATATTCCTATGAGATATCCAGTTCAAAATGTCCAAAAGGTAGTTGGCGATATAGGACTGGAGCTCAGGAGAGAGACTGAAGCATCATCTGTATAAAGAAGATAATCGAGCCCCATAGCAGTCGATGAAATCACCAAATGAAGTAGTATATAAGAAGAGAAGAAGGCCCAGGATAAAGCATTATGGAACACCTGTGATTGATGGTCATGGCATGAATGGACATCCAGTGAAGAAGACTGAGAAAAGAGTTGAGAGGAGGAGGAGGACCAGGGAGGATCAGTGTTATGAAAACTTAAAAAAAAAAAAAGAGTATAAGCAGAAGGAGATTATCATAATGTCAAAGACTGCAGAGAGGTCAAGAAGGATGAAAACTGCAAAAAGGCCATTAGATTTGGCAATTAAGATATTTGGGAAACCCAAAGAATTCTCACATCTTCCATTGCTGTGGAACATCCTCCACTGATCTCTTGTACAAAAGGATACAGTAGCCTAGTGCTCCTTTCCTCTGAGCCAAGTCGCCAGTGATCATATGCCTAACAAAAGCTGCTCAGAAGCTACCACTAAAGTTTCCATTGGCACAAACAACAGTATCAAGCGAGACGGCAGCAGTCTCATCTAATGGTTCAACTTGTAGCTCCCCATGACTATCACAGAAAATGTCTAAATTCTGCTCTGGCAACAGTTCTGTGGAAATGCCCAACTACTCTAGAAAAGTGATCCCCCACCATCTGGTTTTGCAAAATCAGAGCCAGGCCATTGGTAGCAATCTTTTTTCAGAAGTGGATTTATTCACTCATGACAGCTATATCGGAATCCTCAGAGCATTCAGTAAGTTCATAGGTTGCTGATGGCGCAAGCACCTGTGACCTGGCTCAAGAGTCCATGAGGAAGGGGCATGTCATGGATTCTGGCAAAACCATGCTGGGCCTTCTGCACGAGGGGCAGTGCCCTTCCTGCTGCTCCCAGATTCTGAAGCCTCAAAGCTCATTTCTCTCCTCCCTTCTTCCCTCCCCTCACTTCCTCTCCCCCCTCCCCCATCCCTTAGATCAAGCAGGTTGCTTAAGTGTAGAAGTTGTGTTGTGTGTTTTTTAAAAGAAAAACACCAAAAGTGAAGACAAGAAACTGCCTTTCTCTTTTATTATCCAAGTCACCTATGTGCTTTCCAGCAGGCTCAGTAACTTTCTTTACTTTGTACTCAAAAGAAACTAATAAACTTTGGACAGCCTTGAGGAAAAAAACCCCCAACAAAAAACAAACTCATTGCCCTTCCTGGGTTAAACATTAACTCAGGGAGGGCAGCAGTTTTGCCCTGATTTATAGGCCTGGGATTCCTCTTTCTGCCTGTAGGCTTAGGTAAAGAAGAAACTTTTCCAGATGCTTTGATCCTGAAAGGAGGGGTTTGGAAGAGAAGTCTGAGAAGGAACCTCAGAGACACCTTGGATACTGATGGTCACACACAGACCTGGACACCCTTCACTTTGCTGGTTGGGAACTAGCTGGATTCTAATTCATGAGGGTGGGGTAGAATGGTAGGGACAAAGGAGTCCATCATTAAAGCTTAGATTTTAAGACTTTAGTCAAGTAAACAAGCATTTATTAAATACTTACACTGGACCAGGTGCTTTGCGTGGTGTTGCTGGCGATTCCAGATCTTCCCCTTTCCTGCCTCCCTTCTTTTGAGAGCTGGCTCTGGCAGTCTAAGATTGGAGAGGGACCAGGGAGCTGTTTACAGTAGGAAGATTTAAACTCTTAGCCAGACCAGGAGGGAGCTTGGCTTTATACTAGTTGAGATTCTCTCTGGGCCAGTTACACTTCCCCCAGCCTCAGCCGTAGTCCTTGACAATATTCTCTCCTGCCACCCATGGCAGGCAAAGTGCAGAGCCTGAGGGCTGAGGAGAGGAATTATCTGCCACCTAACCCAAGGACCAAAAGGCCATCTTCAAGCAGTTCTGTTTCAGGGGCTCCAACCAGAATTTGGGGTTCCAGACCAGAGAGCTGGAAAACTGGACCATCCCCTCAAATGGTTCAATGTGTGCAACAAAATCTGTATCACCTTGAGTTTCAAGGAGTAGACAGGCCAATCTGAGAGGGACATTAACCTCAACGGCATATAGTAGGTGCTTAATAAATGCTAGTTGACTGACAGGTTCATTGAAAAACTCAGGTGGCTGAGTTTCAGGGTTGGGCTATTTCTCTTCTCCTCCCCTCCCTTCCCTCACTTTCTCTTCCACTTCCTCAGTGAAGATAGCTGAACAGGGTGGGTGAAGGGAAAGCACAGGAAACTAGAGACATTGGAGCAGAATCAATGACTGTACTCAGCAGGGGGAAATGGGCACAGGGCAGTATGTGTAATGTGAAATGTTTCCTTGTTCTTAACATTAGACCTTGTAATCTTTTTTTTTTTTGCATATTTTTTTAGACGTTGTAATCTCATCTGCTCTCCAACCTCCTCATCCTGTGTTGTGTGCAGAAATTTTGTTAAGTCAGATCTAAGGTGGCTTAGATAGTTTGGATCTGGGGGTAGTCAAATTTTTTCCTTCTCTTACAATGCCCCAATGTGGGCACCAGTGAAATAATGGTTTCTGCTAGTGGTTTGCTCCTGATGATCTCTTTAGTATTTCTTCATAAACTAAAAGATTTGGAAAACAACTTATCTCCTGTAACTTAGAAACAGGGACCCTGAAAAAGAAAACCAAATGTAAACTGACACATGTACACTCATGCCTCAAATAAAGCTACCTGTTAATTAAAGGAGACACAGAAAGAGATTGAGAGAGAGACAGAGAGAGAGAAGGAGGGAGGGAGACAGAGACAGGGAGAAAAGAAGAAAGAGAAGGAGAGAGGGAGGGGGAGAAAAAGAGAGAGAGATAGAGACAGAGACAGAGAGAGATAGAGGAGAGAGAAAAGAAGAGGGAGAGAGATAAGAGAGAAGGAGGGAGGGAGACAGGGAGAAAACAGAGAGAAAGAAGAAGAAGAAGAGGGAGAGAGAGGAGAGAGAAGGAGGGAGACAGGGAGGAGAGGAGAAGGAGAGGGAAAGGCAGAGAATGATCATTGGTATCTTTGGAGAGAGCAGTTTTAGTTGAATGGTGAAGTCAGAAGCCAGTCTACATAGGCTTTAGAAGAAAATGAGAGGAGAGGAAGAGGGAGCACCTAGTTTAAATGGCTTTGTCAAGGAATTAACCACAAAGGGAAAACTTAACAGATGGTCTGATCAAGTGAGGGATTGTTAAGAATGAAGGAGATAGAGGTGGGTTGGTAGGTAACAGGGAAGTAACCAATGAAGAGGGATTTAGTCCCCCATCTCAAAGTTTGATATTGAAAGAAAGTATTCTATTCTGTCATTCCTACTTTCTATTCCCAAAGCCTCTTAGAAGTGCTAGCAGAGCAAAAGAAAACTGCAGAAAGGCGCTCTTCTGTGCCACGTGTGGCGGTGCATGCCAGTTAATCCCTGTTCTTGGCTACCAGGGAGATTGAGGTTGGTAGATCTGAGCTCAGGAATTCTGAATTGTAGTGGGCATGGCTAATTGGATGCTGATCAGACTAAGCCTCATTAAATATGGAATCAATATAGTGAGCTGTCATTCCTGAGGGCTCACTAGGCTGCCTAAGCAGGGGCGAATTGACCCAGGCTGGAAGTGGAATAGGTCAAAGTTCCCCTGCTTATTGATTAGTAATGAGATCAGGTCCATGACTTCCAGCCTGGTTTATATGAAGAGACCCAGTCTTAAAAAAAAGTGTCTCCCTTTCATTCTCTCTAGAAAACTGATAGCCTACATTAAAAGGGATATCTCAATGTTTTTGACTGAACCTTAGAAAATTTTGTGATCTCACGGATGTGGATACTCCCTTCATGTTTGTGTAACTTTTGTCTATCTTCTCCTCCAAATCCTGTGTAGATTATCTACCTGATGTCCTGGAAGACTTCCTCTAAGTATCTGACATCTGTTACCCCTCATTCTTACTACACGATTGATTGTCCTCCTTTACTCATCACACCCTTCCTTTTATTCCACTTTTAGTACACTAATTATCATTGTTAAAATGCTGCAGCCTGATTACATGCACTATGAATTTCTTCCCTGGCCTTTGGGCCACCTACAGTTTTATTTCTTTGTAGAACATAATGTTCTATATGATTCATAGCCATTTAGCAAGGCTTAGAGAACATTGGTATTTTTTTAAAAAATGGCCAAGGATTGTGGAAAGCACTACTCAATGCCCCCAGTGCATTTTAGCTTGCTCTCTGCTCCTATTCTATTCTGGACTCTGGTCAGGGTCTGTGTGCAGTGTCTGTTGAAAATATAAGTACTCCAGTAACAGCAACATTGTATGATGGTCGACTATGTTAGACTCAGCTCTTTTCAGCAATACAATGATTCAAGAGAATTCTAAAAGACTGATGATGGAAAATGCTGTCTACCTCCAGAGAAAGAAATTTGGAGTCTGAATGTAGATTGAAGCATACTATTTTTCCTTTCATTATGGGTTTTTTTTGGTGATTTTTCCCCCTTTTATTCTGTTTCTTCTTTCACAACGTGACTAATGTGGAAATATATTTAACACGACTGCACAATCTATATCAGATTGCTTGCTCTTTTGGGGAGGAGGGAGGGACAAAAATTTAACACTCAAAATCTTATAAAAAATGAATGTTGAAAACTATCTTTACATGTAATTGGAAAAAATAAAATAATATTTACATAAAAAAGGAAAAAATATATGTACTGATATAGATACTGATATTTATGATGGACTAAGTCAGTAAACTACCTACCACCAGCATTTGATATTTTATACCTGTAGTTGTCAAACTCTTTTGGTCTCAATATCCCTCTACACACTTAAAAGTTATTGAGGCTCCCAGAGGGCTTTTGTTTATGTGGGTTGTAGCTACCAATATTTACCACATTTAAAATTAAAACTGATAATTTAAAAAAATAATAATCATTTCGGTTACATTTCTGGAAGTGTAATTGTAGCTGTAAGAGGCTGGAAGCCCTTGGAAGCTGGAAGCTGATTCCTCCCCCTCCCTCCCCCCCCCCAGTGGCTCCTTCCTCTGATTGGTTGGTTGCTACCAGAACTTAACATTCTAAAGAAACTGCCCAGGCCACACATACCTTCATCCCTCTCCAGGGGCTCTCCTGTTTTCTCCACCATCCCCGGCAGTCAATACCTTCTCCCCACCTTTTATGTGTTTTCTTCCCCTGTTAGAATGTAAGCTTCTTGAGGGCCCAGACTGCTTTTCTTTTTGTTTATATTTGTATTCCTAGTGCTAAGTACTGTGCCTGGAACATAGTAAGTACTTAATAAATGCTAGTTGACTTGATTTGACTACAGGTTAATATAAATATATGAGAAATAACTATATTTTCTCCAAAAAAATTCAGTGAGAAGAGTGGCATTGTTTTATATATTTTGGCAAATCATTTTAGTGTCTGGCTATTAATAGAAGACAACTGAATTCTCATATCTGTTTCTGCATTCAACCTGTTGCAATCTGTTGTTTTAGTTGAAGTATGTGAAGGAAGTTTGGCCTCATACATATATAATAGGAAAAAAGATTGATATGTTAATAGGTAAATAATATCTTAGTATTATTATTTAAATAGTAATCTTATAAATTCCTGAAAGGGATTTGGGGCCTGCAAGAGTCTTCAGACCACACTCTGAGAACCGTTGTTCTAGATAATAGGCTGTCTTAGATATTTTGAAGAGGACCACAGGAATTAGAGATAAAAGGAAACATAGAGTTCATTTAGTAATAAAGTAATAATAATAATAATGATAATAGCATTTATTTACTTTAAGATTTGCAAAGTGCTTCACAAATATTATTTTATCTTCATAACAACCCTGAGAGATAGATGCTATTATTGTCCCCATTTTACAGAAGAGGAAAACAAAGGCAGAAAGAAGTTAAGTGACTTGCCCAGGGTCACACAGCTGGTGTCTGAGTTAGAGCATTCAGGGTTGAAGGCTTTCAACTGGTGGAGTTGGTGAGTGGGGGAAGGAGAGGGAGTAGGAAAGGAAGAAAATATAAATCTTTGGGCAACATGAGTTGGGATTCCCACAGACCCATTTTTTTTTTGATTGATTGTTTGTCTTGGTGGGGAGGTATGGTGTCCAGCCCAGATAGGCACTGCTGGATACTTACAAAGCATTCCTTGATTTGAGTCCAAGAAATGAAGCATGTCAAGCGTAGGCCAGTATTCCAATGGAAACCCATGTTCTTAGTAACAGATGCACGTTCTTCATCATTTCTCCTGTGGGTTGTTTTTCTTCCTTAGCAACTTGTTTTCAACTCAGTCACCAATTGCTTGGGACCACGGAAATTCCTGCACAGTGGGAAATTGTACAAAGCCAAGAGCAACAAGGAACTATATGGCTTCCTTTTCAATGACTTTCTTCTTCTGACTCAGATAATCAAGCCTTTGGGTTCTTCTGGGACTGACAAAGTCTTCAGCCCCAAATCTAATCTACAGTATAAAATGTATAAGACGGTAAGTCTCTTGAAATTTCAACTGGGCATGGTATAGTGTTGTTGTTTTTTTTTTATTCAAACAAGCAAAAATGATGTGGAGTTAAGAGGAGCCAGTGTTTCTCTAGTATTTGAGGCTTAAACATAGAAGAAGGATAATATGCTGAGTATAAGACTTTGGCTGTAGGCTTATGGAAGCCAGTTTAAAGTAGGAGGCTTAATCTATAGCATGCAACCACCTCAACTTTATCAGAAAGACAGCAACTCAAAACAACTGTAAAATAGGCAGGAAAGCTCATCAGACTCCTTAGAATAACTTTAGAATAACTCTTTTTCTACTTTTTTTTTTCTGGCAAAAGTCGTTCTAGACATTAGGCATTTAAAAACTAGGTCCTTGAACTATATGTGTCTTGCTCAAATGGTCATGGCTCTGTGTGTGTTTAGAATCGGGGTAGAGAATTAGAGGGTTTTTTTTTCTAGATGAGTTTGTAAGTGGGTGGTGTCTCAGAAAAAAAAACTGTTAGCTTTATTTGGGGGAAAAACATTGTATGTGAATGAATCAGTGGATAAGAAAAAAAAAATCTATTATGCACTTACTCTGTGCCAGGCACTGTGTTAAGTTTGAGGTTACAAGTACAATCAAAAAAGACAATCCTTGACAATCCTTGAAGAGTTTCTATTTCTATAGGAGAAAACAACATGTAGAGGGGAGCATAAGTGTGGGCATCAGATGGTGTACGTTTGGTAGTGTTGCTAGAAATTGGCACAGTGGGCCCAGAGCTGGGTAAGATAATGTGATTGCTCACCAGTCAGAGTCCTGGGTCCCAGGACTGGGAGTCTGAGTTCTTTTGGGATGGGGTGTATGTGGTCTAGTCAACAAGCATTTTTTAAATGCCTACTATGTGTCAGGTACTGTGCTAAATTTTTAGATAAAAATGTCTAGAGAAAACTATTTGGCTATAAGTTAGAGGTCAATTGCTTTCCTATACAATGGTTATTTTTAGGGGGAGGAAAAAAATTATTCCTACATAGGAAAAAAAACATACTAGCTAGATGATGGATAAATCATATCTTAAGCAGTTTCCCTAACTCAAAAAAAATTTTTAGTAAGGGTAAAGAATTGGGATAGAGAGAGACATCTATACAAAGAATTATTTTTAAAAATGTGCAAATTGGTGGTAAGATATAAATCATTGGAAATGAGGGATGATAGTACAAATGCTATCTTTTTATTCTTCCCAATCAGAATAGTATTGTGATACCCATGCATGGTATTTTTCAGCCCATTTTCCTAAATGAAGTCCTAGTAAAATTGCCTACTGACCCTTCTGGAGATGAGCCCATCTTCCACATTTCCCACATTGATAGAGTCTACACTCTCCGTGCAGAAAGCATAAATGAAAGGTAAGATCAAGCAACATTCCTGGTATGGAACCAGGTTCTCTCACATTCACCCATCTCACCTTCATACACCATTTACATGAGTTGAATAGAGGTCTTATTGTTGTTTTAATAATAATACCACCATCTTTTATATAATGGTATAGTTTTATAGTTTTCAAAGCACTTTGAAATATTTTATCTTATTTGATACTTACTGTTAACCTGATGAGGTATTCAGGACAGATAATATTGTACCCATTTTATGGTGAAGGAAACTGAGGCAAGTGACTCATATTAGGGGAAAGGAACGGGAATACACGTTTATTGATTGATTAAGTGCCTACTATGTGCCAGGTACTGTGTTAAGTACTTTGCAAATATTACATCATTTAATCTTCACAATAACCTCGCAAGCTAGGTGCTATTATTATCCCCATTTTGTAGTTGAGGAAACGGAGGCAAACAGACACTTTTAAATTACTTGCCTAGAGTCACACAGCTAATAAATATCTGAGGCAGGATTTGAACTTGGGTTTTCCTGATTCAGGCCTAGCATACCTGCAGCTGCCTCTGCCCAAGAATGCTCAACTAATAAATGTATGATGGGATCAGGATTGGAACCCAGGTCTTCTGTCTTCTACTACAGTGATCTTTCTTTTGTGCCATATTTGCTCCGACAAATGCATTGATTCCCCACCTCTTCCCCCCTCCCCCACCATGAAACCTTCCAGCTGCCTCTAAAGAGGATGCTGTGGGCTGTTATGCGACTGTCATCTGAAAAGTTCTCCCTTAACTCATGCTCTTCTTACAGCTGCCGCTCCCTTTTTCTTCCCGTCCCAGAAAATACCTAATTCAGCTTCACACAGTGCCTAGTGCACAGTAGACACTTAATTAAATGCTTGTTGACTTGACTTGACATAATGAAAGACCAAACTTATTAACAGCCTCTCATCATTACGTTTCCATGTTAGTATATACGCCCTTTTGGGGAAGGCACCGGAACCCAAATTCCCCCAACATCATCCCTCTTTGGTGTTCAATGCAAGCTGGAGAACACTCAGCTTCTCACTTCCCTAGAATTCCCTCTCTTCCTTTGTCTCTGCATTAGTCACCGAATTCCAAAATCTGAGAATTTTCAAGTTGGAAAGAGGCCTTATTTGGCCATCTAGTGTAAGCCATAATCAAAAGGAATCTCTGTTATAACATACTCAACAAATAGGTGTTCAGCACTGAGGCTAATTCCCAATATGCTTAAGTAAGCCCAGGAAATCAGGGGAAGCTGAATGCCTGTAGCTTTAGGCACACAGTTGTCTCTTCTTTCCTCTGACATCCTTTGGGGAAATTGCTTCTGAATTTCATGATACCCTGGAGATAAATGGCGACACCTTGTGGCATGGCAAAGCCAAGACTGGGAATCAGTGCTGGAATGCATTATGCCAGCAGGGAATGGGTGACTAATAAAGAACGCTCCACATTCTTTTTTCAGGCATTTTACTTAAATCAGGGCTTTCTCTGGGCTAACAGCATATTTTTCTGCTTTGGTGCATTTTCCTGTAGTTTGGGGACTCTGCCTCAATTCAAATGACAACAGAATGCATTAGAATGAAAACTTTTCACAAAAACTATTGGAAATGAAATTTTTCTTAAAAAAAGATTTTGTGAAAAATAAGTCTATGAACAAGGTTCCCAGCATCCAACTCAGCATGGGTGAAAATGAAGCAAATTAGCTTGTTAACTTCAATTTGCATCTCCAGTAAAGGAAGGGGGGGGCACCCTGCTCTGGTGCTCCTCAGTGTTCTTTGCTCTTTGATTTAAAGTGACTTCCAATTATGATATTGACTTTGGGTCTTCTCTTGGGTAGAGCCTTAAGAAAGAGGTCTACCGAGGCAGGTGTAGTAGATAGAGCTCTGGCCTTGGTGTCAGGAGGACCTGAGTTCAAATCCAGCCTCAGACACTTGTGACCCTGGGCAAGTTACTTAACCCTGATTGCCTCACAAAAAAAAGAAGAGATCTACCTAATGTCATTGAATAAGATCAATATTTCCAATCTCCTCACTAAAGGGAGAAAGAAAAGGGGAGTTGGGTTTCTATATCTTTAGTTCAGTGACTTCCTGTGGACTTTTCATGGAATCTTAATGTTATTTTATTTTTATCATCATCACCATCATCATTATTGTTTAACATGTGAATAAACTAAGTCCATTTGTTAAGTTCTTACAATTTAATCTGGTAGTCACAGAACACATAAATATGGAGACAGGATAGAAACCAGTTCAATAAATAACCCATTTCGAACCTTATTCTATTCTGTTGGTCACATAATGGAATTCTTAATATTATTTTACTCCATACAAGTGGGCTTATTTACTGAAGTACAACAATGACCTACTGTAAGACAACCTCATGACATGGACTCCAAGGACAGTATTGTAGTGAAGCTTTCTCACCATTGTATAAATGATGATCTTTGGCAAGGGAACCCAATTTTTTTATTCCTGAAGAGGAGCTTATTTTGATATCTTCAAGTGTTTAGAGGGTTATCCTATAAGAGAGATTAGACTCATTCTCCTTGGGCCCTATTGGGTAGAACAAGAAGCAATGGGTGTCAGGTTACAGAGAAGCAGATCTTATTTGATATAAAGAAGAACTTTCTAACAATTTGAACTATCCCCACAGGAGAATAAGTGGTCTTGTCAGGTAGTGAGTTCCCCATGCCTGGTGGTCTTCAAGTAGAACATAAACATGTCTATATACTATGTGCTGTTACATACCTGTCATTTTCCAGGGATGTTGTCAAAGCCATGCCTATTTAGGTACAAGCTGAACTAGATATTCTCTAACTCCCTTCTAAATCTGGAATTCTTCCATCTTCTGTCTCAGTTTATGGGAAGGTGGTGATGGTGCTAGACCTGAAGTTAATAAGCAGAACCAAGAGAAGATTCTGCTAGCAGGTTCCTCCCTTCTGGGAGGAAAGAGAGTAGAAAGAGAGTAGTAGACTGGTTGCAGCTTGAAGGGAGATCAACTAAGTTTTCAAAAGTTGCTTTTGGGGAAATGCGCCTTTAAGCTTTGTCTTCCTAATTTATTCTACTTAGACTGAAATTAATATTGAGTGACAGGATAGTATAGTAGGTAGAAACCTGGCCTTAAAGTTAGGCTCATGCCTGACTTGTACTAATTATGTGATTATACACCTCTCAGTGTCCTGACACTGAAGCTATTAATTATAGAATAATTTCATTGGAAGGAGGGGAAGGTGGAGGAAATTCCTATACTCAGAGATGCCAGAGTAGGAAAAAAAATTTACATTAGTTTGCATAATATGCTAGCTGATAGAGCAAAGCAACTCAATTTCAAACTTAAAAATCTACTTAAATAATTTATAAAACAGATCAGATATATGTGGCTAATTGAAAATTGATCCTACCTATTACATGTTTGGGAAGTTTGGAGAACAAACACCCACTGAAATGTAATAAATTTTAGTAAACTTTCAATAAAGCCATTTTTCCTCATGCTTAGTTATTTTACCTATTTACAAAACCCTGTTTCAGGGTTGGCATGTGCACTGTGTCAGGATCTGTGCTTTAAAATGATTATAAATGGAACTTTATTTGCTCTTGAAAGTCAGAGTAGTCTGTGCTTGGAGTCTAACAGGGAGCTGGAAAACACAGTTTCTGTCCTCATGGGGTTTACTTTCATATAGGTTCTATCCTCCCCATCCTGACTCACTGCTATGAACTTTGACCCCTCAGCGTCCCTGCTTTTCCATCTGTAAAGAAGACTCCTGAAGTCTTGTTTAAATGTGAAGCACCTTAGAAAAGGATAAAGCACGTCCTGGAATTAGATACTTCCTGTCATCTTAAAACTCCTCCTACCTCACTTTCTGTCTTCTAGTTCTCCCTGAGACCCAGCTTCCTGCTGATGATACTGCTCCCCTTGCCATTTTCTCTCATATTCCTCTGACTCACAGATTCCACTTGCTTCCTGTTGCTACCGCCACCCTCCCTCTACCACTGTCATTTGACAACTTCTCCTCCTTTGAGTTTCAGACTATCCAAACTTATCAACCAATCCAGATCCTGATGTCCACTCTCCATCATCCCCAGAACATTGTCCTTCAATCCTCAAAGAATTCAGCATCTGGCTTTTGGTCTTTCTTGCTCCTGACTTCATAGTAAGGGACTTCCTCATGCATATCAAAGCTCCTTCAAATACCCTAATTTCTTAGTTCTTCAAATCTACTAAATTCCCATGACCTCCTCTCCATTCCACCTCAGTTATACCCCAAAATCATCATACCTTTGATCTTGCCATCTAACACAAGTCTTCTGTTTCCCCATTCATGAACTCTAACATTCCTTTATATATATAATCATGATCTTTTATCATTCCATCTTTTCCAACTCTTCACCCTATTCTTCATCCTCACCTCTCTTTCCCTTTGTCCATTCATTCCCTCCATCACTCAGTTCCTTCTCAGGCCAAAACTCTTGCAGTAGTTGCAGTCTGCTCCCTCCTCTGTGTCAACTCCTTGTGGAACTCATTCAATTCAGTTTTTTTCTACTCTGAAATCTCTTGTCCCCATTCCGTGATGGATCACAATTTCCCAAACAACAGCCCTTGCCAAACACACACTATATGCCTCCATCTCCCCTGTTCCCATGCTGCTGAACAGAGCTGGAGAAAATCATGAAACAGTGATGACTGGGTCCACTATGAATTTAAGTGATCTAATCTCAATTATGCCTTCCCTGTTACAAGGCAATAATTCTGCTCCTCCCTAAATGATTCAGTAAGATCCACAGTGATTGTTCTAAACCTTCTCATCTCTCTTCCAACCTCTCATGGTACTTGTGATCATACCATCTCTCCTGAGGACCTCTCTTCATACTTTAAAGAAAAAATTGAGGTCATTGACCAAGAGCTCCCTTTTCTCTTCTCTGCCTTATTTTAATTCACTCAGGCTTCCTTTTCCCAAAATCTCCGACCTTCTTCTGATCTTGGATGAAGAGGTGGCTCTTTTTCTTGCTAAGGCCAGTCCCTCTAGCTACATTTTTGGTCCCATCTCCTCCAGTCTTCATCAGATTGCCCACAATGTCATCTCCTTTCTCTCTCTCTGTCTCTGTCACTCTGTCTCTGTCTTTGTCTCTCTGTATGTCTCATTCTCAAACTGTTCCTATTCTACTGGTTCTTTCCCTGTTGCCCATACTGGCTGTGTAGCTCTGAGCAAATTGCTTAACCTTTCAGTGTCCTAGTCAATTTTCTACAAACTGTAAGTTGCAGATGTTGTGCTAACTAGCATGATCATCACCCAACGAACTCCTGAGTCCACTCCCTATCCCCATATATACAATCCTAATCTCCCTCCTGAATCCCAGTTCCATACCACCAATTTAGACTTCTAAAACTCGATGTCACATAATTGCCTTAATCTCAGCATGTCCAAAACAGAACTCAGTATCTTTCCAAAAAAATCCTCCTCTCTTCAAAACTTCCTTATTATTGATAAGGGCAACACCATCCTCAGAGTCATTCAGGCTCACAATCTTGAAGTCACATTCAGTTTCTCTCACTCATCCTATATATAGAATCTTTTTTTCAAATCTTTTACCTTTTACCACATCACACCTATCAGATTGGCCAACATGACAAAACAGGAAAATGATAAATGTTGGAGAAGATGTGGGAAAATTGGAACACTAATACATTGTTGGTGGAGTTGTGAAATGATCCAACCATTTTGGAGAACAGTTTGGAACTATGCCCAAGGGGCTACAAAAATGTGCATACCCTTTGATCCAGCAATAGCACTTCTAGGGCTATATCCCAAAGAGATCAAACAAATGGGAAAAGGACCCACATGTACAGAAATATTCATAGCAGCTCTTTTTGTGGTGGCAAAGAATTGGAAATTGAGAAGATGCCCATCAACTGGGGAATGGCTGAGCAAGTTGTGGTATATGAATGTAATGGAATACTAATGTGCTGTAAGAATTGATGAATAGGCTGACTTCAGAAAAACCTGGGAAGACTTATATGGTCTGATGCTGAGTGAAGTGAGCAGAACCAAGAGGACTTTGTACACAATAACAGCCACGTTATGCAATGACTAATATTGTTAAACTGAACCCTTCTCAGCATTACAAGGATCTAAGACATCTCCAGAGGCCTCGGAATGGAAAATGCTGTCCACATCCAAAGAAAGAACTATGGAAGTCGAATTGCTATCACTTATTTTTACCTTTTGTTGAGTTTTGTTTCATCTTTCTGATAGTTCCTCCTATTGGTTTTAATTTTTACTTACAACTTCACTAATGTGAAAATATGTTTAATGGGTATGTAAATGTAAAGCCTATATCAGATTGTGCACCATCTTGGGGAGGGTGGTGGGGAGGAAGGGGGAGAAAAATTTTCAACTCAAAAGCATATGGAAGTGATTGTTGATAAATCAAAATAAATTAATAAAATTTTAAAAAAATCTTTTACCTTTTATCAAATCTTTCTATTTCTGCCTTCACAACATCTCTCATACTTGTCTCCTCTCCACTCACATAGCTACCACCTTAGTTCATGCCTTCATTACCTCTCTCTTAGAATATTGCAGTAGTTTTCTAAATGGACTTGCTGCCTCATTTCTCTTCCCTCTCAAATTTATCCTTTACTGAGCTGCCAAAGTAATTTTCCTAAAGCATAAGTCTGATTTCCAACCCCCTGTCCTCAGTCAATAAATTCCAGTGACTTCCTTTTACTTCCATTATGAAATATAAAGTCCTCTGCTTGACTTTTAAACCTCTTCACAGTCTGGTCCCTACCTACCTTTCTAGCCTTCTTACACTGTACTCTCTGCATACACTCTACAGTGTTGCTGTTTGTCCTTTGATCTTGAAGAGAACCAGTGACATCATGGGGTGATGTCTTGACTTGTGAGTGAATTGGATTTAAGGGAGGTAGGGCCGTGCAAAGTCATCAGCCTCACTCTATCCTCCTAAGTCATCACAGTCCAGTGGCAAGACATAGGTCAGGATGACTGGTGATGAACCAGGCTGCAGTGGAAGAGCTTGGCCTTTCTAAATTAAGGTCTTTCCCAGGCCTCAGTCTGACATCATATAATCCAGCCACACTGGCCTATCTGCTGTTCCTCACCCATGATACTCCATCTCCTATCTCCAAGTCTTTGTGTTGGCTTTCTCCCTTGCCTGGAATATACTCTATCTTCATCTTTAACCTCTTAGTCTCCCTGGCTTCCTTCAGGACTTAGCTCAAGTTTCATCTTCAGGAGACCTTTCTCAGTTTCTTCACTTTGTTTCCCCTTTGAGATAATCTTTTGTCTATTCTCTGTTTACCTTATATGTACCTAATTATTTTTATGCTTATCTCCTCCAATTAGAACGTGAACTCCTTGAAGACATGGACTAGTTTTGCCTTTTTTGAGGGTTCCTGGAATTTAGCACAAGTTTTATAGCACATATAATCTCTTAATGAGTGCTGTTGAATGACTTTCAGCCATCGTTCATTCATTCAACAAATATTTATTGTTGTATGTACCAACACTGTGCTGGGCACTGAGATCCTCAGACTGAGTTATATTTAGCAACTTTCTCTCTTCTCCTTTCTAAGAACTGCCTGGGTACAGAAAATTAAAGCTGCTTCTGAATTCTACATTGAAACTGAGAAAAAGAAGAGGGAAAAGGCATACTTAGGTAGGTAATATACAGCATCATGGGCAATTTTTTTTAGAATCAGTTCCAGGGGTCCATCCTGGTTCAAACCAGGATCCTCAGGACTAGAAGATAACTGCCAGGAGTTGCAATGGGTAGCAAAAGGTGGGGTGGATGCTAAGGGGAAGTTGAGTATGGGATAAGGAGTGGAGGGTTCATTCTGAAAACAAAAATATGTCTCATTGTTCTTTTTAGTGGGAAATAGGAAACTATTATTTTATGGGCTAAAGAAGGGAAAGAAATATGAGGGAGATGGAGGTGGGAAAGCAGGATATCAAAATGTTAAATTGTAATACTTAGCATCCTTTTCACACTCCATCACAGTTCGTTCCCAAAGGGCAACAGGTATCGGGAGGTTGATGGTGAACATTGTTGAAGGCATTGAATTAAAGCCCTGTTGGTCACATGGTAAGGATATCTTTTTATTTTTTTCTCCCCTTTAGCAGTTGTTATATCAGAACCTCATTTTACTTTCCAATACTCATAAAATGTCCAGAACTTTTTTCCTGGCCACCGTCTTATATGTAAGTAAGATATCTAAAAGGTAGTAATAGTCAAGGAAGTATATAGCCCCAAATAATTACAAATGTCAAAGTCTGAAGAAAAGTAGATGGATATTTTAAAAGTACATTTCAATTCTACCTGTCATACATTTACTAAGTAGATGGCACTGTGCTGGGTGATGGTAATCAGAGATAAAAACAACCTAGTCTCCAACTGCAAGGCATTTGCTCCATTCTGTTGGGGGGGGCATATCATATATGTAGATAAGTTGGAGAAAAAGATAATTTGTAGAAGAAGAAAACTCTAACTGTTGAGGGGAATCGGGGAAGGTTATATGTGGAAAGTGGTGCCTGAGCTGAGGTTTTGAAGAAGTGTTTTTACTGGCTGTCCCCCATCCCAGAAATGTTCTCCCCTCTAGCTTGCCTGGCTTCTGTCAGATCTCAGCTAAAATCCTACCTTTTACATGAAGCCTTTCCTGATCCCTGCTAATGCTAGTCCCTTCCCTCTGTTGATTACTTCCTATTTATGCTGTTCAAATTTTGTTTGTACATAATTACTTACGTGTTGTTTCCCTCATTAGAAGTGAGGGTCTTAAGAACAGGGATTGTCTTTCCTTTCTTTGTATCCCCAGGACTTAGTATTGTGCTTAACCAATGCTTATTGACTGACTGGTTGACTGAAAGGCAGAAGTGAGGAGGGAGCACATTCCAAGCCTGTGGGACAGTTTATACAAATGCCTAGAGGAGAGAGGGAATGTTTAGTTCAGGGAAGAGCAAATCCTTCTATTTGGCTAAGAGTGTGTGAAGAAGAGTACTATGAACTAAGGCTGGAAAGGGAAATAGGTGCCAGATTGAGAAGAACTTTGAGTGCAAAGGTAAGGGTTTTATAATTTATTCTAAGGATGATGGGAAATGGCAGAATATTTAGAGGGGAAGTGAATGGCATTGTAAGACCTGAGCCTTAGGAAGATTCTTTTGCTATATGTGAAGGATGGATTTGGAGAAGAGAGAGAATGGAGGCATTAAGCCAATTAGGAGGCTATTACAATACTCTAGATGATGGGTGATGAGTCAGAAAGGGAGTGGCGGCCATAGGAGTCAAGAGGAGACAGATGCAAGGTAGAATCAATGGGACTGGACGGTTGAGTGTAGGGACTGTTTCTTTCTTGGTGCTTGTTTCTCTAGCACTTAGCACAGTCCCTGGCACTCAGTAAGTGCTTAATCAATGCTTGTTGACTGACCAGGTGTGGGGTATAAATAAGAGGGAAGTCCAAAAGGACTCTGAGGGCATGAACCTGCCTCACTAGAAAGAATGAGGGGCCATACACAGTAATAGTTAAGTTTTGAAGAAGAGCTAGTTTGATGAGTTTGGTTTTGGACATGTTGAATTCATGCTTCTGTTGAGATATCCTGGTGGTAACATACCATGCAGGGCTAGAGCTTAAAATAGTCTAGTAGATTCTTTACTTAGTGGATCAACCTTTTGGCTCTCATTTGCTTCCTGACATCGTGTCAGGGAGTTACTATTTTAGTTTATTTATTGATTTAATTCATTAAGATGATATTGGGGCAGAGGGTTAGGTTTGAGGATGGGAAGAATAATATTGCTGCAACTATGGCTATGTTCACCTATAAAACTGCACAGGTAAAACAGAAATGAGCTAGTCACTTATTTTATTCAATCCAGGTAAAAGTAATCCCTATTGTGAGGTGACAATGGGCTCCCAGTGTCATATTACAAAGACAATACAGGACACGCTGAACCCCAAGTGGAATTCCAACTGCCAGTTCTTCATCAAGGACCTAGAGCAGGATGTCCTCTGCATAACTGTGTTTGAGAGGGACCAGTTCTCTCCCGATGGTGAGTATAAATCGGCATTCAAACTGTTAGAAGTGCCTTCTCTCCTTGACATCCTGCTTCCACTTCCAAAAAACTTAACTTTACCTTGGAGTACTCAGACCTTAAAACATCTTAGATTTTATTTTTGAGAGAAGGGATGACCAAAGGTGAAGATGGCACACATGAAGAAATTGTCTAATGTGGAGCTTCTCAAAAAGAATACCTACTTGGCACCCAACTAACGCATTCATTCATTCCACAAATATTTCTTGAGTACCAACTATATAAGAATGTCCATTGTACTTTAGAGTCAGGGCTGTAGAGGTAAAGCATTTGGCAGTAGGAATTCCAGGTGGCAATCTAGAATCTCAATACCTCAGCCAACCAAGATGGCTTACCAACTTAGATGATTGCGCTGTTGTATTCTTTTAGGCCCTGATGATGAGCTTTCTTCCTCTTGCTGGTAGCTGATAAGGTTGGGAGATTGGGCAGTGAAGACTTATGAAACTGTATGCATTCTGTAAAAAGAAGTCCAAAGATCATTGGGTAAATGTGAGAAGTGAGCCAGCTCCTCTATACTTCAAATTAGGACGTATCTTCCTACTCTTCTTAGTGTGCACAAAAAAAGCCGATTGGGCAATTTCTTCTCGTGAAGAGGTATTTCTAGGTTCTGATTGAGGTTGTAGTTCTGCATTGTGTTTTGAAAATGGAACTAGATCCACACAAAGGACTGATCCTGGGTTGATGATGAGTTTAACTCCTGGGTTTTTTTGTATTCACTTGATGCATGGCAAAAATTTTTTTGCATCCCCCAGGTTTTATTTTGTGTATGTCTGTTTTTAAAATGTGTTTCTTGCAAGCAACAGATTGTAGGGTTTTGTTTTCTTATCCAATCTGTCGTGATTTTTATTAGATTTTTTAATCCATTTACATTTAAAGTTACAAGAGTAAGGTTTATATTTTCCTCCATTTGTCTCTAACATTGGGTTTTTTCTTTTCTTAATCTTTTCTAAGGTGGCCCTATTCCCACCGACTCTCTTCCTCTTGCCCTTATCCTCCTTTCCATTTATTTATTACACCTTTCCCTTTAGAGTTTTGCTTATTAATTAATTTCCCCCCTGCTTTTATTTGGTTATTTAATTTGTTCCTACTTTTTTCCCTTCTTAGTCTAATAGATCCCCCTTCCTCTCCTTCCCTTTAACTAGCCCTGCTCATTACTTTTAAAAAATTTCTTTTTTTTTTTTTGGCATCTCTTTCCAGAGATGATTTCTCTCATTCTCTTCATTGTATATTTTCCAGTGCTGTGTACTCTAGATCCTCATTCTCTAGTTCTTGACCCCTATAATTATCTAGCCTCTATTTTCTCTATTGCTCATAGAATTGAAACTTCAGAGGTATCCATTCGCAACTCTAGGCAGTTTCTGCTGCATTTCCATGGTGAAATATACATTTCCTCACTCTCAAAACAATGCTAGTTTGTGTAAGTGACAGAACAATGGTAATTCCTGCCCCATGATAGGACACCACTTCCCTCCCCCTGCCCCCCAGCCCTCAAAGTCTTCTTCTTCTTCTTCCTCCTCTTCTTCTTCTTCCTCTTCCTCTTCTTCTTCTTCCTCTTCTTCTTCCTCTTCTTCTTCCTTCTTCTTCCTTCTTTTTCTTCTTCCTTCTTCTTCCTCTTCTTCCTCTTCCTCTTCTTCTCCTCTTCTTCTTCTTCTTCTTCCTCTTCTTCCTCTTCCTCTTCCTCTTCTTTCCCTTCTTCTCCTCCTCCTCTTCCTTCTTCTTCCTTCTTTTTCTTCCTACTTCTTCCTCTTCTTCCTCTTCCTCTTCTTCTTCCTCTTCTTCTTCCTCTTCTTCTCCTCTTCCTCTTCCTTCTTCTTCCTCTTCTTCCTCCTCCTCTTCTTCTTCCTCTTCTTCCTCTTCCTCTTCCTCTTCTTCCTCCTCTTCTTCCTCCTCCTCTTCTTCTTCCTCTTCTTCCTCTTCCTCTTCTTCCTCCTTCTCCTCCTCCTCTTCTTCTTCCTCCTGTTCTTCTTCCTCCTCCTCCTCCTCCTCTTCTTCTTCTTCACTCTGCTAGTTTTGTGACTTTAGGTAAGTTGCTTCCTTTTTGTGAGCCTACGTTTCTTCATCTGTGAAATGAAGGGTTGGATCCATGAGCCCTCTTCTTGTCTCTGATCCCCACGGGCCTACAAAGTCAGCTAGATGGGGGCACTGTGAATCCTGGCACAGAGAGGGTAGCTAGCTACCTTCACATCAAATATCTCAGACAATGCCCAGAACAAGGTCTACATCTTCTTTCACAGAACATCTCTTCACCCTTAGAAGTATTAATCAGTGGAATCCCCTCCTACTACCAAAACAAAGTCATCCTCTTTTTCCTTCCTTCCAATCCTTCTCCATTCCTTGTCACCCATTCCCCTGAAGGCTCTTCTCTGCCTGAGAGACCACAGAGGTCACCATCCTCTCATTGCTAGCCTTCAATTTGACTTAATCATATTACACAGTCCCTCCTCTCGCCACTGCTACCCTTCCCCTTTCATGCACCCTCCCCTTTTATAATGTAGTCTTGCACAAAATATTGATTCACCTGTAAGTATTGCAAGTTTTCGTCTATGATGTCCTGAGCTGGCCTCTTCACTCTTACTTCCACCAGATTTCTGCTTCATCCCTGACTCCTTGTGCATATTTAGAAGGAAGTCTCTTACTAGTTTCTACTGTCACTCTGTTGCTATTGCTATCTTTGGCTACTATGTTTGTTCACCACTCTTGAAGTTCTGTTGCCTGGGGTGTTCAAGAAACAAGTAATATCTTCAGGTCTGGTTTTCTTTCTAAGGATGTTTCAAACATCTTTATATTATTAAATGTCCTTTTTATTTTTCATTTATGTTTAAGTTCATATTTGCAGGGTAAGTTACCCTGGACTATAACCTGAGCTCCATTGCTCTTTGGAATACCTTGTTCCATTCCCTCCTGCATTTTCCAGTGGGTGCAGAATAGTCTTGTGGTACTCAAATGTCCTTTCTTTTGTATATGAAGGTCCTTCTCCTGGTCACTTGTAAAACTTGTTTCTGAAATAAATTGTTAAATTTAACCACTATGTGTCTTAGAAATTGAGTTTTTGTATTTTTCTGGAGGTGATTTAGAAATTCTTTTAATAGTCATTTCATTTTCTGTATTTAGAAGTTCTGGGCAGAAAAGTATTATTTCTTGCATTATGGTTCAGATTTTTTTCTTCTGGGAGACCTATAATCCATAGATCATGTCTACATATCCTGTCTTTGAGATCAGTATGCTTTGCTTGGTTAGAGAACATATTTTCTTTTAATATTATTGTTTTTTGCTTCTCTTGAGAGTGTCCTTCACTTCTGTATTCCCAATTATGTTCTTTGTTTTGTTCCTTTGCTGATATTTGTTATCACAGATTTAAGTTTTTTCTTCTGCCTATTATTTTTCCTATATAGTACATAAATTCTACTCTCATAATTCTCATTTCTCTTTTAAACCATACAGTAGCAGTATGTTGTAGTTCCATAATCTTCTCAAATTACACAGGGTCCTCTGTTTCATCAAATGTTTATTTTCTATTTTCCTTTATTTTGTAGTATTTTTCATAGATGCTTCAACTCATTTACTAGATGTGAAGGTCATATTTCCTTCTGCTGTTAATGTTTTCTCTGTTGATTTATCTCCTTATGTTCAAGGTTTTGTTTGAGTTTTCTTCTCCCCTGAGATCTTTGGTAATTTCAGTCTTTTTTCTCCCAATTGCTCACTTCCTGGTTCCCTCCCCTGTGACAGTGGTTTCCTAGGGGGCTGTATCTCAAAGCATTTCAGCCTCCTTCCATGCTGGGCAACTCACAGTCCACCAGCCTAGGTCTCTGCCCCAAGTGACTTTTGGGTAGACAGAACTGGCCCCAGCTTGATGCTGGGCTCTTTCGCTCAAGGTTAGTGGAATGCTACACAGCTAACCTTCTACCCCACAATGGTGTCCTGTCTCATTCCCTCTGTTCCTCAGTTCTCTGGCCTAGAAGTTCAGGGGGGTGACACTGCATCCAGGGATGGTTTATGTCATTTGAAGTTTGGATTTCTAAGGCCCTGAGAGGTGGAGTGGGGAGGGTATGAGGTTGAGCCCAGATAGGTGTCCTGATCCTTTCCCTCTATTCCTCCTCTCTCTTGGAGAAATCTTTTGTAACACAGAATGCTGCCACATTGCTTGCCAGTGATGCCCCAGTAAACTTCTGCAGCTTGGAGCCCAGATCTCCATAGCACTAGGAAAGAGGGAGGGGAGGTCTGCGATGTGGGGTTGTGTTTTGTTGCAAGCTCATAGATCCCATTGGCTAGAGCAGTCTTGCTGTCAGTAGCATGGTTGGTGGTGGGAAAGGTCAGTGTAGGCATCAATTTATGAAGCTTTAAAAACCTTCTTTTGGAGGCGTAGCTAGGTGGTGCGGTGGATAGAGCACTGGCCCTGAAGTCCGGAGGACCTGAGTTCAAATCCGACCTCAGACCAAATACTTGACACTTACTAGCTGTGTGACCCTGGGCAAGTCACCTGACCCCGATTGCCAAAAAACAAAAACTTTCTTTTGGGTTTATATCATGGAGATAGTTGAAGTTGCCTTACCTTTGGCACATAATTTCTATTTTGGAAAGCTTTGAGAGGTCATAAGGATCAGAGAGAATGTCTAGTCCACCATCTTGTTGGACTCTGAAGCTGTCTCCCTGTTTGATAATACTATGATGTTATCCTGGCAAAAGGCTCCTCTTTTACACTCACAGACTCCTCAGAGTGAAGGTTGTCAAATTCTTATGCCATCTGGTGGAGCTGGAAGTTGCAGCTAAGAGTCCATGAAAAAGCATAATCTCATTACCATTCTTATTGGCATACAAGTGTGCCTTTCTAGTGTAATGCTTATAACAAAGGCTTGCCTCTGTGATTCACATCTGGGGAGAAATACTCCCTCCCTATCCAATTGACAGATTCCCAGCTCTTACTAAGGAGATTTGAAAGAGTATTTCTTATAGTGGAGACCCATTTGAACTGAATGTCTAAGGTCTGAGTGGCATAGTATTTAGAAAGCTGGGCCTGAAGTCAGGAAGACCTGAATTCAAATCCAGCCTCAGACACTTACTAACTTTATAACCCTTGGCAAGTCATTTAACCTCTGTCTACCTCAGTTTTCTCAACTGTAAAATAGGGATGATAATAACAGCTACCTCACAGAGTTGTTATGAGGATCAAATCAGATAATTTTAATATTTATAAATCACTGAACACAGTGCCTGGCACTTATTAGGCCTTATTAAATGATTGTTCTTTTGAATAGTCTCTCCCACTTTCAAAACACCTTCACACCACCTATTACCTCATTTACTTTCAATGACTCTGGGAAGCAAAGAGTGCCAGTGATAATATATTCATTTTATGAATGAGGAAATTAAGGCGTGGAGAAGTTAAATGACTCGGTTAAGATCACATAGCTAGATATGGTGGAAGAAGGACTAGAATTCCAGACTCCTCACTCCCAGTCTGGAGTTTTCTCCATTGCACCAGGAAGGGTAAAAAATAAAACCCAGCAAAATTCTAAAGTATTAAGGAAAATAAAATCAGGGAGATTTTTTTTTGGTCACATATTGACATTGGCAAATAGTGATAAGTTCTCTCACTTTTTTTTTTGCTTTTTTTATTTTAGATTTTTTGGGTCGGACAGAAATCCGTGTGGCAGACATCAAGAAAGACCAGGGTTCAAAGGGGCCAGTTACCAAATGCCTCCTTCTACATGAAGTTCCAACAGGGGAGATTGTTGTCCGACTGGATCTGCAGCTCTTTGATGAACCATAGTGGGACAAGGGCCCCACCATAGCCTTCTCGTCCTGGCACCAGGGCCCTGCAGAAATTATCTGGAATTTGGTATTATTTTTCTAAGTAGCACAGTGATTCATTCATCTATAAAGCAATGGGGTTAAATTAGGGGTGAGGGGCTCCCTGAGCTCCCAAGATCACCTTTTGACAATCCTTCCCAAAATGACCAATCCTAATCTGTGAGGCAAATCTGTGTTTTCACATGTAGGCTTTTGCTCTAGTTTCTAGGGTTTCTGAAATCCTATAGCTAGAGCCAAAACCGATTCCTGTTCAAAAGTCTGACTTGTCCTGTGGTTGGCTACACCCATTTTCTTTACTGTATAGTTGATTCAATAGTGCAACATCTCTATTTTTGAAGACTTTATGTAACTCTTCTGATGTCTGCCTCCTCGTAGTCCCCACATAGGCTCTTTGACAATGATTTCAGTCCCTTATCGCTGGTTTAGAGACAAACTATGAGTGGATACATTCTAGGGGCATGAGATTTCCATTCACTTCAGGATAAGGTCTGCACAGTTCTCTTTTGGAATGCTGATGTGGGATCTTAGGCATAGATGGTCTTCTGAATATGCCACAGAACTGGGCCTTTAAGAGCTGGTTGAGCAAATGAATCCTGCTGTTGTTTCCTTAGTAGCGTGGTTTGAGGGTAATAGACGTAACGGAAATTAATAGTTAAAAATAGCTTATTCAGCTGTCAAGCAGTTGGGGAGAGAGATTTTGTATGTATGTTTGAAAGTGGTCTTTTCCATGAGTCTCACTATAAATTTAACAAAACCACTCCCGGCTACTGTAGTAGGTTTGTTGAAACCCTACTTGTGTGAACACTGATTGTACTGTAATGGCCAGCAGTGCTGGAAAAAAGACCCAAACTGACCCAGAGATATTGTAGCATTTATTTCATGACAAAGGCAATCTACTGATGACCAGTCATAAGCCTGTTTTGTGTTTGAATGTGTCTGACTTTGAATGTGATGAAAAATCAGAGCAGCTGTTTTTGGTGTCCTTACCAAGAAACCTGTGTGGATTGCCAGGCACCTTTCCTAAGGTCTGAAAGGGAAATGTGGCCAAAGGGAAAGAGTGGAGTAGAACAAAGTGGAGAATACCCATCCTGTTCTTAGGTGAGACGAATCACAGGCATACCTGTTCCACATGTTGAGAGGAAAGCAGATCCATAGAGATTTTCTATCCTGCACTTGGTGTAGAGACTCAACTCCCAATGATGGAAGGTGATATGTTCCCAGAATAAAGCCTGAGTGCTAAGTTGTGAAGCTGAAGAATTATTCTGTTGAGTTCTTTGCTCTTTTGCTTAAATGCCAGCACTAAGTTGGTATTTAGGCAATAACTTGGTTTGCTAGTTGAAAGGGGTGGGCTATTTTTGTTCGCATGTTGGTTAGTTAGAGTTCATGTAAACCCTGATCTCTGCAGGCTGTGTGGGTCTTGCATGTTCTCTCTGGTAGTGACTTGTCTCTTTCCTATATTCAGTGGTGTTCTTTCTGATATGGGTCTCCTAGATGTACATTAGGATTGTGGAGAAATCTTTTTAAGTGATAGATATAATGTGGTGTAGACTCTGTACATTGTAGTGTAATTTCCTGTAAGGGCACTATTGTGTTTCAAGCAATTAAAAAATTGTACTATGTTGGAAGAACAACAAAGTTTACATTTCATACTTTTAAGAAACATTTTATTATTTATTTATTAAAGCTAGTGTAGAATTTTGTATCAGAAACAAGAGACATACGTATTTTTTGAACCTGAGATACAATCTTTAGTTAGAAACATTCAACGGAGCAAGGTTAGACCCAGTTTCACTCCAGGCATGCATATGTTGATCACTTACTGACAGAAAACGTAGTTTAAAGTATCTTTAGTTTATATTTTTCAATGTTGTTGAGGAATTGTTTGAAATCAAATCTCTAAATAGACTTATGAAACTCATGGTTTTGTACTTATCAGAGGACCTGGCTCAAATTTTACCTCTGACACCTGCTACCTATGTGACTTGGGCAAGTCACGCAACCTCCCTTGGGCTTCAGTTTCCTCATCTGTAAAATGAGGAGTTGGAAATAGATGGCCCATGAGGTCTATACCAACTTGAGATTTATGATCCTATGTTATTGCATTTTATTAAACCTAAAATTCCTAAAGTCCGCGGAGTTGTGATAGGACAAAGCATCATTAAAAATATTTGTGTGGAGTTGCATTGACATGCTGTGTTCAGCTCTTCTTTATGTCCCTGTTTTTTCCTCATTATCTTAAATAAGCTAAATGTTGAATGTTGATATGTTTCCAGTGGAAGTGTCTTCTGCCCATGTGCTGAATCACCCACTGCAGATTCCAGTAGCAGAATCAGAGTAAAATGAAAAACAAAAGATAGTCCTCCCCCACTCCCTCACCCCCCAACAAGGTTCTATAGTGAGTATCTTCTGGCTGCAAAGTGCTACCCAAAGTCTAGATGTTGATATTATTGGTTTTTTTTATCAGTGTAATCTGCCTGACTATATTTTATAGATGGATAAGGACAATGTTAAGAGCCTGTCTTCACCCATCTGTGGAGAGCATCTCCTGGCCTTGTTCTTTTTACAAGTGACAGATTTGTAGGTGAATATAGGTGGTTAGGGGAAACCCTAAAGTTCACTTCCCACCTCCTCAGCTTTCACTTCCACTGTGGTCTCCTAATCTCACTCTCTTTGAGATGAAACACATCCTTGATTATCTGTTTTCTTCCTTCCTGCTCATATTTGTAGTGATTTTTTTTCCCACCTGCACTATGGATGATGAGTGATGTGGGCGAATGACTCAGTTAAGACTAAATTTAGATGAAAACCACTCCAGGATAGAGCTATTGTTCAGAAATTGCCAGTTTTCCCTAAATTTAGGAAATCCATATCCTTTTCACTTTGGGACAAACTTGCTTTCAATTGCACAAGTGGTTTTGTTCTTATTTTTGTCTTTATATCACCAGCACCTAATAAAGTGCCCAGCATGTAGTAGGTCCTTATTAAATGCCTGTTGAATTTAATTAATTTAAAACTTCTTTTTTTGTATAGACCTTCAAGAATAGGCATGTTAGCATTTAAGTGCTACAGATTCCTAAACATTCCCATAAGATTAGTCTGCACCTCTCAGATCCACAAGTGCTAGATTTTTTCATTACTATACTTTAGTTCTTTAAAAACAAAATTATCTTTCCTCCCCAGTCAAGTTAACTGATTAGATTAACTTCCTATCCAAAAAAGATTCTGCATCCTGAGAGGTGGAGGGAATGTGGTTTCATGCTACCCCTCTCCATTTCCAAAGTTATGATTTCTTGTACTGTGGGCCAAAAACTACATAGGTCTAGTTGTGAGGTCTTTGTCTTCCCCTTCACCATAAGAACTGTACTGCAGAAGATGATGATAGACTTAGGTCGTTAGTGTTTAGCTACGTTAATGCTCCCAGGAGGAAGAAAAGCAAACCCATGTCTTGCTTCAAAAGCCATTTGCCAAATGGTCCTTGATAAAACTATCTCTACCAGTGCTCTACCCTATGTTCTAGACAGCTGAGGGTCTTTCTTGCATATTTCCAATGTAATCCAACCTCAAAGCATTTCTGAATCAGATCAGGTTGGGTGAGTGCCAGGCTAAAGAGGTTTCCCTGAAGATCAGGAGTTTGATTAAGATCAAATATACTTCCTGGGTCAATAATCCAAAAGTTACTTGGGAAGCCCTCAAGATATTGGTCCAATGACTAGTTCCCATGGCCCCATAGTGGATTGACCATTTGGAGTTAGCAAAGAGCAGCAAAGGTGCATAAGGTCTTTATCATTATCTGTTTTCTTTCCCCCTCTCTTTTTAACATGTTAAGGCATGAGTGCTTAAAGTATAAAAATAGCTCTCCCCTATTACCCTGTTGAATAGCACCAATTTGGGGGGTTTTTTCGGAGGTGATTTCATGGCTGAAGGAAACCCCCTGTGACTGGAGGGAGAGGGAGGAAATAAGAAGAAAAGGGGCAGAAAAAAATTCCCCATCTCAGTTACCATTTCCCTGACTATCATAAGGATTGAAAAATCAGTGTAATGGGACTCACCCTAGAGAAAGCCAAGTCTGAGATGAGACCTTTAACTCTGAGCATATCGTTCTTGCTCAGGGCTCTTGGAAGCCAGCATTGCTAGTTTTGAGCAGGGCAGCTGCCCAGCCACTTTTTGAAGTTAAAGACTGTATTTAGATTAGAGAAAAGCCTGTTGTGGAATGCTGGGCCAGAAAGGATTGGAATGATAGGCCATATATGAATGAGAAAGCTCTAGAGTAGTGATTCCCAGTGATTGGTATAGCCAATTTTTTACTCATTTTTAAAACTTTTACTACCAAAAGTCCTTTCTTCTTAAAACCTGTAAACTTAAGAAAACTGTCTTCATTTAGTCTCACACCTCTTACCCACTGCATCTGGGGCCATCTCCTGTTGTCCTAATCTGTATCTGGCCACTGGAGCCAGATGGCTTCAGAGGAGAGAGTGAGGCTGGTGACTTTGCACAGGCCTCCCTCACTCAAATCCAATCCTTTGCATCTCATGGCATCACCTCCGTGATGTCATGACCCTCTTCAAGAGCAAAGGACAAACTGCCACGACAATAACAACTCGCCCTCAGCATAGCACTCATTGCAGCTTCATCGGCACGATCATCTTTGGTAGAGAAGATGTTATTGGTTTGCAACATGTTTTAAGTAGAGAGATACTGTTTTGGGGCCATATACAATTTTAGGCCATAATCTCACATTGTTGTTTTAGTGAATTATGGGTCTCGTGGTTTTCTTTTAGAAATGTCAGCCTTTTCTCAGTCTGGCACTCACTCAACATGACCTGTCAAAGACACTTTGAGGTTAGATTGGATTAGAAATATGCAAGAAAGACCCTCAGCTGTCTGGGATATAGGGTAGAACACTCTATCCAGATACCAGGGAATATGGTTTTGTTAAGGCCCATATGGCAAATGGCATGTGAGGCTAGGTATGGGTTTCTTATCTAATTTTATGTTTTTGTTCTTGTTTTAAAGCTGGTGAAGAGAAGGAAGGAATGTGTAGGGCAAAAAGACTTCCAAATGAGATTATGTGAATAGTGTTTTCCTGGATTGTTCTTTTTTGTGTGTGTGTCAGTAGTAAGAATGTATGAAATTGTGATTTATAGGATATGTGTGTGTGTGTATGCATGTCCCTCCTAAGGAATTCTATTATAACTTCTAAGTTGTCTTTAATTAACTGACCTCCAAGTGATCCTTTCTTTCTTCACCAGCTTTTGGGGGTCACAAAACAGGCTTTATTGCAGACACTAGCACTTTATCGTGGGCATCTGCCTGTAGTGGGTTAAGATGATTACAGCCTTAGGTATTCAGTGAGGGCATCTGGCTTGATCCAGAACAGATTGCTTCTGAAGGGTTGGACTTTTTACTTGCTAAGGTAAAGTCAAAGAAAGCAACTGTTTTTGATCTTCTGTCCACAGCTTTCTTGGTGTTACAGGGTTATGCTTTTATTTACGGAGTTCTTAGCTAGCACCCAATGAAGGAAATTAATAACCCTTTGGAGCCCTCAGACACTGTGGCCTAAGCAGCTTTCAGCTTTCACAGAGGGAGCTTACTAAAGCTACCATCCCTTCTCTTTGCACACCGTGATCCTGAAATGCCCACTCATTGCTTTTACCTAACGAATCCTGTATGTTAATCCTGTATTTTCCATGAGGGTGCTTTGCAGACATCATTGATGGATGAATCTAGTTGGGATGGGTCAGGCTCTTTCCCTTGTCAGTGTCCCTCAGAGTCGGGGGTGGAACAGGTTGGGAGGGGAGGGAGGTTGGTCAGGGCAAGCTCTTATGTATTTCTCAGCATACTTGATAGTAGTATTTCCCAAAGGGAGATGAGAATTAATTGCTTCTCTAAAAGCATGATTGGAATGGGGAACTAATAAGAATAGGGAAAATTAAAGAGAGCTGGGTTCCAGTCTTGGTTTTGGCCAATCATTTCACCCGTCTGAGCCTGATTCTTTAGCTGTATAGCGAGGAGTTAGAATAGATCATAAGATCTCTTCTAGCTCGAATAGTTTATAATTCCAGATGGACATGAATAGCAGCTGATTTTTTTGTCTGAAAATTGGATATACAATTGGTAGCAGAAACAAGTATACCTCCAGCATTTACCTGCCCCACCCAGTCACCTCCAGTTCCCTTTAGCCATCATGGGAGGAATAGGACACTGTTACACTGTCTGTCCTTAGGAGCCTTCTGATACCAAACAGCTAATGGAAAAATTAGTCGATTTTGGGTCCAAATACTTGGGTTTGAATCTCGACTGTGCTCTGTACTAGCTATGTGACCTAGGGCAAGTCATTTCCCTTCTCTGGCCCCTAGCTTCTTCATTTGTAAAATGAGGGGACTGGAGTAGTTGTTCTCTAAGTATCCTTCTAGCCCTAAATCCTTTGATCTATTCTTGGACCATTTCTTGTATGTCTCTTTTCTCTCCCTTCATTCCTTCACCATTCACTCCATTAGAGGTTACTTGCTAAAGGTCACCATCCACATGGGAGGCTTGGCTTTACATTGCTGAACTTCAGTTACCATAGACTAGGAGCAGGAAACAAGCTATCTGACCCCTTATTCTCTTCTGCTCATAGTTAATAATAACTGATTAAAATTGGTCAACTACTTTACATACGGTTAAATGAGCCTCAACAGAAGCTTCTGTGTGGGTATTAGAGGTATTATTGTCTCCTTTTTACAAGTGAGAAAATTGAGACTCAGAAGAACAGAATTTGAACCCAGGGTCTTTCTGATTCCAAATCACTATGTACTATACCCCAGTGGTTCTCTAATTGGCTGTCTGGAAAAAATATAGCCGTTCACTTAGTGGGATCCATGATGCTTTAGTACAGGAGTTCTTAATCTTTTTTTTGTGTGTGTTATGGCCCACTTTGACAGTCTGGTAGAACTGTGGGTCACTTCTCAGAATAATGTTTTTAAATAAATAAAATAAAGTACATAGTATTACAAAGGAAATGAATTATATTGAAATATAATTATCAAAATATATCTTTAAAACACTACCACAATTTCACAGACCCCAAATTAAGAACCTCTGGTCTAGGAATAGATTAGCTTAGGGATGTGGGTCTATGAATTACCATAGATCCTCCTTTGAGAGCAACAGCTGATCTGTGACTATAATTAAAATAGTTATCATTATTTCCTGGACAGTTTGCTTTGTTCTTTTCGGAAAGAAAAGGTACTGGTGGACTTTCGCTTTGTGTGAAGTGGCAGAAAATTATACCAAGAAATAACAAGGCTGTACATCTGTTGGTGGTTTACCTTGATGATGTGGTTTGAAGATATAACTAACTATATGACCTTGGGCAAGTTATGTAGGAGTCTCAGGTTTCTCATCTGTAAAATGATCTCTCAGGTTTCTTCCTCTAATATCCTGTATTTCTCTGAAAAAAAGTCAATCTTATTTTCTAAAGGCAATTGATGACATGACCACCTCATCTTCCTTTCCTTGTATACCTCTCCTACCTGCTCACTTGGGTGCTCAATCATTTACATGCACTAATGAAGAAGAGAGGGAACACAGGATTCTTTAAAATTCTTTTGGGAGAGACAGTAAATAGGAAGGGAAAGTTGTTCAGCCACTGCTTCAGATGCTGAGGGCTGACTTCTGCCCGCTTATCAAACCACCTCTCACCACATAAACTACTGGCTCACCCTACATCCAGAATGTTATGGATTAATTTATTATCTTCTGCTTTTGTGGAAATATAGGTCAATAAAATCCTTTATTGAGATGGAACCAAGCTGGAATTCTCAGCAAATAGACAAAGAATCTCTCTCTCTCTCTCTCTCTCTCTCTCTCTTCTCTCTCTCTCTCTCTCTCTCTCTCTCTCTCTCTCTCTCTCTTTTTCTCTCTTTCTCTCTCTCCTTGTCCTGACCTTGGACTTCCTCTCCTCTCTATTTAATCCTTCGCAGGTTCACACACACACACACACACACACACACACACACACACACGGATAGAATAACCAGTTTATTTTGAAAAACACATGCAAAATGCCACTCTTAAAGAAATGAAGGCTAGGAATATAGGCACAGTGCAAGGTAAGGGACAGTCAATAGTTTTGTTCTTAGGGAGCAGGAGCAGCTGCATCCACTCTGCCTCTTGCTTCATGTGGCTTCCACAGAGTTCCGCTAGAGTCTTTTCCAAACCTTCACTCCTGGGTTGGGTGGCAGCAGCAGGAGCAGTAACAACACTGGGAAACTTCCCAGCACAGCTGTCTCCTCTCCCTCTTTCCCAGAGGACATCACATCCTCTCCCCTGCCCTCCCTCCCAGTGTAACGTCCTCTCTTCTCATTTCTTGGGAAATTTCATCTTCTCCTTTCTTTAGGGTAGGTGGAATTTAAGACTGTTTCTTTCCAACACTGTCACAGCCCCTGTAATCCTTGGTTCAGAATACACTGAGAATTTCTGTCCTGTTCTGTGGGCATACATTTGGCAGCTCCCCAATTCCTTGGATAAAGCACTAGACAGTGAGGGACTTGGGAGGGGGGGTAGGGAAGCATAATCTGTATTGTTTGCAAAATATTCTGAAGCATCAATTATCTTCAACTGTAAAATGAAAGTTGAACTAGATGATTTCAAAGGACCTTCTGTTATAAATCTATGAATACAGATAAGCAGGAAAACTGAAGAAGAAAAGCCTTTGGGAACTATATAATGTTCCAGATACCCAAAGTATCTTGACAGAATAAAAACCCCATTCTCTAACATAGGAGGATTGTGCAGTTATGTTCCAATCATAGAACAATAATGGTCATAGTGGATAATAGTAAAAATTAGTCATTTAAATAATACTTAACACTTAGTAGACAATTCCTTTCAAGTTTATGTGAGATCAGTTCTGTCATCTACAAAGCCAGATTAACATTTGATTCTCCATGCCACCACCATTTCTTAGTCAAAATTAAACATTTAATCCAAACTCCAATTCAATTCAACCTTTTGAAAAATATGGCAGAATTCTTTTTTTTTTTTTAGTAACACTGATGTTGGAAAGCAAGACGGCACCCATTTGATTGACCAACAAGCAATTATTATGTGGCGGCCATTTGCAAAGCACTGCCCATACAAATATAAGCATGCCTGTCTTCAAGGAGACTACATTCTACTTTCATCCACATCACAAATTAATTGTTTTACATATATGTTCTGGGTTATACACCTTGGGGTACGTGCATCATAGTTTGTGTTATGACAAATTTTATTATAATGGGGGTATATGCTATAGTTTAAGCTATTTATTAATACTGAATGCATACTAAGGTGCTATCATGAGAATTTAAATTCTCAAGTACCTATCTCAAAGTATCTCCTCATCCCATTTATTTCCACCTATCACGATATCTAGCTTTCTGTTCCTTTCATCTATTGGAACATTGAAAAGGGTCAGAGGATTTAAAGCAGGAAGGAACCTTAGAGATCACGTAGTACCTCTCTTCCCTTTGACTTGCCTAAGGCAGAGGGGTCAACTACATGGTCCAAAACATTCCTGAGTGCAGCCAAACTAGATTAAAATGTAATTGGGAAATATTTGACAAAATAAACAAAAATGCAATAAAACATAGATAATATCACATTTCAAAAGGAAGTCTGTATGCTGCCTGCAGGATTCTTACATAGTCTTCAGTTCTATTTGAGTTTGACCCCACTGGTCTAAGGTCACCTAGCAAGGAAGTGGTAGAGATGGGATTAAAAAACCACGGCCTTCAACTCCAAATCCAGTGTTCATTTCACTCTTTGGGGAAGAGAGTAAATATTACAGGAGGAGGCCTCAGTGTTCACCCCTTTCAACTTTTAAAATGAATTCAGAGTAGTAGCACTGGGAAAGATATTTGTTCAGTCCCCCCATTGATTTCCAGGGCTTCACATACACCAACTCCAGAAAATGTATTTTCAAACTAAAGAGTAAATTTCAAATTAAGGAGTGAAAAGATGCTTACCCAACAGTAGTTTGGTGATGACAAGAAAAACAGATTTTCGAGTCTTAGAGTTGGGAGGAACAATAAAGGTGAAAACCAAGAGTCAGTGAGGTAGATTGACTTATCTGAGGTTACACAGATAGTGGTAAAGCTGGGACTAGACTCCTAAATCCCAATCTAGTGTACCTTCCACTATACTGTGTTGTCTCTTAGTATCTACAAGTATCCTTGTATCTTTCCTTCTTTTCTTCATTCACGGTGGGAAGTGAGGATACTTTTAGCTCCAAATCTCTGGGCACAGAAACTGTGTATAGAACTCTGCTTCCCCTCGAGTCAGAGAGGTTGGGCACCACAACCCTCCCTCGATCCACCCTGCAGATAAAAAGCCAAACCAGAACAGAGCAGGTCCAACTATTAACTCTCTCCCTCTTCCATGAGACATCATGTATAGAGTTAGATCCTTCCTACTTAAGACAGATAATAGATGCTGTGCCTTTCACTTCAGGAACTTAAGGCATGTTAGTGAAAAAGACTATGGTTGAATGAAGAAAGTCCATTGAGTTCACACATTGTGTGTGTGTGTGTGTGTGTGTGTGTGTGTGTGTTGGGAAGTGAGACTGGAAGAATAAAGTGGTCAAAATTTCTCCAAAAGAACAATATATTTTAGTGTACTTAGCCCTGGAAATTCTTGGCTCAGAAAATTAGCAAATTGATAGAATAAAGTTATCTATAAATTTGCCCACTTTGGAAGAAAGTATTTATTTGTATTTCTAAATAGTCTCTTTGATCCTCCATTATCAGGTGCTGCCACCTCTTCTTCCTGGGAGAGAGGAATGCTCTTTTTGACTTCTAGGTGCTGCAACTATACTTTACTCAGATGATCTCGTCAAAGTACAGTGATAATTTATCAGTAGGATTGGGGAGAATAAGAAGAGTAGTTGTTGGGATGAATCAGAAATAGTCTTTGTGTATGAAAAGCCGAGTTTTGTTTCTCAGTGATGGGTTAAACTCCCATCAGTAACCACTCCTAGACCCAAGGTGGAGGTGTCTCTACACTCCATGAGTGAAATTGTACAGAAGTCATCACTCAGGTCCACTAGTACCAACTGGATGAGAAGAAGTACCTTAGATAGCTTCAGACTGTCAGATCCCAGATCATCAAACAAATTGTATTTTTTTACGTGTCTGTTTAAGGAAGATGATCATGAAACAGGCTGGGTTGCATGAGTTATTTGCATTCCATGACCACCATTGGGTCTCAGTGGTGAATTTATGGGGGAACATGGACAAGAGCTGCATAGACTAGGCAGGTATGGATGGATTGTGGGCTGTACCTGTGGAAGATATACCCATGTCAATGAGATTATATATTGCAGCATTTGAGATGTTATGAGATGATGGAATTTGAGAGCTGGGAAGAACCTCAGAAGTCATCTAGTCCAAGCCCCTCATGTTACATGTGTGCTACAAACTCAGGAAGAACCTCCGCCCCCCCCCCCCGCTGTATTTGTAGCCAGTTTATCAAGTAGAAAATGGTAACTTTCATAATCTAATGGTTTTGAGTAATAATTGTAGCCTTTTCAGTTGTTATAACAAGCTGCATCTTTGACCCATTTGGTAGCTTTTGGAATCTTTGAAATTCTGTTTGCTTTTATAATAATTGGCCAAACTCTTACATATGTAGAAAAACAAACCATCTCACATTTTAGAAGCCTATTTGGGAGTTGAACACTTGCCACAGTTAATACTGATAGAGGGCCAAAGCATATGTTCTTAAAGTTTGTGTAACAGAATGAATCAACTGAGGCACCTTCACCTTAAATAAAACCACAAGCTCCAAGCATAGATTTCTTTCTTTCTTTCTTTCTTTCTTTCTTTCTTTCTTTCTTTCTTTCTTTCTTTCTTTCTTTCTTTCTTTCTTTCTTTCTTTCTTTCTTTCTTTCTTTTTTCTACTTAAATCCTTCATAAAGAGACAATATAATATTCCTGAAATTATGCATTTTAGCAACATCAACTTTTATGGAGTTTTAAATGTTGATTTTTTTTTCAGTCCCTTAAAATGTCTATTACATATTCATAACATTTAAAAGTAGGTATTCTGGCAATAATAGTTTTTTGAATATTATTGATGTTTAGAGATATGTTTTTTAAAAGATAAATGAAAGGTTGCTGATACATATGAAAATGCACACAGTAGTAGCATTTGCTCTCATGTGTCAGTTTTAGCTCAGCCCTTGAAACATTCCCTAGTAGATAGAGAAGTTGGTCGTCACCTCAACTGGCCTTCATTTAGTATAATCTGCATTTATATAAATAAATGTGTATGGGTGAAATTTGGTTTGAAAAAAATTCCTGTGTAAACTTAAGAGCTCCTGGTTGCTGCATTTATTTCACTCGTTCTGTTTCCAGCCAACCAGAGGTGTTTTTTATCTCTGCTACGATGAATGAAAAAAGATTATGGCATTTAGATAACTTGTGGAAACTCACCTGTGTGTATATGGGGATATGTGTGTGACTAGATGTATATATCAGTATATAAAAGAGTCTATACTGTTAAATAATGCACAAAACTAATGGAAATACTGTAGGCATCATATTTTACTTGTTCTTTAAGTACTTTAAAATGTGAATTGTCCTTGAGAAATTATTTTTCTGTATGTATATCAAAATATTTTTAGGACCTAATTTAAGTGCATTTAATTGTAGCAGACAAAAACTCCACAATCTAATATATTCAGTGAGCATAAACTGCTTACCTAGATTCAGTTCAACTGAATTTCTTTTACTTAAAAAAAAGAAAACCTATAGACTCCACATATTAGTATTAAGCATATATACACTTGCTAGCAAGTAATTCAAAGAGGGTCATTTCTCTCCCAGATTTGATTGAGAATAATTGGCTGGTACTCTGATAAGATAGAAAGTATCCTATAGCTGAGCTAACAGAAGAGATGGCTAGTTTTATAAAATTGTATGTTCAGGATGTGGATTTTTAGAACCTCTTGTCAGGAAGGATAACGAAATGGAGAGCTTTCCCTGCCAGAAAGGAAATGTAGTCCATAAAGATCCAGCTTTTCTCTCTAAGAGGATATCATATAGACTAACAGCGTCTTAAGAACTCAGAACCAAGGACAAAATCTTAACTAGCCTCTGCCCTCCTTCCTTTAAACGGGACTCATTCAGTAGAGCCAGGTTTGGGCTTGACTTCTCTGAACAATGCAGAGACTGAGTTTTCTTTATTTGTATAGCCAGCTTAAAGTTATATAAGCAAAATGGTATGACCTCCACAAAACAGGCAGGGTGAGATCTCATGATACCTGTTCATCTGCCAGGAGCAATAGGCCAGGTCCTCATCCCTTGTCCTTCTCCCTGCCTGGAAGAATAGAAGGGGCAGGTTCCCAAACAAGTCACTGGGCAGCTCTCCTTGGGGGTAGTCCTCTGATACCAAGGACAGAACTTTGTTGAATTTCTGTATTGTTAAGCCTGCCAGTAGCTTCTTTATATGCCACTGGAGAGGCTATGCTATTAGGAAATGGGTACTAAATTGATTCTCAGTCCACTGAGGTAAACAGCCAGAGGTAGCTTCAATAGAGAAACAGCCCCCATTAACCAGGGTTTCCCCCAGTCAGACTGAGATTATGATAGCGTAGAAAAAGTGAATTCCTGGAGTGCCAGGCATTTCGTGGTGAATACTCCCCCCCAAATCTCAGAGAGTGAGTTCAGTGTGTGTGAAAATATAAGGTGGAGGGCTGGGGAGTGGGATGTAGTATTTTCAGTAGGTGTTTGAAATTCCTCCCAGGAGAATTTTCTTTGTCTTAATACTGTTAACAGCCAAAGGAGTCTTCCCTTTTTCCTTAAAAAGAGGAAAATACTGTAGTGTACAAGTACCTAGAGTTGATGAAATAATCAGAATGACTCGAGAGCTGTTACAGACTGGTGTCATATGTACTTGTCTGAGATCCAGGGAAGCAGGGACAATCAAATTCAAAAGAGGCTGAGATGGAGATTTATTGCTCCAAGTTAAGGCATAACTTGAGTATATTCTGTAGGCTCATCATAATGTGGGAACAGCTGGTTGTTTTAGATTCTGGGGAAGGTTATTAGCATTTTTTAAAGCAGCCACAAAACCGGTAGAATTTTTATTCTTGTATACCTTGAATTTAAAAAAAAACTCTTTAAATGTACTTGGACATTTGGTCTGCAGTTTATTGGTTTAAGTTCATGTACTTTGTGAAAGGAATGAGAAAAGGCAGGGCCTATTCTATTGGATTGTGGGAGGGGTTGTTTTTGTACAAAAAGGTTCTATCAGAGTTACCTTTCTGTATTGACAGAGGAAATTAATGGCACTACAAATAAAGTCTACTCCTGTGCATTTTATTTCACACAGACAAGATTGTAGTTGTGCAAGTGACATTATGCAAAAATAAACTTTTTCAAAAAATGACTTGCATTCTTCGGCTTTCATTTTTCACATACATTAGAACCAAGTAAAAACAAATAAAAAAGTTTTTCTTTTTTAACCTAAGAAATGCCATAATAGGTCTATACAATGATGCGTCCATCCATTTATCTCTCAGACAAGGGTAACAGGTCATGGTTGGCTTCCAGAAGCTATTCTTGGACTTTCCATTATTGCTGTAACATAAACATGGGAAACTGGGAAATATTTTCTATTATATTTAGCATTTTCAGGGTAATCTATTCTGGATACTTGATTTTACATCCAGGTCACTATTAGCAGCCCTAATAAACACTTTCTTATTGCTTTCTATTCATCTTTACTTTTATCAATGTAACCAAAGGATTTGGAGATAATTGGACTAATTTGTTGTAGCATACTTTTTTTTTTAACCTTGCAGGATAGGATACTATAGTGGAAAGATCGCTTTACTTTGGAGTCACTTGAGGAAATCCAAGTTTTAGTACTAGCTCTAATATTGCTTAGCTGTGTAACTATGGGTGTCAGTTAGTGTCCTTCACTTTCCAAATACATAAAATAGAGATGCTATTTGACAACCAACCTCATACAGTTTGTGTGAAGAAAGTTCTTTGCAAACTTTAAAGGTTATGTAAGAGACGTAGGGTGTATTTTGCCCATGGAGGTTATGTATGTCCGTGTGAGTTTTCTCATGTGTGTCTTGTAAGGAGGCATGCATAGATATCTCCAGCCTCCTCCATCCACCCTTCCTTAGGGGGAAAATTTGATTCCTGATAGGAGGGGAACAGGAATGGCCACTCAGTTCTCCTCAGAGAAGGGGTACCATGCTAGAACTATATTCACCCTACCTAAATATTGTTAGTCTAGGAGAAATCATTTTCAGGTTTAAGCTGTGGTCCTGATCTCTATCCTTTAATGGGGAGGAGTGCCTCAAGCTATATACCTTTCCCACCCAAGTCCAGTTCTATGAACACACTTAACAAATAGCAAATAAACTCATTTATCCAAGTTGACAGCAAACAAAAATCAGAGAAGATACACAAATAAGTATCTGTCAGCCTATTCAAAGGGTAAATGAGCTTTTTCCATTAAGAGCATGTTATCATAGCTGAACCAAAAGAGAGTCCCAGATCTCATCCCAGGGGAAATTCCCCAAAGTCTCTATAGTAGTTAAGCTGGGGATAGGGACACGGTTGAGATACAGGCTCTGCTACATGTTTTTTTTTCTTTCCAGAGTCTTTCTCTCCTTTCAGGGACTTGAAGAGAGCCTGCAGCCTTGTGTCTTCTCTCAAAGTGAAATTCGGAAGACCAGGACATCTCTTCTCCCAAGTTCTCATTCCCTAGTGTCAGCTGAGTAATCTCCAGCAATGAGAATTTTATATGCAAGTTTCAGGCTTTGAGCCATAGGTTTCACACATATAAGTAGGAATTATTAAAGTATGTTAAAATAACTGCTGAACCAAAAATAGAAATGGGCACACAACTGCTAGTGATTTGTTAAATGGCCATGCATTTTAAATAACAGTCGTCATGTGTTTAACTAACTAGATGTAATTAGATTTTGCAGTATTGGGGGATTGTTTATTGAAATACTATGGTACCTAGTTCACTTTTTAGTCAGAGTGGATGCACTATTTCCTTAATCTGTTTTTTGAGTGCTACACTAATTTATTCTTAGTATCATTGGCAGCTGGCAGACTTTAGCTTTGCTTTAAAGTGTAGAGCCATCCATTCCAACAGATATTTATTAAGCAACTGCTTAATGTCTAACACCGTACAGGAAATAAAAAACAATACTTGCCCTTAAGGAGCTTACAAATATTGACAATCAAGTTTAAGAAATTTAACATAATACTTTTTTGAAAGTCTTTTTCAGTTCTATAATCAGTAAGAAATTTATTCTCCCAAGTGAATTCAACATTAGTCTTTTTTTTTTTTTAGGCAATTGGGGTTAAGTGGCTTGCCCAGGGTCACACAGTGTTTGGTCTGAGGTCAAATTTGAACTTAGGTCCTCCTGACTTCAGGGCTGATACTCTATCCATTGTGCCACCTAGCTGCCCCGACATTAGTCTTCTTTAGGAAGACAGTTTGAGTACACAGGTTCCCTCATGATTGTTTCTAAAGGGGAAGCAGTTAAGCTTTTAAAACACAAGCTTCAGCAATCATTTCTCCCCCTCCCCTTCTCTGAAAAGGTGGGGAACTATGGGTGTGTAACACTGCATATAATGTCAACTTTTTTTTAATAGATTGAGTTTTTGTTCCTCTTTTTTTTTTTTGTTTCTTTACTGAAAGGGATGTCTCAGAGCGGAAGGGGAAATACATTGGGAAATGTAGTTTGTATAAAAACAAAAGATACTAACGAAGTGTGTTTAATATTAAAAAATAAGATTCAAGCATGGTAATTAAACTATACTGTTGATTTGCCCCCTTTAAATCTTAGCATTTTCAACACTTTTTTTTCATGGAAATAACTTGGTTCTATGTTGAGGAAGTATTTTAATTGAGTTAGAAACTTAGAATTAGTGACAGGCATGTAACTTGAGATCAAATGATACTGCTGAAGATACCAATCACTTTCACCTTCCACTCCTCCACTGGACTGAGTTTTTATGAGGTAGAACTGCTTTTTTCTTGGTTACAGAGCCACAGAGTCCAATTTAAGGGTCACCTCTTTGATTAAATGCTTTTCTAATATCTCTGGCTTTAAGTTCTCTCTTCAAATTTCTGAAAGCACTTTTTCTGGATATTACTCATATAGTCTACATATATGATAGTTGGAGCCAGAGTTGTGCTGCTCAATGCTTAACAAGTGACTCTCAAAAGTAAAAATTAAAAAAAAAAAGCACTTACTTGACACTTTTACATTTAATCTGCATAATTAACATTTTCTCCATCACTTTCTTAAGTCTAGCCAACCAACAAAACAATTGTTATTGAGTTGTATCCGACTCTTTGTGACTCCATTCTTGGGAGGGTTTTTCTGACAAAGATACTGGAATGGTTTGCCATTTCCTTCTCCAGCTCATTTTACAGATGAAAAAACTGAGGGAAACAGGGTTAAGTGATTTGCACAGGGTCACATAATTAGTCAGGGTTGGAGGCCAGATATGAACTCACGAAGATGAGTTTTCCTGGTTCAAAGCCTAGTGCTCTATCCACTGTGCCACCTAGCTGCCCCCCAACAAAACAATAAATCAAGTCAGTTTTTGTAGATTGCTGGTTTCTAAGGTGCAAATGCTAGTAAGATGATGGGTCTGTTCTGCCAAGCATTATGCTAGCACTGGGGATACAAAACCTGAAACAATCCTTAATGCATCTGGTCTGTAGTTATTTGCATGTTGTTTCCTCCTTTAGATTGTGAGCTCTTTGAGAGTATGGAATATTTTTGTCTTATGACCAGCATTTAGCACAGTGCCTGGCACAAATAGTAAATGCTTATTGACTTGACAAATTTATATATCCATATATTTATCATAAGTAAAAAAAAACTTAGAACACTTTTTGGGGTCTTTTAAGAATCTAATGAAGATGTCATGGTCTTCCAGGCTCACCTAGATGTCTGACAAGAGTTTTGGCATAGGCTTGGAAAAAAAAAGTGTTTTTATCAGTAAAAATTATTTTTCCAACCTTCAATCTTTGAATTGTCTTGCCCATAGTAAGTTTTTAATGTATAGCCATGATTGACAGCTGCTTTTCAAAAGTGATCTTGCCATTCTTTCAATCTTAAAAAGATTACACTGGATTGTGGAGGAATCAATAGTAACTCTTCAGCTGCCATGTCCTTTGGGTCTTTTGCTTCTGGCACAGTGGACAGAGTGCTGGACCTAGATTCTGGAAAACCTGAGTTCTAATTTGATCTATGGACAAGTCACTTAATTTCTCTGGTTTCCTCATTTGTAAAAATAGGAAAGAAACAAGCATTTATTAAGCACCCTACTAGATGCCAGGTGCTTTACAAATATCTCAACTGATCCTCACAGCAACCCTGGGAGGTAGATATTATTGTTATTATCTTCATTTTACAGCCAAGCAAATGAAAGAAAACAGGTTAAATGACTTGTTCAGGGTCAAACAGCTAGTCTATGAAGCTGCATTTGAACTCAGGTCTTTCTGACTCTGGCCGTATCTCTCTAACCATTGCACCATTTACCTCCTAAGATTGTTGTAACGATAAAATATTTGTTAAGTGTTTTGCATACTATTAAGGCACTACATAAATGCTAGCTATTACTATTAATTAGGCTGTTTAGTAACAAGTTCATCTGTTTTCAGTTTTTTAAAAAAGTTAACTGACCTTAGGTACAACTGATTCTGTTTCATTGTGAACGTGAATGATTCTTGAAATGCCTGACTTCACACCAAGAGCCAACACAGTATCTTGAATGGTTATTGAAGTCTGCTCTTTGATAGCTACAAATTTAACCTATTTGGAGCAATATCCATTTGTAAAATCACAGAACTTTAAAAAAAAAAAGGCATGAAATCTAGCACTCATCTGGCAGAAAACTAAAGGTGAGGAAATCAGCTCAAACCAGTTTAATCTGGTCAAGGTCGGATGTTCCGAGTCAGCATAGTATCACCAGAAGAGTGCTCGCACACACACACGTGATCACTGCTGCTACAAAATGAAACCTTATCAAAATTGCTTGCCCCATGTAATTTGCATATCATTATGAGCAAAAAGATGGACTTGTCCTACGGTTCAAACCCAAGTCCTTTGACTCTTACATCTATTGCTTTTTCCATAGCATTTAACATCTGTGATTTCATCAATGTATTTCCACCAACAATAAAATCAAAATCCATCTGTGCCTGCCTTAATATGCTCTGTGTCAATGTCTTCCCATAAACAGTGACCACAAGTCCACCTGGGATGCTGAGGGCCTTCCTTGTTTTCTCTTGCTATCTCAGAATACGAAAGAAAAAACCGCTCCTAAGTCATCCCTTGTTATGTGACTGGTTCCAACCTTCTTAAATTATACCTTCCCCTGAATAATTCTGTTTGTAGTGTTTTTGCAGCCTCCTTCCAACCCACGTTACCTCTCTACTGCCCTTTGGTTGATTCTTTAACATTGCTTAAGTAATATTGGTGTGAAAAAAAAAAAAAAAATATATATATATATATATATATATATATATGTATATATATATATGTATATATATGAAAATAAAAGAAATGAGAACATGCACCTCCCTCATTGCTTTTGTGAGGTGATGGGGAATGGAGTATTTCATATCGTCACATTTGGTTGATGTGGTTACTTTTTCTAAACGGTTTTCCATTATTTAAAAAAAATTGTTACGGGAAACAATTCTGGGTAGAAGTAGGAAAGAGATACATATAGAAATGAAGGTGATATAAAACAGCCAAATTTGAAGAAACCAAAAGAGAAGGTCATTAAAACAACTTGGTGATTTCCTAAAAGCAATCTAGTTTGCTTTCCTCCTATTCAGTTATGGGCCCCACTTAACTGTCCACTTGCTTGTCTTTAGTCTATAAACCCATGCTCAAGCTATAAGGAGATAAAACAACACATTGCACAAAACTAGGTGCATTAAAATGAGTGGTGTAATCCTTGTAAAAAAATGTTCCCTGTATTTGTTATAGTCACGTAGACACTTTGGAGTGGATTTAACACATATCACTTGGGTAGCAGAGACAATTGTATAACACAGGTAGATTACAAACAGATTTGTGACAAAAATCTCAGAAAATTTTATTCACAAATCAGACAGCTTTTTTGTTAAACCAAACTCACATTAACTTTACATAACAGAGGATAATTCAAGACTGTTGGCATTTCATACTTCAACTACATTAACACAATGAAAGTTTCCAAGTACTTTATTGTTTACACAATTTTTAGAAGTTTCATTAATGAGTTGCGGAAAAATGTTATTTTCAAACAGCTTCCTTCATAATCCTGCTTAGTTTCTGGATCTTGGTTCTTGTCGACATATCAACATATTTCTCTCCTATACGAACAATCATTCCTCCCATGATTGAAGGGTCAGTCTGAGAAGAAAATCAGTTATATTAAAAACATAGAAAAATGTGTATTGGCTTAATTCCATTGATCAACTAAAATAATGGTTCTAGAAACACTTAGAGAAGTATTAAATGCAAATGTAAAACAATATCTAAAAACCATCCATTATTACTAAGATAAAACAATAATTTACCTGGAAAAATATATAAATCTTTATATAGAGATCTGAGAACATTTGGTTTTGGAAGATAACATTTTTATATAAATATATCAATAGATATATTTTATTTCATTTTTAAATTTGTCTTGAGGCAAAAAATGAAAAGTTAAAACCTACTTTAACCTCCATTTTCAGGACTTGGCCCTTCCTTAGGAAGCTGTTCAGGATAGTTTTTAATTCTGAAAGAGTTGCATCATCTAAAGCCTAAGATAGATGAAACCAAAGAAAACATGTCATTAAAAAAAATCAGGCAAATCAAAATGGGAATGAAAGTTAGAATTTTATAATCTTAAAATACAGAAAGAGTCAAAGAGGAACAAAAAAGCACAATTTTATATCATCAAAACCTGCAACAACATTACTATGATTCAAATGTTCTACAGTGTAGACTACAATATAGCCTGTTGTTAGATAACTTATTAATGCTCTATGTTGCATAGTAAACATTAAAGAGAGGAGCCCAGCCACGAAATGGTAAAAAGTTATTTTAACAATTCACATACATGTGAAATTAAGTTAGAATCCACAAATGTAAATAAACTCATCTATTGTTACTCATGAAGAGGTAGCACACATCCATGCTATACTCAGTGGATAAAGAACTAACCTTTCCTGGTAAGGAAATAATGCTCAGTAGAGAGGTGAAGAATATGATGGGAGTGCAGTATATGTCAGATAAAGCTCTTATGTCAGAAGGCTTTACTTAATGTTTTTCTTTACTAAAAGGAAGGGTTTAGTGGTATAAGAAGTGTGTGTGGGGAAGGTGCAGTGATAAAAGGGAAATAAGTGAAGTCACAGCATCATCAGAATCACAGACTAAAGAGCTGGATGGGCCTTAGTAGAAGGCATCCAGTTCAACCCTCTCATCTTCGAGATAAGGAAGCAGAGCTGAAAGAGGTTAAGTGACTTGCCCAAGGTTACACAACTACTAAGTTGCTGAGGCAAAATCTGAAACCAGGTCTTCCTGAATTGAAGTCCAGTACTCTGGCTATTTTCTTAAAAAAGGAACAATAAGACATTTTTGGTCTATCAACTTTCTATTCCTTATGGAGGTTAAAAAGAAAACCTGGGTTCACAATGCAACTCTATTGAACAGCAGTACAATCCATATAAATCAATCAATATAGTCTGAATACTGGGTCCAAACTCTACTTTACCAAGCTAAAAGGCTTAATGGGCTATCAACCTAATCCATTTCCATCACAAAAGATTTTGCCTAAGCTATTATTGTGGTTTTTAACAATATTATTTTTGTGCCATTTACTAGTAATGGAAATTTATGCCTTATGCTAGTGCTTTATATACATTATCTCATCAGACCTTCACAACAACCATCCAAGACAGATGCTACAAGAATTAACCCAATTTTACAGATGACATAACTGTGGCAGAGGTGAAATGACTCATCCACAGCCACATAACTACAGGGTTGATGTGAAGATCCAGAGATAATGTACATCATCATGCAAACTTTAAAACATCATGTAAATAAATGTCTGAGGAAGGATTTGAACTTAAATCTTCCTGATTTCAAGTTCCAACATTCAATCTGTGGCCACATTGCCTCTTTTCATGAACAGGTTTGAGCCTACTGTGTTTCTACAGTGAAAAACTTTAAAACCACTTAAATTAAAAACAAAAAACAAATAAGATAAGAACATTTCTTAAAATAAGAAAACACTTAAACCCTACAATATCAACAGGCCACACGCTACATAGAACATCTTCATTAATTATCAGTGTTTCTCCCTCTAGAATGTTTCAGTGGCAAAAGGAGGGAAGGTTGCAAAAATTTCATCCTACAATATTCTGGGCCTCTGTAACAACAATATTCCAGTATTTCTGAAAATCAGTAAGAGCTCAGCAAGCAGAGTAAGAGCTGGAAAGAAACATTTGTTATTGGAAGTGCTTAGGACCAGCAAAAGTAGCTAATCTGAAGATGAGAGACATCTCGAGTTGGCTGCAGGCCACCTTTCTTAATTTGCTCATTTTTATTGAATTACCCTAGTTTCAATGTTAAAGCTAAAAAAACCTGACAAGCCATTACTTACAGATGAAGTTGTAACTGAGCACTCTACTTCTCCACGATGCACACTCATCATGGTAGAAAATGCTGAAATGACTCCTGGGGTATTGTTTAAGCGACCATTTTCAGCAAGCAATTCTGTAACAGATAAAAGCACTGTAAAATAACTCATTTACATAAGTAACAAGTCACTGAAAAGGTTCATGTTGGCCTCAAGCACAAAATTTTAAAAACTGTGTAAAATGCCATTATTAGGTGACCCAAAGAAAGAACACTGTACAAAGAACTAAGTTCTACTCTACAATCTGATTTTCCTATCAGCTCCAATATCACCATAGCATTTAGATCATCTATATGTGAACAGAATGACAGACTCATTTTTATCAAAACATATCCATTAATTTTTCAACCTGTGGTTAGGATTTCTGATGAACTAGACACATTATTTTCTGGACCCCATTGTAACCTAAATCTAACACATATGCAAGACAGCTGGCTAGGGCAAGGGGTGAGGGGTGGAGGGGAAGGGAAGTCAAACAGGTTTTATTTAAACATCAATGATCCACAAATCATCCTCCAAGAATCAATGACCTAGAACATTTTGATCTTCAACTAGGACAGGAGGGTCACAAAAATCCAATATTTTAATGTTTAAATTATTCTCTAATGAAGAAAATCTGTTTGACCAAAATAGGAACTGAGCCTGCAACCTTAACTAGTTATTAAGCACTTAATATTTCATATGGAATTTTTTTTATTAAGATCATTTTAAATAAAAAGACTATACAAATACTTACTCATGAGGTTGGTTGTGATGGGGGAAAACTTCTCTTTCGCTATTACGTCATTTAGGGTTTTTATCTTAATAGAACGCTTTATATGAGGATTCATAACAGAGTCAATCATTTTGGGATCCTTCAAAAGTTTCTGAAAGTAAAACACAAATTTTGTTAACCATTTAGAGCACAAACACAAGGTCCAATTTACATGCAACTTATACCTCAATAACTATACTTTGCCTTATAAGATATGTCCGAACAGAACTTCGACCACACTTAAATTCTTCTAAACAAAGACTACTTTACTTTGAAAGATTCACAACTAAAAAGTGGATGCTTTCTTTCTGAGAAATCATCATTAGGACTAATACTCCCCTTCAGATCCTAATGGAAGTGCCCCAACGCTCAAGGAGTAGCAGCAATTCCTAGAAAATTGCAGTCCCTGCCTCCAATCAACACCTGCTTCTATTCTATCTACCAGGAGAGCAACTGGAAAAAAAAAAGGCCCTCTGTCACAGTTAACATAAACCAGTTATCAACCAAAAGCAGCAAGAAAGAGAGGTGAGAGAAGCTACTACCACCCTGCACGAAGACACTCTCTCTCAGCACTGCAGCTTTCACCTCAGCTGCCACAAACACTGAAAATCCAAAGAAGAAAATTCTCATCACCAAAGTCCCTGGTACTGTCAAAGAGTTCTTATCAGAAAAGGCTATAGTAGGAGGGTAGAGGCAAGATGGTGGCATAGAGGAAGCACTGTAGTCCAGCTCTCCCAAGATTCTCCTCCAAACAACTTCAAAATAATGCCTCAAATCTAATTCTGAAAAATAGTCAACAAAAGGTCCAGATAAGGCATTTTTCTAACCCCAAACAACTTAGGAGTTCAGAAGGAGAGGTTTGGACCAAAGCCCATGCTGTGGCAACATCAGCTATGAGGCTTGGAAGTAACTATGACAGGAGCAGCAGCAGTTTTGGGAGTTCTTGGCACAAAGACAGTAAGGGGACTGGACAATTGATCACAAAGAGACTGGAAGGGACCCCTGTGTTAGCACTGTGCCTAGGACCAGGTGCTATTTGGAAACTTCATTGCCTATACCCACTTGTGGGTTGCAATTCCAGGGTGAAGAGTAACACTTGCAGTTGCAAGGGAGCAAAGGTCCTTCTTGGGTAAGGACCAGAGAACAGACTAGAGAGCAGCAATCACACCTCTCCCCAGATCACACCACCTTGGAAGCACTGAAGGTGTACAGACACCAGAACTAGCTGTGAAAAAAGCAGGGCAAAAAAGTCTAAAGCTTGGCTATGACAATCTGCCCTACCAGGTAAGCACAGCCCAACATTAAAGTTCAAAGAAACTGGCTGGAAAATGAGCAAACAATAAAATAATTCCTGAAATAGCTAAAAATGATTTTAAAAATCAAGTAAGAGTGGCAGAGGAAAAACTGGAGAAATAAATGAGAATGATGCAAGAAAATTATGAAAAGCAATTAACAGCTTGGTGAAAGAGGCACCAAAAACACTGAAGAAAACATCACCTTAAAAAGCAGAATTGCCAAATGGAAAAGGAGTTACAAAAGCTCACCGAAGAAAACTACTCCTTAAAAAGTATAAATAGGCAAATGGAAGCTAATAACTCCATGAAACATCAAAGAAACAAGGAAACAAAATCCAAAGAATGAAAAAAAAAAGAACAAAACATGAACTATCTCATCAGAAAAACTAACCTGGAATATAGATTTGAGATAATTTAGAATTATTGGACTATCTGAAAGCCATGATTAAAAAAAGGTCTAGACATGTTTCAAGAAATGATAATGGAAAACTGTTCTGATATCTTAGAATACAGGAAAAAAACAGAAATATAAAGAATCCACCAAACATCTCCTGAAAGAGATCCCAAAATGAAAACTCCCAGGAATATTACAGCTAAATTGCAAAGCTCCCAGGTAAAGGAGAGAATACTACAAGCAGCCAGAAAGAAACCATTTAAGTATTGTGGAGTTATAGTAAGGATCACATAAGATTTAACATCTATCATATTAAAGGAGCAAAGGGCTTGGAATACAACATTCCAAGCCAGGAAGGAATAGCTAACTTCTAATTATGAAAGTAAGTATTCTGACCTAAAATAGTCTATCAGTAAAATAATAAAAGTTTGTTCTTTCAAATGAACTGACTTATCTAATATAATTGTGTAACTGGCATTGAAACCACAGACAGATAATTTATAAACACCATCTCATTTGAGCCTTATAATAATGTTGTGAGGACATTACAGATATTATCTCCATTTTATACATCAGAAAACTAAGGCTGAGGAAGGTTATCCATTACAATACAGCCAGTGTCAGAAGAGATTTGAACTAAGGGGTTCTTGACCCTAAATCCAGCCATGGCTGCAGCACACGAGGCTGTTTCCTTTCCACCCTAGGAAATCTCTCTCCTGGCTGTGCAGTTTCCCTGGCCATTCCCCAAGCCTAGACTCTCTCTTCCCTCCTCATCTCCAGCTCTTGGCTCTCTTTGCCTCTTTCAAGTTTCAGCTAAAGTCTCACCTTCTATGAGAAGCCTTCCCCAGTCTTCCTTAATCTTGGTGCCTTCCCTCTTGAGATTGTCTCAAATATATCCTGTGTATACTGATTGTATATAATTGTTTACATGTGGTCTCCCCTATTAAATCTGAGTTTCTTAAGAGCAGGGACTGTCTTGCCTTTTTATCTTCAGCTCTTGCCACAGTGCCTGGCGCACAAGTGCTTATTAGCTTGATAACTTATTTATTAACCTTTCTTCCCAAATGAGATTTTTTTCTTTGCCCTATCCTCAACATAATTTCTGTAATCCCCACACAGAGATTATTTGCAGTTAATTTTAAATATTAAGATGCCTACTCTCTCTCCAACTTCCATACTCATTTTAGAAATGAAATTAAATATTAATAGAAAACAAAATAAAAGCTACGAAAGGAAGGTAATTTCTAAAACAGACTAAACTATAACGTATTCCAAATGCCAAATGTTTTTGAATTATCTGCAAACGACAATTTAACTGAAAGAAAATACAAAATAACAGTTTAGATTGCAAATTAAGAACACAGAAAGCCTACTTACTGTTACTCTGAGTAACTCCTTTTCTACCACATCCAGTTTATTCTGCTTAGATGCAGCAGAATAAAGAGCAGTGGCATATCGACCTTCTAGACCATACACTTGAACTGGAGGCTTAAAAAGAAATGAAGAAAATTATTCAAGATAGCTACTACTAAGCTTTCAATACCAGAATTAAAGTTTTAAGTTTTGTTATGTATATTGTAAAAGTTTAAGCAAGAGTTAAAGAACTGATTTGAACTGATCAGCACTGTCACTAATTATTATGAATGTGGGAAAGTCAATGAACTTTCCTGAGCCTCAGTTTCCTTATACAGAAGAGGAGAAAATCTGACGAGAACCTTTAAAATGCTCTGATTCTAAGACGATCAATTCATTCTGGGCTGTTTTATATTTGCTATTTCTAATAATAGTTATATCCCCAGTGACATAAATGACAGAAAATAAAGATCCAGCTGTATAAAAATATTCATGGTATTTGGCAATAGCAAAAATCTGAAAAAACATCCGGATGCCCAATGAATGGAGAACAACTGAATAAATGCTGGCATACAAATGTAATACTAATCAATTAATTTATTTAATGCCTACAGTGTGCAAGACTATAAGTGGACCAGGAACAGGGACTCAAGATTTCAGCCCTGGAGAAGCTTACATTTTAATGTAGAAGATTCATATACATATTAAGTAAATACTAGGTAATTTCGGGATGAGCACCAATAACTGGGGAGATCAGGGTAGGCTTTACAAAGGAAGTAGCACTCTCTACTAAAAAAAAGCTAAGGATACTAAAAGGCAGAGGTGAAGTGAATGCGTTTCAGGTATAAGGAAGAACCTGTGCAAAATTATGAGAGATGGAATGTCAAGTCTGGGGGAGCAGCTGGTAGTATAGTTTGGGTGGAAAACAGCATATGTGAAGAGTATTATGAAATAAGTCTGGAAAGGTACATGAGAACCAGGGTGTGGGGGGTAACATTAGATCAGTATCAGGAAAGTATGGTTTCATGCACAACCATATTCTGTTTTACCTTTCACTCTTGTTCATATATCAAAATATACTCACTCATACTTGTTATCAGAGGTAAAAATAAAATATTTATTTTTGTTAAAAAAAATTAATAATCAAGGACTTTTAGGAACAACCCAGTCTAACATTTTCATTTTATAAATAAGAAAACTGGAACAAAAGAAGCTAGCCCTCATAGTACACAGAAGCAAATTTATGAAACATACTTAAAAGCATAAATTTACATTATGCATAATATTGGCATAGAATATATTAATAGTATTATAAGTATCATTTTTACAAAATTATCTTATAATGTTATTTATAACAAGATTCCCTTTTGTATAATGCTCAGGCTCTATGTCCAATTTAACTTATCTTTTGGTCACTTATTAAGCCTATTACTCAAATTACTTTTTTCATGATAAATTATAATATCCCATGACAATCAGATGAAGAAGATGTTTAGCTAGGACCTGCCTCTAAACATATTGGCTGTGACCCCTCTAAGATTACATGTTGCAGAGGGAGTTTCCAGGCAATAAAAAGGATCTTAACTGTTGTCATGTGGAAAAGGGAATATATACTTGAACTGTTTTACCCCAAAATACAGAACTAGGAGGAATGAGTAGAAATTACAAGGAAGCATATTTATCCATTAAGAATTAAAAGGAAACACATCTTAGTAATCAGAACTATCCAAAAGTGGAATGAGCTTCTCAGGAGGTGGTGGGAGATCTTCATTCAAAGGCTAGATGACCATTTAGTGGACAATGTTGTAGAGGGAATTCATTTTCAGGTATGAGTTGGATCAGATGGATTCCGGAGTCCCTTCCAACTTGGGACTCTATAAATATCTTAATGTTTAAAAAAAGTATTAAATAATGGCAAAGCCTGGCAAATATTTTGAAAATTCAATGAGGAATTTGCAAAATGAAAATGAGGAATAAGAGGTTTATGTTTGGAAATGGCATTGTGATAAAAAAATCTAGTTATTTAAAATTAAACATGTACAACCCAGATGTTTTGATAGACAAATACTGAAAATTAAAATCCAATCAATGTAACTTAGTGTACCATATTGCAACCCAGTTTAACAGTTAGAAACTCTTGATTAGGGTAAAGTATAGCCAAGTAATTAAATAAACATACCCTGACGAGTTTAGCAAATGGTCTGCTCACTGAAGTGGTGAAGTGGCGTACCTTAAAGACAAAAGAAAATAAGGTAAAACATTTACTTGAAGACTTTTGTAAACAAAACTGTGGAGAAACTGAATTCACGAGGCACCGTTTACTCACGCCACTTTGAAGATAGAAAAATACAGTCAAAACTTCATTATGTAACTTCTTTGTGAAGACTTTCTTGGTTCCCCAAGTTCCTGGTGTTTTTTTGTCCCCAACTACCTTGTAGTTAGTGTGTGTATGCTGGCTGTCCTCCCAGAACACAGGCTACTTAGGGGCAGATATTTTTCCATTTCTGTTCTTGAATCTTCAGGGCCTAAACATAGTAAGCACTTAATAAATGCTTGCTGACTTGTGAAGCACCCTAGGTAATACCAAAATTTCTTTCCTCCAACATCCAGCCTGGGCCAGTTTTCTAGGAGGGAGGTGAAGATGTGCATACAGAGAAACAGTAAGAGTTATTTGAAGATGTATATTTAAAACAATTTGAGACTTTGGAGTTTATATTAACATTCCTTAAAGCAGAGGTTCTTAATCTATTTTCTTTCTTGGACTCTTTGGTAGTCTGGTAAAAGCTATCAACTCAGAATATAATTTGTTGCCACTGTTCATAATTAAATGAAATACTAAATTTTGGATAAAAGTTAGTGAAAATAAAGATGTAACCTTTTCCCCATCCAAGTTCAAGGATCCCCTGAGATTGACCCATAGACTGTGGCAAGCATCCATGCCTATAACTTGGCCAGACTCAATTCAATAACTGGAGAAAGTGGATAGTTCTGGAAGTGGTATTCTGAATACTAGATAAACTCTCTTGCTGAAGAATCTAAATGAGATTACGAAAATAATTTGGTAATATTATAGCACAATGGGCCTTGATTCTGAGAAATAAATAATTGTCAATAGTGAAAATAAGACCCTTGAAGTAAAGAGCTAAGATCCCTTTCTTATTAATGTGCTTGTTGACAGACTATTTCTGGACTGGTAAAACTAAATTCTTCTAGTAAATGTTACATGAAAACTGGCTGTAGAATTTGCTACAATTCAACAAACATTCAGCACCCACTGCACACAGTAAAAAGAGATTAAAAAGGTTTAATGAGGGCATAGTATAGGATACAGGAATATAAAAATAAATATAAGACAAAACTGGAGATGGCAAGTAGTAAAGTTTGACTGAAAAATAAAGTGGGTGGATCAGAGGCCTTGAATGCCTGGCTGAGGGTTTAAAATTGTGTAGAGGTAATAGGGAACTACTGAAAGATTTTTAACCCAAAAAGTTATATGAACAGATCTTATTACTAAGGATAAGGAAGATTATTTGAGCACTGGTATGAAGGACAAACTGGAGGAAGGAATGGAGCCTTCAGCAAAGCTGTTAAGACTATTCAAACAGTTTTGGTAGATGACAGGCTGTGTGCTAGCGTGGGACGGCGAAGGAAAGAGAGTAGAAAGAAACTGTAGAGATAGAATCAACAGGATTTGCTAATCAATAAGTCAACAATATTTATTAAGGGTTTACTGTGCGCCAGGCACTACAAAACACTAAGGATACAAAATCAAAAAAAGTTACAGTCCCTGACCTCAAGGAGCTCATATTTTTCTATCAGGAAAGACAATATGCACAGAATAGTTGCTGCAAGGAAAAGGCTTATGGATGAAAAGGCAAAGAGCAATTTCCAAGTGGATAATCTAGTAGTGAGACTGATGGAAAAATTAACAAAAAAAAAAGCCAACCAATGAAAGCTAAATTCTTCAAAGGAACAAGAACCAAAAAACTAAATGAAAAAGAGAGCAAGATAATAAATTTTATAGATTTGTCAGAGATTATGGAACAAAAGTAAAAAACTCCAAATAGATAGGGAAAAAAATGCTTTAAAGAAAGAAGGCAAATTAGAAGATAATAGGGTAAGATGACTCTTGGTAGCACAGTGGATAGAATGTTTGACCTGGAATCCGGAAGACCTGAGTTCCCTTGAGATCTCAGACACATACATATTTACTAGCTGTAACCCCGGGCAACTTAACCTGTTTGACTCAGTTTCCTTATCTGTAAAATGGGGAAGATAATAATAGCACCTACCTTCCCAGGAGAGTTGACAAGGTAAAATGAGATATTTTAAAAGCACAATATAAATGCTATTATTAAGTACTTTTTGTATGGCTACATGCACATATATTCTCTCTCTTTTTTTGGCTAGGCAATGGGGTTAATGACTTGCCCAGAGTCACACAGCTAGTAAATGTCATGTCTGAGGCTGCATTTGAACTCAGGTCCTCCTGAATCCCAGGGCCCTTGCTCTATCCTCTGCGCCACCTAGCTGCCCCTTATGTATTCTCTTTATACATTACATATGTGTATAAATGAATCTATACGCAATGAATGTATGTATACATATGAATATATGTACTGTGTATGTACATGAATATACACTTACACACATATATATTATTACTACTTATCAAGAGTCACTGCTTAATATACAGAAGTATATTATTAACATACTTCTATTACTCCATATAACATACTTCTGTAAGTACATTCTTATTTAGCATACATTAACATATATATACATACATACACATATACATAGGCACTTGCCTTTCCCCCGTCAGACATCATAATGTAAGTAAGCTCTTTGGGTGCAGAGATTGTTTCATTCTTTGTATTTTTTATATCCACTGAGAGGCAGTCATGAAAATTGGGAGTGAGTATATTGGAGGAAAAGGTGACCAGCAGTGTCAAACACTTGGGTCAAGAGAGATGAGGACTGAGGTGAAAAAAGGTCATCGGATCTATCAATGAAGGAGAAGTCATTGATAGACCATGGTGTAGTGCAGAGGGCTGGATGGAAGGGTCAGAAGACCCGGGTTCAAACCTGCCTTCGCTGTGTGACTCCTGGGCAAGGCATTTAACCTTTCTAGGTCTGGTTCTTGCTCATCCGGCCCCGAAGACCTCCAAGGTTCCTCCCACTCTCCGAGGCAGGACCGGATGGGAGAGGAGGAGAAACAGGAATCTTTGGCAAAACCAGCAACCCCCCCCCATGTTAGCCATCTCCTCCGCCGGGGCCTAAGGCCACCGACACCGCACCGCCCTTTCTCTACTCCTAAGCCCCGGGCCGGCTTTGCGGGGAGCCCCCAAGGTCACCGCCCCATCAGGCCTTTCCGGGGCCCCCAGACTCGAGCCCCGGGGGAGCCGCAGACGGTGGGAGAAGGGCGTAGGGCCGGGAAGGAGGGGCGGTCTCCAAGGCCTAGCGCTCCCCGAGGGCGTCCCCTCTTCTCCATCCAAGGAGAAGCGGCAGATGGCGCAGACCCAGGGGCAGGGGCCAGGCGGGGGCGACTGACACTTCCTTTTGGGAATGGGGGGGTATCACGGGTGGAGGACCCCGTCAGTCACCCCGAAGAAGAAGCTCCTCTTTTGCCACCTCACCTGCCGGAGCATCCCGGACGCACCGGGCGCCGCCATCTTCTCCTGTGGTCGCTGTAGGTCAAACCGTAGCTCAGAGCGAGGAGGGGGAAGTGACTTAAGAGACGCATGCGCAGGACAACGATTCCCCGCCTCTCGGCCCCCGCGGCGTGAGGCGGTCCTGACGTGACGCAAGAGCAGTACGCTGGTGCTTCTTGGGAATTGTAGTTTCTCAAAAGTAGGCGGACAAGGCTCGACAGAAGGGCCTGCCAGGATTGAGGGTGGGGACGGGGCGGGGCGGGGCGGGGTGGGGCCGACTTGAGGCTGCACTAAACCTAGGGGCCTCTGAGGGGAGCAGTCGCGCCAAGAGCTGCGACAATGGATGAATCTGCCGTGGCTGAATTTTCATACTTGTGTCGCTGAACACTGAAAATAGTGCAATTTCACACTCTCTACCACCAAAAAGAAATTTATTTAATCTACATTTGTGCGTCATGTAAAGGGAATAAGCATTTAGATATACGTGCAAAGAGTTTACATTCTAGGTTCCAATGGGGAGGCCGGAGACAAGTGTGAGTGAATGTGTATGTGTGTGTATAGTGTCCAGGGGTGGGGAACCTGAGGCCTCGAGGCCACATGTGGCCTTCTAGGCCCTCAAGTGTGGCCCTTTGACCAAATCCAAACTTCACAGAACAAATCCCCGTAATAAAAGGATTGTTCTGTAAAACTTGGACTCAGTCAAAAGGTCATACCCAAGGACCTAGAGGGCCATATGGGGCCTTGAGGCCGCAGCTTCCCCACCCCTGAATACACACAAACTGTATTTATGGATGTGTGTTATGTATATGTACATATACTTATAAATATTTCTTTTGATCCTCACAACGACTCTGTGACATAGGTGCTATTATTCCCATTTTGCGATTGTGGAAACTGAGGCAAACAGGGATTTTCCCCCAGCATCACAAAACTAGGAAGTGTCTGAAATTGGATTTGAACTCAGGTCCACCCTAACTCCAGGCCCAGCATTCCATAGTTTGCACCACCAGGTTTCTCCTTCTGTGGATAATAACTGAGGAAACAGCCCAGCTATATGATTGAACAAAACAGATATAATAAAAAGGTCAGTGAATTCTCCAGTGAGTCCAAAGACCCTGAATGCAGATTGAGACAGAGTTTTATGTATTAAAAACAATCAAATAAGACCAATTAATTAAAGGAAAACAATTAACTAGGATACAAAATTAGGTAGTTTGATTTCTAATTAGAGGAAAGATTAGGAACTTTCCAATATGGGAGGGGGAGCGAGAACAGGTGCAATTCCCTGATATCAGAAAAAAGGTTCCCAGATCCCCCCAAGTTTCTCCTTCAGTCAAAGGAACAGAAACAATAACCAATTGACCAGCTCAGGGCCAGTTTTCAGAGAAGACATGTGGATTACTTCAGATGTATAATTGTAAGAAAACTCATGAGAAAACTCCTTGCATCAATCTTCCATTTCTGACTGGGTTTCTGGTGAACATAACCAAGGTCCTTAGTTAAGGGTCTCTAAGCAACAGGTAGAGGTGGTCCAGGTTCCCAGTCACTCAGCACTAGGTTCAAACAATGTTTATTTACAATTCCCACAAATGAATAAAGTTTTCTCACAAGATAGAAACTGAACTAGACCCATAATTGACTGTTACGGGAACTGAGCTATCTCCAGAATGGAGTCACAAGATGGAGTCAGCGTGGTTCGTTCAAATCCCACTCTTCTAAGAATAAAGATTTAAATCTGTGCTTTCCTTAGTACCATATAGGGAAATATTTGGCGAGGGAACCTCACCGATGTATGTGTGATCTCCTGCTCAGAGATCCGTAGTTTCAGAGAGTTGCCTAGGGCAATGAAGTGGTCAAGTGATCCGCTCAGTATGTGACAAAGGCAGAGCTTGAAGCCAGGTCTTACCGGCAAACGTGGATCCTGCACCAAGAATTTATAATCTAAGCCAGGACCCGGAAGAGAGTACTGCAAGTGTTTAATAAATATTTGTAGAATGAATGTTCCTTGAGATCAAGGACGGTCTTTTGCCTTTCTTTGTATCCCCAGTACTTTAGAACTGTGCCTGGCACATTCTTGGCTCTTAAGAAATGTTTATTGACTGACAGATTGAATGAAGGATACGCTCCTTTTTCCCATTTTTGTACCTATAACAACTGCTTTAGCCAACAAAGACATCACCCCATATGGTATCAAAATTTGTTGTTTTAGTGTGTATTTGAAAATACCGTGCCTTGTGCTATTTATTGCTTCTGGTAAAAATCTGGTTGTTTAAGAGATGTGCTGATAATGCATAAAAGACAGGAACTTATATTTGAGTATATAAGTATTTCAGATTGAAAGTCTGACACTGTCACAATGTGTCTGCATTATGTGTAACCCTCTTTGGGGGAATTTTCTCACTCATGGTTCATAACTTTCCAGGAAACCTCACATGGTTCCTCTTATAGATAATGCTTCTCTTTTCTCACTTGTAGGGACAGAGTTCTTTTTTTTTTTTTAAAGTAGTATTTTACTTTTTCCAATTACACGTAAAGATAAATTTAGCATTCATTTAAAAAAAAATTTTAAGTTACAAATTTTCTCCCTTCATCTCTTACCTCCTCCATCCCTAAGATGGTAAGCAATTTGATAGAGGTTATATATGTGCAATCATGTAAAACATTTCCATGTTAATCATGTTGTGAAAGAAGAAACGGATCAAAAGAAAAACAACCACAAAAAGTAAAGTGAAAATACTATGCTTTAATCTGCATTCAGACTGCATCAGTTCTCTCTTTGGAAGTGGATAGCATTTTTTTTTATCATGAGTCTTTTCAAATTGTCTTAGATTGTTGTGTTGCTGAAAATAGCTAAGCCATTCATAGTTGATCATTGTACAGTGTTGCTGTTACTGTGTACAATGTTCTCCTGGTTCTGCCCACTTCACTTTGCATCAGTTCATGTGAGTCTTTCCAGGTTTTTCTGAAAGCATCCTGCTCGTCATTTCTTACAGCACAACAGTATTCCATTGCAATCATATACCACACCTTGTTCAGCCATTCCTCAATTGATGGACATCCCCTCAATTTCCAATTCTTTGCCATTACAAAAATAATTGCTATAAATATTTTTGTACAAGTAGGTCCTTTTCCCTTTAGTCTCAGAATTCATGATATTAAAGAAGAAATTATTTTTTGAAGGAGGAAGACACAAGGAAGGCCTTTGTCTGAAAGGGCTACATAAATTCTCAATTCTTGCCAGAGGCAGGTTCCTCTCTCTGCTACTCATAAAGAGGAAGGTAACCAGCAGAAGTATGAACTCCACTGTGAATCATTTACTCATTTTATCATCAGATGGACTCAAATACTTCTTCACATCCTCCCAAACCCTATAATTGCACTCTTCAGCTTACAGTAGAGCTATCTCAAGGTCATTGTCTGGATCAGAACCTTTTTTTTTCCAGGCAGCTTCAGAAAGATTTATCTGACACTAGATGGCGCCATTTGCTGGTTCACAGAACCCTGGTACAGTAGAGGCCTCTATTCTGACCATGGTAGAGTTGGGTGGGATTTTAGAACACCTGATCAGGTTGGATAGACCCATGGTCAGTCTACAGGTTAGGAAACAGGCCTGGAGAAACATAGTGACTGTGAAGTCCAGATCTCGCATTATTCAAGTGATTGTGTCTCTTCTGTCTTGATGGTACATCTGTTGTGAAACTTCAATGGGTGAAAGAAGGGGAGGTTTGGTGTCATTCTAGCATGTAGTTAGTGCATCCTTTATCTCCATCCTATTGATGGAGATAGCTATAGATGGGGGGAAAACAAATTGAAGAAGTGCCACTAGAGTATTTTATTATTTTTTTTTCAGCCAAGGACAAGGTTTATTAGAACATTGTCATATTGGTCAGTCTCTTAAGAAGTCTGAACATGGGTAAATGGTGGCTAGATTGTAAGAATCAGAGCATCTTAATGGAGACAAGATAGACCTTATATACAGAAAGACTGTGGGAAGGACCTAGGAGTGGCCAGTAAGCTGGGGTGAACTCCTGGGACCTGGACCTCTTGGCCAAGGGAGAATGGAGCCTAGCTAGGATTAAGTGTGAGAGATGTGGGGCCAGGGGCCATAGGGAGGTAAGACAAAGGAGGGGAGAATGTGTGTAGTCACAATGAAAGGCCAGTTGATGGGATTATAGCCTCAGGGGAACACCAGAGATTTGGCCATGTGGGAAAGTCCAGGGTTTTTCCTTTCTGGGGTCTAGATCTCATCCTCATCATTCCCGCCTCAAACAAATGGGACCCAAATTCTTTTGGAGTAAGGGGTGAAGATCTCAGCTTCTGAAACTGCTTCCTTCTGGCAAGGGGCATAGAGTTGTCCCTGCCTCCAGGGGGTCCCAAAGAGGAGGTTGACTAGAACCGAGCATGGGCTGTATCCAGGGAATGATGTGGCGACATTGGCTGGTACTCGCTGTTTGCTACCAACTGTAGGTGAATGGCCCATAGTTTGGAAAATATAAATCTGTGAGAAAAAAACTGCAGGGCCAGATATAAAGCAGGGGCTAGATTTAGGGCCCAACTTTGAGAGGGTAAAACATCCTTAGCTCTGTTTGGATTCAGATAATTCAGTTTTCCAACTCTGCAGTATCACATCTACCTCATAGCCAGACTCAGGAATAACCAGGGGGGTAACATTCCCTTTCAAAGGAACATAATGGGGAAACTGAGCCAGGAGGATTGCATCTTAGACTGAGGCTAAAATTGTCTAGAGTATTCTATTATTTTAATGGACTTGAACAAAAAAAGGTTTTAATGTACAACTTAAACACTAATAACAGCTCACATTTATGTAGCATTTAGTTTGCAAAATGCTTTTATGTACATTTGATTCTCACAACAACCCATGAAGTGGAGTGCTATTATTATCTCTATGCTACAAACAAGGAAACTAAGGCTTGGAGAGATTACAGAACTTTCCCAGAATCACACTGCTTATAGGTGTGTGGGACAGTGACCACCGAAATCAAGAGTTTGGAGTCTGAATCAGAGATCAGAAAAGGTCTTTATTCTTTCTCATGAAAAAGGGCACAGCCCTTGTGGCTGCTCAAGCAGCGACAGCCAGTGAGTGCGTGCTGGCTGTGAGAAGCAAAGTTTTATAGCCCTAAAGCATGCCCCCTCCCACTCTCTTACCTCTTTCCCCCGTTGGCTGGGTACTTAAGGGGTACAATCTAAAAGCAGCAACTAATAACCAATAGAAGCAAACACACCCATATTTGGGAACTAGACGTGCATGTACCGTGAAGCGAGAGCCACCAGGAAGCGGGAACCACCATGTGCTGACGTGGATTTTTGAGAAAGGTGAAACTTGATTCAGGGCTTCGGCCTGAGGGAACTGCACTTTAGGCCATCTCTCACATAGGTGTCTGAGGTGGGATTCAAAACCTGACTTTAGGGCAGCAAGGTGGCACAGTGGATAGAGCACTGGCCCTGCAGTCAGGAGGACCTGAGTTAGAATTAAGCCTCAGACACAAGATACTTACTAGCTGTGTGACCTTGGGCAAGTCACTTAACCCCGATCGCCTCACCCAAAAAAAATTTCTGAATGAAAACCCGACTTTACTCCTGACTCTAAGCCTAGCGCTCTATACATAAAGCAATGTTGCCTATGCCTGTATTTCAGTCGTCCTTTCCACTGTTGCAAGAATTTTCAGGGTCCTTGCTAACCACTGCACGAATAAGCCAGCACAGGTTACAGATAGACAGGTACACTGCAGCCTATTTATCCACTTAAAAATAACACACATCATCAGTAGATGAGGAACAGGTGTGTCTCACAAGTGCACAGATAACATCTATATTTATCTCTTATCTATATCTATATCTCTACATCATATCTATAAAGTCTCCCCGGAGGTATGTGACCGAGAGTAGGGGAAAGATAGGTAGGGCACATAGGCAGGCTTGCAAAGCAGTTTTGAGTAAGATCTGGTAGGGCACGTAGACAGGAAAAAGATATATTTTCAGCAAAAGAAAAAGAAAGTTTAAACTGTTACAAAGATCTTTAGCATAGCCATTCCTACCAGACCAAAGAAAACAGTATCTTCTTTATCAGTCAGTTAATTAGCATTTGTTAAACTACTGTTGTTGCTGTGGCTGCTAGGTGGCCCCGTGGAGTTGGAAAGATCTAACTCTGTGACCCCATGGACCTAAGCTAAAATTTGATACTCAGACTTTCAGACACCTGTATGACCCTGAGCAAGTCACTTAATTGTGCTTGCCTCAGTTACTTCATCTGTAAAATGAGTCATGGTATAGTGGAAAGAAAACTGACTCTAGAGTCAGAGGTCCTGCTACTCTTGGTATCGCCTTGGACATGTCGGTCACTTAATCTCCACAGACCTCAGTTTCTTCATATGTAAAATCATAGGGTTGCACTAGATAGCGTATAAGGTAACTTCCAACTTTATGTCTGTGATCTTATGTCCTGGCTTAGAATCTTGGTTCTGTTGCTTATTACCTGTATGATTTTGGGAAAGTCTCAACCATTGTGGGCTTCAGTTTTCTCATCTGTGAAATGAAGGATTGGACTAAAGAATGTCTATCAAGGGCCTTTCAGCTCAAAACCTATGATTTTTAAGTTTCCTTTCAGTTCTGGAATAAGTTTCACTTAATCTCCTTACTGAATTGTGGAGTAGATACAACTGAATTTCTAGAGTATAATGAGAAAGATGAAAAATCACCTGAAGTATTTATTTCATGCCTGTTTGCATGAGGCACCATGCCAGGTGAGTTAGACAGGGGTTTTGCAACTAGTAGCTTATATTGTACCTCAGTTTTTTCATCTGAAAAATAATGAAGTTGAACCATTTGGCTTATAAGGTTCTGTCCAGCTTTAAATTTATAATCGTATCATCCTGTAATCCTTTTTCTTAATTTTATTTTTTTGATTAACACAAATTTATTTGTTCTCACTCTCATTGTCCTTTTCATTAAGAAAAAGAGAAAATCAAGCCCCTTATAAGAAATATGCATAGTCAAGCAAAACAAATTTGCTTACTGACCATTTCCAAAAATTTACGTCTCATTCTGTGTCTTGATTCCAACACCTCTTTTGTCAGTATATGAGTAGCATGGTTCATCACCTGGAATTGTGTCTGGGCATTGCACCATCAGAGTTTTTAAAGCTTTCAAAGTTGTTTGTTTTTCAAACATTGTTATTATTTTATTGTTCTCCTGGTTCTGCTCACTTCATTCTATATTAGTTGATACAAGTATTACTTACCAGGTTTCTCTGAAACTGTTCCTTTCATCATTTCTTACAACACAATAGTATGCCATTATGTTAATATAATTTATTCATCCTAAGGAAATTGATGCATTCTACTACTGCATTGTGATGACATAATGTTGATTGGGTCAGTTGAAACTATGGTGGCAAAGGCCCTAGACACACTCTGGAAGGTGAAAGGGTGAGAAATCAACGCTAAGAAAATCTAGGATCCAGCCTGCGTAGACAAATGTTAGGGAATACAGTGTGTGTGTGTGTGTGTGTGTGTGTGTGTGTGTGTGTGTGTAAACCCAGAGGATTTCAGGCACAATTTGGAATAAGCTAATGATACCTCGTTCCATATAAATTTTAGAAACACAGGAATTTAGTGGATTTTTCAGGTTCTAGAGAACCTCCATTCCCCATCTAGGTATTCTGAGGGAGCCCATTTACCAATTCACCTACAAGTCTGCTTCTTGAAAACAAAAATCAATGCATCCCACTGCAATTGGGGAAAGAATGGCAATTTGAATCCAAATTAAGGTTCTGCCAATAGTATTCAGGAAGTCTTCTAGAACTACACAGCTGAGTAACTTCTGATCAGTGTGTGGCTAGACTTGGGGTGGGGACAGGGAAAGTGCTTTAGATTCCACAGTATCTGAATACACAAAACAAAGCTATTTACAAAACAAAAGAGTACCAAATAATACTTTAAATAAATAGTTCATTATTTTGATGAATATATACATTTAGTCCACCTTCTCAGAGATTCAATTATCTAAGAGTGGCATAACACAGTCCAGTGGTGCAGGGGCAAGTTCACATAAATAGACCAGTGTGGCTTCAACTATCTTCAGTTTCAGGCAATGGTTCCAGTTGCACAAGCTCACTTTGGGTTGGTTCCTGGTCCAGGCTACTGTCCACTAGGCGTGTGTCTGAAGAAGACAGCTTCCAAAGTGGCACTTCCATTTTCAACAGTGGAGGAGAGGAAAAGCTGGGTACTGGATAAGCTGCTTATCTGATTTAGACTTAGAATTTTTCCCTCTTCCTAAGTTGACTGGACTTCATTATTCTTATTAGTTTCTGATCCTTTATTTTCCAATTTTGTATTACCTATGTAATCTGTGGGATTCATCTGCACAGAGCTAGTGAAAAGACCCACCAGTAGATGAGGGTCTATGCTGAACTATCTTCCTGAAATCACTGCTTGAAAGTCTTCTAGTCTGCAATCAGTAATGTCAAGATAATCCAACAGCTCAACCTTTCCTAAAAGACTGATGTTTTCATTCAGGATAGAATTCATCATTGAGACAGGATCTTCCGAAGTCAGAGCAGATGAGTTGTTTACCTGGACAGCACTAGACATGATGGAGCTGCCACTCTCACTGACAGAACTAGGACACTGGCTAGAACACTGGCTGGTTCACTTCTTTTGTCCTCACTCTGAATCACAGCAGCATAATCATCCTCATTGTCATCTTCTACAATGACAATATCAGGGTACCGGCTACAATTTGAAGTGTCAGATGTAGCGTCCTCATTGGTTTCAGGAGTAACTGAAGCATTTTCTTCATCTACATTATCACCAGTGACATCATAAATAATGATATCCTCTAAAATCTGCTCCCTTGGTTTTAAACCCTTCCTACTATGTGGAACTTTTTGGTAGTGATTATTGGCTGGTTCTTTGACAATTTGCTGAAATAGATTTGTCTTTGGAGATCCATTAGTATTTAAAAGTAAAGGCCTTTTGCATTTTAAACTCACCAGCTGATTATTCTGAACCAGTGTAACAATAAACTGAACAATCCTTTGAATTACTTGCTGCTGTTGTGGTTTTTTTTACGCGTAATTCTGCCACTTCCCGCCAAAGAGATTCATTTTTTCTTTTCAAGTAGAAAGCCTGGACTCAATGGTTTCTTGTTTGATTTGAACTTTTTGAGCACTACTTATGATTTTAGATAAGTCTTCCTGGCCAGTCTTGGTTTCTTCTGGTTTTGAAGAAGAAACCTTTCTTTTAATGTTCTCCAGCAAGTCATCCTGGTCCTGTTCGAAGTGTGGGTGCTGAAATTCAACTGCGCCGTCTCATTCTGGCTTTACAGCACCAGAGTCAACATAAGCTACTTTATGGAAGCCATACATACTTAGCCACCTCACAAAGCCCTCAATGTTGTTGTGCTTGAAGTACTTGGGAAGAATTTTGCTTGCAAACCTCTGTTCATCCAACACCAGGAAGCTCTGGCCATCCTGGTTCCAGGTGATGAACTCTTTGGTGTGGGCCTCCTCCACCAGCCTCCGGAGCTTACTGAGGAAAGCCGGCACATTCAAACTCTGCTTCATAATTACAACTCCAGGGAATTCTGAAATCTACTTTTGAACTTAGTGGCTGTAGCCACAGGAACAGAGGAGGAAGAGGAGGCAGCAGGTACCTCACCCCTCCTCCCCAGAGCACCCACAACAAAGCAGGCGCACCTCCAGGCGTGCCAGCCCCCCCTCCCCCATGTCCCCTCTGGGCCCCTCCTCCCCAGTGGGTGTGTATTTACGTGGAAGAAAGGGGATTCCTTAGCTGACTTAGTGGTAATTCTGAGTCCTTGGATGAGGGTAAGGGGGAAGTCCTTATTTAGCCCCCATGAAAGAAGGGGGCATTCTCTCTGTAGAGACCTTGAAGTGGGCAAAGATTTTGTACTTTTCCCTGCATGTGGCTCTCAGGAAGGAGAAGGTTTGGCGGGTTTGCCAGATGATACCGAGTGGGTGGGTGGTGGTAAGGGAGAATCTTGGTGTCCATTTAAATCCTAGGACAGATTGCATGTTTATGACGTCTTAACGACTTTGCTACAGATGTGATACATGATGAAGAATTGTTGATTTTGCCAGCAGTGTCGTTATCTGTGCTGTGGCCCTGATGTTCCTAGTGTTGTGTCTGCTTATCATTACTGCCTTACATCAAGAGAAGAATTTGATTATTCTGGAGCTATCATTATTTATTCTGTGTCCCTGACATTCCTAATGTTGTGTTGGCTCACTGTCATCATCTTGCATTAGGAGACCCATTGTGAACTGCAAAGATTTGGCATCAGTCACCACATGGCCTAGATAATCATTGAGATCTGAGACTCAGACCTTTGAAAATGGGGAGAAGAAAGCCTAGGATTTCTGGCTTTTGTCCTCCACATTTTTTTCTCTATTTCTTTTTTTGGTGATCTGGGGTGGGAAGTATGTAATATTTCTGAATTTTCTTTTTCCTTTAGTACTGTATATGTCAGGTGTGTCCACTAAAATCCCTGAAAATGGTGGACTTTGACACCATAGGAGTGGTTTGTGGTAGGACTAGAGTTCTTCCTTTCCTCACAATAAGTGTTATTTTCTGTTAAAAGTCAAGAAAGCTGTTCCTGGGACTTGATTGGCCCCTGTCTCCCTCGATTTAGCTTCCTGGTCACCTAAGGGCATAAAAAACTCTCATCTACATGCAATCAGGGCTCCTCCAATTTGGAGGATTTCTGAAGACAACATACCTGCATACCAGATGTGTTTCCATATGGCTATTAAGTGGCCATATCCAGAGAAACTCAATGCCACTGCATCCTTGTTGCACGTGCTTGTTGTTTCAGGGCAAAGTAAGCCTTTCGTTAACTGTTAAAGATTTTTTTGAGGTCCTAATTTCATCCCAGCATTAAGCCTGAACTGAAGGTGCTAGGGTTAGGTCTACATCTACTAGTATCCAAGATATGTAAATAATTAACATGTGCTTACATATATACACATATACATATATACACATATATGTACATGTATGGTCACATTTACATATGTACACATATGTATGGTTTATATGCACACATACAAATAAGTGTGTATAAGTATATAAAAGCAATGAAAGAATCATTCAAAAAACATTTATTAGGCACATACTATGCTTTGGGCACTGTGCTAAGAGCTAGGGATATAAAAAAAGGCAAAAGACAGTCCCTATCCTCAAGGAACTTATAATCTAATGGGGGAGACAATATGCAAAATATACATAATATATACAAATTGTATATATACAAAATATTTACAAAGCAAGCTACATACAGGACAAATATGAAATAATTAAAAAAGGAAAAGCTTTGGAATTAAGAAGGGTTAGGGGAGCCTTCTTGCAGAAGGTAAGATTTTCATTGGGACTTAAAGGAAGCCAAGTCAGTCAGTAATTGGAGTTGAGGAGAGAGAGTGTTCTAGGATAGCCAGAGAAAATGTCCAGAGCTGAGAGATGGAGAATTTTTTTTGTGGAACATCCAGGAGGCCAGTGTGTTCCAAGTTACTAATAATAAGAGAAATGCAAATCACAACAACTTTGAGGTTTCATCTCACATCCTGAAAATTGGTGAAGATGATAAATAAAATGAATAGTCAAATGTTGGAGGGGTTGTAGGAAGATAGCCACATTAGTGCATTATTGGTAGAGCCGTGAATCAGTACAACAATTGTGGAAAACATTTTGGAATTATGCAAATAAAGTAAATAGAATGTCCATACTCTTTGACCTGAAAATTCTACTGCTAGGCTTAGACCCCAAGGAAGCCATTGACAAGAAGAAAATCCCCATAACCACCAAAATATTTATAATAACATTTTTTTGGATAGTAAATAATTGTGAACAAAATAAATGCCCTTTGACTGGGGAATGGCCAAACAAGTTGTGGTACATGAGTGTAATATAATAGTACTGTGTTATAAGAAATGATGAACATGGGGGCAGTTAGGTGGCACAGTGGATAGAGCACCGGTCCTGAAGTTAGTAGGCCCTGAGTTCAAATCTGACCTCAGACCAAACACTTGCTACTTAACTAGCTGTGTTACCCTGGGCAAGTCACTTAACCCCAATTGCCTAAAAAAAAAAAGAAAGAAAGAAATGCTGAACATGATGCATATAGAGAAGCATGGAAAAATTTGCATGAAATGAATGAAAAAGTGAAATAAGAAGAGCCAAGAAAAGTATAGACAATGAATTCAACAATGTAAATGGAAAGAACAACTATAAAATAATCAAAAGTGAACATTGAAAAATTATAGATGACAACATGGCTCTAAAGAAGAGATATGTGTGGGGGCAGCTGGGTATCACAGAGGACAGAACACTGGCCCTGAAGTCAGGAGGACCTGAGTTCAAATCCGGCCTCAGACACATAACACTAGCTATGTGACCCTGGGCAAGTCACTTAACTCCATTGCCTAGCCAAAAGAGAGAAAAATAAAAAGAGATAGGTGAAGAAGCTTATCTTATGCCTTTGAAGGGTGGGAAGCCTACACGTGTGGCACGTTGCATGCATTTTCTGACTTTTTCAGTGTATTAATTAATTATACTGATTTTTTTTTCTCTTTTCTTTTTTCTTTGAAAATATTGTTATATGAGAGAGTTCTCTGGGAAGGAGCAGAGGAAGATGTATTGGAGGAAGTCATGGTGATATAAAAAAACATGTCAATAAACAATTTTTTAAAAATTCCATTGTTCAATTGTTTATGAAATAAATGATAAAGCATTTGATTCAATAGAACACTGCCTTATAGGCTCTTTTACCGCATGTTGTCTCTTATCTCTATATTGAAATCATTCAAGTGTAAAAGAGTGTAGAAAGTTTCAGGCACAGGCTAATGAGAGTCTAGTCATTTGACCATGCACAATCTGCTGTGCCTGGTCTAAACCGTTTTGATACTTGTGGAGTCTCTTTCCTGACATGTATAATGGAGGTCCCTGCCCTTTATTTCAGAGCATACAAAGGTATTCTGTGACTGTTTCCTGTCCTCTTACTATGTGATGAAGGAAAGCCTTTTATTTGGCTACTGAGTCAGGACTGTGCATACAGAATGGCATGAAGAGACAAAATCTGGTTGTCTTTCCTGGTGGTGATTGAGGCAAGGGATGCTCTCAGTCTCTGGGTAGAAAGAAAGAGGTAGCACCAGCAGCCTACTATCTATCCCCCCCCCCCGCCCCCAACCCCAGTTGGGCATAAAATCATGAGGGCATAGCTCTTCTTAGGTCTCTGTTATATTTTGTCTTTCCTGCTCTTAGCTGAATGAGCTCAGGAGATAGAATAGACTAGGCTATGACTTTGTAAGCTTTGAAAAATTGGAAGAGTCTCTGGAGGCCCAGGAACAGGAGTCCCTAAGAGAGTTTGTCAGCAGCTGACCCTCTTGTGTTGTCATAGACCTGAGAAGCAATATGCTTGATATAGCCCAACAGTGAATTGTCCAGACAGCTTATATGTCATATTCTGCAAGCAAGTGAATGACTGTTCGTTGCTTTCTTGGTGGGATGAATGTTGTAGTAGCCATTTTATATTAGGCTAAATATAATCAGAAGAAAATAGAACGGAAAGTTTTGATTACATACAATTAAATTTTTTTATGAATAAAGTCAATGCAGTTAAAATGAGAAGAGAATAAACTCTTTCTCTGATTCTCATCATTCCAAGAACCCTAAAGAGATAACAACCTGATAAATTAACAACAGAAATGGATAGAGGGTGGGGATGGGAATGAAGGAGAGCAGAGTTGAGATTTAGTGTTTGCTGCCACAGAATTTTGTGGCGAGGACAGATCAGCTAGAAAAGATTGTCGCTTCAGCAGGTAAATTGCTGAGTGGATTCCACAGAATAAGTCCATGGATCCCATCATGTTGCCCTGCTAGACTGTGAAGGGTTAATTTAGAAAGAGGTGCTGAGTGAATGAATAAAGAATTAGGGATTAGCCTTCTTTGCCATTCATCCAACAAGTTGTTACTTCGTTAGATTTTATGATGTCTTAGACTAAGGAGGTAGCTGCAATCACTATAGCTCTTTTGCATAATTCTTATTTTGAGGAGTTGTTCGAGGTCACAAAAACTGGAGAAAATGACTAGTCCTCCATCTTTTTGTCATGTGACTTAAAAGCTGTCATTTCCTTTTGTTAACCCTTAGCAGCAAGTGGGCAGATAAGAAGTACAGTTTTTCTCAGCTGGGAGAGACTGAAGGTCCATGGTAAACAGAAGCTGTGCTGGATGGGAGAAATTGGGGTGTTTGTAGCCTTGGAAACAAACGTGTGCTGGGTTAGGGGCCAGCTGATTGCAGGAGATTACGCTTGAATTATTACCCTGAACTAAGTATAATGATGAAAGGCTAAAACCTTGTCTGGCTCACTGAGCCACTTTAAGTGTAATGTTATGAGTGCCCACAACCCTCCCTACCTCCAACGTCTAACTCCATGTTTGCATATTCTTCTTCTTCTTCTTGTGCACCCCATTTAAGTCAAATGGCAAGTTTTTCCTCCTCCTCCTGTTTCCTTTCTTCCCTAGTGTATTTCTTATTCTCTACCTTTTCTTTGCTCTCTTAAATCCAATAAAACAGAACAAAACCACACCCTGGCCCTTTGTTTGTCTAATTTAACTCCTGTGACTCTTAGAGGCTGTTTTAGACATAGGATTCTGAAGAGACACTTGTTTTTCTCTTATTTAGAAAGTAACTATATCGTAATATCACTCCTTACTTTTCTGTGTTTTTCTTAACTCCTATACTTTCATTTTAGAGTTTCCATTCTACTCTGATCTTTTTTTTTAATCAAAAATTCTTTTTTTTTTTTTACCAAAGATTCTTGAAAGGCCTTTCATCTCTTAAAGACCTGGTTTCTTGTAGAATTATACTCAGTTTTACAGGGTTATCTTTTGTATTTTGGAATATAGCATTCTCTCCTTTACTGCAATGTTTTCTTTAGATGCAATAGTTTCTTTAATCTTCACTATGGTTCCTTGGTACTTGAACTGTTGTGGTTGTTTATTTTGGTTACTTGTGATATTTTTTTTTCTTTTGGAGCTCTTGCTTTTGACTATGACATTATTGGATATTTTCAGTTTTTCAGTTCTTTCAGAAGATGATTAATGGATTTTTTTTCCTATTTTTACTTTTTCCTCAAGTTCTCATAGACTAGTAAATTTTCTTTTATGATCTCTTGAAATATGGTGTCTAGGTTTTTTGTCTGGTCATTGTTTTAAGTTAGTCTAATGATTTCTAAATTTGTTCTCTTTGTCTTGTTGCCCAAGTCAGTTGTTTTCAATAGTAGATACTTTACATTTTCTTTCATTTTTTCAATCTTTTAACTCTGTAATGTAATATTCTTGGTGTCTCGTGGATTTGAGTTCTGTTTATTCTATTCTACTTTTCAGTGAGTATATTATTTGGGTCAGATTTCCCACTTACAAGCTTTTGATTATCCTCCCAATTTATTTTTCGTTCTGAGCGCATTTCATTTACAATTTCCTTTTTTAATCTTTTGCTTATTTCTTCTGACTGTTCTTGTAGTCCTTATAGTTAAACCATTTTTACTCTGAGGCTCTGCTTATAGTTGTTGTGGGGTTATTTTCTTCTTCTAGGTTTATCTCTTAGTCTTTTCTCAGCCTACATTGTTCAACATTTTCTTCCATTCACTTACATCTCCAGCTTCAATTCTAATTTGTGGTTTTGTGCATGGACCAGACTGTTCCTTCCCATAATATTTAATGGAGTGGTCAAGCACTGCTTGGTCCTCTCCCCTCTGTAGTCTAGATTCTGTTGCTTCCACAATTTTAACTATGGTGATTAGGTCTAAGCCTCATACCTCGTAGGAATATATGCTTCTGGCTCAGTTAACCGGTGGCTCTTCTCTAGTTTTAACCTTGGTCCTATCTTTGTTCTTAACATCACCCCTTCAAGAAACAGACCTGATGACAGTCTGCTGTAGAATAGCCTAAGGTATAAAGTACTGAGTAGCGCTGTTGAGTAAAAAGTCAAGTCAACAAGCATTTATTAAGTGCCAACTATTATCATAACATGACATGGCATGACATGACATAGCATAGCACAACACCATATAAAATAACATAATACCATACTATACAACACAATACAACATAATACAGCACAATATAACATAACATATGATATAATATAACATAATATAACATGACCTAATATAACCTAACATGATATAATATGATATGACATGATACAATGTAATACAATACAATATATGATATAATATGATATAATATGATATCATATGATAAACATAACATCATGTAACACTGACTACCCTGGCTCTTACTGCCTAATGACCAGGTAAATTAGATTACACTTTCCCCCCAGTGTTCACCAATATCCTTAAGGGAGTTTGGGCTTGTATCTAGGTTGTCTGTATATATTTGTGATTATACCTTCTAAAGTAAATATTCCTTTGCAAAAGCTAAAATCTGACTTGTTCAGTTGATTCAGTCACGTCTGACTCTTTATATGGGACTGTACTGTCCATGGGGTATTCTTGGCAAAGATACTGGAATGGTTTACCATTTCCTTCTCTAGTAGATTAAGGCAAATAGAGGTTAAGTGACTTGTCCAGGGTCTCACAGCTAGGGAATGTCTGAGGTGGGATTTGAACTCAGGTCTTTCTGGTTCTAGGTCCAGCACTCTATCCACTGATTCCCCTACAATTGGGGGTACACCACCAATGGGGGCTGAAGTCATTTGCAAAGAGCCTAGATATAGCATAAACTCCCCTTAAGAGTGCTGGAGGACCCTGAGGGAGGAGTGAGATGTATCTTACACGCCCTTCAGGCAGTAAGTGCCAATATAGTCAGTGTTACAATAATACAACATAATAACATATAACATAAAGTTATGTTATGTTAGGGCATAGTTTGTTATGTTAGGGTGGCTAGGTGGCACAGTGGATACATATCCTTTGACCCAGAGATTTATATTGCTCAGGGACGGTTACGCAGCATAGTGGATAGAGACTTAGATTTGTAGCCAGGAAGACCTGAGTTTAAATTTTTTCTCAGGTACCTTTAACTATGTGACTCAGTGCAGATCACTTAAAAACTTGCTGAGCTTTCATTTCCTCATCTGTAAAATGGGGATAATAATAATATTTACTTCATAGGGTTGTCATTTGGATCACATGAAATAACAAAACATGGTGTTATACAAACCTTAAATACTAAATATATTCTGCTGTATAAATGCCATTTTAACTATAAATACTATGTTTGAATGCCTAGCACTTAGTGAAGTACCTTAAACATAGCAGGTGCTCAGTAAATATTTGCTGACAATGAAGATAGGTCTTCTGACCAATGAGGATTTTTTTTGGGCGGGGGATGGTTCATCAAGTTTCCTTTTTCACCTGGGCAATCCCCAAATTAGATGTCTCACTTCAACTGGATAAATACCTCTCTTGATTTTATCAACTCCTATGAATTCAACTATCAAGTTCATGTACATAATGACTGCCAAATCTACATATCGAGCCCTCATTTCTCTCAAGAGCTCCAGGACAACATCTTAATTGCATGATAGACACCAGTGCCTGGATGTCCTATGGGTGTCTCAAACTTAATGTGTCCAAAATGGCACACATTATCTTTCTCCCCAAGCCCATGTTTTCTCTTAATTTCTCTATTTTCATCAAGGGCATCGCCTTTCCTCTAGTGACCCAGGTTTGCAACTCAGGAGTAATCCTTGAGGTTCTACTCTCACTTACCCCTCATATGTAATCAGTTGCCAAGTCTTGCTGGTTTTACCTCTTCAATCTCTCGGGAGGCACGGTAGATGGAGTGCTGGGCCTGGAGTCAGGAAGACCTGAATTCAAATCTAGTCTCAGATGCTTACACTAGCTGGGCAAGTCACTTAACCTCTGTTATTTGACCTCTGTTTGTCCCAGTTCCCTATCTATAAAGGCGTTAGTAATAGGATCTATTTCCCAGTGTGGTTGTGAGGATCAAAAGAGATAATAATTGTAAAGCAGAGTTTGTAGAGAGAAGAGAGAGCCTAATGTCTATGCTTTAGACAAACATCCCCTAGGATATAAACGATACCCCCATGCTCCTTTCTGCCACTCAGCCCTTTAGTGTCCTGATTTCCAACTATGGTAACAAAGACAGCCATAAAGAAAATATTTACCTTTTCCTTTTGAATTATTATTTTTCAGCCCTTGGAGAAGTATTCCATGGATCCTGGTCTTCTATTTCCTGAACTTTCCAAAACCTTGAACACACACAGACTCACAAACACATTACTTAAGCTTGCACTTCTTGCATTCAAGAAGAACTTAAATTCTGCAATTGAGAAGGATTTTTTCCCTTCTCTTTCCCCCCAAAAAGCTAATTCTTCATTAGTAAGTGAGTACTAGTAAGTTAGTAAATAAATAATACACATTCTAATTGCTTCAAATATCCCTGTGGATTATGCCAAGATAACAAAAATATTTGAGCCCCTTAAGTAGGCAGTGCCCTTAAACAAGAAGTTTTGAGTGCCTGAAGCATGGTAGCTTAAAAAATGCCACTGGATTTAGGGGATAATCTTTAGCTTTCAAGCTCTGCCAAAGAAAGGGAATTAAGTCTGTAGATTGCCAGACTTGATAGAAGTCACATCTTAAGTAAACAACCAACTTAGATCTGACATAGCATTGTTTTGACATTACGTGTACTTTTCCCACAGTCCAAACTATTCTTTACCCATAGTATCTTCCCCCAAAATTTAAAATACCTTTGTTAACTTTAATGTGTAGACTCAGATCTCCTTTGCCTTCATTAATGCAAGTCAAATTTAAAACGAAGAAAGGTAGAATAGCACTTCCAGACCATAAACTGTGGTACAAAGCAGCAATTATCCAAACCAACTGCTATTGGCTTTTAAAAAAAGGAAAAGGAAAAAAAAAAGGAGAGGAGAGAAGAAGAGAGGAAAATAAAGCATGGAACAGACTAGACAAGGAAGAATCAGAAATAATGATGCTCAGCAGCAGATTAACCCCAGAACATGTTACCTAGGAAAGAACTTCTTATTTGACAAGAACTGTTGAGAAAACTGGAAATCATTCTGGCAGTAATTAGAGTTAGATTGTGTGGTTTGTCCTTCATTCTCGAAGAGGACCATGACATCAAGAAGATGGTGCCATGACTTGCAAGTGAATTGGATTTAAGTGAGGGAGGGCTGTGCAAAGTCACCAGCATTACTTTCTCCTTCAGAGCCATCTGGGTCCAGTGGCCAGATATAGATCAAGATGACTGGAGACAGCCCAGAATTAGAATTAGATGTCAAATTCTATAATATATCCTAAATATATCTAAATATAAAAAAGAAGAAAAGCAGATCATCTACTTTTAAGTGCAGTTATGAGTAGGAGGTGAATTCTTAACCAAACAAAGGATAGAAGCAAATTATGAAAGATAAAAGACACCATTTGATTACATTAAATTGACAAATTTTTTGAGGATATATGGAAAAGCTTTGCCCTGTTAGTAAACATATCAGTAATTGCCTCCTATATGCCAGACACTGTATTAGGCATGGAGAATGCAAAAGAAAGAGTGAAACAATACTTGGAATGCATTGGGTATTCAGGGAGGACTAACATCTCTGGTGTGAGGGCTTCCTAAGCCCTTTTAAGATTGTTCATCTACTTTTGGTGTCCACCTTTACCCACCTCTCACCTGTGGCTCCAAGAAGCTGTAGCATGGACAGCAGCCACCCCTGGCAAAACCATCTTGGCAGATAGGCTAAACCAGGCTGAGGGTAACTGACAAGCCTCAAACTCATTGGTGAGTTAGGGGACTTCTCCTGGAGGAATGAGCAGATGAGAACAATTCGTTCCAATGGTCTTGAAGGAGGCTGAAGCAGGCATTGTGGAGAGCATTGAGCTTGTTCAGACAACAAAGACTCCAAGGTCATCCACTGCATCCCTGGCCATTGCCAGGTGTCCTGACTTTTGTCTTGCCACTGGACTTCAATGACTGTGGAAGAGAGAGTGAGGCTGATGACTTTGGGCAACTCTGCCTCACTTCAATCCAATTCACATACAAGTCAAGACATCACCTACAATGTTATGGGTCCTCTTTGAAAATGAAGGACAAACAACAACAACAGCATTCTAATGGGGAAGACAATAAATGCACAAATAATTATGCACACACATATATACTACATATAATATATATAAAGAGAAAGAAGGCCAACCTGGCTGGGTCATAGAGTACAGGACAAGAGTAATTTCCAATGAAGCTGGAAAGTTAGGTTGGGGTCAGCTTGTGAAAGGATTTAAAAAAGCTAAGCAGTAGAGTTTATATTTTATTCAAGAGGAGATAGGGTGCCAGTGTAGTAGATTGAATAGGGGTGTAACACGGTCAGGTATACACTTAAGGAAAAACACTTTGGCAGCAGTATGAAGGATTCAGAGGCAACTAGGTGATGCAGTGGATAGAGTGATAGGCCTGGAGTCAGGAATGCTCATCTTCATGAGTTCAAATTCAGTCTCAGACCACTTACTAGCTGTGTGACCCTGGGCAAGTCACTTAACTTTGTTTACCTCAGTTTCCTCACCTGTAAAATGAGGTAGAGAATGAAATGGCAAACTGCTCTACTAGCTCTGCCAAGAAAACCCCAAATGGGGTCACAAAGAGTCAGACATGCCTAAAAAACAACTGAACAAATGTAGGATACACTGGAGTGGGAGGGTACTTGAGATGTAGAGCCAAATTAGCTATTAGTCTTCCTTCATATCTTTGTATAGTTAACCAAGTCATCCAAATAAGGTGATGTCTTGGACTCATGCATTTTCAATCAGCCCTTGGTTGCAGTAGGATCTGCCTTCTCTCTTCCTACTCCTACATTGCTGAGAATTTATGGAGGTAATGACCAAACCATGTTCACTACATCTACAATGGAATTGAGTGCCCACTGCTGCAATCTGTTCTTTTATTCATCTCTGATTAAGCATCTTACTCTTTATAATGGCTTTCTGAAACTTTTTCTCTCTTTGAGTCCCAAATGTCAGCTTACTACCTACTCTTTTAATAGGTTTATTTCTACTTTACCAAGAAAAGCAAGGCCATGTACTGAAAGCTCCCTGATTTCCTCTAATCTGTCCTTAAAAATTTCTTCTCATATTTACTCATGCTTTCTACCTGAGGTGGATTTTCTCTTTGCCGCACTAACCTCTTTGCTTGGACCTTTGATCTCATCCAAAGTTCCTTCTAAATGATAAAATTCTGTTCCTACTTTTTGCACTGATATTTATTTTAAGGCTTGTCTCATGTGGAATGTCCTACGGGAAGGCTTTTCTGATCATGTAAATTATTAGTGCTTTCTCTCTCCTCCTCAGAATTATTATGTACATATGTAACACATGGTACATATATGGCTCTGGCCACATTCTCTCAGGGGCAGGTTAACTACATCTCCCCCTCAGAATTCTAGTGTATAACAAGAGGTTGGAGTGCCTCTTCTCTGATGCCATTGGTTTGAGGCCCAAGTGGTTCCTTCCATTTTTATGGGAGGAAACTGTGACTAGCTCCCCCAGTTCCATTTAGCCACCTAACATCAAATAGCTTTTACAGAGAGATATTTACTTCAAAGGTAGAGCCAGAACAAAGTACAAACATTTTCCCTAATATTTCTGGGGCTTTTATCTACACCATCTTGGTTTATGTGGGAGATCAGACTCAAAATTTAGCTTAGTTCTTAAAGCATTAATCCCACCAAATTCATGTTCAGATGGGGCACAACTCTGAAACGAATCCTTCCAAGGGGCTGTGGTCTCCAAGGTTAAGCTTGAAGATCACTCCTTGCCCCTCAAGGCATGAATGTTACATTGGTTTAAAAATCCAGCCTGGATTTTTGGCTCCAGGATTCCTGCGGCTCACTATCTCAATTTTTAAAATAACCTAGGATAGAGACTCTACTTCCTTTATCTAGAATGGAAATGAACAAAGAGAAAGCCCAAAGACTGAAGCCTGTTTCCTGGGGCCATATGGCTTCAGACTGGAGAAGGGCCTAAGGCCTTTTTCTTTCTGCATGGTCTCTGGAATGCTGGGAGAAAAGTCACCAAATGAGGGAAAAGGGAAAAGCTGACAGGACTTTTTGAATACCTCTTTAGCCATTCAAAGAGTCTCTTCTTCAACACCTGCTTAGCCAGTTACAGAATGTCTGCTTATGCTCCAGTCTCTTCAAGGCATTTCCTTTACATGTCATCATGATTATCCTGGAAGCAAGTTCCCTAGCATCATCTGTGTGTAGAATTTGCATCAGCTGAGAAAGTGGATGAAGTCTACATACATGCCAGATCCCCATTACACATACATATTGAGTTCTGTAGTCTTCTCCCAACTTACATTCAGAGGTTCAGCTTCCTGGAAGACAGTTGTCTTCCAGGTTCAAGATACTCTCTGGGTCCACACTCCAAAAACTACAGTCATGAGCCTCCACTTCACATTTCAGAAAACAGTGAGGGGATACAATTAGTTTAGGGCAAAGGCACTTACTGGAGTGGCACAATAAGGATTTACTATAGAACATTTCTGTCCCCCCAAATCTATTCTCAATTTTGATGCAATTGCTATAGGGAGATAATAAAAAAATACTATTTTGATAAATAACTAAATGACACAAAAGAACTTAAAAGAAAAATGGGCTTATTAGTATAGAAATATTCATAGCATCATTATAACAGTAAAAATTATAAATAACCCATATGTCCAATGACTGGAGAATGGCTGAACAAATTGCAGTATATTGATTTAATGGAATATTACTGTGTCATAAGAAGTGGCAACAATGCATAAAACAAAGAAATATGAGAAAACATATGAAGTGATGAAGAATGAAGAAAACAGAAGTAAATTAACAATATACTCACTTATTATCACTGTGTTCATAATAATACTTGCAATACAATAATGTCAAGTACTATTTATATAAAACATGGCATTTTTGAGGAAGACTGTTTAAGCCCATTATGGTTCTGCCTAACCTTAATTCTATCATCTTTCCTAAATAGAGCTAGGCATGGCTTCTAAATTAAAGAAAGACTTGAACCCTGAACATAAAACCATTTGATGTATATGTATGATATCAAACTATATTGCTCTATTGAAAAACAAATTAACTTGCTCCTACAATTAGTGAAATGTTTCTTCAATGATATAAAAATGTCATTTGTACTCAATAAGTATAAATTCAAAATGCATCAAGGAAAGAGATTGAACATTGCTAGCTTGAATCTGGAGATCACATTGAAGGTGACATAGACAAAAACATTCGTGTCTTACAGGTAAGATACAACAGTCATAAAGCTATGAAGGAGAAGGCTGTGACTGAGTATGTAAAGAGATCTGTTGAAATCAAAGCTGAGTGGGAAGAAAACTTTTAAAGCAATTAACACCTACTCGATACTAACAAAACCTTGGCTTTAAGCCTGGAACATTTGCATAATACTTTCCTCAGTAGTGGAGAGATTGGTGACTCCATGCTGAGCCTGCATGAGTGGAGAAGTTGGCAGGAAACCTTTGGAGCAAAGACATTTTCTTCCTTCCCAAGTTGAGTGAAAGGACACATATGGACCCAGACTCTTCTCAGTATCATTTCTGTGGAGAGAGAGAAAAGACTTTAGGAATGAACAGAAATGTAGAGAAGCCAGCATCTCAACATGTCCCAAATTCCCAGCTTGCCTCCCCAAAGACTTTGGGAAATTTCCCTTTGGATGAGATTGATCTCTCTCTCTCTAACATTTGATATACTCCAGCTGAGATACCTTGCTTCCAGTAGAAAAGCTCATTCAGTCTGTGTTAAACATATGCAATTATGCTAGTATTAATGCATACTTTTGGAATTGTAAAATGGATTGTAACATTTGATAAGTACCCTAACAAAAAGTCATAAAATATTAGCAAAACATAGGACCCCTCATCCCAAGGCAGCTATTGAAAGATTAGCACTTCTAAAAAGGAGGAAGAAGATTGATAGATGGTCTTAGAGCACATGATAAACTGGTTAAAAATATACATAAATCCTTTTGGGATAAGCAGATATTACTTCCCTATGCAAATTGTAAAGGATGATAACAGGTGTGCATGATTGGATTTGTTGAATATATCTAAAAGTGACTTACTTTTGGATAGAGCCCATAAAATTCTTAAGATCCATGAGTACGATCTTCATCGTCCTCCATGGAAAACAGAGGGGGTTATGATGGCAATTCAGATACAAGTTCTTGCCAGAAGAAATTATTATTATTTTTAATTTAGTATTTTATTTTCCCCAATTACATGGAAAACAATTTTTTAACATTTGTTTTTAAAATTTTGAGTTCCAAATTCTCTATCTTGTTCCCTCCTCATCCCCCTCATTGAGAAGGTAAGACATTTGATATAGGTTATACATGTGTAGTCATACAAAACATATTTCCATATTAGTCATGTTGTGGAAGAAAACAGACAAAAACAACTCAAGAAAAATGAAGTAAAAAAATATGCTTCAATCTGTATTCAGACACCATCAGTTCTTTCTCTGGGGAAGGATAGCATTTTTCATCATAGATCCTTCAGAGTTGTCTTGGATCATTGTATTGCTAAGAATAGCTAAGTCGTTCACAGATGATCATCTTACAATATTGCTGTTACTTTGTACACAGTACATGCTGCTTTGCACCAGCTTCTGTAGGTCTTTCCAGGTTTTTCTGAGAGCATCCCACTCATCATTTCTTATAGCACAATAATATTCAATCACAATGACATACCATAATTTGTTTAGCCATTCCCTAATTGATGGGCATCCTCTCAATTTCCAATTCTTTGCACCAGGAAAGAGGTGCTATAAATATTTTTGTATATGTATACATATATATATATATGTATATATATATATATGTGTATATATATACATATATTGTGTGTGTGTATATATATGTATGTATGTATATATATATATATATATATATATATATATATATATATAATGTACATTTTCCTTTTTTTTTTTTTATCTGTTTTTAGATACAGACCTAGTAGTGTTATTGCTAGGTCAAAGGGTATGCATGGTCTTATAGCCCTTTGGACATAATTCCAAATTATTCTACAGAATGGTTGAATCAGTTCACAACTCCACTAATAGTGCATTAATGTCTCATTTTTTCCCACATCCCCTCCAACATTTGTCATTTTCCTTTTCTGTCCTATTAGCTAATCCAGTAGGTATGAGATAGTACCACAGAATTGCTTTAATTTGCATTTCTCCGATCAATAATGACTTAGATAATTTTTTCATGTGGCTATAGATGGCTTTGATTACCAGAAGGGTTATTCTTAAGGAGCCCAGATTTAGAGATCAATGTATAGTTTCAGCTGATCCTCAAGCTTTTATAAAACATGATATACTCCAGGCACCGTGGTAAGGGCTGGGTATGCAAAGAAAGGCAAAAATAAGCTTTGCTCTCAACGAGCTCACATTCTAATGTGAGAAGTAAACATAAAAATAAATAGGCTTATACAGATTATAGAGTAAGTGGAAGGTATTCTTAGAGGAGAAGGTGCTAACATCTGTGAGAATAGGAAAAAACGTCTTGTAGAAGATGAAAGAAAATAGTGGAGATTGTGCAACACATCACTGCAGGACAAAAAATTTGCCATCTTCTAAGTACCTAGCAAGATATAACATTTTGGCTAAAATTATATAGCAGAAGCTTGCTCTCTTTCATGGGACTGATGGATGACAAGTCTCCATGGCATAAATACAGACCTGGAGAACTCAATCAGTAAACTGTACTGGAATCAGAGCATTATCACATATTTAACTTTTGCCCACAATTGCCTGAATAAAATTATGATTCATAAAAATTTAAGAATAATACTTAAATAGTTTTCATCACAAATACTAATAATCTATAAGCTACACAGAATGAAAAACATTCAAAGTATAGGCACCTGAAAAAAACAACAAAGTATAGGCATCTGGCCTAGGAGATCAAAATTGTATATGAATAAGATGAGGTATGTATCCTCCCTGTTCACCTGTATACTATTGCAGTTGTAAGAAGGATGCCTTTAACAAGTTTAGAAGAGAGGCTTACATTCTAATGCTTTTATTCAACTATAAAAAGGAGTCATTTTATCTATCCATTTAACAATAATCCATAGAATATTGATTATAAAGGAAAAATATCAGGAAAAGCAACTTGTCCCAGCACCATTTCTATCTGAACTCCATGAAAAAGGTGAGAAGCAGTGGTCCATAGAACTTTGGCGAAAATTGACCATGTAGCAGAAAATAGACTTTATCAAAAATGTAGAAAAGAAGAAGTGTTAAATACATCATTTAATGATCATAATACATTAAAGATTATATTCAATAAAGAGTCTCTGAGGCAAAAATTAAAAAGTAATTGGAAATCAAATAATACAATTCCAAAGAATTAGTCAAAGAACAAATTATGAAAAACAATTGGAAAATTTCATCAAAGAAAATGTAAATAATGAGATGACATACTAAAATTTATGGGATATAGTAAAAACAGTCTGTAGGTGAAAATTTATATTTCTAAATGATTTTCTTCCATTAAAAAAACAAATCAATGATTTGGGCATGCCATTAAAAATCATTGAATGATAACAAATTAAAAAACACCAACTAAGAAACAAAGTAGAAATTTTGAAAACCAAAAAAGATATTAACAAAATTAAAGCAGAGATTAACAAAACTAAAGTTAATATCCCTCCCCATTGAAATGACATACAAATTTTTTTGGGGGGGCAAATAAATAAAATAGATAAACAGCTTTTCTGATTTTGTTTAAAAAGAAAATCAAATGTTCACATCAAAGATTAAAAAGAAGAACTCACAATGTGTAGAGGGGAAAAAGGAAATTATTAGAAAATATTTTGCTTAATTATTTGTAACAAAACTGATATTTAAGAAGTAGTAGATGAATACTTACAAAAACATAAAATGCACAGATTAAGAAAAGAAAAAAGAGACTACTTAAAAGACTCAATATCAGAAAAAGAAATTGAACAAGCCATAAATGAACTCCCAAAGAAAAAAACCTCCAGGACCAGATGGATTTACAAGTGAATTCCATTAAATGTTCAAAGAACAATTGATTTCAATATTAACAAGCTGTTCACAATAATAGGAAAATAAGACACCCTTCTAATCTCTTTTTATGATACAAATAAGATCATGATACCCAAACCAGGAAAAGACAAAGCAGAAAAAGAAGAAAAAATTGTAGAACAATATCCCTAACAAACAGTGGTACAAAAATTTTAAGTAAAACATTAGCAAATAGACTATAACACCAAATTGTAAAGATTATATACATAATAACAAAATTAGGTTTATGCCAGGAATGCAGGGGTTAGTTCCACATCGGGAAGACTATAAAACATTTTAATTACATAAATAATAAAAATTATGATTATATCCATAAATGCTGAAAAGGCTTTTGACAAAATCCAAAATTTGTTTCTGTTAAAAACAATAGAAAGTATAGGAATAAATGGACCTTTCATTAATATAGTAAGTGATAGCTGTCTAAAACCAAAAGCTGGCATTGTATATCATGAAGAAAAATTAGAGTCTTTTCCAATAGGATCAGGGATAAAGTATGGATGACTATTATCACCACTACTGCCTAATATAGGCCTAGAAATGTTAGTACTAGCAATAAGCCAAAAAAAAAAGAAATCCAGAGAATAATCATAGGTAAAGAAGAAACAAAATTTTCTTAGAAAATCCTAAAAAAATTAACGAAAAATTAATTAAAACAGTAAGTTCAGCAAAGTTACAGAATATAAAATAAATACATATAATTACCATTCTTGTATATTATCAACAAAATTCATAAGGAATTGCTACAAAGAAAAATTCTATTCAAAATAATTACACAAGAGTAGTGGAAGGGTGTTTGCCAAAATATGTCCAGGAACTATTTGAAGCCAACTATAAAACACTCTTTGCAGAAATGAGATAGACCTAACTTAATTAATTGAAGAAATTCTGCTTGTTCTTGGGATATTTGAGCCAATATAATAAAAATGATAATACTATTAAAATTTTTTTTTTGGCTAGGTAATGGGGTTAAGTGACTTGCCCAGGGTCACACAGCTAGTAAGTGTTATGTGTCTGAAGCGGGATTTGAACTCAGGTCCTCCTGAATCCAGGGCTCTATCCACTGCACCACCTAGCTGCCCCCAATACTATTTAAATTAATTTACTTATTTAGTACCACAGCAATCGAATTGTCAAAAACATTATAGAGCTAGACAAAAAAAAACCAAATTCATCTGGAGAAACAAAAGAAGAATTTCATGGGCAATAATGAAAAAAAGTGCTAAGAAGGGAGTCTTTCAATACCAGATCTCTAACTATACTAAAACCAAGTAATTATTCAAGTGATTTGCTTCTGGGTTAAAAAATAGGTTGAGCAATGAAATATATTAGGCATGCAATATATAGAAGTACGTGAAGAATAATAGCATAATGTTCAATAAACCCAGAGACCCCAGTTACTATGGTAAGGACCCACTATTTATCAAAAACTGCTGGGAAATTGGAAAGCAGTATTGCAGAAATTAGTTGTATCACCATCTCACACCAGATACCAAGGGAAATTCTAAATGGATACTTGACTTAGACATAAATGGTGACATCATAAGCAAATTAGAGAGCCATTCAGCAATAAATAAGTGATGTAAAAATATGAACAAACATTTCAAAAGAAGAATGATAAACTAACAACAACCAAATGAAAGATTGTTCCAAATTTCTAACATATGAGATATTTGGTCATTTCTTCAGGGGGTATTATATTCTTTATTGTCTATTTGCTTTCTTTGGTTTTCCTTTTCCTTTTCCAGTACTTCCTAAGTCAGGTCTTCTGAATCTGCAATATCGAGGTTGTCCAGTAACAGCTTGAAGTCCATTTTTATGTGGTGGAAGGTCTTTGAGAAGATCTATGGGTATTTACCCAATGGTGATATGTTGTAAGAGCAACATCTATCCCATTCAGGCTGTTAGTTTTTTTTCTTAAAGGTAGCAAAGTAGAATACTACTGTGCTGTAAGAAATGATTGATTTTAGAAAAAAACTTAGAAAGACTTGCATGGAATAATGAAATGTGAAGTGAGGAGAACCAAGAGATTATTGTATATGGTAACAATGATATTGTTCAAAGAATAAGTGGGAACAACCAAGTTATTCTGAGTATTATACTCAAATCAACTAGAAAGGACCTATGAAGGAAGGTGCTATCCACCTCCAGAGAAAGAACTGATTTATAGAAGTATAGATAGTATGGTTTTATGTGTATTTATAAATCTGTGTCAAACGGTGGCCTTCTCTAGTGTAGGGTAGGGTGAGAGGGAGGGAGACAGCTTGAAACTTAAAATGTAACAAAAAAGTAAAATTAAATATAAAAAATAAAAAAAAGTTTTAAAGCCATCCTCATGACCTAATTACTACAGGAGACCAAGATTCAAGCCACTGATGTAGTTTCTTGGTGGCCTAAGTACAAAAGTCAACACGTGAAGAGTTAGGGCTTGTCCCTTAGACTTGACATATACTTCTGACTGCACAACAGCATGGCCTGTTATTTTAAGTTCAATATTGGAACAAAATGAGATACTTGTAGGTCATTTAACAGTTACCAGAAGGGGATTTACTCAGCATGACCAGGAGAAGGATATTCAACAAATATAGGTATTGAGGACCTATTCAGTTGATCCAGACTAGTGAAGCTCCCATTGTGATCCACTAGCCTCAGATGCTTGTGTTGAAAGTATCTGAAAGCCCTCTACCTCTTCCTGTCTGCTTTGACCACAGATCACGAAAAGGGATATCAGACTGTTGTCTGAATCCTTAGTCCCCTGAGCCAACCAAGTGTTAACGAATGTCTCAATGCCCTTTAAGGAAAAATTAGCTTAAGCTATTATTAGAGTAGAGGGATTGCACATATCACTCAGAGGTTTCCTCTGAATCCTCCTACCAGTTGCAAAGAAGCAACATTTCTTTGCAGGGTTACATTTGGAGGGGCAGTATTTATGAAATTCAGAGAATAAAACAGAAGCTAGTGTGTGTTGTATGGTGCTTGGGTAGTATCCAGTAATGAGAAAGAGAGTTTGGTAAAGTTTAAGGAGAGGTAGAGGGTGAAGGTCCATAGGTGTGGAACATTGCATGTAATGTCAGATTTTTTTGAAGTATTGATTAGTTTTGCTGAATTTCTTTCTCTTATCCCTCTTTTTTCCTTTTCTTTAAAAAATTCTTTGTTATAAGGGATGGCTCTCTGGGATAGAAAGAGGGACATAGTGGGAAATCTAGGCAATACAAAATATGTCAACAAAAAACTTTTTAATAAATACTTCAGAAGCCATGCAGTTCAACTCATATATGAAATAATCCCCATTACAGTATTATCAACTAGTAATCATCAGACTTTGCTTGAAGATCTACATCAAGAGGGAATCCAAATAAACCCATTTTGCTTTTGGAAGCTCTAATTGTTAGAAATGTTTTCTTTACGTGGATCCTAAATCTACCTCACTGCAACTTTTACCTCCTAAGGTCCTTTTGCATAACCCTAAAAACCAATGGGATGCTAACAGTACATTTGTCTTTTCCATTCTTAAACAACCCAAACATGTAGGATATAAGCAATTAATTATCATTTAACCCCTCCTATTGCTAAAATGTATTTATCTTCCGAAGTTTATGTTCTTTGCGTGTTAAGGTTTCTGCTTAACTCTGGTCTTTTCACTGAGTGCTTGAAATTCCCCTTTCTGTTAAAGCTCCATTGTTTTTTGACCCTGTAGTAAATACTCAGCCTTCAAAGTAAATTACTCATTAGTTGTAAGCCTTTATCTTTTGCATTTTGTTATGTCGTATTTCAGGATTTTCTCTCTATCATAGTGATTGTAGTATAGTCTCGCAGGATCCTGGATACAGATCTTTGATACTTGGACTCTTTCTGGCTACTGGCAGTGTATTTTCTTCAATGTGGAAATTCTATATTTTTACCATGATTTTCTTGGGTATTTCCAACTTGGGGTTCCTTTAAGGAAGAAACTGATGAATTCTTTCTATTATCACTTTGCCATCTGGGCAGTTTTCTTTTGTGATTTCTTAAAATATTATATCTAGGTTTTAAAAAAAATTGATTATGATTTTCAGGGAGTCTGATGATTTTTCAGTTATTGTTTTTTTTTTCCAGGTCAGATGTTTTTGATAGTAGATGTTTTATGTTTTTTTTATTTTCTCAATCTTTAGACTTAGTTCTAAAATTATATGTTGTCTCGTGAACTCTCAATGAGCTCTTTTTGCTTTCTTCTGTTTTTTTTTTCAAAGAGCCCATCAGCTGAGTCATTTTTTCTGCCTTTTATTCTAAGCTAGTTATTCCCTTTGAAATTTTTTTCTCTAGAGCTTTTATTTCAACTGTAATTTCATTTTAAATTTTTTGCTTCCTTTTTTCTAAGAGTTCTTGTAGCCAAATAATTTTTTGTATTGTTTAAGTGTTACATAATTGCTCTATTCTTGTTGTTTGGTCATTTTTGGTAGTCTCTGACTCCTTGTGACCCCACTTGTGGTTTTCTTGGCAAAGATACTAGGGTGGTATAGCCATTTCCTTCTCTAACTCATTTTACAGATGAGGAAACTGAAGCAAACAGGGTTAAGTGACTTGCCCAAGGTCACATAGCTAGTAAGTGTCTACAGCCAGATTTGAACTTAGATCTTTCTGACTTCAGGCCTGGAACTCTATCCACTGGACCATATAGCTGCCCAGGGTTTAGTCTCTTGGTTTTCTCTTAATCCAGAGTATTTTTTCTTTTGTTCAGTGTTTTCTTCTTTTGATTCGTAAATCCAGTCTTAGTTCCTGGGTTGGTACTTTGTGTTTGGACCCAACTCCTCTCATATCTGCTGTCTTGGGTGGGGCAGTCAGGAACTGTCAGCGTTATTCCTGTCCGTGGTCTGGATGCTGATCCTTTTGCCTTTCTAAATGTGGTGGCTAGAACCACTTTAGAGCCCCTGGCTTCTGCTCAGTTTCTCAGCTCACCAATGTGAACATTGGCCTTGGTGCCCTCAGTTCCCTTCTACTTGCATAGTCTCCAACCAGGAGTTGGTTTTGTCCCTTGGTGTGGCCCTGACAAACCCCAGCAAAATGTTGTCAGTAATGCTGGTGTTAGGTTTTTCTGCAAGATCCCTGGTTCTTGTGTTGGCCCTGTTTCCTGCTAGGCCTCTGGTGTAAGCTGCCTGGGCGCTGAATTGGCCCTTTTTTGGGCTGTGGCTCCAAGAGTAACCTTTCTAGGCAATGGCTTCTTCTTTCCCTGGTTTGTCTCCATTCTGAGCATTTGTGACTTCTGGAAGTCGTATGTAGTTCTAACAGTGGATGGAGGAGTTTATTGCTGTTTCTTCTTCATTTTCTTTATTACTATTCCTTTTTGGACATTTTAAGAACTTCATCTGAGTGTTTTGTGGAGTGTTGGGCTTCTCTAGGACCTTTCAAATCATTATCTTAACTAGATATTCTAAATTAACTTTTAAAGGTCAGCCACATGTAGCCAATCACTATTCATCCTAGAGTGTTGCTTCCTTTCTAATTTGTTCAAGGAATTGCACCCATCTCATAAAAGGATCACTTAACACAGCTGAGTTTTTACAATTTAGCACTTTTTTATAAGTCTCTTTTTGATTAGGTACTGGTCTTTCAAAGAACAACTTGCTAACATACACTAAGAATAAAAATGACCACAATTACTGTATGCTTTAAGATTTTCAAAGCACTTTCTATCCATTTTGTTTTATCTGATTCTCACATTTACTCTGTAAAGTAGATAGGCTGTATGATATTTTCATAATTATCCCTTAATGAAAAACGGGGCTGAAAGGAATCTTAGAGATCGTTAAGTCCACCTTCAAGTTTACAGATGAAAAAAACTATGTGCCAGAAAGTGACACAAGGTCACATAGAGCCAGGTTAGAGTCCACGACTCCTCATTTCTATTCTATCTTTCTGCACTGCAAGCTTACCCCCCCCCTTTTTTAAGGATCCTCTCCTCTGAAATCCTTACATGTTTCAATCTTAACCTTAATAGCTTTTTTTTAGGTGCTTACTTTTTAAAACAGCCTAAGTCCAGCGCTAGCTATGTGATCCTAGGCAAGTCACTTAGACTCCTTATCTATCTCAGTTTCCTCATTTGTAAAATGGGGATAATAATAGCACTTCCTTCACAGGGGTATTATGAGGATCAAGTGAAATGATGTTTCTAAAATGCTTAGCATAGTATCTGGTATATAGTGGGCACTATATAAATGCTACCTATTGTTGTTGTTGCTGCTATTATTATTTTTACTACTACCATTGCTAACTATTGTGGGCAAAAAAGATGATTTAAGCCTCTCTTTTGAAAGGAAAGAGATGAGCTATTACTCCGATGAAATATTGAGAGTGCGGAATGCTTACCATTGCATCTCTTTTCCTTCTGTTAATTGCTGGGTGGAGGTTGCCTTCAAGAAAATCAGTTGTTATTTCTGGTTCTCCTACTTACATGTATATCAGATCCCTTACTTTTTATAACTTTCTGAGTGGTGGTATATGAAGGCTGTCATTCAACATCACTTACAGTTAAGTGCTACTAGGGAAAAGGGAGCTGCAGTGGATAGAGCTGAAGTCAGTAACACGAGTTCAAATCCTGCTACCTCAGACACTTATTAGCTACACAATCCTGATTAATCTACTTAGTTTCAGACTGCCTCAGTTTCCTCAACTGTAAAATGGGATAATAATAGCACCTACCTCCTAGGGTTGTTCTGAGACCCCAATGAGACATTTGTAAAGTGTTTTGTAAACCTTAAAATTTGCTCTACCAATGCTAGTTATTATTATTATTATTACTTATATACATACACACCTAGAGTCATATCAAAATTAAAATCAAAACTAACACACTCTTTCCTCCCAACCCCATCCTGTAATGCCAAGTGTTATTGATGCTAGTCAAAAGAAAGAAGAGGAAAAAAATCTTAATGTTCATGACTCATGGCAGCTTTGACAAACATCTATCTTGAGGTAGCTGGTGAGTCATGTTCTTGTGATGGGCTTTTGTGCAGAGGAAAGGTTCTAGAATGGAATTAATATCATGAGATTATGTTGTAAAATTCCACTACTCTGAGTCAGATTGCTAGGTAATTAAGAGATGGCGCATTTTCTAGCTCCAATTCACTGTGTGGTGCTGCGTACCCCCAGGGATGTTCATCCATCTAGGAAAGATAGAAGAAGAGGGATTATTACTAATCAAAGAAAATGTTATCTTTCCATGCCAAGTGCTCTGTTCAGCCAGCTTCACCAGCTTCTCCAAGCTGCTGCCGGATTTTCTTGAAGGGCATTGGATTGCTTAGCAACATAGCGGCATACATCATTTAACTCATTCATCAGCTCCTGAGTTGTAACTCTGCAAAGCACACTGTTTTTCCTCCAGCCAAAAACATTCATTTGTGGCTTACAGAGAGAAGCTGTGGCAGGTGATTCTATGTATAAAATGTTCAATTGTGTCATATGAAATACAAATGTTGTTTTCAGTTACCAAATAGAGAATGGCTTGGTTGAAAGTCAGATGAATTATGTGTACTGCAATTTACAGCCAGGGATTGTCATCAGAAGGTTTGGAAAAAACTAGAAAAACTGAAAAATATCCCTTTTCACAGATCTTGATTTGTCACGTTCCTCATATACCCTTCGCCTATCTGCTTGTTTCTTCATTTGTATTCTATTGTCTCTCCTGTTCTCTACCTTAAAGACAATCTTATTATTGTTAATACTCATAAAGTCTGTTCTTTAGCTGGAATTCTTTTCATTTCAGTTCACTGGGAAAAGTCTATCCAGTACTGGGCTAGGGGTTTTAGACGCTGTTTACAAGGCTTATCATGTTTCCTTTCAATTCAATTCCATAAACACATATTAAACAACTGTGATACGCTATCCTAGGTCTGGGAGAGATGCAAAGTTTAAACAAAGGAAGGGAAAGGGGAGGGAAATAAGCATTTATGTAGTATCTACCATGTGGCAGGCACTGTGCTAAGTACTTTACAAATATTATCTCATTTTATCCTCATAACAACCCTTGGAAGTAGGTTCTATTATTATCCCCATTTTACAGTTAAGGAAACTGAGGCAGGCAGTGGTTAAGTGACTTGCCCAGAATCACACAGTTAGTAAGTGTCTGAGGCTGGATTTGAACTCAGATATTCTTAATTCCAGGCCCAATGTTCTATCCACTGTATCACCTCACTTTTCCCTTGCCTCCATGATCATGAATGTGGAATAAGACATAATGAAGAAAGTAAGCAACAAGCAGTTATTAAACAATTTCTATACGCCAGGGCCTTTGGTAGGCATTGGAGATGCAAAGACAAAAATCAGTCCCTGCTCTCAAAGAGCTCATGTTATACAAAAAAAGCTATATTATAAAACTGAACATTAATACGAAAGGAAGGTATAAAGTACAAGGTGAGGTCTGACGTGGGAAAAGTAACTTTAGAATTAATACATTAGGAAATATTTCTTGGAGGAGTTAGTATTTGAAGTGGGGATTAAGAGATGGATAAGAATTCAACCTGTGAATTCATCTGTATCTGAAACTCCCGGAGCAGAAACTCATTCAGCAGCTCATCTGCAACTTTTAGTCTTAACAAGTTGTGTAGAATACTGGGAGATTAATGGACTAGTCAGTATGTGTCAGAGGCTAGTCTTGAACCAGACTTTCCTGATCCCAACAGAGCTCTCTATCCACAAAACAAGGAATGTATACAGTTTAGTCCAATTTGTCAGGAGTGGAGAAAATGTTAAAAGGAAGTAAAAGGTTGGAAAGATAGGGTAGTTTCAGATTGTGGGAGGCCTTGAATATTATGCAAAGGTTTTGAACTTAAATAGGAACGTAAAGGGAGCCATCACAGGGTTTTAAACGTAACATGAACAGCTTTACATATAAAATATGAAGAATGATTTCTAAGGGCGAAAGGGCAGAGGTGGAAAGACTTGTTAGGATTCATCCAGGAGAATAAAGAGGCCCTATACTAGGCTATTGAAAATAGAGAGGAGAAAATGTATTGGACACATTTTATGGAGGTGGACTCAATGCAGTTGAATGGATATGGAGATTAAGAAGAGGGAGGGGCCAAAGACAGCAACAAAGTCTTTAACATGGTAGACTAGGGGAAGAGATGAGAAATAGTGAAGTCAGGAGGAGCAAGTTTTAAGGGAAACAAAGATAATAAGCTTGGCTTGGGACATGTTGAGTTTGAGGTAATCATTTCCTTTGACTCATCTGTGATTGAAGTTACATTCTAGAAACTGGTTTTATATTGATTACCTAGATGGGTTTTTCTTCCTGCTACAATTTTTAGAATCACACTGTCTCAGAGTCAGAAGATTGCCCCAGAAGCCATCTAGTTTACCCTGAATTAGAACAAGAATTTCATCTAGAATATATCTGACAAGTGGTCATCCAACCTTTACTTGACAGCCCCTAGTGAAGGTGAACCCTCTGTACTGAGTGGCAGCCCATTATACTTTTGGACAGCTCTAATGGTTATGGAGTGTTCCCTTATGTTTTCTAAGGTAGATGCCCTATAGCTTCTATCTGCTGCTCTTATTTCTGCCATATGGGGTACAAGAAGCACAAGTCCAATCTCTCTCCTATGTGACAGCCCGTCAGATACTGAAAGATAGCTATCATGTACGTGGTCCTATGGCATTACCTTAATGCTGTTCACTATCCTGATGGTCTTCTCGATTCTCTAGCTTATAAATAGCCTTTCTAAAATGTGGCATTCAGATCTGAACATAGTACTTCTGAAATGAGCTGCCTACAACAGAGTAAGGGAGAGAATCACCTCCCTCATCCTGGACGATATGTCTCTCTTAATTCAGCCTAAAATATTATATTATCAAGGGTTTTTTTTTTTGGTTGTTGTTAGGAGAAAGGTAATAGGGTAATAGTTCCTTCCTGGAGGGCCCAACTTGTGAGTGTAAGTTGTGGGGGAAGAAGTAGCTCTGGAGGTCAACTACACTTGTGTTCTTGTATTCAAATTACAATTACTGAAGATGAATGGTATCAGCAGTGCTGATAATGACCTCAATTATTATAACAATATGGACGAAAATGTCATTTGTGCCTTTTTAGTCCTACTCTTAGGGGAAATCAAAGAGATTCCCTCATCTGTTGGTGAAGATTCCAGTGATTTTGATGCCTATCACCAACTTGAAGCAAGGAAATAACATCCCTAAGCTGGTATTCCTAGGCAAGAAGGAAACACCTATACCTCATTATTTCCGAACATTGAGCCTATGCACACTTCTAGTAACCTGCTCCACCCATAGCCTCCTGTCTTAATTTTATTTTTGTAGACTCAATTAATCATATCTGTACCTGTTAGGATTCTTGGGTAACAGAACAAGGGTGATAATTGATGGCTTTTATTTTGGGTTAGGGAAGAGGGAAGGGAAGAAATAACCTTATAGAGACAAATACAAGGAGATGTAAAGGAGAGACAAACAAAGGCATCCTGATATACTGAAAAGACCACAGGGATTACAAAAAGAAGATGTAGATTCTAATTTCCTATTTGCTACTTGCTGTCTGGGTGGCATTCGGCAAGTCACTTCTACCTCTTTGGGTCTCAGTTTTCTCCTTAGTAAAATGAAATGGTTGGACTCAGATGGCTACTAAAGTCTCTTCCAGCTCTAAAAATCCAAATGGAAGGAATTAATGTCTCAGGAGAGGGAAATAAACAGGAACATGATAAGGGTGAATAAGGGTAACTTACAGGTAGAGAGGGCTGGGAATGTACCTGCTGACCGCTGAACAGGTCCATTAGGTTATAAGCTTTTGGCAGGATTCCTCTAAGGGCAGGTAGCAGAACACTTGGTAATATTGACAGAAAGTAAGGGGGCAGTCCTTGGTATATTGCTTTGTAAGCCCTCACATCTTTTTATAAATATCAGGCTTAAGCATTTCTCCTGTTTGCTTTTCCCCTTGCGCCTTAATATCTTGCTGCCATGGATTACAAATGAAAGCTTAGGCTCCAACTTCATTCCAAAAGCTCAATAATCCTAGATTTCCCAGAAAAATTGTAAGAAAACTTGACTTATGTGTTTATACCATAATTGTGCTTTCTTCATCATGACCTCTAAAACACAGGCAAGCTCCCAGATAGATGATTTGCTTTTTAATTTGTGTCTATGGTTTGAGGTACATCATTATTGTCACACGGGTGTCCTTAAAAATAAAAACTCAAGCGGTGCTACCATGTCCTGTGATTCATCTTAGTTTCCTAGATCAGGAAGGTACAATTTATGATGCAGAGACTACACTGGAAAATTTTCCATGACTTTAATAGAGGCTATTAGCCTGGCTGCTGTAGAATAGTGAATTGCTTAGGTATGGTCTCTAAGAGCCTCTCAGTCATGTAGAATCCAGGCTGCATGGGTCAAGGCGCACATCCAGGTGAACTGCTGCATATTTGGATGATGGATGGACCTGGGAGACCTGTCAATAATCGTAAAACCAGGGGCAGCTAGGTGGTGCAGTGGATAGAGCACTGGTCCTAGAGTCAGGCAGACCTGAGTTCAAATCTGGACTCAGACACTTGACACTTACTAGCTGTGTGACCCTGAGCAAATCACTTAACCTCAATTGCCTCACAAAAACCAAACCAAAGGGTAATACTTACAGTGGCCAGGTATGGCTAATCTTTATCCTCATAAGTTATCACTATCTACAAATGAAGTAGAGAACTTAACCATCATCCATGATAAATATAAAGCAAAATAATAATTTTCATATTTGATGACAGTTGATATCTTTTTGTTTCTCTTCTTCTTCTTCTTCTTCTTCTTCTTCTTCTTCTTCTTCTTCTTCTTCTTCTTCTTCTTCTTTCTTCTTCATTTTCCCTAACCCACCAATGAAAATCATCATGAAGTTATTCAAGCCACTCCTAAAAAATGACTGTCTTTATAGGTGGATGTAACTAAGAAGAGGAGGGACAGAGTAGAATATTGTTGGAATGAGCAATTCTGACCACAACTGAGGGTGTCACCAAACTGATCTTTTTAAAAAACATTTTATGTCATGTCCTTAAAAACCACCAATGGCTCCATTGCCTATAGGAGGAAGTCCAAATTTGTTGGCTTGGCTGGCATTTAAAGGCATGTAAAATTAAACCCTAGTCTAACTTGACAACCCTACTTGACACTTACATGACTGCTGTTGTTTTGTCATTGTTTGTCCTGTATTTTTAAAGAGAACCAATGACATCATGGGTGACATCTTGACTCATGAGTGAATTGGATTTAAGTGAGGCAAGGTTGCACAAAGTCCTTAGCTTCACTCTCTCTTCCAGAGTCATCGAAGTCCAGTGGCAGGACAAAAGTCAAGACTGGCAATGGCCCAGGATGCAGTGGATGACCTTGTCATCTTCAATATTGGACCAAGCTCCAACTGCCTTCATGGCTTTTGGAACAAATTATTCACATCTGCCCATTCTGCCAGGGGAAGTCTTCACTTACTTGGGATAGAAATACCCTAAGTCACTGATGGTTTTGATTCCTGTCAGTTACCCTCAACCTGGATCAGCCCATCTGCCTAGACAGTTTACTCGATTGTGGCCTCTGCACACATTATAGCTTCTTGAAGCCAGGACACCAAAGGTGGATGAGCTTCCCTTTTTAGGGCTCAGAAAGCCCTCACAGTAGAGGTTCTAGTCTTCTCTGAGCACCCTACCCTCCCTCACTACAGCCTCCATGTGATCATAAGCACATGCAAGCCAGAGTCTGAGTTTGAGCTGTCTCTTTTGTGTTTGTTCTTTCTTGATATTAGGTGAATAAGCATCTTTTCCAAGGTGGATGTTCCATTAGTCTTGGAGAAGAAGGCTACCAACGAGAAGATTGGTCCCATTCTATCTACTTTACCAGAAGACAAGTACTGGCAGTTGTTTGGACAGTGCAGAGCCAAGGTGAAATATATGATGCCTAATAAAAGGCTATAAACTGCTTTGTGTTCTGATAAAGTTTAAGTATAAGTCTTCCCTCAGATTTTAACAGTAACTATAAGTTGTTACATAATCCTTTTTAAAGTCATTTAATTATTGCACTTTGTGAGTGCATGTATTTAGCATTTCTTCTGTATAGATGAATAAATGACCTGTCTAAACTGGATTCGTATCGTACATTTGAGTACCTTTTTATTTCCCACTTTTTGGGGAAACCCTAGACATGACTCATAACCTAAAATACAAGTAAATTTGTCCCTGAGATTCTAGGATAGTGGTTTAGTGAACTGAAGATGGTGAAAAGAGTCTAGGTTCCCATTAGAATCTAGCCTCCCTAGAGCTAAAAGTCCAAACCAAACGTCTGAGAACTCAGCAGGGATTCCTTGAGATTAGGTCTATGTTGCCAAATTTCCAATCTCTTTACTCTGTGGCACTTTATTTGTACACCTTCAGTTACTTGGTGCCCTCTTGCCCTTCTACTTCCTCCTCCCACACCAGAACTTGTAAGGATCTTACATCATTCATATTTCAGTATGAATTCTAGTCAACAAATTTTTTCTCAGGGACGTTTAAGCCTTAGCTTTAATAGTGGAATAGAAGTGGAACAAAACTGGAATGAAATGAATGCTTCTATTTAAAAATGTGTAGGCATTGGTGAGTAGTTATGGGAGTTTTTGGGTGATGGGTGAGAGGAGGGTGAGCCAGATGCTGACATTTCATGAAAACCATGTGGCCTAGGCCAGTTACATCAGTTTACTACCTAGATATAGGAGGCCAGCAGATCATAGTATAAACACATATAGTCAACTTTTGATTATCTACAAGAAATTAAGAAAAAGTTGGTACTGTGATCCAAAATGGTGGGTAACTGTTTGGCCTTGGAATGTGTTGTTATACTAACATTTGAACGCTCAACATTCTAAGAATTCACAGCATTTTGTGAGTAACAATGCAGCTACATTGTGAAGGGCCTGTCTTCTTCATTACACTCAACTCTCTTACTCTTCTCTCCATATTGGGCAAGGACACCATCACCTATAAGACCATTTTCTTTTTCAAACAATTATAATTTTGTGTTTAATCTAAATTTGTTTTATGTCATGAACTTAACAAACATGAATATTTTTTTTACAAATGTACGAGAGCACCCCCTCTCCCCTACACTGTAGTCACAGAAAACAAAGATTAAATTACAAAATGAAGGAGGTATTAATCTGTTACCCAAGTCTTCAGCAATCCCCAGTAATCCCCTTCCAAAGTGTGAGCACCTTGTCCTGATGGAATTAAATGAAGATTGGCCATTAGGGGAGCAAAAGGTCAGCTATACCTCCATTATAACCATTATAAGGTTGAGTTGCTAGCTCTGGAGGCAATCCAAGCCAGGAGTCAGAAGATAAGAAACTCAGTCCATGAGAGAGGATTGCTCTTGCAAGGAGGGGATTTCTCCTTCTAGCTATGTTGCTTGGAAGTGGATCTACTTGACAGTAGGAAGTGGTGCATCTAGCAAGAAGCAGAGGTATATCTTCAGACAGCATGGATTCAGAGAGAAACAATCATTTGAGGCCAGAAGAACCTTTGAGATATGAGACCTCTGGAAGCAGAAAATGAGTTATTTATGGAAAGGGCAGGGGAATACACATTTATTAGTCACCTACTATGTGCCAGGCACTGTGCTAAGTGCTTATCAATATTATCTCATTTGATCCTTACAATAGCCCTGAAAAGCAGGTGCTATTATTACCCCCATTTTGCACGATAAGGAAACTGAGGCAGACAGAGATCAAATGGCTTTCCTAGGATCACACAGTTATTAAGTGTCTGAGGCCAGATTTGAACTTAGGTCTTCCTGACTGTAGGCCTACCACTCTAACCACTGTACCAGCTAGCTACCCGTAGAGCAATGTAGGAGCTAGCCTTGCAATTGAGAATTGCTCTGTTGAGGGTGGTAGACCCTGGGAACCCACTTGTGTGACCTGACCGAAAGAGATGCTTCTCCCAGGGGGAAGCTTTGTGAAGATTTCACAAAGAGAGAACACTGGGACCATGTGGTATATGAGTTATAAGTTCCCTTGTCCACATGTCTTCTCTACATGTGTGTATCACTACTACCATTATACTCTAAGTTGTGCCCACTTTTCTCATGGACAATTACAGGAGAGTGTGTTCCAAGTTCATGGAGTATTGTGTGTATTTTCGTTTACTGTTTTTAACATACTATCTTAGTGTTTTCTTAGGAATAATTGTGTCTCCTAGCTTACTGTTAATGTAAAACACACCTTCAGGGGCTTTTAGGAATTTTTTTAGGTGTTTTAGGAATGAGTACTTATAGGGGCCTTATTGAATGGGTTAGGAATGTTTTAGGAATGTGTTTTAGTTAGTTTCATTTAGTTAGTATTTTAGGAATGGGTACCTATAGGCACCTTATTGAATGAACCCAGAGTAGCAAGTAACCACTGGAGACTCAAACCACCAATAAAATATAAGTTAGAGAAGTAGCCCTAGGAGGGTGTGCTATGTGAAGAACTGAAAAAGAATATTGAATATGAAACTATGAATCTCTACCACATACAGCTCTTTTTTTTAGAAGTACACACTAAATTTTACAGAGTAGTAACAACAGTGCCCTGATTGTGTTCCTTTCTGAAAATCAGTTGTTTTCTTCATATTATAAATGTTTCACTAATGCTCTTTTCCTTTTTTCTTTTTATATCACTATCAGTACATACCTAATCTCCCACCATCATTCTCTCCCCCCAAATAAAAGTCTTATCTTGTAGCAAATAAGAGTAGCCAAGCAAAACAAATATGTGCCATTCTGCATCTAATCCATTACTGTTCTATTAAGAGATGGGAAGTGTACTTCTGCATCAGTCTTCTAGAGTCATTATTGGTTATTTCATTGATTAGATTGATCAAATCTTTCAAAGTGGTTTTCTAAATTGTTCTCTTTCTGCTCACTTCACCCTGCATCACTTCATGTATGTTTTCCCAAGTTTCTCTAAATCTATTCCTTTCATCATTTCTCAGGGCACAATAATATTGTACTGCATTCACATACCACAATTTGTTCATTCAGTCTCTAATTAATATACAGTTTGTTTTTTTGGGGGCTAGGCAATGGGGTTAAGTGACTTGCCCAGGGTCACACAGCTAGTAAATGTTATACGTCTGAGGCCAGATTTGAACTTGGGTCCTCCTGAATCCAGGGCCGATGCCCTGAGCATGTTGTTGTCCAGTTATTTACTAATTGTTGGCATACGAATGATAAAGTTCTAACTTCTGCATTGCTGCTCATTTGAATGTGCCACCTAGCTACCCCCTATCCAGTCTCTAATTGATGGGCACCTATTTTGCTTCACGTTCTTTACTGTCCTATAAGTAGAGATCTTTTCCCCCTGTCTCTGGGATCTTTGGGGTAATAGTTGTACTTGGTCAAATGGGTCTAAGATAATTTAAACTACTTTCTGTCTGTTGGCTTTACAGGTTTCCTGACTTTTATATTCTAGTCAAAAGATCTGAGTAAAGAAAAAAATAATGCCCTAAACTTACAGCCAGTTTTTTTTTCCTTGTGCTAATTACAGCTTGGGTGTAAGATGCCTTGCAAAAAAGTGAGTGCTTTGGATGTTAGTTCACCTGGATAACTTTCTTTGATGTGGTCCTTTACCCCAGTGTACCTCTTCCTTGGTCAGACTTACATACGAAACTCTGCGTCAATAACTGGGGCAGTTTCCTCCATGTTCGCACTGAAACAATAGATAGACATTTCTCCAGACCAACACAACAGGCACTTTTCAGTGGTACAGCTCTGCCCATCCCATATGAAACACACAACAACATCCATACCATAAAGAAGAATTTCTGGGCATGCATTGCCTATGTTGCTTTCACCTTATTTGAAAAATACAAAAATGATAGGTTTGTTCCCAGACCCCTGAGCAAATGCTTAAATGTTGTCTGAAATTAGTAGTCCAGCTATGGTGACAAGTTTACCTGGATGGAATGTTCATACATTCATACTCATTTATTGGTTAGCTTTGAATATTGCATATATGTAAATAGTCCTTAATACTTAAGTACCCTTAATACTTTTATGGAGAAAGAGGGAAACCAACTAGAAACTTAAAAGGTATGAGTCCTGACCTAGGTAATGCCTTTGACTTTTTAATGGGACCTTGTCACTGTTAGATTATGTCCCTTAACTTGTCCTTGTTAGAGGCTGCTAGGTGGCACAGTGGATAGAGCACTGGGCCTAGAGTCATGAAGACCTGAGTTCAAATCTGATTTCACACATTTACTAGCTGTGTGACCCTGGGAAAATCACTTTAACCTCTGTCTCAATTTTCTCAACTACAAAATGAGAATAATAATAACACCTACCTCTCAAGATTGTTGTGAAGAAAAATAATATTTGTAAAGCACTTAGCATAGTACCTAGCACTTCCTTCCTATGTTCTAGTTTCCTCCTTCATAAAATTAATGTCACCTCTGTTTGGCATTGGTCAATAAGCATTTATTAAACATTTAAGATAGGCACTGTGATTAGTGCTGTGGCTACAAAAATAAACAAAACTATCCTTGAGGAGCTCACAAGAAATAAACTATGTTCAGGATAAAATGGAAATAATCAACAGAGGAAAGGTACTTGAATTAAGAGGGATTGAAAGACTTCCTGTAAAAGGTGGGGCTTTAGTTGGGATCTCATGGAAGCCAGGGAAGTCAGGAGGCAGAGATGAGAAGGGAGAGCATTCTCTACTTGGTTGACAGCCAGTGGAGAATTCCCAGAGTTGGGAGATGGATTGTCTTGTTCAAGGAACAGCAAGGAGGCCAGTGGATCAAAAGTACATGATGGAGGTGGGAGTAGGGGTGGGGTGGCAGGGAGTATGGGGTGGGTGGAAGGTTGTGGGTGGATTGGGGGGAAGAGAAAAGAAGTTGGGGGGGGTTGAGGATGACTGTAAGGTGTTAGAAGACCAGGAAGTTAGAATCAGGGAATCAGTTATCAAGAACTTCGAATTCCAGGTAGAGGACTTTATATTTGATCCTAGATGTGATAGGGAGTCACTAGAATTTATTCAGTGAGGTAGGGTTGAGGGCAACATAGTCGGACCTGTCTTTTATGAAGATCAGTTTGGCAACTGAATGGAGGATGAACTGAAGGGGGGAGAGACTCCAGAGACTGCTGATGTTTGGGCAGTTTACTCAGTATTCCAGGGTCTGGCTCAGACTTGGAATGGAAAGAGCTTATGAGAAGAAGGAAGAAAATGCCGTGACACAAGGCACATACTTGGTGAGAGGAGCTATTGGAATTGCTAGATGTTTCTAGAGTGACCGGATTTTGAGCATGTTGTTGTCCAGTTATTTACTAATTGTTGGCGTATGAATGATAAAGTTCTAACTTCTGCATTGCTGCTCATTTGAATGTTTATTCAAATGTTAGTCTGCTAGGTAATACTTGCTTGCAGAATTGCTTTCTGTCATTGATAAATAAAAAGAAATATGGCATAATATTGCAGACCCGCAGCTTATATGCACCCTTTGCAGTGGTGGCCCAGAAGAACAATGGAAACATATGAATGTGTATTCACTACTGAACTTTGAAGAGAAATAAATACCAGCATGCTATGCTGTATGTTTAAGATATCTTGGACTATCTGCTAGACAGTCAGTGGTTTTATGTAAAGGATACTATCAGATTCCAATGGCAGAGGAAGAAAAGATGAAGACTTTTTAGCTATTAAGATGGATTTTTTTTTTTACCAGATTAAGTGTATGATCCAAGGTATTGTGGGTGAATATGTCACTTTTTAGCAGCTGATGGAGAAAGTAATTGGAGATGTGAATTACTTGGAAGTATTTGTGTATGTAGATGACTTCATAGACTTAGGAAGATAAAGAACATTAAGAGAGGCTGATGAAAAGCAGATTGCCTCAAGACCCCTATCTCTCTGTCAAGTATGTTTCTTCATCATCAATTCTTCAAGGTATTTTGTCTGATTGTTGCATTGGTGAGGTCTTAAGTTTTTCACATTTGATTTTGTTTATAATGTTGTAGTTATATAAGTTATTCTCCTGGTCCTGCTTACTACATCCTGGATCAGTTCATATGTATTCATATTCCAAGATTTTTTCTGAATTTATGCTTTTCATAACTTCTAATAACATAATATTATTCCATTATGTTCATATATTAATCCATTTCACAATTGGCAAGTATTCCCTTAGTTTCCAATTCTTTGCTACCACAAAAGTGCTGTATTTATTTTTGTATGTATGTTTTTTTCCCTTTTTCGTTTATATCTGGATCATATGCCTAGTAATAGCAATGCTGGATTAAAAGACATGCACAGTTAAGAGACTTTTTGATATAGTTCCAAATTGCTTTCTGTAATTGTTGGACCACTTCAATTTCCACTAAAAGAATAACAGTATGCCTGTCCTTTCAAAGCCTCTCTGACAATTGTCATTTTCCATTTTTGTTATCTTTGATAATAAGAGTTGTTTTAATCTGCATTTTTCTTATTAGTCATTTGGGAAGTTTTTTTATGTGGCTGCTGATATGTTAGATTTCTTCCTCTGAGATTTGCTTCTTCTCCTTTGTCCATTTATTATTTGATGGATGGTTCTTGTTTTTACATATTTGAATCAGTTCCTTATAGATCTTAGACACTAGACCTTTATCAGAGAGATTTTCTGTGAAGGCTTTCTCCCCCTTCAGCTTACTATTTTCTTTCTAATTTTTTATTTTAGGTAATCAAAATTGTATATTTTATTTTCTGTGAGTCTCTCTATTTCTTTATGATTCATTTTCCTATCTATAAAAGCAAAAGGTATCACATTCCATTGCTCCTAAAATTTTATGATGAGACCTTTTATATATATCATGTATCCATTATTTTATATATGGTGTGAGGTGTTGGTCTAAACCTAGTTTCTGCCAAATTGCTTTTTCTTTTTCTTTTTTTAGAAACTTTTACTGAATAGTGAGTCCTGGCTCCTATATCCTTGGGTTTGTTGATCTTCATGCTATTATGTTCATTTTCTTCTGTATGTTGTATACATAATCTGTACAATTTTTCTATTTTTTAATCACTACTAGATAATTTTGATGATTACTCTTTTGTTATGAAGTTTGATACTTGTTTGCTTTATTCTTTTCCTTCTCACTTAGAAAGTTTTTTTCTCTTGTGATCCTTAACATTTGTTCCTCTAGATAAATTTTGTTATTTTTTTCTAGTTCTATAAAGTAACTCTTTGGTAGTTTGTTTGATATGACAATGAATCTCCAATATTATTATTTTTTCACATTGACACAACCCAACTATGAACAATTAATTGACCTCCAAATTTAAATGTTTTATTTCTGTAAACAATATTTCATATAATTCCTTTTTATATTTTGTTAGTTGGTCTTCCACATATTTTATACATTCTATGGTTATTTGAATGGAATTAATTTTTCTATCTTTCCCTAGTGGGTTTTGTTGGTAATACACTGATAATTTTTGTGAATTTATATAATGTCCTGATATGTTGCTGAAGTTACCAATTATTTAAGTTAATTTTTGGTTAGATCTTTAGGCTTCTTTAAGTAAACCATCATATCATCTGCAAAGAGTGATAATTTTTCTTCTTCCTTACTTATGCTTAGTCTCTCAATTCCTCATTTTTGTCTTATTGATATAGCTATTATTTCTAGAATTATATAAGCACTAGTGGTGATAGTGGATATCTTTGCTTTATTTCTGATCTTATTCTAAAAGTATCTTGCCTTTTCTCATTATAGATGCTTGTTTTTAGTTTTAAGTGTATATTGTTTATTATGCTAAGGAACTATCCATCTATTCTTATGCTGCTTAAAATTTTCCATGTTGCCCAACTGGAAGTCCTCAGTCGTTAGCTCCTTTTCTACTCACAGAGGTTGTTGTTTGTCCTTTGTTCTTGAAAAGGATCATGACATCAGGGAGGTGATGCCATGATATGCAAGTGGTAAGTGAGGGAGGGCTGTGCAAAGTCACTGGCTTTGTTTTCTCCTCTGGAGACATCGGGTCCAGTGGCAAGATATAGATCAGGACAACTAGAGATGGCCCAGGCTGTAGTGGGGACCTTTTCAAGCTAAGGTCTTTAACAGGTCTCAGTTTGATGAGGCAATGCCCATTCAGTGATTAAGGCTTAATAAGAAATGAGGCAGAGAACACCCTCTTTAAAAAATTCTCTGTCAATATGATAAAAGTGACAATGATACCAAAATTAACACACACTTTTAATGCTATAGCTTGAAAAGGCCAAAGTCCCCACCGCATCGCAGGCCATCTCCAATTGTCCTGATCTATATCTATATCTATATCAGACGGATCCAGAGGAGAAAGTGAGGCTGGTGACTTTGCACAGCCCTCACTCACTTAAATCCAATTCACTTGCCTGTCATGGTATCACCTCCCTGATGTCAAGGTCCTCTTTGAGAATGAAGGACAAACAGCAAGCAGCAGCAGCATTTAAAGTTTTAACATTAAAAAGTGTTATATTCCGTGACAGGCTTTTTCTGCATCTCTGATACAATCATGATTTTTATTGTTTTTGTTACTGAGAGCCAGTGTGAAATAGTGTATAGAGAGCTGGCCTTGAACCCAGGAACACTTGAGTTCAAGTCCCACTTCTGACACATACTGGCTTTGTGAATCTCTGGCAAGTCGCTTAACCTATCAGTACTTTAAATAAATCTTTAAAATCACAAACTGTAGAGAAGGTAGCAACCTACATTGGTAGGAGGAACTCTTCAATAATAGCTCCCCACAACAATAAAATGACAAATCTCTATCTTATTCACAGTTTTATTTTTAATAGTTTATGATATTTGTATATGATGTTATCATTTAAATATCTAATATTATATTATATTTATAGTTTTCCTAATATTGAACCAACAATGTATTCCTGGCACAAGTTCAAATTAGTCATAATGTCTTTTCAATATATTATTATAGTGGCAACAAGATGGAGGACTAGACATTTTCTCTGAATCCCATGAACTCTCAAACCTCATTGAAACAGAAATTATGTGCCAAAGATAAATCAACTTCATCTGTCTCAGTGGTCTAGGACATTAAAAATCCAAAAGAAGGTCAAAACCTCTCCACCCTACCAAAACTCAGTAACGGATGCTGATTGACCCTGAGCTCATACAGCACCCCTCTCTTCCCTCCCAAGCTATCAGCAGTGAGGCTACACTAATTTACCCAAGGATATGACACAAGCTTACAAAAAAATCCACTGCTTCACTTCAGTCCCTCTATGTCTTTCTAGTGCTATGGAGACTCTGGCTACAGCCTATGGAAATTTGCCCTAGCTGGGATAGATAGCCAAGTGGCCATAGCCCCTTAGGAGCTAAAGCCTGCAGGGGCCACAATACTGTAGCACCAGCACTGGGAAGCTCTAAACTACCAGTGCTGTGGAAAACAGTGCTGTGAAGCTTTGAACTGCCAGCATCAGGCCAGAGAATTAAAAAACAAAGGGACTAGGACAGGTCACCAGGATAGGCTACTGTCTGTGGGAGAGTTGTGCAGCATTTCACTAAACCTGAGGGAAAGAGCACAACATCTAGCTGGGGGCATCACCCAAAAGTCACTTGTGTGTGACTGCATTACAACATGGAAGGTACATGAAAATGGGAGGGGAGCAGAGGGAAGGAGAGGAGTGTTTGAAGTGTGAAGGTCAAATCAAGGGTTTAGTGATCCCTCTGATCTCAAAAAAAAAAAAAAGAATAGCTTACGGGGTAATAGGTGAAATGGTAGGGGGAAAGATTTAAAACGGGTTAGGAAGGAAGGAGGCCTTAGTTTGATGGTGGACTGGGTCCCATTGGTGAATACTCCTATTGGTGAAGAGAGATAGTCTATGAAAGGAGATGAGGACACCTTTACGCTGGGAGACTTGGTGTTTGAAAAGTGTACTCATTCTACATTGGGAGGGGGGAAGTGGGAATTCCTGGGGAAATGAAAGACCATGGATTTAACAAAAAGATTCAAGGCAAATGTGGAGGAAAAAGGTAACCAGAAGAGGCTATAGCTCATTGGTGGGCTGCATAATCAGAGAAGGGGCCCTCCCATGGGGTAATGTTCTCTCTGACACCTGCGATAATTGGCATTTTTCTGCAAGCGAGGCACAATGGAAAGGGGGAATCCATGGGGCAAGTCCTACAAGGAAGTGGCAAAAAGCTCCTAGAAGGGAGAGCCTAGAAGGGATACCTTGGAAGCTTTGATTAAATTAAGAATATAGAGAAAAGAGAGAGACTAGATAATTATAGGTGTCATGAATTAAAGAATGAGGGTCTAGAGTAGAAAGAGAAGATGGATAACAAAGAGAATGTGAGAAATCTCTTTTGGAAAAGCTGGTTCTTTGAAAAGACTAATAAAATTGACAAACCCTTAGCTAATCTGATTAAAACGAAGAGAATAGGAAATCAAATCAATAAAGTAGCAAATGAGCAAGGTATTGAAATCACAGCAAAACCAGAAGAAATAAAAAGGATAATCTGAATGTATTATACACAATTACATGCTAACAAAACTGAGAAAACAAAAAAATAGAGGAATGCCTTAAGAAATACACAAACTATGAGAAGATCAGATAGAGATCTTAAGTAATTCAATCTCAGGAAAGTAAATAGATCTATTTGTAAAGGTACTACCAAAGAAAAAAAGTTGATAGATTCACAGGAGAGTTATATGAAACTTTTAAAGAATAGCTAGTACTGATACTTCACAAATTATTCTCAAAAATTGAGAAAGAAAACATTCTACTAGAGTCCTTTAATAAGATGAGTATAATCTTAATACCAAAAGCAGGAAAAGATAAAACACAGAAAGCAAATTATAGGCCAATATTATCAATGAACATTGAGTCAAAAATTTTAAATAAAATCCTATCAAAAAGACTACAGCAATTTATCAAGAAATCATTCATTACGATCAAGTGGGATTTATACCAGAGATGCAAGGATGATTACACATTAAGAAAATGATCAACATAATCATATTAAAAGCCAAAATATCCCAAATCACATGATCATCCCAATAGATGCAGATAAAGTCTTTGACAATGTATAGCACTCTTTTGTGCTAAAACCCTACAAAGCACGGGCATGGAGGAACCTCTCTTTTAATATCACAAAAAGCATGTACCTAAAACCAAAAGCAAGCATCACATGCAATGGGGATACACTAGAACTTTTTCCAATAAACACAGAAATGAAGCAGGGATGCCCATTCTCCTCATTATTATTTGATAGCATTCTGGAAATGCTAGCAATAGCAATGTGACAAGAGAAAGAAATAAAGGGAATAAAAATAGGTAAAGAGGAGATAAGGCTATCCCTGTTTGCTGATGATATGATGGTTTACTTGGAAAATCCTAGGGAATCAGCAAAGATACTAATTGAGACAATTAATAGCTTTCAGCAAACTTGCAGGCTACAAAATAAACCCTTAAAAACAATAGCATTTTTATATAATAACAACAATGTCCAAGAAGGCAAATCCCATTTCACATAACTACAAAACTATTATCTAGGAATCAGCCTTGCCTCTCAAAAGACTTGTTACGATTCAATTACAAAGTGCTCTTTAAAGAAATAAAGAATAACTTAGACAGCTGCAGTAATATTCTGTGCTCATGGCTAGACTGTGCCAATATAATAAAACTGACAATACTACCAAAATTAATTCACACTTTTAATACTATGGCAATCAAAATACTGGAGATGCTTTGCAGAACTTGATAAAATAATAACAAAATTCATTTTGAAAAACAAAAGATCTAGAAGATCAAGGGAAATGATGAAAAGAAGTAAGGATAAAGGGGGAATAACACTTTCAGACCCCCTAAATGATATTATAAAGCATTGTAAATCATCTGGGATTTTTTTTTTTGTGAGGCAGTTGGGGTTAAGTGACTTGCCCAGGGAGATTTGGGATTTGTTAAAGAATAGGAAGATACATCAATGGGACACACTAGGCAATGGAGACTCAGAAACAATAGAATTTAATAACCAGTGTTTGATAACGTGGAATACATAAATTAACCAGGGAAAAACTCCCTATTTGACAAAAGCTGCTGGAAAAACTGGAAATCAGTCTGGCAGAAATTAGGCTTACATCACATTCCATAATACATTCTAAATGGATACATGACTTTAATATTAAAGGTTGCACTTCAAATTATTTAGAAGAAAAACAGATCATATACCTTTCACAGCTATAAGTAGGAGATATATTCTCAACCAAACAAGCAATAGAGGTGATTACAAACATAAAATAGGTAACTTTGATTCCTTGAAACTGAAAAGCTTCTGCTCAGACAACATTAACACATCTAGGATAAGAAGGGAAGAGGCTGATTGGGAAAAAAATCTTTGTATCAAATTTCTCTGACAAGGGTTTGGTTTCTAAGATATATGAACAATTAATACATATATTTAAGACTAATGGCCTTTCCCCAATGGGTGTTCAAAGGATATGAACAAACAGCTCTCAAAAGAACTATAAAGTATTAACAACCATATTAAAATGCTTTAATTATTAATAATAAAGGAAATGCAAAGCAAAACAACACTGAAAATTGTCAAAAATGACCAAAAATGACAATAGTCAGTGTTGGTAGCATTGTGGAAGGATAGGCACACTAACATATTGTTGGAAAGCAATTTGGAGTTATGCAAATAAAATTACTAAAATGTCCATACCCTTTGAACCAGAGACTTCATTACTGGGCTTGTACTCCAAGGAAGACTTCTTAAGAAAAAAGTCCCTGTATGCTACAAAATATTTATGGCAACATTTTTTTTTTTGGTGATAGCTAAGAATTGGAAACAGAGTAGATACCCATCAATTGGGAAATGGCTAAACAAACTATGGTACATGAATATAATCAAATTTTACTGTGCTGTAAGTAATGATGTGTATGATAAATATAGAGAAGCGTTACATCTATAAGAACTGATGTAACTTGAAGTAAGCAGAGCCAAGAAAACAATATACACAGTAACTACAACAATGTAAGTGGAAAGAACAATGAGGCATCACAAAATCAAATGTAAATGTAACAAAATTATAAAGATCAGGCAGGACTTGGATAAGAAGAAATGAAAAGACATTCTCAACCTACTCCTTTGTGGTGGTGGGAGGTCCACAGGTATAATGCACTGCACATGTTTTGAGACTTTTTCAACTGTTCTTTAAAAACCATTATTTGTCATATGAAAGGACTCTCTGGGAAGGGGAGAGGGAAGGATACTTGGGATAACTATAGTGACAGGCTTGTGTAGTTGGGGCAGGTGGTAAGAGTGGGGTGAGAGAAGAGAGTATGTGTCTACTGGGTTTTGATCATCCTGTATGGGCTGTATGGGGGCCCAGATAATGAACAGAGTAGGTAGGGTAATAGCAGGGAACATTTGTTGGGAAGCCACATGGTCACATAAGGTCCCAGGGGGCTTGGCTGATGGATATGGGACAGAAACAGGAAGCTGGTGTCAGGCAGAGTCCCTCTTCTCTCAAATTGTTTTTCAGAAGAGGTGGACTAAGTCACAACTCCACTAGCAGTGTGGTAACCCTTTTTGAAGAAATTATACTGCAGTTAGACTTCCTTATTTCTGTTCCCATCTATTCTGAATTCTATCCTCTAATTGATAGGGTGTTTACTTACCTTTTTACATTCTTCTTGATTTTATGTCCCTCATGGAAAGTTAGGTTTTCGGAATACAAAGATTGAGTTCTCTCCTATATTCCATTCCTATGTTAACAAATTTGTAGATCTCATCCATTCTTCCTTGTTTTTATCTGTATCTCCTCCCCTCCCCCACATCTGTGCCATGCTCCTACCGCAAAAATATCACTTCACAAAATATGTAATGTGGTATAGCAAATTATTCTGCGTACCAAGTCATGAATCCCAGTGCCAACCTTTGCCCTTACTCCTTCTAAGGTCAGAATGTTTAACTTCCACATCTTTGTATTTCAATTCCGCTCTCCAATGGATGCTGACTACTCTTAGGGAACCATAAATTCAGCCTCTTAGGATGAGATGACGTCTTCAGATGCATGACTCTTACTTGTAGGAAATATCTTCCTAAGCATCGCATTTCCCCAAACAAAATCCACAAAGAGGAGCTATGGGAAAATATTCAAGGCTGTCAGGATATTTGTACCAGTTGTACTTGCCAAGGTAGAGGGCTAGTGATAGGTAGTTTGGCTCTTCATGACTATTTCACAAGGCTTGACACTGGATGGAAGTGTATTCATACTATCCTTTTGTTGATGTAGCTTTAATTTCTATTTTTTTTTGGCACATTTCTTCTAGTTCTGAGGTTGTTGGGATAGAGTGGCTATGGCCAAAATATTTACTCCTACCATTTTGCCAGTCACATGACTTCTGCTTTACCTGGTCTGTGCATTGACTACACTGATGAAATTATATGATCAGCAAAAACAAAAGCAACAAAAATAATGCATATGTTTTTTTTGAAGGCAGGGACTGTTTTTTTTTTTGGTCTTAGAATCCCTAATGCCTAAAAGTGTCTTGCACCTAGCTGATAATTAATACATACTTCTTGAATTGAATTGAATTTTAAAGGGTCAAGAATCTTGTTGATATCCAGCTGCAGCATGAGAATTGTATATATATTAAAAAAAACTTCATCTTAAAGTGAATGGGTTTGTGGGATTTGGGCAGCCTAATTGACTGAGCAACTTGGAAAGGAAAGTATCCACACAGTAATTCTAGGTTTGGGGCCGAGTTTATAATAGTAATAAAGTCTTTAGCAGGAATTTCCTGAAGGTTAATGAATAACCAACTAGGATTAATAGCCCGAATCACCACTGAAGCCTATCAACTCATTCCAGCTTCCTATTAATCTACAGGAAATTCCTTGTGCCCCTAGTTATTATTGCTTCAACATAATTTCTAGTGAATGGAATAGAAATGAATAGATGACTCACTTTGGTTTTGAAAGAAATCAGTGAACTGCTTATGGTCGCTATGGTTTTTCCCAGTGCAGTTTTTGCATCTGTTTGTATTATCTTTCCTGTTGCCAGAAAAAGATGATGGTGGTCTCAGTTTTTGGGGAAGAGTAATCCCACTGCATTTACTGAAGATTCATTTTTGCCCTAGTCATTCATCATAATCTAGAACAACATATAATAAGCAAACTCTGAGAAAGCAGGAGGAAGGGGAAGGGATTTTTCTCATTCTTCTTCCAAAAAATGCTAAGAACCTCAGGATATAGTTCTGCATTTGAAGTAGCAGTTTATTGACATTGAGCTGAGCAAAACTGAGCTTGAAGAAAATGTTGGAAACAAATACTGATGCCATTATGTCGTCTGTGAAAAAAACTATCCGCATGTTTAAATAACAAATTGCTTCAGGTGTGTCTGCAACTAGGTGGCATAGTGGATAGAGTATGGGGCCTGGAGCCTGGAAAACCAGAGTTTAAATCTGGTCTCAGAAACTTACTAGCTGCATGACCTTGGGCAAATCACTTATTCCTGTTTGCATCAGTTTCCTCATCTATAAAATGAGCTAGAAAAGGAAATGATAAACTACCAAAATATCTTTGACAAGAAAACTCCAGGGGCAGCATATCTCTTAGACAATTCCCAAATTATCAGTATTTAGTAAGGGTCCTGGGGCAGCTAGGTAGCGCAGTGGATAGGGTACCGGCCCTGGATTCAGGAGGACCTGAGTTCAAATCCAGCCTCAGACACATAACACTTACTATCTGTGTAACCCCATTGCCTAGCCAAACCTGCCCCCCCCAACAACTAACTTCCAAATGGGGTTATAAAGACAAAATACTCAGCAACAAATTAGGTGTGTCTAGTGTGTCCAACTTGTATCTTTATCCATAGTAATTCACTCCATTAAAAGCCATTGACAAAATAAATATATTTTTCCTTGAAGAACTGCATCAGAACAGGTAGTTTCATTTTTAGTTAAAGGTTGTATATTAATTCCACCTAATTCCCAGTAGCTGAAAGAAGTTCTGTAATGGAGAGCTACATGTTTCTGTTGTTGACCCTATTCTGTTGAACATTTTTAGCAATCTTTTGGATGAAGTTATAGATGGATGTGCTTAGTGAAGCCAATCGAAAAAAGATCTCAATAGTCTAGAATGATGGGCTGAAGGCAGGGATAGATGCTTTTGATTTCATTGGCATAGGGAGCTCTCAGGTAACAAAACTCTTTCTACCAAATGTAGCTCCATATAAGTTCTTTACAGTGTCTAAGAGTTAGTCTCTGTAACTTAAGCTTAACTAAAACTAAGCTTAATATTTAGCTAGTTTTAGCAATTATTTGCACAGAGGTCTGAGAGCTTAAGGTGCTTGCCTGGGCTCTCACAGCCTGTAGGTCAGAGGAATGACCTGAAACCAGGATTTTCTGCTTCCAAGGCCAGATCTCCAGCCATTGTGTGCTGAAAGTAATGGTGAAATTTGCTATGGATTATTTATAGAACCAGAGAATCTCAGTTAAAAGGGACCTCAAAAGTCATCTTGTCCAGCTACTACCTAAACAGGAATCAAATCTATGTTACATTAGAAAAGTTGTCACCCAGCCTTCAGTTGGATACATCTAGTGAAGAACAACCCATTATGCCTAGGGGCAATCCATTCCACTTTTGGCTAGTCCTAATTGTTAGTAAAATTTCCTTTACATGAACCCTAAACCTTCCTTTATCTGTATCATAAACCCATTGCTTCTAGTTCAAGCAGGATGAGTCTAATCTCTCTTGTACGTTATAGATCTTCATGTAGTGGGGAAAAGTTGGTAAAGATGGCCCAACCAATTGATTTCCTACCCAGTCCAGTTGATATAATTGCAGAAAGAAGGGATGGGTAATAGAGATGTAGCAGCTCCTTTGGGCTATTGACCAAATCCCCTTTGTAGGTTTGCAGGTTAGGTGCAGGCAACTACTCTCAGGTTCTAAGGGTAACCTTTAGGTCATCACTCGTAACACTATAGTTGATGAGCATCAATTGGTGTGCTTCCCATTAACAAGCAGACAGTAGTTAGCTCTTGGAAAAACCATTTACTAAGGTGGATAATAAGAAGAGTAGGTATAAAATATTTCCCACCCCACAAAACCTGGGGCTAACTCTCTCACAAATACACATAGCACTCAGGGGATTCAATTAGTGTATAGTGGCAGAGAAGCACACATGCAGGACACACTTATGGAATAGATAAATCTTCACTCTCTCTCTCAATCTTTCTCTTGCTCCCCCTCTCCTCTCTCCTCCTTTCCTCTCCTCCCTTGCAGGTTTATGTAGAAATCATACTCCTCCCTCTTTTATAGATACAGCACGGTGTTAATGTGTTAAGCAAAGTGCAAAGATGTATCTACTTGTTAAGTTTTTACAGAATAATTTTCCTTGACATAATTGGCAGGCAGCTTGCCATTGGCTGGATGATTTACCATACACCTGATAGCCTTTAGAAAGCTACACTTGCCAGTTGTGGAGACTGTGGAGGTTGGAGAACTCGATGTTGTGTGACTTTTGGCAGTTTAGAGGAGAGCCAGCTATAGAAGAACCCAGAAGAAGAAGAATTCCCAGAAGAAATTGCATATGTATGTATGTATGTATGTATTGTATGTATGTATGTATGTATGTATATATGTATATGTATATGTATATGTATATGTATATGTATATGTATATGTATATGTATATGTATATGTATATGTATATGTATATGTATACATATATGTGTGTATGTGTGTATATATATATATGTATGTATGTATGTATGTATGTATGTATGTATATGTATAGGTAAGAGGATTTCACTTTATTCTTTTCCCCATCCCACTGCCATGGCATATTTCAGTGAAGCTACTCATTCTGCAAGAGACAGTGTGAGAGGAGAAAGAGAGAGAGAGGGAGAAAGAGAGAGAGAGAGAGAGAGAGAGACAGAGAGAGAGACAGAGAGAGAGACAGAGACAGAGAGAGAGAGGGAATATTAGTTATGGATGCATCTAAGGATTATTACCCTTTGCAGCAGAGTGAATTCAAGAGCGAATTAACACTGGAAGTTAGAAGTAGAGCTACAGAAAGGAGAACATCTCTAGCTGAACTTCTTGTCCAGTAGAGATATGGGTCTAGAAGGGAACAGTGTGATGCAGCCATGAGAAGAAAAGAATATTGGGGCCTTGAAGTACAAGAGGCTTGAATTGTCTTGGCCATATATATTCCCCACAAGTGTTTCACTACCATTATATTCTCTATTTGTGCTCATTCTTATCACTTATGCTATTTTAATTTGTAGGTGAATGTATCCTAGATTTGTAGGGAATATTTTGCAAGTACTGTTACTATTCTACCTTATTATTATTATTATTTTGGTGAAGCAATTGGGGTTAAGTGACTTGCCCAGTCACACAGCTAGTGAATGTTATGTATCTGTGACTGGATTTGAATTCAGGACCTCCTGACTCCAGAGCTGGCACTTATCCACTGCACCACCTAGCTGCTCCTTCTACCTTATTATTAAATGCTTTTTCTTCAAGCTAATTCTAATAGCTAACTATTAAGACTAATCATATCAGCAAGAGCCTGTAAGTTACAGTTTTAGGATCATGGATCCACAGAGTACCTTTGAATCTGGGATGGGAGTTACTTCCTGGGGACCCAATTTGCAACCTGCAAGTGCCAAGTTGGAGAGGAGTAGTCTTAGACAAGGTTCTATGTTCAAGATTGCTATCATATCCCCTTAAGTCTTCTTTACTCTAGGTTAAAAATTCTCAGTTCCTTGTATGACATGATCTCAAGCCCTTTCACCATCTTAGTCATCTTCATTGCATTCTGTTGAAAAAAATCTGCACAAATACAATATAGGAAAGGTATTATATGATGGGAATTTATGTACAAAAGACTGAGGAGTTTTAGTGGATTTGAAATTTCAGTATGAAAGAGCAATATGAAAACTAATTTAATCTTGGATTACATTAATAGATGAATGGTGTCCATAACAAGGGAGTTATGGCCTTTTATGTTTATAATACCATATCTAGAATATAGTATAGGATATAGAGTAGAATATAGAGTAGGATAACCAAGATAGCCAGAGAAGGCAGATCTATTATGTAGTTTCCCTTTTGCTTAGGGGAAAGGGCTTTTAAGGAAAAGGATTTCTGGAAGCTCCTGATTCAGGAACAGAAATCTCTCTAACCCTACTAAGGACCTTATTCTGAATTAAGTCAATAATTTTAGTGGGACAACTAATCAGTAATTTTTATTTGGAAATAGAATAATATTAGCCTGTGACAAACAAGATGGACTGTGCTGAGTTGGGGCAGTGTGCCATCAAGAATGGGGTCTGTCTCCAGGGGAAGCAATGCATGTTTCTTTACAGTTATTGAAGTGCTCCAGCCTTCTCAATAGCCAATTATGGTGCTGCATAAACGGAGTAGGAAAAAATACTTTGGCTTTTCTCTCAGCCTTCAAACATGCTCAGGTCTCTTTAAAAAGTCTTCTATTCCCTTGGTGCAGCCATTCTCTCAAGCTGTCATCCTATCTCTATTTTCCCCTTCACTATCAAACTCCTGGAAAGAATAATCTATGCCTGTTGTCTCCACTTTTGTCACAATTGATTCAACTCTTTGCAATCTGGTTTCTTTCCATAGCCCTTGATTGCAGTAACTTTCCTCAAACCACCAATGATGTGGAATAGTAAGCAAAACAAAACAAAACAAAAAACTCTGCTGGATTTGGTGGCAGAAAACCTGGGTTTGGAGCCCAGCCCTGCTACTTAGCATCAGACATTGAACAATCCACTTACTTCTCAGGGCCTCATTTTCTTCATCAGTAAAATGAGGGCATTGGATAAGATGATCACTAAGATCCCTGTCATCTCTAAATCCTGTCATCCCACAAGAGATAGTATGTACAGTGGAATGAACATGGAGTCACAGAACCTCAGTTGGAATCCTGACTCTCCCACTTACTGCTCATTTTACCTTAGGTAAGTCACTTAACTTCCATGGGCCTTAGTTTCCTCATTTCTAAAACGAGGGGGTTGGACTATAAATCACCTCTGAGGTCTTATAATTTTGCTCTCTCTGCTATCTCATCTATACCTCCACAACCTCAACTAAATTCTTATGATATAACTTTTTTTTTTTTGGCAAGGCAATTGGGGTTAAGTGACTTGCCCAGGGTCACACAGCTAGTAAGTATCAAGTGTCTGAGGTCAAATTTGAATTCAGGTCCTGTGCTCTATCTACTGTGTCACCTGGCTGCCCCAATATAATTCTTAATGGCCTCCTGAGTGCCATGAAAAGAGTCCTAGTAGACAGCTCAGCATATCTCTTTGACAATTCCCAAATTATCAGTATTTAGTAAGGGTCCTGACCTACCGTAACTGGTGGGCTTGGAGAGTATTTTTATCCCCAAATACAAAGTTACACAAACCTGAAAATCTAACAACATGCTACAAAGTTCTCATAGGTTACCACCTGCCTGGTGTTTATTAAAGGTTGCTCTTAAACCAAAACAATTAGCTAAGTAAAAATTAAAATTGAACAAAAACAATATAAAAATCTAAAGAAAAGAAAAAGATAAAATGAGCTTCCTTTCTCAGAGGGAATGTCTAATTCCAAATAAACTCTCAGAGTTGGTAAGGTTCTCCCAGGAAGGATTGGAGGGTTTGGAGTTCACTGGAAGTTATCCCTTTATATTTAAGTGAGTAAATTTTCTCCCACAAGTCCCTTAAGCACCTAAATTAACTTGCAAATTTACCTAGTGAATACCTTGACAATGCATAGGGTGATCCAGATGTGGAAGTCTACACAAAAATATCTCCAAGGATGGCTACAACATATAGGGCACTTCATATTTCTCCAGCAGATCCCTTCAAAATCAAAGGTCATTCCGAATGATAGGAGAAATAGGCTAACTTTTAAAAAATCTAATAAATTCAGATACATGAATACATGTGGAGTTCCTCCTAAAGGATTAAATTCTGAATTGGAATCAGTAGCTTGGATCCTGAAAAAGTCTCCAAGATGTTACTTATAGCCTAAGGGTGTGCCTTTCCACAATGATATCTAGCTCTAGTCTCATCCAGAACCTCGCTTCATCTTGGGTATAGTTTGACCCCAAAGAGGGGAATCAGGTTTCTCCCACTTTCTCTGGCTTTTTATGTTCCAATTTCATAATAGAACTTCAATAGGAATCTCTAAAACTAACTTTAGATAGAGCTTGTGTTTAGGGTCTCCCCAAAAAGCATTTACAGTGTGTCTTCTAGGCAAGGTATTCAATGCACAAAATAGATATTAGGTATAGAATGGCTTTTTGTCTCCTACACCATAAAAATGCCAAAAAGATTTATAAACACAAATTAACAAATACTTTAACAATAAAACAATGATTCATCATCATCATCATCATCATCATCATCATCATCATCATCATCATCATCATCATCACTATGATTTTCCTGCAAAGGTAAAGCCAACTTTATGCAACTACTGAACAGACATTTCATCTTAGACCTGTACTATCCAAACAAATCACAAGGTATAGATCTCACTAGTTCACCATAGCTTTTTAGTCCCTGCAGATTCAGGACAATGCTCTGGGTGGTAATTTTCTCCTCTGAGAAGTGGCATAGTTTCAGGAAACATCTTCAGCTAGGTAGCCAGCACAAATTCAAGAACTCACGAGGCAGCCACTAAGGCTGGAAATATTTTTCTCTCCAGATTGCAGTTTGGTGACCTGTGCACAGAGAAAGAAATACCAAGCAGAAGAGGCAGCCAGGGAATTGAGGTCAACTCTTAGGCATGCCTTGGCAAGCACATATTCTTGCTGCTGTATTCATGTAGCTACCACTATTGCTAGGAGATGGAGTAGGATCTTCTTCCCACCTTGTTGAAAGACTGAGGGAGATCTGGTAGAGTTCCAAAGTCATGTGCTCAAAAGAGAGAGAAGAGAGTCTTTTTACAGCTCTTATTACAAGATCAGCTGAAATAATCATTGTCCAGTAATAGTGATGAAAAGACCAACTGGGAGTCACTATATTGTACATGTCCTTAATCAAGTGATCATGGCACATGCCCAACTCATACGGAAGTGCTACATTGCATCAGATCACATTGCTCCCTTAATCATCCCCAACACAACCAATAATGTAAAAGAACTGGTAGATAGCACTAGATGTCTTCCCAGATTAAAATAAATCCCAAATTAGGACTGTGGGTCTGTGATCAGTGCTTCATGCCATTTTCCTGGGCTATCATGACTGGTTAGGAGACACCCATGTTAGTTGTTTTCTATTATTTGTTACCCTTTTATTATTTAGTCACTTTCAGTCATTTCTGACTCTTTGTTACCCCATTTGGGGTTGAGATACTGAAGTGGCTTGCCATTTTCTTCTATAGCTCATTTTACAATTGAGGAACTGAGGCAAATAGGTTTAAGTGACTTGCCCAGGGCCTCATAGCCTGTAAGTGCTTGCCTTCTGAAGCAAGATTTAAACTCACAAAGACGAGTCTTCCTGACTCCAGCACTCTATCCCCTGTACCACCTAGCTACTCTTATTTGTTGCCCTAGCAAATGTAAAATTTTTTCTCTATTGTGCTAACCCAAGTCAGTGGTGAATGGTGTATTCCTATTGGGTATTTTGTAAGATGGTTTCATTTGATGCTTATCTATAATGATCTGTAAATTAATTGGGACAGAGTGAAATAAACTCATTGACACACAGTAAATCTTGTATTTTTTACACTAAATTTTTTTAAACATGCAACATATACTACTTCCATTGTAATCGCTTGTTTTATACAACTAGTCATCGAGGTCACAAGGTTTTGTTACATTTTCTTTAATTCTTAACCATGAAATCATTCTCTTTTTTCACATTAGAGTGTATTTTTTCCCAAGATTAAACTTGATTATAGTCCATAGGTTTTTGATGGAGTTTAAATAAGGTAAATTCCCAATCTACTGAAACATGTTTATCTCCATCCCTTTTATGAGTTTCTTAATGTTCTGGAATGTGTAACGTGGTATATGGTCACATTGCAGTATTCTCTCTCCATTTGGAAATTTCTGTACTTCCAGAACTACTCTGCTTTTCAGGATATCAATATATTTATCAGAGTTCATCATTCCCTCAGTGGGAACAAGACTTCCAGGAGCACTGGAAAGAAAAAAATCCCCAAAACAAGTTTTGAGGAAGGATGTTCTACAATCTGGCAAAGACGCCTTAATTTTATAGGCTCATTTGTCCTGATAATGGTCATGATGCAGTCTTGAATGAAAAAGCTAGTTTTTCATCAATGAAAATTACATTCCCCCCCCGCCCCGATTCAGTCTTTGTATTGTCTTGCCCATGACAAGCCTTTTTTTTTTAAATAGCAATGGTTAGCAGCTATTTGTTTTTTTTTTTAATGAAATGTTCATAGTTTATTCAATAGTGAGCAAAAAGATTTACTTAGCCATAGCAGAAGAGGCATTAATTGGGATGTCCTTGATGCAGCTGAGGGAAGTTCTCATTGTAATTCACCAACCAAGCATCTGAGAGCCTTTCCAGTTACTCTTGGCTGCTTGGTTCTCACAGATAAGGAAGTGATGCCAAAAATCTAGCCCCTCCTTCCCTAAGCTAACCAAGTCTTGAATATAGCTCAATATCTTTTAAGGAAAAACTATCCTGATCTGCACGAGGGGAGGGGCTAGGTTACTGCTCCTCCAGGAAAGTAGGGAAAAATCTTGGGTACTTTAATGATGTTCCTGTCTTGTTTAAGAGTAAGCTGGTGGTATGCTGACCGTACACCAGCCAGGAAACCATGACTGCTTAGTTTTCTAGTCTTGTGATAATCTAGGAATTTTTTCATGAGTCAGCTGACATCTTTTGGAAATCCCATCTGAAAAATGAGTGCTTAGTTCACAAACACCTACAACTATAAAACTTTAGGAATCCTGTTTTAAAGACAGTAGAACCAAGGCCCAGAGAGGAAAACAAAGATTCAGAACCATGTCATGTAAGAAATAATGGAGGGAGCTGGGGATGTTTGAGATTGAAGAAAAGAAAATTTTGGGAAAATGTGATAACTGTTTTCATATATTTTAAAAGCCCTCATGAAGGAAATTAGTTTAGCCTCCTACTGTACAGTTTCTGAGGATCAAATTAGGGACGTGTTCAAGGTACAAGAAGGCAGATTTCAACTCATTAGTAAGGAAGAATTTTTTAACAATTACAAGTTGGCTATGAATAATGAAATTTCTAGCAGTAAAGGGCTTCAGTGAGAGGGCCAATGGTTAGTAAGTAGTCACTAACCGTGGCTGAGCAAATTCTAGAACTGTGTGCAAAGTTGGGCTAGTCATACCGTAAGAGTCTTACCAACTTTAAAATTCTATGATTCTGAGTTGTGACTTGCTCAAGGTCACTCAACGAATAAGTGAGTTGCAAACTGATTCAACTATTCTGGAGAGCAATTTGGGACCATGTCTAAAGGGTAATCAAACTGTGTATACCCTTCAATCCAGCAATAGCACTATTATGTCTGTATCCCAAAGAGATCATAGAAAAGGAAAAAAATACATACATGTACAAAAATTTTATAGCAGCTCTTTTGTTGGTGGCAAAAAATTAGAAATTGACAGGATGCCGGTGGCAAAAAATTAGAAATTGAGAGGATGCCCATCAATTGGGCAATGGCTGAATAAGCTGTGGCACGTGAATGTGATGGAATACTATGGTGCTGTAAGAAATGATGAGCAGGCAGATTTCAGAAAAAACCTGTGAAGATTTACATGAACTGGTGCAAAGTGAAATGAGCAGAACCAGAAGAACATTGTATGCAGTAACAGCAACATTGTCTGATGATCAACTGTGAATGACTTAGCTATTCTCAGTAATACAATGATCCAAGACAATTCCAAAGGAGTCATGGTAGAAAATGCTATCCACATTCAGAAAAAGAACTGATGGAATCTGAATGCACATTAAAACATACAATTTTCACTTTATTTTTTTCATGATTTTTCTTTTAGTCTCTTTCTTCTTTCACAACATGACTAATATGGAAAAACGTTTTACATGATTACAATATATAACCTATATCAAATCGCATACTGTTTTAGGGAGGGATGAAGGGAGGAAAAAAGGAAGCAAAATTTCAAAATAAAAGAAAATAAAAGAATGTTAAAAATTGTCTTTACATGTAATTGGAAAAAATAAAATATTATTAAAAAACAAACAAGGAAAAAAACACAACAAAATGAGTAACAGAAGCAGCGCTGTTGTTTGGTCATTTCACTTGTGTCTGACTCTTCATGACCCCATTTGGGGTTTTCTTGACAGAGATACTATAATGGTTTGCTATTTCCTTCTCCAGTTCATTTTACAGATGAGGAACTAAGGCAACCAGGGCTAAACAACTTGTCCAGGGTCACACAGTTAAAAAATGTCTGAGGGCAGATTTGAACTCATGAAGATGAATCGTCCTGACTCCAGGCCCAGCGCTTTCCACTGAGCCACCTAGCTGCTATGATTAACTTGTCATGATTTTGATCAAATTGATTTTTTGCACCTGGTGCAGGCCATGGCAATGATAATGAAGGGGCTGTATCCCTTTCCTTGAGTATTAAGAGTAGGGTCCCCAGAATATTATTGATGCCTTTCAATAGGCTCAGAGATTTTGAGATTAATGACTCTATGACTGCTATGGTAGTATTTGACGTCATTTGTTCTGAAGAGGGAAGGTTTTCCCAAGAATTGTTTCTCATCTTTCTGAAAAATACTTTTACCTTTTCAAGCCACCAGGTTCCACTTAGTAAATTTCCTGCTCCAATACAAAGAACAAATGTGTCATTTGATCATTTGAAATGAGGGCAATCTGTGCACAAGGGGCATCTTTATAACTTCCTGGTTTCACCTAGGATCACCTGTCACTGGCGTGTGGCCAAGTATTGAGAGCTCCTGTCTACATATACAGCCTTGGTTCTCTATTGTCCCCTTGCCCTTGAAACTATACTTAGAACAATTTCCTCTTTCTTTTACCCTTTCTTCAGGATACACATCTGACCTCTCAGTCTAGTGGGATCGAGCTCAATAATTCTAATGTCAATGGAATGCCAGAGTAATCTCATGTCCACATGAAAAACATTAACAGTTTGTCATGATAAATGATATTATGGTAAATATGTGTAAGTTAAAATACCTTCTTACTCCAAGAATGAATACATTTCTTTCTTCCTTAATGCTCTTCCTTTTTGCCATTAACCTTTAATGAAATGTGACATTAATCATCTTGAGCTTAATCCTGGGTGAGAACTCTTTTTCTGTTGTAAATGCACTGTCAACCGATAGAAGAGTGAGAAGGAGTATGATGAACTAACTTTTTGAGATGAATTTAAGATGTCACCATCAAGCCTGGAGCTAGGGCCCGAATGAATGACAATTTCTCAAAGGTTCATAGAATCCAGAACTTGAGAGTAGGAAGGACCTCAAAGGGGGACTAAAGCAATCTAACCTGCTGTGGAATCTCCACAGCACCCTCAGTAGTGGCCAGCTATCCTTTTTTTTTTTTAAAGGCAATTGGGGTTAAGTGACTTGCCCAGGGTCACACAGCTAGTAAGTGTCAAGTATTTGGTCTGGGGCCAGATTTGAACTCAGGGTCCTCCTGACTTCACAGCCAGTGCTCTATCCACTGCACCACCTCAGCTATCCTTTCAACTGTCCTTTAGAGGCTTAACAACCAACATCTGTTATGTTGTGCTATCTCCCTTCCCCCACTGTTCTCTTATCTAGGCAAAACATCCCTAATTCTTTCAACTTATTTTAACGTGGCATAATTTTGAGGCCATTCTGTTATCCCTTCTCTGGATTGGTTTCAGACTGGGGTCCAGTCATTTCAGTCAATTTCTGGAATCATGTTACTGTCGTCTAGCTTATGTCTTTTCATCCTTTCCATGGTAATGTCATGAAAGATTTTGTCAAATGCTTTGCTGAAATGCAGGTGTAACAAAAGTCTGGCAAATGTTCAGACCCCATTGGCTCTCAAAGATGTCTTCACCTGGAGGATGCTAAGTAGTTTCTTCTGGGAAAATTTTAATAAAGCTAAGAGGTCCAGTAGATCGATGTGCTAGGCCTGGAGTTAAGAAGACTCATCTTTGTGAGTTCAAATCCATTCTCAAACACTTACTAGCTGTGTGACCCTAGGTAAGGCATTTAACCGTTTTCATCTCAGTTCCTCATCTATAAAATGAACTGGAGAAGGAAATGGCAAACCACTGTAGTATCTTTGCCAAGAAACTCCAAATGGGGTCATGAAGAGTCAAACACGACTGGAATGACTGAACAACCACAAAATGAGGGGAATGCACGTGGGGACGTTTGGTAACTGGTCTCAATTGTCCTACCTTGTGGCCAAGAGGAACCTTTTTCCATTGGTTGTATAGCTGGAACTCTTAGCATCTTCAAAAAGGCCTGAGTCAGTTCCATCCATCTCTTTGCATCTGGGAGAATGAGGTGACTCCTTCATTCACTGTTTTTGTGTGTGAGAGAACTATGATGTGAGGGGAAGGGCTGTGGGGCCTTCGCCCCTGAAGCCCTATGGCCCCAGAGAAATAGGCTGAGACCCTTGACCTTTTTGTTAGTTCCTTTCCATTCTTGGTGCTGGGAGTGGAGTCTCTGACCTTGGGAGTCTCAATGGTCGGCAGCATAAGTCACAGGAATTCAGGAATTTAGGCTAGGTGTTGTAGCCAGCCTAGCATGAACAGTCACCTGCAGTGATCTTTTGGGACTCCAGCTCAATGAATGTCAATAGTCATGCCTTTAGTGGGACCAGTGGTAAGTAGGAACTGAGCTAAATTGTGAGCTTAATCACTCCACCCCTACCTCCGACAGTTGGAGGAGGTGTGGGGGTGGGGATTATGTCCCTGAAGTGTTGGGGAAATGTTTGTATGCTTGTTCTTGTTTTACCTATGAGATACCTCTTTTTAAAAGCTACTTGATATTTCAAATGGTTAAATAAAACTGGGATGACAATCACTGGTCCCCTAAAATGGGGGGAACACAAGCCAAGAGCAGAGAAAAAGATATCCCCAAACCCTTAGGGCACCTGAGAACCATAAGGGGAAGATGTAGCAGTTCTGGACCTAAAAGAATGGGGCCAGAACATATATGTAACGTAAGTAAGCTATGTTAGGAAATTCTCCTTATATACCAGGCCATTAACTAATGTGATCAGTATAGGTAGTTCCAAGTGAGGAACTCCTGCCAGTACAGATTGACACCTACTCTGCCTCTTAGAGGTGCCTGGGGCACTGACAGGTTAAGTCATCTACTTGACCGCAGGTCATCCTGACTCTGAGGCCGCTATACCAGCCGTTTCTCAAGTACTCTGCCATTTTAAAACTTAAACTATACTTGCTCTACTCCATTCCTGTAGCATCTCTCCCTTTCTCCATAATCTTTCAAAAATTGCTAACGATTGCTCAGAAAGAATAGCTGCCATTTCTTTTATTATTTTGACATGTGGTGTATCTGGCTCTTGTGACCTGAACTCAGAGAAGACAGCTAAGTGCTCTTTTATTACCCTTGGGTTTGGAGCTTGCAGGGACCTTAGAGATTATTTTGTTGTTCAATCCCTTCCTTTAAAAGTACGGAAAGTGAGGTTGACAGAGCTTAAGTGAATTGTTGAAGTACTCAAAAACTGGTTTTGAAAGAAAGAAAGAAAGAAAGAAAGAAAGAAAGAAAGAAAGAAGGAAAACAAGGAAGAAAGGAAAGAAGGAAGGAAACAAGAATTTTTTAATACTTATGAAAAGGAAAGTGGAGTGGGTTGAAAGTACCCAGTGCAAGGGTATAGCTTCGATTTTTGATTAGTAATAGAACCAGAACTGGAACCCAGGCTTCCTCTTCAATAGTTAATTAGTGTTATATGTTAATTATTTCGTACTTTTCCATTGCAGAAAGTGGAAAAATAGATTTCCTGTTACTGCATGTGTGTATGTGTATTTAACATCAGTAAGAATATTAATAAGAATCTTGGTCACAGCACCACATACGATGATTGTCTCCTAAAATACATTCCTTATTTACGGCTCACCAAATCTCTGAAATGTGTAGAAACTATTCAATTGTTTTTGAAGGGAAGAAAATAAGTATTGGGTTGCAAGTGACTAATAAGCAAACATAATTGTACTTCTCTATCATACTGTGTTTGGGGCTTGTGGCAAAAACTCGCCCAGAATCCTTGCTATGAGATTGTCTTATGGATGAAAATTTATGGTATTAGCAACTAGCCCACTTTGGAGGGGACCCAAGGTGAACCTAACTTCATATTGAATTCTACTCCATAAGGAACAGTGTTAAAATGAATTCTAGCAAGGTAGCAAAGTGAAAAATGGGGCAGACACCTGACTCTCCATTTGTCGTAGTCCTTTCTAAGAAGTCTTCCTTTGCTTTATAAACTGTATATGATAAGAACATTTGTCTAGTGTCGTATTGCAAAGTATTATTAAAAAGATATGGCTGTGTCTATAAAACACAGTAATATTGGTTCTAGGGACCTGAGCTATAGCATATTCTATTCTATGCTTCTCCATTAAATTCTATTGCGTCACCACTCAAAGGATTGAAGAAATTACATATGTGTGTGTGTGTGTGTGTGTGTGTGTGTGTGTGTGTGTGTGTGTGTGTGTACACACATATATTCCACATTTTTACTTCTGGAAAAAATATGGGTCAATTTCACTTTTCAGTGAAAAGTACATAGTTCATCATTAGTTCCAGGTCTAGATCATGTTCTAGTAGTTCTGACTTTGTAAGGTAAGGGAATATTTAAGTTTAAATATATATTTTATTGTGTCTAATCAGATTTTTAAAAACTATTTTTTCTCCTATTTTGCCAAACATTTTAACTTACAATAACAGTGTCAAGTAGCACAAGACAATTCACATATAGGATCATAGAATTTTTGAGTTGGAAAATAATTTAGAAATTATCTAATCCCCTCATTTCACTTCACATGATCATTTACATTTCCATAGCTTTTTTTTTTGGAAGATTTACAAAGTGCTTTTCTTAATAACCACCCTGTGAGGTGAGTAACTTTTGTAAAACGAAACTAGAAAGGTGGATTGGAGCCAGATTGTACAAGTTCTGGGATTTCAGACTTAGGAGTTTTCATCTTATCCTACTTGCAATAGTGAGCCATCAAAGATTTGTGTGACTTATTGGAAGGGGAAAGATATAGCCAGACCTGTGTATTAAGCAGTATGTTAATCTGTGAAAGGGGCCTTGAGGTCCTAAACTAGGGTAGTTTGAGTGTGAGTAAAGGTAAGTGAAAAGATGTCAATGATGTTACAGAGGTAAAGCAATAGGATTTGGATTCTGTCAAAAGGCTGCAGTTGAGGACCTAGAGGGCCACATATGGCCTTGAGGCACCCCTGCAATAGGACTTGGCATCATGAAGACTTAGTAATTGTATGGAGGGATGAGGGTGAAGTGCATGTCCAGTGTAACACTGAGGCTTTAGGCTCGGATGATGTGAAGCCATCATAAGAAATAGAAAAGTTGGGAGAAACGGTGGGTTAAATGTCTAATCTGATTTTGGCCGTGGAATGGAGAGGGGGTATGTGGCATCTTTCTCTCCAAGCCTGAGGAATACTGCCTTTAACCTTGGGGCAGTCTTAGTCAATCAGTCAATAAACATTTATTAAGTGCCTACTATATACCAGGCATTGTGCTAAATGCTGGGGAACAAGGAAAAGACTTTCCTTGCCCTTACTAAGCTTACAATCTAATAGGGGAGCCAAAAAGCAAACAAATAGGCACAAACAAGCTATATAGAGGGAAAATAGGAAATATTTAAAAGACAGAAGGCACTGGAATTAACAGGGCTCAGAAGGGCTTATAGAAGATGGGATTTTAGGTGACAGTGGCTGGGGAAGACAAATCATGTAGCATGGCCAAAATATCAGATCACAATGGAGCTGAACAATCACTAGAAGAAGGAGGCGATCTCCAGATGGAGGACTCTTAACTGTGCCACAGTGAACCAGTAACCTGTAGCCCTTGGGGTAGCTTTTTTAGTCATTTGTGTATGTTTTTGCTGAGTTTCTAGATCAGAACTAGTTCATTGGGTTTAATTCCCTTGCAATGGGACAGTGGGTGGGGGACAGGTGGCTATATAACCTTCCAGGGGCTCTTTTCAAATTCTCTTCACCTTTCATTATACTCTCCAGGAGATTCTGAGATATGCCCAGTGGGGTTGTTTATGCTGGGGTAGTAGTAGCATCTATCAATCTCGTGTGGTAGTTGGTCACGTAGGTGGGGTGAGGAATTTAGCTCTAATCTGGGCAGGAATTTTGTTTCCCATGGATTTCTCATCTTCCTCTTTGTTCAGAGTGAGTCTCATAGATCAAAATGTTTTCCACATCAGCAGAATCATGTGTTCCCAAGACTATAATGTTAAAAACATTTAACCAGTACCAAAGCTGCCTCTAGGGACATTTCAAACTTCATTTCCTTAAGGCTTATAAAATATAACATTCCCAAAACAGAACTCACTAACCCTCCCCTAACCCTCCTAAAACCCAACCCTTAACTGAACCCCTCCTATTTCTATCAAGAACACCAACCTTTCTCCAGTCTACCAGGTTTATAACTTTGGCATTTTCTGATTATATGTCTCTGACTCTATACCGTATTTCACCACATAATCGTTGCAGATTTTATGCCAAATATTTTTTGCAAAAAAAGTGGAGTACGACCATTATGTAAACCTTTTCTTTTTTTAAAAAATTGTGCTAGTATTACTTAAAAATAATTTATTACTAAACTGTCTTTGGTGCAAGATTAGGATGCATGGAATACTCATGAATATACAATTAAAATTGGGAAGATGCAAGTCTTGCCATATCATGTGACTTACTCATGGTAACTTCGCTTGATCACCTGCAGCTCTTCTTTTGGTCAAGGTACAATACCGTTACTATTGCAGTGCTCTAAATTAACTACACAAGTTGGCTTTCTGAAATATACTGACAATGTGTGTGCTCTGAGAATTCTAGGCTCATGGCTTGCAATGCATGAGAGATAAATGTGTGTCCATATGTCACTGGTGAATACATTACTGCTCTGTTTACCTTTTAAGCAGTGTGACAAACAGAATTATACCGCACGATGATTATGGGATAAAAGGCTATGAACCAATTTTTGGACTGAAAAGGGTGATGATTATACGGAGAAATATGGTAAATTATAGTGGCTCCTTATTGCCTCTAGGATCAAAACTAAACTCCTCTGTTTGACTTTTAAAGTCTTTCACAACCTGGCCCCAACCTGGCTTTTTAGTCTTGTTACATATTAATCCCTTTTCAACACATTACAATCTAGTCAAACTGGCTTTCTTTCTGTTTCTCACACACCACAGTCCATGTCTCATATCTGTGTTTCTGCTCTGTTCATCTCACATGCCTGGAATGTACTCTCTCTACCTCTATCTCATAGAATCCTTTACTCCCTTCAAGACTCAATTCAAGCATCACCTTCTACATGGACTCTTTCCTGATTCTTTCAACCCAGAGAGAGCCTAACCATAGAATGAGAAGGTCAGAGCAAGAACAGAGGTGACCTAAGGGGAAACCAAGTAGGGCCAACCATCCCACCCCAAAGCACAGCAGAAGGCAGAACTCTAGGTCAAACTCCCAATTCAAGAATTAAACCCAGAGAGCAAATACCAGAAAATGCCAGCCGGTACAAAAAATTATTACAATAATATACTCAAATAATATACTCAAAAGATACTCAAAGAGGAGCAAAAAAACTTTATTGCAATTGCAAGCAGAGTGAAGAGAAATGTTATTTCCCCCGCACAAGGACTGCATGAATATCTAGAAGATATGGAATAAGAGATCAAAAAACATATTAAGGAAAGAATCGGGAGAATAAATAGCTTAGAAAAGAAAATGGCAAAGTTTTCCCATGAAATGGACTTCATGAAAATTAGAGTAAATCAGAGAAATCATTGACTCTGAGAGCAAGAAATAGTAAAACAAAATTAAAAGAGAAGAAAATGTAAAATATCTGATATGAAAACAACTGACCTAGAGAATAGAATAAGGGGAGATATTTTCTGAATCATTGGACTTCCTAAAAACAATGAATAAGAAGAAAGAAGAATCTAGACATTATATTTCAAGAAATCATAAAGGTAAATTCCCCAGATCTATTAGAACCAGAGGGCAAAGTAAAGATAGAAACACTCAACTAACCCACTTCCTGAAATGAACCCTGAAAGAAAAGTCCCAGAAATATATTACTTAAAACCCAGAGCCTACACATCAAAGAAAAAACATTGCAAGTATTCAGAAAGAAGCAGTTCAAGTACCAAGAAAACAGCATTAGGATCACTCAAAACCTGACAGCTTTTACTGTAAACAAAGGAGATCTTAGAATGCAATATTCTAAAAAGCAAAATATTTAGACTTAACAAGCGAGAATAACTTTCCTTGCAAAACTGAGAATAATCATACAGGGCGAAAATTGATTTTTAATGGAATCGAGGACTTTTAAACATTTCTGATGAAAAGAGCAGAACTGAGTGGAAATTTTGAAATAGAAAAAAAAGTTCAGAGAAACCTGGAAAAGTAATGTTGAGCAAAATGAAGGAGCTATGTGATAATCCAATGCTAACATTTGAATAAAGAAAAGAAACAAATGTCCATTCATAACTTTAAAGATATTGAAGGAGTTAAGAAGAACAGAGTTGCTGAGGGGGATTGGTTCTGTTCTACTAGTGCAGAAGGAAGCAAGTGGGGAGGTAGGTTGTAATTTGCTATTTCTCATAATCGGAATACATGAGAGAAAGAGTATAAAAACAGAGGAAGGGGTGAGGAGAAAGGGCATCAGATGAATACCACTTTTAGTTGAAACAGATAAAGGAGGGTTGAATACACATGCAAAAAGTTTGATATAGAAATACTTGATTTCCTACTCATCAGGGAAAAAGTGGGTTTGAAGGAGGTGCATTTAAAAAGAGGCTAATACAAGGAGGGAATAATCACAAGCAAAACAAACTCCCTAATCCTAAATGGGGTATTAAAAGAGTTGGGAGTTGAGTAAAGAACTAGAATATAATGGAATGCCTTAGATTGACTCTTAGACATTTGGAGAAAGGCTGAACAAATTATGATCTATTAATATAATGGAATACCATTGGATTACAATAAAAAAACCCAAAAGAAATTATTAAAGAAAATCCTGGGTAGTATGAACTGAGGTAGAATGAACAGACCTAGAAGAACAATTTATACAAAGACAACAACATTGTAAAGAATTATAAAGAAAAATAAATATGAAAGACTTAAGAATTCTGATCAATGTAATGAGCAACCATGTCTTTGAAAGACTTATGATAAAACATGTTATCCACCTCCTGATACAGAGATGTTGGACATAAGGTGCAGAAATATAAATACATTTTTGGGACAAGCCCACTGAGTATATTCATTTTGCTCAACTATGCTGATTTATTACAACATTTTTTCTTTCTTTCCTTTGGTTTTAATTAAGGAGTGGATTTGGAGGGAAAGTAGGTAGCAATGGTGATGCCTGTAAAAATGGGGCCCTTGAAATGCTTTTTAAATGCATATAAGGAAGTTCAAAAAGAAGCCCAGATAAACAGGGAACTTTTGAAAATGACATGTGGAACTATATGTACACACACACACACACACACACACACACACACATACATACATACATACATATGTATATATATATATATATATATATATATATATATATATATATATATGTACCCATTATATATATTTAAAGCAAGTGGTCTGTGGAAAGATAGATACACTAATACCTTGTTGGTGGAGCTGCGAATTCTTATAACCATTCTGGAAAGCAATTTGGAATTATGCAAGTAAAGTGAATAAAATATTCATATCCTTTGACCAGAGACTCCACTACTAGGCATACATACTAAGGAGATCATTGATAAAAATAAAGGATCTGCATGTACCAAAATATTGATAGCAGCACTTTTGTCAGTCAGTCAACCAGGATTTATTAAGTACCTATTGTGTACCAGGCACTGGTAGCAAAGAACTGGAAACAAGGTAGATGCCCACCAACTGGGGAGTATGATTAAGCAAAGTGGAGTACATTAATGTGATGGAATATTACTGTGCTGCAAGAAATGGTGAATATGATTAATACAGAGAAACATGGAAAGACTTGAAGGTTTGTGTCATGAAGACTCGAACTGCTGCAAAGTAAAGTAAACAGGCCAATAAAACAATTTAAACTACAATAAGGTGAATGGAAGAACATCACCACAATAGAAAAATCATAATTTTGAATTCTTATAGTATAGGTATAAAATGATAACAACAATGCAAAAATGTCCAGAAAGAAAAATGTGAACAGTATTTAAGTAATCAAAAGAAAGAAAAGAAAAAAAATCTCAAGATTCCCACTTGAGGAGCAGATGTGAAAGGCAGTTTGAATGAACACTTCTCCATTCGCCTCTTCAGGGTAGTAGATAGAATTTATTGTCCTTGAGTCAGTGCTGTTTCCACCCACTTGGGCTATTCAAACTTTTCTTGTGGTCTCTACCTTTACTGTGCCTCCCTTCCCTCACATTGGTGGGTAGAGAAAAGCCAAAGGCTCTTGGCACAGAAGGATTCATCTGCTTAGAGATAATAAGATTATTTTATGAGAGCTTTAATCTAGGGAAATGGTCCTGGCTCCATGTGTCTTCATTGTTCTGTAGAGTTAGAAAGTTTAAAAATGCAGATTACAAACAAAATTCATGATGCTCTGAGCTGCCATGCAATCATTATAATGACTAGGCCAAAAAGCAGATTTCCCAGCCAATTGGATTTGGTGTAGTTAATAATCCACAGGTGTAATACACCCCCCACCCCATTCACACTATCTATAGCAAAATCTCCAGTTTAGGATGCAATTAAAATTACCTTATTATTATCTAGAAAATTATTGCTAAAAATTACAAATAATCAGTAAGCAAAAATTTTAAATAGCTGAGAAATGCTTAGCAATGAACCATGCTACTTTTTGCAAGCATCAATAAAACAGAAGCAGGTAAACATAGAATGGAGTAAATTCACTAGTTCTAGTAGTGTTTTTCTGAGAAGACATAATTCAGTCACTTCCTTCTGGATTCTCTTAAACAGAGTAGTAAGCCCAGAAAACAAAAAGGATCTAACCATTACAAAGCTTAAAGTTGGCTAATCTAGAAATCACCCCCCATCTGTCATTGTTGCTGCTGCTTTCACCATTTATCTCTCCTTCCCTCCCTCCCTCCCTCCCCCCTTTTCTCTCTCTCTGCCTGTCTCTGTGACTGTCTCTTTCTCTCTCTGTTTCTGTCTCTATTTAAAAATTGGTGTTGCAGTTGAAAATCTTGCTCTCCAGTTCCTATCCTTTGACAGCTTCTTTACTCCCTAATCTGAAAAGAAATACGACTCCCAGGATTTTTAGCAGTTTCAGGTTCCTCAAAGGCAGCCTGTCCAAGTTTTGCCCTAATGACTATTACAGTTTCAACTGTCTGTGTCTTATAGCTGATTAAGAAAAGTTGACATTGGTAAGAACACATGGGCTATGGATTGGAACAGGTGTATACTTTGAACCTGTAGCAGCTTTGTCTGTAGTTGGGGGGATGCCCTAGGTGCTCCATAAATATTGTAGGAAAACTTGGGGAATACAGCTATAGAAAGTCCTGAAGTTCTTCCTGTGACTGAAAGGTTATCATATTTGGTTTCTAGCTCTTCCAAGATGATTATAGCAAGCCATGTTCTTAAAGGTTTCCTATGCCAGGTAGTAACAGGAAACTATGTGCAAATAGACATAATCAGCCCAAAATATGCAGGTGCATGATTAATTACTTGCTTACCACATGAGGTTGCATATTTTTTGTAGACCCATTGGACCTTGGTTCTTGGAAGCATGCTTAGCAATAGAATTCATTGCGTATTTGGGAATAAAGCCTCCAGGCTTGGGTTGTAGTCCTTTCTTTGCCCACACACTGGGTCTTAGAAGCCAACAGTGAAGTACAAATTTCTTATGTTCACCAATATACCCAAAATGTACTTTACCTAAATATAAATTTCGTTTCTGTGTCTGAGTTTTCACTGTGGAACTGGCTAGGATTTTATATCTACAGATATTAATCTGGTGAGTAGGCAAATAATGGGTACGTTAGATTAATTGGCTGTGGTTTAAATTTTTTTTTTTTATCATTTTTGCAACCATGGCTTACTGAGTTTTCTTTCAGTCAATGAAGACAGATATGTTATTTGTGGTGTCCTGCCCATAATGAAATTGTTTGTTTGGAAAATGTCAGTTCTCTCCAATTTTCAGTATTTTTTTAGCATTGCAATTGGAATTAGCGTTGGAATTTAGCATAGGGATAGAATGGAGAAAAAAGAAGTGGGAAGAGACCCAAGATTTAATATTATCAATGCCTGTTCCTTCCTCTACTTCCTCATGCTATCCCAATAGAGCTGTTTTTTGCAGTAAAATTTTTTTGGGGGCTAAGCAATGGGGTTAAGTGACTTGTACAGGGTCACACAGTAAATGTCAAGTGTCTGAGGCCAGATCTGAACTCAGGTCCCCCTGACTCCAGGGCCAGTGCTCTATCCTGCACTAATTTTTTTTAAATGTCTAGCTTACTGGAAGTTGGAAAAATGATGATGGAGACAGGAGTGGGAATGGGTTTTGTTCTATGGAAAGAAAGAGAACTAAAATCATTACTTTTGGGAGGAGCGCAAATTTCTGCTGATGCCTCTTCTAACTTCCCCCCTTTCCCCATTGCCACCATGTTCTGCTGAGTACTCTTCAGAAGAACTCAAGCTACAAGTCAAACATCTAGAGAAACAGTTTACCTGTGTCTGTTCTAGTTTATTGGTAGTGTTGAAAGGAAAAAAGATCACTGAAAATCAGTGAAGACTTCAAGGTGGGGCCAGTTTTTACTGACAACTTTCATAATGAGACAAAGACAATTCAGATAGATCAATGTCAGTGAGAAGAGGTAGGGCCTTTCATCTCAGTTACTTCACAAGATAGTAAAGTAAGTGACAATTTCCAGGGAGAGGTAACAATGTCATAGGTAGGGTGCATGACAAAGAGCAGATAATGCAAAAAGCTGCAGACTCGTCACTTTTCCCAGTGAAGCTTCCCCAACGCTGATTGACAAACAGGGGTGGGAATAATGTGTCACTGAATAATTTGTACCTTTCAATAATTGTGCAGCAATTGGCGACAAAAATTGCTGAGGGCTCTGCTCTTAAGAGACTTGAAACTGTGGGGGCTTCAAGAATGAATGAATGAATGAATGAATGAATGAATGAATGAATGAATGAATGAAAAAGCTTCCTGACATGGTTCAAGAATAGTATTTCCTGGGGGTTCATTCACCTGTTCTTACTGATGAGGGATGAACTTTGATGAAGTTGTGAACTAGGCAAGCAATGTGTTTGGGAACTCATGGTTCCTTTTTCAGGCCAATCTTCACCTACCCCCAATTTTATTTTCAGCTATGAAATTACTGTAAGATGTAAGCACATAGCGTCTACTGGCATTGCCCCCTCCAGTGGGGTGTTTTTCTTTTGGTAATGGTTGTTAGATGACCAAAAGTATTGGGGACCAAAGGGGGAGAATCCATAATATTAGAATTTCCCCATAGAAGTGGCCACCTATTCATGGTAATGATAATGTCTAAGATTTAGATAATATTTCAAGGTTTACAACATGCTCTACATATATCATCTCATTTGAGCATCATAACAAACCTCTATAACTCATATAAAGCAAAGTGCTTTGCAAACCTAAAAGCACTATATCAATGCTAGATTATTATTACTATTATTAATAAAAACCTAGATCTTTAAAAATAACAAATCTCTGAAATAGCTGCTATTATTATACCTATTTTGCAGATGATGAAATTGAGGTGAACTGACACAGAAGATCAAAAGCTAAGAAGTATCTGAGACAGAATTTAAACCTGTCTTCCTCTTGCTATTACAACTCTATATCCACTGCAAGGTCGGCTCCATCTCTGACTCTGACTTTCCTTAAAGGTCTGGACTGTGGTGGCAGGACTAGGTTCTTCTCTGGATTTTCCTCCCCTAGAGTAAGGTTTTAGGTACTCCACACTCAAAGCTTCCTTTTACTCTACAAGTTGCCAACAGGATAAACTAGGCCTTTGGCTACTTTGAAATTGGGCCAATTTGGTTGTCTCCCTTGCTTCACTCCCTTCCTCATCCTGAAGCCCTTAAGAGACAGTATCTTGAGCAAAAGGAAGAAGCTATTTTCCTACAAAAGAGCAGATTAATAAGGGCTCCCTTTGACGATCAGAGTGGTAGGGTGTATATTGTGGGAGGTGGGGAAGAATATGCCACAAGACAATGTTTATCTCTTCTGTCTTCCAAATAAGAATGATTCTTCTGATCACCTAAGGACTATTTATAAGGGAAATTTAGCCAAATCTCTCTCTATTACAAAGACTCTGTTCTTGAAAAAAGCTAATTGTCTAGCCTAAGAACAGCTTTTTTTCCCTTTCTTTTTAATCATTTTGCCCCATTTAAGCGTAAGTTCAGGTGGTCAAGCAATAAAAACAGAGGGCCAAATCTTCCTCAGAGGCTGACCCTGTCAATACGTGAGTGCAGTTGAAATTTGGTCTCCCATCCTTTAATCCAGATATAATCTGTCTTTTAGCAGTTCTTGATCTGGGAAATTAAAAAGAAGGTGCTTAGAAAGCCATGTGTGGGCTGGGTACCCATATGAAGACATAGAAGTATAAAGGATGTGCCCAGGAAGAGCCTGATAAGAATTTCTAAATCCTTCTTTTCTCTCTTTAATGATATGTAAAAACCTTGATGAGGTTAGCTCTTCGTAAAGAGTGAACTTACCTGTCACAGTTACTGAATGATTCTCAGAGAATTCATATACCTACCATACACCCTTAGACTTGGTATTTAAAAGGAAGAACAAATATAGATAGAGCCAGAGAAGCAGAGCTGAGAGGGGGAGAACTACACACAGAGAACAAAAGGGGAAGGCGTGAACATCTGTGGAAGCCCCTTCATGGAATCACCTGGCCCCAGAGTTGGCGGGGCTCAGAAGCAGCAGCAAAGTGATGAACCCAGAGAGTTCCTGGATTAAGATAGGAGAAGCAGAAATGCAAGCCAGCATCAGTAGAGGGGAAGCATAGGAACCAGAGGAAGGGTCCTGAACCCTAAGGAAAAGTTCTTGCTGAGGAACTGCAAAGGACAGAGTCATAATGTGGAAGAGCAAACCCAGACCTTGGCCTTCACTGGTACTGTGAATTAACATAAATGAAATAGGTTTCAGACCACAGGCTGCATTTTGAAGTCTTCCTCAGATTCTCAGACACACAGAAATGAAACTCTGGATTTATGCATTACAGATTCAATCTGGGAGGCATTTCTCACATTTCTCTCTTTTTTGACTTGTGTTCTCATTCAATATTTCCCTTGGGATCATCAGAATTTGACTTCTGTCTTACTATCCATAACAAATGAAAAGGATCCTCAATTCTCATGCAAGCACTCAGAGTCTATACGTTATTTCATTTGGTTTTTTTTTTCATATCCCCAGTTTACTTGAACTCATAGCACATAGTATGGAATTAAATGGTTGCTGAATTGAAATTGAACGACAGCTTACCTTTACAAGTAATTTTAAGTGGATCAGAATGATGTAGATGTGTATATGTTGAGGGGATGGGGGAGGATTTTTATAGGAACCTGGTACAAGCAGCTGTATGATTCAACTTCTTTGTGCCTCAGTTTCCCCACTTATAAAATGAAGGGGTTGGACGACATGATCTCTAAGGTTCTTTCCAGCTCTAAAATCCTATGATTCCTATCAACTTAGTTTCTTAACTGTGATGTGTCTTGCCACATTTTCTAACTACATGAATTTTTTGATGTTAGAAGAGAATTTCTGGTTTAATTTGTTGAAAGTGAATTTTAGGAGAGCATAATAGACTCCATTTTGTTTTATATTCACCATTTTATTGTATATGCTCCCTGCTTGAACTGTAGTACCAAATGCAACAGCTGGTTCTCTTCAGTGTCTTTCTTTGCTCCCCTAATCAGTACTAAAAGACTTAATTGCTAAAAAGGGAGGATTTCAATCTCAAGAATGTCCCCCTCCCTTATATAGTGAAACCAGCTACACTAACAAGTACATGTCCCTTATCTGTCTCCAGCAGCTAATGATAGACATTCTTCCTAACAACCATACTTTGTTTCTTTTGGCACTCTAATGCTCAGTGCTCTTTTTTCTTTGTACCATGTAATGTATATGTACTAGTAGCTGAATTATGAAGGACACACATTCCCATCAAGGGCTGATGAGGTGTGTCGCATTTTGAATGTAATAAAATCTCTCTCTCTCTCTGAGTGGTGCTGGCTTATTAGTTAGTTGAACTGATGTCTAAATTCCTGGGATGTTGATATGCCATAAAGGGTGGGGCGGCTAATTTAGTACCCTATCACTGCTCTTGATTTGTGCCTGCATTCTTCCAGCAACGATAGCAGGTGTGTTTTCAAAAAGGTTAGCTAAAGCATCAAGCATCACTTTCTAAGTGTCCATTTTGTTCTCTGGCTGAATCTTCTCTAGCACTTTCTACACAATTTACAGCTTTCTTGGATGTTTCTAAAGCACTTTACCGAGAGCTGAGAAGGAATTGAGTGGGTTGAAAATATACTGCCCCCTATCTGGAGGGCTTAGCTCTAGACTAGAGATCCCTCAAAGTTGTAGTGACTCTTCATGTATACTACTCCCTCGCTTCTTTCTGTAAGATGTAATGGATGCTGATGCTATGCAGCTACATGAAGGAAAAAAGAATGGAGGGCACAACCTGGTAGTCAGGGTGCCAGTGTGGGCAGCTTCACAAGGCCTGGAGGAAAAGGGATTGAAACCCAAGTGAACCAGTCTTGTCTGCCCAAAACATACCTACAAGCCAGAACAACTGCCTTTGAAGACAGAATGCACAGGGGGGGCAACTTAGAGACCAAAATTCTCTCAGAAGAACATGACAAATAAAAAACTGAGGACTGTAAGGCAGGAAATAATACAAGAAAACTGTTGAGAATTTCTGAAAATAGACAAAATTTTGATCAAGCTAATCTATAGATTATTACCAGCAAGCGGAAAAGCCCCCCAAAACCAATCATCTGCTCCCCACCCCAACCCTGCTTTATATTCTGTTTCATATATAGAAATTGAATATTTTCAATGACAAATCAGAATTTTTACAAGTGTCCTGGAAGATCTTCAAATACAAAAATAAGGAAATCTGAATATTCTCTCGTGAGAAATCACTGAAGAAACGTAGCAGCATATTTATGAAGTCTTTTACCATTGTCATTTTAAGATAAAGCTTAGAGAAAAAGAATGGAGAAATTCAGGTCAAAGAGGACAGTTGTTTTTTCCATTAGAATTTCAAATAAGATAGAAAGGAGAAACATACAGGAAAGGTACTGGAAAATTCCCATCTTGTATCCCTAGATTTTCATGGATCAGGTCCAATTTGGGGGGCTTCTCACATATCATGTTCTTTGTATCAAGTTCCTTACTCAGCATTTCCTCTGGGAGCTTTATAATTTGCATTATGCCTAGATCTTTACCAAAAAAAGGAAAAAAAGGGCTTTCTGTTTTTATGAAATATACCAAAGATAAGACAGTCTTAATTTATTTAACCTGACCAAAAAATAAAGGGACTTGCACTTGAGCCCATCAATAGCCTTAACAACTCTTCTTCCCTCTCTTGTGAGCATCACCTCACCAAAGGTTCAATATAGTCCTCCAAATGTATAGTGCTGCCCTGTGTTTAAGGCCCCTCTCTCCAAAGGGAATACATTTGAGGTTGTTAGAAAATTGACCCCATTCCATGTACTTGCTCAATCCACATAACTCATAGTATCAGTGACAGTCAAGATCTGGTTTGGCTCCTCCCCTATATTATATTTCCATTCTTTATTGCTCCTTAGCTCCTTAGAGCTTTCACAAAAGCAGAAGGCCCTTTCCCCCCTTTGTTTGTAAAGACCTAGGCACAATATAAATTATGAAGCTCCCAGAGGAAATACTGAGTAAGGAACATGATACAGACAGCATGATATGTAAGAAGCCCCCTAAATTGGACCTGGTCCATGAAAGTCTAGGGATACAAGATCGGAATTTTCCAGTACCCTTGTTGTATGCTTCTCCTTTCTATCTAGCTTGGTCCAAGAATTTAGAATTAATTTTCTAGGAACTTCTCTGGGTCTGGGAGGCCTGACCCAGAATTCTTCAACTTTTCTGGAAGCTTCTATGTTGTTCCAACAACACCATTTCACTGTTTCTTCTGGGCACAACCTCTGCACACACACACACACACACACACACACACACACACACAGAGGCAGAGAAGGCTGAGAGCTGAAAAGATAGGCTATTTGAAGAAGGAAAAAAAAAACTGGATAGAGATTAGGAAACAAATAGGAGTAGTGTTTGGATTGCTAGAAAGTGGGCCAGGTGAAGAAGTTTCTCAATTAAAAAAAAGTTTTTATTGATACCTTTTGTCATCACTTCTGGGATTGGAAAGCAAATAAATAAACCAGAAACAACTTCTCCTCTATCCTTCCTTCAGATTTGTGACAAAGAATTAAGCAAATACATCTGATACAGTGTGACCATTCTTGATATTGTTTACCATGTTATATCCCAGGGCTCCCTGGTCTCTCTGCCACGAAGAGCAAGAGATATTTCATTAATTGTGGAATTTCATTGATTTTTTGCTTATCAGACTCCAAGTTCCCTTTAGTCAACTTTTCATTTACATAGTTGCAATGATACATATGGTTCTTTGGTTTTGCTTATTTTATTCTTCATCATTTCATACATATCTTCCAATGTTTCCTTGAATTTCTCTTATTTTAAATTTTTTGTTTTTCGTTTCTTCTTAAACAATAATAGCCTATTATATCTAAATGCCATAGTTTTTTTTTTAAAATCAATCTCTAGTTAATGAGCACTCATTTTGTACTTTCTTACACTATATACCCAGTAGTAGAGTCAAAGGGTATGGACATTTTAGTCATTTTTCTTGCATGTTCTAGCCCTTCCCATATTAACTGGTCATATTTTTTTCTCATCGTCTTTGCCAGTTAAAGTGTTGTGAGGTAAAATCTCAGGGTTGCTTTAATTTTCATTTCTATTACTAGTAGTGATTTGGAACAGGTTTTCAAATGGTCATTTATAGTTTGCAAGTCTTTTGAAAATAACTTGTTCATATCCTTTGACCACTTATCTCTTAAGGTAAAAGATAATTGTAATTAATTAAAATGGAGCCCTTACTTTATTATCATCCATGTACAACTTGAATGAGATTTTAGAATGGTAAGGAAGCTATGACGGTTGAACTCGCTTTATTCTGCACTCTATCAAGCTTCTTTACTGAACACTTTCAAATCTCTACAACATAAGGATAGTGGGTATTCACAGTGGTGACTAGGGGGCACTGAATTGCTTTCTGAATCAAGAATATAGTACCTCTCTGTGGGATTACTGATGACTTGCACTCACAGGATGAATCCCCACAGGAAGACTACTCTGAGGGTTCGTAGGTGAATCCACACTCCTAAAACTATAGCTTTCAAGCCTCTACCGATAGCTTTATCTTTGACCAGAGAATACAATTAGTCACAAGGGTGGGGAACCTGCGGCCTTGTTGCCACATGTGACCCTCTAGGTCCTCAAGTGCGGCTCTTTGACTGAATCCAAACTTCACAGAATAAATCCCCTTAATAAAAGGATTTGTTTTGTAAAACTTGGACTCAGTCAAAAGGCCACACCCGAGGACCTAGAAGGCAACGTGAGGACTTGAGACCACAGGTTCCCCACCTCTGGCACAGCAAAGGCACTTAAGTGAAATGGCATGATAAGAACATTAATCATAAAACACACCGTCCAGAAATCTGTATTGCATTCTACCCCAAATAGTGCAATATCAGTGGGATGAGTGGAAACACACATGGGGTACACATAAGGAGCACATGTTGCTGAGGTAACATACTCCTGGCACCCTAGGCTCCTGATGTCTTTCCCCATTCCATGCTGTCCTCCTGCTCCCCCAGGTACAGCATCTCTGCTGGGGAGATTTCTCTAACTAAGAGCACTATAATTGCTGGGTGCTGATTGGAGAAGGCAGAGTATTCCTGCTAAAGAGCTGACTTGATTCGTCAGGATAGTCCTCTAGTATCATTTACAGCCTGAGAGGGGTGGAACCTCTCAGGGGTGCCCATGTTGACCTTTACTGCCCTCTATAATTTAAGAGGTAAAGACAGGGTTTTATTTCAACTTTTGGTGGGAATCTATGCTCATGTATTTCAAAGAAAAGCATAATTGTAGGTGACCACAAGAATAATCACTACCTTAGTCAATGTTCCTGCTAATAACCGTTCTTTATTTGTGGGCATTGTGTGTGGTTTGTCCTTCGTTCTGGAAGAGGATCATGACATCAGGAAGATGATACCAGGACTTGCAATTGAATTGGATTTGAATGAGGGAGGGCTGTGCAAAGTCACCAGCCTTGCTTTCTCCTCCAGAGCCGTTTGGGTCCAGCGGCCAGATATTTGTGGGCATAGGTAACACACACAAGCAAGGATTGGGTGGACCTTTGAGTTTGACTTTCCTACATCTGGTTAAGTGCAACACCTTCTAGATCACTATTCCTCCCTCTTCGTTCTTCCTAATACTTTTTTAAAATATCTTTTCCCTTCCCTTCTTCTCCTCTTCATATTTGCTTTTTTCTGCTCAAAAACCAAACAAATAAAACAAACAACCCCACCCCAAACACAGTATATTTGGACAAGTGGAGGATGAACTTCAAGAGGTGTTTTTTGGGCATGAGAGGGCAGTTAGAGTTAGTAAAGGAGAGGTGACAGCTGTTTTAAATATAGTAGGTTATGTATCTGCTTCCTAGCATTTGTATTATATGAAGGTTTTTTGGTTTGGTTTAGTATTTATATTTATATTTGTGGTGTGATTTAAGGAACAACAAAAAGACCTCTTCCACCTCAATGCCACTAATTAGAAAAACCAGAAGAATAGGGTTGTTTTTTTCTCCTAATACTTAGGTGAGAACAGTCGCATTAAAGGAATGGGAGTTTGGATAGAAAATAATGGGTAGATCATAAGATACTTCAGGGGATTTCAGACCTAGGTGAAGTACTATAATTGGGGAGAAAGAAGATGTTGGACAGCTTTAGGACAGGACATGGCCACTGGTATATAAGTAAAAGAAGTACTGATAGACAGGCGGGAAGGTATTAAAGACAAAACTTTGCCTACTTTGCCCATATTGCCTTTGTCCAGCCTTTATTCTTCTAGTCCCTTCCATTGGTAGTGACAACATCCTTCAATTTCTCTCACCCAATAAGCTAAACCCCAGTAAGTGAGGAAAAAACCAGCATATAAGAAAAATATTTGAAAGAAAACAATGGCGTAGCCTTCTAGTTTGTTGTTTTTCTGCCCATAGGGAGTAAAGTGTTATTCATAGTTTTATAATTTAGACATTTAGTCACTGAAGGGCCCTATCAAGGGATGCTTTGTATTGTGTTATATAGTTTGCATGTTTTGTTAATGTTCATTTGCTTTCATCAAGTACTGTGGCATGAATACTTGGAATAATTACCCATATTGTTTTCAAGTGTTAATGTTTCTCTTGAAGCTTGTACTGCATACCGTATTGCCAGCTTATAAGCATATAGCTGTTTTTTGAAAGGAACTGCAAAATTCCTGGCACTGGGGGTGGGGGATGTCATACCTATGTTGTAAATGATGTTATGAAAATGGGAGACTCGGAACAGGTGCTATCTCAGAATTCAGCATTTTGGTGAAATCTTTGAATTTCACTTTCTGAAACTGTTTTTAAGGCTTCTGGGAAGTGAAAGCTTAAAGATCAATATCTCTCTGGCTCATACCACATAGGCAGGTAGGATTGAGCTGTGCACCTTATCTTTGAGCATTAGTTTCTCTGACCTCTTCCCCCATGACCCTATGAGTTCCTTTTGTAGAAGATGGGGGTCAAAAATAATCTTTCCCCACTCCCCAGTGATGAACTAATGGAGCTTTCTCTCTCTCCCTTGCCTGTTAAATGGGGCTTATCTCAAAGCTTTTACTGCCATTAAGCTCATTGACGATCTTTTTCTAGACAGTCTCTCTGAGGAAGAGACCTCAGGGGAAATAAGATAAAGAAAATTTGGTGACCTCTAATCCTTATTTGTATGATTGGTGTGTTTGTGGCACTTTTAGAAATATTGGAAGAGGTTTTGATTCCTGTAGAGAGACGGGAGACAAATCCTATATTTGAACAAATGAGGCACAAGTGGGAGGGAAGAGAAGATAACTGATCCTGGTTTGGAGGTATAGTGATATCATGCCTCTGTGAATGTGTGTGAGTGTGCGTGCACACTCACACACATTCACATATATAATAAAACAGAAGCCTAAGTCAAACATGGGTTGATTAAAATGTTAATCAATAAATATATGCAATTACCTTCAAAATGGGTTTAATCAGGGGAACTCACCCCCTGCTCTGACCAGCTCTGATGAGAGTGTACTCATTATGGAGAATAATGGGTATAATCAGAAGAAACCCCAATCTTCTCTATCTCCTGAAACTCCAAAGCACAAGTCAATAAGTAGGCATGACTCTCCCCCAAAGGTAATCGAGTTTGGTGTAAAGACTATGTCATCATTCCCCATAAAGTTGTACTTATATACTGGAAATACATTCCCTCCCCTGAAATTTTTGTTTTGTTCTTAGGGTTCTTAACATGTTGAACAGCATGAGGTCAAAATGCTCAATCTTTGGGTCTCTTTTGTGTATTAGGGTTCTAGACTTCTTGAAATGCTTCTAGTGCTAACATTGCCTCGAGTAACCTGTTCTCAAAGTTTCCTTCTCGGTCAGAATCCGAACAGAATCCTGGCAAGAATCCAAATACTGAGAAACACTTCTTCCACAACATTTTAGAATCCATGAATGTTATCGGTAGGCTCTGTTGTGCATACATGGCAAAATGATCAGTGACTACTAAGATATATGATCTTACTCTCCCTTTCCAGAGATGAAAAATCCACATAGACAAGTCCCAAAGCTTCACTCATGCTTATAGTCTCCAAATAGTCAGCTTGAGTTGCCAGAATTTTTCCCTGTACATAAGCACAAATTTCACTCATCTTAATGTCATCTACTGTCATTTCAGGCTACCAAAATCTGTTTCTTATTAGCACCAGGGTCTTTCTTGAGTCATATGTCCAAAGTTATCACGTAGTGCTTTTGTGGCCATAGTAATAGAGTAGTGCCAACTGCTTTCAGGTACCATGCTTGGGATCAGTCACAGTTTGGCATAGTACCCAGTGGAAGCAAAAAAAAAAAGTTGAAGTAAAGCTTCAACTTCTTTTATTTCAACAGTAAGTTATGATCAAACAAATGGAACTTGAATCCCTTAACATCACTTCCTTGCTTGTTGGCTTGTATGATTTCTCTCAGTCCTTCATCAGTCGTCTTCTCCTGTGGCTATAGAAAAATCTATTTCTATCTATAGAAGAATGTGGTAAGGAAATTCAGTTCAAGGAAACATGATTCACATATGCTGTTGGCATACCACCCAGTAGAAGCCTGACGTTCTCAGCTTCACTTTTATGTGCTTGTGGTCTAGCTTCCCCTGGGTATCATACACAACTTTTATACCTTCTGTCAATATCACTAGAGTTTTGTGGTCATGTGACCTTTGGTATAAAGCACTCACATCCACATTAGTGTAGTTTATAGTGCATATTGAATTCATAGCTGGATAATGCTGCTACTCATTTCTGGAACGCAGCAGCCAACTTGTCAGAGATAAAAATGAGTCAATAGATTCTTATCAATCCTTACTTGGAATTTTACTTCTTACACATGGTCGTTGAATTTTCTGGTGACAGCCCATTTCAGAACAAAGAACTCTAGTTTGTGTGTGAGGTATCAAGTCTTTCCATCACTAAATCCTGTGTTGGAGGATGCAGTTGGCTTCTGGTGACTATCACTTTCTTTGTACAAGACAACTCCCAAATTTTCCATGCTAGCATTTGTGTGCAGGACAAAAAGTCCTGCTTGTGTCTATGTTTGCCAATGCTGGTGCATGTGTCTGGCACTGACCTAGTCTTTGGGTACTTGTTTGTATTTGTCTATCCACCAGTCTCCAAATGGCTTTGTACAGGACTGTGTAAATTAAGTAGCAGAAAATTAAAGAATTAAATTTATTGATGTAACAATAATGCCTATAATATTTCACATCTTAAAAATTTTAATACACAGTCTGGTCTCCTTTTGATGCATAACTCATTTTACATGATTTGGCATCGACAAGATTTAATTGTTATCACATTGCATATTAAGCATCTTTCATGTACCATAGATTTTTCCATGTTTAAATTTGAATGTGGTCTATGATTTCCCCCCGTCTTCTTCTATAAACACATCTATAAACATCTTCTATATTTCTTTAATTACTTTATCTTTTTTTTTTAAAGATGGCCCTATTCCCAGTGGCTCTCTCAGCCTTACCCTTAATCCACTCCTCCCATTAGTTACCTTCTTTCCATATGGGGTTTTGTTTATTAGTTCCTTTTTTTCTTTACTGCATTTATCTGGTTATTTAATTCCTCCTCCCTTTTTCTCCTCCCAATTAGTGAAGTAGATTCTCTCTTTCCCTCTTCCCATTCAACTGGTCCTGTTTATTAGGGCTTTTTTTTTAATTTAAATTTTTTAAATTTCATTTTTTTGTGGCCCTTTCCAGAGAAGGTTTCTCTCACTGTCTTCATTATCCATCCTTTTTTCCCCTATCCACTTTAGGTCCCAATTCTGTAGTTCATAATCCCTATAATTGTTTAATCTTTCTCTATTCTCTATATTCCTTATGAAATCAAAACTTCCAAAGTATCTATTCTGGGCTCTCCCCCTAGGAAATTTCTGCCACTTTGTTGTAAAGTTGGCTTTGTGGATTTCTCCTTTCCATGTTGCTTATTCCCAAAACAAATACAATTCCTGCAGGGGAGAGAAAAGACACTGCCCCAGGTTAGGATTTCCCCCTCCCCCACTGATTTATACCCTCCCCAGGTTACCATCTTTTCTCCTTTTGCCTCAAAGCCTCCTCCTTGAGTTCATGTCGTTTCATTCCCCCAGGTCCCAGGAGCCCCCAGGAGTTCCCACTCCTCTCCTCCCCAGGTAGGACAGGTGGTCTACACAAGCATTAAATCTGATTGACCACGCTAATGATAAACTCTCCATTTCTCTTCATTCAGAGGAACATTCATCAGTGGAACCCCTCCCACTACTAAAGCAAGGCCTCCCTCCTTTCACAACTTTTTCAGTCCTTCCTTCCTCTTCACCTACTCCATTGCAGATTCTTCTGTTTCAGAGACCACAGAGGTCACCTTTCCCTAACTGCTAGCCCTTAATTTGACCTGACATATCACACACTCCCCTTTATCCCCTGGAGCTGTGCTGCAGCTCTGACTGGCTGTCACAATTTAAACAAACTTCTGTAGCCCGGAGTCATGATCTCCAAGGCACTAGAGAGTGGGGAGGACAGGGTGTATGGTTGGGATTGTCTTGAGCCTGTGGGTTGGATCCTTGGGTCAGCTAGTACGGCCTAGCTGCCAGTAGTGTGGGAGGTAGGGCAGGCTGCTGACTGAGTAAGCATCAGTTCATGGTTGTTGTTTTTAACCTTCTTTTGGATTCTACGTATCCTAAATCATGGAGAGAGTTGAAGTTGCTTTATCTTTGGTGCATCATTTCTGTTTTGGAGAGAGTTTGATGCTATCAGAGAAAATGTCTAGTCACCTATCTTGTTACTAACGTGAACCAATCCATAGATTTTCAATGAGCTTTAAATCATATGATTTTCCATGTGAAGTATGTTTATCTACAATTCTTGGATAATCTTTCATGACATCAATCAATCAACTGATCAATAGACATTTATTAAGCACTTAATATTATGCCAGGCACTATGCTAAATGCTAGGGTAACAAAGAAAGGTGAAAGACAGACTTTGCTTCCAAAGAGCTCTCAGTGTAATGGGGGAGACAATACGAAGACAAATATGTACAAATGAGCTACTAACAGGATAAATTGGAAATAGCCAACAGAGTGAAGGCAGCAGAATTAAGAAAGGTTGGGAGAGGCTTTCTAAAGAAGACAGGATTTTAGCTGGGACTTGAAGGAAGCCAGGGAAGACAAGAGGCAGAGATGAGGAGAGAGAGCTTTCTAGGCATGGGGACAACCAGTAAAAATACCTAAATAGTATATTTAGTAAATATACTTAGTATATGTATTTAGTAAATAGTAAATAAAATATATTTAGTAAATAGTAAAAATAGCATAGAGGAAGAAGAAGAAGGCCCAGGACAGAGTCCTGGGGGACACCCACAATTGGTGAGTATGACATGGATGAAGATGCAGCAAAGGAGACTGAGAAGGAGTGGTTAGACAGGGAAGAGTAGTGTCACAAAAATCTGGAGAGAAAAGAATATCAAGGAGAAGAGGGAGATCCACAATGTCAAAGGCAAAGAGGTCAAGACAGAAGAGGATTGAGAAAAGACCATTATCTTTGGCAATTAAGAGATCGTTGATACCTTTGTAGGTTGCATTGAATGAGGAGGTCAGAAGACAGATTGTAGTGAATGGAGTGAGAGGAAAGGAATGGAAGCACCAGTTATAGAGGGCCTTCTCAAGGAGTTTAGCCACAAAAGGGAGGAGATAGCTCAAAGGGCTGGATGGATGAAGTGGATGTTTTTGGAGGATGCCAGACATATGGACATGTTTGTAGGCAGTAGGGGAGCAGCTAGCTAGCAGACAGGGAGAAATGGAAGATAAGTGAGAGAATGAAGAAGATAGAAGGGGCAATCTGTTGGATAAGACAAGATGGAATGGGATCAGTTATGCATGTAGAGGGGTTTTTTCTTTGCAAAGAGAAGATCCACCTCGTTATGTAAGACAAGGGATGGAGGAGATACTGATAAAAGCCATCTAGGTGTGTACGATTAGGAAGAAAAGGGAGCTCTCAGTGAATGATCTCATTTTTTTCAGTAAAATGTGAGGCAAGGATCTGAGGCGTCCCTCAGTCATTCTCAGAGGATAGGGAGGGGGAAGCCATGGGAAATTTGAGAAGGGATGAAAAGGCTACGAAGAGATGCTTTGGTGATGGGGATAGTGAGTTATTTAGGGAGATTTAAAAGAACTGCCTTACTGCAATGAGGGTCCAGTTTATGTAACATCAAGCTGTAGTGGACATGATTTTCTTCACCTTCATTCAGCAGTACGTGCGGGGGAGCAAAGGCAGCAGATGATAGAAGTGATCCAAGGCTGAGGTTTTGCAGGGCAAGCTGGGTAATACCATAAGGGGGTAAGAGAAGAAGAAGACGTTGTAGGGATGAACTGTTTCACCAAGGGGTAAAGCTGGAGAAGGGAGAAGAGTGTGGCTAGTGCAAGGGTGATGACTTTGAAAAAAAAAGGGGATAGACATCATGGTGTGGACAAAGGACAGGGTTTGGGGTTAGATGGCAGAGGGAAAGATGGAATGACAATAGATTATGATCAGATAAGAGAATTTCAGAGTTTATGAGCATGAAAATGGTGCATTTATGGGTGATGGCAAGATCAAGTTATAATCATCCTACTAAGGTGAAGAGGAGGATAGGTCATGGGAAATCAATAAGTTGAGGAAAAATGTATGTTGAAGTCCCTAGTATGAAGGCAGGAGTTGAAGAGGAGAGAAAGGCCATGAACCAAATACTGGTCTCATTGAGGAAAGACAGGGAATATCCTGGAGGTGAGTAGACAACTGTTACCAGAATTTTGATTGGGTGGTAGAGTGACCTCACAGAAGGAGAGGTTGCAGAGTGATGGTGGTAGGAAGAGAACCTGGAAGTGGTAATGGGGAGCAAGGAGTTTTCCAACACCACCATCTTGACCAGCGAGTTGGGGGAAATGAGTCAAACAAAGTGTAGTCAGTATTAAAAAGAGAAGCCAGGGAGGCAGGGGCCAATCAAGTTCCAGGAAAAGATTTCTTATCTTTTAAGGGAAATTTGTTCCTGTTGTTGGGAAATAGAGTTAACCCTGATTCTGTTGCATACAGTGGCCGTGGTAGCGAGGTCCTAAAGATCTTTTAGAGGACTGCTCACAGTTTAAATGCTTTTCATGGCTTTTACTGGACACTTACTGGCATAGCAGCATAGCAAGTGCCAAGGGGAAAATGAAAAAGAAGGAAAAAAATCTTCAGCTTCGCTTTTTCTCACCAGAGCCACCAAAAAGAAAAAAAATATATGGAAAAAGACAAAAGTTACAAATCTTTGCTTTTCTTTCTCCTTTGGAAAGTCTTGTCTCAGATTTCGATGATTTAGTCCAGGTGATGGATAATGCCACATCTTTGCAGCTCATAAAGGGTCTCCTAAATTAAGGTGATGATGATGGACTAACAAGCTGGTGCAGCCCCAGGAAGATTAGGTACACAGCACAGATGATGCCATTTCCAGGACAATCAACAATTCATCATGCATCAGGGTCTTCTACAGTAAAGTGGCTAAGAAGTCATGAATGCAGACTCTTCTAGGATCTAAGTAGATCCTGAAGTTCTAATAATGCCACCTACTAAGCAATCCCTGGCAAACCCAGCAAAACCTCCTCCTTCCTGAGAACCTATATCAAATTGCTTACTGTCTGGGAGGGAGGAGGGGAAGGAGCAGAGGGGAGAGAATTTAGAACTCAAAATTTTTTTTGAAAAATGAATGTTAAAACTGTTTTTACACGTAATTGTGAAAAATATTATTAAAAAAAGAACAGGATACCACAGCATTTCTTAATATGGGTTATTTGCATTGCAACTACTAATGGGAAAGTACATATATATATATATATATATATATATAATATATATATGTGAAAAAAATGGAGTGATTCTCAAAATGGAGTAGTTCTGGATCCACAGTTCCCCACTTTTGTGCTTTACAAACACAGCATCCTAACTAAATTAGGGGTCACGGATCATATTGTTACCAGTGGGATGGGTGACTGGGTGGTTACGATGAGAGTGGTCAGGGGTGCCCTTGGAGGTAAGTGTTTCCAAGGGTTTGACCATCACAGAATTGTCAGAGATCCAAAGGCAGCAGTAACTGGTTATCCCAAGGATGATGCAAAGAGCCCTTTTAATCTCAGGGGACTGTAAGTTAACGAATTTAAATTTGTACTAGGAAGTAAGCACACTGTGTCCATGGGTGTCAACAAAAAATCACAATCCCATGCTTCCTTCAGTGTTATTAAAGTCAAAAAAACTTGATTAAGCAGAGTCATAATCTCACACTTCCCTTAAAGAGGCAAACCTTAAAGAAACAAACTCTATGGGCAAACTAAATTAGGTTACAGATTAAGCTACTAATTTAGAGGGTTCACAGTGGATTGATTAAGAAGGGGAGACTGACATATCAGCAGTTAGCTAGGGTAGCTGACAACTAAATCACTTTAGGAAGCTCAAACTTCCTTCTGCCTGCTACTTGAGGAATGTCAAAGAGTTAACATTATTATTTCTATAAGTCAGGTTTTGGTCAGGTGAAGTTAGTATAAACAGAGGACAGGCTTTTGGTTGCCCAAAAATTGCCTGAGGAATGGCCCTGATTTCTGAAGGATGAATAAATTTGAGCATTTTTCTGGGGCAGTCAAACATAAACACCATGAAACATTAAATCCAAAGTCAATAAAGCCAATAATGACAATCAATATTAAGTAATATCCCCCCCTTGTCTCTGGCAATAATCCATTTATGAAATCATAAACTACATTTTGATTCTCATCTGCCCCATGTAGTTGTCTGGTTCCTTGAAATACCTTCCCTTCGAAATTCTGAAATAGGTCTCATCTCTAGAGGGCGTTCCTCCTGGTAGATCTACTGCTCTGGTTTCAAGACATTCATACTGCTAAATCTGCCAGTAACAAGACTCAATACAATTTGGTACAACTTCCTAAATTTGGTATTCCAGTAACTAGTTCATGCGGTGAAAAATAGTTCAAAGCTTGTGGAGCCAATCCTATTAACAACAGAACCATAGAAGAACATCAAATTAGGAACCAATATTTCACCTGAAAGTTTAGAGAATTTCAATTTTGACATACCACTTGCTCTTACTACCTTGATCTGAACCCTATACCTGATATGGATAATACCCTTGAAAGGCTGAAGGAAGAATTTTAAAAAGGACCCATGAGGGGGCCTGACTTGGAAAATGAGCCCTTTTCTCTCTTGATGTTATCAAAGAGAGACTACAAAATGGGAAAATAACATTATTTTAAAATTTCTTTACAATTATTAATGCAATTTTACATTTGAATCCTTAATCCAATTTTGAGAACTTAATACTAAATTGTACTCAAAACCTGTATATCCCATTAGAAACATTTGGGAAGCCAATCATATATACATACATATATACTTTGTATAGATAGGTAGATATCTTAGTTCTTAGAGAAAAGTCTAATTTTGTTACTTTCTCAAAGGTTTTGCTGTTCTGTCATTTTCAGTCATGTCTGATCCTTCATGACTCCATTCAGAGTTTTCTTGGCAAAAATTCTGGAGTGGTTTGCCATTTCCTCCTTCAGGACATTTAAAAAAAAATTTTTGTTCTTTGTATAGGCAATGGGGTTAAGTGACTTTCCCAGGGTCACATAGCTAATAAGTGTTATGTGTCTGAGGCTGCATTTGAACTCAGGTCCTTCTGAATCCATGGCCAGTGCTCTATCCACTGCACCACCTAGCTGCCCCTTCTCCAGGACATTTTACAGATGAGGAAACTGAGGCAAACAGGATTAAGTGACTCAAAGTTTACTACTTCATCAAAACTTTCACGCCTTTATCCAGTTCCCCCACTTTTGAGGATATGTTAACTCTAAGCATTTGTGTCACTCTAAGCATTTTCATGTGTCCCTATCTCCAACAATATAACTAGAATTTTCTGAAAGGGCCCACATTGATACTCAGCACCCTTTCCTCCATGGTCTCCACTCTGTAGCTTTTCCTGAATGTTCCAAATGGGGAAGGGGATTCAGAGGATGTCTCAGGCTTAGGTAATGCTAAAAGGGCCTTAATGACCTGATGTTGTAATTTCCCTGTACAGTTTTACTAGCATCTCCACAGGCTGGCCATCAATTGTTTTCTCATCAATCCTGTGTTTTATGGGCCATACCCAAAGCTTCCTCAGGAAGAGAGTGTCATTGTCCTCTGCCTACCTAGCAGGGCATCAGGTTTTGTGACTCATCTCCATATTTCCATATTTTCACTGACAATAGTATTTGCCCAAGTCATCCAGACCTCCTCCAATTTCACCAGTTGATCAACCCACATATACATAGTTGTGTGGTGGAGGAGAGCTATGGCTAAAAACCTTAGGCCATTCTGGTGGGCTCCACCCATAAGCCTTTATTTAATTGCCCCTGAGGGCACAGGTTGTGGTAGGCTCTATGTGTGTGTGTACATAAATTCAATCTATCAAACCCATTTCCTTTAGGAAATTTATTTCCCCCACTCCTTGCAGATCCATATAGGGAACTGGCTGCAATGGAAATTCCTCTTTAAGGGGCCAAGTAAGAATAATTCCTGTCTGAGCCACCTCAAAAGAAACAGAGAGTGTTCCTGTTTGGAGGCTCTAGTAAACGTAGCTGATTCTATAAAGTATTTCCTGAGAGAGCTCTCCCAATCTATGGAAGTCAGCTGGGGAAGAAGGACTCAGTATTGGCTTCATGAGACATTCTCAGTAACCATTGCTCTAGTGACATATCAGGTTCCTATTTGAACTTCTGCAATCACCCCAGTTCTCTGAAGGCCCCCCCCCCAATGTCTGCTCTCTCAGGGTAGGGAGTCATCCTCCTCTTGGGAAAAATCTCTTCTTTGTATTGACTCTCATCCTTCTGTCTCAGGGCTCAGATGTCAGCAGGAACTGGAACCTTTCTGTCAGAGTACAGAGGGAGGGCACCCCCATTAAGAGGTCTCTTCACTTGTCCCCTGTCTCCTAGCATGACCTAAGTCTGATTAGCTACCCTAGCTTTTACTTCTCATCTATAAAGGTATTTTCCTGAGATGTCTCATGCAGCAATTAGAATATAATGTTAGTTTTAGATCCCCTACTCAATATAGGATTGTTTACATTTTTAATTGTTGTTGTCACCTGTGTATGGGACCTTATAAGTCCAGAGGGAGTAGTTTCATAAAGATGAAGTCATTGTCATTGTTTTTGGGACAAATTCCCTTCCTGGCCTTTATTTCTCAGGTCAGGTTTTAGATATCTACATTTCTACATGACTAAGGCTAAATTCTTTTGACTAATACAGAGGTTCCCAAACTTATTTGGCCTACCACCCCCTTCTCAAAAAAAAAATTACTCAGCACTCCCCCAGAAATCTACTTTTTTAACCCTTTAACTTTCTTAAAAAATTTGTATCATTTCAAAAAAATGATGCATCTTAAATTTAATAATTTATTGCAAATTTGTAGGCTTTTTTCTGCATTGAAATTTTGATGATACAATATTGCATCATGTAACTATATATTATCATTTTTTAAACAAGTCATTACACGCATATATTCCTACCCATGCATACTGGACTTCCTGACAATGCATGGCATGCTTGCCTACCAACACTTTCTTGTTAAGACCTGTCAGCAGACTTGACCACTGATTGGTTATAACTTGCATTTTATGTGTTTATTTGGAAAATAATGTAATCACTACAACTAACTCTCTTATACAACAGATAAAACATGTATGAACAGTTTTTCAAAATTTTTTTCTCTTCTTTCCTGTACCCGAGGCTACTACTGCCACCCTTGGATTGTTCTAGCACTCCCAGGGGGCAGTATTGCCCACTTTGGGAACCTATGGACTAACATATCTAACATATGAAAGCAGTTTAATTTACAATTACAACAGCAGATTGGTCTTCCTTTTTGATTATACCCAACAACTGGAGCTGTTCTTATATCAGGCTCCATATCTCTGTTCCTTTGATCCTTTAACTTTCCAAGGAAAACAGTTATCCACTGTTCTACCTCTCACCCAATCCTCTGTGGGGTTCTGTCTTTGATTTACACCTTTACTATGTCTCCCTTGCTTTGGTTCTGTGGTATACTCTTTTTGTTTTATGTTTGTTTGCTTTTTTGCTAAGCAATGGGGTTAAGTGACTTGCCCAGGGTCACATAGCTAGAAAACATCAAGTGTCTGAGGCCAGATTTGAACTCAGGTCCTCCTGACTCCAGGGCCAGTGCTCTATCCATTGCACCACCTAGCTGATCCCCTGTGGTATCCTCTTGATAAGATGTTCCTGGGCCAGTTAAGTTTGAGTTGTTCCCAGAGACACTGTGGGCCCACATCACTGTTAGTCTCACATAAGCTAATGTGGTAGTTGCTAGGACATAAACCAAATGATGGATAAGTATAGTTGAGGGTAGTATTTCAAACCTCTATGTGTTTTCTACAGCATAAATTTATACATTTTCTCAAGTGTGACTGCATCTCCTTCTGTGAATCTCTGTAATTGGGAATCCACTCTGACTATAAAACCAGAAGCCTTTTCTCCTTTTGGGGCAGCTAGGTGGCACAGTGGAATCGAGAAGAGCTGAGTTCAAAATCTGGCTTCAGACACTTACTAGTTGTATGACCCTGGGCAAGGCACTTAATTCTATTTGCCTCAGTTTCCTTATCTGTAAAATGAGCTGGAGAAGGGAAATGACAAGCTGCCCAGTATCTTTGCCAAGAAAATCCCAAATGGGGTCACAAAGAGTTGGAAATGGCTGAACAACAATTTTTCTCCTTTACACTAAACACTAGAATGGATACATGTGTTATATTTTTCTTTTTCAAAGATTATTAACAATTGCTTAGAAATAACATATACCAATTCTCTCAGTACTCTAGAATGTAGTTCATCTGCAGATCACTTAAGCACATCAAGTCACTTGCTCCTATCATATACTCTAGGAAGTGTTTCCTTACCTTAAGCCTACATTTGTTTTATTTTTTTTTAAATTCCACCAGTTATATCCTTTATGGTGCCTCCTGCAGCTAAGCAGAACAATTCCAATACCTCATCATTATAGCCTTTTAAATACTTAAATAAATATCTGTTGTGCCCCAACACCTACCCCACTCCCAAATCTTCTCTCTTTTAGGTCAACTATCCCCATTTCCTTCAATTGACCTTTCTATAGCATGATTTCAAAGCCCTTCCCCAGGAAAGGTAGACTTTTTTGGGTGTTCTCTGGTTTAATAACCTCATTCCTAAAATTCGTCTCTCAGAACTCAACACAAGATGTGGTCTGGCCAGGGTAAAGCACAACAGGACTATTGCCTTCTTGGTCCTGGATACTATGCAACTCAATGACATTTAATATTCCATTAACTTCCCATAAAACTAGGTGATAAAGTGGGTAAAGCACCATACCTGAACTCAGAAGACCTGAGCTCAAATGAGGCCTTAGATATGTCTTAGCTGTGTGACCCTGGGCAAGTCACTTAATTTCTATTTGCCTCGGTTTTCTTGACTGATAAATGGGGGTAATAATAACACCTACCTCCCAGGGTTGGGTGAGGATCAATTGACATAACATTCATAAATTGATCTATAAGGTATCTGGCACATGGCATTTAATAAATAAATGCATACCTCTCCTTCATTCCTTTCAGGGAATTGGGTGATTTTGTCAACTTGCTCAGTCTTCATTGCCTCTGACCCCTTTTGGATTAGCTTCCCCCTCTGTCTACCTTTCTCCCTCTCCCAAGCAGAGAATTAAAGGGCTGTTTACCTGAACTCTCAGGGACTTGACAATAATTTTGCCTAGGCTTGGTTTTTCACAGGCATAGTGGCTCATTATTTAACTTGGGAATTAATGCCTCACTATAAGCAGCAACAAAGCTTCTTTAGAAATCTTTAGTTCAAAGAATCCAGAACTGTTCTCACCCCTGCTCCACCCACATGGAAACTAATGAGTTTTTTTCATATTGAAAAACTGGCTTTACAAACTGCAAATAGGAATTCCCATAAATAAAAGTCATTAGTCATTATAGGGCATGGGAGGGGTGGGGGAGAGGAGAGGATAGTTTTTAGAAAGAGAAACTTTTCTGCTAAATGCAGCCTCTTCATTCACTCTTCCTCAAATGAAAAACTGATGAAAACTTGGATCTGTTCAGCCTGAAAACCTAGCAGGTGTATATGGGCTGATAATAATTCTCAAGGAAGAGAAGAAATGCAATTTTGAATGACTATCAGGAAAGTAGATTCAGACAAAGAATCTTTTTAATAAAGGGGATGCATTTTTATTTATTAAATATGAGAAACAGAGATCGTTGCTGAATTTTTAGGGGAGGTGAATAGCTGATTAGCTGCAGAACATTTGCCTATTAGATTTCAAGAGTAGCCCAAAAGTCCAAAAAAGCTTTGGCCTCCTTTCCTGAATTCTTTTTCGGTGGTCAATGACAAGCTAGCAGGAAGCAGGGGATGAGAGTTCTAGGGAGAAATCCTTATCCCTGAAGTTTACATGCTGCCCCTATAGCAGAGATTGAATTGACTTCTGGAAGCTTCTGCTTAGAACTCTGGAGACTTCAAGGACATAGACATCAAGTCAGCTTTGGGAGGGATGAGCTTCCTGGCTGCTTCTGGCCATATGGTGGTTCACACCCTAACCTTCACCATATCTCAGTATCACAACAGTAGGAGAAAACAAATTATTTTCATAACTTTACTTTTTGGTTTCTATTAAACTTTGGTTGAATAGCCTGAAGGCATAACCCTTCCATGCATATGAGGCAGGGAAAAAAGTAAGAGAAGAGATTGCAGTGGAAGGCCAGACATAGCATTGGGATTTTGTCTGAGGCAGGTTTGTCACCTAATCACAGGATGTGAGAGTTGGAAGAGAGCTCAGTAGCACCTGGTCCAACCCAAATTCCAAGGAATCTATTATAATAAACCTAACAAGCAGTTGTCCAGCCTTTGCTTGAAGACCTTTTTTTTTTTTTTAGGCAATTGGGGTTAAGTGACTTGCCCAGGGTCACACAGCTAGTAAGAGTCAGGTGTTTGGTCTGAGGCCAGATTTGAACTCAGGTCCTCCTGACTTCAGGGCCGGTGCTCTATCCACTGCACCACCTAGCTGCCCCTTGAAGACCTTTAAGAAGGGAGAATCTTTCCATGGTTTTCTAAGATCATTGAGCTCATCATTTCTTATAGCATAGTAGTATTCCATCACAATCACATACCGCAACTTGTTCAGCCATTCCCCAGTTGATGAGGAAGCCAGCGCTTTTCCAAGCAGCCCATTCCACTTGACTCATGGACAGCTCTAATTGGAAGGGAGCTTCTCCTAACATTAAGCCTAAATTGAACTCTCTGCAACTTCCATTTACTGTTCCTGGTCCTGGACCCTCTGATCGAATCTCTCCTTCCAAGATAGCCTTCAAGTACTTGAAGACTACTATCATTTCCTCCTTTTCCCCCCATAGTTTTCTCCAGGCTAACCATGTTCAGTTCTTTCAATCAATCCTTATATGACATGGAGTCAAGGTCCTTCCTTCACTAACCTCGTTGCCTTTCTTTTTCTCCAACTTATCAATGTCCTTCTTGAACTGTGGTGCCCAGAAACAAGCTCACATGGGGTCTGATGATCACATATTACAGTGAGACGATCATTTCCTTACTCCCCAAAGCACTCTCTGTCTCATCATATATCATATATATGCATTTTAATTCCTCACCCCACGGCATGTTAAAACAATTTTTTAACATTTGGGTTTTTTTTTTAAGCTTTGAGTTCCAAATTCTATCCCTCCCTCCTTCCTTCCCCTCCCCCATCCTTGAAACAGTAAGCAATCAGATATAGATTATACACGTGCAATCAAAGTATTTCCATTAGTCATTTTGTGCAAGAAGAATAAAAGAAAAAGAATGAAAGAAAGAAAATAAAAAGCAGCATCTCTCTTAATGCGATCCTAGATCACAGTAGCTTTTCTTGGCTGCTACGTGACACAGCTGACTCATATTGAGCTTGTACACTACAAACACCTACAGAGTTTTTTTGACCAACTTTTTTTTTTTTCAGAACTGCTATCTATCCATGCCTCCCTCATTTTGCACTGGTGCAAGCTGACTTTTTGTACTCAAGTATAAGGCTTACATTTATTCTTACTGGATTTCATCTTGTTTAATTCAACCTAGCGTTCTAGTCCGGGGGTGGCCCTCTAGGTCCTCAAGTGTGGTCTTGACTGAATCTAAACTTCACAGAACAACTCCCCTTAATAAAAGGATTTGTTCTATAAAACTTGGACTCAGTCAAACGGTTGTACCCAAGGACCTAGAAGGCCACAGGTTCCCCACCCCTGTTCTAGTCTATTGAAATCCTTTTGGATCCTGACTCTCATATCCACCGGGTAGCATCTCTGCCAGCTAGGGGTCATATACAGATTTTATGAGGAGACCTCTGTGCCCTTCAAGTCCATGATAAAAATACTAAGCATTACAGGGCCAAACACAGATCCTTGAATATTCTGCAGAAGACTTCCTGCTATGGTGACATTGAACCACTAAAAGTTATTCTGAGTCTGTCTATCAAATCAGTTCCGTATTCATCTATTATCACCTAATCTACATCTCTTTATCTTCTCCACAAGAAGAATATGAAGTACTTTATAAAAAGATCCACTAAAATCTAGGCAAATTATATCTTCAATCCTGGAAAAAAAAGGGAAATAAATATCATCCAGGTAGCACAGGTAGCACAGGTCTAGAGCACTAGATCTGAAGTCAGGGAGACTTGAGTTCAAATATGAGCTTAGACACTTCTTGTTGTGGGACCCTTGGCAAGTCACTCAATTCTGGTCTGCCTCAGTTTCCTCATCTATAAAATAGTGATGATAATAATAGCCCCTGCCTCCTAGAGTTGTTGTGAGGATAGATGAGATAAGATCTGCAAAGTGCTTTGTGAACCTTAAAATGCTATGTAAATGCTAGCTATCATCATCATCATCGTCATTCATTTGGTCTGAAATAACTTATTGTCAACGAAGTCATCCTGGTTCTTTGTAATCACTACTTTTCTTTTCAGTTGTTTCCTAACCATCTTTTTAAATGATCCTTTCTAGGATTTTCCCAGGAATTAACATGAAGGTCACTGATCTATAGTTTCTAAGGCTCCCCCCCCCACTTTAAAATCAAGACATTTGTCCTTCTCTTCCATTTCCCATGATTCTTTGAAATCTGACAGAGGCTCAACAATTATATCTTGTAGCCCTTCCATACCAGAGAATGTTCATCTGGCTCAGATGACTTGAGTTCATTAAGGACAGCTAGGTGATCTCTTGCTATCTACTTACTTATTTTGGGTATCAATTCCCTGTTTGTCATTTTTGTTCTGTCATTTCCAGTGCAAAGTTCATTTTCCTTGGCAGAAAAAAACCAAAGCAACATAACAGTTGGGCAGCCCATCTTTCTGTTTGTTTTTAGTTATCATTCTTTTTTTTGATCCTCCTTTCCCTCCCAATGTAGCTTAAAAGACAAACAACCTCCTAGCACTCTTTTGTTGTCCTTAGCTTTCCTCACCAGCCTCAAATCGTAGTGCCTGAATTCCTGACACTATTTTTATAGGATCATGCCACACTTATATCTATTTATCATCAGTTAGCTGGACTTGTTTCCATCTTTACTTCTTTTTAAAATCTAATTTGGTTGGTGAGTTTTCTGAGCATCCACAATTGAATATCTGCAGTAAGTACCTTTATACGAAACTCATTTTTTTCTTCTCATTTGAAGTTTTTTTTTCACTCTGTGTCTTTAGAATTTCTTTCTTGTGCATCTCCTGTGTCTCCTAGACTGACTTCCACTTTAGTATGGTCCATGATATTCTACTTATTTATTTATTTATTTTGGTAGGCAATGGGGTTAAGTGACTTGCCCAGGTCATGCAGCTAGTGAGTGTTTTGTGTCTGAGGCTGTATTTGAACTCAGGTCCTCCTGACCCCAGGGTCAGTGCTCTATCCACTGCACCACCTGGCTGCCCCTTATCCTACCTCTCTTTGAAATTCCTTTTGAAATTTGCTTTTCCAAAATCGAGGATGTATGTTAGTTTATTCCAAGATTGCCTCTCCTTTATCATAAAGTCCATTAAGGAGTAGTCATTTCCCTCTAGGCTTCCTATCATTTCCACTCCAGAAACCAGTTCCTTTCAATTAATGAGAATCAATTCCATAACATTTCTCCTTATTTGTTTTTTTGCTATTAAAAGGATAAAATTATCATTAAGGCAAGTTAATCAATCAACAAACATTTATGAAGTACCTACTAATGCCAGGCACTATGCTAGGCTCTGTGGAGACAAACACAATAAATGAAACAATCTCTAATCTCAAGGAATTGACATTCCATGGGAAAAGACAGCATATACATACATAAGCATATGCAGAATAAATACAAAATAAATACAAAGTAATTAGGGATGGAGGGCACTAATAGTTGGTCCTTGAGCTATGTTTTGAAGGAAGACAGTTATTTGGGGAGGAGATGAGTGCATTTCAGGTATGGTGGACAGCCAGCATAAATGCATTGAGATCAGAAATGGAGTGCTATGTGTGAAGAACAAAGAGAATGTCAATATGGTTGGATTATATAGTGTAGGAAGGAGAGTAATATGTGAAAAGGCTAGAAAGGTAGATTGGGCCCAGATTGTGAAAGGAACTAAAAGTAAAGAGAGAAATTTATGTTTGATCCTAGAGGCAACAAGGAACTGCTGGAATTTGTTAAATAGGGGAGCACCATTTTTAGACCTGTAATTAAGGAAAATCACTTTGGCTTCTTTGAGGACAATGGATTAGATGGGAGAAGCCTGAGCCAGGAAGACCAATTAGGAACCCTTTGCAATAATCCAAGGGAAAAGTGATAAGAACCTGAACTGAAGTGGTGGCTCCATGGGTATAACAAAGGCATTAGATTTGAGATACATGGAAGTAGAAATGGCAAGATTTGACAACTGATTTGATATATGCCCATGAGAGGGAGTGAAGAGTCAAAGATAACACTGATATAATCCTGTTCTACCTTTGATATAAATAAGAGTTTAGAAGAGGAAGTTTTGGGGATGAGAGGACAACAATGAATTCTGTTTTGGACATGCTGAGTTTATGATGTCTCTGGGACCTCTAGCTTGAAGTATTCAATAAATAGCTGGTAATGAGGTGCTGAAGCTCAGGGCAGGGACTGAGGTTTAATATATAGATCTATGAAACTGCATAGATCTGATAGTTAAACTCATAGAAACTGAGGAGGTCACCAACGGAGAGATATAGGGAAGGACTAAAGACAGAGCCTTGGGGGAAAATGACAGTGAAAAGGTGTGATATGGAAATGAGACTAAGAAGAAGCAATTGGTTAGGTAGGAGGAAAACCCAGAAAGTAGAATGTCATGAAAGGCCAGAGAGGAGAGAATATAGGAAGAAAGTGTAGTCAGCAGTGTCAAAAGTTGTGTTTGTCCTTCATTCTCAAGGAGGACCATGACATCAGGAAGATGATGCCATGACTTGCAATTGACTTTGACCTTGGCCCTTGTAAGCTAAGGTCTTCTCAAGTTCTCACTTTGAGTGTCAAATGTAGCAAAGAGGTCAAGAAGGATGAGGACTGAGAAAAGATCATTGCATCATATTTGAGCTAATTAAGACTGGAAGAATGTTGGTGCCTACAACGGAAACAGAGAAGTTTGTAAGAGGGGTAAGTTTTGAGAGGAAAATAATGAATTCTCTTTTGGACATGCTGAGTTTAAGATGTCTCCAAGAGATCTAGTTTGAAATGTCCAAATAGAACTTGCTGATTTGGAACTTAAACTCAGGGCCAGGATATATAGATCTGTGTGTCATCTACATAGTTGATAAGTATACCCATGGGAGTTAGTCAAGAAGGTATTCACTGCCATGTTTTTGGTAGAAAGAGAGAGCTGCAGAAAATGTCTAGATAATTAAAACCAGGCTTTAATTTCTTTCTTATCCTTTCTTCAATTTTTCTTTTTCTCCATTTCATCTATATCTTCTTTCTATTTAGGAGGTCTGTAGTATACTCCAATGACAAAATCACTACTCTTTCTCTCTCCATTACCCTTTGCCTAAACATCTTTCATCATGCTTCCCTACTATGGTTTCTGGAATTTCTTACATGAGTATATATATTAATTAAAAGAAGTTTACTCAGCATAGCACAGAAAAGCTATTCAGCCTGAAGGAGGGACTCTTGGTTTCTTGTGAGTTGCCTTTTTGACTTAAGCTGCCAGGAAGCTACATCAGTGGTTTAAGCCTTATTCCTTTGGGTCAATTAAGTCTCAAGGACAGGTTCAATACCAAAGGAAAAAAACTAACCTACATTTAAAGGAAAAAATTAGCTTAGCCTGTGAGGAGGAGGGGCTAGCCCTGCCTACATGACAGGGATGCTAGTAGATATTGCTTCTGCCACACATGTAGTTTCCATGTTATTAGGTAATTTTGTTGGAAAATAGTTACATTGGCTTGGAATTCTCTCCTTATTGGTGGAGAGCGATGCCAGTGTGACGGGAAGGACTAAGGACAGCAGAACAGAGTTCTTCAGTTCTCTTAGTGCTTAAGATAGCTCTATAGTCCCTGTGGGTTCTGCAACCACTTTAGGTGTTTTTGGCTTTCAGCTTCAAGAGAGAAGATGCCACCCCCACCTCAGCTCACTGAAGAAAAAGACTCTGGGTAGAAGCCAACACAAGAGGAGGGCAGCATTCATCACATCCCTGTCCCCAGCTTGCTACATTAGAGACTTCAGGGAACTTCCCCTTGGGTGAGATCTGAGACTCTCTCTTGATTGAACTGAGTTACTTCTCTCCCAATGGGAGAACTCCTTCACTCTGTGTTGTTTGTGTATTCTTTTGTGTATACTTTCTCTGATTTCTATTTTGCTATGTAATTGGGTAAGTGGGTTTCTTTGCTATATGCTATATGTAGGTTCATTGTGGAAGTGATATTTGGTAGGATAGGAATCAAGCCTTGGATATAAAGTTTGGGGTCTTGTTGCTTCCCCCATTAGTGAAATAATTATCAGAAGTTAGCTTGAACCTGAAAACTACATCCCCTCCAGGGATGAGGAGCCTTCAACCTCAAGGCCATTTGTGGCCCTCTAGGTCCTCAAGTGTGGCCCTTTGAATCCAAACTTCGCAGAACAAATCCCCTTAATAAAAAGGTTTGTTCTGTAAAACTTGTACTCAGTCAAAAGGCCATATCTGAAGACTTAGAAGGCCATATGTGGCCTTGAGGCTGCGGGCTCCCCACCCCTGTCTAGGCTAACAATATAAAGAAGCAGATAGATATAATTCTGGCTCAGGACCCCTTCTCTCTAAGAAGAGCATAATGACCAAGCTTCTGGTCCCCACCTCCTGCTTCCTTTTGTGGAAGGAATTAAAGTCTCCCTTGGAGAAGGGTGGGGGGAGAAGAGGTTAAAGATATCTATCCTGCCTCCCTTCAAGTCACACAATACCACCCTCATGCTACATGTGGCGGACAGTTTGTTTTTTGGTTTCTATCATAAATGGGGCTTGAGTTGTGCCATGAAGGAAGAGAGGTTTTTACTGAGGAGCAGAGTGATCTATATGATTGTATTTATATGATTTGTATGTATGATATTTCATCATCATCAATAAATGATTGTACTTACATTGTTAATGGATCTGATCTGGGGGTTGTGCATTCCTTATACCTTCTTATGTACTCAGACATAATTTGTAGGTGGAAAACTTGGTTAACACCTGAAAATGGGAAGTTATCTTTGATTTTAGTAGTTCTCCTGATAGGAGAACAATGGAAATCTCAATAAAAGAAGAGCCTTGCGTGGTACAAGGTGTGTGGAGCATCACATGAATCCCTCTGTATTCCTTTTCAATTGTAGATCTGTTATCCTATGAACTAAGTCCTCCATTGTGGTAGACAAGGAGTAGGTTTCCCAAGTCTTCTGAATTACTGTGTGACTATTACTGATTCTAGTGCAAGCCTAGCATGGAAAAGGGCCTTTGGAGTCTACCACTAAAGCAGCTGCTTTCCTATTTGTTTATACTGTTTTGGTTCTTCACTATTAGAGGCTAGAGGTAGGTGGTGAGATTTTGTACCTTGTATTTTTAACTTTCTTGTTATTGGTGATGATTAAGCTTGTAGTTTCAATAAATGAAAAATAGATGCTCATTAAACTACCTTGATCAAATGACTATGGGCAGTGAGAATCCCTGTGGGTAGATTCAACACATCTCTTGAGAGTGAACCATAGATTATGTCCTTAGAGAGGAGGCTTGAGGTAAAAGAAAAGCATTCTCCTTGTTCTCCCTTGGTCTCCTCATTAAATATTTAATGAGCACCCTATTGGGGGGAACAGCAAAACCTTGGGCTGAGCACTGTAGCAATTAGATTGCTGGGCTAGAAATCATCCCTACGCTAGAGGAACGAATACAATTAACCTTTCTTGTCCATATGTAACCATTGCATCGAATTCTCCCAGAATGATGAATGACTTAATTACATTTTAGAGAACTTTTCCCATTTTCTCCACTGTTAGTAGCTTTTCCTAGGAAACCTGGGACAATATATACATAATATCTCCATGCGTGCCAAGTCAGAGACCCTTCTTGCAAGGATATATTTGTCAATCAGTCGGTCAGTCAACAAGTATTTATTAAGGACCTACTATGTGCCAGATACTGTGCTAAACACTGGGGATATAAGGAAACTAAAAAAGAAAAGGTCCTTGCTCTCAAGGAGCTCATAGTCTAATGAGGGAGACAACATGTAAATAGCTATGTATAAATTGTGTGTGCATGTATGTATTTCTATGCATATATATGAGTATGTGAACACACTGTACATTATATATACATATATAGGATAAGATTTTATATATATACACACACACACATATATGATGTATATATGTGATAAATTGGAGGAGGCATTCAGATTAAGGAGGATTGGGAAAAAGCTTCTTGCAGAAGGTGAGACTTTAGGTGAGACTTGAAGGAAGCCAGGAGACAAAGATAAGAAGTTACAGGCACAGGGAGAGCCATCAAAATGCACAAAATTGGGAGGTGGAGTGATATGTTTGAGGAACAACAAGGAGGCCAGTATCTTTGAATCTCAGAGTTTGTGGAAAGAAGACTGGAAAAGCAGGAAGGGGCCCAGCAATAGGCTGTAAAAGCCAAACAGAGGATTCCAAATTTGATCCTAGAGGTGACAGGAAACCACTGGAGTGTGTCAAATAGGAGAGTGGCATGGTCAGATCTGTGCTTTAGAAAGATCACTTTGATAGCTGAGTTGAGGATGGACTGGAATGAAGAGAGACTTGAGGCAAGGAAACCAACTAACAGGTGTGGCAATAGTCCAGGAATGAGGTGATGAGGTCCTGCGCCAGGGTGGTAACAGTGTCGGAGAAGAGGAGGGGATGCATACGAGAGATGCAACGGGAGACCTTGGCTTTTTTAAGTTAAGGTCTTTCTGAGTTCTTACTTTGACTGAGGCAACACCCATTCAGTGATTAGGCCTGTTTAGGAAGTGAGTCAGGGATGGCCCCTTTCATAAAAAAAAATCAAACTGGAAGAAGACCCTCTGGATTACTGGCTGAAAGAGAAACAATTGCTATTTACATTCACTTTGAGCCACTAGGGCCCCCAAAATAACCATTAAGTGGTGCTTGGGCAGGGATCTATGGCCAATCAATGAGAGCCAGAGTGAATTGGGTTTGTTATAAAGACCTCAGACTCAATTCAGAATTCAGCCCGAGACTGGGCTGGCTGAATTTCCCTGAGCTGGGTAATAATGAAATTACAGTTGTGGAGTGAGAGAAGAGATACCTTTATTGTTAATTCTCGGGGCGAGAATTGGGTGTGTATGTTCCCTCACACACACACACATACAGAAGCAGAGCAAGCGATTACATAGGATTACTTGGCTTTAACTCCATCTTGTCCCACCCTCCCTTTCATCCATTGGTCAGGGACAGACAGGATGTCCCTCTTCTTGGACCGCCCTTGGCATGTTACTCCTTAATGCGTCTTCCCTCCCTCGTCATGTGATGCATGTACAAAAATGGCGGCTGTCTCCTCCCATGGGGTGTGTATGTTAATATGCATGAGGCTAATTAAGCATGCATGTTAGTGAAAAGTCAGTGACCATCCCTTGACCCTGACCAGCTTGAGCCAGTTTCAGCCTGGGCCCCCTTTAACAGGAACTTATAGAATTCTTCCACTTATATTATTGGATAGGGTGGTTCTGCCTTCCCTTTCATCCTGTTTTATATATTTCTGCATGTTCTGTGTTCCTATAGAATATGTGGGAACCAAACTGTTAGCATTTCTCACAGGTTTAAGGCATGATCTTTAAGAAAGAAATCTAGTCAGTAAACCCCAAGACAACTAGGTAGGTTTCAGCTATCAAAATTTACCTTCCCTCAGGCAGAACACCCTCCAGTAAGGGCATGATACCCCTTGTGGGGAGAGGAGAGGAAAAGGGAGGAGAGGAGAGGAGAAGGGGAGTGAGTTGCCCAACTGGAACTGGCTAGGTGCCCCATTGGGGCAGCTCAGACTACTGTTGTGATTTATCCTTGAAAAGGAGCATGACATCAGGAAAATAATGACATGACTTGGATTTGTCTTTGAATTGGATTTAAGTGAGGGAGGGCTGTGCAAAGCCACTAGCCTTACTTTCTCCTCCAGAGCCATCTGGCTGTAGTGGTCAGATATAGATCAAGACAACTAGAGATGGCCCAGCCCTATTATTAGTAGGCATGATCTGGATGAAGATCCAGCAAAAGAGACTGAAAAGGAGTGATCAGATAGGTAGGATGAAAAGCAGAAGAGAGGAGTTTGTGAAAACTTAGAGAAAAACTAGTATCAAGGAGTAGAGGGTGATCAATAGTGTCATAGGTTGCAGAGAAATCAAGAAGACTTAGGATTGAGAAAAGTGCTTGCTAGGAAGAACTTGCCCTTATATATATATGGAATGGGAGTCCAGCACAAGGGCAGAATGCTACTGACACAGAGTCTTGGGGGATACCTACAATTAGCAGGCATGATCTGGATGAAGATCTGGCAAAGGAGACTGAGAAGGAGAGGTCGTACAGGTGAGGAGGAGAACCAGGAGAGAACAGTGTGATGGAAACATAGAGATAAGAGAGTATCAAGGAGAAGGGGGTGATCAACAGTGTCAGAGACTATAGAGAGGTCAACAAAGATATCAAAGAATAAAGTTCATTTTTTCTTGTTAAGGGGGGGAATACATGAACAACCATTGTTACTAAACAAACCATCAGAATCACTCGAAGTTCAAAGTGTGAGAGCTTTTCTAGCAAAGCTGTCCCCCCCCAAAGCCTGTCTTGGCTCCCTGTTTGTGGAGGTAGACAGGGAAAAAGAAGGTAGCATTCCTCTGCCTTCTTCCTGTCATAACTCATGGTTCCATGGCTTAGTCATCAAGTTCTGTTTAAATCTTTCAGTGTCATTTGCATGATTGAGTACAGGGTAAAAAGTACTGGATTTGGAGTGAGAAGACCGGGGTTCAACTCCCCTGCATTACTTTTGATTTGTGCATCTTTGGGTATTTCACAAAGCTTTCTGGAACTCAGTTTCCTCATCTGTGTTCATATACTGAGAAACTCTAAAGTTTCTTCCAATTTGAAATTTATGATGCTGTAATGTGAAATTAAGACATGCAACTATCTCCTTGGACCTTCTGTGATCTATTTCCAGCCTCCCTTACCTTTCTTTCTCTTTTCTTCTGCCTTTCCTCTCACCTGCCCTACCTGTCATCATGTGTATCCTTTGGTCAAAGATACTTTGTTTTACTCCACTTATTCATATGGAAGAGAAGTAAATGGGCAAATATCTGAGCACTCACCACACATAAAGAGGGATAAGCAGTACCTGATCTATTTCAACCATTACTGTACTAAAGGTTCTCTGGAGTGATAGTGATCTAATTACATACATCCGTTAGTATATTCATAAGTTTACTAATTAGACTGCTCCCTATTATGGACCATTCTCTAAGTGCTAGAAGTGGTACTTCCAATTGCATTATAAAGGGCAAATAAACAATAAAGTCTTTATTTCTGTGAATTTTTCCCCAGTGAGGTTAGAAAATGATCCAGGGAGGATATAAATTGGTCCTTTCATTTAGTAAAAAAAAAAAAATGCCAATCCACTTGGTAATTCTTGAAGAGGAAGTCTCTGCCATCAGCTTGTTTTTAAAAGTTTTATTTTTAAGATTTACCCTCTAGCATTAGGTCATAGAAGAAAAAGAAAAAGAGAGAGGGGAGAGTGCTCTGGCAAGTGACTAAAGGTGAAGTGTTGTTGAAAAATATCCTCATTTGGTTTTCATGTTAAATAATATAGATAGAAGTAAAAGCATTGATAACAAAAGGTTGGTATATTTTCCAGGTTTTTGATGTAGTATAACATATTTGGATAATGTAAAGTCTGCTTTCAGAATTAAGTTTTTTCATTATGTAAAAAGAAAGGATTTGGCTCTATCCCTCATTGTCAGTGTAGTTATAGAAAGCAGAGTAGGTAACAGAAATAATGAGGTATTAATATGTTATTAAGGTCTTAGTATTCAAATTTCCGTTTGTGAAGAGTGAATATCTTTTCTTTTTTTAATTTTAGGCAATTGGGGTTAAGTGGTTTGCCCAGGGTCACACAGCTAGTAAGTGTCAAGTGTTTGGTCTGAGGCCAGATTTGAACTCACGTCCTCCTGACTTCAGGGCTGGTGCTCTATCCACTGTGCCACCTAGCTGCCCCTAAAGGACTGATGAAGCATGTTACCCACCTTTTTTTTTTCTCCCTAGGAAATGAAGTTAAGTAACTTGCCCAAGGTCACACAGCTAGTAAGTGTCAAGTGTCTCAGGCCAGATTTGAACTCAGTTCCTCCTGACTCCAGGGCCGATGTTCTATCCACTGCACTACCTAGCTGCCCCTGTGAATACCTTTTCCGATAGAAGTAAAGATAGCAATCTTGTTGGATAAGAAAAAAAAATGGGCACACCTTTCTATAGGTATAGAAAGCCACTGGCTAACTGTTAATGGGAAGCATATTAATGTGGGCTCATTAGCTGTGGTTTTAGAAGAATAGCTCCAGAGGGTGCACTCTTAGGATCCAAGATTACAGCAACCCTCTGGGGAACCTAACTCATCAATGCCAGTGCAAATTGTGGGAATAGGTCCAAGGGGAATAGATGTAGGGGTTTCACCTGGAAAATATTTAGGGACCCACTGGGCATACTTACCTGGGACTCTTAGTTTTATAGGGATCCATTAGAGAAAACCAGCCTTTTTCTTTTATTTTGGACTAACCAGAAAGTCACTTTTCCAGTGTGTTTCCTTTATAAGTCAAACCAGGTTTTTTGAGATGACTTTTTGGTTGAATATTTCTATTTTGATAACTATTGTGTTGCTCTATCCATTCTGAATACAGAAGCTAATATGAGTGGTATCAATGATGCATCCTTAGAATTTGAGAGCCTAGCCATTTACCTAAGGTACACTGAGAGAATTCACCTGTGTTTATTTAAAACAAAAACCAATAAACCATTGAGGATATCTAAATTGCTTATTTTATTTTGATATGGGTCCAGACACCTTGTCTGGGAATCCTTATGGTCTGAAGGGTCATATAATGAAATTTCTCTGCTGGACTAAAACTCAATCCTAAGTAATTATTCCCCTTTGAGGAGCCTTGTATCTCTTTGGGACTTTTACAAATTTGTTTTTCTTTTGAACTAACCTGCTTGTCTTAGTGAAGGGTGAGTTTAGACCATCATTTGATTTACTTTATGTGTTCTAGGGTGCTCCAGAGGGGAAATCTTAGGTGCTCTATGTGTTGGAGAATCTATGTGTTGGAAGGGATTTTTTTTGGGGGGGGCGGATCTGGACTTCCAGTTGCATTGCCCTTTGTATTTGTATTATATTTCAGGGATTCCCCAAGGAAAATTCATGGTGGGCAGCAGAATTGCAGCAGCACAAAGGAATTGTGAGATGTGCAAATCTAGAGATCTCCATCCTAAATGTTCAAATGGACTATCTGTGCCTGACCTGTGTAGAGCCTTCTGAGCTCATATTGGATTGATCGACCACAGTCAAATATGCCGTATCTTGACCCCAACATTGTGTACGAAGGCAAACAACAACAACAACAAAGAAGGAAAATTCAGGTACCCTGTGTCTTACAGAGTCCCAGAGGAATTTTCAACCAGGGCAGTTTTGTTTCTCACTTGAAGGGTAAGTCAACCTATCCCAGTCCATACTTCTATGGAGAGAGCCCCACATGTTATGTTAGGGACCAAGATATCCTTCTGAGGGGAGAAGCTTGATTTTCTTTCTTTTTTTTTTTAATTGTCTTTGGGGACAGGCCTTTGTAAACACCAAGACAACTGGTATTCTTTGTAGCCCCAGAACTTAGCACAGTGTCTAGCATATAGCCAATCCTTAAAACTTGATAACTGATTTAAATACTTGGGAGATAATGTTGTTGAATTGTTTATCTTGCCAAATTTGCTTCAAGTAGATTTTTCATAAGGCAATATTATTCATAATATTCCACCTTACTTTTCTATAAGTTTTTACAAATTAGTTTATATTCTAAACTGGGGTTGTCCTTGGCTTCTGTAGTGCTCTGTTTAGTAAGTAAGACATGTATTTTCTGAATAACCTGGATTTTAGGCTCTTTTGGCCTCCTTGGTATGGTCATTGACTTGAATGCTTTAAATTTCCAAATAAAGTTATTATATTTGGCATCAATATATTTTCCTCCATTCTATTTCTTGGTATCAATAACTTATTTAAATAGATGAGGCTAAAGTTATTTTAGCTTTGTATTAGTTTTTACCCTTGCTCTAACAAATTGGTTGTATAATTATATAGAGTTGATTCAGGAATTACTCTCACATCCCAAATGAGTCATTTCCTCTCTATTAAAATATAATCACTTCAAATTTTGGGGTGATAATATTTGGTGCTTGCTATCTCTAGGGCTTTTGGATTCTTTTCTTGAAAAATTCATCATGTAGACTTTAGGATTTTTCCTAGTCTACATGTCTTTGGACTCTTATTCCTTACTACCAAATCATATTTTTCAACATATTTTTTTTTGCCATGTTCACCCATTTTCATTTTTTTCAGCCAAAGACAAGGTTTATTAAAGATCCGCCATATTAGCCAGACTCTTAAAGAATCTGAGTGTCTGTGGGCTATTGGCTAGATTGCAAAAATCTAAGCAGTGGCTAGATTATAAGAATCCTAGCATCTTAATGGGGACAAGATGGACCTTATATACAGAAAAACTATGGGAGGGATCTAGGAGTGGCCAAGTAGTCTATGAGGTAATAGAACTCCAGGGGTGACCAAGGGAGAATGGAGCATAGATAGGATTAAGGGTGGGAAGTGGCTGGGGGATATAGGGAGGTCTAGGCTAGGTTAAGGGTAACAGATTGGGCATAGCCACAATGAAAGGCCAATTGATGGGATTATAGCCTCAGGGGAACACCAGAGATTTGGCCATGTGGGAAAGTACAGGGTTTTTCCTTTTTGGGGTATAGATCCCATCCTCATCATTACCCCCCTCAAACAAATGGGACCCAGATTCTTTTGGTGTAAGGGGCAAAGTTCTCGGCTTCTGAAACTGCTTTCTGCTGGCAAGGGGCGTAGAGCTGTCTCTGCCTTCAGGGGGTCCCAAAGAGGAGGTTGACTGGAACAAAGCACAGGCTGTATCCAAGGAACAATGGGGGGGACATTGGCTGGTACCTGCTGTTTGCTACCAATTGTAGGTGAATGGCTTGTAGTCTGGAAGACACAAATCTGACAGAATTTTTTTTTTTTGCCATGTTCACCCATTTCCACTTTTACATTGAAGTCACCAAATATCAAAGTATATGTTGGTTTAATTTGTATGACATTAATTTTGTGAAATTTCCCTATGTTCTGCAATGGATTTTGGCACACAAACTTCAATTATTTTTTGTGGTGGTCATTTTGTACTTATCATATGAGATGATCAAATGTCCCATGAAATAGTATTTTTTGTTGTCTTTAGAGGCATGATAAAACCCACTCTATTGACTCCCTTTTTTTATTTTTGCCTAACCAAGGATAATCTGTGAGTCATTCTGTCTTCTGGTTTCGTCTTTTGTGGGAATGTCATGATTAATAAGTTTCAAGCTTCAAGAAATCCTCATGACGTCTTAAAATCTAGAATATCAACAACTAAGTTAATGCTTTATAGGCATTCTAAAAAACAGTGTGATTCTTAGCACACTCTTAGGAAGGAGATCATAGGATTATATTTATGATAGAGAGCCACGACACATGAGATCATCTATTCAAACCCCCACATTTTACAGATGGGGAAGCTGAGTCCTAAAGAGGGTGAATTACTGGCCCCATTTACACAGGAATCAAGTTGCAAAATTGGGGATTAGAATCCAAGTCTCTTTAACTTTGAAATCAGTGTTCTTTCCACTGTCTACTTTTCTGCCACTAGGTCACTGTCACTGCTGATATAGAAGGGGACTATAGAAAAATGAGGGTAATTTCATACTTTTCTTTGCTTCATGCATGGCCATGGCTAAGAATTTATCACCAAATGGCCAGGACACTGGAAGAAAGCATCTCTGTGCTTTACTAGTCTGGCTCTTGGAAGACAATTCGTTACCAAGAGCACAATTGATGCTTCCTGAGCATGGCAAAAATATGCTAGAGCTTATGCTACCCTGGCAGCCCCTTCAAGAACCCTCAAATGAGGCACTAGATGACTGTACAAAGGTTTAAAATGGCACAATTCTCGCACTCACGAACTTGCCAATCAATTAGAGTTCTTTTGATTCAGACAACTTGTTTTTCCAGCAATGTTCAAGAACCTTATGGAACTAATCTTGAATTTGTATGGGTTTCTCCAGTGACTTCTCAAGCACATTAAAAATAAGTGCTAGTATCCTGTATTACCACAGAAAAGGAACGAGTTAAGGAATCTCTTTCTTTCTTTCTTTCTTTCTTTCTTTCTTTCTTTCTTTCTTTCTTTCTTTCTTTTTCTTTCTTTCTTTCTTTCTTCTCTCTCTCTCTCTCTCTCTCTCTCTCTCTCTCTCTCTCTCTCTCTTTCTTTCTTTCCTTTCTCCTAAGAAGTAAAGTGAACATAGAGTCTAGAGAGACCCTGTAATCTGAACACAGAGAAATAAGAGTTCATTTGAAATACCCTAACAATTTTTTTAGGCTCTCTACTTTTGGGATGTGGGTGGAAGGGGTTTCCTGAGTTCTATTCCCTTCTTGCTCTTCATTCTCTATTTGGACTTCTCTGTCAGCAATCATTCCTCTTTTTAGTGCTTCCCAGTTTTGTATATGCTCTAAATAGTGCTTAACATAGGGTGAACCTTTAATAAATACTAGATAATAATAGAAAATTGATGTGATGTTTATTATGGATTTTATGCAACTGTTTTACAATGTTTTTAAAATATTCTCAACTTAATATCAATTATCAATATCAATATCAAGCACTAAAATGAGCACTTCCATATACTTATATATTACATATATGTGTATATACATATATACACAGTAGACTAGAAAGAGGGTTGTACATGATGCTATGAATCTCTGTTATATGCAGCTTGTTTTTTTTTCCAAGTATGTAATCAATTCAACATGTAACTTTCAAAGCTGACTTGCCTGTCTGTGATTCTTTCTGTCAGTGGCTTTTGTGAATGTCCATGCCAAGAAATTTAATTTAATGTTTGTGTATGTATTGTTGGAAGTACAGTGAAAGAATCTGATTCTGAGTAGAGAGTTTTGGGCTTACTAAATGAAGTATGCAGCATATATTTTTTGGTCTTATCTGGGATGAATGAACTGAAGAACATTATTCCATGTTTTAAATTAACAGACAATATCTTTTTTTCCTCCCACTCCCACAAAAGAAAAATTTCTTGTAACAGATATGTAGTCCAGCAAAACTCCCTCATTAGCTGTGTTCAAAAATATATATCCCATTCTGTACTGTGGATCCATCACCTCTTTGCTAGGAGCTAAATAGCATGCTTTATCATGAATACTTTGGAATCATGGATAGTCATTGTGTTAATCAGAGCTCTTAAAGCTTTCAAAGTTGTTAGTCTTTATTTAGTGTTGTTGTTTTATAAATTGGTCTCCTGATTCTGCTCACTTCATTCTTCATTAGTTCATGCATGTTCAAAGTTGTTCATTTTTATAATATTGATGTTATAGTACAAATTGTTCTTCTGATTCTGTTCACTTCATTCTGTATCAGTTCATACACGTCTTTCCAGATCTCTTTGAAATTAACCATTTCCTTATTTCTGATTGCATGGTCAGAGACATCCATTATATGTATATATCACAATTCATTCAACCCATCAAATGATGAACATTCTTTTGGTTTTCTTTCTCTTTATGCCACAGCAAAAAGAAAGCTGTTATAAATATTTGTATACGTATAAGATCTTTTCCTCTTTCTTTCATCTCTTTTGGGCAAAGGCCTAACTGTGTCAAAGAGTATGCACTACTCAATAAGTTTTTCTATATACTTCCAAATTATTTTCAAGAATGGTTGTACCCATTTAGAGGCCCATGAACATCCCCTCAAACATTTGTTATTTTCCTTTTTTAAAAAATCATTGTGGCCAACTTGTGGGTATGAGGTAGAATGTCGGAATTGCTTTGATTTGCTTTTCTCTAATTATTAATGATTCAGAGCATTTTTTAACATAGCCATAGATAGCTTGAATTTCTTCCCTTAAGAACAATGTATTTATATCCTTAGACAATTTGTCAATTAGGGAATGGCTTGTATCCTTATAAACTTGAATTGGTTCTTTATGTATCTTGGAAATGAAACCTTTATCAGAGAAACTTGTAAAGATTTCCCTCCAGTTGCTTCCCTTTCAATCTTAGCTTTATTGAATTTGTTTGTGCAAAAACCTTTCTGTAATAAAAATTATCCATTTAATCTTCTGCAATCCTCTCTATCCTTTGTTTGGTCATTAACCATATATCCCTTAGGTATCATCTCCCCTCCATATTTCTCTAATTTATTTATGATGTGGCCTTTTATAGGTAGGTCATGTATTTATGTGGAACTTATTTTTGCTTAAGACATGAGGTGTTGGTCTAAATCTAATTTATTCCATACTGCTATCCAATTTTTCCAGTTAAAAAAAAAGTCAGGTAGTGAGTCCTTTTCCCAGTAGCTAGAATGTTTATGTTTATTTAACACTAGGTTTTATATTGACATAGTTTTTTTAACCTCTGTATATTGTGTGCCTAATCTGTTTCACTATTTTTTAAAATTAGTACTATTTTTTAAAAAAGAATTACTGCTTTCTAATATAGGTTGAGATCTATTACTGCCAGGCCCCTTTTTTTCTCACTTTTTAAAAATTTTATCTCTTGATATTCTTGACATTTTTTACTCCATATGAACTTCATTTTTATTTTTTATTGTTCTATAAAGTAATGCTTCAGTAGCTCGCTATGTCATTGAATAAATAAATATAGGTATTATCATTTTTATTTATACTTACCAATGACTAATAAATATTTTCCAAATTATTTGGGTTTCTATTTCTGTAAACAGTATTTTATTGCCTAGCTTATATAGTTTTCATATGTATCTTGGGAGGTTTTCTCCCAAGTATTTTATATATCGTTTGGTTATTTTAAATAGAATTTCTCTTCCTGGGTTTTATTAGTATTGTATAGAAATGCTGATGGTATATGGATTTATTTTATATGTTGCAATTTTGCTGAAGTTATCAATTAATTTCTTTAGATGACTCTAGTATTTTTAAAGTACGTCCTTATATCATCTGTTAAAAAAAACCTGTATATATTTGTTTCTTGTTTACCTATGCTTATTCCCTCATTTCTTTTTCATCTCATTGCCATAGCCAGCATTTCTAGCACTACTGAAACAGAAGTGGTGACAATGGACATCTTTATTTCACCCCTGATTTTATTGGAAAAGGTTCTAGTCTATTCCTGTTACATATACTAGCTTTTGGTTTTAGATAAATACTATTTATCATTTAAAGGGAAGGTCTATTTATTCTCAGAAGTCACTGAAGAGGGGTGGTCCACCTGGGCACACAGATGAAAGCAGGCATGTTCTCATGTTCCTGCAGTTATTGGACTTGTGCAAGGGAACTGTTTCTTTTCTGCCCACTTCACTCAGACATGTCTGCATTCTAAACACAGGCTTAGGTTGGTGGGGAAAAGCTACATAAAAGAATATTGCTGAGCTTTCACTGGCTTCAGGAAAGCACCAAGTCAACCCTTTGGCAGACTGGTAAGCTTTTTAAATGCTGGATAGTTATGAGCCATTGCTGCTATACTATCCATAGGATGCCCTCCTGACCAGGTCACTGTGGAAGCAGAGAGAAACAACTTAAAAAAAATTTGAAGTATGTCATTTTAAAGTAGGTTCTTTTTTACTTATAAGTATTAAAGTGGGGGCAGCTAGGTGGCACAGTGGATACAGCACGTTCCTGAAGTCAGGAGGACCTGAGCTCAAATTCGGCCTCAGACCAAACACTTAACACTGGCTGTGTGACCTGGGCAAGTCACTTAACCCCAATTGCCTAAAAAAAAAAAGTTTTTAAAAAAAAGTATTAAAGTGGTTTTCAGTTGGATTTTTATGGTCCAAGAGTACTAATTACATTTTAAAACCTCAAATTTGATTGGTTGGTCTAAGACTAATTTAGGCTTTGCCTATAGTGTGTTCAAGTCAAGTCAAATCAATAAGTATTTATTAAGTGCTTACTACATGCAAGGCACTGTGCTAAGCACTGGGGATATAATAAAAGGTAAAAACAGACCCTGCCCTCAAGGAGCCCACAATCTAACAGAAGAAGCAAAATGACATAATTGACTATGTACAAAGAAGATATATTCCGGATAAATTAGAGGTGATCTCAGAAGGAAGGCAATAGGAAAGGCTTTTTGCAGAAGGTGAAATTTTAGCTGAGATTTGAAGGAAGTCAGGAGATGGAGAAGAGAGAATTCTAAACCTGGGGGACAGCCAGTGAAAATGTACAGAGTTGGGAGGTGGGAGAGTGCAAAAACAGTACTAAATTTGAGTCCATTCTCCCCAGAAACTGAGGTGGTATAGGGAAGAGTGTGCCCCTGAGGTGTTGGGTGGGAAGTGTTTGAACTTTTGTTCTTTGAAGTAAATATCTCTTTGCAAGAAGCTAATTATACTAAATAATTAAATGAAACTGGGGCACCAGACACTATAATATAATGATGAAGGAATAAACTGGTGGGGATGTAAGCTGATGGCATTAGAAAAGGCACCCCCCCCCCCATTCTAGCTACTCAGCTAATCGAGAAGCTGCCATTTACCATGTGATTTGCAGTTTGGAGCAAGTTATGGAATATCTACGTATGTTACAAGGTCTTTTAAAGGCACTTCCATCATCAAGGCACTTATACATCATCAAGACTCTCCTGGAAATAGGCTCCCCAGTCTCATGTTAAACAGGGAGTGGCATCAGAGGGATTTTTCACATGTGAATATAGCATAGTGTTTTCTTTCTCTTTTGCTCTCTCTCTGTACACATAGACACACAGACACGGACACATACACATACACACACACACACACACACGTACGCACACACACATACCTACATCTCCTACTAGACAGGAAACTCCATGAAGGCAAGAACATACCATACTTTTTTTTTTAATCTCTCATAGCAACTACCTAGCACAGAACCTTTCACATGGTAGGCATTCAATGAATATTTATTGAATAAATGGTTGTGATTTATCAACTTACAAACTCATTTTTCTTTTGCCACTTCCAGTATTAATAATTGGAGAGTGGGTTGGAAGAATGAATATGAAGGAAAAATAGCTATGTCTTGAATAGCTGGTACACAAGTAGATTAAGACAGTCATCTAAATGAATGAAGATACCTTTCATAACTATGGCTGGGGGGAGAATTCTTAATTAATCAATAGATAAAGCTTGCCACGAAAAAATAAGTTTTTGAATCTGTAATATTAAAAACTTCTGTATGTCTGAAGTTAATGCAGCTAGGCTAAGAAGGGAATCTATTGAATAGGAAAATATTTGCATCAAATATTTTTGATAGGGTCTGCTGTCCAAGGTATGTAGGGATTTAACAAAAATACATATGATCAAGAGCCATTTTCCAAAAGATAGGTAGTCTAAAGACATTAAGAGTTCTCAAAAAAAGAATGATAAACTATTGTTTAAGAAAACCACAGTACTCTGTACTTTGGCACAAATCTGTGCAGCTATGTGACACAGTAGATATAGCACGGGAGTTGGAGTCAGAATTTAAATTTAAATCCTGCCTCCAACAACACTCCAAAAACTACTTACTATTTGCATGACCCTGGACAAGTCGCTTAACTTCTCTATGTCTCAGTTTCCTCATCTGTAAATTGGGGATAAATAATGGCACCGACTTCAAAGGATTGTTGAGAGGATTTGATAAGATAGCAGATATAAAGCATTTTGCAAACCTTAAAGCATTTCATAAAGGTAAGCTATTATTATTGTTAGCTGTTATTAAGGCAAATGTATTAATTATCTATTCAAACAAGAGATGCACATAAACTGAGTTTCCTTTTGCTTATTGAAAAGTCTCTGTTATAGCCAATGTTTTCTTAAACAAGTATATACACTTCAAGTTTAGGGTTCTTGGACTTGCTGAAACAGAACAATAAAAATGTTCGTGTTTGGAAGTGAACCCTTGGAAGATGATCTGACCTTCTGGAAACCGAATCAAGTTCAGTACGAACAAAAGAGTCACCTCCCTTGACTTAGTCTTTAAAAAACTTACAGGGCATGTCTTTTAAGACATTCCCCCTTTTCTCTCTCTCTCTTTTTTTGCCTTTGTTTATTTTTTTGTGTTTTATTTTATTTCATTTTTTATTATATAAATTTATTTATTTTTAGCTTTCAACATTTACTTCCATAAGATTTTGAGTTCCAAATTTTCACCCCATCTCACCCCTCCCCCCACCCCAAGATGGCATGCATTCTGAATATCCCTTCCCCTAGTCTGCCCTCTCTTCTATCTCTCCCCCTCCCTTCTGTACCCCATTTCCTGTATTTCTTATTTCCCAGTTGCATGCAAAAACTTTTTAAAAATTTTTCTGCCTTCCTCTCTCCCCACCCACCCTCATTGAAAAGGCAAGCAACTCAATATAGGTTATACATGTGCAGTTATGCAAAACACTTCCATAGTAGGCATGTTTTGAAAAACTAACTCTATTTCCCTTAATCTTAGCCTGCCTCCCCATTTATTCTATTCTTTCTTTTGAGCCTGTCCCTCCTCTGAAGTATTTGCTTCTGATTACCCCCTTTCCCAACCCCCTCTTCTCTATCATCCCCCTTCTCTTGTCCCCTTCTCCCCCATTTTCCTGTAGGGTAAGACAGATTTCCATACCAATTGAATGTGTATGTTATTCCCTCCTTAAGCCAAATCCTATGAGAATAAGATTCACTCATTCCCTCTCACCTTCCCCTGTTTCCCCTCCACTGTAAGAGCCTTTTCTTTTTTTTTTTTTTTTGGTGAGGTAATTTACCCCCCCCACCTTTCCCTTTCTTCTTCTAGTATAATCCTCTCTCATCCCTTAATTTTATTCACCAGATATGATCCCTTAATCTTCAACTCACTCTGTGCTCTCTATCTATCTGTCTATCTATCTATCTCTACACATATATATAATTTCCCCCCCTCTAATTACCCTAATACTGACAAAGGGCTCATGAGTTCTAAATATCATCTTTGCATGCAGGAATGTAAACAGTTCAACCTTAATAAGTCTCTTATGATTTCTCTTTCCTGTTTACCTCTTCATGTTCCACTTGAGTCTTGTATTTGAAAGTCAAATTTTCTGTTAAGCTCTGGTCTTTTCATCAGGAATGCTTGAAAGTCCTCTATTTCACTGAATGACAATTTTTTCCCTTGAGGGATTATACTCAGTTTTGCTGCATAGGTGATTCTTGGTTGTAATCCTATCTCCTTTGCCCTCCGGAATATGATATTCCATGTCCTGTGATCCTTTAATATAGAAGCTGCTAAATCTTGTGTTATCCTGATTGTGTTTCCACAATACTTGAATTGTTTCTTTCTGGCAGCTTGTAATATTTTCTCCTTGACCTGGGAACTCTGGAATTTGGCTACAATATTCCTAGGAGTTTTTCCTTTGGGGATCTCTTTCAGGAGGAGATCTGTGGATTCTTTCAATTTCTGTTTTGCCCTCTGGTTCTAAAATATCAGGGCAGTTTTCCTTGACAATTTCTTGAAAGATGATGTTTAGGCTCTTTTTTTGATTGTGACTTTCAGATAGTCCAATAACTTTTAAATTCTCTCTCCTGGATCTATTTTCCAGGTCTGTTGTTTTCCCAGTGAGATATTTCACATTCTCTTCTATTTTTTCATTCTTTTGGATTTGTTTTACAGTGTCTTGATTTCTCATAAAGTCACTAGCTTCCAATTGCTCTATTCTAATTTTTAAGAAAGTGTTTTCTTCAGTAGTCTTTTGGACTTCCTTTTCCATTTGGCCAATTTTGCTTTTTAGGGCATTCTTCTCCTCATTGGCTTTTTGGACCTCTTTTGCCATTTGGGTTAGGCTATTTTTTAAGGTGTTATTTTCTTCAGTATTTTTTTGGGTCTCCTTTAGCAAACTGTTAACTTGTTTTTCATGATTTTCTTGCATCACTCTCATTTCTCTTTCCAGTTTTTCCTATACTTCTCTTACTTGCTTCTCAAAATCCCTTTTGAGCTCTTCCAAGGCCTGGGACTGATTCATATTTTTCTTGGAGGCTTTGGATGTAGGAGCTTTGACTTTGTTGTCTTCTTCTGGTTGTATATTTTGATCTTCTTTGTCACCAAAGTAAGATAATATAGTCTGACTCTTTTTGTGCTGCTTGCTCATGATCCCAGCCAATTACTTGAGTTTTAAACTCTTTGTTAAGGTAAGAGTCTGCTTCCAATGTGGAGAATATACTGTCCCAAGCTTTGAGAATTTGTACAGCTGTTTTCAGAGATACTTGTAGGGACCTGTAAATTTTCAGTTCTTCCAAGGTGGTATGATAAGAGGTGAGGTGTTTACTCCTTTCCTGGCCTGTGCTCTGGTCTATTAGTGACCACAAGCACTCCTTTCTGTCCTGGAACTTTGAGGAAGGTTTTCTCTTTACTGCCACTACAAGCTCCCCCACGCCCGCGCTCCTCCTCACCCGAGCGCTCCTCCTCACCCCAGAACCACAGCCCAGAACTGTGACCCAGATCCAAGCACAGCCAAAACAAGAGATTCCCACCTCAGCACTGGCAAAGCAATCCTTGCAGTCCCCCCTTGATCAGCCACTTGATCTTCCCTCAGTCTGTGGGCCGGAAGCTCAGGACGCAGCCACAGCCTTGGCGCCCGCGCTCTGCACTCTGGAACTGGCTTTGAAACCTAGCTCCTCTCTCACCTCAGAAACAGACTTTTCCCACTGACCTTCTAAGTTGTCTTTGGTGCTTGTGGGTGGGGAGTCTAGAATCTGCCACAGCTGCCCCCGGCGATTCAGTCCTCTGAGGCCTGCTCAAGGCTCACTGAGGCCTCATCCAGGTTGTCTTGGGCTGAAAATTTGCTTCACTCTGTCTTTTTGTGGATTCTGCTCTCTCTCTCTCTTTCTAAGGATTTTCCTTTAAATATATTCAGAGGTAAACAAAGAGATACTTATTTAAATTAACCAAAATATAGATCTTGACCTTAGTCTGGTTATCACACTAATATGCTTCAAGGGGGAGGATTCTTTTCTGACTCTGAATGAGTCTAGGAACTGATTAGAGATTTGATGAGGGAAAAAAGGTGTTTCAAAATAAGACAGTAGTTCCTATTGAGTGGTTTGGGAACCACATTAAACATGCTTTAATGTCAACTTAAGTAGTAAATAATTGCCCAATTATGTACAAATGTTCTGATATTAAGCATATTCATGTTTAAAGCATTACAGGTTTGGTTTTTGCAGCAAATCAAAACCATCATGATCATGTGCACCAATAATTTTGGTATTTATGTAGTGATTACATCAAACTGACCACTTCTAAATGCAACATGCTCTTGCAGGTTCTCAATCTGTCATCAAATTGTTTCCAAACCATCACAGAGGCTTCACAGATTTCCAAGGGATGGTCAGACACATGTGCATATCTTCATTTGTATTCTGTAGACTGAACCCAATTAACTCCTTTGTTTTCCCTTCTGTTATCTAATAATTGTACTTCACCAGCTGTATAATACCACAACCAATATGTTATGAATATTTACATTCTTACTGTATAAATGTCAGGCTGTTTGAAAACCACAAAAAAGTTCAACATCAAAATTAAGTTTATATAGATTATTTCCAAGTTGTATATAGATTTTTCCAAGTTGTAAATTATTTCATTAGAAATGTTGTTTATGTTTGACAAAATTTATGAAATAAAGAAATTTAATATGAAGTCATAGTTAATAGTAAGCATCTAAGGTCTTGCTGGATTATTTATTCTAATTCTTATAGAATAACCCACATAAAACAGTTGTAATTATTTTAAAATTAGGGTTTAATAATTTTATAATTTGAATTTGTATAATAATAAAATAAAATGTATTTTGTGATTATAATTATATGATTTAAATTTTAATTTGGAGCTTTAGGGGTAAAAGTTATTATTGTAGTTATTGCAAGAACATTATAAATCTAAAGTAATATTTTGAGTAGCATATTAAATTACCCTGGAAGTTCACAACATATTTTTGTTGCTGTTGTTGAAAAGGATTTGTGGAACAGAGAAGGTGAGAATTACTGCAATAAGACGTTGTTTCTTTGGAACCTGATTAAGTATAGATAAAGTTTGGGAGCAAGGTCTTAAGGCAAGGAAGAGAAATAATATTATTCCTTAATTTTATCCTTAGGAGAAAAGAATGCCTTAGCATGCTTCCTCAGTATTAAGGATATAATGAAAAATTGCTCCAAGTCATAGTCATTAGAGGAATCTGAAATAAAATAACCTTGAAGATTCAATAGATCCAGCTATTCAGAGCAGCAGTTTGGACTTATACTATGCACACACACATATACACATATCTATATATCTATATCTATACATATACACACATGCACACACATATGTATGGATATGTATGGATATGTATACATACACATATGATTGTATACCTATGATATATACACACATATAGTGTTACAAAGCTATAAATATTTATAGTAGCACTTTTTGTGGCAGCAAAGAATTATAAAAAAGCAGGTGCTCATTAACTGAGGACTGGTCAAATAAGATGTGATATATAAAAGCAAAGGAATATTATTTTACCATAAGTAATGATGACTATGAGGAATTCAAAGAAACATGATTTGTATGAACTGATGCAAAGTGAAGTAGGCAGGACCAGGAAAGTAATATGCACATGGACTACAACAATGACAATGTAAATAACTGATAGGCATTGTGTAAAGATCAATCTTGTCCTAAAATGAGAGAGAGAGGAAAATGTACTTCCTTCTTCTTGGTGGAGAGGTGGAGAACTACGGGTGTAGAATGTTGCATATACTACCAAGTATGGTTGATGGATTGGTTTGCTTTGCTTATCTGTTTTTTCTTTATTAAAAGGAAAGCTGCACTTTGGTGTGGGGTAAGAAGCCATCCAGAAATGATTATGATTTGAAAACAAACCGCATTAATGAAACTTTATTTTTTTAAAAAGGGGCTTAAGTAGCACCCCAATTGCAGCTTTGCATTATGCAACAAATAAATGTATTTCCCGAGTCCAAAAGTTTTCTCTATACTAATTGTCATTCACCAACAGGATGCAATGTTTTCCTATCTGAAAACTGCTTATTAAAAAACTCCTAGAATTTTATGTAATCTATTCAAATAAAATAACAACTGTAGCTTTGATGTAGATAAGAATTATCCACAAACTTTAAAGTTGGGCTATATGTTGGGAGCCTTTTTGTACTCCTATATTTGTAGATTGATCCATCTCAAAGATGAAGGACTAAAATAAGACCTGTGCAATCTGTTCTGTATGGCTCTAACTTCTCATTTCTGGAGATAGGTTGAGGCCTGTATCCAAAGTAACAAAGCTACACTCTGAAGCCATAAGTAAAGAAAAGCCTCCTCCCAGTAAATAGGATTTTCTTCCAACTGCAGATTATTAGTCCTCTCTCAAAATAACTCCCTTCCCTCACATTTTAGAGCCATTTAACTTTACCTCTTGCAATTATTCTTTCTTAAAAGCAGGAGGAAAAAAGAACATGTAGATTTTTGGTTTTTTTTTTCTTTCATATTAAGTTTTCATTTGCTTAAGAAAATCATATGATGGAGTAGTTGACAGTAGTGAAGACAATCATCAGGGGGAGTGGTTATGCCCTTTCCCTTTTTCTAAAACAGTCACTTGAGGGAGAAATTGTTTCACTTTGAAGTTAAAGGATCACTTCTCTTCTGCAAAAATCAAATAACAAATACATACCTACATTATCCTAACTTTTCAAAGAAAACAAGTGTATAAGCTTCTTTTTATTAGAAACATGTTTTAGTAGCATTTATTCAAATTAGATTCCCTGATATGTATTGTACTAGTGAATTTCTTATATATCTCTTATATACATACATGTTTCATGTAATTTTATTCAGAAAACCATTTGTATTAGGAAAGGAGAATGTATTGTTCATTTCATTGTTTTGTAAGATGTCTCAGAGCTTTCTACCTCAACACTGACTCTAAATTACTATGGCTTATCTGTTATCTGCCTGATCCCACTGTTTGAGCACATAGATGAATCAACCATTTGAAAAGCAGCCTCACGATGATCTTGTGGGAAAATAAGAATCTTCACAAATCCAATACCAAGGATTGCTATGAAGTTAAATTGTTAAGTTCAGTCTCCAGTGGTATGAATTTGCAATTAGGGAAATTGCATACAAGAGGAAATAACATTACCTTCTGTAAGAATGGGAGAACCAAAAAACCCTTCTTGTATTTCATCTGTTAGGGCTCATGCTGTTAAGGATCAGCAATGTTCCTAAAGCTAGAAATAATCCCACACTCGTCGTTAATTAGAAATGCTTAGGGTCCAAATCAGTAGTGGCCTTCCTTAATCTTGTTAGAACCAGCTGATTGTACATTATAGTTGTATCCCAACAAATTTACTTTCATTTATGTCAGTTTTATGTTTGGGTTGTCTTCATTTCTCTAGTGTGACTGCTGACAATACAAAAGTCACCTTTTTAAAAAGCATATTCTGCTAAGTGGTGGAGAATAATATAGTTCTAGAATAAGACACCCCTGAAACAACTGAATATTAGAAGTCACTTGTTATATTTTTTGCATTTTTCTAATATCAAGCAGGGAGTAACATAGTAACTTTAGAGATACTTGTAGACCTCAGAAACTTGACACAGTGAGTTTGTCCCATCTGATTTGTGATCTTTCAACATTATTAAGATCAGAGGAATTATTTACTTATATTATAGTTCTATTATGTTTGGTCCATAATATGCTTCTATAAATGGATGCCTTAGTCCTCAGAAGTGGTAGGTTAGTTACTTTTACACATCAAATCTTTATTTTTGTATTGAAGAGTTACTCTTGTTCCTATATGTTGTATGAGGGCACATTTAGGGCCACAATAGTCAAATAATTAGATAATATCTGAGAACTCTTTGAAGATTAAATTCATATATGTTATATATATGTAATATGTATAAAATTATATGTATTAAATATATACATGGATACCTATTACTTAAAACACAATGCCTCTTTTGTATACCTACAAAAGTAGCCTAAGAAAAAAATTCCTGAAAATAAATAATAGCCCTTGTTAATAATATAATTACATTTACAGGAATTGGAAAAAAAAGATTTTGACAGTGATCTAAATTAACAAGTCAATCTTAAATCAAATGGGAATATGTCAATGATTTTTGTTATTTTTTAGGAAACAAAATTGGAGGTGGTGGTGGTGGTGATGATGATGAATCACTAAGTATGTATCCCTCCAAAATTTTGCTGTGTGTTTTCCCCTATTAAAAAACCATCATTTAAAAGTATTAGGGCAGCTAGGTGGTATAGTGAATAGAGTACCAGTCCTGGAGTAAGGAGGACCTGAGTTCAAATCTGGATTCAGACACTTATGAACTGTGTGACCCTGTCAAGTTACTTAACCCCAATTGCCTTTTAAAATAAAGTATCACAGTGTTTTCATCTGGCCCCTCTTTTCTTGGAAAGGAGTAGAAAAAAATCAAGATGTTTTCCTTTTTTTGAAAGAGAAAAAAGGGGGAGAGAATTTATGTTTTATCTTCCATGATAGGATCCAGCAACAGTGGTAAGACAATTATAATCTGTTAAGGTACCATAACAGTTATGAGAAATTTTGACTTTTGATTCGTACAATTACAGGATTTTCTTTTTCTGTGGGCCAAGTATCCTCAACTCAAACACAAAGATGTGTTTCAGGAATAAGTTAGTTTCTAGTTACTGAGAAAATAATCCTAAAGCCCTACTTTAAGTGTCTGTTTCAGCATACTTTATAATTAATCCCATGAACATTTCTCTTGGTTTTTCTTTCTAAGACTGGAGAGGAGATCATTCATTAAAGTGTATCCTTATAAGTGGGCCTCCAAAATCTTTAGAGTATGGATAGTTAATGTCATGCTGAGAACTATTTATGCAGAAGAACACATAAAAACCAAAAAAGAAGGAATATTTGACCTCCTAAACTTTGTCCGCACATGCCAGTTCATTAGTGGGTGGCAGGAGCAAAAGCACTTATCCTTCTTGGCTGTGGGTGTTTTTATGGGGCACAAGTGACAAAGAGACAAAGAAGATCAAAATTGGTGGAAAAACTACCAACAGCTGTTTGAAACAGGGCTCTACAACCTCGGCTACTTACTACTCACAAAAATAAAGCTATTTTGAGTTCACGCATTCAGACTAATCCACAAATCCTTCTCTGGGACCGGAAAGCTGTAGCTGTACTGTACAAATTATTTGTAAGGGTATTTGTCCATCTAAACAGATTTATGCTTTCTTGTTCTTTATCCTGTCTCTTCTCTAATTTCCCTGTCCATCTGGGAGATTTTACTGAAGTAAAACTGAATGAAAAGGCAGCAACTGAAACAAACAATAACCTCCAAACTGAAGGATTACAGCAAAGTTCCAAGCAAGAAAGAATAAATGAATTTAAAAAGAAGAAAACAGGCTAAACCCACTGATTTATATTATCCAGTATCCAGACTAAGCACCAGAAGGAAATGTAATTCCCTAGCTCTCCAATCTGTGGTTGCCACCATCTATCTGTAGAACATGTGCTTGAAGTATAGTAGTAGTCTGGGAAATATCTTTAGAGCACACTCAAGTAATTGAGAGATTAGAGCAAAGGATTTCAGAGGAATTTACCTCTATGCACTTAGTGGAATCATTCTTTGGGGGCAGGGAAAAGCTCTTCTGAATCATCCAAATCAACTTTGTTATTCTTTATGTCCAGTAATGCGTGGTTAGTGCTTTTGGAGCAAGGGACAACAGAACATAGTAGACGGAGGAGGGTGGGGAGGTCCTTATAGTCAAGAAGATTAGCATTCATACCCTGCCTCTGATAAACTGATCAACTCACAGGATTGGAACTAAAAAGAAGCACATGTGACATTTGCTGGGTTGTAATAAGTAATGTAAAGATTTTTCTCTTAATTCTGGTCAACAAGAACGACAACAATTCTACTGAAAATTAGAAGACTCTCCCTCCCACTGACTCATTATACAACATCAGGCAACATATTCACTCCCTCTATTGCTCACTGCCCCATCTCTAAAAATGAGGACCAAAATATCTTTACACAGAAATGCTGTCAGACTTGAGTTCTGAGAAATGAAGTATAGCACATGTATACACCAATTTGTCATTGTAGCTCCTAATGGAAACCTACTCATCATTAACTGCATGAAAATGATCGACACAAAAAATGTTAAATCCTCAACTTCCCCCTCAATTCCCAGGCATGTTCCTAGCCAAGTCTTTTCCTCCCACACAACTGATACAGTCTTAGGAAAAGAAGACTAATTTTAATACCAGTCTTCAGATAACCATAATTAAGAAGCCAATTTGCAGCCAAAACATAGCTGGATAATAGGTGAATTCTGCATTCTCTACTATTTTTTTTTATTACTGGGGACATTGTTTCTTTCCAATTGGGATGGACACTAAGACCTAGCTAGGCTTCATTAGGACTCTTTGTATTTAGAGCATTTAAAAATATACGTGTATAAATGTATATATACATGCAGATATATGTATATTACAATAGAAGCGATCTTAAAATTAAAAATTGTTTTGTGTTTTGTAACTCAAAGTTCCATTCTTGCTCAGCAGAGGTGTGACTTGAAATCCATTCTTATGATACCTTAATAAGCAATGACTAAATGTTCTCTTTTCTTCTTCCCTGAAATCTCACACTTTATTTTTCATATCTTTTGTATACTTATATTCTATTTTGATTTGTAGCTATTTGTGAGTATTTTATGTTTCTCTCTAGATTGCAGACTCCCTGAAGGCAGGGAGCAGGTGCCATATCTTGTGTTTGTGCTCCTTTAGCACTTACCACCTGTGTTTGTACATGGTGGAAACTCAATATTTATTGACTTGAACTGAATTCAAAGTACTTTTCTCATTATTGATCTGGAAGAAACTATTTTGTGAGGAGAAGTGATGAGGCAAGTTCCTTCCTATTTGTATTTAATATAGATGGAAATTAGTGGGTTTAGCTTGTTTTCTTTAAATTCATTTATTCTATTTTGCATGGAACTTTGCTGTAATTTTTTATTAGTGATCTTAGAGCTTTCTTATTTGGCTTTGTAGTTTCAAATTCTATTTCTGCCTTTGGGGATGATGGTGAGGTGGAATGTTTGTGCAGTAGTTTCTGAGTTGTGATGTAGGCCCATCTAAGGTCTATTTAATGGATTTAAAATGCTTGAAGGGTCAACAGAGATAGATGTTTTCTTTTCCTCCCAAGTCAATTCAGTGAAATTATTTGAAGTTCTGATTTTTTACATTTCCTTCAGTGTGGTCCTCTTGGCTCTAAAGTTCCTCTCCATGGTAGAAGACATAGCTAAGTGTTTAAAATATGCTATGGGAAAAGGAGGAAAATGTGAAATATGGCTCTTAAATGAAATCCTTTTACCAGAAATAGTTCTTGAAATCTCTGTCTCTTTTTTTTCCCCCTCCAGCAGGAAGAGAGCAATGAGTCCCTACAAAGGTTGTCTTGGTAGGGCCAACCCAAAGAGATTTCAGAATGATACCAGATTATGTTAATACCAAAAATGTCCTCAGGCAGGGCTTTATTACAGATTTATGCAGGGTACATTCTTTTTATTTTTAGAAGTAATTTACCTGATTCCCCCCTTTTCCTTCTCCCTCCAGTGTTTCCCTTTTCCCATCTGCACACAGTGTATTTTCATAAGGGCTATGGGTGACAAATCAGGCTGCATCCCATGGAGTAGGAGCCAGAAAGTCTAGCCTACAGCGTCTTGGAAGCCCACATGGAAAAACAACTACATGAGATACTGAATGCTTTGGCTGTGAAGGCCAATGAACCATAGTATTCCCAAGTTAATAGAATTTTCTTTCTCCTCTGAGTACTTTCCACCTTGTGTAGCTTAGGCTGTGCATACCACAGAATCAGACAAAAGACAAAAAGAGGAAAATCCCACTGGAACTTCTGTTTCTTTTTCTTCATTTCTTCTTTAAATTTTTTTTTTCAGTTCCAAATTCTCTCCCTCTCTCCTTCACCTCTTCTAAAGAAAATTTGCTATTGGCTCTTCTGGTCTTGATTCTACGAGCTTCCAGAAGCCAACAAGCATTCTGAGGTTAGGCCCAAGGACAAAGGGTCAATTGTTTTCCCCACATAGTTATGGTGAGCAAAGTTCCAGAACCTGAAAGAATATCTGGAATTTGATGATTAGCTGATTAAGCAGAATGCTTCTCAATTATTTTCTAATCATGATTTTTTTAAAAAAAAAGTCAGTTTATCAAACTACTATAATAATAATGATAATAATAACTAGTGTTTATATAGTGCTTTACAGTTTGCAAAACACTTCACAAATATTATCTCATTTGATCCCTACAGCTGTGGGAGGTAGGTGCTATTATTATCCCCTTCTTACAGATGAAGAAACTGAGGCAGGCAGAGGTTAAGTGTCTTAGCTAGGACCACATAGCAAGTGTCTGAGGCTAGATTTGAGCTTATGTCTTTTTGAATCCAGGGTGCAAAACTTTATCCGCTGTGCCAACTTCAGCCCCAAACTTACTGTGTGTCCCAAAGTAACTCTTACTTCTTTTTAGACACAGCATTTTATGAAATTCTCCAGAAGCACTGAATCTTATAGTTGGAAGGGACTTCAAAGATCATCTGATTCAACATGTACCTTCAATAAGATATCACTATTGTATTAAAGATCTGGAGACCACCATTTGGGAACTGTTTTTTTTGGATGGTAGACATTTTCTAGACTGGGCCTGCCTCAGGCCAGTCTGCTGATGGTTCAAATTTGATACTAGAATGCAATGAGACACTCATAGGTTGTTCAACAGTTAACAGAATGAGATTTACATAGCCACAGAAAGACAAAGGTATTCACCAAGGACATGTTTTGAGAATGTCCTGAATTAATTCAGCTAAGCCAAGGTCCTTTACCTGAGTTGACTATCATGTTCTGTCAGGCAAGCATCATTGAGCTTCTGGAATTCTTGGCTGTATTGCACTCAGGAGACCAGGAAGTGAAGTCAACATCCTGAACCTTGAGTCATTGAGCCAATCAAGTCTTAAGGATGATCTCAATATGTTTTAAGGAAAAATTAGCCCAACTTGCATGAAGGCAGAGATTAGGATATTGATGCCACTACAAATAATATACTTGATATTATCTTGGAATTCATTTAATGTATTGTGTGTTTGGCAAAGTCTCAAGATACCCACCTGAATTTGGACCCTTTGGAGGTCCAGGATAGCCTCTGTGATATAATATGTTTGTAATCCAAGAGTTAATTTGCATCTGAAGGATGCTTCTTTGCCAATGACTCAAAGAGCTTTTTTGCCAGGCTGAGTGTCTTGTTTATAACCCCTATTTTCACGTAGAGGTGCAATAGTGTAGTAATTCCCTGGAATGTTAAATTGCTGTGTGAGTTTCTTGACACACAACTATTTGCCTTCAAGTTCAAAATAGGTTAGCACAGAGTTTGGGACATAATGGGAGATACATTGCTTTGCTTTGCTAGGTAAAAGAAACAGTGTCATCTCCTGTGAAGGTTCTGGGCATGTAAAATTATTTTCATCTTATGAATAGGGAAACTAAAGGCACAAAGTGGTCACAATCTGCCTATAGTTAGGGAGTGCACAGAGTTCAGATTTGTCCACATTTCTTTTGGTTTTGAGAGGTAGCAAGAAGAGAAATCAATATAGTTGTTATCAAACTGAATTCCTCTTACAGTTTCTTAAAAGATTAACAACACAGAAAATGTGTCTTACTGTGAAAAGAAGTGACATCTTTCTCTCCCCTCCCACCTGAGTTGTTTTAATTTGCATTTCTCTAATCAATAGTGATTTAGAACATCTTTTCATATGACAATAGATAGCTTTAAGTTCTTTATCTGAGAACTGCCTGTTCATATTCTTTAACCATTTTTTCAATTGGGAAATGACTTGTATTCTTATAAATTTGACTCAGTTCTCTATATATTTGAGAAATGAGACCTTTATCAGAAACAATGGCTGTAAAAATTGTTTCCCAGATTTCTGCTTTACTTCTAATCTTGAATGTACTGGTTTTGCTTGTGCAAAACCTTTTTAATTTAATGTAATCAAAATTATCCATTTTGCCTTTAATAATGTTCTCTATCCCTTGCCTGGTCATAAATTCTTCCCTTTCTCCATAGATCTGACAGGTAAACTACTCATTGCTCTCCTAATTTGCTTGTGGTATCACCCTTTATATCTAAATCATGTATCCATTTTGACTTTATTTTGGTATGTGGTGTGAGATGTTGGTCTATGCCTAGTTTCTGCCGTACTATTTTCCAGTTTTTCCTGCAGTTTTTGTCAAATTGTGACTTCTTATCCCAGAAGCTGGAGTCTTTGGTTTTTATCAAACAGCAGATTGCTATAGTCATTTACTACTGTGTCTTGTGTACCTAATCTATTCCACTGATCCATCGTTCTATTTCTTAGCCAGTACTGAATAGTTTTGATGATTGCCATTTTATAATAGAGTTTTAGATCTGGTATGGCTAGGCCACATTCCTTTGCATTTTAAAAAATTAATTCCCTTGATATTCTTGAACTTTTGTTCTTCCAGATAAATTTTGTTATGTTTTTCTAGCTGTATAAAATAGTTTTTTGGTAGTTTGATTGATATGGCACTGCATAAGTAAATTAATTTAGGTAGGATTATCATTTTTATTATATTAGCGTAGCCAACCCATGAACAATTGGTATTTTTCCAGTTGTTTAAATCTGATTTTATTTATGTGAAAAGTATTTTGTAATTGTGTTCACATAGTTTCTGGGTTCCTCTTGGCAGGTAAACCCCTAAATATTTCTTTTTATAATTTCTAATTTCTAATAATTTCTCTTTCTATTTCTTGCTGCTGGGCTTTGTTGGTAATATGTAGAAATGCTGATGATTTGTGTGGGTTTGTTTTATGTCCTGCAACTTTGCTAAAGTTTTTAATTATTTCAAGTAGTTTTTTAGTTGATTCACTAAGATTTTCAAAGTATACCATTATATCATCTCCAAAGAGTGATAGTTTAGTTGTAGCCTATTCTAATTCCTTCAATTTCTTTTTTGTCTCTTATTGCTAAACTAACATTTCTAGTATAATATTGAATAATAGTGGTGATAATAAGGTGGTGTCCTTATCTCACCCCTGATCTTATTAGGAAGGCTTATAGCTTATCGCCATTACAGATAATGCTTGCTAATGGTTTTAGATAGATACTAATCATTTTAAGGAAAGCTCCATTTAATCCTATGGTCTCTAGTGTTTTTAATAGGAATGGGTGTTGTATTTTGTCAAAAGCTTTTTCGCATTTGTTGAGATAATCATATGATTTCTATTAGTTTTGTTACTGATATGGTCAATTATGCTGATAATTTTCCCAATATTGAACCAGCCCTGCATTCCTGGTCATAGTACTTTATACTATTGATAAATTGCTGTAACCTCTTTGCTAATATTTCATTTGAATTTTTGCATTAATATTAATTGTGGAAATTGGTCTATAATTTTCTCTATCTGTTTAGTCTCTTCCTGGTTTAGGTATCAGCACCATATTTGTGTCATAAAGGGAATTTGGTAGGACTCCTTGGCCTATTTTCCCAAATAGTTTATATAGTATTGCAATTAATTGTTCTTTAAATATTTGATTGGATTTACTTGTAAATCCCTGAAGATTTTCTTAGGTAAGTCAACTTATACCCACACCTTCTGTCTATTTATATTCCTTCTAATTGTTCTTATAGAGATACAGTTCTCAAGAGTTACAGGTATCATCTACCTTTGTAGGGACTTAAACAGTTTAATCTTATTGAATAACATATTTTCTTTCTTTCCTGTTTACCTTTTTATACTTCTCTTGAGTCTTGTATTTGAAGATTGAATTTTCTGTTCAGCTCTTGTCTTTTAATCAGGGAAGTTTGAAAGTCTCTTATTTCATTGAATATTCATCTTTTCCCCTGAAAGACTATGCTCAATTTTGCTGGGTAGTTAATTCTTCATTGTAATCCAAGCTCCTTTGCCTCCCAGAATATTATATTCCAAGCCCTCTGATCCTTTAATGTAGAAGCTGTTAAGTCCTGTGTAACCCTGACTGTGGCTCCTTGATATTTGAATTTTTTTTTTCTGGCTGCTTGCAGTATTTTCTCCTCAATCTAATAGTTCTGGATTTTGGCTACAATATTCCTTCGAATTTTCATTTTGGGATCTATTTCTGGAGATAATTGGTAGATTCTTTCAATTACTATTTTACCCACTGGTTCTAGGATATCAGGGTAGTTTCCCATGATAATTTCTTGAAAGACACTGTCCAGGTTCTTTTTTTTTTTCATGTGGTTTTCAGGTAGCCCAATAATTTAAAAATTATCTTTCCTGGATCTATTTTCAAGGTCAGTTGTTTTTCCAATGAGATACTTTACATTTTCTTCTATTTTTTCATTCTTTTGATTTTGTTTGACTGATTCTTGATATGTCACAGAGTCATTAGCTTCCACTTGCCCAATTCTAATTTTTAAGGAATTGTTTTCTTCAGTTAGCTCTTGTACCTCCTTTTCCCTTTGCCTAATTCTACTTTTTAAGGAATTGTTTTCTTCAGTGGATTTTTTTTCCCATTTAGGTAATTCTATTTTTTAAGGAATTGTTTTCTTTGGCTGATTTTTGTTTTTCCTCTTCCAAGCTGTTGAATCTCTACTTGCAAACCCCTCATTTCTTTTCCCAATTTTTCTTCTACCTCTCTTATTTAATTTTTAAAATAATTTTTGAGCTCTTCTAAAAGGACTTTTTGGACTTGAAACTAATTCATATTCACCTCTGAGGCTTTGCATGTAGGCATTTTGACATTATTTTTCTCTTCTGAGTTTGTGTTTTGATCTTCCCTGTCACCATAGTAACTTTCTATGGTCAGGGCTCTTTCCTGATTTTTTGCTCATTTTCTAGTCTATTTCATGACTTTTAAAGTTGAGCTCTGCTCCTGTGGTACAGGGGGCACTGTCCCAAGTTTCTTGTGCTAGGGGCTAGGGGCCTGGTGGCTACCTCTCTCTGCCAGGGCCTTAGGTGTTGGTGGCTTGCCCACTGCACTGAGCTGGCCTGTCCTAGTCATGTCTGTGGAGCCCTGAGTTCCAGGGCTGTTAGTTTGCCTTCTGTGCTGGGACTGGAGGCCTCACAGCTGATCTGCTATGCCAGGGCCATGGGACCTTGGTTGCTGATCTGTGCTGTGGCTAAGAGCCTCCCTCTGGTTTGCGCAGACACCACCTGTGCTGGGCTGTGCTCCCATTTTACCCAAGTGAGACAACCCTTCTAAGTTTTCTGAAGCTGGAAAATTTTTTCACTCCATCTTTTTGTAGGTTCTGTTTCTCCAATATCTGTTAAGAAGCTTGATTTAACATTGTTTCCAAGGGAAGCTAGGGAGAGCTCAGGCAACTTCCTGGCTTTTCTCTGCCATCTTAGCTCCACCTCTGGGTTTTTAATTTATTAACAATCATTCATTCAACAATGTTGTGTACCCTGCCTTGTACTTGGCACTATTATACTTCTAGCTAAAATAGTGGAATGAAAGATTATAAAGGAGCCTAGGTCTCCTATACATTCCTCCATAAATATCTGAAAAGGACACCAGATAAAGCAATCATAGAGAACATGAACAGAAACAAAAGTAAGCACATCCTTATAATGCAGTCCAGAACTGTACAAAAAGACTACCCAGAAGCCATCTGAGGCTTTTAAGAAGAGCCACACATGGGAAGCCAGTACAAATTTTGGTAAAGGGCTCTGAGGCCTGTCAGCTCTGGAAGAGGAGTCATGCCAAGGAAATAAGCGTAAGCATCAGTAATTGAATCTGAAACCAAATCTAGTCTCTGAACTGTTAGAGCAGAAGTGAGAGACAGAAACTGACCCTATAGGTCACTATGCGTGGAAGCAGGGTCCATCTGGGCACTCCCTTAAGCACTTGGGGCCATAGCAGGAAGCAGCGCAAACAATGTCCACAGACCCTAGCCAGGAGGCCTTGCAGAAGGTTTGAGATTAGCTCATTCTCCAACATACAGTTGAAGCCTGAGGGACAATATTAATTCCTGAATGTAGCTTGTGAAGAGAGATGGACTGAGGCCAACTCTTGTAGTGGTAATCAAAGGAAGGAAAGTGAGCATTCGTTAAACACCTATGCACCAGACACTGTACTAAGCACTTTACACATATTATCTCATTTTATCCTTATAACAACACTGTGACATAGGTCCTGTTATTATCCCCATTTTACAGTTGAGGAAACTGATGGAGATGGAGATGAAGTGACTAGCCCAAATTTTTGAGGTCATATTTGAAATTGGGTCTTACTTACTCCAGGCCCAGCACTCTAGGCACCACACCACCTGACTTCCTGAGAGGAAATGGAGACAGAAGGTAGAAACTGAGGTGGAGGAGGAGAGGTGGTTAGTTCCAGCCAACCCATACAGAAACAGCAGTGGTAGTAGCATCCAGACTACAGAGGGTTAAAGGCCAAGCAGAATTTACCTAACCCGTCTGTGAGGGCCCCAGTGGGCAGACAAATCCTAACTCTGGCACAAAGTTGCAATCCAAGAACTGTGGCTGTAAATATGACTAAGTAGTAGACAATATCAAACACAACAAAGAAATAGCGTTGTTAAAAAAGCCCAAGAAGTAAACCCAGAAGAAGAGAGTAATTCTACAACAACTACAATCATAACCTCAGTGAAAAAAAATGGCATGACCAGAAGGATTAAAAAAGTGCTAGATGAAATTAAGCAAGAAGTAAACAATGAAATTTGAACTCTGAAAGTAGCTCAGAAATTTTAATTCATGAAGAATACAGAGACTAAAGAAGGACTAAATAAGTAAAAAGGCCATGAATCAAAGAAGAAAAGTCTATGATAGAAAGAGAAGACAAACGGTGAAAAGAATGAGGGAAAAGAAATACTTTTTAAGGAAAAGGTACAGAAAATGAAATTTGAAAAACTAACAAACCAATTGAAAAGGGATGAAATGAAGAAAATTTTACTTGACTATCTGAAAGGAAAAAGAAAAGGGAAGGAATTATGTTTTTTTAAAAAATCAAGCAAGAAAAAGGAATTATTATGTAAAACCCCCAAACTAGGGAAATGGGTAACAAACAGGGAAGGGGACTTTGAAAGTGAGGGGAAGAGAGCCTATGGGGATAGGGTTACCTTAGAATAGACTAAAACTAAAATAACTGAAGAGACAGGGCCATGTTAACGAGGAAGATGGAAACATCCTAATTTGGAAAAAGAAATAGAGACAAAGGAAAATATGAACCTAACTCTCATAACTTTAAGTGTTAATGGATTAAACAATCCAATACAATGAATAGTGACAGATTGGATTTTTTTTTAAACCTCACAATGTTTTTTTAAACCTCACAACCTTACAGGAAATATATTTAGAAAACAAAGATATATGCAGAATAAAAGTGAGAGTATGGAAATTTTTTTTGCTATATATCAGGTACATTCAAAAAAGCAAGAATTGCAATAATGTTTTCAGACAAAACAAAAACAAACTTTCAAAATGTAAAAAATGAGGGGCAGCTAGGTGGCACAGTGGATAGAGCCCTGGCCCTGAAATCAGGAGGACCTGAGTTCAAATTTGGCCTCAGACCAAACACTTAACACTTACTAGCTGTGTGACCCTGGGCAAGTCACTTAACCCCAATTACTTAAAAAAACATTTTTTTTAAATGTAAAAATGGATAAATAAGGAAACTGCATTATGCCAAAAGAAATGATAGAAAACCAATATCGTTATTAACCTTATTTAGCTCATATGTTCCAAATGCTGTAAATCTAAATTCATAAAAGGAAAATTAACTGAACTACAAAGAGATATAGACGGTGACATAATAGTGACAGGAGATTTCAATGTCTCTCCCTCAGTTCAGGATAAGTCTAACAGAAAGATAACCAAAAGGGAAATACAGAACTGAACAAATTGCTGTGAAAATTAGAGCTAAAATCTTTATGGTGTCTTCTAAATGAGAAAGCTAACATTTTCAAAAATTGGCCATATATTAGGACACATATATTGCAAACAAATGTAAAAAAGAAGAAATAATAAAAATATATTTTACAGACCATACCATAATAAAAATAGTAATCATTTAAGGGATCATAAGAAAAAGAGAGACTCAAATGGAAAATTAACAATGGAGTCTTAAATAATGAGTGGGTCAAAGAACAAAACATAGAAACAATAATTATGTAAAGAAAATTGTAATGATGAAATAATACACCAAAATTTCTGGGATGCAGCTAAAGCTGTCTTTAGGGAAAACTTAAATGAACAAAATGGCTAAAGAGAGGATTAATGTACTAAATATTCATTCAAAAATTAGAAAGCCAACAAATAAACCTAAAGCCTAAAATAAATACAAGAGAAGAAGATGTTAAAAATTAGAGGAAAATTAGGTAAACTGGAAATGAAAATACAGGACTCAAGAGAACCATAGAAAGGGAAATATATTTGGTCAATGGGGAGAAGTTAAATAGTGACCATATGATGACATTCTGGTAGGAGCAGAAGAAATTTATCCTTTCAGAATCTACTAGCTTTAAGGGTCACAGAGAGAATTCAGTAAGACAAACACAGATTCAAGCCATGATTTTATTCTATTTTGTTGGTTTTAAGTATGGAAAGAAAATGGAGAGAAAAGGAATATATCAGGTAAAAATAAGGAGAAAAGGGGAACTTTCTCTTGCATAATTGGGGTACATGAAAAGAAGAGTATCAAGCATCTCCTTATCTCTTATCTGACTTATCTGACCTCACTCTTACCTGAATTGAACAAATAAGGATTAAATATACATATATACACAAAAAGTTTGGTGTAGATATACATTGAGCTAAACACAGAAACAGGTGGGTTAAGGGAGAGGGCAGATGTGGGGCTGAGAATACAAGTAAAACAAACATCTTTTTTCAGAGGGTGGAAAATAAAGAGTGACTGAACAGATAGGATGAGAAAAATATACTTCTCGCTCAAATTTATTATAAAATAATAGTTATAGAAAACAAAATTTTAAAGATTAAAAAATCATTGAATCTTATGCCTAAAAATAAACCTACACTGATGATATGACCAAAATGTCATCACTGTCATTTAAAATACTTTAGTGGTGGATAGAGCACCAGCCCTGGAGTCAGGAAGACCTGAGTTCAAACCCGGCCTCAGACCAAACACTTGATACTTACTAGCTGTGTGACCGCAGGCAAGTCACTTAATCCCAACTGCCTAAAAAAAACCAACAACAACAAAAAAAACAAAAAAACCCCCAACAAAAATAAAACCCAACTTTAGCAGCATAGGCTGTCTTTCTGTCTTTTCTTTAAATTTTCATAAATAGGCTAGTAAGTGCAGAGATCTTTACTTATATATTGGTGAATTTACATGCTCACATTCTCGCTCAGTATAGCTGGATGACTTGTGGCATTATCTAAAATCAGTAATGCTTTAAATGCATTTGTCCTTGTAATATTAACAGCTCAGGGTTTCAAAAATAGCTTATTCACTTTTACTTTCTATTTGACCACCAAAGTACTAGACATGATTGATGGTTTTAGCCACTCAGAGAATGAGGATTTTGAGTACTAGACATGATTGATGGTTTTAGCCACTCAGAGAATGAGGATTTTGAGACAAGCATTGGTTTTAATTTAAAATCTTTTACATTACCTTCCAATAAAAGTGTTAAGCAATCCTTGAACACTTTAAAATCCAGGTTGAGTTCTCCCTTTTTTAGAAACGTAAGTTCTGGAAGGCATCCTTTTTCAGTTTGTTTCATCCACATCAAATTTTGAAAGCATATCCATATTTTTTGGTTTTCTTCCAAATATCAGGATATTTAGCTTTCACATTCTCATCTGCACTGGCCACTCATTTTTTATTTATTAATTTATTTTAAACAAATAAAGAAAGTGAGGCGGGTGACTTTGTACAGCTCTACTTTACTTAAATCTAAAACTTAAAACTTAAAAATATGGTAAGAAAAAAAGAAACATATTATAAACTTAAATACAAAATAAGAAAAGAAAAAAAGCATTGCCATGTGCACAGTGGAGTGTAAGAGAGGATTCAAAATATACAGCAATAAATTCCCATTTCAAAAAAGCTTATACAATAAGTACTATAACCACCTTCATGCCATTCAATTTTTTATACAAATGTAATAACAAACCTTTTATTTTTTTGTGCAGGCAGTGTTTCCAATCTTTTTTATCCAAGTAGCCACCTAAAGCACTTAAAGGAAAAGTTAGCTGAATTATAGGGAGAAATTGACAGCAAAGCCATAATAGTTGTGTATAACAATGTTCCCCTCTTAGATACAGACAAATCTAAGAAAAATATATAATGATTCATAGAACATGTCAATTGCTGGCAGAAACTGAATATAAGCAATATCTCATACCATATACAAGTTAAGGTCAAAATGGCACATGATTTAGACAGAAAGGGTGACATCATAAGCAAATTAGAGGAGTATGGACTATTTTACCTGTCAGATCTCTCGATAATGGAAAAATTTATTACCAGGCAAGAGATAGAGAACACTGTGAGATGTAAAATGGATCATTTTGAATACATGAAATTAAAAAGGGTTTGCACAAACAAAACCAATGCAGGCATGATTAGAAAGAAAGCAAGAAACTGGGAAAATTTTTGCAGCAAGTTTCTCTGTTAAAGGTTTCATTTCTCAGATATATAGAGAACTAAGTCAAATTGATATGAATATGAGTCATTCTCCAATGTATAAATGGTCAAAGGACATGAAAAGGCAGTTTTCAGATAAAGAAATAAACGTAATCTGTAGTCATATTAAAAATGCTCTAAATTGCTATTCATTAAAGAAATGCAAATTAAAACAACTCTGAGATATCACCTCACACCTACCAGATTGGCTAATATGATGGAAAATTAAAATGATAAATGTTGGAGAGGGTGTGGAAAAATGTGATAATATCAGAAATGACAAATGCTGAAGGAGATGTGGGATAAAATAGGCACACTAATGTACTGCTGGTGGAGTTGTGAACTGATCCAACCATTCTGGAGAACAATTTGGAACTACGCCCAATGGGCAATCAAACTGTGCATACTCTTTGATCCAGCAATACTACTATTAGGTTTATATCCCAAAGAAATCAAAGAAAAAGGACCTGCATATACAAAAATATCTATGGCAGCTCTTTCTGTGGTGGCAAAGAATTAGAAATTGAGGGGATATGCATCAGTTAGAGAATGGCTGAACAAATTGTGGTATATGATCTTAATGGAATACTATTGTGTAATAAGAAATGACAAGTAGGATGATTTTAGAAAATCTTGGAAAGCCTCACATGAACTGATGAAAGTGAAATGAGCAGAACTAGGAAAACATTGTTGATAGTAACAGCAATATAATATGATGATCAGCTGTGAATGACTTAGCTATTCTCAGCAATACAATGATCCAAGACAAGTTCAAAGGACTTATGATGAAAAATGCTATCCAGCTCCAGAGAAAGTGCTGATGGAATCTGATTGCAGATCAATATGTATGTATGTATGTATGTGTGTGTGTGTGTGTGTGTGTGTGTGTATATGTATGCATATACCTTATTTTTCTTGGGTTTTTTTGTCTGTTTTCTTTCACAACCTGGTTAATATTGAAATATGTTTTCCATGACTTTACGTATATAATCTGCATCAAATTGTTTGCCTTCTCAAGGAGAGGGAAGACGAGGTAAGTAATTTGGATTCAAATTTCAAAATAAAAAAAAGAATGATAAAAGTTGTTTTAACATGTAATTGAAAATTTTTTTTAGAAGAACGTTATTGCATAGGCATATAAAACCCTAAATAATTGGCCAAAAATATTTTAAAATGTAATTTCAGCAAAAGAGCAGGATATAAATTAAACCCATATAAATCATCAACTTTTTCTAAATATGACCAAATACTGGACAGGAAGAAATAGGAAAAAAAAATTGTACTCAAAACAATTATAGAATATATAAAATATTTGGGAATCCATTCACCAAGACATACTGGAATCATATGAATATGAAATTATATGAACACTCTACAGAAATTAAGACTTAAAGACCTGGAGAAATTTTAATTTCTCACGATTGAGTTGTTCCAATGCAATAAACATGATAATATTGCCTAAATTAAATTTACTTATTCAGTGCCATACCAATCAAACTACTAATAACATATAGAACTAGACAAAATAATAGCAAAATTCACCTAATGGAACAAAAGGTTAAGAATCTTAAGGCAAATAATGGGGAAAAAAAGATATAGGGAAGAGGCAAAATGGTGGAGCAGCAAAAAAGGAGTGCAACTGAGTTCTACTCTACAACTCCTCCAAACAGATCTAGAAAAAACACCTGACCAAGTCCTGATCAGTAAATCCAAGGAAAATATCGCAGCGATTAATTTTCTAGCCCAGGTCAGCATAGGAGACAGAGAAGTCTATGGACATGGGAGATGAGAAATTAGGTTTATCTAGGCCTGCACAGCATATGGTCCACGGGCCATTTGTGACCTACCAAAGGATTTCAGTCAGCCCACAAAAAACAGAGGATGTAAAAGAAAGTAAAAATGTAACAAGTGTGTTGTTGCCTTGCTTAACCCGCCTTCTACTAGTCACTGCTGTACACATCACATAACTTGGTGGGTGGGTTGCCACTGCACACTCTCCCCTGTTTGTCATGTGACCTGGGGCAACCAACTGCATCATCAGTCTGTCTCTAGTCTGAGAGGAGTGAGAGTCGTACCTTTTCACTGTGTTTTTGGTCATTATTGGCATTGAACAGGGAAAAAGTGAGTGCGGCCATGTGCCAACACAGCTGATGCCCACTATGCCATGAGTGTCTGGCATTCTCTCCAAGGTCAGACGCTCAGTTCAGTGTTTCTTTCTATGTGAGCAGTTGGTATGGGGATTTTTTGGTTCCAACATTAAAGTTTTTGGGGTGATTTTGTAAAGTGGGTGATAAAAAGAAACAGAAGATCAAATCAGAACATAGAGTATTTAATCCAGATTAGACCAATAGATACTTGCTTATTTACATGAGAGACAAAATATTGTGTCTTTTTTGCCAAAAAGTAATACTCATTCTGAAGGAATGCAATCTTTATCACCATTTTGAATCAAAACATCCTGACTTAAGCAAATTGAACACCAATGAAAAACACATTGAAACGTCCAAATTGTCGAAAAATCTCAGTGGGAACAATGGTTTTTCAAGAAAGTAAACTCAGAAAATGAGGTGGCTATTGAGGTCAGTTTTCAGATTTATAAAGAATTTGCTGATGCTGGGAAGTCTTTTACTGAAGGTAACTTTGTAAAGAAATGTTTGTTGATTGCAGTTTCTGGATTATGCTCTGATAGAAAAAAAAGGTGTTCTTGTGAAATAGTTTAATCATTAATTATCCCTTTACTTGGAAAGTGAGCTGCTGAAAACCTGACTGTGGCTTGAAGAAGTTTAGCCTATTTTAATTTTGGCCCCTACTGCCAAGTTGTGCAGGTCTAATTTAATCCAACATTTCATAATATACACCACAATAAGCTTAAAAGGATATATCATTTGGAAGTGGGGGGTAGGAAATAAATGTTAATATAGTATATACTATGTTCCAGACACTGTACTACAGGTAACTGAGGAAAAAAATCTTTAGAACAAGTTTCCTTGATAAAGATTTGATATCTAAGATATATGTGGAAATGACTCAACTATATCAGAACTATAGCAGTCACTCCCCAAAACATAAATGATCAAAGCATATGAATGGGTAGTTCTCGATGAAGAAATGCACACCATCAACAACCATTTATTAAAATGCTATAAATAACAACAATAATAATTAATTGAAACAACTGTACCTCACACTTATCAGATTGACTAAGATGACCAAAAAAATACAATATTGTTGGAAAGGTTTTGGGAAGAGAAGTCATGGCTATATGGCACAGTTGTAAAGTGGTCTAACTACTGTGGAAGGCAGTTTTAACTATCCTTAAAAAGTCATTAACCTGTGAACGGCCTCTGATTTAGCAATATTGCTACTAGACTTATACTCTGAAAAAGATCAAAGAAAGAAGAAAAATTTCCATATAGTGTAAACAAAAACGTAGTGATGATCTGGAAATTAACTGTGTGTTTATGTGCGTGTGTGCAAACGAGTGTGTGTATTAGAAGAGTAATTGGATAAATTATGACACATGGCACATGAATGTACCATGAATGAACATTATTGAGCTATTTAAAAAATAATGAAAGGAGTAGATTCAGAGAATCCTGGTATGGACTTCTCTAACTTGCTTATCCTTTAAGTTATTGCCCTTTGGTGTGGATCAGTTGGGCAGCTAGGTGGCACTGAGCTAGAGCACTGAGCTTGGAGTTGAGTTCAACTATCTGTGTTGACCCTGGACAAGTCACTTAATCCTGTTTGTCTCAGTTTCCTAGTCTGTAAAATGTGCTAGAGAAGGAAATGGCAAACTACTCCAGTATCTTTGCCAAGAAAATCCCAAATGGAGTTATGAAAAGTTGGAAATGACTGAAAAACAACATTAATCAGTTTGGTGCTGAAAGGGTCAGAAAATTTACTTCTTTGTAAGGGAAAGAAATTAAATCAGCTGGTAAAAGACGGTATGCAGCTTTCATAGGAGAACAGTTTGATGCCTCAAAGCAGTAAGAAAAGAGCTTTGGCTTTTAAGAAACCTGCTAAAATCTATATGTAAAGAAACAAAGATTTCACATGGGATATAAGTAGTTTGGGGGCAGAAAATTGACCATGGTACAAATAAAAGGGGTCAATTCAAAGGATATAGGGTGATTCCTCTCTTGTATGTGAACAGTTTGATAGCTTAAAGGCACAGAGAAAAACCTTTATTTAATAAAAGCTGATAAAATGTGAGTATAAAGAAATAAAGTTTTCAAAGACAAACTGTTTGAGAATTGAAAAATGGCTAGAGCTGCAGATCATTGTGGTCATTCAGCTCACTTGCTTGCAGCTATTTGGATATTATGGAATAATTAAATAAGGACTGTTGATTTCATGGGCAAGATTTGATAAGTTTTTACCTCATAAATGAAAACGTGAGTCTGAAATTCCAGAAGTACAGGTAGGTTCTGCTGATTAAAGACTGCTGATTTCATAGGAAAGACTTGGTAAAGTTCTAACTCATAAGTGAAAAGTGAGTCTGAGGAACAGGAGGCCATTGAAAATAATGAAGAGGTTGAAGAAGCCTGACTGGAGTGATCAAGGACAGGAGAGGAAGGACTTGGAGGAAGGCTAGAAAAGCCAGCTCTGCCCTTCATTTGCAGAGAAACTGGCAGCAGCAGCAATCAGTCTACAAAAAGTCTTTGGCTGCTATATCCTCATTAACTAAATGAAGTCAGGAACTCATCAGAAGAACCTTTGTTCCAGCTCTTGTTCTTTAATACCACCTAGAGTTTGAGAGCTGTGAAGCCTCTCAGAAGTGGCTTGTTCTCTTCCACCCTAACTGGTTCGAGAGGAAAAATCTGAAAAGGAAAGGACGGGTTTTGTGACTGCATTGCTCTAAAGGAAATTATGTTGAGATCTAATTGAATGATGCAGAATCCTAGTGATTGATGAGCTGGCTACGCTTGTTTGCCTTGTGCAAACAAACTCAGCTTTATGAGCTTTGCAACTATTTGGTTTAAAGGGAACTGTTAGCTATTTTGATAGTGTAATACTTTCTCAATGCCCTTTCTGGTAAGTTGAACGAGTTTGTAAATGCTTGTCAGAGAGTAGAAGAAAAGCAGATATGCCACAGTGAATAGTTGTGAAGATCAGAGCAGTTATTAGAGAAGTAGATTCTTGTGAAAATGTTCCTGAATGGACCAAAAACTCTCTGCTGTCAAGAGGTGAGTTATCCTGAACACATTGTTTCTCCTCACACATATATTTCCCTGACAGGTCTTTGGAAGTATGTCCACTCTCCCCCAAAGATACTGTGTGCATTGGTGGCAGAGGATGGCTCGAATTTACATGTGAATTGTAATGTATTTATTATTCCTGAATTTTCTTAAATATATGATGAACTGTGATATTATTTATTTTTGCTTTATTGCTAAGTAAATGGTTATATTTAAGATGTAAATGTGTCATAATTATAAGTGGCTGGTTTGCATAAATGGAAGCATACCTGGAAGGACTCAAGGGCTAGAGGGATAAATAAGGGGACTGTATTCCCCCCCAAAAGAGTTGTCTCTAGGATCCTGAGAGAACTTGGGTGTAACCACATGGTGGTAATCCTTCTCTGGAATCCTAGAGCTAACAAGCGTAAGTGCGGTTGGGAGAGAGAGAATCAATCCAGAGATTTAGAGGTAAAATTGAGGAGAACACATTCTAGATGTAGGAGACAGTGCAAAGGGAAAGGCTGGGAAGTGGAGCATGAGGAAGAGAGGACAGTTTGAGTAGATCATAGTGTGCATTGGAACAAAGTACTGTGATGTAATAAGCCTGGAAAGAGAGGGTGAAGCCGTATTGTAAGGGGCTTTAAGTGCTAAAAGGATGCTACAGGTGTAAGGGAACTACTAGAGTTTATTAAGTGGAGGATTAACATGGTTAGGTTTATGTTTTAGGAAAATAATTTTACCAGCTATTGGAGGATGTACTAGAGACAGGAAAGCCTTGAGGTGAAGAGTCCAATTAGGAGGCTATCATATTAGTCCAAGCAAGAGTCAATAATGGCCTGAGGCATGATAGTAGTTTTGTGAGTAGAGAGAAAGGGAGAGATGTGAGAGATCTTAGAAAGAGCAAGTTGCTGAGCATAACGCTAAGGTCACAAACCATCAAGATTGGAGGCTAGTAGGTTTATAAGGATATATAGAGAGAAATAGAGAAGTTTGGAAAAGTGGTAGATTTTGGGGAAAAGGTGACATTTTCTGTTTTAGACATGCTGAGTCTGAGATGCTTATGGGACATGCAGGCAGAGATGCTCAGTAGGCAATTAATGTAGGAATTTAGATCAAGGGAGGTAATAATATTGAATATGCAGACCATAGAGAGGTCACAAATTTAGACATTATTACTTCACCTGTGAAATCCCTGACTCCCTTTGAGGCTCAGCTTAAGTGACACTTCCTTCAAAAGACCTTTATGGAATTTTTAGTGCTCCTAACCCAATAACTGTACTTACAACATTTTGCATATAACCTGCACTTGCTTATTTGTAAACATGGTGTTCTCCCCACTCACTTTTGTATTTATAAGCATAGAGCCTAGAAGAGTGACTGGAACATTGCGGTGTCCAATAAATACTTGTGAGCTTGTCAAAGGCAGGGATTATTTCACTTTTGTCTTTGTATTCCCGGTACCTAGCACAGCACCTAGCACCTAGTGGATGCTTAATAAACGTTTATTGATTGGTAGATAGACACAAAGCCTCGATATATTTACAAGCCTTTAGACTTGTAACTCCCAAATTATGTTTTCTTCTATAAATGTGTGAAGTATTGCATAAATTGGTTTTCTTCTTTTCAGGTCACTCTATTTGATTATCAAATCATACTGATAACAAGTGCATGGAGTGGCCACACATTGTAGCATCTCACACTTCTTGTACTGGGTATTTGGACATCTACTTGCTCCCTGGGCTGACTCATCCCCTCCAACCTGTCCTTGTATTGGCAAGTCTTAGTTCCCCCCCAAAAAAGATTACTATGATGCAGTTACATTGGAATTCTCTCAGGGTCCTAAACATAGTCTACAAATGGAAGAAACTTAGGTACCATGTATTCACAGCCCCATGGTGGTTGGTTTAGGAAGTGACTCCCCTGCCTGCTAGCTTGAAGTAGTTCTTCCTCAAAAGCCATCAGAGAGGAGAGAGGTCATCTGTCCAAGCCCCTTTAGTTCCAACTAAAAGGCACCATATGGTTGGTTGGTATGTTGTCCATGCTTAAAGAGGACCAAAATGACTTTGGGGTCAAGGTACAGTGTGTTCGACTGTGGCTGATCAGAGCAATATGAGCTCAGAAGGCTCTACCACAGGTTGGGTGGAAATAGTCCATGTGAACATTTTGAGTTGAGTTGTCTCTAAATTTGCACAACTCACATTTCGTTTGAGCTACTGCAATTCTGCTTTGTTCATAGAGCACAGTGCCTTCTTTAATGCAGGCACATGAAGCTGAGTGGTTGTCTGCCAGTGTCTCCCGTGTCTCATAATGGATTCCAAAGTTCTTCAAAAAAAATGTTGAGAATGTTCTTATATTGCTTCTTCTGACCTCTATATGAGCACTTGTCTTGTATGAGTTTTCCATGAAATAATCTTTCAGGCAAATGTATGTTTGGCATTTGTTTGGCTGGCCCATCAGAGTTGTGCTTTCTATAGTAGAGCTTGAATGCTTGGCAGTTCAGCTCAAGAAAGGGACTCGATGTCCAGTACTTTATCTTGCCAGGTGATCTTTAGAATCTTCCTAAGACAATTCTAATGGAAGCGATTCAGTTTCCTGGTATGGCACTGGTAGACTATCCAGATTTCACTGGCATACAACAGTGAGGTCAACACAATGGCTCTTTTCAGTTTGGTAGGCAGCCTAATACCTCTTCTCTCTCACACTTTCCTTTGGAGCCTCCCAAACACTGAGCTAGCTCTGGTAATATGTGCAACAACCTCATCATCTATGTGTATGTACTTGGAAAGTATACTGCCAAGGAAGTGAACTTATCCACAGCATTCAAAATCTCTCCATTTTTTGTAACCAGTGGTTTCATGTAGGGATGGTGCAGTGCTGGTTGGTGGAGAACCTCTGTTTTCTTGGTGTTATCAGGCCAAAATTAGCAGAAGTGGCAGAGAATCAGTCCATACTCTGATGCATCTCAGCCTTAGAAACTGCATTAAGTGCACAATCATCTAAAAACAAAGTCACACACCAACTCTCTCTCCATTTTAGTGTTGGCTTGTAGCCTTTTCAAGTTAAATAATTTACCATCAGTGTTCTCATTCTTGTTGAAGGTCCTTAAGAAAATTGCTGAAAACATTATGCTAAAAAGCATGGGGGCAAGCACACAGCCATGCTTCATTCCACTGGTGATTGGGAAAGTTTGAGAACATCATCCATTGTCCAGAACCTGTGCAAGCATGCTGTCATGGAACTGGCACACAATACTGATGAATTTCTCTAGGCAACCAAATTCTGCCACGATCTTCCACGAGCTCTCACAACTGACGGTATTAAAGGCCTTGGTCAGATTGATGAACATTGTATACAGCACCTCTGTTCTGCTCCTAGCATTTCTCCTGGAGCTGTCCAGAAGCAAATATCATATTGGCCATTCCTCAGCCCTTTCTGAATCCACACTGGTTCTCAGGTAGATAATCATCTTCCAGGTGAGGGATCAGCCTATTAAGGAGAACTCTGGCAAGAATTCTGCTGGCAATGACCAAGAGAAAGACTGCCCCTGTGGTTGTCACAGGACAACCTATTTTCTTTTCCTTTATAGAGATGGACGATGGAGGCATCCTTGAACTCTTGGGGGATAACTTCCTCTTGCCACATAACTCAGAGGATTTCACTCAGCTTTTGTATGAGCAGTGGACCCCCTGCCTTGTAAATCTCATTTGGAATAGAATCAGCACTAGGCATTTTGCATTCTGAGAGGAGGCTAATGGCATTCAAAACATCTTTTTCAGTTGGAAGTTCAGTTAGAGAGGGATTGATCTTAACCTGAGGTATATGGTCAATGACTTCAGCATGGTTAATGAGGGTCTGCTGAGAACATTATGGAAGTATTCAGCCCATCTCTCACAATCATGTGCTTGTCAGTAATCAATGTGACCCTTTTACCACTGAGTTGTTGAGATGCACCATAGGTCTTTGGCCCATAAATGACCTTCAGGGCATCATAAAAATGCTCTGGATTGTTACTGTCAGTGTAAAACTCAATTTCATCTGCCTTCTTACCAAGCCAAGAATCTTGCATCTCTAAGCTTTGTTTGCACTTTACTTTTGATGGAGTTAAATGCTGCCTTCTGAGAGACAGACAAACCATGCTGCTGCTAAACCCTTTGGAGTTCTCATTTTTCATTTAGTAGCTTCTGAATTTCCCCATCATTTTTGTCAAACCCAACCTCGATGTTTGTGAGTATGTTGGTACAGATGAGACAATGCAGTGCTGTACAGCAAATCTCTGAAAGCTGTCCACTCCTTCTCTGCTCCATTGTTGCCAACCATGTGTTGGCTCAGCTTTCCCTCCAAGTTAGCAACAAACTGCTCCTGCTTGGAGAAGGGCTCTAATCTGTTGATTAGAGTCTCTGGAGGAAAAAGTGAGGCTGGTAAACTTGCACAGCCCTCTCTCCCTCAAATCTAAGTCAATTGTGAGTCATGTCATCATCTCCTTGATGTATGGTCCTCTTCAAGAACAAAGGACAAACATAACCTTCTGAAAGTCATCTTGCCTCGGGGCCACTGCTTTGTTGACTGCAAATGTTTAGCTTGGAGAAGATAAGCCTATGATTAGTCTAGCACTGTGCTCCACACATTGCCTTTGTCACTCTAACATCCTGTCTGTCTCTTCTCCTTGCAATGACTTAGTGTATTAAATGCCAATGTTTGCTGCAGGGGTGCACATCTGAAGTTTTATTGCTTAGGTAAATGGAAGATATTGTTGGTGATGAGGTCATGAGATGCATGAGATCAGTAGTAACTTATCATCATTTTGCTGTTTCTGACTCTATTCCTCCCAAAGACTCCACCATATCTACGCCTACTCTGGCATAAAAGTCACCCAAAATTATGACCTTGTCCTCTTTCAGCACATTGATGATAAGGGACTCCATGTCTTCATAAAAGTCTTCTTTGATCTCATCAGGATTCATCTCGGTGGGAACATAAGCACTGATGATGGTGGCTTAATGTTTTCCTGCAAGTGGCAATTGAATTGTCATGAGCCTATCCTTCACTCCTTTTGGGAGGCATACACCCTTGTTAACTAGATTAGTTTTGATTGTGAAACCTATGCCAGCTTCATGGCACTCCCCATTACTGTGAACACTCCAAAAAAATGTGTATCCAGCTCTGACTTTGGTAAGCTGGCCTTCATTCCCAGCCTTATTTTACTTACGGCTTCTATTTGGATGTTACACCTGCTGAGTTCTTTTGCAACAAGAGCTGTTCGTCTTTTGGGTCTACTGGATTTCTCATTGTCTATAAGTGTGCATACATTCCACGTACCGATGGTGAGTGGAATCATCTTTGTGAAAGTTTTTGTACATATTTTGTGTTTCAATTGCAGGGTAGGATCCCTGCCTGCTGTGGTAGGCAGGCCAGGATTAGGCTAGTTGAAGCAGACAATTTTTTTTTGTTAATTAATTAATTTTGATTTATAAACAATCATTTCCATAAGCTTTTGAGTTTTAAATTTTTCTCCCCCTCCCTTCCTACCTACCTCCCCAAGACAGCACGTAATCTGATATAGGCTATACATATGCATTCCTATTAAACATATTTTCACATTAGTAATGTTGTAAGGAAGAATTAGAACCAATAGAAGGAACCACAAGAAAGGGGAATCAAAACAAAACAGAAGAAAAAAAAAGAGCAAATGGTATGTTTCTATTTGCATTTAAACTCCATGTTTCTTTCTTTGGATGAGGATAGCATTTTCCATCATGAGACTTTTGGAGATGTCTTAGATCCTTGCATTGCTGAGAAGGGCTAAGTCTATCAAAGTTAATCATCACACAGTGTGGCTGTTGCTGTGTACAACATTCTCCTGGTTCTGCTCACTTCACTCGGCATCAGTCCATACAAGTCTTTCCAGGTTCTTCTGAAGTCTGCTTGCTCATCATTTCTTTTCTTTTTTTTGGGGGGGGGTGGTTAGGCAATGGGGTTAAGTGACTTGCCCAAGGTTACACAGCAAGTAAGTGTTATGTGTCTGAGACTGTATTTGAACTCAGGTCCTCCTGAATCCAGGGCTGGTGCTTTATCTACTGCACCACCTAGCTGCCCCTTGATCATCATTTCTTATAGCACAATTGAATTCCATTACATTCACATACCACAACTTGTTAAGCCATTCCCCAATTGATGGGCATCTCCTCAATTTCCAATTCTTTGCCACCACAAAAAGAGCTGTGAAGCAGACAATTTTAAGGCCACCTTTTCTAGCTTCTTCCTCAAGTCAGCAGGTGAGCAATGCAGTCCTTAAAAAAGGCTGCTCAGATACCCAGAGGGGCTGCCAAATCCCACTGCTGCTTCAATCCAGTGAGAAGGTGACCCTATGGCCTGGGCCACCTGTGTGCAGGGTTGTGACTATAGCTCCCAGTATATCCACACCTGCTTCTTTGTCACTTATTCACTGTGACAGGACTCTGAGGTAGGTAAAAATGATAAAATGGCATGGGTGCTGTCTTCTGATTCCTACATAAATTGAACTTAAGTGAGGCAGAGTTGTGTGAAGCTGTTGGTCTCACTCTCCCTTCCAGAATCATTTAAGTCCAGTGGCAAGACGAAAGTCAAGATGACAGGTGATGGCTCTGGATGCAGTGCATGACCTTGACATTGTCAATGTCTGGCCAAGCTTTAAGCATTCCACAATGCCTGCTACAGCCATCTTCATGGCCACTGGAACAAATTGTTCATATCTGCTCATTCTGCTCAGGGAAATCTCCATATTGCTTGGGGTAGACATCCCCTTAACTCGCTGATGGGTTTGAGACCTCCCGGTTACCCTCAATCTGGTTTAGCCCATCTGCTCAAATGGTTTACCAGGGTGTGGCCACTGGGCATGCTACAGCTTCTTGGAGTCACAGGGGAGAGTTGAGTGAGAGGTAGAAATAAAAGGCAGAAAGAAGCCCTGAAAAGGGCTTGTCATCCCTCATACCAGAAGTACCTGCTTTCCCAGACACCTTTCACAGTAAGCCAATAGGAAACAGTCAATACTTGCATGTGCTCTGAAGGTAACCAAGAACCTATGTGGTTTGGCAGTAGGCAGAGAATATTGTACATGCTTTAAGAACTGGGCTCTCATTGGCCAATCTCTTAATTGTACTACCTTTCCAATATCCTTATTGGATATTGCACTCCACTCCATGCACTCTATGTTCTAGAAACATTAACCTACTTGTTCCTTTCGCACAATACTCTGTCTCCCATATCTGTGTTTCCCATATCCCACCTCTAAGATTCCTTACCTTCCTTTAAGACTCAGAATCTCACCTTCTGTAAAAGACCTTTCAGTAAGATTCCCTCAACTCACACGACCCCCCCCACCATACCTTCTAGTGATTTTTACTCTGAAATTTCCTTCTGTCTACTTTGTATTTATCTTGTATATATCCAGTTATTTATGTATTGCCTTATCCATTTGAATGCAAGCTCCTTGAGGTCAGGGACTATTTTTGTCTTTCTTTGTATCCTTAATGCTTAGCACAGCAAACACCTAATGAATGCGTGTTAATTTGACTTGGTATGGTAGAAAAAGGAAGAAATTTGGGATGTACTAATTTTTTAAAATCTTTTTTAAAATCTAATTTGATATTTTATTTCCCCTCAATAACGTGTAAAAACAATTTTTAACATTTGTTTTTAAAATTGAGTTCCAAATTCTCTCCCACCATCCCCCATTGGAAAGGCTAAGATATAGCAAATACAAACATCTCTCCTCCTCCCTACACCTTGAGGTTACACGTTTCCTTTATACCACCTTGGTCTCTTGTTAGAGAAGGCTTGAATTTAGCATATTTTCTAAATAGCTATTTGCATTCAAACTCCATAGTTCTTTCTTTGGATGTGGATAGCATTTTCCATCATGAGACTTTTGGAGATGTCTTAGATCCTTGCATTGCTGAGAAGGGCTAAGTCTATCAAAGTTAATCATCACACAACGTGGCTGTTCCTGTGTACAGTGTTCTCCTGGTTCTGCTCACTTCACTCAGCATCAGTCCATACAAGTCTTTCCAGGTTCTTCTGAAGTCTGCTTGCTCATCATTTCTTTTCTTTTTTTGTGTTCAAATGTGGTATCACTGAGAATCAGTACCCATCTCAGCCACCACTGGACTGGGTCCAGAAGGTCAGTCCTTACTCTTTTGGACATCGATGCTGGGCTGGCTGCGAAATCTGGAATGAAATCCTTTCCTCTGAATTTCAGACCTCAGTGGCTTCCAAATGGCTTACTCTCTTGACCTTTTCAAGCCCAGAAGGTCACAGTCCCTTCACCTATAACAAAAGAACAAAATGCTTAGGCAGTCAGTGAATATTTTGGAAGTCATACGTCAGGGATAGGGGGCATAGAGCCCTTGGCCTTAGTGGGGGGAATATTTTGGAGATCATATATCAGGGATAGAGGGATAGGGCCCAAGGCCTAGTTCTTAAAGCATTGTCACTCACTGGATACCAATGGTGAAGGGGTCAAACCAAGAGCTGATAACCTCTGAGATAGAGCAGCTAAGGAGAATAGCTGAGGCTTTGTTCAGCTAGTGCATTTTTTAAAAAATGGTTTTTGGTTTTATTTTTTTGGGTTGGCAATGGGGTTAAGTGACTTGCCCAGGGTCACACAGCTAGTAGGTGTCAAGTGTTTGATCAGGGGTGGGATTTGAACTCAGGTCCTCCTGACTTCAGGGCCGGTACTCTATCCACTGTGCCATCTAGCTACCCCCTCAAGCTAGTGTATTTTTAAGGCACCTCTAATTCTTCCTGTACAGTCAAAGAGGCTGCCATTTACCACATGATCAGCAGACCATAACCTGTTACAGAATGTCTGCACATGCTCTCAGGTTTCTCCAACACACTTCCATTCTACATCATCACAACTATCCCAAAAGTAGGCTTTCTAGTCTCTTCCACAAGTGGGGGAAGCATCAGAGATACTCTGAGCATGTTCCAGTCCTCCTTTACAATTATAAATAACATATGGTTTATATGGTCTCCCTTACTAGTCTAAGTCCTGGTTCTTTGGCATCATATGTTGTCCCCTTCCTGTGGAAATCAAGAGGGGCATTTTCCTCTCCTCCATTACCACCAGCTACTACCTCTGAAAGGGAAATCATGTCTCTGTTTCTTAAAAGCCAAAAGGAGTTCCCTCTCCTACTTAATGACTACCCTCATTAACTACAAATAAGGATGAGCACCTGTCAACCCGTGTTTTTTTCCTTCCAATTAGAATGTGAGCTTCTTGAAAATGGTCAATCAAGGGGCGGCTGGGTGGCACAGTGGATAGAGCGCTGGCCCTGAAGTCAGGAAGACCTGAATTCAAATCCGCCATCAGACCAAACACTTGACACTTACTAGTTGTGTGACCCTGAGCAAGTCACTTAACCCCAATTGCAAAAAAGAAAAAGAAAATGGTCAATCAACAAGCATTTAGTGCCTATAGAACAGGAACTATCTTCTTCTTGTAGCATCCCTAACACTTAGCATAATGCTTGAAATGTAATAATTTTTTTAGTTAATGTCTTATATTTTCTTACATCCAAAAATGGAAATGGCATTTGATTTGATAGAGTTAAAGGCTAAATAACAAAAGTATGAACATTTTTTGCTGGCAGCCCAGAAGGAGCAGATGTTCTCTCTGTGTTTTCCTGCCCACTGTCTCCTTCAGTTCAAGGCAAGGTTGCTGAGTAATAAGACACAATGTCTCCTTCATTGGAGTGGCTATTTTCTGAGCCAGTGTCTTATGCAGATGGCCTTTGTGCAGATAGTTTTTCAGTTTTTGCTCAGAGTCCTCCATGGTAAGTATCCACTATTTCTATCTTCTCCATCATCAGAGAGCCCAACTATTCATAAGGAATAGGTGGTTGTGATGAATTATTTTTATAGGGCTATTGGCATTCTTTGTAGTTATTTTTATATGTTATTGCAATAATTTGGATTATTGAAAAACCTTTTGGTTGGTTTCTCTGTCTCAAGTATCTACCCAATCCAGTCAATCCTCTACTCAGCTATCAAAGTGATCTTCCTGAAGTGCAGATCTCTCTATTATATCTAAGATAAAGAACAAAATGCTCTGTTTGGCCTTAAAAAGCCCCTTATAACCTGGTTCCTTTTTGCCTTTCCAGTTTTCTTTTACATTACTCTCCTTCCTGACCTCCTTGTTCTTCCTTGAACAAGACATCTCATCTCCCAGCTCCTTTCATTTGGCTGCCCTCCATGCCTGAAATGTTTTCCCACCTCATCTCTACCTCCTGCCTTCAATGACTTCCATCAAATCTCACATCCTTCAAGAACCCTTTTCCCTCTGTAATTCTAGTATCTTCTCCCTAAGATTATTTCCAATTTATTCTTTACATATGTTGTTTATTTATTTATTTTTTTACCTTTTGTTTCCCCCATTACATTGTGAGCTCCTTGAGGGCAGGGACTGTTTTTGCCTTCCTTTATATCCCCAATGTTTAGAACGGTGCTTAGTACAGAGTAGATGCTTAAATACTTGATTACTTGACTTGTAAACAGGCAAGTTGAACAGTCTCTCAACAACTTGGTATCAAGTATTGTTTCAGTATTCTGCTTATTTTGGGGTGTCATGAACAACACAATTTCTCAGCAAAACAGCCTCCTTGTTGGGGGTCTTCACAATCAGTCTGGGCATCATACTGCTATTTGTTTCTATCAGAGTTCTTCCTAATCAGAGCTCACGTGTAGCCTTGTTTCAACTTCTTTGCCAGCTTAGAGATGAACTGGTTGGGAGTATTTGCATCACCTCCATCTTCTGATACTCCAAAGCACGAGTCACTGGCGAGGCATTACTCTGACCCAAACATAGACAAGAACGTGTAAAGAACTAACAGATGTGCATGAACAGTTTCGAAATCTTGCTATCTGTATTTCTTTACATCTCTTGAATCTGATTCTCCTGCAACATCACAAGTTAGTCTGGTCACAGGCTGAACGATCTAGCTGTTTTGTCATCTGCTGATAGGTTATATGCATGCACTAGAAATGCCATGTGCTGAGTTCACTGAGCTCTTTTTCTGGTCTAAGAGTTCCTAACATATTCAATTTGCTGTTCAGTCATGTCTAACTCTTCCTGACTCTGTGGACTATAGCGTGCCAATAATGTCGATGGGGTTTTCTTGGCAAGGGCACTGGCATGATTAGCCATTTTCTTCTCCAGTGATTGAGGCAAATAGAGGTTAAGTGACCTGCCCAGGGTCACACAGCTAAGTAAGTGTCCGAGTTTGGATTTGAACTCAGATCTTCTTGACTCCGGGATCAATGTTCTATCCAGTGAACCACCTAGTAGCCCTAACATATTTAAAAGTGTGTGATTAAAATGATGAGGTTGCCGGTCTCTTTGTTTTAGAGGTAGTTCTAACAACAGCACTCTCTTAGTTCACGTTCAATTTGGGGACAAAATGAGGGACTCATAAGTCACTAAACAGGCAACGAAAAGGAAGTTTACTTTCTCCTAACATAGAAAAGATGTGCACCAGGGATATAGCGATACATCTTCAGGTTTGGTAAATGCGGCTTCCCTTTTCTCCTGATGAACATGCATCTGGTCAGCAGGTCAGCAAGACTGGGTGTGGTGACTTCCATGGTCTTAGGCGCCCTCTAAATCTGAGAGACCCTGAGCTCACCTGGGTGAGGCTTTTGTGTACCTGAGTGACCAGGAAGCTGCATTAAGGGAAGAAGGGGCCAATTAGATCCTAGGGAGAACTTTGTCTCCTTTTAGGGAGACTGAATTTCTAGGTTAAGAAGTAAGGAGGGGGCAGTTAGGTGGCACAGTGGATAGAGTTCTGACCTTGGAGTCAGGAGAACCTGAGTTCAGATATGACCTCCGACACAACACTCACCAGCTGTGTGACCATGGGCAAGTCGCTTAACCCCAATTGCTTCACCAAAAAAAAAAAAAAAAAGAAGAAGTAAGGAGGCATAGGGAGGTCTAATCTATGTTCCTAGGAAAGGAAGGAGGTATGGGCCTAACCAATATTGGGAAATTCTGGTAGATACTAGTCCTATCACACCCTGTAAATGGTTAAACTATAGTTCTAAACTTCCTCACACTTACCAAAGTTAGTATTTCTTTGAGTATATTGGTCTCCTAGTGATTCTTAAATTATCTTAAATTTAATTAATTTATTACATTATACTAATATATTAAATTATCTAAATTGTTTTCCAGGTCAGTTGTTTTGGCTATGAGATATATTAAATATTTTTCTACTTTTTCAGTCCTTTGACTTTATTTTAATATATTTTGTTATCTCATGAAGTCATTATATGCTGTTTGGTCCATTCTAATTTGGGGGAGTTTGTTGCTTGGGCAAGGTTTTGCACTTCTTGTGCCAAGGCACTAATTCCCTTTCCAACTTTTTCTTTCATAGTGCTCATTTTTTCCTTTTTCTTTCTGGTGCTCTTATTTCATTGACAAAAAACATTTTAAAATTATTTTTAAACTCTTTTATCTCTTCCAGGAATTCTCGTTGGATTTTGCCCAAGCTTTGTTTTTCTTTGAGCCATTGCTTGTAGATATTTTAAAGTTATTCTCCTCTTTGTCTTGAACATCCCTGTCTCTGTAATGGCTTTTTATGGTGGTATTCTTTTTTGGTTTGCTTATTCTTCCAGCATACTTCCTGATTTCAGATTTTTACGTTTGGGCCAGACTGTCATGCTTCTGGAGGGAATGTCTGAGCTAACCTTGGATCTCCCTGGGTCCTTCTGTTCTCTTAGGTTATTTAAGTGTTATGTTATTCCAGGGTTCAGGGACAGATCAAGGTGGAAACCTGTGAGTTTTCAGTGTTCCCAAAGTAGTCTTGTCCAGGGATAAATCGAATAGGTGACCTCCTGAGGTAAGCACTCCAAGTTCCTAACCTGGGTTTGAATCTGATCAATAAACCTGAGTGCCTGCCCCTGGTTTGAAGCTCTGATAGATTACTATTGGACTCAGCCACTACCAACCTGATGGAAAGCTTTGCTAGTTTAGGGTGAAAAAACTGCAGGCTCCCTGTGTTCTGTGATACCCGCCCCATTATTCCACTGCAGACTTCAGACTGTCTTAGAGCTGGAACTGAGACTATTTTCTGCACCTATGGTCAAAACCACATAATTACCGTTTGTTTAGAATTGATCCTTGCTCAGCTCACTGTTAGGTCCTGCAACCACCTATAATCCTGGAACAACATTTCTAGGTGCATGTCCCATCTCCACTTCCCCCTGGATCTGAGACCTGGTACTGGGTAATTAGTGACAGAACTAACAGTTGGCACCTTTTTTGCATCTTGCCTGAACAAAGTCAGACTCCTTTGTATGGACTCGGTATGATTTTTTTAAAATTGGATTTCCCAATCAGGACTCGGTTTAGTGCATTTTCTAGATCTGTATGGAGTAGTTTTATGTGTTTGTTAAGGGAGGGGTGGTTACAACTCAGCTATAATCCTTCCTTAGTCTGCCATCTTGGACAGGTTGCCATCATTGACTCAGGATTGCATGGTATCACCTTAGGTTGTGTACTGACTCCTTTGTCCTTCAGAACATGTTATTACATTCCTTCCTGGTTTCCTCTGTGTGTGTGTGTGTGTGTGTGTGTGAGAGAGAGAGAGAGAGAGAGCACGTACATGCAAGTATGCAGATGTCTTCTGTTATTTAAATTTCCTTTCCTTTCTTTCTCCTCATCATTTGTAGAATTTGTTGTTTATCATTGCAATTGTTCAATTTAATCACTATGTGTCTTGGGCTTTGGGGATTTTTTTGTTTTGGAGGCATTCTGTGGATTTTTTAACTGGCGCTTTATTTTCTGTGTTCACAAGTTCTAGGGAGTTTTCTGTTTTTTTTTTTCTTCATTATAGTGTCCAGGTTTTTTTACCTTGTTGTGTTCTTCTGAGAGATGTATAATCCTAAAGTTTTCTCTATGCATCCTGTTTTCAAGATCAGTATGTTTTGCTTGTATAGAGACCAATTTTCTTTTAATGTTGCTTTTTGCTTCTCTTCTTCCAGATTATCTTTTACTTCCGTGTAACTGAATTCTTAATCAGTTATTCTCTCTTTGGTTCTTTGGTGAAATTTGCTGCCCTAGGTTCAAGCTTTTCTATGCTGCTAATTATTTTTGCTATGTAGGACACACATTCTACTTTCACAATTTTTATTTCTCTTTTAAACCATTCAAGGATATTCCTATGTGGTTCCATGCTCTTTTGGGAATCCATAAGGTGGTGCAGTGAATATGGTGCTAGTTTCCTCATCTGGAGTGTTTTGCCATTTCCTTCTCTGGCTCATTTGACAGATGAGGACTGAGGCAAACAGTGACTTCCCAGGGTCACACAGCTAGTAAATGTGTGAGGCCAGATTTGAAGAGTCTTCCTGACTCTAGGCCTGGCACTCTGTCCCTTGTGCCAACTAGCTACCCTATGTTTGGCATTGTGCGAGCTGATAAAATCCTGAGGGACAGATGAAAGCAGTTGTCTCTCTTTTTCTATCAAAGGAATCTGATAGTACCCGCCATATAAATGCAAGACTGAGAACCACTAACTACCTAGAAAGCAGCTTATAACGTCTTGAATCCTTGACATAATACATTAGTTTATGATAGTTCTTTTGTTAAAATGTTTGGTCGTGTAGACACATAGTCCATTCTTGTGGAAGTCATTCCCTATGGATGGTGCATGGCTCCTTCTGAATTCTGGGATGATACTAGTGACCAGAGGTTCTTTAAGATGGTCTGAGGACTTCTATAAGAGATAAATAAACCTTCTTGAACAGTTTCCTTAAAAGCCAAGAATTGGTGATCTGGATTTTCCTATATCACTCTCAAGCTTTGAGAACATACCTCTCCTGTTACTGAGCTTCTGCCTCAACCACATCTTCTATTTTGGTACTGGAGAGTCACACAATTTAAAGTTCCCAGGACTTATATCTGAATATGAAAAACTAGCACCCTCACAACGTTCACTGCCAACACTTGCCTTTTGGCCTTTGTGCAAGCTTTACCTCATGGTTAAGAGTGCAACTATTATGTCTCAGCTTGTCGTCTATAATATCCTGCTTGAACTGGCTGGAATTGGTTCTGATCAGTGCTGATTCCAGTGATGGTTGGTAGGCATGGCTGTACCAGAGGTGGTATCCACTTTCCGGTTAGCATAAATAACTTACTAGAAAAACTTCGAGCTCTGTCAAATGTATTCCAGAAAAGGATTGTCCTTGTCACTTAGTTCTCCAAGTCAAAGTCCTTTCAAAAGCTATAAAGGTACTTTCCTTATACCTTTCATAAAATAACTGGAAAATGTTAGTCATTTGAGACCTGCTATTCAAGACCACGATGCAGTCCACATTCTCAATTTTCCCCATTATTGCTATATGGAAAACCGTGATTCCAGATTCAATAGATCCATAAGGAATGCAAAATGAGGTATTTTTACTGTCAGTCAGTTAATCAATAAGCATGCACTTATTATATGCCAGGCATATAATCTTGGGATCCAAGGTAATCTCATTTCCTGACCCTATCTTTATTTCCTCATGCTCAGTCATTTGGAAGTCAATCTTTTACACACCAACTCAGGATTTTCTCTTGGGTTCTTCTGTTCTTTCAGGTTACAGATACAGCATGTTACCATTCTGCTTTCCCCATCAGAATTCTGATGGTGATGTTTTTGCATGGGGACATCATGGCCTCCATTCCCTTGGTTCTTTATTCTTTCTAAGGAGAATAGGTTTGCCTACTTTTTCATCTTTCACCAGAACTTCTGTGGAAGATCTACTGGGTACTTCCAACTCTGTTACTTGTCTGTTATCTTTTCACTGGGGCTGGAAAGGCCCAGGTAGAGGCTTCAGGTAGAGGTCATAGTTCAATTTAATGAATTTCAAATCTCTACCAAATTTAAAGTGTGGCAATTCCAAACTCCTCATGCACTTTGCCACGTATGCTCAATGTAATTCCCTTATGTGTATTTCTGATGAGCTCTAATAAGATTGCCACAGGGAGAATAGTCCCAGCCTGAGAAGGCAGAGAAAGGGTGTGTCTGAACCCAACCTGAAGACTTATGAAGAGTACTATAACCCTGGTCTTCCCATTAAAAAGCGATGATAGTTTGGGTCATGACACTCAAGAATCAACTCTTTCTGGCTCTCCAGAAAGCATCAAACTCAGTGACAAAACGTAGCAGGAAGACATATATGAGGAGGTTTATACCATATGATCATGACTATTCTCTAATTATTTTGTCTCTGTGAGACTTGACACCTCAATTAGAGCAGAAGGTCATCAAAAGCAGGTGCTATATCTTCTATTTTGTGGGTTTTTTCCCATATCCCCCAGTACCCTGAGATGTGACTTCTTAGTAACTGAGAAGACGGAGTAAGATACAGAGATCTTCTGACTCTGGGCATTTTCACTGACTGCTGTAACATTCCTGTAACACTCTCCTCCTCATCTCTGATTTCTGGCTTCCTTCAAGTCCCAGCTAAAATTCCATTTTCAACAGGCAGCCTTTCTCAGTCCCTCTCAGTTTTCATGCTTTCTCTCTATTTATAATTTCCAATTTATCTTGCATACAATTTGTTTGTACATCCTTGTTTGCATGTTGTCTCTCCCATTAGTCTGTGTGCTCCTTAAGGACAAGGACAGTCTTACCCTTTTGTGTGTGTGTGTGTCCCTAGAGCTTAATACAGTGCCTGGAACATAGTAGGTACTAAATAAATGATTACTGACTGACTGATTATTTCAACCCCTTAGTCTACTCTTAGTCACACCTCTAGATATTGGGGGATATGAAAAAAAAATCCAAAGTAGAAGTTACAGTATCTGCCCTTTAGGAACATATACTCTTAATGAAGAAATAAAAACTTGTACGAATAATACCATTGGAAAAACAAAGGCACAACCACTTAGTATAAATCTACATATAAGAGCAGAAGGATAAAATAAAAGAATGAAGTAGGATTAAATCAAAGGAGGCTTCTTAGAGGAGGTGTGATTGAAAGTGGGTCTTCATTTCTCTCTAGGCCTTCCTGAGTCTCTTGGACTTTTTTTACAATGCCCCAGCAACCTCTTCACCCTAGAAGCTCACTCTAGCCCTGAACTCTACACATTATAAGTGCCCCACCCTAAGGCCTCTCCCTCCGATTGGCTGGTTCCCTTTTAAGAAAGCCCAGACTAGCTGTGTCTTTATTCCTCTTCAGGTTGCACTCCTGACTCTTGGTAAATTCTCACTGTTCTGGGTACTTTCATCTCCACCCTTCAACCCTTTTCAGATTTCTTTTATGTATTGCCCTTGAGAATGTAAGCTCCTTGAGGGCAGGGACTGTCATTTATTCATTTATTTATTTATTTTTTGCTTGTCTTTGTACTGTTAGCACTTAGCATGTTGACTTGACTTGATGACTTAAACAAAGTGATAGATATGAAGGCGTGCAACAGATACTAGAGGTTTTCTCTGACCAAGAAAAGAGTTCTATGTGGTACATTGTCCAAATGCAAATACATTTTCAAAACATATCGGTGAAAAAAACAAAACAAAACAAAAACAAACAATAAAAAACACATCAGTGTACAAAAAGCATGGGAAGAGGGGAAAGCATATTTGGAGCCGAAAGGATATTCTTCTTTTGGTTCAGTTACTTTCCAAGACCTCCTTTGTATTCTAGGGGTGCACCAGCCACCCTAGTTTCAATTGGAGCACAGACCATAAGCAGGTAGTGAGTATGAAGTCATCTACCTAGTGAAGATAGCTTCCACCTTTTCTACTCCTATAGAAATAAACTGAGAGCTCCTTTAAGCAGCCACATACAAACATTTTACCACCATACATCATTCCAGAACAAACAGGGCTGTGTTAGATACACAAGCATCTCTGATCATCCTACTACACAGTGGGAGGACATTCCAGGCACATGAGCAAAAAGGAGATGAAGTGGAATGGAAATATGGAAAGTTTATGCAGGGGTGGTAAGAAGATGGGCCTGGCTAGAGCTAAGAAATCATGAGGAATAGGAAAAGAGCCTTTGGAAGGCTCTAGGAAAGATGAGAAAAGGAGAGTACACATAATTAATAGAGGGATTAATGGAGGGGTTTAGACTTAATTAAAAATTCTAATAAGGAGCCCCTGAAGGTTCTAAAGCAGGTGAGTGGCCCTTGTGGAAGATTATTCTGTCAGATATAAGCAGAATGGCCTGGAGCAGACAGAATACTACAGATACCTCATTCTTTTCTTTCCCATCAACTACTGAATCCTTAGTGAATAGCCAAACATAATATTGGCATGTTGAAGTTCCTGTCAGGGCAGGCCTTGTGAGTAGGTGGCATATATAGCTACTTATGTAGTGAGGTTTCAGAAATATTGAAAAAGTTCCCTGCCCTAAAAATAACCTTCTCCATTTGGCTCACTACTGTCAAATTCCAAAATTAGAATTTCATTCCTTTAGTTTAGGCCAAGCAGGTAAAATGCAAATACCTTTAGAAGAAATAATAAACCAACTTCCATGTTATGAAAAGTACCGGCTTAGCCCAGGTCCTCAGAAAAAAACTCCTATTAGCAATGAAGAACAGCAGCTTATGAAACAACAGAACTAAAGAAAAACACCTCTATCCCGCAATGGATTGCTCAGGAAGACAGGGTCTGAAAGCAAAGACCACACCATGGGTCAGGGTCTCCTGGTAGGTGATGGTATAAGCAAACTAGGACAAGACCAGTGCAAAAGGGGTCTCAGGAGACCAGACTAAAGCCAGCTTGATATTAGGCCAGCCCCGTCCAGGGGCCAAGGGCTGAAACCTTGGACTTCCAGTAGGTCACACCATATAGCAATGGACAAAGTCAGCTGAAATCAAGGTTGGGGGACTCCTCAAGAGATAGCTGCAAACAACATCAGTGGGTGGGGCTTGATTCCAACAAAGCAGCCTCTTCTAGGTCCCAGACCAGGACCTTGGAAGGCAGTTTCCCATCCTAGAAATATAGTGGAGGAGGCAGGATTGAAACCTAACCACACCATACAGTGTTGAGGCAGTACAACAGCTTTCTTTTTCTTTTTTTTTTAATTCCTCATTGTTTTAAATTTTTAAAATTTATTTTGAATTTAAATACAAAAAGAGAGGAAAAAAAAGAACATTTCCATGCACACAACAGAACATTACAAGAAGATTCAATATAAAACCATGAATTTCTATTTCAGACTATTTACTTTTTTTTAAACTATGTAATAAATACTACACATTATTTCCAAAGCTATCCTGCTTTTCTATATGTCCTTCGAAGTTTTCTTTTGTTTTCTTCTGTGTGCTTTTTCCCTCTCTCTCTCTCTCTCTCTCTCCCCATCCAGTACAACAGCTCTCAGACTATAGTGGAGACAAGCCCTAACTAATCCTAGTACAACATCATCCCATTCCAGACCAGGGCCTGACAGGGTATGGGCCCAAGCTGAGACCTTTGTCCCCTACCCCAAGAAGAACTTGGGCCCCATTTGTCTGTGGGGCCCTAGGGAACCCCACCTTGGACTCTCCTTGAAATTTTCCCACTTTGTCAAGGAAGTCTCTAGTATTCACCTGAGCTATGATCCTATCAACTGACCTTTCCTACACCCAATCTCTCAATTCTCTCTCACCCTTAATTTAGCACAGCTTGCTATCGTCTGTTACCTCTGGATGCCCCCCAGCCACTTCCCACCATTGAGCCTATCTAGACCCCATTCTATCCCTTAGACACTCCTATCAAGATCCTCCCTAGACCCCTCCTCACAGTCACCCCAAACTACTTGTCCACTCCTAAACCCCTCCCACAGTCTTTCTGTTTGTAGAGTCCATCTCATCTCCATTAAGGTGTTCAGATTCTTTAAGAGTCTGTCCAGTATGGTAGATCTTTAATAAACCTTGTTTTTGGCTGAAAGAAAGCTTGGGTCAAATTCATTTGGGCAGAACCCATGTCTCTTGCTCTCAGTATTTTGGGGTCCCAGCTCTCCTGAACATCAACAGGCCTACCCACTCTACCCATAAGTTCAGGAAGAGACAGATCTTGACTTTGGCACAAAGTTCTAAATCAGGAACTGAAGATGAAAGCATGAGCAAACAGAAGAGAACACCTAATACAACAAAGAAACACTATGAGTTAATATAAAGATAAAAATCCCAGATGAAAGAATTAACTCTGAAATAATCATAAGTAGAACCACAGGTAAAAAGAATGTATTGGCCACATGGACTCCTTAAGTGCATGTAAGGAAAGAAGGAAGAACTGAAATAAGTGTAAAGAAATGCAATTACAATACCTGGAAAGAGAATAAACATCTTAGAGCAGAAAGTGGTCAATCTTATTCAGATAATGGACGTACTGAGCATGAAAGAAAAATAACTCAATGATTCAGTAAGGCAAGAAGAAATATTGGAATTTTGTTAAAAAACTGAAAAATGAGAAAAATAAGTGAGGTATCTATTATAGAAAACTTCCTTGGAAGACAGTACAATAAGAGATAATTTAGAGCTAGTGAGGGTCTTGGCAAGGGGTGGCCTAGAGTCAAAAAGACCTTCATTCAATACTCCTCTCAGTCACTTACTAGCTATATGACCCTGGGTAAGTCACTTAATGCCTCAGTTTCCTCAATTATAAAATGGGAATAATAATAGTGTTTACCTCCCAGAGTTGGTGTGAGAATCAAAGGAGATAATATGTGTAAAGCACTTAGCACAGTGTCTGGCACACAGTAGGTGCTTGTTTCTTTTCTTCCTTCCCATTGTATTCCATGGAACCCATAACTAAAAAAAAAAAAAAAGATATATTTTTAAAAATTGTAAAACAAAACTTTCCAGAACTATCAGAGACAGAGGATAAAGTGAAAATAGAAAGAATCAATTGAAATTGGTCACCTACTGAAAGAAATTCCAAATTAAACATATTATAAAATGTTACAGACAGAAGTCAGAACTTCCAGATCAAAGAAAAAAATATTGTTAACTAGTCAGAACTGTTGAGGTCTGAGAGGTTGAGACACTCCTCAAAAACCAGAGTACAGGACAAGGTCATCTGGAATGAATTCACAGACTCAAGCAGTCTTTAAGTCAAGTTTACAAAGATTTATTGTTACGTTTGCTTTACAGTGGGCAGAGGTCCTTAGGGAACTTGCAACCTAACAGGAATAATGCTAAAGCTTATATAGGAAAAGTAGTGGATTATGTGGCAAGTATAATAATTAGGTGATAACATACAACTATGTCATTCAGTACTGGAAACCATGGAGGAGGGTTTCTCTGGGGCATGTCTTTGGTCTGTTACGTCTGAAACAAGATAGCTTCAGAAGTTGACATCTATAGCTTGACCTCTGGATTGTATACTGTAACTGTGGGCATCAGTACTTGATAGTTCTGCTGGTACAAGATAGTCCTGTTCATACAAGGGAAATTCTACAGAGGTCAGCTTGTTCTTGTAACAGGGAGAGATAGTTTGACTCACTGGGCCCACTCATGAGTTATTGCCAGAGATACGGTTCTTGGGCTGCAGCGAAACTGTCAGGGATAGTGTTTCTGAGAGTAGGGAGAAATATGATCTTGGAAGTGGGGTCTGAGTACAAGCACCCAAGCACCCCATAATTTCCCCCTTAAACATATGGGACCCAAAATCTTTTGGGGTAAGAGACGAAGGTCTCAGCTTCTGAAACAGCTTCCTGCTGGGATTAGATGTAGAGCTGTCTCTGCTTTGTGGGGTCCCCCATTCAAGGGGTTGGTTCTTTAGCCAGTATCTGGAACTTGACCAATGCCAGGTCCAAGGGGTGATGGTGATGCTCTTGGACAGGGGTTGGTACCCAGTCTGAGAAGTCATCTGGAAGTGGAGGACACTGAGCCTAGGGGAGACAAATCTGGCAAGGAGATTAAAGAAACAAAGGCCAAAAAGGAGTAAGAGGAAAATGACCAGAAGTGGGGTAAGTATGGGCTGTTCTTCTGACAGAGCTATCTGAAATTTGGTTGAGCTTTTCTTCTTAAGATACTGTCATACTTCCTCATACCTTTTCAACATACTTAAACCATCTGAATTTGGCACAAAGGCACCCAGACCACCTATCCATGGACAACAGGAGGGACTTGGATGTCCCCCCCTCCATTTGTCTACCTTCTATATTTTCAATCAAACCTTTATTTATCTTTCCAAATCTTTCGAACTCATTACTCAGACTACTCACATATAAGACAAGATAGCTCGTAAATTGTTACTCTTCACTGACATAACTGCATTGCCTTGAACAAAAGAGGTTCCTAACTTTAACCTCACAACTGAATAGATTCACATCCTTATTTCACAAGCTTGTTTATTCTTCTCTAATTATATTCACTCCAAAAGAAAGAGATACTTCAGAAATTGAACCTTTTACATATGATAAATTTTAACTCTTGCTTAGGCCATGGAATGACTATAAATTCAGATCAAAACAGCAAGATCTCACATACTTACATTGTGCTCATGTCTTTTACTGACCACTTACTCTGATCATAGAAATTTGCCATAAAAGGAAAAGGCAGAGACATGTGACATACCAAATATGACAGGATAAAACATCTTCAGCTCCGTTTGAATTCAGATAAGAGTCAACCATGCAGTATCAATTCTACCTCATAGTTGGACTCAGGAATAGTCAGGTGGGAAAACATTCCTTTTCAAAGGAACACAAATGGGGAAACTGAGCCAGGAGAATCCCATCCTAATCCCATCCTAGATTGAGGCTAAGATTGTCCTCATGGCTTTTTCCTAGATGCAGACCTTCACTGGTTAACAGTACAGGATCACATTCCCTCTGAGTAGCTTGTGGCATTTCTCTCAGATATTGATTTAATGCAGACAACTATACCCAAATTCAAACTCAAAACAAAATTAGTTACAGTCCCAAGAGCCTTTACCTCAAACAGCAAGTTTCAGTAACCATAGCTTAGAGTCAGATGCAGTTAATTTTACTCTCATGGAGTTGTAATAAGCAATAAAGACTTACCAGGACTCACATACATAAGGGATTCCATGTAACATCTTTCCTTCTCAAATTTAAACTTGTCCTGGTGTAAAAACCAATCATTAGAAATCACTTACATACACTTGCAAATTCTCAGCAAGTCAAGTTCATTGTTTAGGAATTTCATAACCCAAACAAGTGCTTTGCTCACACAAATGGTTTCCAGGGACCTAGAAAGTTTACAAAATAAGGAGAATAGACATGGACCCCAGGGAGGGGCTGATCCTGGTGCCCCTGACTGCTGACCCCCATACTACAAGGAGGATTGTTCTGAATGTGCAGAACCAATCTGGATAAGGCTTTCACCCAATGCCCTCCTTTTCACAGACAGTAATCAATTAACAATTTTAGGTTGTTTTTTTTTGTTTGTTTGTTTTGTTTTGTTTTGTTTTTGGTGAGGCAATCGGAGTTAAGTGACTTGCCCAGGGTCACACAGCTAGTAAGTGTCAAGTGTCTGAGGCTGTATTTGAACTCAGGTCCTCCTGACTCCAAGGCCAGAGCTCTATTCACTGTGCCACCTAGCTGCCACAATTTTAGGTTTTAGCATTAAAACAGTAACCCCAAATAACTTAGTTAACAATTTACAACTTTCATAAGTGATAGCCAAATTGTTTTAGCTGTAACCTCCACTGTAACTACAGGCAAAGGTGGAAATACCTGGTTTTCTAAATGGCAGTTATAAAACATTAACAGGGTTAGCAAGACTGATAAAATAACAAAACTGGTTTTAAACAATTTTCCACCATCCTTTAGTTTTTTTAAGTTCATACTTTAATAACATCCAAATTATGAAAAGCTGCTTAATATAACTGATACAAAAGTTTACCAATTTAAAACAATATTATGTACTTGAAACTTGAAACAAACACATTACCAATCAGGTGACTCCAATTCTGTTGAATACATTTCCAAATTACCTTACATAGAAAATTGGGCATCTCACCACCATTGGCATTATATACAGGTCACATCTAATAAATGAACTAATAATAATAATAATAGTTAACATTTATGGTGTCTGCCTTCTGTCAGGCATTGTGTTAGGCACCTTCAAATTATGTGAGATAAAATGAGGTAACTTGCTTAATGTCACCCAGTTAACAAATTTCAGATCCTTACGTTTTCCCAATTTGCCTTACTGCCAAGCAGTATAATAAATTCTGACTTAAGTATCAGATTAGGAGCAACACATTTCACTTAAAATATGACCAGAATGAATTCAGTTACCTTTTGGTTGTGTTCTGGTACACAAAAACTTTTCTCTTTTACATGTGAGGCAGGACACGTTAAGAGCTAGTCAACCTGCCTCTTTGATCTAAGGGGAAAAGGTTCCCCCTTTCTTTCTTCTCCCTCTCTCTCTCTCTCTCTCTCTCTCTCTCTCTCTCTCTCTCTCTCTCTCTCTCTTTCTCTCTCCATTCAAATCTTGGCCAAAGTTAGAATGTAGAAAGAGAGAGAAAATTTTTTACCAACAATTTTCCAAAAGTTTCCAAACTCTTTACTCTCAAACCCTCTGTTCACACAGTTCTTGCAAATAGATTATGCTTTTCTTTCTACCCATACCCCTCTCATTCCTACATGCTTAAACTTTCTTGCCTTTCCTTCTACCTATTTACCCCTCTGGTAAACTTTGATTAAGGTCCCTTTAAAACTGCATGTATCTTATTTCTTTCTAATTCTGATCTGACACTTCTCTTACCCTCTCCAACTTGCGTTTACCAATCTTATAACCGAAATAGTAAAGTATTTCTCTCTCTCTCATCCACCTGCTCCTCTGAGGCTGCTGCAATCAGGGAGGGAGGAAGGGGAGGAGAGAAAGAAAGTGGCATTCCAAGCAAAGTCCAGCTGCAGCCTTTGGATGTTCCTCTTGCTGCCTGGCTGCAAAGGGTGTTGGATTACACACCGACACTCACTCATACCACAAAGAGACACAGACACACAACAGATACAGACAGGGTAATAAAGATGACAGGGAGAATCCAAAAGCTCAGAGAGGCTTATCAGAAATCCCCTGCACAAATCAGACAACTTTTCATGGTCCTCCAGATTGTATAGAGGCCAGGTAAAATGTTCCTTTTTAAGGTCTTGGAGAGTAAGCTTTCTCTAGTCCTGTAGAAGGTAACCTAGGGATGAATCTCAAGGTGAAGACAGAGATTGGCTCATCCTTTTTGCCTATAAGCCTATAGATAGAAAGGGAAACCAATAAGCACCTGTAGTCACTTGCCTCAGCCAGCTCCTGGAGAGGGAGAAAATATGCAGGTGTTCCCAAAATATGGAGTCCCTTGTCAAGAAAGAATTCTGCCAGAGTCTATTGCAGGCTCCACCCAAAGTGAAGCCATCCTAGGTGCTTGTGGGATAATCCAACTACAGAGCGAGGGGAAGGAGAGGCTTAGCTTGACTCAGAGAATGCCTGAGACTTCAGACAGGCCCCACATTGGGCACCAAAAATGTTACTGTCTGAGAAATTTAGACCCCTCAAGGACCAGAGTATAGGACGGGATCATCTGGAATGAATTCATAGACTCAAGCATTCTTTAAGCCAAGGTGGCAAAGATTTATTGTTACACTTCATAGTGGGCAGAGGTCCTTAAGGAATTCTGCCATGGTGGGCAGAGCTCCTTAGGGAACTTGCAACCTAACAGGAATGATGCTCAAGTTTATATAGGAAAAGTAGTGGATTATGTGGCAAGTATAATAATTAGGTGATAACATACAACTATGTCATTCACTACTGGATACCATGGAGGAGGGTTTCTCTGGGGCATGTCTTTGGTCTGTTACGTCTGAAACAAGATAGCTTCAGAAGTTGACATCTATAGCTTGACCTCTGGATTGTATATGTAACTGTGGGCATCAGTACTTGATAGTTCTGCTGGTACAAGATAGTCCTGTTCATACAAGGGAAATTCTACAGAGGTCAGCTTGTTCTTATAACAGGGAGAGATAGTTTGACTCACTGGGCCCACTCATGAGTCACTGCCAGAGATAGGGTCCTTGGGCTGGAGGGAAACTGCCAAGGATAGTGTTTATGAGGCCAAGGAGAAATATAATCTTAGAAGTAGGGGCTGAGTACAAGCACCCAAGCACCCCATCAGAACTACATTCAGGACCACATAACTACATAGGATCAAATATAAAAGAAAGAACATTTTGGAACTGGATACTCTAAAAAGAAAAAAAAAGACTTGCAACCAAGAATAACAATCTGCAAAAGCATCTAATTCTATAAAGGAGCAAATGGTCCTTTAATAGAACAGAGGATTTTAAAAAAACATTCCTATTGAGAAAATCAGAGCTGGGTAGAATCTTTAATCTTTGAAATACAAACACAGGAGTCAGGAAGAACTTGGGTAAATATATTTGTGTGACTTGAAAAAGCTAAATGATAATTGAATGCTCACACTCAAATAGTGAGAAAAAAGACAACCGTACCTTCAAAAATCCCACTGTTTTTTAACAGTCAAAAATGAGTCAAGAAAGATAAACTCGGCCTGGGTAGCATTTTGTGCTGTTTTGTTTGGATTTGAGAATAAAGAATAGGAATGGAAAAAAATATATATATGCAGGAAGAAAAAAGGAAGAAGGAGGAATTTACTATTTTTCATAATTAGAACGTCATCAGAAAAATAAACAAACATGAGCGGGGAAGAGCAGCCATCTCATGAACATCATTCTTATTTAAAAAATTGTGTTTTAAAATTTATTATTTTATTTTCCCCAATAACATATAAAAGCAATATCTAACATTCATTTTAAAAATTGAGTTCCAAATTCTCTCCCTCCTTATCTATCTCCTCATTGAGAAGACAAACAAGTTGATATAGGTTATGTGTGTGTAGTCATGCAAAATATATTTTCATATTAGTCATGTCATTAAAGAAAACAGACCAAAATAAAAACCCAAGAAAAATAAAGAATAAAAAATGTATCCTTTGATTTGTACTCAGATTCCATCATTTCTCTCTCTGGGGATAGATAGCATTTTTCATCATAAGTTCTTCAGAGTTGTCTTAGGTCATTGTATTGCTGAGAATAGCTAAGTTATTCATAGTTGATCATCCCCCATCATTGCTGTTACTGTATACAATGTTCTCCTGGCTCTTCTCATTTCACTTTGCATCAGTTCATATAAATCTTTCCAGATTTTTCTGGGAGCATCTAGCTCATCATTTCTTATAGCATAATAGTATTCCATCACATTTACATACCACAAATTGTTCAGCCAATTGATGGGCATTCCTTCTATTTCCAATTCTTTGCCACTAGAAAAGAACTGCTATAAATATTTGGGCATAATTCCAGATTGCTCTACATAATGGTTGAATCAGTTCACAACTCAATGGCATCTCAATTTTCCCACAGCCACTCCAACACTTGTCATTTTCCTTTTTGTCCCATTAGCCAATTTAATAGATGTAAGGTAATACCTCAGAATTGTTTTAATTTGCATCTCTCCAATCAATAGTGATTTAGAGCATTTTTTTCAGATGGCTATAGACAGCTTTGATTACTTCATCTGAAAACTCACTTGAACATCACTCTTACTTAAACCAAGAAAGGAAAGGAATTAAAATTAACAGGATAATGGGTGGAGATAGGGAAAGGAAGAGGCAGGATTGGAGAGAAGGGATGGAGTTGGGAAGGGAATGGTTACAAGCAAAACAAATTTCAATTATGAAGAACGAACTGTGAAGCAGAGTATAAAAGGAGAGGATGGAAGGATTAGATGTGGTTGACTAAGTTGGGCTGGATAAAGAAAGGAAAGGCAAAGAAGGTAGAATCAGATCATTCTGATTATGGATTGCTAGCATTGCTTCCACTCTTTTTTTAGTCACTTTTTTTTTTCCTTTGTAAAAGAGGGTGTCAAAAGAGGAAACTTCTTTTATAGGTCATGATGAAAGGAAAACACTTAACAATTATAACCATGAATGTGAATGAAATGAATTATTCATAAAATGGAAGAGTGTAGCAGAATGGACTAGAAAGCACAAACCAAAAAAAAAAAGTTGTCCGTAAGGAACACACTTGAACCATTAAGATTCAGAAAGTGTGAGGGTTGGGGAGATTGAATATCCCACTTAGAATAATTCCTCTGTCATAAGGATCATGCCTCCTGCACTCTGTCATCTCCCACATTATCTTCATCTCCCTCTCACCAGAACCTTGAGCTCCTAGCACAGTATACCTTGAGCTTCTTGAGCACCCTCTGGATACCCTGATTCTATTGATGGGCTTTTGCCTTATCTCACTAGATATTGTCTTTCCCCATTAGAATGTAAACTCCTTGAACAATTTACACAATAGTAATATTGTAAAGATAACTTTGAAAGACTTAGGAACTCTGATCAATACAATGAAAACCACAAATCCAAAGGTCTCATTATGAAACTTTCTATCCATCTTCAGATAGGAAGTTGATGTACTCTGAGTACAGATTGAAATATATTTCTTCCTTTGTAGGGGGCAGACACGCAGGGGGATCCCTGATGAGGGAATTTGTTTCACTTGACATAAGTATTTGCAATAGGGTTTTTTTGTTTGTTTGTTTGTTTTTGGTTACCGCAATGGCTGAGGGAGGGGGAAATGGGAAGAGGGAATTCAAAACTGAAAATAAAATTAAATTAAATTTAAAAAAAATTTAAAAAAATTAAAAAAATTTTTGAGGAAAATAAACTATATTGTTATTTGTATTTTTATTTGTATGCTCAGCACCTAGCACTGTACCTGGCACATAATAAATGCTTTATCTATGTATTTAACAAGATGTTCTATACCTTGATAACTTTATTAGATGAGAATACCTCTCCTGAAAGTCATTAACTAGGTATGGAGAAGTCTTTAATCAATTTAGAAGGAGTGCAAGTCATTGGACAAAATGAAATAATTTTACAAAAGAAGTGTGTTGGGATTAGTTGAGATAGCTTTTTGTGGGGCTTGGATAAAACTGCAAGCCAACTTAGAACAAGTAATTCCAGTGGCGGGCCAGCCTGGAGGGAGTAGCTTCAGCCAAGCGCCTGAGAGTGAATCACTTGTGGGGTGGGTGGAGAAGGTCTTGTCCCAACCTTGACCAGAGGATGACCTGTGGATTTTGAAAGGTCAGAAGATTTTGGACTTCCCTTAGCCTTCTTAGACATCTCCCCAGGAGGCTCATGGTAGTGTAGGAATTGAGAGCCAAGCAGAAACTGAGGAAAATTGGCTTCATGATTCTACAAAGAGCCAAGCAGAAGGCTAGACCACGCTCAAAGGGAAATTCATGAAGACTCCATGAAAAGGCTGAAAGGACTTCCAGCAAATAGAAATCGTGAGTTGCCCTTTTCTTTGCCAGATGTTCTCTCTTAGTTTGAATCCACTTTCCCCTAGATTGGTTTGGGAGAAGGTTTATACCAACTGTTCTTACTATACCAACTCAGCAAATATCTGCTTTTAAAAGCTAATTGAGGCAGCTGGACTGCGAGGGCCTGGGCAATGGTGGCGGCTCCGGGAAGTGAATGGTTTTACCACCATGCCTCACATTGTCCGTCCCTTCAGTGGCATCAGCCCCCGGCCACTTCCCTCTTTTCTCTGGGCCACAGTGCTCATATTTACTGCCTTCTGCTACATGCTGGTGTTGCTGCTCACCACCATGTTCATCTTCTTTGCCATCTGGCACATTACAGCAAATGATGAACCTGTGGGTCACGAAAAATTTGGCAACAGTAAAAGGTTTCTGAATGCGCAATGACCAAAAATTAATTAAAAATCAAATGCTTAACGAATCGGAGGTGTTTCTGGTAGAGCTAACCACAAGTTGCATATCACAGCCTTGGTTCTGAACACAAAGCAAGCTCTTTGTGCTGCATGTGCCCTCGGGCCACACAATACCAACAAATGCAGAACCGAAAAACATAGTGAGTAGAAAAAGTTTAAGAAGCCCTTGCAGTATAGACCAATGTAAAACACTCAGTCCTCTTGTACTTCCAGAATATCTCATCCACATTTTCTTCTGCATCACGTTTCTCTGTACATGTCTGTTACACTGGGTCTCAATATTCCACTTTTGGCATATCCTATTTTGGAGGTATATGAGTTGACCAGTGATGAGTGAATCAGGACTTTATGATCCTACAACTATCATGAATGCAGATATTCTGGCATTCTGTCAGAAAGAAGGATGATGCAAATTAGCTTTTTACCTACCATCATTTTTATTTTTTTACTGTCTATATGGCAAGATTTGTGTTTTGGTGAGCTCTTAAGATGACGTACAACAGACTCAGTCCAGTTAAGTGCAAACAAAAGCCACAAAGTGAAAGGATTCTATCAAAGAGAACCTGTTTCCAAGATTAGCTTATGAAATATGATGAGTTACTTTAAAAAAAACCACCTCCTTATTTTTAAAATGTTTCCACATTTTTGGTTTGTGGAAAGACTGTTTTCATATGCCATGCTTAGACAAAGAAATTAAATGGAATTACTGATAAATTAATATAAAAGGATCACTTCTGGTTTTGACAGGTTTGAACTTATACTCCCTAGCAACAGCCATAGTTTTCTGAATAATCGTATTAATTACTGACTTCCTTAGTCTGTTGGAAATTTTTGTTTATAGGAGCTTGTAGTAGCTTATGTTGGTTTTACTGAAATACTGACTCATTATAAACTAGCTGTAGAGATCACGCATTGTTGAGGACTGAAAACTTTGTATATGTGGCCTTGTGGGAGGCCTTATAGGTTTCTTCATATATTATGTAGAAGATTACCTGGATATATTTTTTCTTAGCATTTGAATATTAGCCATATATATTGCATGACCTGTGAATTTTCCATAATAGTTCCATAAAATTCATATACCTTAATTCTTAAAATATAAATGAACCTATTAAGTATACTAAATTATCTTGAAATGCATTTAAAATTATTTTAAATGGTTTTATTTGTAGCAGTCATTTAGTAAGAAATTCGATATTCTAATTATTGTTACAATCTAGTAATAAAAGATATTCTTAAGGACTTGCAAGTTATACCTTAGATGTTCAGAACAGAAAATGATAGAGAACATTGTGTAACTACCTTGCTGTTCCTTAGTGCAATACAATAAAAGTCTAAAATGAAAAAAAAGCTAATTGAGTCTATGGCTAAATGAAATAAAGTAGTAATTAGTGAGGGGGAGTACATATTGATGGGGGCTAGTGAGCAATAGCATTAGAAGTTCTAGAAGTGGTATTGCTGGGTCAAAGAGCATGCAGTTTTATAGACCTTTGAGCATAGTTCCAAAATGCTCTCCAGAATGGTTGGATCAGTTCACAACTCCACCAACAATGCATTAGTGTTCCAATTTTCCAACATTTATTATTTCCTGTTTTGTCATGTTAGCCAATCTGATAGTTGTGATGTGGTACTTCAGAGTTGTTTTGATTTGCATTTCTCTAATCAATAGTGACTTACAGCATTTTTTCATATGACTATAGATGGCTTTAAACTGCCTGTTCATATCTTTTGACCATTTATCAACTGGGGAATGACTTGTATTCTTATAACTTTGACTCAGCTCTCTACATATTTTTAGAAATGAGGGCTTTATCAGAGATACTGGTTGTAAAAATTATTTCCCAGCTTTCTGCTTCCCTTCTAATCTTGGTTGCATTGGCTTTTGGCAAAATCTTTTCAATTTAATGTAATCAAAATTATCTGTTTTGCATTTCATAATGTTCTTTATCTCGTTTGGTCATAAATTCTTCCATTTTCCATAAGTCTGACAAGTAAACTATTCTTTGTTCTCCCAGTTTGCTTATAGTATCAGCCTTTATGTCTAAATTGTGTACCCATTTTGACTCTGTCTTGGTATAGAGTGTAAGATATTGGTCTAACGCCTAGTTTCTGTCACTTTCCCCAGAAGTTTTTGTCAAGTAGTGAGTTCTTATCCCAGAAACTGAAGTCTTTGGGTTTATCAAACAGTAGATTACTACAGTCATCAACTACTCTATCTTGTGTCCCTAATGTATTCCACGGATCCACCACTCTATCGTTTAGCCAGTACCAAGAAGTTTTGATGATTGCTGCTTTATAATACAGTTTAAGATCTGGTATGTCTCAGCCACCTTCCTTAGCATTTCTTTTCATTAATTCCCTTGATATTCGGGAACTTTTGTTCTTCCAGATGAATTTTGTTATTATTTTTTCTAGCTTTATAAAATAATTGTTGGTAGTTTGATTGGTATGGCACTGAATAAGTAACATAATTTAGGTAGAATTGTCATTTTTATTGTATTAGCTCAGCCTACCTATGAGCAACTGATATTTTGCCAGTTATTTAGATCTGACTTTATTTGTATGAAAAGTGTTTTATAATTGTGTTCATATAGTTCCTGGGTTTGTCTTGGCAGATAGACCCCCAAATATTTCTTTCTATAATTTCTAATTTCTAATAATTTCTCTTTCTATTTCTTGCTGCTGGGCTTTGTTAGTAATGTATAGAAATGTTGATGATTTATGTGGGTTTATTTTATATCTTACAACTTGGCTAAAGTTGTTAATTATGATTCTCTAGGATTCTCTAAGTATATCATCATATCACGTGCAAAGAGTGACAGCTTTGTTTCTTCTTTGCCTTTTCTAATTTCTTCAATTTCTTTTTCTTCTCTTATTGCTAAATCTAACATTTCTAGCACAATACTGAATAACAGTGGACATCCTTGTTTCATCCCTGATTTTATTGGAAATACTTCTAGCTTATCCCCATTACATGCTTGCTGATGGTTTTTGTTAGATATTACTTATCATTTTAAGGAAGACTCTACTTATTCCTATGTTTCTAGTGTTTTTAAATAGGAATGAATGTTGTATTTTGTCAAAAGCCTTTTCTGTATCTATTGAGATAATGATATGATTTTTGTTAGTTTTGTCATTGTTATGGTCAATTATGCTGATAGTTTTCCTGATATTGAACCAGCCCTGCATTTCTGGTATAAATCCTATCTGGTCGTAGTGTATTATCCTCATGATAAATTTCTGTAATCTCTTTACTAATATTTTATTTAAACTTTTTGCATCTATATTCATTAGGGAAATTGGTTTATAATTTTCTTTCTCTGTTTTGGCTCTTCCCGGTTTAGGTATCAGCACCATATCTGTGTCATAAAAAGAATTTGGTAGGACTCATTCTTTGCCTATTTTCCCAAATAGTTCATATAGCATTGGAATTAATTGTTCTTTAAATGTTTGAAGGAATTCAGTTGTAAATCCATCTGGTTCTGGAGATTTTTTTCTTAGGGAGTTCATTGATGGCTTGTTCAATTTCTGTTTCTGAAATGGGGTTATTTAAGAATTTTATTTCTTCTTCTGTTAATTTGGGCAATTTATATTTTTGTAAATATTCATCCATTTCACTAAGATTGTCAATTTATTGGCATACAGTTGGGCAAAACAGCTTCTAATTATTGTTTTAATTTCCTCTTCATTGGTGGTGATTTCACCCAATTCATTTTTGATACTGGTAATCTGGTTTTTGTCTTTTTTTTTAATCAAATTAACCAAAGGTTCATCTATTTTATTATTTTTTTTCACAAAACCAGCTCTTAGTTTTATTTATTAGTTCAATAGTTTCCTTAATTTCAATTTTATTAACCTCTCCTTTGGTTTTCAGAATTTCTAATTTGGTATTTAGTTGGGGGATTTTAATTTGTTTTTTTTCTAGCTTTTTTAGTTGCATGCCCAATTCACTGATCTCTTCTTTCTCTGTTTTATTCATTTAAGCATTGAGAAATATAAAATTCCTCTTAAGAACTGCTTTGGCTGTATCCCATAAGTTTTGGCCTGTTGTCTCATTATTGTCATTCCCTTGGATGAAGTTATTGATTGTTTCTATGATTTGTTGTTTGACCCACTCATTCTTTAAGACTAGATTATTTAGCTTTTAATTAATTTTTAGTCTATCTTTCCATGGCCCTTTATTACATGTAATTTTTGTTGCATCATGGTCTGAAAAGGATACATTTAACATTTTTGCCTTTCTGCATTGGATTGTGAGGTTTTTATGCCTTGTACATGGTCAATTTTTGTGTAGGTTCCATATACTACTGAGAAAAAGATATATTCTTTTCTATCCCCATTCAATTTTCTCCAGAGCTCTACCATGTCTAACTTTTCTAAGATTCTATTCACCTCTTTAATTTCTTTCTTGTTTATTTTGTGGTTGGATTTATCTGGTTCTGAGAGGGGGAGGTTGAGGTCCTGACTAGTATAGTTTTGCTGTCTATTTCTTCCTGTAACTCTCTGAACTTCTCTAAGAATTTGGATGCTATACCACTTGGTGCATGTATGTTTACTAATGATATTACTTCATTCTCTATGATTCCTTTTAGCAGGATGTAATTTCCTTCCTTACCTCTTTTAATAAGATCTATTTTTGCTTTTGATTGTCTGAGATCAGGATTGCTACTCCTGCTTTTTTTACTTCAGCAGAAGCAAAATATATTCTGCTCCAGCCTTTTACCTTTACTCTGTGTATATCTCTCACTTCAAAAGTGTTTCTTGTAAATTACCAACATATTGTAGGATTCTGGTTTTCAATCTACTCTGCTATCCACTTCCATTTTATGGGAGAATTCATCCCATTCACACTCACAGTTATGATTACTAACTTTGTCTTTATTTCCATCCTACTTTTCCCCATTTATGTTTTCCTCTGTCCTTTCTCCCTTTTCCTCCTCACCGGTGTTTTGCTTCTGACCACAGACTCTCTCAATCTGCCCTCCCTTCTACTAATCCCCTCCCTTTTCTTCCCTCTTTCCCCTCCTACTTCCTATAGGGTAAGATAGATTTCCATACCCAATTGAGTGTGTATGATATTCTCTCTTTGAGCCAAATCTGATGAGAGTAAGGTTCAAAAAATACTCACTTCCCTCTTTTCTTTCCCTCTGTTGTAAAGTCTTTGTGCCATTTCATGTGATACAATTTACCCTTTTCTTCCTTCTCCTTTCCTCTTCTCTCAGTACAATCTTTTTTTATGCCTTAATTAATTTTTTTTAAGTCATCACGTCAAAGACAACTTATATCCACCCCCCTCTGTCTATGTATACCCTTTCTAAATGTCATAATGAAGATACAGTTCTCAAGAGTTACAATATCATCTTTCCATGTAGGGAATATTGAATGGTATTTTTTTTTTCCTTTTCCTGTTTACCTTTTTATGCTTCTCTTGAGTCTTGTATTTGAAGATTAAGTTTTCTGTTCAGCTCTGGATTTTTCATCAGGAAAATTTAAAAGTCCCTTATTTCATTGAATATCAATTTCCTCCCCTGAAAGATTATGATCAGTTTTGCTGGGTGGTTGATCCTTGGTTATAATCCAAGCTCCTTTGCCTTCCAGAATATCATATTCCAAGCCCTTCAGTCTTTTAATGTAGAAACTGCAAGGTCCTGCACAATCCTGACTGTGGTTTCACAGTATTTAAATTGTTTCTTTCTGGCTGCTTACAGCATTTTCTCCTTGATCCGATAATTCTGGAATTTAGCTACAATATTTCTTAGAGTTTTCATTTTGGGATCTATTTCTAGAGATAATTAGTAGATTCTTTCAATTACTATTTTACCCACTGGTTCTAGGATATCAGGGTAGTTTCCCATGATAATTTCTTGAAAGACACTGTCCAGGTTCTTTTTTTTTTTCTCACATGGTTTTCAGGCAGTCCAATAATTTAAAAATTATCTTTCCTGGATCTATTTTCAAGGTCAATTGTTTTTCCAATGAGGTATTTTACATTTTCTTCTTTCTTCATTCTTTTGATTTTGTTTGACTGATTTTTGATATCTCATAGAGTCATTAGCTTCCACTTGCCCAATTCTAATTTTTATTGAATTGTTTTCTTCAATTAGCTTTTGTACCTCCTTTTCCATTTGGCCAATTCTACTTTTTAAGGAGTTGTTTTCTTCAATGGACTTTTTTTTCCCATTTGGCCAATTATATTTTTTAAGGAATTGTTTTCTACAGCCAATTTTTGTCCTTCTTTTTCCAAGCTGTTGACTTCCTCTTGTATACCTCTCATTTCTTTTCCAAATTTTTCTCCTACCTCTATTATTTGACTTTTAGAATCCTTCTTGAGTTGTTCCAAGAAGGCTTTTTGGGCTTGAGACCAGTTCATATTCTCCATTGAGGTTTTGCATGTAAATATATTGACGATGTTGTCCTCTTCTGAATTTGTGTTTTGATCTTCCCTGTCCTCATGGTCAGTGTCCATTTCTGCTTTTCTCTCATGCTGTTTGCCTGATTCCTGGCTTTTTAAGTTGATGTCTCCTGCTGAAGCACAGGGGGCACTGTCCCAAGCTTCTTGTGCTGGGAGCCAGGGGCTTGGTCATTGGCTTTGTGTGCTGGGGCCTCAGGTGCTGGCAGCTGGAGGCTATAGGGGTCTGGCTGCTGGAAGACACCTACTCACCTATAGCTGCCCTGAAGCACTCCAAGGTCGGCTGGAGGACACCTGCTTGCTGGCACATGTGGTGATTCTGCTGGTTCCCCTGGCTGTGCCAAGGTAAGCAAGGGTATTGATGTTGGTGATTGCCTGCTCCACCCCTCTGGGACTCAGGGTCTCTCACTGGTTTGCTGAGGTGGCACTTGCTGCTGGCTTGGCAGGATGCCTCAGGTCCTGGACTGTGCCCCCATTCCACCAGAGTGAGAGGGACCTTTCCCACTGATTCCCCAAGCTTCCTGGGCTAATAGAATGCTCCACTCCATTTTTCTGCCAGCTCCACTGTTTCAGGATTTTTCCTGGGGTGATATTTTCTGGGTTTTTAAGAGGTCAATAAGGGAGAATGAGAGCAACTTACTGCTTACTCTGCCATCTTGGCTTCCAGAAGTCTCAATAAAGATTCATTCCAAAAGCCATTCTCAATAGATTCAAAGGATATGTACAGTCAGTTCTTTAATAATACATTCAAGTTTATCAACAACCATGTACAAAGAATGCTCCCAGTGATTAATAAGAGAAATTTGAGTTAAACAATTCTGAGATTCCATATCCACATCACATCTGTTAACGTTCCATATCCACATCACATCTGTCACGTTAACAATGATAACAAAGGAGGAAACTAGCAATTGTCTGGTAGGATTGTGGAAGGACAGGTGGAACAATGCACAATTAGTAGAGCTGTTAAATCATTCTAATTCAATCCTTGTATAAAAATTTTGAAAATATACTCTCAAGCATTGCTAAACTGTATATACACTTTAACCCACAGATATTATTATAAGATATATAATCCAAAGAAATTAAGGGCAGAAGGAAAGAACCTATATGTAAAATCTAACACTTTCAGCTATAACAAAGAACTAGAAACAAAACAGTTGCCCATCAGTTTGGAAATGGCTGAACAAATTGTGGTATACAAAAGTAATAGAAAATATTATTATGCCACAAAAATACAAATATGACAGATTTCAGAGAAATGTTTTGCTTTATTTTATTTTATATACAAATATAAACATATTTATATATTATATATTTATATAATTTTACATATCCTGGGGGGTGTGTCCTTATTTCAACTCCCATTTTCACTATTAAGTCAGATTCCACAGAAGGTAGGTACATCTCTGGTTGTAGGGGTAACCCTTGGGAGTTTGGACCATCTTTCCAGTATTACTTGTTTGAGCTCTCATCTGTGTGTTGCGCAAATATCTATCTATTTATCTATCTATCTATCTATCTATCTATCTATCTATCTATCTAATATGAATATATATTGCAAGTTACAATTAGTATCTCCCCAATATCATTAATTGGCTCAGTTATTAGTTTTGTAATATCATTTAACCATTAACATCAATTAGCTTTTATCAAGGGATATTTGCTGAAAAGATATAGCAAAAACCAAAGCACAGAAACATCCCCCTGAACTACCTTTGTCCCTGGGAGAGCAGGCTCAAACTTCAAGCAGTTGCTACAAAACATTTGCCACACATCAAGTTCACTTTTGGCTTTGGTACTGCCACTGAACAAGTATTTCCCTTCCTTCAGGACATAGCTTCAATCTCTGAATCAACCCGCCCATTGCTGGCTTGGATCCTGCAGGTCATTCCTCAGGGTGATGTTAGTGCCTCACCTTGCTCAGGCACCAGCAAACTCTGGTTTGGACTCCAGGGTGGATCACTGATACTCTTTCAACCTTTCAAAGCTCATAAGCTTGAATATGTTCTGCCTCCAATATCCCTTCATCAAAGGTGGGAAAGAATAGACACAACAGGGACAGAACAGGAGTGGGGACATGTGCTCATGGTTTCATATTGACTGAGGTGTGGAGGGTGCCTAAAGACTCATTGCAGTTAATGTATCTTTTGCCATCAGGGAAAAAGAAGCTATTTAATGACTTCCCATGTTGGCAGCCCAACATCTCCTCCCTCATTTACTATTTCAGGCTATTTGACTATTTGACATCTTCCAATAATTTGGTAATTTTCTAATTTGATTCATTATTTATGTTCATATATCATCCCCCTCCCTCTTGATTATAAGCTTTTGAGGACAAGGACAAGGTCTTATTTAATTTTGTATCCCCACAGTAGTGGACTTGTAGATAGTAGGCACTTGATAAATGTCTGTTGATGTTAATTCAACATTTGTTGAGCTGTGAGTCCAAGACAGGACTTTTAAAATGTTAGCAGGAGCTCCTCAAGTGAATGTGACTGTAGGGAAAAATTTTCTTTTGAAAATCCCACCCTTGAATTTTAAAATGACATAGTAAATTCAACATGTTAGTTTCAAAGCTGTCCTGTTTGTTTATACCTACTTCTGTGTGTTCTTCCTTTCTTCTTTTCCTTTTGACATCCCTATTGCTTGTCTTCTCCCTCTGAAATCTGTACCTCCCAACAACAACAACTCCCTTATAACAAATAAGCATTGCCTCACATTGACCATTCTGAAAATGGATAATCTTAAACTGCCCCTTGAGTTCCCTTCTTGAGTCAGGTGGTTGGCAACATGGCAACTTTCTAACAAAGCAAATTTGTTCAATATTAGGATCTAAGACGACTGGAAAGCAGATATCATTAAAGAAATATGTCATGTTTTTTTTCTTTCCTTTTTTTTTTTTTTTGGTTTAGTTCTACGATTTCTTTGGTGTAGGGAACTCCTGGTAGATAAATTTCTTCTACCATGATCACCAATTGCTCTACATTCATAGTCTTTGATAGTTCCTGGGGGCACTAAGAGGTTAATCAGCTTATATAGGGTCACACAGCCAGGATATATCAGAGTTAGGACTTAAACTCACATCTTACTAACTGTGAAGCAAGCTAGACTAGGATGCCTTTCACTAAAACATATCTCTCTTTATTTTAGGCATTTTTCTGTTGTGTCCTCTTTGTGATCCTATTTGGGGTTTTCTTGGCAAACATAATGTAGTGGTTTGCCATTTTCTTCTCCAATTCATTTTACAGATAAGGAACTGAGGCAAACAGGGTTAAGTGACTTGCCCAGGATCACATAGCTAGTAAGTGTCTGAGGCCAGATTTGAACTCAAGTGCAGCCTTATATCCACTGCACCAACTAGCTGCCTAATAAGATATCTATTTAATCCATTAATACTTCATCATCTGTGATTACATCCTGTGACTACATCTACAGAGCTTGGGATAAGGGGGAGAGAAGGAATCAAATCCTCCTCCCTTTTACTTGTTCCCCCAGTTAAATATTTGTTATCCTCAGAAAACAAATACGTTTTGGAAAAAAGTCCTTTTTGGAAAAGTTCAGTTGACACAGTTTAGAAAAGATCTATAAATTAATATTCTTCAACAAGGATATAGGAGTATCTGTACTAGAGAGATCCTTTCCAAATTTAAGGTTACATAATTTTAAGAAATATAAATTTTAAAAATTCCTATAGGTTACTGCTTATTTTAGTGTTTGAAAAGGCCTTCCATAGTTCAAAGAAAATAAAGAAAAGGGAAAAAGAAAATCAAGCCTCTGACCTCAGAGGGAAAGTCTGGTCCCTATAGAAGTTCCCAGAACATGTGAAGCTCTCCCCAAAAGAATTAGGGACCTGAGCTCAACTAGAAGCCACTCCCTCACTTTGCAGGTGAAAAACCACTATGCTTTGTCCTGGTGTTTGTGGACAACAGTAGATTTTCTAGATCCAGGAGAGATGAGAATGTTTGCCCTCTCAGTTCTCTGCTACTGACATAGACTGGATTCAGTTTGGAAGGGTAAAAACATCTCCAGGTCTTTTTATCACATAGGTCATCCCAAAATTTCTCCAGGGACTCCTGAAGCATATAAGGCAATCCAAATGGGGGTCCAAATTCATACTTCACTTAGGACAAGCAGCTTCACTTAAAAGAAAACAAAGTCAGGGAAAAGCCAAAGAAGCATCAGGCTCCAAAAAAAGGGACTCAGTGATTGTGGTCGATTTCTCAAAATTTCTAAGCAAGTTAAGTAAACCTTATCCTATAGCTCTGCAGTCCATAAGGATCCTCAGACAAGTTGTCTGTGTTCATGTCACAATGAAGCAAGCAGTGGAGATCTGGTAGAAAGTTAAAGAAAAATGATGATTGGTTGAACTCCAAAAGTATGCTCTTGGCAAATTGCTAGGTACCAGAATTATAGGGATACAAGTATGCTGCTTATATCAGCTTTCATAATCATAAAGGGTACAGTAAAACAAGCAAACAAAAACCAGCCAAACAGATACAAGTGCATCCCTTTGTGAAGTATGAGCACTACTTTCTGATTACTTCCTATCATTACATCAATTGAACTGAGGAGGGGAGGAGAAAAAAATAATTCTCTCTCCTTTATATACTTATTTATAAAACATATGCATGTACTACTGTACTAAGACTACTACTAATACTAATGTACTACATTATAAAACTTACTCAAAAATGGACATCTAAAAAAAAACAAGACAAAGATAAAATAATATTTGATCCTAGTATCAATAGGGATCAAGGAAGCAATATGGTCAGACCTAGGCTTTAGAAAAATCACTTTGGGGCAGCTAGATGGTGCAGTGGATAGAGCACCGGCCCTGGAGCAAGGAGGATCTGACTTCAAATCCGGCCTCAGACATATAACACTTACTAGCTGTGTGACCTTGGGGAAGTCACTTAACCCCATTTGCCTGGCAAAAAAAAAGAAAAAAGAAAAATCACTTTGACAGCAGGATGGAGAATGGATTGGAGAGACAAGAAACAATGTAGGGAGACCAATTAAAAAGGTGATTGCAATAATACAAGTAAGAGGGCCAGAACTAGAGTGGTGGCTCTGTGAGTAGATAGAAGGGAATACATGGGGGTCAAAATGACAAGACTTAGCAAGTGACTCGATTGTGGAGTGGAAGAGATAAAAATGATAGTGCTTGTAACAGTAATAACTAAGTTTGAAAGAGGGAAGGGTTTGGGTTGAAAGAAAATATGAGATCTACAGTCTGCCATGTACAGAAATATTGATATACATCTCAATGGACCTTGACTGGGAACAGTCCTCTCTACAAAATAGTTTAATGGCTACTTTATATTCATCCAGCTACTCTTCTCAGAAACCCTGTAACACATAAACCTCTCAGAGACTGAGGAGGGAATCTTCTCCCGGCTTTCTCCCTCTACTAAACAACCTCAAAAATTTCTTTCTAAAACTATTTAAGATTTTCGGGTTCATTCTCCCTAGTTTTTTATGTCTGCTCATGCTGTGGGATCTACTCTGTTTCACCCAAACTGAAAAGGAAGGAGGCAGGGCTTTTACTCATAGGTTGCTCCTCCAGAGTGCAGACCCCACCTCTGAGAGGTCTCTGCATCAACTGATCTTGGGGAAAAGGGATGAGTATGTTTGGGGATAGGAGCCAATTTTACTAATAGCACTTGTGCAGCTGCTGCAGTAGGTGCCCATAGAAGTGGCTATGTTATAACTAAGGCTCTGGACCAGCTAAATGCTTTACAAATACTTTCTCAATTGATGCTCACAACAGGCAGGTGCTATTATTATTCCCACTTTACAGACGGGGAAACTGTGGCTAAGTGACTGGCCCAAAGTCACATAGCTAGTAAGTATTTAAAGCTGGATTTGAATAAGGACTTCCTGACTCCAGGCTAGTCCCTAGAAACCAGATGATGCTTTATCTTCACATCTCATCTAGTCATCCAGCTATCCACCCACAGTGCATGGCATACAGTAAGTGATTAATAAATGTTTTTTCATTCATTCATTTACTCAGCTGACCTGAAGTGCCTATATTGTTAGCTATTACAACACAGGGAGGGTTGGGATGGGAGAGTGTTGGAGGATAAGAATAAGTGTGGTTAAGTTGGACACAAGCCCCATTGTTGGCTATTGTGGGAATGGTGGGATGTGATCCATTTTCCAAAACTTTGGTTGGTTGATGGCACACATCTTGGGGTCGGGCTATGACCACTTCTTTAGAAACTTAGATTTTTTTGTAGCAATTGTGCCAGAGATTGTCTGTCAATGCAATAATGGCAATAACAATTTATTTTAAAGCTTGGAAGTGAAAAGGAAGAGGATAATAATTGTAAGGGAGCTACAGGATCACGTGAATTTTTTTTTTTTTCAAAATAGGGAAACCTGCAAGTTTGAAGGCAGATGGAAGGAACCGGAGAAAGAAAAAGATTGAAGACACTGGAAAAATGGGATAATGAAGGAAGCACAATGAAAAGAAAAAGAAAAGAAGCAATAATAGGTAATATTTATATATCAATTTAAGCAATTAATGTAAACTATGTTATTTCACTTGATTCTCACAGCAATCTTATAAGGTGGGACCATTATCACCCCTATTTTATAGATGAGGAAACTGAGATTGAAAGAAGCTAAATGAATTGCCCAGGGTCACATAATTAGTAACATTCTAAGGCAGGATTTGAACCCAGGTCTTCTTAACTCCATGTCCAGTATGTGATCTCTTCCTCCATCTACCTGCCTGTAAGAGGAAGATAGCTTCCTCCCAGATAAGAAGGTGGGAAGGGAATATAGATATTGAAATTGTTATTTTGAGGTGGAAAGGAGGTTGAGGTGGTTCACAATCTTGACCTTGTTAGTACTGTTGTTGCTCTTAGCCTAGAGCAGTTCCTATTCTCCCAGTTTTCTTCTACCTGAGTCCACTTATTGGTTTTTCTTAAGTACTTACCACCCCCACCTACTATCTATCTTAGATGAGATTCCTTCCCCCACTTTTGCGGAGAAGACATAAAGAAATAAGCACATCACTGCCCTTTAGGTTTTCTTTAAAGGTTTTTCCTGCTAGTCATTACAGGGAGTTACCCTTACGCTAGTAATCTATTGTCCCATTTTGTGTCAAGGAGGAGGCCTTTGATTCTCAAATGCTAAGCCAGGAGCGTACAGGTTCTAGTAGGTCCTACCATGCTGGAACACCTTCAGGTATGGGAAAGACCATATATCTGTTGTCTGCACACCATCTTCATCAAGTTTGGGCAGATTCTTTATTAGAGAAAGACTGGATAACAGAATTTTTTTGGAGGGCATCACAGGAACTAATGAATTCCTGTCTGTATCTACTAAAGTATAGAGGGGTTGTGACTTGCATAAGTGAAGGGTATATTCACACTGATGAAATTGTAGATCTTGGATTTAGGTAAATATAGGGAAGATGATAGAGTGACAGATGATAGAACATTTATTAAGCACTTACTTTCTGCAAGGCACAAACCAAAGAGAAAAATTATGAATAGACAGAAATTTTATAAACTAACCCTGGTTTTCTACCCAAAGCTATGCTTCAAACTTCCCCCCACTGACCAAATGACTCTCTCCCACAACTGAACCCTCCTCTCTTCCTTTAATTCTTCTCTTTCCAGAGCTATGAGGCTTCAGTATTGTCTAAACTGAATGCTAATCCAAGATTCTTGACTCATAGCCCAAGGTAGATTTGTTTTGGCTAGGCCCTCAGCCCTTCTATCTTTATTTCTCAATCTAATCTCCAGGTGTGGGATTTTTGGTTATAAAGGGCTCTATATCAAGTCCTCCAAGATTCCTTCTGTGAGCTTCAGGCTGTGTTGTTTGGACTTTTTAGCTTCCTATTTCATGCTTGTTGAGGCATTGATGATTTCAAATGCTTTTCAATTAAATTCAAACAAGTATTCATATTGCCCCTATTTTGTTCCAGATACTGTAGGAACCTTTGTAATAAAAACACAACAATCCTTTTGAAGTCCCTTTTTCCCCAATTTTATTAATTTATTGATTTATCAACAATCACTTCCACATGCTTTTGAGTTGAAAATTTTTCTCCCCCTTCCTCCCCAAGATGGCTCACAATCTGATATAGGCTTTACATTTACATACCCATTAAACATATTTTCACATTAGTGAAGTTGTAAGTAAAAATTAAAACCAATAGGAGGAACCATCAGAAAGATGAAACAAAACTCAACAAAAGGTAAAAATAAGTGATAGCAATTCGACTTCCATAGTTCTTTCTTTGGATGTGGACAGCATTTTCCATTCTGAGGCCTCTGGAGATGTCTTAGATCCTTGTAATGCTGAGAAGGGTTCAGTTTAACAATATTAGTCATTGCATAATGTGGCTGTTATTGTGTACAAAGTCCTCTGGGTTCTGCTCACTTCACTCAGCATCAGACCATGTAGGTCTTTCCAGGTTTTTCTGAAGTCATCCTGTTCATCATTTCTAATAGCATAATAGTATTCCATTACATTCATATACTACAACTTGCTCAGCCATTCCCCAGTTGATGGGCATCCTCTCCATTTCCAATTCTTTGCCACCACAAAAAGAGCTGCTATGAATATTTTTGTACATGTGGGTCCTTTTCCCATTTGTTTGATCTCTTTGGGATATAGCCCTAGAAGTGCTATTGCTGGATCAAAGGGTATGCACATTTTTGTAGCCCTTTGGGCATAGTTCCAAATTGTTCTCCAAAATGGTTGGATCATTTCACAACTCCACCAACAATGTATTAGTGTTCCAATTTCCCACATCTTCTCCAACATTTATCATTTCCCTGTTTTGTCATGGTGGCCAATCTGATAGGTATGATGTGGTACCTCAGAGTTGTTTTGATTTGCATTTCTCTAATCAATAGTGATTTAGAGCATTTTTTCATATAACTATAGATGGCTTTAATTTCTTCATCTGAGAATTGTCTGTTCATATCCTTTGACCATTTATCAATTGGGGAATGGCTTGTGTTCTTATAAATTTGTCTTAATTGTCTATATATTTTAGAAATGAGGCCTTTATCAGAGAGACTGGTTGTAAAAATTCTTTCCCAATTTTCTACCTTCCTTCTAATCTTAGTTGCATTGGCTTTGTTTGTGCAAAAACGTTCAATTTAATGTAATCAAAATTATCCATTTTGCTTTTCATAATGTTCTCTATCTCCTGTTCGGTCATGAATTCTTCTGTTCTCCATAGATCTGATAGGTAAACTATCCCTTGTTCTCCCAGTTTACTTATGGTATCAGCCTTTATATCTAAGTCCTGAACCCATTTTGACTTTATTTTTGTATATGCCTTTTGAAGTTCTACCTTCACTTTTAGCTTGCTGAAGAAGAAGAGCATTTCTCTGCTCAAAGATTTCTATCATGGATTTTTAGGTCATTCTTCACTATCTTGGCATTTACATGCTTCACCCTCAGTGGAGCGATTTGACTCCTGGGAATCACTATCATATCCTTGACTTGATTTCTTTCTCTCTTTCTTGGTTAGTATGACTTTTTGTGGAGTCTAGCTACTTCACCTCTTTTTCTAGAGTAAGACCTCTCAAAGGTCCACCATTTTTTTGAGGTCTACATCTTCATGGCCTTCTGGAATACGGTATTCCAAGCTCTACATCTGTTTATAATGGTGACTGCTAAATTGTGTCTGATCCTGACCCTGGCTCCTCAGTACTTGAAAGCTTTGTTTCTGGCTTCTTGCAGTATTTTTTCTTTGACTTGGAAGCTCTGGATTTTCACTACAATATTCCTGGGACTTTTCATTTTGGAGGCTTCTTTCAAGAGGTTATGAGTGGATTCTTTTTTGTTTCCACTTTGCCCTCTTGTTCTGAGACATATCAGCAGAATTCTTTAATGATTTCTTGAAATACAATGTTTAAACTCTTTCAGTCATTGCTTTTAGGTAGTCCAATGATTCTTAAAGTATCTCTTCTCCTGTTTTCTAGGTCAGTTGTTCCTGTTATGAGATACTTTACACATCCTCCAAGTTTTCAGTCTTTTGACTTTATTTTAATATTTCTTCTTCTCTCTTGGAGTCATTAGCTTCTATTTGGTCTCTAATTTTCAGGGAGTTTGTTGCTTGGGCAAGGTTTTATTACCTCTTGTGCCAAGGTATTAATATCCTTTTCAATTCTTTTTTCCCCCATTTTTCTCATTTCTTTTCCAATTTTTCCCCTAGTGCTCTCATTTTATTTACAAAAATATTTTAATTTTATTTAAACTCTTGCCTCACCTCTGAGTAATTTTAGTTGAATTTATTCCAAAGTGTGTTTTTCATTTAGGCTTTTTTTATAGATATTTTAGATGTTTTCTTCTGGGTTTGTATTTCAAGTGTTTCCTTCACCAAAATAGCTTTTTATGGTAGTAGTCTTGTTTGGCTTGCTCATTCCATATGTCTTCCCAGTTTTATCTGAATGTCTTTCATCATTTCTTATAGCACAATAGTATCTCACTAAACTTATGAATATAGTTTGTTCAGTCACCCTCTAACTGATGGGCAGCCCCTTAGTGTCTGGTTCTCTACCACTATAAAAAGAACTGCTATAATTTTTTTTATACATAAAGGACTTTTTCCTCTTTCTTTGTTTTCTTTGGAGTATAGGCCTAGTAGTGGTATTGCTGGGTCAAAGGATATGTACATGTGAGAAACTTTTTGAGTATAATTCCAAATTACTTTCCAGAATTACTGGACCAATTCATAGCTCAACTAATGATGCATTAATGTGGTTGTTTTCCTGAAGCCCCTCTAATATTTTAAATTTTCCTTTTTTGAAAACTCTGCCAATTTGACAGGTGTGAGGTGGAACTTCTAAATTACTTTATCATTTCCCTAATTATTAGTGATTTGGAACTTTTTTTTCATTTAGTTATGGACAGCTTGGATTTCTTCCCCTGAGAACTGCCTATTCATATCCTTTGAACTTTTATCAAGTGAGGAATAGCTTTTAAAAAATTGCCCCTCAGTACTTTATTAGGACACTATCCCTGCTCACTTCACTTTCCTCCCTTTCCAATCTCAGCCTTGTAGTTGGACAATTCAATTCTATACTGTCCTGTACTCTTGAATTCCTTCCCTCCATGTACTAACACCCCTTGTCCTTTGCCAAACCTCAGCCCTGGGTTACTATTTCTCTCCATCTTCTCTGCCCCTACTCAACTTGCTGCTCAATGGACATAGAGGAAGTCACACACCCATGGTGATTAGGTACCTTACAAACTCCATCAACCCACTTCAACTGAGGCCACATTTCAGCAAGAGAGTAATTTATTCCTTTCTAAGTGATTCTCCATCTCATTCTCCATAGAACCTATCCCAAACATTCTTTTCTCTCCTAACCCTCTGTCATCTTCCTTCTCCCTCCTGCCTCTCAGTGGAGGACCTTGCCTCTTTACTTCAAAAACTAAGGCCACTTAATGGAAGTTTCCTCTTTTCACCTTCTCTTAATCTCATAACACTTTGATATTACTCTCACTTTCTTTTCCTTTTCTCCCAGTCTCTGACAATGAGGCAGGCTTTCTCCTTGTCAAGACCAACGTCTCTGCCTGTGCTCTTGATCTCATCCTCTTCTGTCCTCTCCAGCAGATTGCAACCTCAATCAGCCTCCCTTTCTGATCTCCCTCAATCTTCAACCTCTCCCTATCTACTGGGATAGTTCTGTTCTACTGCCTTCAAACATATTTGCTCCCTTCATCTTGAAAAAAACAAACTTTGCAATACCATATCTCTCACTCAAGCTATCATATTATAACTCCTTTTCTCAGCCAAACTCCTAGTAAAAGCTGTATGTATTTCTTGCCTCCACTTCCTCTCCTTTTATGTACTCCTCAACCTTTTGCAGTCTGGCTTCTGGCTTCAATTGAAACAGACAGCTCTCTCCAAAATTGCCAACTTTCTCTTAATTACCAAACCTTATGGTCTCCCCTCCTCCAACCCCCAAATCCTTAGGCTTCTTGACCTATCTGCTGCATTTGACACTGTCGGCTACCCTTTCCTCCTGTCTGCTCTTTCTTCTCTTTTCATGACACTTTTCTCCTGGGACCTATCTAAAAGTCTCCTTTGCTGGTTTATAATCCATACTCTCTTCTCTATATACTCTCTTGGTGACTTCATCAATGCCCATAAGTTTAGTCATCAAATTTGGAAAACTCAGTAGTGGCCACAGGATTGGAAAAGATCAGTTTACATTCCAGTCCTGAAGAAGGGCAATGTCAAGGAATGTTCAAATTACTGAATAATTGCACTCATTTCACATGCCAGCAAAGTTATGCTTAAGAGTCTGCAAGCTAGGCTTCAGCAATATGTAAACCAAGAATTACCAGAAGAGCAGGATGGTTTTTAAAGAGGCAGAGGAACTAGAGACCAAATTGTCAACATTCAATGGATTATGGAGAAAGCAAGGGAGTTCCAAAAACCATTTACTTCTGCTTCACTGACCACACTAAAGCCTTTGACTGTATGGATCCCAAAAAATGTGGCAAGCCTACAAAGAGATGAGAATACCAGATCATCTTATTTGTCTCCTGAGGAAACTGTATGAAGGCCAAGAAGCAGCAGTTAGAACCAAACATGGAACAACTGGTTGGTTTAAGATTGAAATAGGAGTATGACAAGGCTGTATATTGTCATTTTATTTATTTAAATTATATGCAGAATTATGGGAAATGACAGACTGGATGAATCAAAAGCTGGAATTAAGGTTTCCAGGAGAAATACCAACAATCAACAATTTGCAGATGAGACCACTGTGATGGCAGAAAATGAAGAGGAATTAAGAAAAGAGGAGAGTGTAAAGGCTGGCTCAAAGCTTAACATCAAAAAGACTAAGATCTTGGCAACTGCTCCCAAGACTTTCTGGTAAATAGAGGGATAAGAAACAGAAGCAGTGTCAGATTTTATATTCTTGGCCTCAAAGATCACTGCAGACTATGACTGCAGCCATGAAATTAAAAGATGCTTGCTCCTTGGAGAGAAAGCTATGGTAAGGCTAGATAACATACTAAAAAGCAGACATATCACCTTGATGATAAAGGTCCATATAGTCAAAGCTCTGGCTTTTCCAGTAGCAATGTGTGACTGTGAGAATTGGACTATAAGGAAAGCTGAGTGCTGCAGAATCGATGCTTTCAAATTCTGGTGCTGGAGAAGACTTTGGAGAATCCCTTGGACAGCAAGGAGGTCGAATCAGTTAATACTTAAAGGAATTAATTCAGACCATTCACTGGAATATTAAATACTGAAGAAGAATGAAGCTTAAATACTTTGGCCACAGAATGAGAAGCTGGAACTCATTGGGAGTTGGGAAAGACAGATGTTGGGAAAGATAGAAGGCAACAGGAAAAGGGGATGACAAAGGAGGAGATGAATAGATAGTGTCATGGAAACACCAAACACGAACCTGGATAGACTGAGAGATAGTGGAGAATAAAAGGGGTTGGTGTGCTGTGGTCCATGGGGGAAGAGTCAGACAAAACTAAACAATTGAACAACAACAACAACAACAAAGGCAGATGACTCCTGAATCTATGTATCTAGCATTAGTCTCTCCTATGAACTTCAGTCCCACATCACAAATTGCCTATTCAACATTTAAAACTGGGTTTCTAGAGTCACGTCTAACTCAATGAGCGGTTGCATGGTATAAGTGACTGAGTGCTAGGCCCAGAGTCAGGAAGACTGATGAAAATTTTACCTCTGACATTTAGTAGCTGTATAATCCTGGCAAATCATTTAATGTCTATTTTCTTAAATTCCTCATCTGCATAATGAGCATAATAAAAGCAACACCTCTCCCTTCAAGGGTTTGATCAACTAAGATAACTTACAGGGAGCATTTAAAAATTTTAAAGCACTATGTAAATATTAGCTGTTGTCATGATAAAACAAAATTTATTATTTTTCCCTTCAAAACCACCACTATTCCAAATTTCCTATTTCTGTCAAAGGCACCACCATTCCTCCAGTCTATTTAGTTCAGAACTTCTGTGTTATCCTGGCCTCTTTACTTTCCCTCGCCCTACATATCCAAGTGGTTGCCAAATCTTGCATTTTCATTTGCCGATAATTTTTCCTATTCAACTCTTTCTCTTTATTCACTTGACTATCCACCATAGTTCGGGCCCTCATTACCTCTTGTCTAAATTATTGCAACAGACTCTTAATTGGTCTTTCTGTTTCAACTTTCTCCTACTTGAATTCATCTACAAAGCTGCCAAAGTGATTTTCCTTAAGTACAGATCTATGTCACTCCCCAATTCAGTAGTTCCTATTGCTTCTAGGCTAAAATACAATTGCTCTGTTTAGTTTTTATAGCAGAACACAACCTGGTCTCAACATACTTTTCTAGCTTTTGTATATAATACTCCCATTTTTGACACCCTCCTATTTAACAAGCTTTAGTAGCTCTCTATTACTTTCAGGATCAAATAGAAAATCCTCTCGTTGGTCTTTAAAACCCTTCAAAACCTAGTCCCTTCCAACCTTTCCACTAGACATGTACTCTATAATCCAGTGACCCTGGCCTCCTTGCCTTTCTGTTCTTCCCACACAACACAACAACAACAACAACAACAACAACAACAATAACAACCACAACCATCTCTGAATCAGTATTTTCACATGCTGTTCTCCCCATGCTTGGAACTTTCTCTCTCCTCATCTGTGCCTCCTGGCTTCCCCGGTTTCTTTCAATTCTCAGTTAAAATCCAACCTTCTGCAATAAGACTTGCCTAGTCTTCAAAATTAATGCCTTCCCTATGAGACTGCCTCAGTCTATCCTGTCTATGGCTTATTTGTACATAGTTGTTTTCACGTTGTTTCTCTCACTAGGAAGTGACTTCCTTTGAGATCAGGGACTTTTTTTGTTTGCCTTTCTCTGTATCTCGGATGCACAGCGCGGTGCCGGGCACTTCATTGTCAGGCTTGCTGACTTCTTCAGGATCCACTGGTCTTTCACTTCCTTACAAAAGACCCACCCATCTTCTCTCTCTATGCCTTTGCACAGCAGTAACCAGACCTTGAGCCTGGAAGGCCCTTCATCTAGACTGTGAGCTCCTTGAAAGCAGGTACCGATTTTTGTCTTTGTATCTCCAGTGCTTAGCACAGTGCCTGGCACTTAGTAAGCGCTTAATAAATAAAAGCCAGCTGCCTGCCTGCCTCCTAGCTAGCATCTCTCTTAAGCCAAGGTGCCGCCGAGCATCACTTCTCATTTGAAACCATAGTTGCTGGTGTCCTCCCTCCCAAACTACCCTGTATTCCTCTACTTTGTATTTATTTTCTATTTGTCCTCCATATAGTTATTTGTGTACTCATTGTTTCTCCGGTTAGAATGGGTCAGGGTTGCTTCATTCTTTAGATTTGCAATTTCGGAGCTTAGCCCTGAGCCTGGTACATAACAGGCACTTAATAAATGCTTGTGGATCGACTGTTTTGCCACCAAGAAATGTTAACTTCTCTCCGCCCTTTGCTCCTTCTTCAGCAGCTCCCGAAACCTGCCTCGGTCTCGTGAGCTGCTCGGACCCGAATCGCTGCCCCTGGCCGGCCCGGCCCTTCCCCAGAGGTCAGCGCACCAGCCCGGGGAGGGAGCGCGGCAGACGGGCAGCCGCAAGCCCAGGATGGGAGAGCATCCCCGCGAAGGGACGCAGTAAGTGCTAGAGGCTTCCAGAAGCCTAGGTAGTAGGCGGGGTGGCAGGAAGAAGGCGACAGGGTGTCCTGCCTCTGTCGCCGCCCCAGGAGCCCGGCCTGGACTTGGCAGCTGCTTCCTGCACCCAGTTGGGGGGCCCACAGGGCCCGGGGACCACGTGCGAGGCTGGGGGCGGAGAGCGGCGGGGGCGGGGGCGGGGGGCTGCTGCTTCGGCGGAGCGCCGCGGCCCCTTTAAGGCCGGGGAGGAGCCTGCCCGGCCGCGCATGGAAGAGTCGCTCTGCGCAGCTGCGGGAGCCTTTAAGCCCGGACTCCCGGGCTGTAACTTGCCTTTGCTGCTGGGAGCGAGGTAGCCGCTGTTCGTCCTTGTCTTTCCCCTTCCCCGCCCCGGGAACCCCGGCTCGCCTAGCCTCGCCTCGCCTCGCCGCGCCCCTCCGGCGGCCGGCCGCCCTCCCGCCGTCGCTACAGCGGAGCCCGTGCCCGCGAGCTCCGGCATGCCTCGGTACGAGCTGGCTTTGATCCTGAAAGCCATGCAGCGGGTAAGTGACCCGGCCCAGCCCCGCTCCTTCCCCCCCCTCCCCTGCCTCTGCATCCTCCCTGTCTGCTCCGCAGTTTCGGCATTGTCACGCCCCCCGGCCCCCCGAGCCGGCGCGGGTGAGGGGCTGCTCTGCTTCTGACTCCCCTTGGGCTTCTGGGGCGGGGGCTGGGGGGTACCCGGGGAGGACGCAGCCGAGTTCATTTATTGCTTCCCGCTCGTCCTTTTCTTACACACGCACGCACACGCGCGCGCGCGCGCACACACACACAGGTTGCCCGCGCCTGGCAGGTCCCGGGCGCGGGCGCGCGCCTGCGGGTGCCTGGAGACGGGCTCGCGCGTGTGTTTCTCTGAGTAAATGAGTGGAGGCGTGCGGGGGCGTGGGCAGCTCGGTGAGCTCTGAGGTGGTGCGTCAGCTCGGGATGGCCTTAGTAAGTATTTCCATAGCGCTTTTAGGTTTGCAAACCGCTTTACCCACGGTGCCTCCTTTGAATCTTATCACAAACCCCGGAGGTAGGCGCTATTGTTAACCTCAATTTACAGATAAGGAAACTGAGGCTCTGAGAGGTTAAGGAACTTTGGTCTAAGGGCTGGTACGTGCCTGAGGCTGGATTTGAACCAAGGTCTTAATGACTCTAGGTCCAGCGCTTGATCCACTGCGCCACCCAGCATACACCACCTATGTGTATCCGTGTGTGAGAGCTTGATCGCGTGTTTCTGTAAGAGTGTAGATGTGTGCCCCCGTGTGTATGTATTCTCATGTGTACTATACGGTGCATTCGTGCCTATCTGCCTGTGATCGTGTGTGCATGTGCAGTGGGTTACGTTCATTTCTCGAAAAGGGGGTGTTTCCGCTCACTCCCGGACTGCCAACTCTGCATCATCTGTATACACAGGTATGCCCCTTTAGGATAAATGTGGAACTTAAACCATAATCTTCTTGCCAGAAGAGAGGAGGAAAAAAAAGTCAAACGCTGAATGTTTTCTGGCCATCGTCGAGTTGGGGAAACCTTGCAACGTTACTACAAAACAAATAAAACCCAACTTTCTAATTCTATGCCTATGGTATACTTATTGCTAATTGCCGTATTCTAGGTTCTCCTAGTAAAATGCGCTCCTAATTTTTACTCATCTTTTTATATGCCTCAACTATCCTCAGCTGTTTTTGATTGAAGAGCATGTGTTTTGAAACTTCAGCACAGTTCAATAAAATTATCTTTAAATCCTCATGTGTAGTACTCTTTTGACTTGTTGCTATGTTTCTGACTTCAATGAATATTCAAAGAATCAAACTTCAAAGGAGGGGGGAAAACTCCACTAAATCCTTAATCTAATTCTTCATCAAAAAAAAATTAGTAAGCCTAAGAGTTTCTATGTATCTTCTATGTATATTGCTTCTTTGTATATAGCTTCAATGTGTATAGCTGGTGTTTTAATCTTTATTTTATTCATCCAAAGATTGTTCTTTCTGCTTCTCTCTGATTGAAAATTTTTCATGTGAGAAAAAGAGAAACAGAGCCAGGGCAGAGAGGAGGCAGAAAGAAAGACAGAGAGAGGGGAAGATAGAGACAGAGAGAAAAGCAGACCAAAAGGTAGGTAGAGAGACAGACTGTTTCAAGGGAGCTTTTGGTGGCATGGTACATGATAACACAAAGTTAACTTGTTTTGTGCTTTATCAGCCCTAGTGAAGCTATTTGAGTTTATTATGCTATGGAGACAGCTTTTTATCCTAGCACCATTGTGTCTGATATCTTAGAAATTTGGGCTTTTCCCAGGAACTCCTCTTGGTACTTAAAAAAAATAAATGCTGTATATGTATTGGTATTTGGTATTATGGTTTTTAGTATTTACAGACAGACCTTTTCATATCATAGCTATGTATAAAACTTTGTTAACTTTAGAATGTGTAACAAACAGTGATTGAACATCTTAAGCTTTTGAATATGGCAAAAATTTGCTGAACTAGTGCTAATACTTACAAGGTCTAAAGAATTTAATAAATGCCACAGAAAAGGAAGAAAGCATATGAGTAATTTGCTAACTTTCCAAGTTAGAAAATTACTGGATACTATAAATTTTGAGTTCTGCCCTGAGAGTCATAACATTGTGCTCTCCTGACTTCTTCCTTGCAGTTGAGAAAATAAATTAAGAATTTAAAGTTTATGAGGCCCCCAAATAGTACTCCATATTTTCCCAATTCACATAAACATGAAATTTAATTGGGGACAGAAAAAGGAAGGGGGTGGTAGGTGGGAAAGCAAGAGCTAGAGATATATGCTTTGGGAATAAGGAGAGTGTTATTGTGCCCTTCTCAAGCAGTCCCTATATTATAGAAGTTATTAAAAAATTGGTTTATTGGCCATTGGCACCTTCCTATCTTCCTACTTTTTTCATATTAATCTGTTTATTTTTATGTAGGTAAATGGAAGGTGGGCAAGAAAATCTTGTTAATCAGTATTGGCACAGCCTGTGTGTATTTGAATTTTGTCTGGAAGCCAAGAGCAAAGTTAAATCACAGCCTCTTTATCCGTACAGTGTGTCTGCAGGCACATTAGTTAAGTTTTGCTTTTTCTCAGCTAGCTGTCAAGAGATAGGTGGGGGGCTACCTAAGTTTAGGGCTGTGAATGTGGGCACCACCTGGCATCAAATAATGTTGACTTAATCACTCTTGTGTAGTTAATAACACTGATAGGAGGGGGGGCAGGTTTGGAGGAAGGAGAGTCATAGGGAAACTCTTGTTGAGTTTTGTTTTCATGTTCCTTGGTCACCAGGGTTTGTAGAGGGCACATTGCAGCAATGATGTTATGGTTGAAAAGGCTAAAGAAATTATCTTGGATTTAAAGTGGATTAAGAGTAAAAGGTATACAGCTCTTACTTTTTTTCTCCTGCCTTTTGAAATGTCTATGTAATGAACATGCAAGGTTTTTCTGGTTTCAGAAAATTTGTTGTGCTTAAGTTATTCAGAAAACTGGGATTTGCAATTCTTAGGCTAAATAGTTGCGAAGGTCAGCTTGAACAAATGTACTTAGATGTTATATTTTATAGAGTGTATATAAAGGATTCCATGTGTAAATTATTACTTTTGCAGACCCCAGATTAATAGGATTATAAATTTAGAGCTGTAAGGGACTTTAGATGTCATTCCTAAGGGTTCCTCACCTCTTTTACAGATAAGGAAACAGACCTAGCAAGAAATAATCTACTCATGGTCACAAATGTAGTAAGTAGCAAAGTTGGGATTTGACCTCATGTTTGCCAACTCCTTCTCTGGGGGGGAAAAAAAGCTTAATTGACCAACAGATATTTATGTTGCTACAATGTGTAAAAACATGGAGACTGCTTAAAAATAATAAAAAATAAGGGCTTAAGGGATAATTACATCATTAGTGCCTTTAGATTGGATTGGATACCTAGAGGTGTTTCTTTCCCATCTGTTTCATGCCAGTTATAATCTGTAGGGCAGTGGGGTGATTCTCAGTCTTCTTGGAATTATGACATCCATTGTTTGGTTTCCTTTTACCCTCACCACTCCCTTCCTCCTCCCAGTACTAGTGACATAAGTCCTTCTTAAATGTGAAATGTTCAAAACGTAATACTTTGTTTTTGATCACCTCTCAGGTACCCGAAAAACCATTAGGATGTGACCAAGTTATTTTTGGGGGGAATCCCTGCTATACATTTCAGGATATATTTAGTACATATTTGAAACAGTGATTTAATGTTAGTGAATTCGTGTTTGAATCAGGGAAAACTTTAATGAGATGGGATGGAATGGAAAAACCTAAGTCTTTAATAGGTGCCAGGCACTTGTGGAATAGTAGTCCTCAGCAAAAATAAATAAATGAAAAATTTGCAAGTAAAATTTAGTTTGAACTTATATGTGCATGTTTTTAGTACAAGAACGTTTAACTCCTTCAGGTTCTTCTCTGGCTAAAAATGCCTTAACTATATTTTTAATTCTCAGTTGTTAAGCATTGCATAACAGAGTAATGGAAGCATCATTTCTTCAGATGTAATTGCTTAAAATAATGAATTGTAGTGGACATTTATTCAGGTTAGCAACCTTGGGATCATCTGCTCCTCCCGTGGTCCAAATGTCCAGTTCATTGCCAAATCTTGTCATATCTGCCTTCACAACATCTGGTGTGTCCCCCTTCTAAAACTCACATAGCCACCACCCTTAAACTGACCTTCATCACTTGTCACCTACACTATTACAGGAGCCTTCTAACTGGTCTTCCTTACTCAAGTTTCTCCACTGCAATCCATCCTGCCTTCTACCAAAATAAATTTTTTAAAATATGTCTGGCAATGTCATTTCCTTCTGCAGCTCATTTTACAGATGAGGAGCTAGGGCAAAAATGGTTAAGTGACTTCCCCAGGATCACACAGCCGGTAAGTGTCTGAAGCCAGATTTGAATTCGGGTAGATTCCAGGCCCAGCACTCTTTCTATTGCACCACACTTTTCATCTATTTGGTACCTACTTGTTTATTTACTGTCTCCCCCACCAGGAGAGGGCAGAGACTGTTTTTGCCTCTTTGTGTATACTCGGCATTTATTTAGCACAGTACCTATAAGTGCTTGTTGATTTTTGATCAATGTGGCCTCTCTAGATTGCTAATGCATTCTTAGGCCACATTGATTTAAAGTGTGATGTCTAGAGTAGGGAGGTACTACAACTTTACTTAGTGCTGATTAGAGCATTAAGCACTTAGAGCACTTTAATAACTAACATTTACATAGTTGCTCTCAGGTTCACAAATTGCTTTGCTGTATTATCTCGTTTGTGAGATAGGTACAGTAGCTACCCTCCCTGTTTTACTAGAGGGAACCTTGGCTCTAAGAGAGGGTAAGTACTTTAGTATGTCCGTGGTTACTGAGCCAATAAGTATTGGAACCCCACTGGGGTGGCAGCTGAAATAGTGAGTTTCCTACCTCTTGAAATGAGTTGTTAAAAACATTGGCTGAGTGATCATTTGCTAGAGATATTGAAGAGAGGATTCCTTTCTTGCATGAGAGATCACACTTGATAACCTTTAGGCATGGAGGTTAAAAATAAGGGTATGATTAATAATTTGAAATAACCTTTAGAAATAAAATTAAAGTAGCACTGTGTTTTGGGAAAATGTGAGAACATACAAACCTTTGGTTTGAAGAGAGAGATTAGGTTTAGTAAGGAGATAGAGGGGAAAACCTAAGACAAAAAAATTTTTGTTATATTTGTTGGCAAGAGGAATACGATAGACATTTTGGAGAAAAAAATTAAAAATATACATATGTGTATATATATATGTGTGTGTGCCATATTTATGCATACATACATATATATATGTATGTGTGTGTATATATATATATGTATGTATTGCATTTTTACAGATAAAAAAACGTTATTAGGTTAGGTTACAATGAGGTCCTCCTGACTGGTGTTAATAAAGAATCCCCTGAAGTGGTGGTATAAAAGTATTATGCATAATTTGGTTTACTTGGAAAATTATCATTGTTTTTGAGAAGGCTTTGGGCTAGAATGAAGGGAAAGAGCAATTGGAAATTTTTTTTCTATGCCTTTGCATCTCTACCCAGGTATTTTAAACTTGGGAATGAAAAATTAATGCTTTAAACAATAGCCTCATGTAACTTAGGTACTGAATGAATGCAAGCTCATATATAAAAGCACCAAATTTATCCTTCTGTAATGTAGGAGCAAGTAAATTCATAGCCCCTGTGGAAATATTTAAAAAAATAAAATAAACATTTGTTACCATTTTAAAAAGTTGTACCAGCTGTTAGGCAAGGCTTAAGGTAACAACTAGTTAAAATTATTTTGGCTTTTTATTAGAGATCTTTTGGTTTTCTTTGACAATTTATGACCATATTTCAATCTTATTGCCTTGCCAATCTGTCTCGATTCTAATTCAGTATTTAAGAATCCCCATTTGTTATTTACAGTGGAAGCAAAGTTCCTCTCCCCTTCTAAAATAGACAGTTGTGGGATTCTTTCATCTGTTTATTGCACTATCAGGGAAATAGAGAATTCTGACGCTCAGACGCATAAGATAGGTAAGCCATGGTTAAGGGGGGGGTGTATGTGTAATTTTGAGGAAGGGCTCTTGGAAACGAGCAGTTTTTATGTTATCAGTCAGCTTTCTGTTCAGCTTTGCTGGTAGATAATTCTCATGTTGGCACATGATCTGTTGTGCATGATGACCAGGGAAGTCCTTGCTTAATTTCATTTTCCTCTATTTGTCTGTACCCTGGGCCTGTCTTCTAGGAACTTTGGAAAGGAGGAGGTTTCTGTTTGGGAGTATAGAAGTAGATTGACTGTGATATAAATGTTTAGAGCTTTAGACCCTTGTTAATAGAGTCTGTCAGTTCTATGCCCTTGGGCTACTAGCATCCTCTACCTAGTCTGCAATCAGTAATCTCCCTTAACCTTCTCAGCCTCATGCTTGAAATCAGACAATTAAAACTAGATATTCAGCTATTAAAGGGCTTTGAAGGATTCTGACCTTTCACTGAGGCCTTTGTTCTTTAAAAAGAAAGAGTTATTTAACCCTATGAAGTGATTGAAAGGTTTTACTTCCCCAGAGTTGCACGAAATGATGGGGTCAATTTATGAGTGTACATTTTGTGGAAATGGTTTCAGAATATTGTGCAAAGTGAACAGTTCTCTTAAAGAGCTCTTTTTTTCCCCCTTCTCGTATTGACTGTTCCTTATCTCTTATACATTTCTTAAATGCTGTACTAGTGATAATTTGTTTTGATAGATATAGCAAGTGAGGAAATAACCTCCACCAGTACACACCCACCCAGTGCCTTTTTTCTAATTTATAATCTGTAAGAGTTGGATTATGTGACCTTGACTTGGTCAGTGTCCCCCAACCAATTTGTGTCAGGTACAACTTGAACCCAGGTTATTCTGATTCTGAAGCTGGCCTTCTGTCTACTGCATCAAGCTCTCTTTCAATTAAAAATCTAGTTAATAAATAGTAATTATATGTAATTACAAGTTTAATAACTTTTAAGGAAAGATAAAATTTAGAAGGATCTGTGATTTTTTTCAGTGTAAGGAATTTTTAGGCAGCTCACAACAGGTCCTTGACCTAGGGGCTTTCTATAAATAGAAATTTATAAGTCATTTTCCCACCCCTACCCTGCTAGTGTGAGGCAGAATTTGAACCTAGGTCTTCCTTATTCTGAGCCCACTACTCTTTCTACTAAGCTGTGCTTCTTCTTTGTGAAGCTACTCTCCCCCTCCCCTCTTTGGTTGTTTGGACCTTTGATTTCATCGAAACTCCTTGTGTTGACATTTCCTGCTTGGTTAACTGGTCTGTACTGTTGTTATTTGTCCTTTAAGAGGACCATGGCAACCTGAAGGTGATGCCATTACTTGCAATTGAATTGGATTTAAGTGAGGGAGGGCTGTGCAGAGTCACCAGCCTCACTCTCTCTTCCTGAGCCATCTGGGTCCAGTGGCCAGATATAGCTCAGGATGACTTCAGATGGCCCCCATGCAGTGAAAGACCTTGGCCTTTTTAAGTATGGTCTTTCCCAGGTTTCAATTTAACTGTAGATCTAGAGTACATGTCTTCTGAATCTAAACCAAATTAATATCTTCTCATCTAGTATCATACTTTTGTTCATTTCATAACAGATATACTGATATAAAGCCCAATAAATATCACTTAACTCCGTTTATACATACTTGGGTATTTATTACATAAATCAAGTTCCGCTTGTACTTTTTTCTTTAAAAATTTTTTTTTAAATTGAGATGTTGTCCTTTGTCATTGTTTGCTTATGTTAACTCTTCTGTTTGCACTTCAGAGATTCTCTGAAGCTTTAAGTCTTTTTGTAAGGAATACTTAGAAATCTATTAAAAGGTCCATTTTTTCCCTTGTGCGGTTGTAATCAGTTTTTTTTTGATAATCTATTCTCAGTTGTAAGCCTATTGCCTTTGCCTTCTCCCTCCTTTCTTCTTTCTCTCTCTCCATGTCTGTCTGTCTATTCCTCTCCTCCACATAATGTATACACACATATACATATATATGCACATACATACATACATGCATACATACATATATATATGTATAAACATTATCCATATTTTTCTTTGCTTTATATGTATATTGAATATATCTTATTCCAAGCTCTTTTCTCCTGTAGAATAGTGGCCACTTTATGGTGGTTATGGTTCCTTGCTACTTGAATTCTTTGTTTCTGGCTTCTTGTGGTATTTCTTTTCTTTGACCTGGAAACTCTGGATTTTGGCTTCTGGGAATTTTCATTTTGGGGGTTTCTTTCAGGAGATAAGTGATTTTTTTCTATTTCTACTTTGCCCTCTGGTTTTAAGAGATCTGGGCAGTTTTCTTTCATGATTTCTTGAATCATAAGCTCTTTCATTTGGTAATGACTTTCAGGTAGTCCGGTGACTCTTGAATTATCTCCCAGGTCAGTTGTTTTGGCTATGACATGCCTTTTTTAAATCATTTCACTTTATTTTAGTATTTCTTGTCATTGTCTGCTGTTTGGTTCATTCTGATTTTCAGGGAGTTTGTTGCTTGGGTGGGGTTTTATGTCTCTTGTGCCAAGCCTTTTTTTTTTTCTCTCTTCTAATTCTTCTATAGCTTACTTGTTTTCCTATTTTTTCTCTACTGTTCTGATCTTGTAAAAAATATTTTAAATTTAAGGGAAAAAACCCTCTTATTTCATGTCTTTGACAGATTCTAATTTAAAATTTATGCCCAAGATGTGTTTTTCATTTAGGCTTCTCTAGTAGATATTTTGGTAGATATATCTCTTATAGGTATGTATTTTGAATAGCCCCATCACAACAATAGCTTTTTATGGTGGTATTCTTGTTTATTTGCTCATTCTTCCAGCCTACTTCCTGGCTCTGGACTTGATGTTAGGGCCAGGCTCTGCACACTTTTTTGAGGGAAGGTCTGGTCTGATCCTGTTTTCTTGGGATGTTGAGGTTTGTGTTATTTCAGGATTTTATGGACGAGTGAGACTGGTGGCCTGCAAGTTTTCATTGTCCCCAAATTGGTTTGATCCAGGGCTAAAGTCTGAAGGCTCTGTCTCCCATGCTTTCCTGCAGCTGAAAATATGTGTTGTTGATTACATTCATTTGTTCATTCAGAGGATATATGTGTCTAGTATGTAAATGTAGTTAAAGTTCCTTCCAACTTGTAAAGACCTTTTCAATTCTTGTAAAAAGACCTTTTAGATCTTATTGTCACAAATTGACTTAAAGAAAAAAAAATGCCTTCTAAACACCCATGTCTTTCTTGTACTTTGTTGGCCAGCCTACTGTATGTACACCTGTTTTGTGCTTTTTATGCCCAACATAAAACTTTTTAATAAAGATTATCAGTCATTGTGATATAGTTTTTTAAAAAAAGGCAAAGGACTAGAGTAGAAATGTCTTCCTTTAGATAATTTTACTCTAGTGCAAGAATTCTTTCATCTTTTTCTTGTCATGGACACTTTTGTCAATATGGTGAAGCTTATGGCCGCTTTATCAGAATAGTGTTTTTAAATGTATAAAATAGGATTACAAGGGAAACTAATTATATTGAAATACAACTATCAGAACATTTTTTAAAACAGTTCACTGGCCACAGGTTAAGAAATTACTCTGCTCCAGTGGATGTTTCAGAATGAACTCTGGGAGCAAAATGTAACTTATTCAGAGAAAGCTGTCACACTTCTGAAGTGACCAGAGTAGGAGAAGGTGGCCAGTGACATGATCTGTCCCTTTTTGCTATGTGAATTTTAATTGTTTTCTGTCACCTTTTGTCTTTAATGACCTCTTTTGTGGTTTTATTTTTGGTCTATTAGTAATACTTGTTAGGTACATAAAATCAATAGTTAGCTCTCCTATTAATAATACTCTTGCTACTTGGGTTCCTGGGCACATCATGACCTTGTAGGTAATCAGTGGCTCCTTGGCAAAGTGTAAGAAATTAGGAGTGGTAAGGAGTACAGGTTTGTTTTTAATTAATTGCAATCTTTGTGAGTCTCTTGAAAGAAATGGTAAATAATAGTCTGTGTCTCCCAAAGGACATAAACATTGTTCTCAGTGTTTGTTTATATATGGACCTATGTGGAAAGTGACTTTTTATTCCTTAGTCTTTTTATCCTAAGATTGTTGTATTTTGAGGTAGTAGTAGTAGTAGTAGTAGTAGTAGTAGTAGTAGTAGTAGTAGTAGTAGTAGTAGAAGTAGGAGAAGTAGTAGTAATGGTAAGCTCCTTCAGAATAGAGACTGGTTTTATTGATTTTTTTTTCTTTTTTATCTATCTGTCTAGCAGATAATGGATGTATAATAAAAGCATACTGAACTAATGTATATTGGGTGTTACTATTTATATTTAATTTAAATAAAGTAAAATGTAATTTAGCTTAATATAACTTAAGTTACAAATAACTTTTTTTCAGATGTAGGTTTTCTTCTACTCCACCAAAAAGTCCATCAGAGATAAGTCTGACTATAGAAAATTGGGCAAGGAGTGGTTTGAGCCATAATACAACTTAGAATAAAATATTTTTGACTAAAAATTGTCAGAAATTGGTATTCATAGACCATTTTTTTCCTGTCTTCTGTGTGCCCAGATGACTGAGTAACCATTATTACAAGTTAATGTATACCTTTGTGCAGAACACTTTGGAAGTTTGAATGCCATCTCTAGGCAAGGCATAGTTTCTTTAGAAAATGATGCCTCCCTCACCCCCACCCACCCAAATGTCTTGGTGATGGTATAAATGACCATATGTCAATAATGGCACTATGTAGCATCTTTTATTGCCATTGAAGTTTGTCTTATGTAGCCTGTTAAACATGGTGCTTTATTGGATGATTTCTTCCAAATTGTATAATGATCATTTGTGGTTTTAACATTCTCACTTTTTTTTTTGACCTTTAAGGAAGCATTTTTTTTTTGACTAGTGGCTCATTACAAATTTTTTCTTACTTTAAATTTCATTACTGTTATGATGATTTTATTTGGGTGAAGATGCATAAATGACTCCTCTTGTCATCCCTCTCCCTCTACCCCCCAAGAAAAAACCAGAATGGAGACAGTCAGACAGGGCTGACTACCTTTTTGTTCTTTTCTATCCCTTCAACAAAGTCAAAATTTTTTGTATTCTGAAGAGTCCTTTTTAGATTCTCCAGATCAGCACATTCTTAGAGTGATTATAAGACCTTAGTTACAGGTAATCTTTAACAACTTTTTGAAGACTAGCAGTTTTGTGTACATAGAACACAAATTTAAGTTCAAATATGATCAAATCAAATAATATTTAATTGCAGCACATTTCTTTTCAGTCTTAAATGCTTTATAAAACTTTTTTTTGAAGTAAAAAGCAAAATAGTTGGGGAAACTATAGTATAGAGAATGATGTATCAGAAAAATGTTAATAAATTCTTTGCAAACCTTAATGTTATAGAACTAATTAGCTTTTATGACCTGTGTTAATATCTTATTTTCTGGTTTGAGATGATTGTAAAACCTGTCTTGAAATAATCTTATACATGATGTTGTTAATCATTTGTTTAAATCCAATAAATGCAGGCAAAAACCTCTTCATAAAAAGTAGTTGCATGGTGTAAGGGAAAGAATGCTGGACTTGTCATTAAAGAGCATGAGTTCAAATTCTGACTGCCACTGTGACCTTGGGTAAGTCACCTTCTCTCAATAGCTATCTGTAAAATGAAGGTATTAGACTGGAGAGAAGACAGAGGGGGCACCTTAGAGATACCAATTTTAGGGCTAGGAGGCACCCTAGAGATCTCCTAGTCCAGCTTCCTTGTTTTATCAATGGGAAACTTAGACTGAGTGGTTAAGTGATTTGCCCAAGGTCACACTAGTTGTGAGCCTCAGAGGTAGGATATAAATCCGTGTCACCTCCAGCACCTCCTCCTTTTAAATTTTCCTCCAGGGTCCTAGACTTAGGATCACTGAAACCAGTCAAAAGGAAATGCTATCGTGAGTTTGGAAATCCATTCTAAATGAAATCTGTGAGGACCTAAACCAGGACAGCAGTATTAGGGTGAAGTGTGATTAGCATTTTTGTGGACCTACAGTTTACCTTGAGCAATTATGTTAATTTCAGGATTCTTTCTCAGTGAGGACATGATGGCAGGTTCCAGGTTTGTCATGTGGAAAAGAGATGGTTCTCTTTGGCCTGAGAGGGTGGAGTGGAAGATAGAAAGAGTCCATTGTAGACTTAATGTCTGGAAAATTTTCCCAACAGTTTTAGATATCCCAAAATAGAATGGCTTGTCTTGAGAGTTTATAGATTCCCTGTCCTAGAAGTTGTTGAGGTAGAAGCTATACAGCAAGCTGCTTGTTGAGTATGTGGGGATTCCTTTGTTCATGGGGTTGGACTACATAGTTGCTGAGGTCTCTTCCAACAATTATGTGATTCTGTAATTTTCTCTAACCTTCAGGCAAACTAGCTCTAAATTGATTTAGAAGCAGGATTTTCAAAATATGCCTACTTATGCAAGAGGTCTGGGTTGATATTCTATGGCATTTACTTGTCTTCTGTCCTGACTTCAGAACCGAGATGACTTGAGTTTAAATTCTATCCCTGACACATACTGGGACAAGTCACTTAAAATATCCTTACTACTTCCTGATAACTCTCTTAATAGAAAGAAGTACCTCACACTTCAAAGTTTCCTGTACTCCATTAGCTCCTTAATTACTTCCAGGATCATCTATAAAATCCTTTGTTTGGCATTCAAAGCCCTTCATCACCTGGCTGCCTCCCCCTGCCCTTCCATTCTTCTTAAGCTGCCACAGATTGTGTAATTCAGTGACACTGGCCTTCTTGCATTGCTCTGTCTTCTATCTCTGTACATTTTCATTGGCTATCCTCCATGCCTGGAATTCTCTCCCTCCTAGCTTGCTTGGCTTCCTAGTCCCAGCTAAAATCCAACTTTCTGCAAGAAACCTTTCCCAGTCCTTCTTAATGCTGATGCCTTCCCTTTGTCGATTTTTTCCAGTTTATCCTATTTATCTTGTTGCTACATAGCTATTGGTTTGTTGTCTTCTCCCATTAGATTGTGAGCCCTTGAGAGCAGGGACATATCTTTTGCCATTCTTTGCATCCCCAGTGCTTAGCATGTAACAGAATCAACACTTACTGTTTGTTGACTTGTCCATACCAATGGCATTAGTTCTCTTTTAGTCCCTGTCCCTATTTTATTTTATTTTTTCTTTCAAAGTACATTAATTTGGGTGATAAATTTCTGTTCTTCTACATACTACTGTTTTAGTTGTATTGGGAGATAAACAATTGGGTAATTTTAGTATATTGCTCATTTAAGTGCAGCATTAGACATTTCTGGCATCAAAGATTTTGGAAAGAAACTAAATTGCTATCTATTTCCTTTCTAACCTTGAGAAATTTCAGTGAAGAAACATCTCCCAAGCTATGGGATGTTCAGAAAAGGCTTACTTGCCTGTTAACGAGTCTCTAATTGAGAGCTGAAATACTTTGGTCCACCAGAAATGTGCTTTTATATTTTCTGGTATGCTTCCAGTTGGAAAGCTGGAAGATAACCTTGTAGAGTTGTGCCTCCAGGGAAGGTGAAGTTGGAACCTGGTGGGAAATATGTGTGAGTAGAGCAGAAGGAACATGGGAATGTGAGCTCCAAGGTTGCCCTGGTGGATGTCCTTGAATAACTTGCTTTATCTAGGTGACTTTGATCATTAGCTCTCTGGTAGAATAGAGGGGTAGTATTAAAATTGTCCCTCAGTACCAGAAAGGAAATAGATGCTTACAATAACCTTCTCATTTAGCTTGTATACTTTAACAGGTGAAAGGCACTGTGGTGCACGAGACTACTGGACTCCATCTCAGGAGAAGACTTGGGTGTAAATCTTGCCTTTGATATTACCTAGCTGTTTGATTATGGGAAAGTTACTTAGCCTCAGTAACCCTTGGCTAACTTTATTAGATTTTATGAGAAGAGAAATGACTTGTGCACTGTTAGTTGCACCCTATCAGTAGGAGAAACTCGCACAGAAGACCTAGGAAATCACAGGTCCTTGATGTGTATTGATTTCTTAAATTTTAAAGAATATTTTATCCTTTACTTAACAAAGGTATGCTGGAGGGAGGTGAAATGCCTCATTAATCTTTAAGTATGAGCATTTACACCTTGGAAATCAGCAAACCTACATATCAGGACTTGATTTATTGTTTTGTTGATTGTCTAAACTTAAGAAAGTGATGGAGAAAATGTTAATTATGGAGATTAAACATAAAAGTGTTTCATGTGTACAAAATTTTTGAGAGCTGGTTTTTAAAACATTTACCACCACACCCACTGCTTATAGATCACTTTCATTTCCATATATATCCCTCCTCTTCCCCTACCCAGAGAGCCATCTAATTTATACAGTATTCCTTGCTGATAGCATGCCAGTCCTTTGAAGGACAAGAAGTATTTTTTCGTTGCTTCTTCAGAGACAAGCTTAGCCATTATAAATCTATCTTAAAATGATAATTTAATTTTAATTCAGTTATGGTTTTTATTTTGTTCCTTCCATTTAGATTGGAGTCATTACTCATGTTGTTTACCTGGTTTTGCTGACTTTACTTTTCCTTACTTCCAATGACTTTAAAAATAGTATTTTATTTTTTCCAATTATATGTAAAGATAGTTTTTAACAATCATTTTTATGAAATTTGAATTCTAAATTTTTTTCCTCTCTTCCCGCTTCCTAAAATGGTAAGCAATTTGATATAGGTTATATATGTGCAATCGTGTAAAACATATTTCCATTTTTAGTCATAGTTGTGAAAGAAGAAACAGACAAAAAGGAAAAAAAAATATGGCAAAAAATGAAGGGAAGATGGTGTGCTTTGCTCTGCATTCAGGGTCCATTAATTCTTTCTCTGGATGTGGATAGCATTTTCCATCATGAGTCCTTTGTAAATTGCCTTGCATCATTGTATACTGAGAAGAGCTAAGTCATTCATGACTGATCATCACCCCACATTGCTATTACTGTGTACAATGGTCTCCTGGTTCTGCTCATTCACTTTGCATCAGTTCATGTAAGTTTTTCCAGGTTTTTCTGAAATCTGCCTGCTCATCATTTCTTATTGCACAATAATGTTCATTACATTCATATACTACAGCTTGTTCAACTGTTCCCCAATTGGCAGGCATCCCCTCAATTTCCAGTTTTTTGCCACCACGAAAATAGCTGCTGTAAAGATTTTTTGTGCATGTAGGTCCTTTTCCCTTTTCTGATGACTCTTAATAGACAATAGCTTTGACTGTCCTTTGAATTTTTGTTGTCTGCCTTTCAAGAGTCTTGATCTGACATAAGTGAAATAAGGAGTGTAGTGTTTGTATGATTTTTTAAAAGCCTATTTGTTCCTCTTTTGTGTTTTATCTTAACAAACCTGTGACTCAAACCAATGTACAAATCAGAAAACTATGGCAAAAATAACTCATGTGCACAATTAGTCTTAAACCATTTTTGATAGATTTCATTGTCCTGAAAAGTGGTGAAAAATATTAAGTTTTTGAGATGAGAAATTTTTGAAGTGGTACAAAATCTTCCCATGTGCTACAGTGAACTCTTAATTTGTTAGTTCCCTTCTTTGTGGGAGTAGTGCAGATGAATGTCTTTGAGTTTAAGACTTAAGACAAATTCAGGTGACCTTTCACCTTTTAAAAAAAGGAAATACCATGGTGAAGTAGAAAGAACACTGAATTTAGAGTTAATGGACCTGGGTTCAAATTTGCACTACTTACTTTTGTGGTCTTGGGCAAATCATTTCGGTGGGCCTCAGTTGCCTCAAATGTGGAAATTGGACTTAAGAAAAAAAAAGAAATTGGACTTGATAGAACCTATTGTAAAGATCCCTTTGTAGTAGGTCTGACCCTGTTAGTCCCCTACTCAAAAACCTTCACTTGTTCAGTCTTCTTGCCTTTAGGGAAAAATAGAAACTTCTCTATTAGATGTAGAAAAGCCTTTCACCATCTTTTCTAGGTTTCTGGGCTGTTTACTAGCCTATTTGCTATTCTGTCCAAATGTCATTCCATCTCCTGCCTTATATAAGACTTCCTCTTATTACTCCCCTTTCCTCTTTCCTGGAATCCTCTGTCTTCACCTCTGCCCCCTGGAATCCCTAGCCCCTTTTGGGCTCATCTTAAGCACTATTTCCTACATGCCTATTAATGCCCCTCCTTAATTTGTTTATATTTTGTATTTAAATTAGCAAATGTTGTTTCCCACCAGTAGAATGTAATCTCCTTGAGGTGAGGGACTGTTTTGTTTTTGACTTTGCATCCTCAGCTTCTAGCTCAGTTCCTGGCATGTATAAAGGTCATCAATGAATGCTTCTTGAATTGAAATGCAGGGAAACAGACTAAAATGAAAGGTGTAGTAATTCTTGGAACAAGCTCTGGAAAAGAAATAAGCCCAATGAAGATAAGTGGTCCCTTCCTGTGGGTACGATGGGTAAGTGGTGCTTCCAAATAGACTAATTCTGTGCATTGTGGATGAAAAAAGAAAAAAGATTTTTATCTGGACAAAGAATGTTCTGCTTGGTTTATTTCTGCATTGTTGCCCTGTCTTACCCATCTTCTTGGAACTCTGACTTCCTGACACATCTATGTGATATGTATATAATTTGGAGTGATGACCTCATAGTAGTGGTTCTCAGCATTTTTCCCAGTTTTCTGATTGGAGAAGAGAGGCTTGTGAGTCCTTCTGGTAGTTAGTAACTGTATGGCCTTAGGTGAATGATTTATACCTCTTTTGACCTTACTTTTCCTTACTTGTAAAATGAGAGACTAGATGATCTTTAGGATTCCTTTTTGCTCTAAAGAGATACTGTTGAATAACTAGACTTTGGAACCAGAAGACCTGAGTTCAGATCCCCTTTGACAGTTGCTGGTCTTGTGGTTGTGGATTTATTTATATTTACTATCTCAAAACCTCGACATCTTTATCGCTTTATCACTTGTGTTACCTACTTCACAGCTGTTTGTGAGGAAGGCACTGTTAAAAATGCGAGGCCATTTCCTTATGCATTTCAGTGTCTTTTCTAGCATTGTGGTGTTTTGGTTTTTTTTGTGAGAATGTAAAATTATTCCTTAATTATGGAGAATCAGAATGAAGTAACCAGTCCTTCCTGCTTTTCATAGCTCTGAATTATTCTACAACTTTTCAGTGAGTTAACTTGAAAGCCAGCCCAGTCTTAAAAATAAATATAAAAGCATAAATTGGCAACAGTCAAATTTTGACTAAGGAAGGACTTGTCTGTTTCCATGTATTTTAAGAAAAGTGGATGTCTAACCATTCACTTTACTATCGCAGTGGACATGTATGTATCTGTATAAAATAAAGGTATGAATGCTAGGAAATTCCAAATATACTTGATAGATATCTATCCATCTTAGTGATATTCAGTTAAATCGGCAAACGTTCATTAAACATCTACTTTATGTTAGATCCTGGGGCTACAAATTGAAAGAAAAAAAAAGAAATAATTACCACTTTTAAGGAGCTTATATTCTGTTGGGGAGGGGGTACAAAACGTGCCTATATGAAGGATATGAATAATAAATGTAAAAGGCAAAGTAGTTAAGGAGGTAATTCAGAGTTGAAGAGATCAGGAAAAGGCTTTAGAAGTGATGGTCTTACAGGGCAGCCAGGTGGTAGAGCACTGGTCCTACAATCAGCAGGACCTGAGTTCACATTGGGCCTAAGACACTTACTAGCTGTATGACCCTGGGCAAATCACTTAACCCCTATAGCCTAAAAAAAAAAAGTGGTAGACTCTGTTGAGTGGATGTTGGGAGGGCATGCATTTCAGTCATGGATGATAGTTAATGCAAAGGTATGGAAAAGATAGAGCAAGTAACAAGAAAGGCCAATTTGGGTGGACCGTAGAGTTCAAGAAGGAAAGTAATGTATGACGAGGCTAGAAAGACAGGTTGGAACCAGAGTGTGAAGAGCTTTGAAAGCTAAGCAGAGGACTTTATGCTTTATCCTAGAGGCAATAGGGAGTAGGGGAGTGACGTGGGCAGATAACTTAAGGAAAATTGCTTTAGAAATTGTGTGAGGGATGGATTAGAGTAAGGGGTGGCACCAAATATCGAGACCATTGCACTAGTCAAATGGGAGCTGATGAGGACCCAAACTAGGGTGTGAGTGGCTCTGTAAATAGAGAGGAGGGAGGCATATGTGAAAAATGTTGTAAAGATAGAAAGTGTAAGATTTGGCAGCTGATGGGATTATGTAGAGTGATTGAAGAGTTGAGGGTGATATTGAGGTTCTGAACTTGAATGATTGGAAGAATTGTCACATCCTTGAAAGTAGTAGGGGATTTTTTTGAGGGGAGGCAGGGATGGGCAGAACCATGGCAGGTCTTCTGGCAGCAGAGAAGAAATGGGTTGATAATAAAAAACTAAAGATTAGAGAGAGTATAATAGTGGGGTCACTGTGCTGGAGATGACTACAAATCATGGAACCAAGGACAAACTCAGTGAATGGCCTCCTTTGTCAATTAAAGATGAGGAGAGGACCTCACCTTGAGAGAGTGCTGGGAAGAAGTATTATGGGAGGTTTGGGAATATACAGTAGTAAGCAGCAATGGTGTAGTAAAAAAGAGCCTGGATTTGGAATTAGAAGACTTGCGTTCAAATACTCTTTCTTTCTTAGTCTTTTTTTTTTTAGTTTCCTTATTTAAAGAATAAAGTTATTAGAACAGATAACCTCTAAGGTATGCGCACAAAAAGTTTGCAAAAGCTTTGGGGTGGAGTGAGACAGGTAACATTTCTGGGAACCTTTCCTTTATGATTTCCTGAAACATGAATGAATGAAATAGCTTAAGTGCTTCCTGTGTGCCATGGGCTGGGAGTACAAATAGGAATAGTTTGGTAGTCCTGGGGCTCATGCTGTAATTAGAGGGACAACATGAATTCAGCTGCAAGGCGGGTGGTCAGGCCTAGGGGCCATGATGGTGCATCAGCAGGTCAAATGGCTGTGTAGGGAGATTAGAAAGTATGACAGCAGGATAGATAATAAGACTTCACGATTCTGTCACATCAGAAAGTTTGTAAGTGGTGACTCCTACCTTGGCCAGACAGTGTAAGCTCCATTTTGCTTTTCCTTCTTGGGAAGCTGTGGGCTTGAGGGAGGGGTGAAGGTAAGGCAGGGGCAAAAGGCTTTCATCCCAGATTGTCTTGTACTTGTGTTATTTGTTGCATTCTCCCAGTGGAATATAGGGATGCAGTTAGAGAGGAAAGAGCACTGTGCCCTGTGGAATCAGATGACCTGGGTTCAAATCCCACTCCAGACACTTACTGTCTTTGTGACCACAGGCCTCAGATTCCTCATCAATAAAATAAGTGAGGTAGCTGTGTTGCCTTCCAACTCTGGATCCAGGGTCTAGTGATTCCCATGAAGTCAGTGATTATTTCATTTTCGTCTTGATGAAATTTGTGATCAAGGAGATTTCTGCTAGGAAGAAAATGGACTGGTCACGTGTCAGGTCCAAGGAATGACAAGTGAACTGCCAGAGTACTCCATTGGTTACCTTTGTGATGTCAAGAGAAAGTGAGACAGGCTCCTATCACATTTGTTGGATGCCCCCTGGCAAATTTGTGGGAGGACATGGCTGAGTCACGTGGCATGGGCAGGTATGGATGGGTTGTGAACTACATTGTTGGAGGCATCTTCTAAATGGACGATGTTATGGTTATCTGACAATACTTGGGGCCTAGCTGATGTAACACATTATGCATAGTATATATTTAAGCATTTGTTGAGTTGAATTAAGTTCTTGCTTTTCACAAAGCCCAATGATTAGCCTAGCATCTTCCCTAATGTTTACTCTCCTAGCCTGCCTTCTCTCCAGACTTGACTGACTACCCTTATTGGCAAGTTGCTTAACCTAACTGGGCCTCGGTTTCCTTATTTGTAATGGGGCAGATCAGTGGCACAGTGGATGGAGAGCAGGGATGGGAGATGGGAAGATACATTTTCTTGAGTTCAAATCTGGCCTCTTAGCTTTCTGACCCTGGGCAAGTCACTTAACCCAGTTTGCCTCAGTCTCTTCATCTGTAAAATGAGCTGGAGAAGGAAATGGCAAACAGCTCAGGGATATTTGCCAAGAAAACCCTAAATGGAGTCACAAAGAGTTGGATACAACTGAAAAACAACAAATTCCTCATCTGTAGAATGAGGGAGTTGAATTTATAAGCTTCTGAGTCTCTTCTAACTCTAGGTCACAAATTCTTAAATTGACATGTCCTTAAGATTGATTGCTTTAGTGTACAAAGATTCTTAATCTTTTTCTAACTATACAATATTCTGGGCATATTTTTCTGTTTCCTCTTACATTTTCTACATCCTTTGCTTTCCAGTATCATAGTTCTGCTTGCCAATTGCCATTGAATCCATTGTCTTATATTTTCCATTAACATTCTTAACCTATTTTGTTTTGTTGTTGTATTGACCTAGGTTTTCTTATTAGTTGCTTTATTTTGTTTTATAATTTGGGCTTATTTTATTTCCTTTAGAAATTTTGTCTATTTTGTTATATCTTGATAAAACGAGTTTCGTTTCTGGTGCTTCTGTTGGTGCTGTGTCTATATTTTTCTTCTGGCAGATTTTCTCTGCTTTTTTAATAATCTATACTATTTCTTTGTAAAAGAAGATTCTGACTTGTTTTTTCTTTCTTCTTAAAGCCAGTTTTTCTTTTCAGGGTTTCTGGTAGTTTGGTACTGTGGTCGTGGTCATTGGCTTGCTTCTTTTTGGGTTATTACTCCCATTAGAATGTAAGCTGATTTTGAGACAGGATTTTTTTTTTTACTTGTATCTTCAGCGCCTTAGCGCAGTGCCTGGCACGTGGTAGCTACTTAACAAATATTTCTTGATTGATTCCTGTTCTTCTTTCCCTCTATTTGTGAGATGTATTCCTTACAGGATCTGGGGCTTTGGGGATCATGGCAATAATATCAACGTTTGACTAGCAGGGTCATACTTTCATGCAATTATGGTTGAAGAAATCTTGAAAGAGTTATTGATAAATTCCCACTTTCTCCCTCCCTTCCTTCCTGAAAAGTAGCATTTCACCAAAAGATTATAACTCAATTCCTTAACTATTATTGAATAAATGCTTGTTTTAAATGAAAGTATGTATGTGTGCTTACACATGCTTAAGTGTCTGGAAAGGGAAGGCATGAAAATTGAATGAGGTAGTTCTGGTTAACTTGTGAAATTTATTAAGACCAATTAATTTTGAATCCACAGTAATTTTTCTTTTAACATTGTGGAAAATGTATGTGGTTGTGGGGGGAGAGGGAAGGAAGATAAAAATAATTATTTTAAACTGGATGTTTTAAAAATAATATTTTTTTTAACTAGAACAAACAAATCCATATATTTAAGCTATTTAAATATGGCTTAAATTAGTTCAAAGACAACATTAGTAGATAGTCATAATAACCTTTTATGATATTCTGACGTATTATAGCTAGGGAGGGAACTGGCCTAGGAGTCAGGAAGGCCTAGGTTTAAGTCCTGCCTCTAACATATCCTGTCAGTATAACCTTGGGTAAGTCACTTACCTGCTCAGTACCTCAGGCAGTTCTAAGAACAGAAATTGCAGAACAAGTGTTATCTACCTTTTGTTAGAAGTTTTCTCACTGAGTATCCTTTACCATTGAAATCGCAGATCCAGTGATTTCCTCTCCCAATGTATAGAGTAAGAAGAAAGTCAAGCTGTCTTTTAAAAAAGACAATATCAGTTAAAAAAAATAAACCTTTTGTCTTTTCCACATAGTGTATTATTTAGTCCTTTTTTTCTGCATAAGTAATAACTATTGTAACTTGATCTGCTGAAATGCAAAAATATTTTTTTGTTTGTTTGTATTTTTTCTTAGTACTCTCCTAGTTTTTATAGTAAAGTTGGACGACATCTAGGAGTGGAAATAGAGTGACTTTTTCATTTGTGTAAGGCAAAATGAAATTTTAGGGGCCCAGCAAAAAATGCCTATTTGGAGTTTTGTTGCCATGAGTGAGTGGGTCTTGGCAGTATACTATCACCCACCTTAAATTTAGTGATTCTTTTGTTTTGTTTTTGACTAATTTCTCTGAAGCGTTCTGGAGGTTTGCTATATATCTTTATTCCTTTAGCCGATCTTGTATAAGACTGTTTCATGGTGTATGATTCTTAACTGTTGGTAGATTAGTGTTAACTGTAAGCTGAATCTGTGTTCCCTACCAAACTACCTGCCCCACATTTTGTTTTTTTCAAAATGAAAAGTATTCTGTGTCACGTATGAGATGGTAGTTTATTCCTGACTAACGTGTCTTGTTGACTAGAATTTTTGTGTGATTCTCTAGTTATATTTTGAAAAGTTTTTTTTGAGTCCATCTTCTTGCTCCATTTGTTTGCCAGACTTAAAAAAAAATTTCCTCGTGGTTTGGTGAAATCCTTCTCTAATTCAATCTTTGTCTTTTGTCTTTGCTGCCTTGCAGGGTTGGTACAGTAGGCCTCACTAGACTTAGCTGCAACTCAGAATTTCTCCTTCAACAACTGAGTAAATGCTGATGGTCTTTGTGGAATGTGGATTAAAAGTTCGGGCTAAGTTCTCAAAATTCCAATTAAGAAGCGGAGAAAAAATTTTAAAAACTGTCTCCTTCAAAGTTTGTCACAACCAACACCATCAAGACAGCAAATCAAAGGACAAAGACTTTGACCTGCTAAATTACTATATTTAGTCCAGTCCACGTATGGTATAAAGACTTGGCTGGGGGGACCAAAAAGTAAAGTTGAACACATCTGTCATTGGAAGCTGTTGACTTAACAAAGTGACCAAAATGAGGGCCGTGCTGGAGACAGCAGACATTGCCATTGTGGCCCTATACTTTGTGCTGGTCATGTGCATTGGTTTTTTTGCCATGTGGAAATCCAATAGAAGCACCGTGAGTGGATACTTCCTGGCAGGGCGCTCTATGACCTGGGTAGCTATTGGTGCCTCTTTATTTGTGAGCAATATTGGGAGTGAACACTTCATTGGGCTGGCAGGATCCGGAGCTGCAAGTGGATTTGCTGTAGGTGCATGGGAATTCAACGCCTTAATGCTTTTGCAACTTCTGGGATGGGTATTCATACCAGTCTACATCCGGTCAGGGGTGTACACCATGCCTGAATATTTATCCAAGCGTTTTGGTGGCCATAGGATTCAGGTCTATTTTGCAGCCTTGTCTTTACTTCTATATATTTTCACCAAGCTTTCGGTTGATCTGTATTCAGGTGCCCTCTTTATCCAGGAGTCTTTGGGTTGGAACCTTTACTTATCTGTGATCCTGCTGATTGGAATGACTGCTTTGCTGACTGTAACTGGAGGCCTTGTTGCTGTCATCTATACAGATACACTTCAAGCTTTGCTCATGATCGTTGGGGCACTTACACTTATGGTTATCAGCATGATGGAGGTTGGTGGGTTTGAGGAAGTTAAGAAAAGGTACATGTTGGCGACGCCTAATGTGACCTCAATCTTGTTGACTTACAACCTTTCCAACATGAATTCTTGTAATGTCCATCCAAAACCAGATTCCCTGAAAATGTTGCGTGAGCCAACAGATGAAGATGTTCCTTGGCCTGGATTCATTCTTGGGCAGACCCCAGCATCGGTGTGGTATTGGTGTGCCGACCAGGTTATTGTGCAAAGGGTCTTAGCTGCCAAAAATATCGCACATGCCAAAGGCTCCACTCTGATGGCTGGCTTCTTAAAGCTTCTGCCTATGTTTATTATAGTGGTCCCAGGGATGATTTCAAGGATATTATTTGCAGATGATATTGCTTGCATCAACCCAGAGCATTGTATGCAAGTCTGTGGCAGCCGAGCTGGATGCTCCAACATTGCTTATCCACGCCTAGTGATGAAACTGGTACCTGTGGGCCTGCGGGGGCTGATGATGGCTGTAATGATTGCAGCACTGATGAGTGATCTCGACTCAATATTTAACAGTGCCAGTACCATATTCACCCTTGATGTGTACAAGCTCATTCGCAAAACAGCAAGCTCCAGAGAGCTAATGATTGTGGGGAGAGTTTTTGTGGCCTTCATGGTAGTGATCAGCATTGCTTGGGTGCCAATCATTGTGGAGATGCAAGGGGGCCAGATGTATCTTTATATTCAAGAAGTGGCTGATTATCTGACACCCCCAGTGGCAGCTCTTTTCCTTCTGGCCATTTTCTGGAAGCGTTGCAATGAACAGGGGGCATTTTACGGTGGAATGGCTGGCTTTGTTCTAGGAGCTCTTCGCTTGATCCTGGCATTTACCTACCGTGCCCCAGAGTGTGACCAACCTGATGAGAGGCCAGCCTTCATAAAGAATATCCATTATATGTATGTGGCTACAGCTTTGTTTTGGGTCACAGGACTCATTACTGTGATTGTCAGCCTTCTCACACCACCTCCTACCAAGGAACAGATCCATACTACCACTTTCTGGTCTGTAAAAGTCCCAGACAAGAAAGAGAGCATTCCACGAGAGGACCCATACAAAATGCAGGAGAAGAGCATCCTGAAAAGCAGTGAGAACCCTGAGGGTACCAACCACATTGTTCCTAATGGAAAGTCTGAAGAGAACCTTAAGACTGTGCAACCGGAGGATATCAACCTTTGATGCCATGCAGAGAAGAGAGCAACCCAGTGTCTTCTCTAAGTCATTCTGAGGCCGAGACACCAGTAGACTGTTACTCCAATGGGCAGGCAGCTCTCATGGGTGAGAGGGAGCAAGAGAAGGAGATTGAGGGTAGACACCAGTACTGGAAATTCATAGACTGGTTCTGTGGTTTTAAAAGTAAGAGCCTAAACAAAAGAAGCCTCAGAGATGTGATGGAGGAGGAGGCTCTTTGTTTGCAAATGTTGGAAGAGACTCCCAAAGTTAAGTTAACACTAAACATTGGACTCTTCGCTGTCTGTTCACTTGGAATCTTCATGTTTGTTTATTTTTCTCTGTGAACTTTTAAGGGGATGGTGAGACGCTAGTTTGTGAGGATACTTTCTTTGGGAAAAAAAATTATCTGTAACTGTTGCATCTCTCAGGCATTGTTTGTTCTGAGGTTTTAGCCAAATTTTACTTAGCAAAAAAAATCATCTATTTGGAAGACTTTTTAATCTACCCAGAGTTGAACAAAAATAATACTCTTCAGTTTAAATGAAGCAAAACTTTTTTTTAGCCTCCTCAGTTGTACAAATGAAATTAAATTTTTCCTTCAATACCAAAGTAAAGAAAATGGTTTTATCTTAATGTTATACTATGAGAGAACCTAGACCAGCTACCAGTGGGACCTTTAAAGCAGAATAAATTTATTTTACAGTACTTTGAACAGATGTATAGTATACGCTGCCAAGTCTGGGTAGGATTTTTCACACCTCAGAGGACAAGATGCATTCAAATGTAATTCTCTTGCATCTTCTTACCTGTTTCCCCCACCCCCATTCAATTTTTCTAAAAAAAAAAAAGATTCTTATTGCACAATCAAGTTTTGCTATAAAACTATTTATTGGAGTTCTATGGTAAGTCCATCAGAATAAGTTAGCCAGTTTTATTGCCAGAATTTGTAAGCCAAGAGTCTTTGTGAAAAGAAAGGAAAACTTTTCCTATAGGTGTTCTTGTATCAGCTGCTATAACAGGATTTTGAGAATAACTTCATGTTCTAGTTTCTTTTCTTTATTTTCCTCTTTCATTCCATACAAAAAATGGGCACTTGCAAATTGTCACCATGCCTTTCCCGTAAGGGAAAATGGGTGAGAGAACGTGAATGATACGGTTTGAGCACTATTACTGAGACAACTCAGAACCTAAGTCTTGTTGACAAGTTGGTTGACTTTCATCTCTGAAGAGGATGGAAAACATTTCTGTGATGGCATGCTTTGAGGAGAGCCCTCTTCTTGTATTGGAGATGCTCCCCTTGGAGGAGCTGGCTTGACATGGCCTGGCTTCTGTCTAGCTTCGATAACTGAGATGAGAGTTCCATGTCCTATGCCCATTAGTAGGGAAGTCACAAGCTGGCTACCTTGGTTGAGGGTGGCATAAAAGCACACAGAGCAAATTCATAATTACTCTCTCTTACTGAATCCTGTATAGCTATATAGGTCTTCAGTCACCACATCTTTAGAAAAAAAAAAAAGTGGAACACTTCTACTCCCTTTAGATTTTTATCAAAACCATATAACTTAAATGTTACCAACTTCTTAAAACTTCTGGCTTTCAGTCAACCATGAACCGTTAACTTAAAAGATTTTTGTCTCTAGACTAATCTTACTATGTTGGACTACTACTAATTGATCCAACCATGATTAATTTTAAAATTTATCTGATAGCAAAATGTCTTCCCATCCCCACAGGGACTTTGTAGAGGATGTCTGTGGTTTATAATAATTCCTTGTATTAATAGCATGTCTTTATGGAGTGCCTTGTGAACATTATTGAATTCATTCTACATGTTTATACTCTTGGGATAAATAAGAAGGGGTCAGCCTTATTTATCCAAGATACCAAGTTGGCCAGGTCTCCAACTTGTGTTTTGCCCATTAAGATATACTTTTCTAAAGACGAAATTCTCTGTGTCTGTTGAAAGGTATGATTAAAAAGTTAGGAGTTTTTTGATAACTTTTAAGAAATGTTGTAATGTAAAGATTTGTCCTAATTTAATTTTCTTTGGTAGCTTATCGTATTGTAGTGTGAATTATCTGTATGCTGACTTGCATGATATTGGTGTCATTTTACCCCACTGATTTAGAAGCAATTGTTTTTTAACATATTTTAATTTTTTTTTCTGAAGAATGAAATTTAGAACCATTGGTTCTCATCTCCCTCTAGTTGTCTTAATTGGTTATTATACAAATAATAGCATCTGTGTGTGTATACATACATATATAAATATATCTATATCTATATATCTATATATATATATATATGCATATATATATATATCTTAAACCTGGGCTAATGGTTATGAGTCAGGAAAGCTGTCAAATTTGTGGTCAACTAAAACTATCTGTTACTTTAAATTGAAAACCCTGATTATTGCCAAGACTATTTTTCAGCCAGAAATAATAACCTTCAGTATCATAAGTTATTTATGACTTGCAGACAAAAATTTCTTAACATATTCTATAGGATTACTTGGAAAGAGGCGTGGACTATTTTTAGTAAAATACTTCTAATGATACAGCCAAATAGGCATCTCTTTATAGACATCAGTGTGCACATTGTTGTTTGTTATTTTAGGTTAAGGTTCATATTTGGTTTATAGTAACAGGAATCAAAGCTACTAAGAATCAAAGTGAGGGAAATGAATGGATTTGTTCTGCAAAGATGAAAAGAATTCTATTAGCTGTCCCATGGTCCGAGTTATTTTGATGTTTTTAGGTAATTATCTTCATACTCCCAAATGGGCAGGGTTAATAACTCTCTACCCTGGAGTGACTACCTCAGCCCTTCCCCCCCCTTCCCCCCCAAGGCAACTCATCAGTCTCCTACTTTAGATAGGAGAAATTCGGGTTCTGAAGGACTCTTTAGAGTTGGCAATGCTGACAGTTTTTTGTATCCTTTAGCCATTCATTTTGTAGCCAAAACCCCTTTTGCATTTGGCTGCCATGATACATTCTCTCTGTTGCAAAGAGTCTGTGGTTTCTCAATGAAAGGGGTTGTTGCAACAGTCTGTCAAGGTGACCCATGGTTGCAGCTCCTAGGGATGGTCCCATGTTTTTCATAGAGCACTCTTAGAATGTAACTTTTTAGAACTGGAATGGATGTTCGAGATGGTCTAGCTTACGTTTCTACTTGCTTCTTTATTCTTCAGTTGAGATAGTTGAGGCTGGGAGAGATTTAATGATGTGTCCTTACAAGCTAGAGCCATTCCAATGAGTTTTCTTTTCTGTTATGCCACACTACTTTTAACTATTTTACAAAGAATCAACTGCTATTTGCAGCTCAGTTTTTCTACCATTGTCTCTGTGGTCCAGCTGTGTTCATGACTACTTACAGAAAAGCATGGTCTTTTCCATTTTGGGGTATATTGGCAGCTTTTACAATTTTTTCCTCTTCCCTACTAGCTATACCAAGGCTAGTTCACCTCTAAAACCTTGCCTCTGTACCTGATTATCAGGTGCAGAAGGATAGGAAAACTGAAGGTAGTTACCATAAGGTATAAGGCTTAAGGTATAGGACCACATTCCCTTTCATAGGACACACCCAAGAGCAAAAATACTTTCTAGTACCTCAGAGATAACTAAAGCTCATAAATTCTTCTAGCCATTCATTTAGAAAAATGAACTAGGCAAATAACTGGGGATTCTGAGTTTTACTTGGATAATATTAAACATGAGCAAGGCAGTAAATTTAAATGATATAAATGGAAATGATGACTTCCCAAACACAGATTGGAAAAAAAGTGAATGTGGTAGATGTTGACGTTTAATCATATTAAGGAAGCCTGGTTTGACCTTAAATTTTTTGTGATGGACAGACTGTTAACCTTTATAATTGAAGTGATAACAGTGGTTGATCTTTATTGGTCATAATTTAGTAATGACAGTGTTTCAATTTTTATTTCCAAGGATATTAACATTTCATTTGGCATGATGTCTGGTTAATACTGAGATTATCCAGAATGCATTTTAGGCATAATATTGTCTACAGAGATGTGACTCCTCTCCTTTCTTTTTCTGACTTCATTTTCCTTCTATCTCCTACTTTTCCTGTTTTCCTTTTCACATTTTAATCGGTCAATGTTTTGTTAGCGTGAAGTAATTTCAGACTTCTGGTCATTGTATGAGAGTCCTGCTTTACTGTGGTATTGCAGATTATAATCCCAAAGAAGACTCACTAAGTTTAGTTATATAAAATAGTCAAGAATAATATATTAAACTTATTTCATTTTAAAATTTAATGCTTGCTGCTTTTCATTGGGAAAATCAGAGCTTTTTCCCCCAGCTTCATTCAATATTCTTAGCAAATAATGTGCACTCTAGCTTAACCACCAGTATTACTTAATTCCCTGATGTTTTGTTCTATTTAAAAAAAACAAAAACAACACAAAATTTGAGGAAGCTACAGTTAAGGATTCATATCAATTCCATATAATGACAGTAGCTTAATACAGTGAGACAGAGTAATGCTGTCCTGCCAAAAAAGAATTTATAGGTAGTTTAAAAAATGGCTTTTTAGAGAAGAGGGTGTAGGAACTGATGGCTGATATGGGATAGATAAGAGGTTTGATGAGCTGAATTTTTCATCTCCTAGTTGTTGGAGTGTTGTTGGTAGGCCTGAAATTTAACCAAATTCAGAAGGCAGTAATCCGTGACTGCCTTGAATCAGAAGACTTGCAAAACCCTTTTCTATTTTAACGCAGAGATTCTTAACCGTTTTTGTGTCATGGGCCCTCCAAAGCTGCTAGGCTCCTAAAAAGGTTTAATTTAAAAATCATAATGGAAGAAATGCTAACTTTTAGTTAGAGGTTAGTGCAAACAAAGATGCAAATTTCTCCCTCCATCCTGAAGTCTACTTACAGACCTCGGTTAAGAACTCTTGCAGTGATACACTACCCAACTACCTTTGTGGCAAGCCAGAATATTTGGCAACTTGGATCAAGGTATTATTGCCTTTGTGTAGGAGCTTAGCAGGAGGCTCAGACTTCATTACAGGGTCTAAATGCTGCTACTGTCTCCTTCTTTTCATCTGACTTAAGTTTTTTTTTTAAATTCTTCTCCCCAAATAATGGGAATGAGGCTTAAACTACTGATGTACCTAATAAAGATGCTGTGAGGATAAGTGAAATTTGTTTAGTTATTTTTAAGCACTTTGAGATTTTTCAGATTATGTTGATGTCAAAAATAGTACTACCCCACATACCCCAATAGTTAGACTTCTAGCAATTGCAACAAATGAGACACAGCCATGACTCTAAAAGGCTTTCAAATAGAAAAAAAAAATCTAGCATTTGAAATATCCCTTGTAAAGACCTGGAAGCCCTTTGAGGACAGGGACTGTGCCTACTTATTTATCTCTGCCGTTTTAGCACATAGCACAGTGCCTTGTTAACAATAGGTGCTTAATAAATTAGTGTGTTTTTAAATGAATGAATGATCGAAAATACCCATGCACTTTATTCCATATAAGAAGCCCTTACCTAGAGCCTATGGACTCAAACCATTTTCCTTACTTTACCAAGAATCTTGATTGTATGAATTTTTTTTGGGGGGGGGCTGTTAAAAAAAAAAAAAGCAGGCACAATGATAGCGATAAGCCTTTTGAAAATGTGTAACCTGATAGACAATAAGGGAGAATATGCAAGGTAAATGCTGCATAACCATTAGGGACCACATAGTATAAAGCATCTTCTACTCAGCTCTAGCCCCACCCCAGGCATCATGGTATTACCTCTCAGTAGAGTGATTGATCATATAGATCACATACTTGTTAAGAATATCGTATTGTAACTGTTAAAATGTAGGGATATTTCTAATACATGGTAGGAATACTTCCAGAAAATGTTTTAAAATAAAACTTGGCACTTAATAGCATTTCTGATACCCACTTAGGGCATACCCCACTTAACTACTAGTTCTGGGTCAGTGAGGCATTACTGTACTCTGTATTTTCTTTTACTTTTAAACAGGCAATCTGGATAATTTTTAATCATTATCTAGAGATATAATTAATTAGCATGTTTCAAAAATAAGTTGTTCTGTTGTAAATACTGGCCTGGGTTGAGGATTTGGTAGTAATGCCTCAGGAAAATAGGTCCATGTATTTTAGTGGTAGGAAGATTAAATTTTTCCAGTAATGTGGAAATCAAAATTTGTTTGACTTCTCATGATACAGGGAAACACAGCATCTCCTGGGTTACTTGTGATGAGGCTTTTAAAATTAAAATTATCTGTATTTGACATAGTGCCTTCAAGTAGTCAGTCCTGACTTTTCTGGGTCTTTTAACTGTAGTAGTATAAATACTAATTCTTGCAGTTTTCTTTTATAGTTTAATATAACTAGGAAGAATAAATCAATGTGTACACAAGCTCACTGTATAGCCAACTTTTTATTAGACTGAAAGAATCCATAATGTGATATGTTTGTTTTTTAGCTTAAAATTATATTTATTTTAGTGTTCATGTGTGTATGGGGAGGGGGAGTTTTTTATTTTTTTATTTTTGGCAACCTTACAGAATTTTATGTATTCACTTACTGAAGCATAATCTGTAAGGCTTTTTTATTTTTTGTTCCTTTAAGGCTTTTTTATTTTTTGCTTTTATGTTTGCCTAGTATAACTTTATGATGCGATGTTTGCTAAAATCTTTGTGTGAAAAGAACATTTTTTTATTCTCTATGGTGGGAGCTACAAGTGCATTGAAAGCCCAGGATTTATCCTTTTTTTTTTGTATATAAAATATATGTATATATACACACACACACACAAAGCACAACATAAATGATGTATTTCCAGTATTGCCCCAATTTCAACTCTAAACCCCACCAAAAACATTTCCATTTTGTTACATATAAAGATGGAGAACCTGATATTGGAAATTCCAAATAGTAGGTTATCTACTCATTTCATCAGAGATCCTAGATTATTATAAATTCTGTATGTTATTCTGTGTCTGTTTGTGTGTCATAGAGGGAACAGGGGAAGCCCAACTGTTAAGAATATACAGTTAACAAAACTTACTGCCAATATATTCACTGTCAGTGTAGGAAATGGGGTCTGGTGATTTGTAGCTTACTTGGCCTTTTTTTCCCCACAGCCTTCTAGGGTAGGGGACTAAAATTGGAACTCCTTATTTCTGGACTGGTGGTGTATTAACATTCTTCTTTAGGCTGCCAAGTCTGTCTTAATTGTAAAGTTACTTTGTAAAACATTGCCATTTACAAGCAATTCCATAAATAAGTCTTAGTTTTTTAAAAAAAATGATTCACATTTTAATAGTGTGAATGCTTTATATAGTTAATTCCTACATGCACTTCTATTTGAGAGATCTGGGTTACTTTTTTTTTTCTTCTTCATGGGGGACCTCAACTAACCTGAATCAAATCTAGATAATGAACAGCAGATTTGAAACTTAAATGATTGTCACCTTGCCTTTTATCTTCTCAGAGTAGCTGCATTGTACCATCTTATTTATACAGATGCGTTCTTCCCAACCTATTGTCTTGACCTATGATGCAGTGGTATTAATAGCTAAAAGAATTAGTGTTCTTCTATTTGTGATTATTTCCTCTTCAAACCAGTATCCATTCAGAATTGTGTAGGGGGAATGAATTTATGTGAGAGATATATAGATATATATAATATATATACGTATATATATTATATATATTATATATATATATATATATATATACGTATACATATACGTGTGTGTGTGTGTATATTTTTTCCCATGGGGGAGGAGTTGTGGAGAATTCTTAATACTTCTGCCTAAGGACTACTGATATTAGGGACCCAAATAAATTTTACATTTTTGAACTGTTTCCTTTAAGACTTGGGGAAGGATAGAGCACCACAGAATAGAAAAACTGGAAGGTGTGATCTTAAAAGCTGGGTATTATTTTAGTAAAGGAGTGAATCCTTAAGGACAGAAGTATCAAAGAAGTGATTGTTCTCAGAATTTTAAGTAAGGAAAGGGCTTGACTTTGGCAGTGTATGGTAGAGCAAAAAAATAATTACAGGTAATACAGTATGCGTGCTGTACCCTTTATTGTTGTTTTGAAGTTAAAATGGTTATATGTGATAATTTAAAGAAATGTTTTGAATATTCTTTTAAAATGTGAGCACTCTACAGTTTTAATTATGGACATATGCTACATTTTTGGTGGTGTGTGTGTCTTCTCTTACACCATTTTAGTTTCTTAGTCAACAAAAGTTAGGAAAAGGGCAGAGGAAAGCATTCTCACTTTTGGAATCCCTACTGTTTAGACCAGTACTGACTATCATATATGGCAATTCTATATTAATGTGCTCTGCGTCTCAATACTTTTATTTTTTAATAAGGTGGATATCAAAAATAGTTGCTGTGCAAAATGTTAGTAGTCTTCTTCAAGAAGAAATAAATTCTTTTTCTAATATCCTGTGAAATCTCTTCATTCATTCCTTTACTTTTAAGCCAAATGTCAGCAGAGTACTGCTGCTTTTATCTAGTAACTTTGATATGTAAGTATTAATGCATTTTTAAAAGATGTCTGTAATAAATGACTTGTTCTTCATCTTGGCCCACTCCACTATCTTGTGCAGCTTTTTCTATGAGAGACCATTTAATACACTGGGGCCGTGTATTTATGTATATGTATTGTTTTAATTTGTTGGCCATGTGCACCGAAGACCAAAAATTATTGTAAATGAACTTGTGGGAAAGTTAATTTTATGTTTTTATTGTTGTTCAATTTTCCTTTCATTGATTCTTCCTTCCCCCCAATTCTTGAAAAATAAAGTGGGCTTATTTGGTTTCAGCTCATTGTACAATTTAGTTTAATGCCCAGTAGAATTTTGTAAAGCAGGTTAATTCCAATATTGAAAGGGGTTTAGTGAAAGAATAGATTTAAAATTAACTAGTCATGACTAATCTAATTTCACTATCCTAACCTAATGTATATTAAATATGATTTTAAAAGTTATAGACATATTGTGTGATACCAGTTTGATGTGTTTTCACAAGTGTTATAAAAATTAAAATTAATCTGCTCAAGAAATGGCAGTTTCCATTACTGACTTGATGTAAAATATGAAAATATGATGGGGTTTTTTTTTGTGTACTTTGTGTGTGTGATTTTGCCAGCTACATTAGCCTTCAAAAGTATTTGGATACCTTAAGCCACATTTGTTGCAGAGAACATTCCTTTCTGTGGTATTTTGTCCTGTACCTGATGTATAGTAATTATTTTACAGACACGTTAGCACTTCTGTACCAACTTTGAATAAAAATGAAAAATTTAGATACTTTGTTGTGATTGAGTTTTTTCAGTCTTTCAGTCATTTCTTTGGCCTGTGTTCCTTTGCCTATCCCTATTGCTTGCTTTTAAAATTTGCCTAGTTTTTTAAAAATAATTTTTATTCTGATCTTGACAAATACCAACAACTGAGCATTTCCACATACAAAGAACTGAAAACAAAGATTGTACATGAAACTTCAGATCTCCATTATGTATTACTTTAAAAAAAAGTATGTAATCTAGCATGTTATTTCCCAAGCTGCCTTGCTTTTTTGTTTCCCTCTGAATCTCTGTATACCTTTCAAAGTGCTTCATTGATTTCCCCCCCTTTTTTTTCCTGCTTATTATGACCCTTCCTCTTAACTATTTTTCTCCACCCCTCAGAAATAGATAGTGGTAGACATTTTCAGGTGTTCCTGCTGTCATACTGTTCATTTGAAACTTAAGGCATTTACGCAGCTACCAATGAGGGTAGTCAAGGTCTGGGTGTTAACGCACTTTGAGGGGAAATTGAATCCTCTGTTGTATGTACCTCAGTGTGTGCCTTTATTTCATTGCTCTGGAACTGAATCCATGTGATAATAGGAGTGAGTTAAATGTGTGTAGTAGGCCTCAGACACTTGACACTTCCTAGCTGTGTGACCCTGGGCAAGTCACTTAACCCTGATTGCCTCACCAAAAAACAAGAAAAGAAAAAATATGTATAATAGAAATAATAATTCTCATTAATCTTAATTTAAAAAACAAACACTGGTCTTGTGATCAGGAGAATGGGATTCTCCACAGTCTTGTAATCTGGGCCTGTAGTGACTGGGTACATCACCTAGGCCAGTGGACATCTCTGTTTTCTACCTTCACAACCTATTTCATGTAGTGACCTTCTGTCCACTCACAGCTTCCCCCCTGGTGCGGGCCTGCATCACCTCATGCCTGGACTATTGCAATAACAGTCTTGTGGTTGGTCTTCCTGTTTTAGATCTCTTCCCTACTCCATGTTTCATTAAGCTGTCAGAGTGCAAGTCTGACCACATCCTTCTCCTCTAGTCCCCCCCCCCTTCAATCAATAGGGGCTTTCTGTTAATTCAAATATAATCTCTTCTGTCATTGAAAGCCCTTCAAAATCTGGCCCTTTTTAGTCTTTCCAATCCTCTTACATTTTACTCCCCTCAATAGTGTACTGTCCAGTGATACTGACCTTGTTCATTACTGTACTCCATCTCCCCATCTTCTGGCTCAGTTCAAAGCCCATTTTTTGCCAGAGCGCTTTCCTGGCTCCTCCCACCGCTACTGTTTTCCTTCTGAGACATGCATAGATTGCATGTATTTTGTATGTGCAGTTTTTTTGCATGTTGTCTCCCCCATTGGAATGTGTGCTCATAGAGGGCAGGTGCTGTTTCTGTCTGTCTGTGTCCCTACTACCTGTGCATAGCGCCTGGCAATCACTGAAATAAAGGGTTATCAGCCAGCTCTTTGAAACGTGACTTAGGATACTGAAATAATGATTTCTTGGCCAGGGGAGGTATATATATCTAAAGTGGACTAGAATCAGTATGTTAGCTGTAGATTGTCAGCTCTACTCTAAGAGGGAGAGGGGGAGGGAAAGAGGTACCTGCAGCTGCTGACCTCATGAAGCCTCTGCTGATAGAGAGAAGTAGGTATGATCCAGGAAGACCAGCCCTGGAGGTGCTCTGTAATTCACCAGAAACAATGATAGATGAAAGGGATGGAAAACATACTCAGGCTTTGATGTCTATACACTAATATGGGTAATAATTAGCAAAAAGAGCCCAGAGATCTTATTATCTAGAGACATTGTGACTTCTTTGGTATTCATGAGAGTTAGTGGGATGTAACTCAGAACAAGCAAAGTGATGAAAAGGAACAGTGTGTCCAGAAAGTACAGGTGAGATGAGAGGGGAGGAGTGCACAGTAGCATAAAAACCCACCTGTGTAGAAGTCTACAAGAATGAGGTGGTTAAGGGGCAGACAACTGTGGAGAACATTTGGGTGTAGATCAAAGGAGGCAATGATCCGAGATGATGAGTATGTGAAAGGGGTATAGATGTGATGGCAGGCTTGAACACTTCAGACTTCTGCAAGGTGTCTTCTACTAAAAGCAGAGAAGCAAAAAAAGTTTAAAATTTTCTCACAGAGAATGTCATCTTTCAGAAGAAAGGAAGTGATAAGATTCCAGGCAATAAATAAGGAAGGCATCTGCTTGGTGAAGAGGAAATAAACATTGAGAGGAGTGACCATGACAATTTGGGATTGGATATATAAAGAGAAAACCAGATATAAAGTAACATTTAGGATTGGGATGTCCTTGAGAGTCAAGGTCTGGTGATTGCATTAATCCATATGATTAGGGGGTGGGGAAAGGAGATTGTAATCTCTAGACTGAGACTCACTTGAGTTTGGGGAAACTGACCACTCCTACTATAGTGCTGATACTTCCCTCCAAGTGACCTCAAAGAATTTTGACAGGGAAGGGACCTCGTTGACCATTAGATGCATCCCATACATGAAAAATAATACCCTTTTTACCACATACATGGTAAGTGGTTAGCTGAAGTTTGCTTAGCATAGTAGCTGGTACATAGTGCTTAATAAATGTGTTATCTAGTCACAACTCCTATACTTCGACCTTGGTGAGGGGCATCTCATTTCTGCCCCAGGAACCCTGATCAACTTTTGACCAGTTCTCATTAGGAAGTTTTACTTTTATATATACTTTTTGTGTTTTGGAGGGGGGGGTTGGAATTCTCTGCTGTTATAATTTCCATACACTGTTCTTCATCTCTTCTCCTGGGCATCTCACAATGTAAGCTGCTTGACTGTGGTTTTGTCTTTCTATCTCTAGAGCCCCAAACAGTGCCAGGCAAAAAGCTATGGAGTGTTATGCATGAGGAACATCCAGAAAATTAGTGTTGCTAGATGGCAAGAGTTCTCTGGGGAGTAAAATATAAGAGAACTGAAAAGGAAGGAAGGGTTCTGAAGGGCTTTTAACCCAAAGAGAGGATTTTATATTTAATCTTGAAAGTAATAGGAAGCCATTGGACCTGTGCTTTTAAAAGGGTCACTTTGGCAACTAAGTAGAGGATAGAATAGAGTGGACAGAGACTTTGAGGCCAGGAGAGATGAGTTCAATTTTGGAAACGTTGAGTTTAAGGATTGAATTCAAGATGTTCAATAGTCAGTTGGAAATGGACACTGGCAGAGTTAGGGCTAGATAAGTAGATCTGAGAATCATCTGCACAGAGATGATAATTGAATCCATGAGAGCTGATTTCAGTAGGTGAAATAGTATAGAGAGAGTAGATTTGTATGCTTTGCTTTTTGTAGTAGCTGAAAATGATTTTAGATGTACTTCTTTCCTATTTCCTGGAGCTCCCTTCAGATTTTCATAATTGTAGTTTTTTTTTTTTTTACCAGCCTGCAAGTAGAACAGTGAGAGAGCTCTGACAGCTGAGCTTTTCTGACAGATCTGAGTGTATTCCTTGGAAGTTTGAGACTGAGGGGAAAACTTACAGGGCTGCTCCTTATCCTGGACCACCTTCATTGTATTCTGAAGCCTGCATCTCAGGCATACATAAGGAAATTTCTATAAACTGAATTGAAGGAAAAATTGAATGGCTAATTAAAATTATTTTATTAGCAGTGGCTTTCAGTGAGTGGAGGCTGATTGGGATACAATAGAGCATCAGGGAAAATTAATCTCAAGATAGGTGGAGGGATTTGAAGTGAATGAAATCTAATTTTTGCCTTTATCTAGGCCAGTCTAGGTAGAGGTTTTCCAGATTGAAGTTAGCTTTGTGTCATTTGGAAGCCTGTAGTTTACTTTACTCCTTGCCATTGTTATTATTTAATAGACAGCTGAAGTTAAATTACACTGTTTAGTTGGACTTTCAGTTTCTAAAGAGCAGCAGTGGTTAGCTAAAAGTGCATTTCATCAATGCTGAGTCTGAAATGTTGCTATATCTGTATTTGTTTTCTTATTTTTAATATTGGGAACCTGATAGCTGTCTTCAGATTCAAAAAGACCTACATTCATAGGTAATTCATATAACATCTCAGTGTCCCACATCAACTCTCTGAGACTGATATACAAACTGCCTCAAGACTGAAAATATATTATCTTCCATCTAGAATGTAATCTCCTTGAAAGCAGGGACTTGCTTTCTGTTTGCATACACTGTGTTTAGACTGCATAGTGACACTAAATAAGTGCTTCTTTATATTCTCTGGAAACCTTTTCAGCATCTCAATGCAGATGGCTCGTATCTGTGGATCAAAGTCTCCCTTCTGAGCTTCAGTCCACTTGACCAACCTCCCATTTGACTTTTCACGCTAGATGTTCTATAGACATCTTACTCAAACTCAACATGTCTAAAACAAAACTACTTCTAAATGACTCTTTCTGTCAAAGGCACCACCATTCCAATAGCCCACATTGGTTACCCCACATATCCAGTTGTCCTTGCCAGTTCAACCCCACTACAGTTCATGCCCAGTTCTTCTCTAGTCACACAGACACTAACTTTTGGGGGTCCTCTTCCTTGCTTAGATTATTACAGCTATTTTCTAACTGGTTCCCCTTTTCCAAGTCTCTGTATCTCCCCATTCATCCACCCAACTGCTATAGTGATTTTCCTAAAGTGTAGATCTGACAGTTTTATTCCCCTCCTCAGGAAATATCACTGGCTGGCTCCCTTGTGCTTCCAGGGTCAAATATGAACTCTGTTTAGCCCTGTCTTTTAAGTTTCATGATACATTACTACTCATACTCCCCAGCTAGGGTGGTGCAGTGGATGGAGCTCTTAGCCTGGAGTCAGGAAGACCTGAGTTCAAATTCAGCTTTCAGACACAAGGTGTGTGACCCTGGGCAAGTCATTTAACCTCTATCTCAGTTTTCTTGTCTGTAAGATAGGGATTATAATACTAGCACCTACCTCTCATGGTGGTTGTGAGGATCAAATGAGATAATATTTGTAAAGTACTCAACCCAGTGCCTCACACATAGTAGACATTTTAATAAGCACTTATTTCCTTCTTCTTCCTGAACTGTGACCCAGCCAAATTAATGGTCTTCCTGCTTCTCACACAAGGGACTTCATCTCCTGGTTTTTTGACTTTGTACTGAGTACCCCCCCCCATGCCTGAAATATACTCCCTCTTTACCTCCATCTCAGAATTCTCCTCTTCCATCAAGTACCACTTTTTTACCTAAAACTGTAACTGATTTCATATTCTTGCTAACTCCTAGTGCTTTTCTTCCTAACTACTTTGTATTATCTTCTTTCATTATATTCTCTTCATATTCTGTATATACTTATCTATATGCGTTGTCTTTTCTCTACCTTCTCCCCCTCCCCTCTCCTTGCCTGATGTACAATGTAAGCTCGTTGAGAATATTTTTTTGTATTTTCAGTACTTGGAACATAGAAGATTTTTAAAAAAATTTATTTTGATTTATCAACAATCACTTCCATATGTTTTGAGTTGAAAATTTTTCTCCCCCTTCCTCCCCCCCACTCTCCCCAAGATGTTTAATAAATGCTTTTTGATAATTTGCCCTTTTACAGTTTTCACTTGTTGCCCACAGTAACCCTCACTGGGATCAGACAGATCAAGGAATAACAAATTGCAGTCCACACATAAAGCTGGGTCACACTCTTTCACCAGCGTAAGGAAAAGTGGGCACACACAGAAACATGTCAAGAAACAACATGAGTGAGGAAAACTCGTGTGCTTGGGTAATCACAGTTTTGAAACAGTAGACTTCAGTGACCTTATTCTGTCTCAGGAACTGCCCAAAAAAGTTTCTTGATGAATGTAGTTTTTGAGTTGAATCCTGGAGTGAATGGAAAATATAGTATGCTTCAGTGATGTACAGGTGAAGTGATTAGAGAACTTTTTAGGTTAATAATTGGGGAAATTTGGATACCAGAGCTATTCTGTGATTAGAGACAAATTTGTCTGTGATTACAGACAAATGTAATTTATCTGACCATAAACAAAAGAAAATTTGATTAGGTTAACATAAATTAAAGTGGAATTGTTAGCAGAAAGGACCCAGGATCTGAAAGATGAGAGGTGAAAGGAGAGATTTGAAACCTTCATCTGGAAAGGACAGATACTACAGTTACTGTGGAGATGTCAAGCTGACCAAGGAATGGTGGTACCCTTGACAATAATCAGGAAGTTAGGAAGGGGGGGAAGGTTTGAGGGGGAAAGATAATGAATTCATGTTGAATTTATGATGTCTATAAGGCATTGAATTTAAGATATTCAATAGTTGGTTGAAATTGGGACACTGGTGGTCAGAGAAGAGGTTAGGGCTAGATAGTAGATTTGAGAATCATTTATATAAAGATGATAATTGAATCCATGGCAGCTGATTTCACCAGGTTGAATAGAATAGATAGAGAAGAGAAGAGGTCCCAAGAAAGATCCCACAGGTATACCCACAGACCTGGAGGAAGATCCAGTAAAAGTAACTAAGAAGGACTGATCAGAAAGGCAGGAGAATAGAGCATTGTCATGAAAACCTAGACAGAATGAGGATGATTGACAGTGTCAGAGTCTTCAGAAAGGTCATGAAGGATGGGGCTAGTTAAAAGACTGTTAGATCTGGCAGTTAAGAAATTATTAATAATTTTGGCAACAGTAGTTTTTGGTTGAGTAATGAGGTCAGAATCAAGGCTGTAGAGAGGTGAAAAGATAGTGAGAGGAAAGGAGGTATAAACACCTGTTGTAGAAGGCCTTCTCAAGGAGTTTGGTCACAAAAGGGAGGAGGTAGATATGAGACAACAGGAATGAGAGGATCACTTGAGGGTTTTTAAGGATGGGAGAGGTGTGAGTGTATTTGTAAATAATAGGAAAGCAGCCAGTAGCTAGAGAGATTGCAGATGAGAGAGAGTGGAGGCAGTCTTGCTGGAGGAGACAGGATGTGCATGTAGAGTGGCTTGCCTTGGTGAGGAGAAGCCCCACCTCATGTGAAACAGGTGAAGGAGGAGATAGTGGCAGAAGTTGTCCTGGTGATGTGAGATCAGGTGTTGGGGAAAAAAGGGAACTCTTGGTGAATGCTCGCTCTCTCTCTCTCTCTCTCTCTCTCTCTCTCTCTCTCTCTCTCGCTCTCTCTTCTCTCTCTCTCTCTCTCTCTCTCTCTCTCTCTCTCTCTCTCTGTTTTAGAGGTAAAACATGAGGCAAAGTTCAGCTAAGAGGATGAGGGAGGGGGAACCTTGGAAAGTTTGAGGAGGGATGAAAAGGTTTAGAAGAGCCACTGTGGTGAGTGGTATAGTGAGTCAGGTAAGAAAAGAATTACTCTTATTACAGTGAGGAACCGGTTAAGATTGTATAGCTTAAATTTGTAGTGAGCCCAAGTGGCGCAGTTTCATGATTTTTTACAACTAAATTTAGTGCTATGTGTATAGGAGAGAAGATAGTAAATGGCTCTATGATCCAAGGTTGAGGCTTTGCATGGCAGGGCAGATGAGCAGCCCTGTAAGGGGGCAAGGGACTCAATAGAAGTGGACAGTGTATGGAGTTGAAACTGGTTCACCAAAGGGTCAAGATGGGAAAGGAAGAGAGCGTAGCTAGTGATGGACTGGGAAAGAACTGTTGCATCAAGGGATTGAAAGTCCTTGTGTGGATGAAGAATAGGGTTTGGGGCTGTATGTTAGAGAGACATGTGAGGACAATAGATTGTAGTCAAGCAAGGGATGTTCTGGGTTCATGAACATTCAGGTGTTCCATTTGTGGATGATGGCAAAGTGAAGGGTATGACCATCTTTGCATGTGGCTGATGTGAGGTGGAGGAATAGGTCATGAGAAATGAGTAAGTTAAGGAACTGTGAGAATAGGGTGTTTGAGGGATTCTGGGTATGTTTGCTGAAGTCCTCTAGTATGGGGGCAGGAGTTGGAGAGGAGACTGTGAGCCAGGCATGGAATGAGCTGGAGAAAGAAGAGGGGTGTCCTGGTGTTCTGTGTTTACAAAGTGCCAGAGGTTGGATTATCCAGGATTGACTATAATAATAATTGGATATAATAATAACAACAACAATAATAACAATAATTGCAGGATTGGATTTATACCAGGAATGCAGAGTTGGTTGGTTGGTTTAATATTAGGAAAACTATCATTATTGGCTCTAGTAATAACAAGAACAACACATTGTATGTTAATTTGCAGAGAAAGCTTTTGACAAATACAACACCCATTTCTGTTAAAAACACTAGATAGTTGCTAAATGTGCCTTTCTTTAAAATGATAAATAGTAGGGCAGCTAGGTGGTACAGTGGATAGAGCACTGGGTCTGAAGTCAGGAAGACTCATCTTTCTGAGTTAAAACCTGGTGTGTGATCCTGGGCAAGTCATTTAACCCTGTTTGCCTCAGTTCCTCATCTGTTAAAAAAAAAATTAGCTGGAGAAGGAAATGGCAAACTACTCCAGTTATCTTTGCCAAGAAAACCCCAAAAGGAGTCATGAAGAGTCAGACACAACTGAAAATGACTGAACAACAACAAAACATATCTGAAATCAGGAGCCAAAATTGTGATGGGAACTTTTTAATAAGATGGGAATGAAGCAAAGATGTCCATTGCCAACATTTTTATATAACATGGCACTAGAAATGCTAGGTATAGCAATAAAACAAGAAAAAGAAGTTGAGGGAATAAGCAGAAGCAAAGAAAGAACAAAATCGTTGCTTTTTTTTTTTTGCTGGAGCTTAAAAAATCATTTATTTTAGACATTCTTTTCTTTTTAAGTTGAGTTCCAAATTCTCTTCCTCTCCTACCCACTGAGAAGGAAAGCAAAAATTATATCTGTTATCCAGGTGAAATCCATGTGAAGCATATTTCCATATTAACCATATTGCAACAACAACAAAAAGCAAGAAACTTATATTCCAGTTTGCATTCAGAGTTCATCAGTTCTCTCTCTCTGGAGGTGTGTAGCTTTTTGTCATCGTGTGTCCTTTGGAATTGTCTTGGATCATTATATTGCTCAGAGTAGCCAAGCTTTTCACAGTTTATCATCATTACAACATTCATGTTACTGTGTACAATGATCTCCTGGTTTTTCTCACTTCGCTTTGTATCAGTTAATAGAAGTATTGCCTTTTTTTTTTCCTGAAACCACTTCCTCTCGTCATTTCTTACAGCACAGTATTATTCCATCACAATCATATGCTACAACTTGTTCAACCTTTCCCCAATTGATCAGTATCACCTCAAAATTTTCGATTCTTTGCCACCACAAAAAGGGCTACTATAACTTTTTTTTTTAAATTTTTATATAGGTCTTTTTCCTTTTCCTTTGACCTCTTGGGGGTACAAATTTGGTAGTGGTATTGCTGGCTCAAAGGGTATGCACAGTTTTATTTATAGCCCTTTGAACATAGTTACAAAGTATTCTCCATAATGGACAGACCAGTACACACCTCCAGTAGTTTATTAGTATACTTATTTTCCCTTATCTCCACCAGCATTTGCCATTTCTAATAGAAGTGAGGTGATACTTCAGAGTTGTTTTAATTTGCATTTTTCTAATCAGTAGTGTTTTAGAGCATTTTTTCACATAACCATAGAGAGCTATGATTTCTTCTGGGGGGAAAACCTTTTTCTGTCCTTTGACCATTTATCAATTGGGGAATGGCCCTTTATCTTTATAAATTTGACTCACTTCTCTGTCTGCTTGAAAAATGAGGCCTTTATCAGAGAGACTCAATGGAAAAATTTTCAATATTACTTCATTGTCTATGGTACCTTTTAGCAAAATGTAGTTTTCTTGATTGTCTCTTTTAATTAGGTCTATTTTTTCTTTTCCTTTGTCTGAGATGATTGCAAATTCTGTTTTTTAAAGTGTTATTTTCTTCAATATTTTTTTGTGTGCCTCTTTTACCAAGCTGTTAATTATCTTTTCTTAATTTTGTTACATCATTCTCATTCCTTTTCTCAGTTTTTCCTCTACCATTCTTAGCTCTTTCATTAGCTCTTGCAGGAATTCTTGTTGAGCTTGGGTCCAATTATCATTTTTCTTTGAAGCTTTGCATGTAGCTGTTTTTTCATGTTGTTGTTTTCTTCTAAGTTTGTGTCTTGGTCTTCCCTACCACCACAGAAGCTTTTGTTGTTTGCTCATTTTTCCAGCCTATTTCTTGACTTTGAACTTTGTGTTAAAGTTGGGCTCTCCTCACCTTGGGGTAAGGTGGCCCTGTCCTAAACTTAAGGCTTTTTTGTGCTACTATTTTCATGGCTAATTTTGGCGGTCTGCAAGTTTTTGGTGCTTCCAAGGTAGTGTGATCCAGGGAGAAGTGTTGACATGGGTTTTCTGGTCTGTACTCTGGTCTTTAGCCAGGAAGGACCCCTGCACCCTTGGAATTGCGAACACTCATGTTCCTTTTGGCCCTTGTACTATGACCAGGTCCCCTGATCCTTTGCAGCCATACGATCTAGTGCTCCTCTCCACCCTGGAACTGAGATCCAGAACTTTGTGTGGGCAGTAGGTTGCCAGTCAGTGGAAGCTGTACCCAGAGTCAGCAAAAGGGTCGTCCTCTGTAATCGCCTTCTTACTAGTTGTTCAACCCTCTTATTATCTCTGGGCTCCAAAGCTGCTCAAAATTGTTGCTTTTTGCAAATAATATGATGGTGTATTTAGAGAACCTTAAAGAGTCAAATAAAAATTAATTAAAACTAACTTCAGCAAAATTACAGGTTATAAAATAAATTATTTGAAATCAGCATTTTTTTTTTGGTATAATATAAATAAAAGAAGGAAGAGTTAGAGAAATTCCATTTAAAGTAACTACAGAATGTATATAATGCTTTGGAGTCTGTCACCATACATACAATATCATTAGATATTAGAAAATGTTCTTTACATAATAAAAATAAATTTATATATTTAGAGTGATGTTAATTGCTAATGCAAGCCAGTAAAATAAAAATGAAAATATTAATTAAATTAACTTATTTTGGTGCTACAACAATCAAACAACCAAACAATTATTTTATAAAACTAGAAAAAACATAATAAAATGTATCTAGAAGAACAAAAGGTCAAGAATTTCATGGGAAATTATGAGAAAAATAATTGAGAAGGAACAGGGGCCTAGTAGTACCAGCTCTCAAACTATGCTATGAAGTGGTAATTTTCAAAACAGTTTGATACTGGTTAAAAAAAAATTTCAATCAGGGGAATAGATTAATCTACAACATACAGAAACAAAAGAACCTATTATCCTAATATTCAGTAAACACAAGGGCTCCAATTACTTAAGTAATGACTCAGTGTTTGACTGCATATCAGTCTGGCAGAAATTAGGTTTAGATCAACCCTTTATACCTTTTACCAAGGTAAGCTCCAAAATGGATGCATTACCTATATATAAATCAAATTAGAGAAAAGGAATAAGTAGCAAATAGGAAGAAATTGCCTTACATATCTGTGGCTAGGGAGGAGTGTTCATGACTAAACAAGTGATGGAATAACAGAGCAAAACATGGAAAGTTTTGACTACATAAAATTAAAGCATTTTTATACAAACAAATCAAATACAGCTAACATTAGAGATGAAACAGTTAATTGGGGATAAATCTTTGCAGCAACTTTCTCTGAAAAAGATCCTGTTATGTTGTAATGTTGGGGGAGCTCTGTTTCTCTGTCTCCCTTCCAGATAGATAGATAGATAGATAGATATGAAACTAATTCACATTTATCAGAATAACAGCCATTCCCTAGTTGATAGTTGAAGGAAATGAGTAGGCAGTTATATTTCTTTTCAATAAGACATCCTTTTTCCATACTTTATTCCAATCAGAGAATTATTCAGACTAAAAATAATAATTCTTTCCTTCATCAGTTACGTGTAGTGTTCTTCTAACAAGCTTTTTGGGGTGTTTTTTTTGACCCCTGAAACCTGCTGGTTTATTTCTTTGAATGAATAAACATTATGCTCATTAGAGAGCAGCACCATATGGAAACATTAGAAAACAAAACCAAAAATCAGAACAAAACCATTAAACAGTGAGATTTTTAAAGCCTAGATCAAATGCCATCTTCATTATCCACAGCACCATCTCCCCTTTCCCCTTAGGTGATCTCACCCTTCTAAAGCCCTTCATACTTTACAATGAGCTTGAATTGCATTCTTTTTGTTATGTGTGTGCTCATTTGTACACATAGATCTACATGTATCTTTTCTCCGTGACTAGATTGTAAGCCTGTGAGGACAATGACTTTCTTATTCATCTTTTCCTCCCCTCTTATCCTGCTGCACAATTATTCTTACCAGTGATGTCTTAATTACCATATCCAGTGACGTCTTCTTGGTCCTCATCCTTTTTTGATCTTAATGACTGCTGTTGCTGTTTCACCCCAGGGGAAGCTACCCTCCTCAGTTCTAACCTCCTGCTCTCCGGCTATTCTGTTTTACTTCAGCCATATTCTGCTACATGTATACACAGCTCACATCCAGTCCTTTGCCATTTCTGCCTTCACAATATCCCTCTTATGTTCCTCTCCACTTAGATAGCCACAACCTTAGTTCAGGCTATCATCAGCTTTCTCTTGGCTCCTACTTTTCTCCCTGCTTCAAGTCTCTCTTTCTCATCATATACATCCTTGTCTCCTCCCTCTCACTCCATCTAGTCAGTATCTAGTCAGTTGCTAAGGCCTATTTCACGGCATCTCATATACATCCACTGTGGTCTGCTCACATAGCCACTGCCCTGGTACAGGCTTGAATAGCCTTCTGCTTGGTTTCCCTGCATCATCTCTCCCCACGCCAGTCCACTCACTCAGCAAGCTACCAAGGTGACTTTTCTCAAGAGCAGGCCTCACAATGTGACTCCCCTATCCAGTAAACTCCATTATTGCCTCTGGGATCAAATGATAAATAGGTAAAACAGTCTGCAAAACTTAGGAGGCAGAATGGTAGGGAAGAAATAGCCCTAGATGTCAGTAAGAGGACTTAGGCCCAAATCCAAGGTCTGTTCCCCACTCTTTTACCTGTGTGCCCTTGGAGCAGACTCAGTAACTTCATCTGCAAAATGAGTGTCTCAGACTACATAACTCAAATTCCCTTCTAGCTCCAGATCTGTGATCCTTTGTGAGTCAGTAAAATTGTCTTTAATAACTTTTAATAATTTGTCTTTAATAACTTTTAATAATTTTTAAAATTTATTTTTTCAATCAAAAAGCGTGTATCTTCTCGTCTTCCCATCTCTTCCTCTCCCTTACCTCCTCTCTCCACTTAAAAAAAAAAACCAGCTTAGAGAACTGACACCCAAAGAAATAAAAAGTGATTTGTGCTAAGTCACAAACCTATTCAAATGGAATTTGAACCCAGGTCTTTATCACTGATTCTCAAGTCTAAAGTTTTTCTACTCTCCAACCCTGGATGTCTATGTTAATATCAAACAATGAAGATCAGTCCACTCTCTTTTTGTTCGTTTTTGATTTTTTTAGCGGGGGGAGGGAAGGCAACTGAGGTTGGGTGACTTGCCCAGGGTCACACAGCAATTAAGTATTTGAGGGCAGATTTGAACTCTGGTCCTCCTGACTCGGGGGCCAGTGTTCTGTCCACTATGTTACCTAGCTGCTGTCCCCTAACCCAGAGTTACAAAGGGTGGGGCATGTCTGGAAACATCCAGTAATGTATTTTCAAAGTTCAAGAAACTTAATGAATCAGCATAAACATTTTATACATCCTGAAGTAGAGGGATGGACTGAATGACCTCTGAATGTTCCTTTGTATTTATGGAAAACAGCGAATTTGTAAGGCAGTCCCCTTAGACTACTATTTGAAATATGAATATATGGATGGATCTATGTGTAGGTATTGAGATATTTTGGAAAACGCCTCAACATTGTGGCTTCATCATTGATAAGATGTACTTTTGTTTTTGAATAGGAGGGCTAGGTGGGACTGATGCTGATGATGTCAGCCTGGTTCCTTCATGTAAAACTTGGTCAGAATTTGAGATCATTCTTCAGAAGTGATTATCTGATTGTCTTTTTTTCTTGGTAATTAATCTAGATAACCATTCGAAATAACGGGGAGGGAGGGAGTATTAGCTCTTTTTCTATTTCATTTGTTATCATCTACTGTAGAAATTATAGTTATATCACAGCTTACCCAGATGAATGCAGCTCAATTTAGTGATTTTTAAAGTGACTAATAATGGTAACATTTATTAAATGCCTACTATGTATCAGGCACTGTGCTAAGCGCAGTGTCATAAAACCTAGAAAGGAGCCTATCTGGATGATGATCGAAAGTGTCAAAGTCTATATAGGGAGGTCAAGAAGGATAAAGATTGAAAAAAATCCATTAGGGCATTGGGTAACCCTGAAGAGAGTTACTTGAATAATGAGGCCAGAAGCCAGATTGCTGCCAAAGGTTTAGAGAGAGGAGATGAAGTAGAGGCACTGAGTTGTAGATGACTTTCTCATGAAGTTTAGCAACAAAGAGGAAAACAGATATAGGACAATAATTATTGGGAATGGTTAGATCAAGTGAGAGTTTTTCGAGAATCAGGGAAACATGGATGTGTTTGTAAACACGACAGAAGCAGGAAGGAGGGAGGAAGAGGAGAGAGGATGATAATGAGAGAGAAGCAGGTGCAACCTTAGTTAGAGACAGCAGAGGAGGAGAAGGAGCAGTCAGATAGATAGGAGGAGAATCGGAGAAAAGAGTATTTGCAAAAGGATGTGGACAGGTCAGGTGTGAGGATTAAGAAAAGAGCATTGTATTTAGCAATTGAGAAATGATTGGTAATTTTAGAGAGAGCAGTTTTCAAGTTGAAAGTCAGATTGAGAGTTTAGAAAAGAGGAGCAGGTGTGTAGGTGGTTTTCTCAGATGGTTAGTCACAAAGGGGAGGAGAGATGGGGTGGTCAGAATGTGTTAAGGGTAAAAAGAAATGGGCATGTTTGTAGGTTACAAAGAAGCCAATAGATAGGAAGAGATTGCAGTTGGCAGAGGGAGGGGATTATAAAAGAGAAAACCTATGGGAGAAGACAGGTTGGGATGAGATCAAAGGTATTTGTAGAAGAATTTTCCTTGGCGAGGAGGAGGGTATAATCAATTAGCATTGATTCCTAGTTTGAGCCAGGCACTGTGCTAAGTGCAGGGGATCCAAAGAAAGGTTAAAAAACAAACAGGGGCAGCTAGGTGGCGCAGTGGATAGAGCACTGGCCCTGAAGTCAGGAGTACCTGAGTTCAAAGCCAGCCTCAGACCAAACACTTGACATTTACTAGCTGTGCGACCCTGGGCAAGTCACTTATCCCCAATTGCCTTAAAAACAAACAAACAAACAAACAGAAAAACCAGTCCCTGTTCTCATGGAGCTCATAGTCTAGGAGGGAAGACAATATACAAAGAACATAAAGGATCAGTTGCAAATAAGGGAAAGCGCTAAGGTTAATGAGGACTTGGAAGGCCTCCTGCATAACTGAGAGAACTTAAGGCGCTTCATGTGAGAGTGAAGAATGAGAGAAGGTGCCTAGTGATGTGAGATGAGAGGGGTCAGAAGGGGATTGATTTTCTTGAAGAATCGTCTCAATTTTTTCAGTGAGGCATGAGGTAATATCTTCAGCCAGGAGGGTGTGACCTGGAAAACTTGGACAAGAATAATATAATGGTTTGGAATGTCCACTGTGCTGAGTAGGATAGTGAATTGATTAGGGAATTGTAAGATTACTTTGCTGCAGTGAGAGCCCATTTGAGATTATGTAACTTAAATGTGTAATGTAGTTCTCAATCCACATTTCCTTCTATTTATTTATTTGCAGGATGCTTTGTTTCTCTGCAATTTTCTTCCCAAATTTTTTGCTATTTGATGGTCTTGCTCTTTAAGTTGACTCTCAATTTATTTTGAGCCATAGGTGCTAGTGGTAGTACAGACTAAGAAATTCATAAGTTCCTCCTCTACACTGAATGGTTCTATTTGAGCTCAGATAACCCAAGCTGAATATGTGAGCCCCTAAATGTGCCCTCATACTTTTTCCCTTCCCTCCATACCTTCATTCTTGCCTTCCCATTCCCAGTGTAGTACTGGTCCTCACCCCCTCCTTTTTTTGCATAGCATATACACATGGGAAGACAACTGTAAGACCATCTTCTCCAGCTCTCTCACTTCCCAGATGAGGAAGCTTGGGCTCAGAGAGATTAAATGACTTGTATAACACTGATGAGTGCCCAGGTCCTTTGACTAAACCCAGTGTTGTTTTGGGAATGCTATGTGCTGGTTATCTAATTGAATGTGATTAGCAATTTATACTCGTGACTTCTCCCAGCCCTGTCTTTTTCTATTAATGGAGGTAACTGATATCCTTTGAGGTTTGGAGATTAGACCCAAGTAAGCTGGCATTCAGTTTATCTGTGTTTCCCAGTCCTTCATTCAACCAGAACATGTAAAATGATCACTGGATGTATGGAAATGTAGTGTCAAGTATAGAATGTTAAATAGATACTCTCCCTCTGTTTAAGGAGTTCAAAGCAATTCAACAGACATTGAGGGCTTACTGTGTTCAACAAACTGTGCCAGGCACCGAGTTCCTTTCTTCTATTGGGAAATACAACACGGATGCAGATGAGTATATACAAAGTAATATTAGGCGAGTGCTGAGAAGGGAAATCTAGAAAGTTTGGTTACTTCTGGGTATGTGAGCCTTTGATCTTCACCAATCAGAAGAAAACATTGTAACACTTATATTCTACTTCTATTGATATGATAAACTCCTAATTCTGTGAGTCTAATTCTAGTATCCCTTAGGTAGACTTTTGTAGGGGTAGAAATCAACACATCAAGAGTCTGCTCTGATCTGTGTCTTGTCACTGCCAAGGAGAGGTAGATGTATGCCCCCTTGATCTTCTCTGCTGCAAAAAATCAAATCTGAACATCTCACTGAAGTATATGTCTTTTACTCTCATTGACTTATGTCTTTCAATTCCTTCTTTTCGTGACCTTCCTACAACTTGCTTTTACTGCTTGTAGTGAAATTTTAAATTTTCATTGAGATTTGCCAAGGTAGATTTTCTTGTAAACCTTTTATCTGTATTGCCAATTCTGTCATCAAATTCTTGTTGTGGTTAATCTGTACCAAGAAGAACAACCTTTATGTTTCCCCTCCTCCACAGGAAGGTGTGGGGATGAGGGGGTTGAAATTTGAGGGGTAGGGCTGCAAGGAGACAGGGAACAAAATTATATGAGAGAGATGAGTCAGAAAGGTAGCTTTTTTGGGGGGGGGGATATTTACCTGTTTTTTTCCTTCCATCTATCAATTCACTTGCTCTGGCATTTAATTTACTTGCTACCATAGTAACCAGGCCTCCTGCCAATCTTCTCCTTTTACTTTCCTTTTTTCTTCCTCTGTCTTATGTATGTTTGAGGAGGAGGACATAAGTGGAAATCTACCAGTAAAGGGGTTTGCTGCATTTGGAAAGGTCCTAGAATGGTACTGTGCCTAAATCTTTATTGTTATTTCTAGTGGGTGCAGTAACATCGCCTACTTGTAACCTGTTGGGATTACAATATAAATTTTTATATATTCTTGTTAAGAGAATGTTAATATTGAGGGGTAATACAAGAGAATAAAGCTTTTATGATGGTGGCCAAAATTCCTTTCTAAACTCTTATCCAAATGAGGTCCTCTAACCTATAGGCATTAAGAAATCCAACAATTTGTTGCAATAATTCAGTAAGCATTTATGAAGCCACTATTTTTATGCAAGGCTTTATGCTAGGCACATGGAGGATTATTACTTTGATACTTCAGTGGATATGTGATTTTTTTTCTAGGTGGATATTCTTTCCAGTGGTGCACGTCACAATCCATCATCCATTTTTATCTTATTTCTTATTTTATGTTGTGTGGCTGCTAGCTGAGTAAATGGGTTGGTCATTGGTTTTCCTTTATTCTTTCTTTGTGACTGGCTCACCTCCTTTCCTGGTTATACAGTGACATCATTTGGAATGTAAAGATGAGATGTAAGCTATAGTTCCTGTTCTTAAGGGGTTCTACAGATTAAAGATGTCATCATGATTTTAACTCAGGCCATTTGAAGTATTGGAAGGGTTGGAGAAGACAGCCTGTGGATGTCTTGTCCAACTACATCTTATCTAGTGGCAAAGACAATGTTGAATTTTCTAAGGTTATGGCTGAGGCATCTGGTGCATCGTACCATTGGCACACAGTCACCTACTGACAGATAGTTTAGGGAGAGATGAGATCTAGGGGTTTGTCTCTTGTACAAAATAGTCTGAAAATGGGCAAATACAGTAGTTCATAAATAGGGTTGAGATGTTAGAATGGAGCCAAATCAGAACCCAGGGTGGAAGCATTTTTTAAATCAACAGGAAATAGAAGAGTGTCTGGAGTAATTGCTAAGATTGTAGGGCAAATCGTTCTAACCTTTGGAGCAGTGCTAGCACTGGCAGCAATGGATACTTTTGCTGGGAAGAAGTTACAAATTCTTTGCAAATGTATGCAACATTGCCAGCTTGGAGAAAGTGTACACCGTCTTTCCTCTGATCCTTTCACTATCATTAGAAGTAGCATCAATGACTCTTATAATTCAGGAAAATAGGGCATTTGATAACAGATACTAACATGTAACAGATAACATGTAACAGTCTGATACTATGTATTGTCTCCTCCCCCTCCTTTAAAACAGTGGCATTAGGAAAGATTAGCATTGGCATTGGATTTGATGTTTAGACATGAGTGTGAATTCCTTGGGAAAGTCTTTACCTTTCTGGGTCTATTTCCTCATTTATAAAATGAGAGGATTAGGGTCATGTGATCAGTAAGATCTCTTCCATTTCAAACCTAAAATCTTTGTTTTGAAAATAAGATGAAGTAAGAAGGGAGGTATCTCTATAGTTTTGTGCAGTTAATTTTTAGAGCTTAACATTGAAGGTGTTCAGTATCAGAGCTTAAATAGGACTTGAAAAGATTATTTGTTTTATGTAGTTCTTTATTCTCTCCTCCTTCCAGATATAAGTATATTAAAAGTATACAACTCTTTTTATGCTAAAAAGAAGAAAATTATTCCCAAGGGAGAATGTAGAGGAGTTTTTATAAAATATTTTTTATTCAGGGTATAGAAATGACTTATCCTATTTCAATTATTATTTCACTTGTAGTCAGATTTTATTTTGGCCTCTCTGTTTTAAAAATGAAATGGCCACTTTGTGTAGTCCATCTCTATTCTTTAAAACAAGGTAGTTTTTTAGAGGAATTATTGGATTTTCAAAGTACACAATAAAAAGGCTCTAACCTCCCCTTTTGCTATATTAGCTTTTCCCTCAATATATTCTACATATGACTCTGTATGTGTGTGTGTGTGTGTGTGTGTGTGTGTGTGTGTGTGTGTGTGTGTGTGTAATATCTACCAGTTTAGTTGGTATTTTGATTGTGGGATAAATAATCCACTAATTATAGCATTGAGGTTTTTTAAAAAAAGTATTATTGCTTCCTTTTTTTATGTCATTTCCCAGTATACTACCCCTATTGAAATCCTTCTTCATAACAGAAAAATTCACTTGATAAAACAATCATATGGAATAAATATACAACATTCCCCACCTATATAGAAGTTCAGTTCACACAAAACTTTTAAATTTAAAGGGTCCAGAGGTTGATTATGTTCTCAGATACTTAGCAGCACTTAAGACAGAGAGCATAATACCTTTTTAGATACTCAAATACATACTCGGACTTGATTGCTTATCTTTATTTCTTCCATAAACAACTTCTGTCCTATCCCAACTGAGACTTACTCTCCTTAGTTAATCATTGCTTCTCCAATTGGCCAAGCATCTTCCCCCTCCCCCCCATTCTTTCGTTCTTAAATGAGTTGCCACTGTAATTGGCTGCTCTCTTTAATCTGTCATCCAAATTCTTGACAACAGTGGTTAAGTAGTGCCTGATCCAGAAGTGGGCATTAAAAAAAAATTTCAGGAAAAGTAGTTGTTAAATCCGCCCCCCCTTTTTTGATAATTTATGAGGTATAGGATCATAGATTTAGATATAAACAGGACCTTAGAATTGGGAAGTTCTGTTATACTGAGATCTTAGAGATGATCAAGTTTAAATCCCAAGTTGTATTTTACCAACCTGGTAGGCAGTAAGACATAGTGAAAAGAGTGTTTTGGAATGAGGACTTTCAAGATTTGAGTCTGAGGTCTGAATCCCAGCTATGACTTTGGGCAAATCACTTAACCTTTATGGCCTTAGTTTTCTCATCTCTAAAATGAGTGTTTTAAGTCCCTTAAGTATGAGAACAGGAGTTGGGGTGGAAAAGAACACTGTGAATCATATGCTGAATTTATTGAGAAAGAAGGAGGAATGAGCTAGGTACCAGTGGATGACTGTATGGATCTAGACAGATGGAATGAACCTGGAAATATGAAAAGTTGTTGAGTGAGGCTAGAAGTTTTCTTGGGAAGTAAAGAATATATGAATTTACAACAGCAGCAAGGTTCTGAATCACAGGGATCAGGAAAATTAGAGGCAGGAATTTGCACCCTCATTAGATTGAAGCTAAGGAAAGTATGAGTAAATGTTCCAGGGTGATATCTAGATCAGGGGGTTTTAATCTTTTTTGTTTCATAAGCCCCTTTGGCAGTCTGGTCAAGTCTATGGATCCCTTTTCAGAATAATGTTTTTAAGTTAATAAAGTGAAATATGTAACTGAATAACTGAAATACAGTTATTATTAAAGAAAAAAAATTCACAGATTCCAGGTTAAGAATTCTGGCCTAGATAATTGCAAATAGAAATATTAGGATTATAGGATAATAGATTTAGAGCTTCAATGGACCTTAAAAGTCAACCACTGCAGTTCCTAATTTTTGTAGATAAAAAAAGTAAAGCACAGTTACTTGCCCAAGGATGCGTAAGTAATTAGATATGGGAACTGAAATTCTAGCATTGTTCCTCTTATTAGTAATCCAGTGTGTTTTTCACTATATAATGCTGCTTTTCAGTTAGCAACTTCTTTGGATCTTGAGATCAGCCCTGTGTGGTGTTATTACATGGAGACGTGTAGCCATTGAGACTTTCAACAGACTGGTGGTTGGTGGTGTGTTCTAAGTTGTTACCAAATGTGGCAACTTAAAACTTCGAAGAATTAGCCGGGATGTGTTGATGCACAAAACCATGTGCTTGTGGAGGTATGGTGTCAGGAATTCAAAATCCAATGCAGTAGTCTATAGTCAGTCAACATTTATTAAGTGCCTACTGTGTGCCAGGCACTGCTAAGTGCTATGCATACAAATATGAAAAAAAGAAAGACAGCCCCTTGCTCTCAAGGAACTTGCATTTTAATGGAGGAAGACAACACACACAGAGGAAGCTGAAAAGGATATGGGGGGGGTGGGGAAGTGCCCAATGTGAGAGCAAAGTCAGACACGTGTCAAAGTAGTGCAGTCAGGTGGGAAATAAGGAAATACCAATTCATTTCTTCCACACAACCAGCCTCTTTCATATATCATGTCAGGCACCACCACTTAAATGCGCTTTTCCTTAACTGCCTACATCCTCTGCTGCACCCAAAAAACAATGAACTAGTGAAGAATATGGTCATGGAATCTGAGGCACTGTCCATTTATTCTGATCCATATCTGAGGGAGAATCCCCTCTTAAGACATGCCTGACAAGTAATTAGTCAGCCTTTGATTGAAAAATTCCAGTGCAGGGAATCCACTGCTACCCAAAGTATCCCGTTCCATTTTTGGCTAGCTTTCATTGTAAGAGATTTTTTTTTTCTCATATCAAGCTAAAAATGCCTTTCTAGAATTTCTATCCATTACTCCTAGTCTTACATTGTGGGGCTAAGGAGAACAAATCTGATCCTTTTTCCATATGACATTCTTTCACATTCTTGAAGCCAGCTATCATATTCTTCATTCTTCCTTGCCTCCATCATCTAGGCTAAATGTTACCAGTTCTTTCAACCAGTCCTCATAAGGTTTGATTGCAAAGAAATTGTTAGCCCCGAGACTGTCAACCAAAATAATTTTAAAAACTTTTTTATAATATTTTATTTCCCCCAATTACATATTAAAATAATTTTTAACATTTTTTAAAATTTTGAGCTCCAAATTCTATCCCTCCTTCCCTCCCTCTCTACCCCTACGTAAGATGGTAAGCAATTCGATATAGGTTATACATGTGCAGTCATGTAAAACATTTCCATATTAATCATTTTGTACAAGAAGACTCAAAAGGCATGAAAGGAAGAAGGAAGAAAGGAAAGAAAGAGAACAATAGTACGCTTCAGTCTGTAATCAGATAATATCAGTTCTTTTTCTGGAAGTAGATAGCATTTTCATCATGATTCCTTTGGGATTGTCTTGGATCTTTGTGTTGCTGAGAATAGCCAAGTTGTTCATAGCTCATCATACAATATTACTGTTACTGTGTACAATGTTTTCCTGATTCTGCTCACTTCACTTTTCATCAGTTCACCTAAGTCTTTGCAGGTTTTTCGGAAAGCAGGTTTTTCCTGCTTGTCATTTCCTGTAGCACACTAGTACTCCATCACAGTCATATACCACAGTTTGTTCAGCCATTCTCCAGTTGATGGGCATCCCCTCAATTTCCAATTCTTTGCCACCACAAAAAGAGCTGCCATAAACATTTTTGTGTAAGTAGGTCCCTCCCGCTTTCCTCCCCTTTTTTGTAGACCTTTGGACATAGTTCCAAATTGCTCTCCAGATTCAACCAAAATAATTTTAATGAAAGTTATTGAGGTATAATAGAACCAAGCCCTAGGCTTAGAACAGTAATATCTAGGCTCAAATATTGGCTCTAGCAATTACTTTCTGGCTTTTCTGGTAGGTCATTTTACTCCTCAAGGCTTAGATAGATCCTTATAAAGTGGAAGTAACGATACGCATTAGGATTGCCATATGTAAATGTAAGTTTCCTCTCTGTATATTGGTCATTGCTCTTGTAGCATATTTTGATTTTTTTTTTAAAGCAACTCATTCTTTTTAGCAGTTCCTTTTTCTTCCTTTTTAATTGACAGGCCATTATCTACAATCTTGGCATTGACCATATGGTGTGCCTGTTTAATATTTCAAAGTTGTCATAAATCCTAGACTTTTTTCTTTCTTTTTCTTTTTCTTTTTTTTTTGTCTAAGCATAACGAGTTACCCTAATACGTTTTTTAAAAATCTCTTTACAAGGTTTTTCTTTTCATACTATTTGGGTAACCTGAAATCTTCAAGATACCAACTGTGCCATGCAAGTTCATTAATCCTTGAATTAACCTTTATATTTAGCGAATAAAACAAGAAAATATGTTTTGGTTATTCTTGGTGCTATTAAGTATCTTTTTTCCTCTTTTTCAGATAGAGATTATAGGATTATAGGATCATAGATCTAGATAAAATGAAAGGTTTTTAAAAAAAAATTTGATTCATAAGATCTTATTTTACAAAGAATATTCCAAGTTTCTGGTTGAAAATCATGCTTCAGTTAGAATTACCAAAGAGAAATGCTTTTTAGTTAGACAAAACTAAAATCAAAATGCATAGTATGGCTACCAATCCAAGGAGCTATGGTCAACCAGAATTGTTTTCTTCTTAATCTAATCATCCCTGAGTTATATATAATATGCATGCGTTCTATTATAAGGTAATTAATTTGGAGTTACACCATGATTTATTAAAAATAATACTTTTTATGGGTATTTTTAAAAGTTGCCAGCTTGTTAAAACATATAATAAAAATAATTTTTTTTGTTCTTATTACACATCTTATAACTCAACATATTTGCTGAACACATTAGCAGTTTTTCGTTAGGATTTGTGGAAAGAAAGATTTCAAATGTTCATATGAATCACTTTTCTTTGGTAATATACATGCAAATTTCATTAGAGAAATTCAAGAATAATTTCTTCATGTTCTGGGACATTTTATTTTATCATAACTCAAAATCTTGTATTGTTACATTGGGATGTACATCCATTGGTGTGTATGTCTATTGGGATGGATATGTCAGTGTTTAAGAAGTTTCTTGTGTTACTTCTGATCGAAGCAGTAAACTGTGTTTCTGTCTTCTTCTAAAACTTAACAGCAAGAGACCGCCACTGCCCTGAAGCGCACGATTCAAGCCCTACTGGATAAAGGGGCAGTAGTGAGAAATTTGGAAAACCTGGGTGAAAGGGCACTTCCATATAAGATCTCCATACATAATCAACGCCATCACAGAGGAGGGTAGGTTCTGCCTTTATCACCTGCAAAACATCTTTAGTATAAGCTAGCTTAATAGATAGTACTGTTTAGTTCAACCTAGAGATTCCTGTCATTGTATGCATTATAACAAATTAATTATATAATGTGATTTCTTTAGTTCAGGGCGCTCTAATGCAGCTCCTTCCTGGAGCATGTTTTCACATGTATTTACTTCCTGTTGCAATGTTGTGTTGTTGTTTTTTTTTTTCCCTCCAGCCAGATAATTTCATTGATATAGGCATTCCCAATGAGGAAGTTCCTTTACTAACACTGATAAAACACTCCTGTGCAGTGAGCGGAAAGAGGATTTACAGTAATTCATGTTTTCACCGTCTCTATATCCAGCTCCATGTGCATTATGCCACACTGCCTCTCAAGAGTACAAAAATAGGTCGTATTGGGGATTGAAATTATGTAGAACCATATGATTTAGAGCTTTTTTAAAAATTAAATTTATTTTTAATTTATGGGATAAAACAAGTACTTCTGTAACATAGTATAATTAAAAGAAAAAGATTGTACCTTAAACAGCAAATCTATTATGTACAGCTTGCTATTTCTTTTAAAGTTATGTAAATTTCTTTTCTCCCCTCCTCCCCCCTTTTTTTTTTTTAAAGATTTAGAACTGAAAGGGACCTTTGCGATCACTTAGTCTAATTCTCATTTTAGAGATGAGGGAACTGAGACCTAGAGAGGTGATGTGGCAAGGTCATGCAGGTAGCAAGCACCTGACTCCGAATGCTGGTTCAGGTCCCTTGATTTGTTGTTTATTGTTTAAGTGTGGTTTGTACCCAGTGATTTCCAAGGTGCCTTCTGAGGTGCTGATGCCCAGTCCAGTGCTCTAGCCTTCTTTCTTGATGAAAAACAACAATAAAACCCTTTTTAAAAAAAAAATCTAAGAACTTAACTCCTATCTCTTGCCTTTTGAAAATTTCCAGTAACAATGTGTTGGCAGTATACTGGCTGCATCCTTTCTAAATGTATTGGTTGCAGTAATTACTGAAATGTGCTAAGAGTAATTGACCGATTTGTAGAGCTTAGCCACATAATAAAAAATAGCTACTACCTAATCCAATTTACTTTACTACTTGCCTCCCAGCAACATATACCAACTTCTTTTTTATAAAAATCACATTTAATTTTTTCAGTGAACGAAACTATATTTTTTCTCCTACTTCCTGTAATAAATATATCTTTATATCTCTATTATCTGTCTGTCTAGTTGAACAAAACAAATTGCTACATTGGCCACTTTCTAAGAATATGTGTCTCATTCTACACTCTGACTACAGCATCTGTGTGTTAGTAGATGTACAGGGGCTTCATCATCAGTCCAGCCATAGTCTTTGTGGTTGTTTCTTGCATTGAACAGAGTACTGAAGTCCTTCAGAGTTATTTGTCTTTACGATGTGATTGTTATTTCGTAAGTTCTCTTGGTTCTGCCCACTTTACTCTGCATCAGTTCATTTACCACCTTTCTGAAGCAAATCTTTTCTTTTTTTTAATCTTTTTTTTTTTTATTTTTGGGCAGTTGGGGTTAAGTGACTTGCCCAGGGTCACAGAGCTAGTACGTATTAAGTGTTTGGACTGAGGCTCGATTTGAACTCAGGTCTGCCTGACTCCAGGGCTGGTGCTCTATCCACTGTGCCACCTGCCTGCCTCTTCTGAGCAAATCTTGAAGATTGGATGCTATAGTGTTGAGTCTCTTAGCAGGAATAGATTAGGCTAAAAGACTATCTTAATGTTTTTGTAAATTATTCCGTGGCTGGTGGAATTCTGCTCTTTTTTCATATGCCCCATTCTTACTCATCTGAGGATAAACCTACATATTCTCTGGATGAGGGTTGGGGGAGCCAGGGAAGACATGGGAGATAATGTAGAAGTCAGATGTTTAGGACTGCCTATGGCATGTTATACCAAGCTGTTCTTCCTGTGGGACTGGAGCTGTGTATAATGCATGAGACATTTTCCTTCTTTCCATATGCCAAAGTACAAAAGATGATCCTTCCCAAAAGGAAAACTTGAGACTTGGTGATGCAGAATGAGGCACTGGATTGAGTTTTTGTATTGCATGTAAACCTTCAGTCATAGCCAGGTACTGTAAATTCCATCTTCTGGTTGTTTAACCTTGTTAAACAGTAAAAAACTAATGTTCAGCTCCTCAAGCAACTCTGAAATGAATGCTGGTGCTTAGCAAGGTCTGAGAGATGTTGCTAGGCAACTTGTAATGCGCAGAGGCTATCCCGTCTTGTGACAGTCAAAATAACAATAAAGGGTTTTTTTTTTGTTTCTGTTAAAAACAAACAAACAGAAAACCCATAAACAAGATTGTTTTTAATATCAAGGATGTAAACCTTTTTCACTCCCAGATATTGGCTCATGGAATCATTAATCAATCTGTGCCTGAATCCACCCTTGTTTTGTATAAAGTAGGGACAACCTTATTTCCATCATTCTCGGGTAATGTGGATTGAGGGCCCTCATGGTTGCCCTACCTGTTAAATATCATGGCATGATGCTGACTCACCTCATATAGGAGCTGGCTTCATCCCTTGCTGGTGGATCCATCCTGTCATAAAGGAGTCCTGTGTGAGTCACTTAGATGGGTCATGAGTCTTAATGTTAATGTGGGCTCATCTTATTACAAGAGCCAAATTTCTTCAGAGATGATTCTAATTTCAGATTCCTGCCGGGGTCTGAGATAAAAAACCAGATGGAGGTGATGGACAGGCCTCTATTTTGTGTATATTGTATTCAGTACTGCTTTGAAAGCCTGTGTTCTCTAGGTCTGGAGGCAGTGGGGTAGAAGAGGAAGGTTTTTTTTTTTACTGAAATATCTGCTAACTAAAAAATTCCTTCCAAATCCAGGAGCTTCAGAACAAATCTCCATACTGATAGTTACAATGCTTCATTGCTTTTTTTGAAGCCCTTTCTGACTTCTCATCTTATTTTATTCTTACCACATTCTTCTGTGTTGTACTATATGTCAGTAGATATTACCTCCATTTTACATATAGCAAAAATTTAGGCCCAGAGGAGATACATTCAGCAACTTGATTTACTTTTCCAAAATAATTTAGTCTTAGCTCATTTATAAGGGAGAATTCTTAAGCGAGCATTTTATTTCCATGGAATGGTTTTACCTGCTGAGGCCAGACAGTTACAAAATGAGAAACCAAATGTAGCATAAAGGGGTATGTGCATGTGTATGCGTGTGACAGAGATAGAGATAGAGACATAGAGGGAGAGAGAAATAGAAGCAGAGAGGAAGAGGGAGAGGCAGAGATTTGTCTTTGATAAATGGATCTTCAGTTCTTATTTGTAAAAAACATTACTCTCCTCGGGGAAGAATTTTGACTCTTGGTTTTTATTCTTTGGCTGTTGGAACCCATGGGGATGAGACATCATAGGATCATAGATTTAGAATTATGAAGAACATTAGATCCTGTCTAATCCAACCCCTCATTTTTATGATTGAGGACACTAAGATTTAGGGAGGTTAAGTGACTTGCCTACCACCACACAGATAATCAGTATCAGAGGTGGGCTTCTAACCTTGGTCTTCCTGACTTTGAGTTCCTTCTTCTATCTACTCTGCCTTCAACCAGGTAGTCTCTGGTGTTTATTAAATGATTGATTTATGTCTAAACAAAAGTGTTGGCATCATCACATTTTATATGCTACTACAATTTCCATTTTCCAAATAATTTTTTTTTGTAGCAAAAATGTGTTTATAAACCAACTGTCTGAAATTCAGAACTCATTTCTTCATATAAAAATATGTATATAATTATTGTGTTCTCAGGCTTGCCCAATCAGTCAACAAACATTTATTAATCACCTACTGTGTAATTGGGACTGTGTTAGGTGCTAGAAATACAAAAAAAAATGCAACAGTTCTTACTTTGAAGAAACTAAGATTCTGTTGTTTCCATTCTTTCACAGTAGTATACAGAGTTAAGGGATATATTTCTATAAGCAAATGCAGACAACATTGTTCAACATAAGGTAGTTTTCAAAGGCAGGCCAGGAAAGACTTTATGAGGAAGGTTGTGCTTAAGCGGCATCTTTGAGGGAAGAAGGATTCTGTGAGGTGGGGCTGAAGATGAAGTGCATACCAGGCATGAGGAATGGCTAATTTGGCTAAACTATAGAGTTCTGGAATGAGAGTCATGTATTTTGAGGCCAGAAGGATAAGCTGGGATCAGATGTGAAGGAATTTAAATGCCAGAGGATTGTCCTGGAGACAATATCGAGTTTATTGTAGTTTATTGAGTAGGAGAATGACCTGGTTAGATCAGCGCTCAAAGGAAATTAGTTTAGCAGCTATGGAGGATTGATTGGAGGGAGGGGTGCTTGAATTCATAGCATTTGAAGAGGTGGAAGAACTGGGTGATGAGGGTGTTTGGTCACCAATGTTGAAATCCCCTAGTGTAAGGGCAGGAATTGCAGAAGAGAACAAAAATAAGAATGAACCTCAAAGGAGGAGGGTTGCTGAGCATTGACTTCAAAGAAAGAATCTGAAAGTGTCAAGTGAGGGGAGGAAGGAGTATTCTGATTCTTTCTCTAGGACCAGTGAATAGAGGGATGTGAGAATAGGGTACAACTGGTGCTAGAGAGGATGGCCAGGGGTGCAGTGTCATCTGGGGGTAGTCGGGTCTCAATGCATGTTAATACAAGAAGCATTGGAGGACGAGATCCAAAATGAAAGGAAGTTTGTTTATTATGAAACAGGAATTTCAGAGAGCAAAGTGGAAGGAGAGGCATAATTGGAATGAAACGTGAGAAGGGTAGGGTTGAGGAGGATGAGGGTACAAGAAAATGGAGCTGAGGTTTGGGGACAGATTACCCATAAGCAGCCAGTGATTAAGTAATAAAGAAATAAGGAGCTAGGTAGGTGGTATAATTAATAGAATGCTAGACCTGGTGTCAGGAAGACCTACCCAAATTCAAGTCCTGTCAAAAACATTTATTAGCTCTGTCATTCTGGGCAAATAATTTAACATGTCTCAATTTTCTTGTCTGTAAAATGGAGATAATAATAGTACCTACCTTCCAGAGTTGTTGTGAGGATAAAACAAGAAAATATTTATAAAGAGTTTTGAATACATTAAAGCGCTGTATAAATGCTAGCTATTTTCATGGCTATTATGAAGTGTACGTGGGTATATGAATTACTTGGGCCAAAGTAACATAATTAATTGTGACATAAAACAAACCTCATGATTTTTTACAACTTTAAAATATTTTTAACATGTTATGTTTTCTTTTTTACTGCAATCTCTTATTTCACTCTTTTTACAGTATTTTGATACACATTCCTTTAATTCATCATGAAATTCACATTTTTGAAAAAACATTCTATTTTAAGGGTGTCATTGATAAATAGTTCTTTTTTCCATGTCTAGATTTGATTGTAGGTTGTAGGTTTTCTTTGTAGTTTAAATTCTGTCTCTTGTTCTATAAATATGCATATCAGAGTTCATCATCGAGTCAGTGGGTACAAGACTTCCAAACTCATTGAAAATAAACTCCCCGGAATATGTTTGATGGATTTTTTTTTACAGGTTAATGAAGATACAGTATTACTAGTTCACTCAAACTTCTTATGGCAGTAGTTCTCATATATGGCCTTAAATGAAATAAGTTTCATCAGTAAAATTTAACTTTTTCCAGTCTTCAGTACTCCAGTTTTTGTATTGTCCCATCCATAACAGGCATTCTTTCTTCGTAGCGATTATTATATATTTTATATATATATATATATATATATATATATATATATTATATTTTATATTATATATATATATAAAATATTATTATTATCATAGCCAATTAAAGAGGCATTTGTCACTTTGGAGAGTAATTGTTACCAATTCTTCCAGCTGCCTGGTTCCTCTAAAAGTATTTGGTTATTTTCTGAGGATTAATTCAGCTATTTTGCAGTAATAGTTTGTCATGTCTTAGAGATAGTTTTCATTTTCAACTGCACTTTGGTACAAGATCCATTTTCATTGAAGATAAAAATGATCTTTCAAATTCTTGCCTTCAATCATCAATTGCTGTAATATTGAAATACAGAATTTAAAAAATATTATTTTTGATATAAGTTCCAAATTCTCTCCCCTTCTATCCCTCCCCATTCTTACGTGTGATATAATATATATTACATATTATATTCATTATACATATGAAGGCATGCATAGCATATTTTCACATTAGCCATGTTCTGAGAAAAATAAAGAGAAAAAATATGCCTCAGTCTGCATTCAGAGTTCATTAGTTCTCTCTCTGGAGGTGGATAGCATTTTTCATCTTGAGTTCTTTGTAACTGTCGTGGATCAGAGTAGTTAAAACTTTCACAGTTGAGCATCACTACAATATTGCTCTTGCTCTGTGTATGGTTTTCCTGGTTCTGCTCACTTAACTTTTCATATAAATTGAAGTGTGCTTTTTACATGTTTCCTTGGAATAATCTCCATTCTTAAAAATGGAAGAACTAAAACCAACAAAAGAGCAGTGAAATAACAGGTGGAGTTAGAAGCTCTTGCTTGCTTTTTGCCAGGCACTGTGCTAAAGTTCTGGGAATACAAGTACAAGCAATAAGAAAGACATTTCCTTCCCTGAAGGAGCTCACGTTCTAAGGTAGAAGGGGGGAGACAACACGTAAAAAGGGAGTGAAAATTGGGGGTGGAGGTGAGGAAGAGATCTTCATGACCCCAAGATATGAGAGTCAGGAAAATCAGGAGCAGAAATGGGAGAAAAGTAAGTATGATTGGCCTGGGCACTTTGTCCAGTAGAAGTTCTAGATAGGAATTCCTCAATTGAAAGAGGGACCACAGAGGCTGAAGCATCTCCAAGGGTGAAAAGGCAGCTGGGGAAGAAATGTAAAAGTTCAAAAAGTCAGAAAAGAAGTGAAATACAGTACTCAGCTGACAGTTTACTAAAAGCGGGGAAACCAATTCAGTCCATTTTCTTCCAGTTAAGATCAGATATTTTGAGTTAGTAGAAGCATACATGCATGAACTTTACTGTCACAGAAAGAAATCTCAAAATTGGTGCTTATCCTAAGTGATTTGCACACCAGAAGAGTGTTGATGGTTGGCACATGAAACATAAGACAGTCCTCATGGGGGAGGGGAGTATTGCAAGGTCCCTGGCCTTTGAGATAACTCCCTTTCTGGACTGTAATGGGGACATGGAGGGAATCCTGTTTAACTCATAGTTTAGGTCAACAGCAACACTTTATTAAACACCAACCAATTCTGTACCAAAAAACTGCTAGGTTCTGGGGAACAAAAAAATCCCCTGCCCTCAAAGAACATACTTTTTGCTTATGGAATAGTACTATTTTAAAAATACCTAACTGCCATTTATAACATTGTTTTTATGGGGAAATGGATGCTTGTCAGGTCTCTAAGCTCTAACAGCAAGAACCAGATTTCCTTAGGCTCTAGCCTTCGGTGTGACCATGGAAGAAGCAGTTTCTTCAGCAAGGAGGTGATAAGATAAATATTCTTAAGTACAAATAACGTTAGTACTCTACTCTTACATACAAGAAATAATCTGCCCTATATTTACATAGAACTAGGCAGCTCCCCACGCATTCTGAAAACAAAGGGCAGTTTGCCTTAGTAAGAGGCAAGACTCCATAGACAGGCATAACTACCTACTATGTTCTATACTTAAATGAGTTTTTGTTGTTCATTCATTTTCAGTTGTGTCTGACTCTTTGTGACACCATTTGGAATTTTTTGGCAAAGATACTAGAGTGGTTTGCCATTTCCTTCTCCAGCTCATTTTACAGATGAGAAAACTGAGGCAAACAGGGTTAAGTGACTTGCCCAGGATCACACAGCTAATAAGTGTCTGAGGCCAGATTTAAATATAGGAAGATGAGTCTTCCTGATTCCAGACCTGGCACTGTATGTACTTTGCCACCTAGCTGCCCCCCAAACATGAGTTGAGGATCTATTATACTATGACAGACCAGCTGCAAGTTTCCTGGAACAACTGTGAGCACCAGTGGTCCACATGTTTTGTGGTTCTTGCAGAATCCCAGCGAATGAGAGTCAAAAGCCCAGGCAGGGTTCCATCTATGGTTCTGTGATCTTACTTCACAGTTTTGGGCACTAAAGTCTCTGCCACAAAATATTGTCATTGCTTTGCCTACCTGTCTGCCTATAGATACGCACTATAAGTATAGGTACCACTGAAGATTACTTGTTTGATAACCAGGAGAGCTGATTTTTTTTTGACAACTTCTTGATTTAAAGTGAACCATTGAATACCAAGAAAAGGGCATAGCAATACAAGCAGTATTAATATTTAGACCTTCTTTATAAAAAGCCTAAGTTTTCCAAACATGCATAATTTCTTTCAGAGGCAGTATGATAGACAAGAAAAAAGGAATGCACATAGAATCAGAAGAGATCTAAATTAAAATCTTACCTTTGGAACTTGCTTGATTAATTAGCTATATATATATACCATGGGCAAAAATCCATTGGTTTCTTGGAGCCTCAGTTTTGGCGTGCCTGCATCAAGTCTCCATAGTTCAATCCATCCTTCGTAGAGCTACCAGTGATTTTTCCTAAAATGTAGTTCTGACCATGTCACTTCAGTATTCTACAGACTCCTGGCATTCCAAGGTCTTCATGCATGACCTGATGTGCTCTGCTGTCTAGTTATACTGGCTCGGTTGCTATTCCTCAAACTACCATCATCTCTCATCTCTATACTTTTGCACTGGCTCTCCTTACACCTGGAATACTTTCCCTTCTCAACTCTCAGTCTTAGAAATTGTTGTTTCCTGGGGGCGGAGCCAAGATGGCAGAATGAAAGCAGTGACTTGCTTAAGCTCTCCCCCAAACCCCTCCAAATACTCATAAAAAATGACTCTAAACAAATTCTGAAGCAGCAGAACCCACAAAAAGACAGAGTGAAACAAATTTGCAGCCCAAGACAACCTGGATGATTGATCAGAAAGGTGTATCGCTCCGGGCTGGGAGCGCAGCTCAGCGTGGGTGCGCAGGCCACAGCGAACCTGGAGCAGGCCTCAGAGGACTGAATCACAGGCAGCTGTGGAGGTTTCCAGACTCCTCAATCCAGGAATGCCAAAGACAACTTAGAAGGGCAGTGGGAAAAGTCTGTTTCTGTGGGTGCTGAGAAAGGAAAGCGGGGTTTCAGCTCATTCCCCAAGAGTGTGGCCTGGGGGGGGGGGGCAGCTGCTTCCCAAGCTTTTGGCCCACAGACTGAGGGGGAATCCAGTGGCTGATCAGAGAGGGATTGCAGGGATTTCTTTGCCAGTGCTGAGGTAGGGATCTCTTGCTTTTCCCGTGTTTGGATCTGGGTCACAGTTCTGGGTGGTGGTGCTGGGGTGAGGAGGAATGCTGGCGTGGTGGAGCTTGGAGTGGCTGTGGACAGGAACCCCTCCTCACAGTTACAGGACAGAAAGGAATACTTGTGGTCACAGGCCAGGAAAGGAGTAAACACAGGCCCTTATCATACCACCTTGCAAGAACTGAAAATTTACAGGTCCCTACAGGTATCTCTGAAAACAGCTATACAAACCCCTGAAGCTTGGGACAATACATTCTCCACATTGGAAGCGGACTCTTACCTTAACAAAGAGTTTAAAACTCAAGTAATTGGCTGGGATCATGAGCAACCAGCGCAAAAAGAGTCAGACCACAGAATCTTACTTTGGTGACAAAGAAGATCAAAATATACAACCAGAAGAAGACAACAAAGTCAAAGCTCCTACATCCAAAGCCTCCAAGAAAAATATGAATCAGTCCCAGGCCTTGGAAGAGCTCAAAAGGGATTTTGAGAAGCAAGTAAGGGAAGCAGAGGAAAAACTGGGAAAAGAAATGAGAGTGATGCAAGAAAATCATGAAAAACAAGTCAACAGCTTGCTAAAGGAGACCCAAAAATACTGAAGAAATAACACCTTAAAAAATAGCCTAACCCAAATGGCAAAAGAGGTCCAAAAAGCCAATGAGGAGAAAAATGCCCTAAAAAGAAAAATTGGCCAAATGGAAAAGGAAGTCCAAAAGCTTACTGAAGAAAATACTTCCTTAAAAATTAGAATAGAGCAATTGGAAGCTAGTGACTTTATGAGAAATCAAGACACTGTAAAACAAATCCAAAAGAATGAAAAATTAGAAAACAATGTGAAATATCTCATTGGAAAAACAACTGACCTGGAAAATAGATCCAGGAGAGAGAATTTAAAAATTATTGGACTATCTGAAAGCCATGATCAAAAAAAGAGCCTAGACATCATCTTTCAAGAAATTATCAAGGAAAACTGCCCTGATATAGTAGAACCAGAGGGCAAAATAGAAATTGAAAGAATCCACAGATCTTCCTGAAAGAGATCCCCAAAGGAAAACTCCTAGGAATATTATAGCCAAATTCCAGAGTTCCCAGGTCAAGGAGAAAATATTACAAGCTGCCAGAAGGAAACAATTCAAGTACTGTGGAAACACAATCAGGATAACACAAGATTTAGCAGCTTCTACATTAAAGGACCTGCAGGGCATGGAATATAATATTCTGGAGGGCAAAGGAGATAGGATTACAACCAAGAATCACCTACCCAGCAAAACTGAGTATAATCCTTCAGGGGAAAAAATGGTCATTCAGTGAAATAGAGGACTTTCAAGCATTCCTGATGAAAAGACCAGAGCTGAATAGAAAATTTGACTTTCAAATACAGGACTCAGTGGAACATGAAGAGGTAAACAGGAAAGAGAAATCATAAGAGACTTATTAAGATTGAACTGTTTACATTCCTGCATGGAAAGATGATATTTATAACTCATGAGACCTTTGTCAGTATTAGGGTAGTTGGAGAAAAAAATTATATGTATGTATATATAGATAGATAGATAGATAGAGGGCACAGGGTGAGTTGAAGATTAAGGGGTCATATCTGGAGAATAAAATTAAGGGATGAGGAGGATTATACTGGAGAAGAAGAAAGGGAGAGGTAGAATGGGGTAAATTATCTCACAAAAAAAAGAAAAGAAAGTCTCTTACAGTGGAGGGGAAGGGGAAGGTGAGAGGGAATGAGTGAATCTTATTCTCATAGGATTTGGCTTAAGGAGGGAATAACATACACATTCAATTGGGTATGGAAATTGTCTTACCCTACAGAAAATAGGGGGAGAAGGGGACAAGAGAGCAGGGGGATGATAGAGAGGAGGGCAGATTGGAAAGGGGTAATCAGAAGTAAATAATTCTGAGGAGGGACAGGGTCAAAAGAAAGAATAGAATAAATGGGAGGGCAGGATAGGATTAAGGGAAATAGAGTTAGTTTTTCACAACATGTCTACTATGGAAGTGTTTTGCATAGCTGCACATGTACAGCCTATATTGAGTTGCTTGCCTTTTCAGTGAGGGTGGGTGGGGAGGGAGGAAGAGAGAAAATTTGAAACCTAAAGTTTTAAAAACATATGTTTCAAAAAAAAAAGTTTTCTCATGCTATCGGGAAATAGGAAATACAGGCAATGGGGTATAGAAGTCTATCCTGCCCTACAGGAAAATAGAAGGGGAAGGGGATAAGAGAAGGGGAGAGAAAGAAAGAGGACAGACTAGGGGAAGGGATATTCAGAATGCATGCCATCTTGGGGTGGGGGAGGGTGAGATGGGGTGAAAATTTGGAACTCAAAAACTTGTGGAAATGAATGTTGAAAACTACAAATAAATAAATTTATATTAAAAAAAATTGAGTTCCAAATTCTCTCCCTCAGCCTTTGCTAAGAGAAGCAATATATCAATTACACATGCAAAATTATGCAAAACATATTTCTATATTAGCCATGTCAGAAGAAAGCAATAGGATTTAAAGTGTAAAAATATACTTCAGTTTACACTAAGTTTGTCAGTTCTCTCTCTGGAGGTGGACAGCATTTTTCATTAAGTCCTCTGGAATTGTCTTAGATCATTTCTTAAGCAGAGCCGCTAAGTCATTCACAGTTGACTGTGTGATCATCATTAAAATATTGCTGTTGTTGTAAAAAAAAATTGTTGTTTCCTTTAACACTCAGCTTACCTTCAGGAGACCTTTCATGGTCTCCTCTTCCACGTGCTAGTACCAATGTTCTTTTGTGTTTGTGGATGTTTGTATATACCTACAAATTAATATACTTGTTGCATATTGTCTTCCCCATAGAAATGTCACCTCCTCAAGGATAGGGAATATTTTGCTTTTGTCTTGGTATTAGTGTCTGGAACATAGTAGATCCTTAATATATGTTGATAGATTGATGGGACTGAAGTGAGGTTTCATATCTTACTGCCACACTCTGGAGGAAACAGCACAATCCATTAGAGCAATGTTTGTTCTTATGTTAAAAGATCCCCCTATTTGCTTCTTCATTCGGTTGATTTACTGAGAGGGTGACATTTAATTTGCTTAGTTACAGATGACCATGGTAATTTAAGTCGATATTTCCATAGTTTCAGTGTATACATACATGCTCTGCTAAAGGGCTTTAAAAAAATCTTCAGCCTTTTACTTTCCCCTCTGTCAAAAACAGTTTTGATAAATAGACATTAAAAAGGGCCTGCCATCTTGTATCTAAATTACCCTTTCATTTGTGGAGAGGGAGAAATGCAAATATAAATGATACTCTAGGAGATAAGTGGAGTTTTACTGCATCACTCCCATAATGGGTCTGCTCACTCCAGGAGATCTGGCACATAGGGTTTTAGCTATACTTAACAAAGGAGATTGATTCTCATTTCTATTTTTCTAATTAGTTAATATTTCCAATTACTTCCTCAGCAGTAGGACCAGTATCATGGTCTTTCTCCATTGCTTTGTTTTCAGATTGTGAAGGTTGCTGCATAGTGTAGGGGAAAGGGTCAGGAGAGAACTAGGTTCACTGCCTGCCTCTGATACTTCCTTAATTGTGTTACTGTGAGTGAGTCACTTAACCTTATCTGTTTCCTTATCTGTAAAATGGGAATAGTAATATCTCTAGTACCTAGCTCACAGAGTTGTTATAATGTTCATATATATAATGTCCTTTGCAAACATTAAAGTGCTGTATAAATATCAGCTATTATTATTAGTCTAACCTTTGTCCAGTGCATAATAATTGTAGATGAGTAAGCTTTTCTGTAATTGTCAGTGTTACAGCTTCATCAGAAATCTGCAGTCATTTTTAAAACGTAACTGAAGCAACACACAAAAGATATGGATGTTTCAATGCCATTTGCTCCTCCAGTTTGAAAATCAGGGTAATCACTATCTCTCTGAAATATAACAAGAAAGGCCAACTGATAAGAGTGTAAGCACTGTAGAGTTCAAGTTACTGGGTTTCTCTAGTAACAAGTAAGAAAAAGATACTGTTGTGGGAAAAGGCTGGAAGGTGCTGCAAGGCAGTACATCCTTCTCTGCAGCCCTTCCCCCATGAGCAAGTGTTATCAGTGGAAATTTCCACTGTCTGCTCTAGGGCAGAGCTAGGGAGGCAGACGGAAGCATGTGAATTCAAACTGGCTTTTCTCATGGACTGGCTATTGCAACAGTGCTTTGCATATAGTGTCACTAAATGGTGAATACAGAATTTGTATTTAGCAAAGGAATTAAGCCATCAGAAGTGTAGGTTAAAATGCCATCTACACACACACACACACACACATAACACACACACACGTATTTGTAAATATATATATATATATATATACATGTTATTGGTATCCTTCATGTTTTGCCTACGAGTTAATTATGTGTTTTTGCATAGATACTGCACAGTGTGAATTATGTTTATGCATGTGCTAACCATGTCCCTAAAGGAGAAGAGAGAGCAAACACTGTTTTTTTTTTTTTTAAAGAAAATGCTTTTTAAAAATTTCCTCCCCCACTCTTCGTCAGAGTAAGATGGCTTGAGAACTGAGCTTACTTTATTTGGTGCTGTGATTTTCCTACATTTAGGTTGCTGTGGAGATTTTTGTTATCCACCTGGGGCTTTATCCTTGGGATGCTGTGACTTCAAGTGTCACGTGATGCAGTGGTCTTTCTAGTGACAAGGCTTGTGGAGGGGATTGAGTGTTTAGAAATGTAAATGACTGTTCTTCCTTAGAAATTTGTGTGCCGAGTTTATGTCTGGAAATTCATTTTCTCTTCCCTTGACATTGGAAAATTGGAATTTTAAAAAAAATTGTGAATACTGGGATTTGTGAAAGGAAGTATATTAGTGTAATGGGACCAGAAGTCATGCAAATGGCCACATTCATGAACAGGGGTACTCTTTCATGTTCTTCACACCAATTTCAGTTGGCTTGGAGACCTTGACAGCAGATTACAAAATAGTGAGTTAAATGTATGTTCAGAGTTAGACAAAAGAGGAGAAATCAGATCTTTGTAGAGAATTAAGTATGTGTAGCTAATGACCACTCCTGTTGAGACACCCTTAGAAGGTATGTATAAAATCATAGAATTTAGAATCAGAAAGGACCTTGAAGATCATTGAATCCAAACCCTCCATTCTGCATATGAAGAGACTGAGACCAAGAGAGAGGAAATGACTGTCTCACTGCTACCTGGCTTGAGTGAATTATGAGTGAGAGACTCATAATTTGAACCATTTGAATGACTCTCATGGTCTGTTCTAAGATGAGGCTGCTACTAAAAATCACTATCCAAAATGCGCAGTTTAACTTTGTCTGCCTTACAAAACCAGAATCATGTTGGTCAGACCACTGACTGTGTACTTCCTAAGGGCATTCTTAGAATTAAAAATGTGTTTAAAAAGTTTAGATTTTGGTTTTAGAACTTAGATTTTTCCAAAATCAGTAGTCTTTCCCCCCCCCCAAATCACCCATTAAAACAATATTTGATTAGAACAGTAATTGGAGGAATTTTTTTTTTAAAGAAGGCCCTGATTCCAGCATTCTCAGCATTTCCACAGAACTGTCTGACCTGCTATCCTCCACTTCTCATAGTTATGCAGCTTTTTCAATTGAGGTCATTACCAATTTGTGTTATCTTATTTCATCTGTGCCCTCACGGCCGCATGGCTGTCCTTTTTCCTTCTCTAATTGACCCTCTATCTCCACCTCTCCACAGCAGCTGTTCTCGGTTTTCTCTTCACACTTCATTCTCCCTATGTCCTCCCATATGGCGTTTGTTCCCACATTGCATAGGATGTCTCCTACTCTACTGAGAAAATTGAGACCATGCATTGAAGCATCCTCTTCTCTATGCCTGTACTTCAGAACACCTCCTCATACCTTCATCTTTTTCTTTAGTCTCTGATGAAGATGTGATCCATTTTGTTGTTAAATCCAACCCCTCTTCTTGTCTCCATAATCCTATCCCCTCTTGACTTTCCTATCCATCATTATTGCTTTTTTGTCTTCAATCTCTCCCTGTCTGCTGCATCTTTCTTTGATCCAATTGACAAATATGCTTATTTCCCCACTCTCCTTCATAAACTTTTCCGTGACTGCCACCCTCTCGAGATATCTTCTTTTTCATTGCCAGACTCCTAGAGCAGTGTGTAACTCCTAACATTCACTTCCCCACCACCTTCTGACCTCAGTACTCTGCTGAAATTGTACTCTCAAAGATCATCAGTGGTCTTTTAATTGCCAAATCTCATGGCCTCTTCAGGCCTTATTCTTTTTGACTTCACTGCAGTTTTTCTCACAGTGTTGACTACCCCTTCTTCCTGGGTGCTCCCATCCCTCAGCTTGATTGAAATTGCACTTTTTGGGTTCTCCTCATATTTGTGTGACCACATTCTTCACATTCTTCTTTCCTGGATCATCATCTATCTCAAGGCTCTGTCCCTTTTCTTCTCTCTCTCTGTTCTCTCAGTTGGTTCTCTACCATTCCCAATTATCAGCTCTTTGCATATGTTGTAGGCCAGGACTGACTCAGTCTTCTCAGGTAGTTCAGGTTTGAGATTGGAATTACACGAGACACTCAAGGTCCATCTTACAAAAAGGAGGTTTATTTAGAGATAGTATAAAAAGAATATTTTTCTTTTTGGTGAGGCAATCAGGGTTAAGTGACTTGCCCAAGGTCACATAGCTAGTAAGTGTCAAGTGTCTGAGGCCGGATTTTGAACTCAGGTCCTCCTGACTCCAAGGCTGGAGCTCTATCTACCGCGTCACCGAACTGCCCCATAGAAAGAATATTAATCAAGGATATAGTATCGCTGTTTCTCCTTGCATTTCTTTATATAGAAACAAGTTCCTGTCATGTAGGAAGCAGTGACTTGTGCAGGTATGGAACATCTACTAAATCTGAGGGGCGCTGACTTCTGGCTGGTTTCTTTTATGCCTTTAGTCCCCTGGACCAGTCAAGTTGAAGGGATGTCTTACTTGTCTGTAGTGTTGGTGGAACAACAACTAGCCTACATAGCAAATCACTCTCCCATTTATATCACTAGTTCTCATTTTTCTCTAGAACTCCAGTCCCGTATCAGCAACTTTTGCCCACTTGTTGCCTCTAACTGGATGTCACTTTGGCATCTCCAGCTAGTGAACTGGTGGAAGAAAGCCCTAGAGTTGGAGTCAGATGGCCTGGTTTCTAATTCTAATTCTAGTTCTTCCACATAATCTCAGTATGACCTAGGGCAACTGGACTCTCTGGTCCTCAGTGTCTTCATTTGTACTAATTTGCCTCTAAGACCCTTTCCAGCTCCAAATCAATCAATCAAAAAACATTTATTCAGCACCTACATTGTGGTGGGTATTGTGTTCTTGCTGGAAATACAAAGACACAAATAAAGCAGTCTGCCCTGAAGAAAGTTATCTCTGTGGAAAGAACATATGTAGATATAAAGTAAATGTAACGTGGGGAATGATTGAACAAGCTGCGATATAGGAATGAAATGGAATACTATTGAGCAATAAGAATGATGAGCAGGCAATTTCAGAAAAACCTGGAAAGACTTGTACAAACTGATGCAAAGTGAAATGAGCAGAACCAGGAAAACACTGTACATAATAAAAGTAATACTGTGGGATGATCAACTCTGAATGACTCAGCTCTTCTTAGCAATGCAGTGGTCCAGGACAAGTAGAAAGGACTTATGATGGAAAATGCTATCCACATCCAGACAGGGAACTGTTTTACTCTGAATGCAGATTGGAGCATACTTTTTTCATTTTTTTTATGGTTTTTTCCTTTTGATCTGTTTCTTCTTTCACAACTGTGACAAACATGGAAATGTTTTACACAATTGCACATGTATAATCTATGTCAAATTGCCTATCATTTTAGCAAAAGGGGAGGGGAGGGAGAAAAATTCGGAACTCAAAATCTTGTAAAAATGAATGCTAAAAATCGTCTTGACATACAGTTGGAAAAAATAAATGCTAGTTAAAAATAATTTATATACGTAAAAAATAAAATAAATATAATGTAAGCACAAGATAATTTCAGAGAGAGAAATATCAGCTGGGATACAAGGAAAGACCTCATGTGAAGCTTGAATTGAACTTTGAAGCTAGACTTTCTCTAAGGCAGATGGAAGCAGTAAATTCTGTGTGTTTTGGGGAGGGAGGAGTTTTGGGGTCAGCCTAAGCAAAGCCATGGAGCAGGAGATGGGACGTTGTATGTGGGCAACAGCAAATAGGTCAGTGTGGCAGAACTGTAGTGAGAAGGAATGCATGAAGGGGAGTTATGTTTAAGTCAGGAAAGGTAGAATGAAACCAGATTGTGAAGGCCTCTAATCATGAAACGAAGAAGTTTGTATTTTTTTCTAGAGGGTTTGGGGGGCAGAGGAAAAGATTTAAGACATTCACACTTTGTCTTAGGCCTTTCTTTTTATCTCATACATTGTTTAGCACAGTGCCTGGCACATAGTAGGCACTTCATGAATGTTTATTGACTCTCACTGGCCTTCTCTTTTTCCAGTTAGATAATTTTTAATCAAGCAGCCCACAAGTATTTATTAAGCATTTAACTATATGCCAGGCACTATGTTATGCTCTAGCGATACATAGTCAAAGAATGAACCGATCCCTACTCTCAAGGAACTTGCACTCTTTGGGAGGTACAAGTAGATAGTTGTTCATTTAATTCTGTTCTAAAGTGTTATGTTCAGAATTTCCAAGAGTACATTCTTTCTGCTATTGTTAATTTTAAAAGAATTTATAAGTGATATCTTCCTAAAATAGATTATAAAATCATTGAAATGAGGGTCCATTTCTCACACCTTTCTATATATATCTCATACTCCTTAGCCCTCACAAAAGTACCTAGTATGGTGCCTTGCATATGGTTTGCATGTACACCAGTAAAGGCTAAGTAAATATTGATAGATTCATTCATTCATTGATAAGTTTACCCCCAAGAGAAAAAGAGCTAAGGAAATGCTATAATGGATTGTTAAATATTTGATCCATATAGGACAGATTGGGTCCTGTGGGCCCTGATTGATGTCTAGTAACTGTTAAACATGATCATCTGCTGGAATGATGCCAAGCCCTCCCTGGGCCTGCTCCAGTCATAGCTTGCTATTGACTGTCTCTCCTCTCCCCAGCTCCTTTCTGCCCACAAAGAGGGGAGGGTTCTGCTTTTAGCCAGAATAGTGAGTGCAATGTAATCTCTTTCTTGGCACTAACCCCACTCCTTTTGGAAATTTCCACAGAGTTGTAAAAAGGAATCAAGAAGTTTTTGCCCAAAGGAGACCCAAATTAAGACCAACTGGATGATAAGCACTGAATGACTTTAATAAGTTTTGGTTGTGGGCACAGGCTTGTTTGCATTTTAGCCAGTGATCTTGGTTTTTGAGAACCCACATTTTAGTTTGGCTGAAATAGTATTATTATCTGTGGCAGAAAATGGATAGCAAGGTAGAAGTGACTGAGGAGCAAGCTGTGCATATTCCAACCCTGGATTTTGCCACTTATCTGAGCTGTAGTTACAGACATGCCAAGTCATTTGGAGTCCTCACCTGTCGTCCATATAAGGAGGGAATAAGTATTTGTATAGCACCTACTGTGTGCTAGGCACTGTGTTAAGCACTTTTATAAAAATTACCTCATTTGATTCTCACATAGCCCTGTGAAGTAGGTACTGTTATTGTGCCTATTTTGCAACTGAGGAAACTGAGGCAAACAGAGGTTAAGTGATTTTCCCCTAGGGTCACATAGCTAGTAAGTACCTGAATCTGAATTTTAATTCAGTTCTCCCTTACTGCAGTCCTGCACTCTCTCCACTGTAACCACCTGCTGCCTCTACGGGTGACCTAAGGACCAGCTCTAGACTCCATAAGAGAGAGTCTGCTTTGGTCTTGAGCTATTTCATAAAGCTTGGCCCCAAATTGTGTTTAAGTTCTTTGAGGCCTCAGAGATTGGGCTAATTCCATAACTATTTAGGGTTTCTGGCTTTTTGTGGATGAGTGTTCTAGACCAAACCATCCACTCTAAACTACTTTCCCAGCCTGGAGAACATGAATCAGAGCACCCCCTGCCTACCCACCTCCTTTCCCCAGTGACACTTAAAAAGATGTGAAAATGAATTGTTTTTCAAGGCAAAAAAATAATCCTCCTGAAACCTCCTTGTGTGAAAGTAACCCTGTATCCTTGAAGGCTATACCAGTGGAGGAAAAGCTAAAGAGGCTTTTGTGTAGGCCCAGTAATGTATGTCTTTGCATTCAAGGACCAGTGTAGCTACGTTTAGATAGACTTCTTATCAGTTTGGTTATAAGATGGTTTAAGTTTTTATTTTTTTGTTTTGTTTTGGCCCAACTTGGAGAAACTGTCAACTTAAGTATATAGAGGGGTTGCAATCCACTTGGTAAGAAGTATAACCTCTTCATACAAGATTGGAGTGAAGCAATTAGTAGTGTGAACTCAAGCAGTAGTATGACTGATGTTGTAAGAATGTAAGCTGAGGAAAAATAAAGAAGCCAGTACCTTTCGTTTTTTTCTTTTAGGTTCTTAGCAGAGAGGGTGGTAGGAGGGTGCTATGGGAGGCTTAAGGAGAGAAGAGATGTGGAAAGATATTAATAGCTAGCTAACATTTATATAGTATGTTAAGTTTACAGAGTGCTTTACATCTAGTCTCTTGTTGGGTCTTCTCAGCAAGATTGTGAGGCAGGTGCTTTTATCTCTTTTGCAGATGAGGAAACTGAGGCAGAAAAAGGTTAAGTGACATTCCCAGGATCACACAGCTACTAATTAGTGCCTTTGACAAGAATTGAACTTAGCTTTTCCTCACTGAGGAAGGTCCAGCAGGGTTGGGGAACCTGTGGCCTCTGGGCCACATGTGGCCTTCTAGGTCCTTGGGTGCAGCCTTTTGACTGAGTGCAAGTTTTACAGAACAGATCCTTTTATTAAGGGGATTTGTTCTGTGAAGTTTGGATTCAGTCAGAGGGCCACACTTGAGGACCTAGATGTGACCTTGAAGGCTGTAGGTTCCGCACCTCTGGTAGTGCTTTATCCACTGCAGACCTCTCTGTAGAGAGTAAAATAGTAAGATAGTAAGAAGAAGTACAACGATTATCTTCCTGCAATGAAGACCAAATTCAAATTAGAGGATATAAATTTGTAGTGAACTCAATCAACACAGTTTTATGATTTTCACCAACTCCATTTAGCAACAAAGGAGACAAATGGTGGCATAATCAAAGATCGAAATTTGGCAAGCTATGATCTATAAAAGGATAAAGAGGCAAGGCATTTGATAGTAGAGGTTAGCATAGAGTTGAACTGGTTCACCAAGAGGTCAGCATAGGGAAGAGTGAATAGTGTAACCAGTGTACTGGTGATGAAAGAACTTGAAAGAACTAAGGGCTAGAGGAAATGGGAGTTATGGTGAGTAGGGAGAATAGGCTTAAGGGTTTAAGGCATAAGGAAAGATGAATTGATAAAACACTATCAGACAAAAGAATTTCAGGGTTCACAAATGTGGGAAAAGAACACTTCTGGGTATGGCAAGATCAAGAGTTTTGTGACCATCTTTGCAGTAGGTGAGTTGAAGTGGAGGAGTATGTCATGTGAGTTGAGTGGATTAAGGAACTGAGAAGTTAGGATATTTGGAGGGACATCAGTGTGTATGTTGAAGTCACTGAGGAAAGAAGGCAAATGTCCTGAGCATCATTAGATATTCCCCAGAATCTCTACCGGGTGATGTTTGGTAGTGTAAGTCTCAAAAAAGAATTGGTTGCTGAGTGTTGGTGATAGAAGGAAAGTCTGGAAGTGCCCATGGGAACAAGCAGTATTCTTCTGATTCTCTTCTCACAGTTTGTAAGTCAAGGAGATGAGAGGAAGGACAAGTCATTCCTGGAAAGGATGACAAGGAAAACTGTGTCTTCAGAAGGGAGCCAGGTCTCACAATGTGTCAGAAGATGGAAAGAGTAAGAAAGGAAGAGGTTTAAGATGAGAGGAAATGTGTTATTTATGGAGCGAGCATTCCAGGAGTGAAAGGGACATAAGAGTTCTGGTGTAGAATCTTGCTGGGTTGAGGAGGGGTTAGTAATAAAAGACTGAGCAAAGGAAATGGGGATTTGTATTTGTACTTGGGCTTTGGAGGATTCAGAATCATTGGCTTAATGAGAATAAAGTGGGGTAAGGGGAAGGTACATATTGAGCAGTGATTTTAGGCAGAGTATCAGTTTGGATAGAGGTCCGTTGGGGAATGTAGGTGAACAGACTGTTCGGGATTGTCCCTTTGAGCATCTGCCTAGAGAAGACTATGGGGACTGAGAGAGAAACCTGGTAGTAGGTGATAGGATCTTGTCCCTGGGCTCTCTGCTTAGGTAGTATGCATAGATACATGTATACATACACATATACATGCATACATATACATCCCTATGTATGTACTAGTATATGAGTGTATATGTTTTCATATTTATTCATACACATGTATGTATATGGGTGTGTATATAAAATTTATGGATAAATATACATGTGTTGGGAAGGCCAGCTTTTTGCTGCTAGGTGTAGGCAATTAAAAAGATCTGTAGACCACTACAAGAAGAGATAAGAACTTGAACATTTGGAGTTGCAGTGGGAGTGGAGGAGAGATAAGCAGGGTTTGACAGAGATTATATGCTGGGAGTAGGGGCAAGGGGGAAGAAAGATGATTCCAAAAATTGTAGGAGAAAGGTTTATGCCATTACATATTCCATTTTAGACATGAATTTGAAGTGCTGGCAGAGTGTTCAGGAGGAGATAACAATTCTGGGAAAGCTTGAGGTTGGAACTAGAGATTTGGGAATGATTTTTATTCGGGTGATTGTTGAACCGTGGGAGTAGATGAACTCCACAAAAGAGAAAGCGGGGAGAGGGAAGAGGGATTAAGAGAGACTTTTAGGGCATGTGAAAGGAGTGGACCAAGGATGAAGAGCCAGCCACAAGTCAAAAGGAGCAATCCCAGAGATAGAACCATGAAAGGGAAGTGTCAGGGAAACCAAGGGAGGCAGTGGCATGGTATAATGGAAAGATTGCTGAATTTGGAATTGGAGGATTTGGTTTAGAATCACAGCCTTGCCTCTTGGTACCTCTTTGACTGACACAGTCCTAGCCATTTAACCTCCTTGTTCTTCAAAGAATATGGACTACATGACCCATAGGGTCCCTTACAATTCCAAATCAGTGATGATAACAGGAATCAAGGATATCAAGGATGGGGTTGTCCACAAAATCAGATACTATGACAGATTCCAAGGAGGAGAAAGACAGAAAAGAGGTTTGCAAAGTGCTTTCCTCACAGTAGCCATGTAAAGTAGGTGGAATAAGTCTCCTGACTTGAAGTCCAGAACCATATCTATTATACCTTGCTACTGCTCTGAAGTGTGAGTGTTCACTTGGAAACATTTCCATAGAATTTTTGTTATAAAAAGATAATAGAATGCAGAGCCTGAAGCTATAAGGGGGTTTTTTTAAGGCAAAAATCCTCTGATTATGGATACCCTTTGATGATTTCTAGCGTCATCATGGAGGGAAAGAATAGAACAGATATCTGTCTTTGGAGAAGATTAAGGGGAGGGAATTGACCAAAGTAATAAAATCTAACAAAATAATTTTGGAGCTAAACTTTTCATCTCCAAAGACTAGTATTAAATAAATGCTAATTGGATGAATGACTGAATTGAAGCTTTGGTTATTTCATTGCAGGTATTTCTTGGTGGATTTTTATGCACCAACAACAGCTGTTGACAAAATAATGGAACACTTATCCCGAGACATTGATGTGGTCAGACCGAATATTGTGAAACACCCACAAACCTTGGAAGTGAGAGAGTGTGAAGGCATTGTTCCTGTTCCTTTTGAAGATAAATTATATTCCAAGAAGAAATAAATGGAAGATGTGGCTGGCTGCAGCCTAATTGCCTGACAAAAGTGCACAATTTATTATCAGTTCACTATTCTTGACCTTTAATTGTGTATCAACTTTGTAATTAACACATGGCAAGTGTACTTTTAATTTTTGAAAGTTAATATGTTAATATAAAGTTAATATAATAATAAAATTAATATAATAATAAAGTAAACTTGGGTCTCTCTTCTCAGAAGAATGTGACTTGTTCAAGGAAAATTGCCCAGTTATCTTCAGGTCTATGTAAGGCTATAATATCATTTTCTGAAGTCATTTTTTATTAAAAAAAAAAAAAGAGAGAGAAGGGGCAGCTAGGTGGTGCAGTAGATAGAGCACTGGCCCTGAAGTCAGAAGTACCTGAGTTCAAATCTGGCCTCAGACCAAACACTTGACACTTACTAGCTATGTGACCCTGGACAAGTCACTTAACCCCAACTGCCTAAAAAAACCCCAAAACAACAAAACAAAAAGAAAAAAAGAGAGAAGAGTGTTCAAATTGTAGCATCAAAATAGTAGTCATTGTTGAAAATTGAAAGAAAGGTGAATAACATCAGAAGGACAGATGCATTGAAAATGCCTTGAACTGCTAGGGATTTTGTTTCTAACCAATCATAATCATGCTGTGTAACTAGGTATAAATTGATATTTAAAACCACTATGTAATATTTGTACAAATTCCTTTTGAATAAGGTAATAAAAATTATTTTAAAAATTAGTATAAGGTCAAGGAGAATATTCCAGGGATTTCTTCACAGTCTCTCAACATACTTTCATTAGGGTGGCTGAGTTTTAATTGTTTTTTTGGCAGAGTATCCAGACTTCACCAAAATTCAGACAACTGTGTGTGCAAGGTAGGGGAAATGCAGAAGAAAGGGAAGTTGTATTATATTTAACTGTGAACAGATTTTTTTGGCCTTTTTTTTTTAAAGACAAGAACCTGCCCAGCAAAAGTTCAGTTAAATTCAATAGATATTAAGTATTTTCTGTCTAAGACACTGTCTTAGATACTATAGAATACAAAGATGATAGTAGCTTACTCTGGAATAGTACTTTCCATGCATTCACATTTGATCCTTACAACAACCCTGTGAAGAGAATGATCTAACTATTCTTGTCCCCATTTTACTGATTAGGAGCCTGAGGCTCACAGGTAAAGTAACTTGCCTGTGGTCACTTAGGTAATTAATGATACAGCCTAGGACTCGAGTCCAGATATCCTAGTGTCAAATCAAGTACACTTTACATAATGCCAAGCAGTATCATCTTCCTTGGGGATAGAATTCTAATAAAAATAGAACTATTCCAGGTGATATGAGAGATTTGAGGTTGCTTCCTTCTGTGTTGAATTAGGGATCTGGGCCTTGAAAGAAGTCAACAGGCAAAGATGGTGGGAGAGAATATTTCAGGCATAGGAGACAAAGGCACAGGTGAAGAAAAGGATGGCCCGAGTTCAGCAAACAGTATGATTTATGTCTCAGCCATTTTTCTGCTCATCTTTTGGGGGGTGGGGAGAAGCATAATAGATCCAAGATGTTTTGTGAGGCCTGGGTTTCCCTAAATTGTTGGACGCTAAATACAAGATACGTGAGAAGGAATGAGTGCCTCACACAAGCAGTTGATCCTGTTACCAGGAAATACAAATAGCAAACTCAGCCCTTGATTTAACTGGCATTGCTAGAGAGTAGCAGAGAGTCTCCCAAAGTCAGTTGTGAGGACATTGAGAGAACACCCAGTCTTCTTGAGCCTTGCTCCAAAGTCCCATGCCCATCACATAGAGGTAGGTCTGTCTGTCACCACGGTCCGGACATCCTCTCTTTTATAGTCTGACATGTTCTACTTCCCTCACCCTGTGCACAATATTAAGAATGATGTCAGAACCACCTTGGGTTAAAAAAGAAGCCACACATTTCTGTGGCCAATTGTCCTGAATTGGAGACAAGGCATGCTTTGAGACTAGATAATACCATTGGTATACTTAGTAATTTTCCTCCATAGTTGCTACAGCCTGGGGAAGATGAGTGATCTGCATCTCTTTTCAGGTCATGCAAATGTTTGGTTTTGTGGTGTGATTTAGAAAAGAGCTCGTAAGGAAGCTTGCTAAGTAAGTAGGACAGCAATTCAGTGTGCCAGTTACTGGCCTCTGAACCACTGATTTGCCACCTGCCTGTGAACACACAGAGGTTCCCTGCTCCATAAACTGCAGTCGCTTCCTTTTAACAATAGGACCTCCTCTGTTGACAGTTTTTAAGTCCTTTACAATAATAGCTAGCATCTGTATAGCACTTTAAAGATTGCAAAGCTCTTGTTATCCACATTTTATGGATGAGAAGTAAGAAGTGTCTGAGGTAGGATTCAAATTTAGGGCTTCCTGGCTCCTATGGAACCCCTTTGCTCCATGGTACCTTCACAAGCTAGCCCCAACCTCATTGTGCTTGACTCCCTTCCCATACTCTGGTTTCAGCTAAGCTGACCTTCTCTTTGTTCTTCATACTACACTCTATCTCTGTACCTTTATAGGAATTCCTGCTGTGCCTGGAAAGTACTCCTTCCTCACTTTAGCCTCACAAAATCCTCCTTTTCCTTCAAATCTCAGCCCTTAACTCCTCCCCAAACTCCTCTGTATTGAGCCACTTTGTATTTAATTGTAATTATTTCCTTTATATTTCTTCTGTATAAACTTTTCTATATTCACCTTATCTTCACCATTAGAATGTATATATTCCTTGCAAGTAGGGATTGTTTTCGTCTTTCTTCTCGTATCTCTAGTGCCAGCCCAGTCAGTGCCTTGTACACCATAGATGCTTAATATATACTTATCAAATGATTGCTCATTTCTTTGATTCCCTCTGGCCTTGTGAGCTGCTGGCAAAGAAACTCTGCGTTTGTCTTTCTTGCCATCATTTTCTAAGGTCTGCTTTTGCATGTCCTTGTCAAAGACTTGCTTACATCAGTAATAAACCCATACTGGTTAGAGACGTGGACTCAGTGATGGGACTTGATTTCCCAGATCTTTGATGCTCCTCAGAGAGTGAAAATGAAGAGATTTAGCTTGGTGAAGAACCAAAGGCTAGATGCTTATTAGCAGGAGAGGCTAAGTCTGAAGGGGTAAAAGAAAGGAATGACCTCTTCACATCCTTACAAATAGGAAAAGATCATTGTGTATTCATTGCTTCTAATTCATTTAAGATGTTTTTTAAAAAATTGCTGGATAGGGGGCAGCTAGGTGGCACAGTGGATAGAGCACTGGCTCTGGAGTCAGGAGGACCTGAGTTTAAATCTGGTCTCAGATCAGATACTTGACACTTACTAGCTGTGTGACTCTAGGCAAGTCACTTAACCCCAATTGCCAAAACAAAAACAAACAAAAAAAATTGATGGGTAATATCAGTCTGGCCTTACTTGATTTGACCTAGCTGCAATGTAGAAAGTTACACTTTGCTATAATTAGGTGAAATTAACTCTATTAGCTTAGAGGGTTAGTCAGAAAATTCTTGGCTATAGCCATGAGACACCATAACTTCTCCATTTAAAAAGGGAAGTTAAAAAACAAAACAAAATCAAGTTTTAATTACATGTCCTCTTTCTGTACTTTGTGTTGGAAAATTACCCATTCTTTCCTCTTCGACCCACTCCAGAAATACTCCCTTTCTGTCAATAGCCTGGTCTCAGCTGTTTGAAGAAGAGAACTAATTAAACAAACTTACACAGGCTAAGTGCTTAGTGTGTTGGCTCTCCAAGGGAACAGAGAGAAATTCAATTAAACATTAAGTGCTCTGAGCTTAAATCCTACTGGGGAAATATGACATGTACACAAGTATGTTCCTTCTTGGCCTCACTGGATCATTATTAGATCATCATCTATGACCTGCTCCTCTAACTATGGTTTATCCCTAGGCTCTATACTGGGCCTTCTCTCTTTAAACCCTAGCAGTGGCCTCTTGAATTCCCATGGGTTCAGTTGTTACCATTAGGCTGGAATACAAACTAGACCTGTAATGTCATTAGTATAGAGATCTCCCAGATGAGAAAACTACCTCTACCTTTAGAGGTTTCATTGTTTTCTCTGCAACTTAAAGTCTTAGTTGCCTACAGTGCTAAAAAGTTAAACATTTTGCCCAAGGTCAAAGTCAGTCCAAGGCTGGACTTGTACCCAGATTTTGGCTCTCATTCCAGCTCTCTCTACACTATGTCATATTACTTATCTGTCTCTGTGCAAGTGGTACTGAAATTATGGTAGCTGTACCTGAACTCTCTAGTCTTGTATTGCTGAGTCCTTAATGGACAACTCCACCTGGCAGCAAGGTGGCATAGTAGATAGGGAATGTTGGGCTTGGAGCCAGGAATAGCTAAGTTCAAACCTTATCTCATACTCTTTTATTTGCTTTGTGATCCTGGTCAAGTCACTTTAGGCATTTCAACCTCAGTCTTCTATAATATGAAGGAGCTGGAGTCAGTGTCGTCTAAGGAATTTTCCAGCTCTAATCTATTGGCTTCCCTAATTCATAATGTCCAAAACAACCCATTTTCCCTCCACCCCCATTATTCCCTAAACTCGCCTCTCTAATTTTTTGTATTTCTGTTGAGAATATCACCATCCTTCTAGTCACCCAGGTTCACAATCTAGGAATCATCGCTGACTCTTCCCTCTTCCTCATCATCCCATTTATTTCCCCTTCCCTCCCCATATCCAAACAATTCTTGTTCGTGCTACCTCTATGTCTCAAAGCCATCCCATATTCTTCACTTCCTTGGCCATCAACCTAATGCAGGCCCTCCTCACTCCTCTTCTCCAGTTCTCCAAACTAATGCTAAGACAGTCTTCCAAAAGAATTGGTCTAATCGTGTCACTTTAATGTTCAAGAATCTTGGTGGCTCCCTGTTCCATCCAGGAGAAAATACAAACTCTTTAGTTTGGCATTATAAGCCCCAATCTGGTTCAACTTCACAGACATTTCTTAACTGTTCTTTTTCATGAATTTCCAGGCTAATAGATCTATTCATTTTTCCCAAACCTAGCATGACCTCTCCTACCTCTGCCTTTCCAAAAGAGTGCAGTCCTTTCTAACCTCTGCCTTTTACAATTCCTAGCTTCCTTCAGGGCTCATGGCAGGTGTCATCTTTAGAAGCCTGTCTTGACATACCTGTAATTAATTCTCCCTTCTTTCTCAAACTGTATTGGTTTAATAACAATAGCTTATGCATAATACTTTGCCTCCATTTATGTGTTATGCTGGCCTCCATTTATCCATTCTATCCTCTAGCTGAATGTAAAACCCCTTGAGACCAGGGGATTATTTGTATCTAGGTCCCTAATAAGCATTTGTATGTCGAATTTAATAAAATATAAACTGAAGGAAGGCACTAAGAGGGGGCACTTCTCAGAGGAGGTAGTATCTGAGTTGAACCTTGAAGGAGGTTAAGGATTATGAGGTGGAAATGAAGGGTACTCTAGGTAGGGGGTACACCTATGCAAATGCACAGAGGCAAGAGAAATTTGTTGAGGTTGTAGAATAGGTGGAATAAGTAGTCTAGTTTGTCTGGACTATTAGGTTAAAGAGAAAGTAGAAGAATGAGATAAGGATGGAAAAGTAAGTAGCCCCCAGAAGGACCCCAGGAAGTCCTTCAATGCCAAGGTAAAGAGTTTGTATTTTATCCTAGAGGCAATGGGAGTCACTGAAGGTTTTTGAGCAGGAGAGCAATAGATTTGGACCTGCTCCTCAAGAATGATATTTTGTCAGCTACTCTTCTCCCATAAATTCAGTTATCATCTCTTCTGATGATTCTCAAATCTATTTATCTAGCCCTAATCTCTCTTTTTGACCTCCAAGTACCTTTTGGACATCTAGAACTGGATGACCTATAGACATCTTAAACTCAGTGTGCCTAAAACTGAACCCATCATCTTTCACATGCAAAAACTTCCTCTTCCTAACTTCCCCATTGGGGTCAAAAAGCACCATTTTCTTTAGTAGGCATCTAGGTTTGAAACCTAGGTATCATCCCTGACTCTTCACTTCATCATCCCCTTACCCAATCTGTTGCTAAGTCCTGTTAGTTCTACCTTCAAAGCATCTCTTGTATATATCCTCTACTCTCCTTTGACACTGTCACCGCTCTGGTGCAAACCATCATCACTTCACAACTGCAATAAACTGCTGATTGGTCTCCCTGCCTCAAATGTTTCCCCACTCCCACTGTCAAAATGATTTTCCCAAAGATCACGTTTGACCATGTCTCTGTCCTATTTAAACTCCAATGGTTCCCTATTACTTCCAGCATCAAAAGGAAAACCCTTTGGTTTTTAAAACTCAAACTCCTGGCCTCTTCCTACCATTCAGTCTTGTACCTTACGGAGGGCATTTCTAGTCATCCTGATCTATATCTTGCCACTGGACCGAGATGGTTCTGGGGGAGAAAGTGAGACTGGTGACCTTGCACAGCCCTCCCTCGCTTAAATCCAATTCACTTGCAAGTCATGACATTATCTTCCTGATGTTGTGGTCCTCTTCAAGAATGAAGGACAGATGGGGCAACTAGGTGGCGCAGTGGATAGAGCACCAACCCTGGATTCAGGAGGACCTGAGTTCAAATCCAGCCTAGCTGTGTGACCCTGGACAAGTCACTTAACCCCATTGCCTAGCCAAAAAACCAAAAACAAAACAAAAAAGAGAAAGAAAGAATGAAGGACAGACAACAAGAACAAGTTGTACCTTATTCCTGTCCATACTTTCTATGGTCTTGTGCCACTGGCTTCCTTGTTCCTCTCACAAGACATTCCCATCTCCCAACTACATTTTTATTGGTTGTCCTCTCCCATGCAAGAAAGTACTCCATCATTGTCTCTGCCTCCCTGCTTCTCTGACTTCCATCCAGTCTCAGCTAAAATTCCATCTTCATCAAAAAGGCTTCCCCAATCCCCAAAGATGCTGGTGCCTTCCCTCTGAGACTGTATCTGATTTATCCTGTATATAAGGGCATGTAGATGTTGAAGGAGGACTAGCACCTCTGGTGTAAGAGCTTGCTAAGCTCTTTTCAGGGCTACTCATCCACCTTTGGTGTCCACCTGGGACTCATTGCTCACTTGTGGCTCCAAGAAGCTGTAGCATGCACAGTGGCCACACCCTGGTAAAACCGTCTTGGTAGATGTGTTAAACCAGGTTGAGAGTAACCTATGGACCTCAAACCCTGTGGTGAATTAGGGGAATGTCTACGCTAAGCATATGCCACCAGGAACAGTCTTCATATGCTTGGGGTGGATATCCCCTTAATTCGCCAATAGATTTGACGCCCTTGGGTTACCCTCAACCTGGTGGCTAAAGCACATGCTATGGAGCATTTAGAGCTTGGTCATACATTGAAGATGCTGAGGTCATCCACTATGTACTGGGCCATCTCCAGTCATCCTGACTGGTCTTGCCACTGGACTTCAATGATTCTGGAAGAGAGAGTGAGGCTGATGACTTTGTGCAACTCTGCCTCAAATCTAATTCATGGGCAATTCAAGACATCACCTATGATGTCATCAGTCATCTTCGAAGTACAAATAACAACATCCTGTATTTACATAGTTTTTTGCTTGTTGTTTTCTTTGGTAAGTTGTGAGCACTGTGCCTGACATATAGTAAGTGCTTAATAAATGCTTGTTGACTTTATTTGTATTAGAGAGAGGGAAAGACTGTTTTTAGGTTATTTAGGAATCTCTTGCAAAAGTCCAGGTGAAAGGTGGAAAGTATGTATGTAGAGAGAAGGGGACATATGGAAGAGGTGACAAAGTTGAAATGGATTATTGGTACAGGGGTGAGGGAAAGGAAGGCATCTAGGATGATTCCAAGGCTGTGAACTTGAGTGACTGAAAGGATAGTGCTTCGTAAAGATAATTAAGCTCATGGAAGCTGCTAAAATCACCAAGAGAGTGTAGAGAGAGAAGAGCAGAGGGCTCAGAACAAAATGGTGGTTTGGGGTGGCAAATGGGTGGAAGAACATTTAAGGAGACTGAGGCCTGGTAGGAGGAAAAACCAGTGTCACTAAAACCAAAGGAGGAAGGGTTTGGGAAGAAGGAACTAAGCATTCATAGAGTGCCCACTGTGTGCCAGGCCCTGCTGAGCATTTTACAAATAGTTCTTCCTGACTCGAGGCCCAGAGAGGTGGTGGTAGTAATCCAGGATTCCATATGCCCAGGACATAAAAGATTGAGAGCAGAGGACAGTATAGAATTGAATTAACTATAAGGTTTACTTCCAAGTGACATGAAAAGCACAGAGAAGACCAGTTTTCCACATATATTATAGTTAAGCTCAAATATTGATGAAGAAATCCAGTGACAAAACAGCAGTCCCTCCTTCATCCAGTTCAGAACTGTCCAACAAAAGAGAGAAGCTGTAGGTTTGGAAGAAAGATCTCATTAGGGAAGTTAGCAGAAGCTCAGGTTAAACAGGCGCTGGGGGGAATGAAACCCACAGCACCCTGATAAGAGACAGGAAGACTAGAAGACTGCTGGGCTCTGACTAGTGATATCCTGGAGGGGCTGAAAACCCATGGCACCTGGAACAGGGACGTCCTAGGGCCAGAAGCCTTCAGCCCAGCATACAAGGACAGCCAGACCAAGAAACCATAAAGCTTTGCCTAGAGAAATGGAAGGCTACCAGATATTCCATAGAACACGGAAGACAGTGGTAGGAATCCAGGAAACAAGGGATGGGACCAAACAGGGCCTTGCTATCCTATCTAAAGTTGCATGATGGGGGCAGAGTCTAGCCTTGGCACACAGCTATCCCATAAACTGAGGCTGTAGATATGAATTATTGTTCATCCTTTGTTTTCTGAGAGGACTAATAACATCATGTTGTTGGGGTCAGGGTACAGTGTGTTTGGCTATGGCTGGTAGATATCAGTAATGGAAGAAAACTCCAAACATAATAAAGAAATAATATGGTTCAAAGAAAATCAAGAGGTAAACAAAGTAAGTAACCAGAGCCTCAATCAATCAATAAACATTTATTAAGCATCTGCTATGTGCCAGATACTGTGCTAAGCACTGGAGATGCAAAATAGAGGCAAAAGATAGTCCTTGCCCTCAAGGAATTTACAGTCTAATAGGGGAGACAAATATATACAGACAAGCCTGCAGCTCATGGGGGATATACTATACCTCAACACTTTTTTTTTTCCAGCCAGGTTTATTAAGGATCTGCCATATTGGCCAGACTCTTAGAGAATCTGAACATTTGTGAGCTATTGGCTAGGTTCTTAAGGAATCTGAGCACCTTAATGGAGACAAGAAGGACCTTATATACAGAAAAACTGTGGGAGGGATCTAGGAAGGATCTTGATGGGAGAGACTGGGAGGTGGAGAAAGGGGTCTAGATAGGGTCAAGGGTGGTAAGTAGCCAGGGGCCATAGGGAGGTAAGACAATGGAGGGCTGAGGTTAAGGGCAACTGAGAATTGGGAGATTGGGAGATTGGGCATAGGTGATAGTTGATAGAATTATAGCTTCAGGCAAACGCCAGAGATTTGTCCATGTGTGAAAGTCCAGGGTTTTTTCTTTTTGTGGTCCAGATCCCATCCTCGTCATTCCCCCCTCAAACAAATGAGACTCAAATTCTTTTGGGGTGAGGGGCGAAGGTCTTGGCTTCTGAAACTGTTTTCTGCTGGCAAGGGGCGTACAGCTGTCTCTGCTTTGAGGGGGTTGACTGAAACAGAGCACAAGCTGCATCTAGGGAATGGTGGGGGGACATTGGCTGGTCCCAGCTGTTTGCTGCCCACTGTGGGTGAATAGCCTGTAGTCCATAACCCAACACTCTTGCTCCATTCTTACAGCATGTTGCTCCTTTCTCTATCAGTCTCTGTATTTAACTGTCTACCTAAAGTGGAACCTTGAAGAGCATGTCTTCTTTTCTCTGGATTTTAGACTGAATGAACATAGCATATTCTTTTTTCAGTGTTCCACCATTACCCATATAGCTTTTTTAGCCTCCTCAAGCATTATTGCTATGTGACATCAGGTCTTGAGGTCTCTCCACTAAAATTCCAAAAGCTTGTGCCCTTGAGATTTCCTAACAGTCTACTTATTTTTTTTTCACTTGAGAATCTTGCCAGGACATTTTTCTGACTCAAATATCCCATATTTATTCCCCATGGAGACACGTTTCCTTCTTTAGATCTGGGGTTCTACCATGACGCCACAACCCGTACTGTGAGGTGTAGAAGATGATGGCATCTGGAGTTGCTCATGATGCTACAGACGTGTTTCCTGCTAGGGTCAGTACAAATAATCTGTCTCTAGATACACCCATGTTGATTAAGAGTCTTAATAAGTCCTCTCATCCTCAGTGAGAGGTCTGGTAATCAGCTTGTAATGTTACTGGGGATTTTAGAAGAGAACACACCTTCCGGTAACTTACAAAAAAGAAACAATGTGTTATCATCCTCTTCATGTCTTTTTGTATTTCAGTCTCCCCAAACTATCAATAGCAACTTTCAAACTGCTTTCCAGTTTCTTTATCTTTTAAGCCCTATGACCTGGAGTCAGAAGATTCATCTTGCTAAGTTCAAATCTGACCTCAGACATCTACTAGCTGGGTGACCCTGGGTAAGTCACTTAACCCTGTTTGCCTCAGTTTCCTTATCTGTAAAGTGAGCCAGAGAAGGAAATGGCAAACCCCTCCAGTATCTTTGCTAAGAAAACCCCAAATGGGGTCATGAAGAGTGGGACACAACTGAAAATGACTGAACAGCTACAAAAGGCAACCCTTTAACTAAGAGACTTCTGTTCATCTCTAGCTACAACGCTAACCATGAGTACTCTAGGAATATAATCTGTACATCACTCACGTCAGCCTCTGCATTTGATTTTTTCCTTTGAAAATGTTTCTTTATATGCACATATAATCTGTCCTTTCCACTGTCCCTCCCCCAATTGAACAATAACAACACAAAAATTTGTCACCGTTTAAGTATGTATAGTCCAGAAACAAAGATTCCCAAACTAGCCTTACCACAAAACTTACATTTCTCTATTCATTAATCTCTGTTCATCACCTCTCTGCCAGGAGGCGATTGGTGTATTTCATATTCATTTTTTCTGGATCTGTGGTTTTTCATTGCATTGATCAGAATTCTAAAATTTTTCTGAATTGTTTTTTTTCTATAGTGTTGACACTGTTCTAACTCTACTCACTTCATTCTGCATGAATTCATAGATGTCTTCCTAGTTTCTTCTTTAACCACTCATTTAATCATTTTGTGGTTTCTTCACCCCTCAAACTTATTATTTATTTATTTTTAGCATTCTTTTCTTTTTACATTTTGATTTCCAAATTCCCTCCTCCTTACCACCCCTCCCCCACCCACAGAGAACATAAGCAATATGATATCAATTATATATGTGATGTCATGCAAAACATATTACCTTATTGGCCATATTTTTTTTAAAGCAAGAAAAATAAAGTGAGAAAATTATACTTTAATTGGTAGTAAGAGTTCATTGGTTCTCTCTGGAGGTGGATAGCAATTTTTATCATGAGTCCTTTGGAATTGTCTTGGATCATTGTATTGATCAGAGTAGTCAAGTCTTTCACAGTTGATCATCATCATAACGTTTCTGTTACTGTGCACAGTGATCTCCCAGTTCTTCTCACTTAACTTTGCATCAGTTCATATAGGTCTTGACAATTTTTTTTCTGAAACCACCCCCCTTGTCATTTCTTATACCATAATACTCCATCATGATCATATGCCACAACTTGTTTGGCTATTTCCCAATTGATGAGAGTATTCTTGATTTCCAATTCTTTTCCACCACAAAAAAGCTGCTATAAATATTTTTGTATGTATAGGTCCTTTTCCTTTCTCTTTCATTTCTTTGAGATACAGACCTAGTAGTGGTATTGCTGGGCTAAAGGGCATTGTCCCAAATTGTTCTCAAGAATGTTTGGGCCAGTTCACAACTCCACCAACAGTTCATTGTTGTACCCATTTTACCTCATCCCTTCCAGCATTTGTCATTTCTGATGTGTATCAGGTGGTACCTCAGAGTTGTTTTAATTTGTATTTCTCTAAACAGTAATGATTTAGAACATTTTTTCATATTACTATAGTTTTGATTTCTTCTGAAAACTTCTGGTTCATATCCTTTGACTGTTCGTCAAATGAAGAATGGCTTTTATTTTTATAAGTTTGACTCGGTATATGTTTGAGAAATGAGATCTTTATCAGAGAAGATTGCTGTAAAAACTTTTGATATTACTTCATTGTCTGTGGTACCTTTTAGTAAAATGTAGTTGTCTTGTTTATCTCTTTTATTTAGATCTATTTTTTCTTTTGCCATGTTTGAGATCATGAGTGTTACCTCTGACTTTTTTTACTTCAGCTGAAGTATATTATATTCTGCTCCATCCTTTTATTTTAATTTTTCTGTTTCAAGTGTATCTCTTGTAACAAGATATTGTTAGATTCTGGTTTCCAATCTATTGTTTTCTACTTCCATTTATGGGTGAGTGCATCTCATTCACATTCATAGTTATGATTAACAACTATGTATTTCCCTGCATACCATTATCTTCTGTTTCTTTCTCTCTCTTTATCCTATCCCTCCTCAAAAGTCTATTTTGTGTCTAACCACTGCCTCCCTTAATCCTTCCTCTCCTTTATCATCTCCCACCTTTTTTTTTTTAATCCCTTTCCACTCCTGTTTCCCTGTTTGGGCAAGTTACATTTCTATAAACAATTAAATGTGCGTGTGCGTGTGTGTATGTGTGTGTGTGTATATAAATTATTCCTTCTTTGAACCAGTTCTGATGAGAGTGAAGTTCAAGCATTGCCTGCTACCCCCCACCCATTTTCCCTTCCATTGTAAAAGCTCTTCCTTGCATGTCTCTTTTATGTGAGAAAAATTTCCCCATTCTACCTCTCTATTCCCCTTTCTTCCCATACATCCCTTTTTCTCTCTGCTCCATTTTTTTGAGATCATTACAATATGATCAACTCACACCCATAACTTCTGTCTATGTAACCCCCCTTTAACTGCCCTAATATGATAAAATTCTTAGGAGTTACACACATCATCTTTCCATGTAGGAATATAAACAATTTAATTTCACTGACTCCATTGGGATTACTCTTTCATGTTTACCTTTTTATGCTTCCCTTGAGTCTTCTGTTTGAATGTCACATTTTCTATTCATCTCTAGTCTTTTCATTAGGGATGATGGAAAGCCTTCTATTTCATTAAGTACCATTTTTTTTTCTCCTAAAGGATTACACTCGGTTTTCCTGGGTAGGTGATTCTTGGTTGCAATCCTAGTTCCTTTGTCTTCCAGAATATCATATTCCAAGCCCCTCTGCTCCTTTAATGTGGAAGCCACTGAATCTTGTGTAGTCCTAATTGTGGCTTTATGATATTTGAATTTTTTCTTTCTTGCTGTTTCAAGTATTTTCTCTTTAACCTGAGAACTCTGGAATTTGGCAATAATATTCCTGAGAGTTTTCATTTTGGGATCTATTTCAGGAGGTGATGGGTGTGGTCTTTTAATTTCTATTTTACTCTCCAGATCTAAGATATCAGGTGCAGTTTTCCTTGTTAATTCTTGAAATATGATGTCTAGGCTTTTTCTTTGATCATGGCTTTCAGATAGTTGAGTAATTCTTAAATTGTCTCTCCTGGACCTGTTTTCTGCGTTAGTTGTTTTTCTGATGAGATATTTCACATTTTCTTCTAGTTTTTCATTCTTTTGAATTTGTTTTATTTTTGCTTGATGTCTAATGGAGGCATTAGTTTCCATTTGCCCCATTCTAATTTTTAAGGGATTATTTTCTTTCATACCTCTTTTTCCATTTGGCCAATTCTGCATTTTAAAGAATTCTTTTCTTCACTGAAATTTTGTGCCTCTTTAACCAAGTAAGTTGTTAATTCTCTTTTCATATTTTTCTTACATCACTCTCATTTCTTTCCCTAATATTTCCTCTACCACTCATCTCTCTAACTTTTCCAGGAATTCTGATTGAACTTGGGTCCAATTAGCATTTTCCTTTGAGGCTTTGCTTATTACTATTTTCACATTATTGTCTTCTGTTTATCTCCCTGCCACCACAGTAGCTTTTTATGGTCAAATTCTTCTGTCGTTGTTGTTGTTTTCTCATTTTCCAAGCCTATTTCTTTCCTTCTTTTTTTATATTTTAATATTTTATTTTTCCCAATTACACATAAAAAGCACTTTTAACATTCTCTTTTTAAAATGTTGACTTCCAAATTCTTACCTACCCTTTCTCTCCTCCCCCATCATTGAGAAGGCAAACAATTTGACAGAAGTTATTATCCATATACAGTCATGCAAAACATATTGCCATATTAGTTATATTGTGAAAGAAAAGACAAACAAAAAACTAGAGTAAAAAAAAATATGCCTCTCTCTGCATTCAGATTCCATCAGTTTTTTTTTCTCTGGAGGTGGAAAGCACTTTTTATCATAGATTCTTCAAATTGTCTGTGATTCTTTTATTGCTGGGAATAGCTAAGCCATTCACAATTATCATTGTATAATATTACTGTTACACAATGTTCTCCTGGTTCTGCTCACTTCATTCTACATCAGTTCATATAGGTCTTTTTAGGTTTTTCTGAAATCATCCTGCTCGTCATTTCTTATAGCACAGTAGTATTCCACAACAATCATATACCACAACTTGTTTAGTCATTCCCCAAATGATGGGCATCTTTTCAATTTCCAATTCTTTGCCACCATAAAAAGAGCTGCTATAAACATTTTGCATATATAAGTCCTTTTCCTTTTTTTTTTTTTAATATCTCTTTGGGATACAGACCTAGTGATATTTCTGGGTCAAAGGCTATCCATACTTTTATAGCTCTTTGGGCATAGTTCCAAATTGTTCTCCAGATTGTTGGATCGGTTCACTGCTCCACTAAGAGTTCCTAGCCTATTTCTTGACTTTGAACTTTATGTTAAAATTGTACTCTGCTCACCTCGGGGTGGGGAGGCACTTCCCCAAGAGTCAGGCTTTTTTTGTGTGCTGCTGTTTTTAGAGCTAGTTCTGGGAGTCTGCAAATTTTTGGTGCTTCCAAGGTAGAGCAATCCTGGGAGAGATATGGTCACTGCTCTCCTGGTCTGCACTCTGGTCTTTACCCAGGAAGGGCCCTTAATCCTTTGCAGCTACACGCACTTGTGCTTCTCTCTGCTTTGGTACTGTGATAAACGTCCTTGCTCCTTTGTGACCGACCATCAGCACTACTCTCTGCCCTGGAACTGTTACCCAGAACTACGTATGGGCAATATAGAGTTGCCGTTCAGTGACAGCTGTACCCTGTGTCAGCAAAGAGTCCCTTGTAATCTCTTTCTGACTAGTTGTCTGACCTCCTCACTGTCTCTGGGCTGAGAGCTCCTGAAGCTGCTGCTGCTGCTATTGCTATGAGTGCTGTTGCCACAGGTGTGTGTGTGTGAGCCCCAGACAGACCTCTACCAGACCTGCACCCCAGTGTTACAGAGTTCTCCTGCCTACCTCTTAAGTCTAGGTTCTTAGGCCAGAAAAATATCTCACCCCAACTTCTTGTTGGCTCTGCTGCTCCAAAATTTGATTTAAGATGTTGTTGGGAGAGCTCAGCTGGGTGGCTGCCCCTAAATCTGCCATCTTGGCTTTACCCCCCTTTAATCATTTATTATGGTGCAATAATACTCCATTATTTTAATATATCATAATTTGATAATTGTCAACTTTGACAATCTGAAGAATGTAAGGTAGAATATCAAAGTTGCTATAATTCACATTTTTCTAATCATCAGTGTTTTAGAGTATTGTTTCATTTGGCCATTGACTGCTTAGAATTCTTACTTTGAAAACTGGATTTGAAATCCTTATCAGAAAAAGTTTTTTTCTTATTTTAATTTTCTTCTCATTTAAATTTCTTAAATTTGTGCACATTTTTTAACTTGAAGTTATCAAAGTTGTCATTTTACCTTGTGCAATCCTCTCTATTTCTTGTATAATTGGGAAATCTTCCTCATTCATGGATTTGAAAGGCAAATTCTTCTTTGCTCTTCTAATTTGTTTATGTTGTAACTGTTTACATCTAAGTCATGTATCTATTTGGTATATGGTGTGAGGTGTCGGTCTAAACTTGATTTCTTTCATACTACCTGCTGTGTAGTTTTCCAAGAAATTTTTCTTTTTAATCAAATATTGAGCCCTTCCCTGGTCTTTGGGTTTACCAAACACTTTGCCATTGTGTATATTTACTTAGGTATGTTCTGTACCTAATCTGCTCTACTGATTGACCTATTTTTTGATAATACTCAAGTTGTTTTGATGATTATTACTTTGTAGTACAGTTTGAGGTCTGGTACCATTTCTGGTAAATTTCCCTTTCTTATCTTATTGCTACAAGCTAGCATTTTTAGCATTATGTTAAACAATAATCCTGGTAGTGAATATCCTAGCTTTATCCCTGATCTAACTGGTCTCTAACATGATTTGTCATATTTATGGTATTTCTTACATTGAAACCTTTTAACTGAGTTACCTAAATAATCTAGTTTTCCTTTTGTTAATATGGGTATTTTATATTTTTGTATTTATCTATTTCCTCTGTTACCAAGGTTGTTTTTAGCATGTTAATTGGACAGAATAGTTTCTGATAAATTACTTCCTGTTCACTTACTGTGAATTCTTTTTCATTTTTGATACAATTTAATTTCCCTCTCTCTTTAAAATCAGATTCCTTTCTTTTTTAAAAGCAGCTCCTGATAAAAATTTTTATTTAATGGTCTTTTGTTTTCAATTTAATTAATCTCTTTAAAATTTCAGGATGTCTGCTTTGTTGCTTGCTTAGGGATTTTTGATTTCTTGCTTTGAAAGTTTTTTTAATTGCATTTCCTATTCATTAATTTGTTCTTAGTCTTTATATCTGTAATGTCTGAAGTAATATTAGCAGGATGCATACTTAAATATTCAACTATATAAAAGTTACACCAGAAGGAACTTGTCTGATTGGTAAAGGAAACACACCAGAAAATAGACTACCCAATATCAGTCTACAACAAATGAAGAAAAACATTAACATTGTCTAGTGGATTCTTTCACAACTAGAAATTCCAGAAAGGGTTGCATCCTAGGTGAAGAATCTCTCTAGGGGTGCTAGAAAAGTGATGGACATCCAGATATGTCATCAATGAACTCCAATGTGTAATGCACTCTAGGGCCTCACTCACCCAACTCATATCACCCCTGCCCATTTGGACCCCCAGAAAGGTGGCTGTTACTATTCTGGAGGGTAACCCTGTGGATTGATACTCACTTAAACACTAGCTCATGAGCCCCTACTTGTATACTTCTTAACAATCAGCCAGAAGATTCAGTTCTTTATTGAAAGTATTTACTCAAATGGCATTGCAAGAATCATAATTATAGGGTACTTCCCCAATAAAGTGTTATATTAGTGAGGCACACATATAATGAACACACATGGCCAAGTCAACTCACAACTTTGGAATTTCAGGGCCTTGATGTTCCTTGTCTCTCCAGAGGCTCCTCACAAAGGTTGCTACAATTTGCTCCACTGTTCTTCTGGACTGGCCTTTTTAAGGGCATTTCTGTATACCTGCTGGAACAGCATTTATTTGGGCTTTCTCCTCCTAGGATGTGGTGTTTCTGTTGTATGGACCAGTCTGTTGCTGGACTGGGTCAAATAGGTCACTTGGCTTTGCTGGTTCCTTTCTGGGATCCATTGTTACTGGGCTAATTATTACTAGGCAGCAGTTACTAGATATTGACTGCCAGTTGCAGCTGGGCAGACCACTCTGTGACTTTGAGTAGCTGCTGCAAGGCTGGGCTGGGCAGATTGGTTGCTGGGCCCTTTTCAGAAGACCATCTGTCTCTTCAATTCATTCGTGTATGCAGCTGCAATCTTTTATCCACCTTCAGACACTGGGTAGGCCAAGTGGAGTTGGTTGCCTTCACTCTCTTCAGCTGGAGGTTACAGTGCTACTTAAATCTGGAGAGCTATAAAGTTCCTTCAGCTAGGCCAATGACCCTTAGCTTAAGATATGAAGAAGCTTCTTCCCTTAGGTTCCCTTAGTACTTTAGCTTTGAGGCTGTTAGTTATTTCCTACCAGGAAATGGGAGAAATCTTCCTTGTCCTATCAGCAAATTCTTTTCAGCTGTAAAGCCCTTCTATCAGTAAACCATTCCAAGTTTCCTTAGGGTAATACATTTCACTTCAGTCATTTTCACCTCCTGTATTTCTTTTGGAATCATACTTATCAGAATCCCTAAGAACAAAAGCGTGAAGGCAATCTATGCCCTGGAGATATATGTCTCGCTGGATTCTTCATATGCACCTTTCTTAGGCAGGAAATGTATATTTTGCATCTCAAGGTTTTCCCCTTTACCTTTCTACATCTCTGCCTTTTAACCTCTGCAGACCTTTGGCTTTTGCTGAAGTCTTACAAGGGCTTCCTGCCCTCCATTCCATCCTGCCCCCAACTCTGAGAAATTTCAGAGAGATCAGGATCAGGTAACAGTTATGGATGATCATGAGAGCAATGGCTTGACTATCTTTATGGTTAACTGTATGGTTGAGTGAAGAGGGAGATATATCATCAGAGCTGAAGATGTTGATAAACTGGAAAACAAGAGTTCTAAGGGAACAAAAACATGTATATCCTCAAGTACGAAGGTCTCGGTTGGTATGGAGAGCCAGGAACTGAGAAAAGAGGGTGAATGATCTAGAGCAGAAGTTTTTAACCTAGGCCCTGTGAATTTATTATTTTTTTAAACAGTATATTTTTATGTGTTTCATTAAATATTTCCCAATTACATTTTAAAAAGCCATTTTTAAAGTATCTTGATAACTGTACTTCAGTAAAATTGGTTTCCTTTTTAATCCTATGTGTTTTATTTTATGCATTTTTAAACATTATTCTGAGAAGGGATCCAGAGGCTTCACCAGATTGTCAAGGGGATCCATGACACAAAAGAGATGAAGAACCTGTGCCACAGGGTAGTAGTTGACCACAACAATATCTGGACAGGGTGATATAGACAGATAATATATACTTCAGAAGAGAAAAGATTGCTGGATGATAGAAGCAGAAGGAGGGTCCGGAAATAGCAATAGCTTTGAGGATCAAAGAATGTAAGTATTCTAGGTCTTAGTCCAATGCCTGGAAGTATATATCAAAGCCTGTTTTTTTTCCTTCCCAATACTATATTCAAGAAATCAAATGGAGCTACTTGACTGTGTCTTAAACCCAGATCATTCTGTCTCTCACTGATGGGCCAACTGTAGGTCCTAGCCCAAGCCTCACTTGGTCATTGTTTGGGTTTTGATGGCAGAGAGTGAGTGTAAATAGCAACTGTGTGTTCTGGCCAGAAACCTTGGGGGTCTTCCACTCCCAGATTGTTTTTTTTTTTTAGTAGGTAAAAGATGCCTTTTTTTTTTTTTGCTTCATTTCTTACCTAGCCTAGCCTTAATCACTGATTGGGTATTGCCTCAGAGAAATTGAGACCTGGGAAAGACCTTAGCTTAAAAAGGCCAAGGTCTCCCACTGCATCCAGGACATCTCTAATTGTCCTGATCTATATCTTGCTACTGGACTCAGATGGCTCTGGAGGAGAGATTTAGGCTGGTGACTTTGCACAGCCCTGGCTCACTTAAATCCAATTCACCTGCAAATCATGGCATCACCTCCATGATGTCATTGGCCCTCTTCGAGAATGAAGGACAAACAATGAGAACAACGAGAAATATATAAAAGGAGTATCATGTCCTAGAGAGCTTAGACAGGTATGACGTAGCTTTTGGAGAGAAAAATAGGTTTCTGTGAACAGCTGGAGACAATGAATGGCATAGCATCCAGAAACATATAAACCTGGTAGCCTACTGTTTGATAAATCCAACGATCATGCTCCTGGAATAAGAACTAACTAATTGACAAAAACTGCTGGAAAAACTGGAAGGCAGCTTTGCAGAAGTTGGTCTAGGTATAGACCAACATCTTATACAAGATAAACTCCAAATGGATACAATAGCTTAGACATAAAGGGTAACTTAAATTAGAGGAACAAGGAAGTTTTTTTTTATCTTTCAGATCTATGGATAGGGAAAGAGTACATAACCAAACAATGGATAAGGAAGATCACAGAGATAAAATGGACAATTTTTGTACATAAAATTAAGTGTTTTATACAAATAAAACTCATACAGCTGAAATTGGAAGAGAAACAACAAACTAGGGAAAATGTCTTTGCATTAAATTTTGCTCAGGGGTCTCATTTCCAAGAACTGATTAAAATCTATAAGAATAAGAGCCATTCTTCAATTGATAAATGGTAAGGAAGAAAGCTAAGCTATTAGTAGCCATATGGCAAACTGTTCCAAATCACTGATAGAGAAATGCAAATTAAAGCAACTCAGATTTTCTACCTCACACTCATCAGATTGGCAAAGTGTACAAAAGAGGAAAATGACAAATGTTGGAGGGGCTACTGGAAAGTAGGCAAATTCATACATTCGTGATAGAGCTGTGAAATAGTCTAGCCATTCTAGAAAGCAATGTGGAACTGTGATCCCAAAATTACTAGACTATGTATGCCCTTAGATCCAACAATGCCGCTATTAGGTCTATGCTTCAAAGGGATGAAAGAAGAAAAGGATTTATCTATACAAAAATATTTATAGCAGTTCTTTTTGTAATCATGAAGAACTGAGAAGTAAGGGGATATGCATTAACAGGGGAATGGCTGAACAAATTATTTCAAGTGAATGTAATGGAATATTATTATGCTACAAGATATGAAAAGGATGATTTCAATGAAAGCTGGGATGATCTCTGTGAACTGACAGAGAGTAAAATGACTAGAACAAGGAGAAGAAATTATATACAATAACAAAAACACTGTAAAAGCAACTTTGAAAACCTTAAAAACTCTGATCCACACAGTGACTGACTATGATACCAGAGTACCAATGATGAAACATACTGTGCACCTCCTGAAAAAAGCATGGACTCAAGGTACAGAATAAGTGCCATATATTTTGGGGGCAGGTTTTAGGGGAATTTGTTTTGCATGACTATGTGTGTTTGTCACAAGGATTTTTGTTTTCTTTTTCCAATAGGAGGAGGTGGGAGGAAAAGAAAATTTATTTTTGTTAATTAAAAAAATAAAGTTTAATTAAATTAAAAAAAGATATATGTGAGAGGACATTCATGAGCCTGGAGGTGGAAAAATTGGAGACTGGCCTCCTGTCGTACATAACTTAAAAAAAATTCAGGATGTGAGACCTTCAAGAAAGAACAAAGATACAGTTAATTGAGGAGATGGAAATACAGAACATTTCTTGGCTTGTAAACTGTCCCATATCAATTAATTCCTTTCCTTTCCCTATCTCTATCACCTATCCTAATGCTAGTAGCTGGCAAAAGACAGCTGGCATTATTTTGAGTATCTCAAATATTCAAAAGCCCTAGCCTGGTGTAATGGGGCTCAGGGGTCTCGGACCATGCCCAGATTGCCTTACATGACAGCATCCTGTGTCTCTGTGTTCCCCTACCACATGGGTTGGCTACTTAGTTAGCCAGAAGTAGCCAGAACAAGGTGCCTCTTTAAAAACTTCCAGACTGGGTTGGTATCTTTCTTTGCTGCTGTGTCCAGAGGGTCAAGATCACGCAGTTCACCCATAGCAGGGATGCCATGAACTAAACCAGGAGGGAGGATCCCTTCCCACTCCTCCTCCTTTTATCTTGGCTTCAAGAAATGGTCCGGGGGAGGGGGTCTTTGTTTTGTTTGTCTTTCTTGGTTTCAGGTGCAGGTGGTCATCCCCCTCAGACCTAGGAGATGGAGCCATGGATTGCAGGCAGGTTATTGCATGCAGCCGGCTTGGCAGTGAAGCCAGGAGAAGCCAGGGTACTTGAGACTGGAACCAAAGGAAGCTTTGGATTTAGAACTTGAGACTGTGCTGTATAGGAACTTGGCTAAACCATAAACCTAATCCTCTTCCTCTCCTCAGAGAATGAAGTGGTTGGGGTGGAGGAAGTGATTTGGGGTGAGGGAGGAGATTATTAAGCCTCATGTGGTGGAATACATTTGTATATTTGTTATTATACCTTTTGGAGTAAATATTCCTGTGTAAATGCTAACCTGACTGTTAGTGGTTAAACGGAACTGGAGCACAGGGGACTAACCCCCACAACTGAGGGAACACCATTGGTAGGGGCTGGAGCCATTTACAGAGAGCCTAGATACCTCAAACTCTCGAAAGGGTAGACGAGAACTCTTGGTGGGGGGGAGGGGGGTTACGTGTCTGGCCGTCAGGCAGTGGGGGCCAACTCAGTCAGTGGTGCACTTATGCATATGAAGACAGGCACTTCTGTAGTCAGATTGGTTTTTAGGGCCAAAAGGCATTTATTTGTCTATTAGGAACCTCTAATTTTGGGGGGGTGAGAGAGTTGTGAAAGACAAAGAAAATACAGTTTTCCCTTCCACGTTGCAACTTTCCGCATCACAACTTTCCTCATCATGTTTCATAATATCGTGGGTTGGCATAAAAAAATTAAATGGGAATTTTTGGGAAGTTTTCCAGAGCTGCAAATGACATGCAAAGGTCAGCAGATAACACAGAAAAAGTTTAGTATGTAATAATGTAATACAGAAATGTATAAAATATATGTATAGTATTGTATAATATCAACATATTCTATCTTTTAATACCATAATAATAATTCAGATTTGTTCTCTAGTACGAAGGGAGGGCCAAACATTTTTATGCAAATTTTCCAGATGGGGGGAAAGAAGGAGAGGGGCGCCTTGCCCCTAACCCTTCTCCCTCACGATATTGAAAGGATAACTATAATATTTCTCACTCACATTCTTGAGTTGCAAAGACTTTTGCATGCATTAAAGTCCTCATTTCATCACCATAGTAGCATTGTCAAGTAGAAGAGTAAATTATTATTATTATTTTTCCCATTTTAAGATAAATGACTCGTCTGATGAAGGTCACACAGTTAGTGTGCAATAGAAATAGACCTTAAATCCAGGTGTTCTTTTTGTACTCCCAAAACAACAACAGTAATAATAGCTGGCACATGTCCATGTAGCTCTTTAAGATTTGCAAAGTACTTTACGTGTCTTATTCCATTTGATCCTCACACCAGCTGTGAGGTAGGTGATATTATTGTCCTCATTTTATAGTCAAGGAGACTGAGATTAGTAAAGTTAAATGACTTGCCTCAGGTATGGCTACAAATATCTGTGGGAGGATTTGAATTCAGACTTTCCTGATATAATCTACTATGCCTTCTCTCCTTCTTCCTCCTTGACTTGGACTTTGAAGTCCAGGAGTTCTCTTTGTAACTTCATCTTCCCATTACTGTCATCATAGTTCTAAGGTCATTTTCTTTTCTCTGCAAAAACTAGTCTTTTTGGAGAAAGAAGCTATGTGTGTGCATATATATAGGTGTGTGTGTGTGTGTGTGTATATACACACACATATATACACATATATATACACACTCATACACACATATACATATTGTCAACCTTCAAGAGTTTGTTCTAAGAAAGTCAAAACAAAATTAGGCTGCATGTGCATGTTTATTTCTCTCAAAGCAGGCAGATATGCCTATAAATGCATGGGAGTTCATTAGGAACGATTCAAAGAAAGGCTAGTTGAAGGAGACCATATACCCATAGAACAAGGAAGTGTCCTCCTCCCTTCCCTTTCTGTCTCAGGATGCCTGTGTCAGCCATAATTATAGTTTCCATATCTGTCAGCCATAAATATGGGAATGTCATAAAACATTAATGTCATAACATTATAGTGTCCATAAAACATCAAGATAAGAGAAGTGTTGTTAATCAAGATAGTGTCTAGTTCAAGGTGCCTGGTCCTTGTCAATCATAAACAGAAGAATGTTCCTAGTCAGCTTAGTTTTTGGGTTCACTCAAAGAACATGCAAAGCATTGTGTTATGTTAACTCAGAGTGGGCCAAAAATGTCTTTTTCCTGACCGGCCAATCCAGGTTTTTGGCCTTTTTCAGGTGGTAGGGGGCTCAAGCTGATTTATGTTTCACACACACACACATACACACATACACACATACACATATTTTCTTTCAGCAGCTACTAAAAAGAGGTTTTTTTTATTCCATCCACCAAATTCCGGGGCTTCCTAATGATGCAGAAATGGATGACCCTGAGTTCTCCAAGGCTTTCCTAGAGGAAGTGTAGATCTTGCAGTTTTTCTGAAGCAGGAAAGGCTCTTAGTACAGACTGATAATAGACTACCATCCTAGAACCAGTCTAGTTACATTCAGAGTTCATTATCTTGAAAGGTGGAACACCAGCTTGTTTTGGGCTAGGGTAACTCATATCTTTCCTGACTTCCAGTTGAGGTATCCCCAAGGGCCTGCCACCTGAATGTCTTATAAGCGTCTAAAATTCAGTACCTTCCAAACAGAACTATCTTTCCTCTTAAATTTACTCCAGTATCTACCTTTCCTATTTCTGTCAAGGGTATCAACATTCTTCCAGTCCCCCAGGTGAATGTTAGAATTCAGTCTCAACTCTTCACTCTACCTCACCGACTATGTCCAGTCAGTTTTTAAATCTTGTTGGTTCTACTTCCATATTATCTTTTGCATCCAACTCCTTCTTTCTATAAATATCACAGCCATCCTAGTCCAGACAGTTATCTGCTCCCATTTGGACTACTGTAGTAGCCTCTGAATGGGGGGTTTCTTGCAGCCAGTGTTTCCCCTCTCCGATTCATCCTCCACACAACTGCCAAAGTGCTATTCCTAAAACACAGGTTGGCCATGATCGTATGTTCCTTGCCTACTCAAGAAGCTTTAGTGATTTCCTATTGGCTCACAGATAAAATGGAAACCTTTCTGTTTGGTGATTACAGCTCTTCACAATCAAGCCCCAGTCCATCTCTCTAAGGGCTGCTTATCTATTATTTTCTTTCTGCTTTCAAATCCTGTCTCAAACATTTAGTTGGGAGCCGTAAGAGTCTGGCAAAATCACTTTGCCTCTCAGTCTCAATTTCCTCATCTGTAAAGTGGGGAAAATAATAGAAGCTACTTAGAAGGTGGTTGTGAGGATCAAATAAGATGTAACTCAGGGTTCAAGTCCATTTTGCATAAGACTCTCCTCATTAATGGAGAATGATTATTTGTTAAGGGTAGAACTGACAAGAGTTTGGAGAAGAAACTTTTTGGTTCTTCTGGCTTCTGACTTTAAGAAAAAACAAAGATGGTTCCAGATTGTCTTCAGAGAGTTTCCTGGAGGGAGAGAGAGACTCCAGGGCAAAGTAGACACCTACCAGAGCCAACACCTTGATCATCTCCCTACACCTTGCTTGCCACAGGAAAGAGACTTTGGGGACTATCTCCTAGGCCGAGATCAGGGACTCTCTCTTGAGCTATCTTGCTCCCAGTGGGAAAATTCATTCCCACTGTATTGTTTGGTATATTGTTATCTGAGCTTAGATAGATGGGGTTAGTTGCTATTCACTATATGTTATGGCCTTTGTGTAACTGACATTTATCAAGCAGTCAAACCTTCAGATTTAGCTTGGGCATTCCTTCTGTATTTTTTTTGGAGGCAATCAGGGGTTTAAATGATTTGCCCAGGGTCACACAGCTTGTACATGTCTTGAGGCTGGATTGAAGGCTGGAGGTCCTTCTGACTCCAGGGTCAGTGGTCTATCCATTGTACCAGCTAGCTGCTTCCATTCATTTTGTATTTAGGGAGAGTGACCAGGAGCACAGCTTGAATCTAAATAATAATTTCCCCTAGACCAGCAATATGTGTGGGAGAGGGGAGTGGATGAGTGGATAATTCTAGCCCGGTAACCAGCTGTCTGAGAACAGACTATCCAACCTCCTAGACCCAGTATCTTGCTCCTTCGCTGGCAGGAATCCGAGTCTTCCTTGGAGAAGAGTAGATGGAGGAGAGTCCACTTAGAGATTCTGTCATGTCTCTCTAGCCACATCTAGACAAACTCGTGTAGACACAAATAACCTACATGGGCAGTATATATACCTTTTAGAGATAATCTATGTAAAATACTTGACAAACTTTAAAGTACTACATAAATGCTAGTTTTAATTCATATTGCTATTATAAATTATTAAATGTGATTAATTATACAATTATATGATAATAAATCATGATAATAATGACAATTATTATCCACAGACTCTCCATTCTGCCAAGCTACATTCCTTCCTGGTCCTGCTACATGATGTTTCAACTCCTTCCTCTGGGGAGGCTGCATAGGCTGTCATATACTCTCTCCTTACCTCTATCTTTTGGAACACCTAAGTCTTCTAAAAGCTGCCTTTCCACTCTGAAATTACCTTGCATTTAATTTCTATGCATTTTGCATTCATTAATCTATGTACCTATCTCCCCCCAATCTCCATGTAAGCTCTTAGTTTAGTCTTGCATGCCCAGTGCTTAGGATAGTTCCTGACACACTTATGTATTGTATTACGTTTATGCTTTCATCCATGCAACTCTTCTTAGTGAGGAAATTCCCTCTACTAAAGTACATTGGCACGTGCTCTGAAACATATAGTCTTGGTGAGATGGATAAGGTACTAAGATATTAATTGATTTGCCCAGGGTTACATAGACACTAAATATTGGAAGGTGGACTTGAACCTAGGTTTTTTTGTTTCTAAGACCAGTTCTCTAGCCTCTATGTAAACTATACCTGTTTTTATTATATGTTAATTATTCCTATTGAGTGTCCTGTAAAATGAGTGTATGAAAGGGTAGCTAGGGAATACAATGAATCTGTAACCTCACCAAGAGAGGCAAATTGAACCTGGGAGGTGGGAAGCATCTAGGACTAGAGATAGTATTGATTCAGAATGAGAGAACTTAGGCCTGACTTCCTTAAAAATAAAATTTAAATTAAATTAAATTTAAACTTAAATTAATTAAAATTAAATTAAATTAATTAAACATATTAAACAATTTAAGAAAGACACTGTGTTAAGGTCACTAGATCAGTAGTCTTGGAGCACTGGGTTTTAGCCCCTGTCCTACCGCTGATACGTCTGAATGACTTGGGGCAAGTCACTTTCTTTCTGTGTTTCAGTTTCCTCATCTGGAAAATGAAAAGATTGGACTAGATCATTCTAAGGGCCCTTCCAGCTCTAGAACTATGATCCTGTGCTACTGCAACCCTTTTGGCTTGATATTCTGGTCCTATAACTTGTGCTGTCTGGCTCTCCTGTTGGTATGTATGGGGTAAGAGTTGATGAACGGTTAAGAGAACTTTTTTGAAAGATCTGCAAATAAAAAGGGGGGGGGGGTGCCCAGTGCAGAATGAATCATGCATTTGCATGTGTTGATTTATTTTGCTTAACTATACTTATCTGTCATAAAGGAGGTGTCTTTTTGGGGGGGAGGGGAAGGGGAGTTGGTAAGTAGTGATAGTAATGTAGGGGGAAAAAAAGAAGAAAAAAAAAGACCATCAAATGAAAGATTTAAAAAAAAATACACAGGAGAGAGCAGAAGGAAGTTTGGAAGGGAACACAGACAAGCAAAATAGTTTATATTGCTTTTGTGTTAAATTTAATATAAACTTGAAAAAAAATGAACTACATACAGAAGATCATAGTTTCATTATACATTTCTCTTTTCTCTTCTTTCTACATTGAAATGTTAATTTTGTTGCTATTTGTCAATTTCCTAATTAAAAAAATTTTTTTAAAAAAGGCCTAGAGCTCTCTCTGTCACACCAGATTTTATCTCATTTTCTAATAACTGTAACTGTGGTTTTCCTAACCTACCTTTGGACTCTGGGAGGGATCGGGGGTGTCTATTACTCTAGAGAGCGTGGACACTGTACTCAATCACAAGAAAACAGTAAAAGGCATTCAAGAGGTCAGCCCGATAATTAGATGGGTTTGAATTACCAACATTCTTTTTTCCCTTCCCCTTAGAAAAGGAAACTTTGAAGGACCAGGATTTGGCACCAAGTGCATACAAGCAGGAGATATTCTATTAATAAAGGAGAATTAATACAGGAGAATTTGGTTTAGCAACCAAAAAATTCCAAGGTAGTGGTCAAGACTGGTTATTTTTTTTTTTAGAGCTGCTACATGACTGAGACAATAGACTGAGTATAAACATCAGCAGGAATAAACCAAGACAATAATTCCACTATCCCTCTCAGATCCAAACAACTCCCCTACTTCTTTCCTCAGTCCAACAAAAAGATTAGCAAATATCAGATGACTAAAGCAAAACCAGATCTCCAGATCACTCCAATAATTTTGGGAGCTGTTGGGAAGAAGCCAGGGTATCTGGCTATTGCATCTGAACTGCAAGCCATTTCCCCAGCATGCCAGTAAAGGAACATTGTTCTTTCTTCACATTTCACCCTAACACTATTTCATTGTGAAGGGAAGAGACAAGAGTGCATTGTTACAGGGACAATGTGGGATGTGAGGTTTATGCAGAGTGGACTCTCAGCCTCTGGGTTACAAACAAGTCGAGACTGCATGGTTTCCATAAAGCTCTTATTGAAGATAATAATCTTACTCTTACATAGCACCCTTCTTACAAAGAGATCTCAAAGCATTTTATGATTTTTAACTGAAATGAAAGGAACCAGTTGCTTGGGTATCTTTCCAAACTGCCTGGGTTTTTATCCTAAATTTATATCCAAACCCTAAGAAATCCTTGATTCCACCTTCTCCTCTCCAGAGCCTCTCAGCACTGCTGGAGGAAAACAAAACTAACAGAGCCCACTACAAATTCATGCTTTCTAATTGCATTTTGCTGAGCTACAAACCTAGAGATCTGAGTAAAGCTGAAAGTGGGAAGGGACAAAAGTAAGATTCATTAAAATGGAAAGAGAAAGCTTTTCTAGATGTAAAGGAAGCGCTCCGTACCCTAAAAAGGATCTGGAGCCTGAATAACTCAGTTTCACCTGAAAAGGCCTTAAGACAACGAATTTATCCCTAGGCACTGGTGGCTTCCACACCTTTTTCCTCAGCCCTTTCTCTACTGGAGAGTCCGAAGGGCTGATCACCTTAAGCTAGATGGGGGTTCGCTGATCTGAGCAGGAACAATTGCAAATAGAAGAACCTAGATCTCTCTGACTTTTTGCCTAGAGGTGACAAACCTTTTCTTCTTTGGAAAGACTTGACAAGCAACTAACATCTCTAGAGAGAAAACTGTTGGCCTCAGATTAAAGCATATTTTTTCTTTGTTTTCCCTTTTAATTTTTTTCTTTTTTCTTTTTTTTTGGGGGGGTCATGTGGCTAATGTGGAAATTTGTTTTGCCTGACTTCATATTTGTAATTTTTAAAAAAAAATTTCTTGCCTTCTCAATAGGTGAGGTGGGGAAGGAAAGAATCTGGAACTGAAAATGAAGTAAACAAAAAATTAAACAAAAAAATAACATCTAAAGGGCACATTGCAGAAGATGAAGGGCTTTTTATAAGCCAAACAATTATCACCACCTTCTCTTCTAAGACCACAGTGAATAAACCCTGGTATCCTGAGCCCAAGAGGCCTGGGAATAGCAAAGCCTTTCACACCAGAGATACTGCTTCTAACCCAGTCCTGACAACTATTATCCAGGGAATCAACTCTTATAAAAATAACCTGGCAACTGCCCCTGCTTCCTCAGCCACCACAACTACTGAAGACCTGGAAAATGGTTTAAGATCAGAAATGTATATAATTTCATCAGTGAGAATAGCATTAAAGAATATGTATATGCTTTGCTGCTGAACCCTAAGGGTTAAGGGTCCTTTCTGATGTGCTGCTTAAACCTCCTTTATGTATCGTCTGTCTCTGTTAGAATTTGGGCAGCTAAGGTGCACGGTGAATAGAGTGCCTGGCCTGGAGTCAGGAAGACTCATCATTTCCCTGAGTTCAAATCTGGCCTCAGACAGTTACTAGCTGTGTGACCCTGGGCAAGTCACTTAACCCTATTTGCCTCAGCTTCTTCATCTGTAAAATGAGCTGGAGAAGGAACTTGAAAACTACTTTGGTGCCTTTGCCAAGAAAACCCCAAATGGGATCACAAAAACCCAACTGAACAACAACATTAGAGTGAGGTCTGGGACTGTCTTGCTTTTCTATTTGTATCCTCCATAATAGCATTTTGCACACAAGAAGAGCTTAATAAATGCTTTTTCACTCATTCAGCCTTAGCCTGAGGGCTGTTACCCCTGCTGATAAAGAGCACTATATATCTGGCCACTGGACTCAGATGGCACAGGAGGAGAAAGTGAGGCTGGTGCCTTTGCACAGCCCTCCCTCACTTAAATCCAATTCACTTGCATGTCATGGCATCACCTCCATAACATCATGGCCCTCTCCAAGAACGAAGGACAAACAACAGAGCACTATAACACTATAACTAGAAAGAGGATTGAAACATTAAGTGGTTAAACCCATTCATCAGAGTTGCTATGCCTGGTGAAGAAACTAGAAGCTGACCCAGTCTGACCCAGTCTGGTTGCCCAGTCCAACAACAGCTGATCATAGTGAGGAGCCAGATTCACAGCTAAATGGCCTGCCTGACCCAGTGTAATAGTGGGTTGGCCTCTCAAGGGGAAATGCCTTGTTCTTGGGGGAGCCAGTACAGTCGAAGAGCAGGGTAGTGAATTCTTCCATCAACAATTTCACATCTCACAGTAAATTTCATGAGGGCCTACCCTTTAGAGAAAGAAAGGGCATGAAGACCCTATAGTTTCAGAGTTGTAAATTGCCTTGGCCGCAGGTATCAACTATGCATATTCCTCCCTATTATTGTACTATAAGCTTGTACCTACTCTTCCTCACATAGACTCTGCCTGTATTGGTGGGAGAGGGTACCCTAGAAGTTTTGAAGGAAATGCTTTTTAACTTCTGCCATGTCATTTAGGTAAATATTTTTGCTAAAGATGGAGTCTATTGGCTAATTGTTCAAGGCAAGCATATCTGTGGGGAATTTATGAACTACAGTTTTGTTAATTTCTTGATATTCAGAATTTTTATTTTGGAGTCAGGAGTTTTCTTCTAGTTTTAGAGATATATGTTCCTTTGCCCCTGAACTTCTTTGACTGAATCCAAAATATTTTATTTGTTGTTTTTAAAATAAAATGATTTACCTTTCTACAAGATTTGTCTAGGTCTGAAAGGGAGCACACTGAGGTCCCCAACAGTTTTGATGTCTATTTCTCCCTATAATTCAATTAATTTTTCCTTTTAATACATAGATCCTATGCCATTGAGTGGCTCTATTATTAAATATTGACATTATTGCATTATTATGTGTTTAAGCATAATTTAGTTTCGTTGCTTATCTCTTTTAAGCATATTTTATTTTTACATATTTCATTGTTTGAGATCATGATTACTTCTATTTTTTGAAGTCTCTTGAAGCATAGTAAAATTTCCAGCCCCTTTAAAAAATCTGTTTGAATCTTTTTGTTTCAAATGTGTTTCTTGTCAACAACTTACATAAGATATTCTGCTTTTTAATCCATTTTCTTATCTTCTTGTTTTTATGTTCATTCCATTCAAGTTCATGGTTATGATTGTCAATTGTACATTTCTATCCATTATAACCTCTTATTTTTTCCCCTCTTTTCCTCCTACATCCCTCTTTACAAAGTAGAAGTGGGTAGAGAAAAAGAAGTAATGTGATGAACTCTATCTATAATTGAAGTGTTCTGTTCCTACTCCTTCTGACCTTCCTGTCTTCACCAAGCCCAGACTCTCATTTCTGGTTCTCACATTCTTTTTCTCTCTTTAATTACCCTTTATGATAAGCCCTCTGAATCTGGAGTTTGTTTTGCTTATTACTATTCCCTTCCTGAATCCACTCTCCCACTTATTTTCTTCCTCTTTCTTTTTTCCAATCTGTTTCCCTGTTGGTTTGTTCTATACAGAGAGAGAGAAAAAGAGAGAGAGAGAGAGAGAGAGAGAGAGAGAGAGAGAGAGTGTGTGTGTGTGTGTGTGTGTGTGTGTGTGTGTTTTCAACCCTCCTTTATCTGGTTCAGTTAAGGGTGAGGTCATGAGATGCCTATATCTTTCAGCCCTTCCTCCATATTTCTTTACTCTTTTTATCACACTTTCCTTTCATATGAAATTATGTCACTCCCCCTTATTTCTCATTTCTTCCTTGTGTATTCTTTTTTCCTTCCTTTTTCTTTCCTCTCTTAAAACCACCACCACCACCACCACCACCACCACCACCACCACCACCAAAACTATACATAAATCCTGTGTTGACCTTACCTAACTACTTCTGTGACCCTTAAAAAATTGATATTCTGAAGGATCATTGCTCTTCCCCTCTATTAGAATATAAACATTTTATCATTATGTAGCCCCTTCTAATTTTAAGAAATCTTTGATGCAAAACAGTGAGGGAGGTACTTGACAGGACAAAGCTTGATGTTCTCTAGGATCCCAGAGACCTTTCTTAAATTGGGGATATGGACAAATGTGCCACATAAATTCTAATTCATTTACTGAGTTCAGGGGTGACACATAAGTTTAGAAAGTTTAAAAGGAGAGGCAGTTTCTACTCTTACCTCAGTAAACTATAACTCTTTCTCTCTGGAAATTGCCGTGAGGGCTAAGGGAGAGGTACTCAGAGTGGGGCCCAGTGTAAGACCTAGCATTTGGCAGGTGGGTTGGGGGGAGGAGGTGACTCTAACCCTCAGTGCCCACTATAGCACTGAACTAGTGCAGCATTTGGGTGTGGGTGCACATGGCACTCAGGTCCTAGAGGAAGGGGTTGAATTCAGGTCCTGGGAATGAGATCACAAGCACATGGAGGTAATGGATGTTCTTGTCTCAATACACTGGGGTAGGGAGAGAGCAGGGACATCATTTTAAGCCCCAAGAATAATACTTTGACTTAGAGGAGCAGAGCTCAGGCCCCAGTGGTGACAGGACTAAAGCCCATTACAAGGGGTCAACACTCAGGCCCTAGTTCAGCCTCAGTGTGGAGAGGAATCTGTTCACTGTGAGAGGAACTGCTACTGTGTCTGTGCTCAGAAATTTTGTACTGAAGTCACCAAGAAGCTACAACAGTGACCTGAGCTTTAGTCCTATGAATCAATTAAGCCTCAAAGACAGTTTCAATACCTTTTAAGGAAAAACTCACCTAGCTCGCATAGCAAATATTATTCCTACCCCAGAGTTCGATGATTTTAAAATAATTTCTCTTTTCTAGTTAAATTGTTTTTAATAGTAGTTATCTTACATTTTCTTTCTTTCTTTCTTTTTTTCAATCTTTTGATTTTATTCTAATATTTCGTATTGTCTCCTGGAGCCATTGGGTTCTGTTTGTTCCATTCTAATTTTCAGAGAGTACATTTTTTGAGTAAGTTTTTCCCACCTTCTATTTTAAACTATTTATTCTCCTTCCAATTCTTTCCTCCAAAACTCTTATTTAACTTAAAATTTCATTGTTTAAATATCTTGCTTCATTTCTTTTAGTAAGTCTCGGAGTCCTCGTGGCCAAGCCATGTTTTGTTCTGAGTCCAGTCTTCTTATGTGTTGTTCCCTGCCTCATACTGTTTGATTCAGTGACGCTGGCCCCCTGGCTGTTCCACAAATGAAATATTCCCCTTCTCTATCTCCAGACATTTTCTCTGACTGTCCCCCATGCCTAACACCATCTCTTTAAAACTTCACCTACTGGCTTCCTTTAAGTCCCAAATAAAATCTCGTCCTTTACAGAAAACCCTTTTCAACCCCTCTAAATTGTAGTGTCTTCTCTCTGTTAGTTATTCCCTATTTATCCTGTATCTAGCTCGTCTGCATATGTTTGTTTGCATGCTGCTCCCCCCCATTAGATTGTAAGCTCCTGGAGGAGCTATCTTTCGCTTCTTTTTGTATCCCTAGCACTTAGCACAGTGACTAGCACATAGTAGACATTTAATAAATGTTTGTTGATTGAGACTCTGATTGTACTTGTGCAATTATTCTCTTCTCTGTTTACCTCTTGATTTTCTTTTGAACCATGTTATTTATTTATTGTGTTTGTAGTTTTCTTCTGTTTACTCATAGCCACATCCTCAATTTATGGCATAGCCTTGTGCCGACCCTGCCTCCATCATGCAATTTTGGATGAGGTAGTCAGGCCCTGTTTGGTCCTGTCCCGAATTTCCTGCACTCCTGCCACTGGCTTCCACTTTCCATAGTCCCTCTGATAGCCTTCCGCGTTCCCAGTCAGAGCTCTATAGGTTTCTAGGCCTGGGGTTGCCTTGGATACTGCACTGAGGGTTTCTGGTGCTAGGGCATCCCTGCTTATGGTGCTGTGGGTGTATCTGGATGTTACTAATCAGAGCCCTTTAGTCTTCTAGTCTTTTTGGTTAGTCCCTTGTCAGGGTGCCATGATCGTCTAGTTCCCCCGAGACCTGTTTACCTGAGCTTGTGTGACCTTCCCTAGTGGAGTCTTTTTTCCAGCACCTACAGCTTCTGTTTATCTTTTTGCACAGTTCTGGACAGGATAATATTATTTGTCTTTTGATTTCTTGATTAATATTAGATCTTTGCTGAAGTAGATGTGGAAAAACTGATCTTCACTATGAACTTTCATATTGCCATCTTACCTGAAAGTAAATCTTACAGTTAATTCAATTCTCCACTCTCCTCTGCTGTCAATCCCTTATCATTCTATCCTACTGAACCTGAATTACTACTTCTGCCACTCTGGGTCTGGAGTTCAAATCCAGCCTCAGAAACTAACTAGCTGTGTGACCCTGGGCAAGTCACTTAACCTCTGTTTGCCTCAGTTTCCTCATCTGTAAAATGAACTAGAGAAGAAAATGGCAAACTCCCCCAGTATCTTTGCCAAGAAAACCCCAACTTGGGTTGTGAAAAGTGGGACACAATTGAAAAATGACTGAATAACAACAACAAAACCTCATTTGTAAGAATCAAATGAAAGCAATTGTCTATCGCTTAGCCCAATAAGGAGGAGGTAGATAGCTAATAATAATAATAATAATAATAATAATAATAATAATAATAATAATAATAATAATGTTTATATAGCACTTACTATGGGCCAGGTACTTTGCCCTTCTCCTTTTCAAAGCTAACACCTCCTGTCTCCCATCTCCCTCTTTTCCTACTTGTGGGCCACTGAATGGAGTTGGAGGAATCATGTAATCAAACTGACAACATCTACTACAAATTGTATTTCATCTAATCCCACTTGGGCCCTCACAATATCAAGACAATTCTTTTAATCATCCTTAATTTATTCTCTATACCACTCGCCACAAAGACTTTCCTAGACTTTTTTTTTCTCTCCTTAGGCCTCCTACCCCATTTCTTTCCTTCTCCATCTCTTGACTCCGTCTGTTTGAAAAAAATAGAAGCCATTCAATTTGGCTTCATCCTCTAATCTCAACTGGAGATCTAACTGAAGCAAGGCAATTATTCTTTTCCTTCTTAATCAATCACTATCCCCTTTCTGTACAGAGCCTATTCCAAACTTTTCCTCTTCCTTCTCCTTCTCCCTGTCATCGTTCTTCTCCTTTTCCTTCCTTGCAACTGGAACCCAGGGTGGGAGTTTGCTCATGATTTAATATTTTTAAAATACCTAGATTAATTGGACATTTAGGTAACACCATCCTGCCCTCCCCCAATTGCCCTCATCTTCTGACAAGGAGTCATCGGGATAAGCCATAGAATAAAAACATCAAGCCATGGAATGAAAGTATTTACTTGGAGAAAGACCATACTTAATTTAGCTTTTTATAACAGTCCATTTGAAAAAAGACTCAAGGCTTCAATGAGCAAATCACATCTGGAATTTTATGTACAGCTGTGGGTACCACATTTTCAGAATGGGCATTGATGAGTCAAAGAGCATCCAGAGGAAGGTGGCAGTCTGACCAGAATGGCTTAACAAGGATAGTAAAGGGCCTTGGAAGTGTACCCTACAAGGATCATTTGGAGAAACTGGTAATCATTAACTTGGAGAAGACAAGAAGACATGATAACTAGCTCCAAGTGTCTATGGAGCTATTTGGAAGAGGAATTACATGTCTGTTGATTAATCTATCAACAAGCATTTATTAAATGGTTACTATGTGCAAGACATTGTGCTGGGTGATGGGAATAAAAATCCAATGAATGCAACAATCCCTACTGACAAGTAGCTTATATTCTAATGGAGGAAACAACAAGCATACACACACACACATATACATATATATAAGTATATACAGTGGAAATATAACAATAATAAATGCAAAGTAATTTGGCAGGGAAGGCACTAGTACATGGCTGAATCAGGAAAAGCTTCATGTAGAAGGTGGTATTTGATCTGGCTGTTGAAGGCAGAGAGGGATTCTGCAAGGCCTTGGTGAGGATAAAGTGCATTCTGTGTAGAGGAAACAGCCAATTCATAGGCACAAGGATGAAAGATGGACTTTTTATGTGAAGAACAGAAAGAAGACCAGTTTAGTTAGATCACAAAGTATGAGAAGGAGAATAAGAAACAATGAAGCTGGAAAGACAGGTTACAGCCAGGTTATTAAGGGCTTTTAAAATATATAAATAAGGGTATTTATATATCATCCTAGAGGCACCAGGGAGTGACTGGAGTTTAGTGAGTCAGTGGGTGACATGGTCAGATCTCTGCATAAGGAAAATAACTTTGGCAGCAATGTGTAAGAAGAACTAGAGTTAGGAGAAACTTGAGGCAGGGAGACTGATTAGAAGGCCATTTCAATAATCTAGGTGAGAATTAATGAGGTCATGAATTAAGGATTTTAGTTGTTTGAATAGGAAGAAGGTATCAGATGTGATAAATGTTGTAGAGGTAGAAATGGCAAGCTTTGCCAATTGATTGGATATGTGTAGGCAGCTAGGTGGTGCAGTGGTTAGAGGGCCAGGCCTGGAGTCAGGAAGACTTGGTTTCAAATCTGGCCTCAGACACTTACTAGCTGTGTGACCCTGGGCAAGTCACTTAACCGTGTTTGCCCCATCTGTCAAATGAGCTGCAGAAGGAAATGGCAAACCACTCCAGTATCTTTGCCAAGAAAACCCCAAATTGGGTCATGAAGAGTCAGACACCACTGAAAAGACTGAGCAACAATGACAGCAACAATATATGTGTAGTGAAAGAGAGTGAAGAGTCAAAGATAACATCAAGGTTACAAACCTGGGAGGCTGTAATCGGGATGATGTTTTCAGTAGAAATGTGGAAGTTTGGAATGGATATGAGGAGAGAGATTATGAATTTTGTTTTGGACATATCCAGTTTGTGATGTCTCCAGGACATCACAGTTTGAAATGTCCAAGAGGCAATCAGCGATACAAGACTGGAAAGATTAAGTCTAGATGTATAAATCCAAATCATCTGCATAGAGATAGTAATTAAACCCATGGGAATTGATAGGGTCACCAATAAAGTGAGACAAAGAGATAGAGATGGAGATAGAGCAAGACAAAGGGAGAACAAGAGGGCCAAGACTTGGGAAACACTAAGGAGGCATGATCTGAATTATGAACTAGCAGAGGAAAGCAAGGAGTGGTTAGACACAGAGAAGGAGAAACAGGAGACAGGAATTTCATGAAAACCCAGAGAGAAGAGGTGATCAATAAGGCATAAACAATCTCAAATGCAGCAGATAGTTTGAGAATGATGAGTGAGACAGGACCATGAGATTTGGTAAATAAGGCATCAGTTATAGAGGAATAAAGGATGTTCTCCTGAGATCCAGAAAGCAAAACTACAAGCTAATGGGTAGAAGTCACAGAGAAGCAGATTTCAGTTTGATATAATGAAAAACTTCCTCACAATTAGTTATCCAAAAATGGAATAAGCTGTGCCAGGCAGGTAGTGAATTCCCCCTCATTAAAAGTTTTAAGCAAAAGTTAAATCAGTAGTCTCCAAAGTGGGGGGCACTTACCCCATGAGTACTTAAGATGATCAGCAGTGGGTGGTTGTTATGGCAGTGGGGTAGGAATAGGCTGATGAAGGGGATCAATTATAGTTAGATCTAGGTGGGTCAGGAGTTAGGGCTTACCCAGGGCAATTGGGTAGTTATAGTGTTCTCTGGGAAAGGAACAGTTTGAGAAAGGCCTTGATCAACCAGAATAGAAGTGGCTAGGAGAGACAAATACATCAGTGGGCTGTCACACATGGAACATGGTGCTCATTGTCAATCACAAGAACAAACCCCAAACTCTGAAATAGTTGTACAAAGAAATTTATTAGGTCATTTCGTAAAGGAGAGTAAGCTGGGAAGAAAGTATAGTTCCCTCTCCTCCAGAAGGTTTACCTTATATAAGATGCAGACGAGGGTATCTGCACACAAATTACCAGAAAGGGCAGCTTGAAACAAGGTAGATTGAAATGGATATCAGTAAATATGAACATTTAATAAAATTTGAGTAGAACCCAAAACACAAGCTTGAGTGGACCCAAAACAAGACCTTGCTGAGTGGACTTAAAACATAAATATTTTGGGTAGATCCAGGACCTGGGGGAACCCAAAATTCTTTGTAGCCATTTCTTGCATTCCTGGAAAGTTATTGAGGTCAGGCTGATATTCTAGCTTCAAACAATCCTAGTCACATAAAGTTAGATTTAAACAGTATAATACTTAATATTTCCCCAACAATATAATGAAGAATTTTCCATACCATTGGGGCAGCTGCTATGAGTAGCCCGGCCAACTGGGCTAGTAACAACCAGCAAGCATTTATTTATGTGTGTGTATATATACATAGATGTACACACATGTGCCCATGTACACATCATAATGAACATACATGTATATACATATTGATATAAACTGTGTATATATTCATGTACATATATACAAGTAAATACATGTGTATGTACAAACACATACACACATGTATATACAGATACCTATGTATATACACGTATACACATGTATACGTCCATATATATGCACATACATTTCTCTACCAAGTGATAGGGATAGAAAGAGAAGTCCCTGAAACAAAATAACTTCTTTTGAGGAGACAAAATGACCCCCCCCAATTTTCTATAGGCATGTTCAAAATAGATACAGGAACATTTCTGGGGAAAAAGCATTAATAGCTGAGGGAGATTAGGAAAGGCTTTTTTTCAAAGGTGGTGTTTGAATTGATCCTTGAAGAAAAACTAGGGATTCAAAGAGGTGGAGGTGAGGTGAGATGGCATTCTAGGCATAAGGGACAACAGCCAATGCAAAGACAGAACGTGAGAAACCAAGTGTCCAGTTTGAAGAACAGTAAGAAGGTCAGTTTGGCTAAAACACAGTGTTCATGAAGGGAAACAATGTTTAATAAGACTGGAAAGATAGGCTGGGGACAGGTTTTGAAGGGTTCCAAATGCCGAACAGAGGACCATAATGTAGAAACCCATGAAGAAGAGAATAATGAACAGGGATATTATTCTAGATGGCAGATTGTTTCCACCTGGGATGAATATTAAGCTGTTGAGGAAGAGGCAGAAAATGGAGGTGGAAAAAATCAGCAAGGGACAGATTTCAGGGTCCTACTTAGCTCACATTTTCAGTTCACAGAGGAAAAGGAGTGGGACGTTGAAGTTTCCTCTAACCCGATCGCAGACCTCTATGTGCACTAGAAGCCATTTATTTGAGCCTTTCACAAACTGCCACTATCATTCTGGCTAAGTCTGTTTACTCAGTTAGTCAAGGCTATCGTCAGCCCCTCAAAAGCTCCAACAGATAAATAACAATAAAACGGCAACAATAATGATGACAACTAGCATTTATTTAGTGCTTTAAAGTTTGCAAAGTGGTTTACAAATATTATCTTACTTTGTCCTCCCAACATCCCTGGGAGGTATTATTATCTCCATTGGGTGGTTAAGTGACTTGCCTATGTCACATAGCTAGGGGAAAATTTGAACTTAGATCTTTCTGACTTCGTGATCAGCACTCTATCTACTGCACCACCGATCAGTTAAAATAAAAGCAAAATGAGGAAGATGACAACAGGCTGGCAAGTGCCTGAGGAGATCTCTGATGCTGCCAGTTTGTGTCAAAGCCACAGGTAAAGATGGACTTAGGTCATACTCTTTAGAGGCTTGCAGAAAAATCATTCCCCCCTCCAGCAACCAGCTGTGGACTGTTTGGATGAAGAATTATATCTGCTGCTGAATTTCTAACCTATTGAAGAGGAAGATAACAACACTCCAATGGCTCAGGCATCTCAGGACCTCCACTCCAAGGAGAGACAGTAAAGTGGCCCAAGAAAAAAGCATTTTTTCAAAACTCTTTGTGACTAAAGGAAAAATTCTGGAATCTGAGTAACCACCAAGCACATCCAGAAAATGGTACAATGTTTAAAAAAACTGGCTTGATTCCATAATTTCCTAGTGTGAAATTAAGCAGTAGTGTGAAATATAGTAGAGAAACCCAGCTCTTCTACCCACACAAAACCCCAGCAAACATCTGAAAAGGGCCCCAGAAAAACTAAGGATAAGGAAAGCTAAAAAGAAACAGAAGAAAGCTGCTGTAGCAAATCCAGAACTGCCTAAAAAGATGACCAAAAAACTGCAAAGGTGGGTAGAGAGGTCATGCCATGGAAGCCAGTGTGAGACCACCAACTAACTTGACTGGAAGTTGCCTCAGGCAGGGAGAGGGTCCATTCCAGGTAGCCAATGTGGGCACCAGAAAAATAGATCTAAAGCTAACCAGAGACTCAAACAGGGTGTAACTAACACAAGTGCTGGTTATCAGAAACCCGAGTCCAGATCCCTACCTGTCAGAACTGAGGCAGGGACAGAATCAGCCTCTGTTGATTACTAAGCAGGAGACCAGGGAATGATTGAGACATAGCAGGAGACAAGATCACCTCAACTCCTGGTGCCAGTGCCAGAGGGCTGTTCAGAATCATCAGAGGACCACATGGAGACTGAAACAGAAATCAAGAATTGAGGCAGAAAGTGGAGCTTAAAAACCACCTACACTAGCTGAATTGGTGGTAGCAGCTACATCAAGACTACGGAGAGGACTAGACCAAGCAAGCCTTGCCCAACCCTTTGAAAACTGCTAGAGGTGTAGCCCGAGCCTAAAATCTCAAACCAAGAAGTGAGGCTGAAAATATGAGTAAACAAAAGAAAATACCAAACAACAAAGGAGTGATATGAGTTTAAAAAGATGCCAAGAGGTAAATCCAGAAGAAAAGAATAACTTCAAATGGCTATAAGCAGAGTCTTGAAGGAGAAATGGCTCAGGCACAAGGTGTATGATAACGGCTGGAAGACATGGAACAAGGGATAAAAATTAAAATTAGTAATGAAATAGGAGTTCTGGAGGAAAAATGAAAGAATAAATTGCTTAGAACAAAAAGTGGAAGTTCTTACCTAAGTAATAGACTCCCTGAAAACTATTACATAGAACTCAATGAATCCACTGGACACTAAGAAATTACCTAGCAAAGTCAAAAGACATAACACCATATTTCAAGAAACCAAGAAACAAAACTGCCCAGATCTATTAGATCAATGGGCATAGTGAAATTAGAAAGAATCCACTAACCCACATCCTGAATTAAACTCCAAACTGAAGATACCTAGGAATGTCATGGTCAAAATCCAGAGCTTCCAAGTCAAAGAAAAAAAGACTACAAACACCCAGAAAGAAAGAATTTAAGAACAAAAGAACTACAATCAAGAACACAGAAGACTTAACAACTACTATGAAAGAGAGAAATTCTTCAAATATGATATTCCAAAAGGCAAAAGGTAAATGCATATAACTAAGAATAAAACTATGCAAAACTAAATATAATCTTACCAAGGAAGAAAAGAACTTAAACAGAACAGAGGACTTGGAAGAGAGGAGTCAAAAGAAACCTAGAAACATAAATATATTTGAGTAATTGGAGGGGAACCAAAAATTATGATAGAATGTTTACATTTTGACAGAGGTAGAAGAGACAAGTGTCCCTTCAGAATCCTGCAGTATTCAAGAGTCACAGAGGAAGTTTGCAAGGAGTCTATGTGTGGTTTTGCCTTGTTTTATTTATTTTAGAGAGGAAGGAAAAGGGAGAAGAAAAGGCATATACTAGAGAAGAAAAGAGAAAAAGGGAGAGGAACTCACTATTTTGCATAATTGGAATGCAGAAGCAGCATATAGAGATGCAGAGGAAGGGGTGAAGGAGTACTTGTCTTATGAACCTTACTCATCTTCATAGAAGAAAAGTAGGTTGAACACACACACTATGATGTAGAAACATATTAAGCTAAAAAAGAGAAATGAGGATGGGGAAGAGAAAGAGTTAAGAGGGGTTGCAGAGTTGGGGGTGGGGAGAATAGTAACAAAAAGCTGACCAGTTGTGGAGAGTGTATTATAAAGATGAGATTACAAAGAGAAAAAGAAAAATTCAGCAATCATAGCCTGGGTTGGGTGAAAAGAGGAAGATCAGAGGATTAGGAAAAGGAGACTTTAATGACAAACTAGTAGTATTGGTTAAATTCCTTCTTTTTCTCCACCTCTTCTTTGTAAAGAGAGAAGGGAGAGAAGAAATAATAGAGAGGATAATATGATAGAAGGAAATATGCAATGAATAATCATAATCATGAATGTGAAAGGATTAAATTTGTCCATAAAACGGAAGGTATCAAAATGGATTATAAAACAGAATACAAACATAAGGTGTTTATAAGAAAAGCATTTGAAAAAAAAAGATTCACATAGTTAAAATAAAGGGTTGGAGTGGAATTTACACTTTAGGTGAATTTTTAAAAGTAGAGACAGCAATTATGATCTCAGACAAGGCAATAATAAAAATAGACATTTTACTTAATATTTAAAGATACCATACATAATGAAATAATGTCAATACTGCATATACATGCACCAAATGGCATAGCATCTAAGTACTTAAAGGAAAACTTTGTTGAATGATATGGAAGAATAGATGGCAAAACTATAATAATTATGGAACTTATGTCTCTTTCATACCTAGACAAATTAATAAAAGATAAAAAATTTAAAACATGAAATAGAATTTTAGGAAAGTTAAATATAATAGTCTCTGATTATTTGATGTAAATAGAAATGAGTATATGTATGTCTTAACCACGCATTACACCTTACAGAAATTAGCCATATTCTTGAGCATAAAAACCTCATGAATTGAGAAAGACAAAGACATTAACCACATTCTTTATTGATAATTGAATAAAATCCTAATCAATTAAAGGACTTTTAAGCAAATATTGGCAATTTGCTTTCTTCTTTAATTAGATTAGCTGTTATTGGTTTTTTTAACAACTAATTTTCTTAATTCATTGAATTTTTTCCTTTCAATTTTCCTTGCCTCTTCTTGGATTTTAAGAATTTCTGTTTTTTATGTTTTGCTGAGTTTTTTCTACTTACTACTTTCCTAGTACCTTTAGTTTCATGACTAATTTATTAATATACTCTTTCATTTTGTGTTGATGAAAATATTCAGTAACAAAAATTTCACCCTGAAGACTGTTTTGGTTGCATTAGAAAAGTATGGGCGTGTTTTCTCAATTGTTATAATTTCATCATTATATATTCTCTCTGAAATGTGCTTGCTTTCCTATGTTTCCCTTGAATCCTATGTTTGTATTTTAAGGTATTTGCTCAGGTCTGGTCCTCAGACACTTACAAGCTTCCTGAGAAAATAAAATTGATTCATTCCTTAATTGATTCTATTTTTGTAATTAATTCTATTTGTAGTTGATGATTCTGTATTTTGTATAACTATTTATGACCCTTTCTTTGTCTGAGTTAAGAAGTTCATAGGTTCAGAAGTTCAGCCTTCTTCTCTGAGCTAAGTTCTCCAATAAATCATCTTAATTTAAAGAAATATGTTATCTCTACACATCTTATTGCACTTGCACAATTAAGGGAGAGCTGTTATCTTGCTAACAAGCTTCATAAGATGCAAGTGGGTGCCAGGAAGCCTGTTATCTCTGTTCCACTAAAAAGCCCTGCAGGTTGCAGATGTGCTCCATAAATCGATGAGCATTTCTTAGACAAGGAGGGGTGTTGCTAGCCCTGTATTCCAATTTTTCAGCCAATCATATTGTTTTCCCATCTATGATGCTGCAGGTTTTGTAGCCAATCATATTATTTTCCCTGTCTGTGATACTGTCTTCTAGCTTTTGGATGCTCCAACTTTTGTCTATAGAAATGATCTGTCCCTCCTCATTCAAGGTCTTTATGCTTGCTGAGGAGCTAAAGAACCCTTTTATGGAAAATTGCTAGCCCTACCAATAAATTAAACTACTCAGAACTTTGTGCCTCAGTTTACCTTAACTTTAATCATGACTTGTGACCCCTGGGCAAATCACTTAATCTGTTTGCCTTAGTTTCCTCAACTGTAAAATTAGGTTCAAATGAAATTATATTTATAAAGTGCTTAGCACAGTAGCAGGTTCTTAATAAATGCTTGTTTTATTTTTAGGCAGCTAGGTAGCACAGTGAATAAAGCGCTAGCCTTAGAATTAGGAAGACCTGAGTTCAAATTCAGCCTCAGACACGTATGACCTATGTCACCCTAGACAAGTGACTTTATATTTTTCTGCCTTAGTTTCTTCAATTGTAAAATGGGGGGGGGGTCTTAGCCTCCCAGTGTTGTTGTTTTAAGGATTAAAAGAGATAACATTTGTGAAGTACTTAGCACAATGTGTGGCACATAGTAGGTGCTTAATAAATGCTTGTTCCCTTTCTCTTTCCACCTTCCCTTCTCAAGAGTCTTTCCATCACATCCTAGAATGCATTCCCTAAGAAGAGAGCAGGCCTCTTTCAAGTTGACAAGTCAAATCAATAAGTTTTAAGCACCTACTATATGCCAGGTAGTGTACTAAATTCTAGGGATGCAAAGAAATGCAAGAAACAGTTTTTGCTCTCAAGGAACTCACAATGTAATGAGGAACCCAACAAGCAACTAGCTATGTATAAATCATATATATGTATAATATATGACAAACTCAGAAGGAAGGTGCTCCTGAGAATAAGGAGAATTGCAGAAATCTCATAAAAGTGAGACTTTAGGTGAGATTTGAAGGAAACAAAGGAAGCTGGAAGGCAGGAGTAAGGAATGAGAGAGTTCCAGGCATAGGGAATAACCAGGGGAAATGTACGGAGTTAAGAAACAAGGTTGTTGTGAGGGAGGAACAGTAAAGAGGCCAGTGTCACTAGATTGTAGGGTGTATGGAAGGGAAAAGATAGTGTGTAAGAAGACTGAAATGGTAGAAAGGGGCAAGGTTATGTAAGGCTTCAAAAGTCATGCAGAGGATTTTATATTTGATCCTGCAGATAATTGGGAGCCAGCAGAATTTATTGAATGGGGGGAGACTTGGTCAAACCTATGCTTTAAGAAGATTAATTTGACAGCTGAATGAAGGGTGGATTAGAGTAGGGAGATCAACTAGTGGCTTTTGCAGTAGTCTAAGACTGGAACGACAAGTACCTGCACCAAGATGGAGGCAGTATAAAAGGAGAGAATGGAGTATACGTGAGAGATACAGCTTAGATAGAAACAACAGAACTTAACAACTAATTGGATATGGGATGTGAGATAAAGTGAAGAATCAAAGAGGCCATCTAAGTTGTGAGCCGAGGTGACTGACAGGATGATGGTACCTGTGAGAATAATAGGTAAATTAGGAAAAGAGGAAAGATAATGAATTCAAATTTGGACATCTTTGGTACATTCAGTTCAAGATGTCCAGTGTGGGAGAGATGAGAGACTTCAGGTCAAGAGAGAGGTTAGGGCTGGATAAATAGATCTAAGAACTATTTGCATAGAAGTGATAATTGCATCCACGGGATCTGACAAGATCATCAAGTGAAAAAGTATAGAGGGAGAAGAGACAAGGACCCAGGACAGTATCTTATGACATATCCACCTATAACAGGCAAGTAGCCTGAATCTGTGTTCAAATATGGCCTCAGACACTTACTAGCTGTGTGACTCTGAGCAAATCACTTAACCCCTATTTGCCTCAGTTCCACATATGTAAAATGGGAACACATTTGAGAAGGAAATGGTAAACTACTCCAGTATCTTTGCCAAGGAAACACCATGGAGAAGTCCATGGGATCATGAATAATTGGATACGACTGAATAATTGAATAATAATAGCCTAGATAAAGATCCAGCAAAGACAACTAAGGAGTGGCTAGATAGACAGGAAGAGAACTAGGAGAAATCAGTCGTGAAAACCTAGAGAGAGAAAAGTGTCAAGCAGAAGGTGATTTATGGTGTCAAAGGCTGCAAAGAGGTCAAGAAGGAGGAAGACTGGAAAAAAAAAAGGCCATGAGCTTTGGCAATTAAGATATCACTGGTAACTTCAGAGAGATGTTTCAAATGAATGATAAAGCTGGAAGCCAGACTTCAGAGAGTTAAGAGGAGAGTGAGGGGGAAAATAAATGGATGGTAGATAGCCTTGTCAAGGAGTTTAGCTACAAAATGGAATGATAACTAGTGGGGATGGATGGATGAAGTGAGGATTTTTTGAGGCTGGGGGAGACACAGGTGTGTTTGTAGGAAGCAGGGAAGCAGCTACTAGATGGAGAGAGATTGAAGTTTAATGAGAGATTTGACCTAAGAGAAGGTACAATCTACTGGGGATGACAGGATGAAATGGGATCACGTGCATGTAGAATGGTTTGCCTTGGCCACCTTCTAGAAGGCATTTGAGTGATGTGAAATGAAGAGAAGGGGAAAAGATCTCTCAGTAAATGGCCTTATTTCTTCAGTGAAACATGAGAAAAGGTTCTCATCTGAGAAGAACCATGAAATGAAAAGGTTTGGAAAAAGCACTGTGGTAAATGGGACAGTGAATTGATTTGGGAGTTGTGAAAGAATTGCCTTGCTGCAATGAGGGTTCATTCGAGTATGTTACATCATGTCTGTAGCAAATTATATTGATGTCAGTTCAATAAATAACTGCCTCCCCTTCTTTGTTTTTCCTTCAAGCCTTCTTCTATTCTTTCTAGGAACTCTTCATTCTCCCTGCTAATTTGCTGAATAGAAATGGGCACTTCCATTCCACTGTTCTTTTTTTCATCTAGTAGGAGACCAAATTGCAAATAGGTGTTACCTGGTTCTGGAAGAAACATGGAGTGCACTAGCAGCAAACCGCTGAAAAATTTTCCTTGTCTTACATATTTGATTAAAACAATCTCCATCATCTTTTATCAGACTTTTTTCCCTAATCTTAGAGTCAGGAAAACATGAGTTTAAATCCTGCTTCAGATACTTACTGTGTGTTGCATCACCTCTCTAGGCTTCAGCAGCTTCATTTGTAAAATGAGGCTGTTGGACTTGATGACTTCTGAAGTCCCATCCATCTCTAAATATATGATTCCATGATCTTCTTTTGGCTAACTCTTTTGTCTAACTGCTGTGAAAATCTCTTGTGATATATGAGTCTAATAAGATCCACTTACCCAGTTTTACCATGCCTTCGATATACACATACTTCATTCTGCTTCTCTGGATTCTAGGCTTTTTGTCTCTACTTTGATAATTGGATAGGTAGGGAGGGGAAAAGCAAGAATTAATTTATTTGCAGATGAGACACAAAGACACAAGCCAAAATCCAATTACCTAACAATGCTACCTCCATTCACTTTGTTCCCCAAGTTCTTCCCTCAACCCCTGTGGACTCTAGGCTCTCTATCCCCACTTGAGGGTTGACACAAACACCTTTTCTCCTAGATACTCTCTTCCTTTTGCATTTCCTGGATGTTGTTCTCTCCTCCTACCTGTCTAATTGCTCTTTCTCAGTCTCCTTTGCTGACTTACTATCCAGATCACGCCCCTGACCTGGGGTGTACAGACAGTTGTAGCTTTATGTGTAAAAAATTCAGAAAGAAATCCTTATTCCAAAAAAATTAAAAACCCCACCCATTTTAACTTTCCTGTACAGTACTGCATGTGTTCTCTCTCTCTCTCTGCTTGTCCCCCACCCACCCAACAACAACCTAACCTCCCTGCCTTCCCTCCAAAAAAACCCCTTTAAGTGAAAGCAGAGGAATCTGTGGTGCCAGCAAATAGCATATGTAAAAAATTTATTTAGAGGTCTGCAGAAGGGTCCATGTGGTAAAGTGGAAACTGTCTATATTTCCTAAGGCTCTACCTGAGTCACTCTTCTATATTCTCCCTATACTCTCTCAGTAACTTTATCAACACCCATCTCTATGCAGATGACTCATAGATCTATATATCTAGTCCTAGCCCCTCCCTTGAACTTCAGTCCTGAATCATCAGCTACATATTTCAAAATTGGATGTCCTAAAGACATCTCAACTTAAATAAAACAAAACCAGAAATTATTATTGTTTTTCCCAAGCCCATCACTCTTCCAAATGTCTATATTTCTATAGAATGATACCATCAGTTGGAAAGCATAATATGATGATGAAATGATAACAATTGAGAAAACATATCCAAAATTTTAGAGTGTAACCAAAAACAGCCTTCAGAGTTGAATTTATATAACTAAATATTTTCATCAACAAAAATGAAAATGAAAAGGAATAAATTAATAAAAACTCAACAAAACAGAAATATAGAACTTTTGAAAATCAAAAACAAGACAAAGAATATTGAAGGCAAAAAAAAAATCCATTGAAGTGATAACTAAAACTTTTTTGTTGTTCAGTCATGTACAACTCTTCATGACTCCATTTGGGATTTTCTTAGCAAAGATACTGGAGTGGTTTTCCATTTCCTTCTCCAGTTAATTTTACAGATGAGGAAAAATGAGCCAAACAGAGTTAAATGACTTGCCCAGGGTGACACAGCTAGTAAGTGTTTGAAGCCAGATTTGAACTCAGCTCTTCCTGACTCCAGGTCCAGCATTCTATCCACTGTGCTATCGAACAGCTCAACAAAAACTAAGAGTCATCAAAAAAACAAACATATATATTAGTGTATATACACATGTATATTATATATATAATCTTCCTTTTTGTTTCCATTTTTCCAGTCTCTCAAGTTATAACCTTGATATCATCCTCAACTCCTCCATCTTTCCCTATATTAAAATCTTGCTTTTTTTTTTTGCTTCCACAACATCCCTAGAATCTGCTCTCTACTCACACAGTAACCACTTTGTTTCAGGCCTTCATCACCTCTTAGCTGAATTACTGAAATAGTTTCCTAATTTTTCCCTTCCCTAGTGTTCTCCCTATTTCAGGTCTCTCCCCACTCTAATCTGTCTTCCACATAGTCCCCAAATGCAAGTCTGACTTCATCCCCGTCCCATCTTTGTAGTTGTCCTTCACACTAGAAAAGGACCAAAATAATTTTACAAATAGTAACATCTCATGGGTGATGTCTTTTGAGTTGCAAATAAATTGGATTTAAGTGAGGTGAAATTGCCCCAAAATTGTCAGCCTCACTTTCTCTTCCAGAGTTATTGTAGTCTCATGGCAAGATGAAAATCAAGATGATTGGCAATGGCCTGAGATGCAGCGGATGACCTTGGTGTCTTTGATATCTGACCAAGCTCTAAGCACTTCACACTTCAGCCACCTTCATGGCCTATTGGACCGAATTGTTCACATTTGCCTGTTCCATCAGGGAAGTCTTTATATGCTTGGGATGCTTCACATCCCCCTAAATCATGATGGGTTTGAGGCCCATCAGTTACCTTCAACCTGGTTTGGCTCATCTGTCTACATGGTTTGTGAGGGTGTGGCTGCTGATCATGCTACAGCTTCTTGGAGCCACAGGCTGAGAGTTGGGTGAAGGTTGACACCAAAGGTGGATGAGCCGCCCCAAAAAAGGCACGTAAGTCCACAAAGCAGAGATACTGGTCCTCCCCGAACACCCCATACACCCCAGTACCTCAGTAAACTCCAAGAGCTCCCTACTACTTCTAGAATTAATAATTAGTACAGCTCTTCTATTTGGCATTTAAAGTTCTTCGTAACCTGTGCCCTTCCCACTTTTCCAGACTTCTTGAAGTTGGGTGATCACTTAATTTCATTATAGAAGGAATTGCACTGCAGGCCTCTGAGATTCTTTGATTCTGAGAGTAAGTCAAAAAGAAAGCTCACCATTTTTATCACCCTGGTTCAGGCCCGCATCACATCTCACTTAGACTGTTCCCACAGCCTCTTTATTGCTCTTTCTGTCCCAAGTCACTTCCCCTTTGAATTCATCCTTCATAGAGATGCCAAACTGATGTACCAGTGTCATCCCCCTGCTCAGAAAGCTCCATTTGCCTTCTGTGGCCTTTGGGATAAAATATGACCTCCCTTGGTATTTAAAAGCCCTTCATAATCTGGCTACAGCCAGACCTTCCAGACTTATTGCACATTACTCTCCCTTTATGTACTTTACATTCTTGGAAAACCAGACTACTTCTTCTTTCCTGTATATGATACCTCATCTCCTTCCTTAATGTCTTCACACAGGCTGTTTCATCTGCCTGGAATTTACTCATTCTTCATTTCTACTTCTTAAAATCCTTAGCTCCCTTCACTATTACATGATAAATTCTTCCCCATTTCTATAGTATATGGAAAACAAAATAACAAGGAATGTAAATCAGAGAGAAGGAAGGACATTTATTGACAAATATAGCGACCAGAATTATTTTTCTGAATGCAAGTCCTATAGGAGCTCCTTCTAGGATTGGGAGATGGAGGGGGAGAGATTCTGAGAACTGTGTCTCACAGTGACATCATTTGGGGCAGAGAGGGTGTAGGCAGCTATTTCTAGAGGAATTATGAAACTATGGAATTCCTTTTTCAGGTTTGAAGGCCTCCACTCTCCTCCCCCCTCTCCACCAAAGAAAGATATTTCTCCTGCCTCAAATTTTCCTAGAGTACTCTGTATGAATCCCGCCCCCCCCTTTTTTTTGTCACCACTACATTCTTTCTTTATTCCTCCTTATTCATATGCATTCTCCCATTATGGGAACTCTTTGAAGGTAAGACTGTGTTTTTCATCTTCATATCTCAGTAGCTCCTATATTGCAATATGTGGGGGACAGCTGACAAATACTTAATTGAATTGAATTGAACTATTCACTTATCTCAGATGGTTAAGAGTATTGTTCCTCTTGAAGGTGGGGAGATGAATTAGGAAGGGAAATTTGAATTATTTAGAGGTTGTTACCAAATGTTAACATCATATTCCAGACCGTTCTACAAAAGATCACATCAACAGAGCAGAATTAGGGCAGTGGTGGGGGAAAGGGGAGGGAGGGAGGAGAGATGGCAGGGAGAAGGGCAAAGAGGATCCTGAAACTAATCTTCTTTGGTAAGGAAGTCAGATGAAGACCTGAGTGCTAGAACTCCTTAGGACAGCTCCAAAGTGCAGTAGACACTACAGACCTGCCCTCACCACAGCCTGGACTAATGGAATAGTGACTTTGGGTTGCTATTTCAAAATGTGGGTCAGTGGTGTTCAGGAGTGTTGATATGTGTCACATTTTGGGCCATCTATGGGAAGTGAAAGCTCATTCTGTGCGAATTTGTTTTGCTTAACTATGCATATTTGTAACAAGGGTTTTGTTTTTCTTTTTTCTTCCTTCAAAGGTAGAAAGATGGGAGGGAGAAAAGATGAAGGTAGCTCTATTTCTCATCCTCATGCCTGTGGGCTCTATGGGAATGTTGGGCTGCTAGCAGACCACATTGCACGTCCACAAATTGTGATCAAGAACATTTAGGGCATCAAGGTAATAGTCTTCCTAATGTTTGGAGAATTTGCAGCCTTCTCTTAAATACATAAACAAAATGAAACAGAACAAAAAAAAATCTAAATTTCTCTGAACTTCATATTAAGATGGTTTTCCTGCATCTGTCTCCATTTCCCAAATGCAAATTCAAGTTTTTATCTCTGTCTCATTTTGAGAAGGTTTGCATTTGATTACGGTTCTTCAGTTGATGAGAAGAGGCATATAACATCTAGCTCTTTTTGGCTCCTTCTGCAGATGGAGGAATAAAGCTTATTTATACCTTCATTTTCCCCCATTAGAGAATATTTCCTTTTGTTACTATTCAGGCTTAGATCATGAATTAAATGGATAATAATTAATTAACAAGCATTTCTTGAGCACCTACTATGTGCTAGGAGCTAGGACTACAAATGTAAGAAATTAAATGATTCTTGCCCAAAAGGAGCTGACATATTGCTTCAGAGCTGGAAGTGACCACAAAATCAGACCTCCTCAAACAGAAAACTGAGGCCCAAAAAGGGATTGTGTTTTTTTTCCCCCTTGTAGATGATTGGAAAAAAGATGTCGTGTTTTTTTCTCCATTTTATACTATGATCATTAATTTATCTGGCATTTACCAAAAATATCTAATAATAATAGCTAACATTTAGCCGGGACTATGTGCCAGACAGATAGTAAGTGCTAAGTGTTGATCCTCATAACAATCCTGGGAGATAGGTACAACATTATTCTCATTTTACAGATGAGGAAACTGAGGCAAACAGAAATTAAGTGACCTACCCAAGATCACTCAGCTGGATTTGAACTCGGGTTTTCTTGATGCCAGGCTTAGCAGTCTATCCACTGTACTACCTAATTGTCTTTGTATATAATAGCCTATAAGAATCACTGTAAAAGTACTTCCACACCAATATATTAATTAAATCTAAGGTACATGTGAACCACATCATTTGAGAGTAGAACCACAATGCTACCACCATGGAGAGGAGGGTGTTGGCCCACTAATCGAAGGCAGCATCCCTCTGGAGACTACATCACAGCTGCAGGTATGTCCTAAAGGGAAGTGAAGGTCTGAGTCAGAGAGACCCAGAGGTGCAGAACAAGAACTAAGGACTGGAGACATGATATGGTCACAGCGGCTATAGAGACATGGATTCTAGCATTGATCTGTAGATCATTTGGATTGGCAAGTGCTGCCCTGGCCTGCTGGCCCTTCCAACACTGTCTGCCATGCCTGTGATAGTGGTTAGGCCCTGACAGTCCAAGCTAGGTAGAGGAGTAGGCAAGGTAGGTCACCACCTTAGGTACAGCACCTGGGAGGCTTCAGCAACTTTTAATATTACTTTTATTTATGCACCAAATTTACTTAGTACTTTGATGAGTCCATGGTTTAATAGATGTGAGTGCCCTCTCCATAGATACAGTTTGCCCCTCATTCATATCTTCTTATGATATGCCATTCTTTTCCATGTCCTTTATATTTTCCGAGGACCTATGCAATGGGTTAGAGCCCTTTCCCCAAGTCTTAATACTTAATGGATATCAGTGTAATGCTTAGCTCAAGTGTTACAATTACAACAACACAGAACTGCTGGGCGGAAAGGATCCCTCCCACTTAGGGGTCTCTTCAGCTCTGGGCTCATGCTAGCTGACTGGAACCCTCCCACTTAGGGGTCCCTTCAGCTCTGAGCTCATGCTGGCCGACTGGCTTCAGTCCTATGGAAGCCAGACAACTAAAGAACAGGGTCAGCCCCAGGGAGAATCACTTAACATTTAAGTTTGGCTCATGCCAGACATAGGTCAACTATTTATTTCCTCTACACCAAAGAAATGCTTAAGACTCAATCCACTCACAAATACATGTTGACAAAGCAGCAACTTGCAACTGCTGGGCTCTCTTGAGAGGCTAAAAATGAGAACCTGAAGCATTTCATCTTCATCTTAGCTTTACCTTGTCTTCCCAAAGCCAGGCCAGTGGTTGGGATACTGCCCCCTGGTGGTGGTCATCTCCTCTAAGAGGCGCGGTGGCTGCCCTCGGGGCATCTCCTGTGTAGTATATCCCATGCTGACTGAGAGGACCTAGGAACTTCAAATTTCTTGAAATGACACGGTTGTCTTGAGGGATGGATGTTCAGCTACCTGTACTCAGGGAAAGACACACAAAGCTGAAGAGGCAGCCAGAGGCTCTAAAACCAAGTTTGTCTAACTATGCCTCTGGTCCAGATGCCATGTGTGTGCAGGCGCCATTTCTGTTTGTTAAGGTTAGGGAGGGCTCCTCTTCCTCATTTCTCTCTTGGGGAGGGAGAGACAGAAACAGACACAGAGAGACAAAGACAGACACAGAGAAAGACAGAGATAGAGACTGAGAGACAGAAAGACAGAGAGATAGAGACACAGAGAGACAGAGACATAGAGATGTAGAGAGAGAGAGAGACAGAGACAGAGACTACAGAGAGATAGGAGGGGGAGTGAGAAAAGAGATGGAGAGAGAATCAAAGAAATAGAGATAGACACAGAGAGAGACAGAGAGATTGTTAGTTAGTTAGAGACAGGAAGGAAGGAAGATCCGAGAGGGCTGAGTTCCTCCTTTTAAGATATACTGAGTGGGAAGCTCTTCTTGGCTCAGTGGCTAATCTTTCCTGATATAGTTTCCTTCCCTTCATGGTGGCCAACTCTCTCAGCATTGAGTCCTAGAAGTTGCCAGGGGGCTCAGCACACATTCAATGTACAATTAGGCAGAGCTGATAGAGGGAGAAATTTTCCTTTGTTATACCCATTACACACATATTTTCAAGGCCAAAAATTTCTACTCCTCGTGTGGCATAGATATTTGTTCTATAATAAGCATGTGTTAGGGTGTAGAAGCACGTGTTAGGGCTGCAGAAGACTATTATTAGTCATCTATGGACTAATTCAGAAGGCCCAAGTCCACAATACCTAACGTAGCAGGCACCTACCATTCCTTCTTAGCTTCTACAAACCCCTCCCAGAGATAAGCCAAGTTCCTTATCACAGAAGTTTCTCCCAGTCCCCTACCTCCCTGTGAAGTGTCTTGCATAAAACTGTGCCAGGAAATAAGTCACTTGGGCACTGCCAATATTTTTCCATTCAATTATTCATTGGGCTATAAAAATCCCTCCCCTCCAGCTGGAGCTGTGGACTGGCTCCACACTGGAGTAATGCCCTATTTGTTGCTATGTACCTTAAACTAGTGACGCTCACAGCATTCCTCAGGGTACAGAATGCTGAAATTCTGGCCTGGCTGTGCTGAATGAGGCTTGCAACTTCAGAACCAGAGTGAACACATTGTTGGGCTGTTTGATTTACTTATTTCTGTGTATCCTTCAATAAAGATCTCAACAGTTTTATACAAGGTCTGTTGTGCAAATCACTTTTAATACCTTGTAATTTGAAACTGAGTGATACAGAAATTCTGTACTCTGAGTTTAGGCACAAATCTGCCAAAGATAATTTATTAATTAAATTATTCTAAGCATCTCTCCTTGGGGAGAAAAACAATCAAAAAGTGCAGAAATCTCAGAGAAGTGTGTTTGAAATCTCTCTTTGCCTAGAACATTCTCTACACATAGGTTATAGAGTTCCTGAACAAGGTCAAAATTCCATAATGAGGATTAAATTGAAGGACAAAATCTAGGCAGCAGTTTTGAGTCAACAGACAGAACAACCATCACTTCATTTTCAGAGCACTCTGGAGAATTCTTTTCCTAAAACTATTCAATTCTTCTTTAACTGTTCCCTCTGAAGATTCTCTCTGTGTCTCTCTCTGTCTGTCTCTGTCTCTGTCTCTCCGTGTCTCTGTCTCTCTCTGTGTGTTATGGAACCAGGAGAATATTGTACACAGTAACAGCAATATTGTACAATGATCAGCTGTGAATGACTTAGCTATTATTAGCAATGCGATGATCCAAGACAATTCCAAAGGACTCATGACGAAAAATGTTATCCACCTCCAGAGAAAGAACTGATGGAGTCTGAATGCAAATTGATTTTCTTTATATTTTTGGTGTCTTTTTTGGTCTCTTTCTCCTTTTATAACATGACAAATACGGAAATATGTTTTGCATGATTGCACATGTATAACCTATTTTAAATTGCTTACTGTCTCAGGGAGGGGAGAGGGGAAAGAAGGAGGGAGAGAATTTAGAACTCAAAATTTAAAAAAATGAATGTTAAAAATTGTTTTTACATGTAATTGGGGAAAAATCAAATATAATTTTAAAATATTCTCTATTTTTTTCTTGGTCAGAGGCGAACTCAGGGATACTTCTATTAATTAAATTAACCACAGACCTTCCTTCTTTTAGGATCATCATTTTCAGGGAGGTCCCTGGACCTCTCCCTTAGACACTATGTAGGCCTTAGTTGAGAATGATATTAAAAAAAAAATTCAAATAGTGTATTGTTTTGAATTGATAAAGAAAGAATGATAAGGTTTCTCTTTCAGATTAGATCAAAGACGTTAGACTAAAGTACTGTCTTAATATCATTTTGTAATATATAATCGAAGGAGGTAAAAGGGTGCAAAGAGGAAATGCCTTAGTAGTGTGGTTTAAGCAATGAAGGAACCTTTGGTGCCTAGTAATGTTTAGGGTTTTTCAAACCTGCCTAGCATATAAAAATGCCTCATACCATCTCTGAACCACATTCATCAGACCAAGTAATGAGACAAGCATTGATTTCATTTTGGTCTCTTTTAAAAAATTTTATTCCTACCTTTGCTATATTATGCATGCAGGTTATTTTGCCTGTTTGGTGGCACTGTTGAAAAATGGGACTGTGGCATTACCCTTGTAATTTTCACCATTTGTAGCTCTCTGTCTTCCTTTCCTGCCCACCACTGCAAACTTTTTGAGAGTATTGCTTAACTTTAGTTTTCTTCCTTCCTTCCTTCTTTTTTTCCTTTTCTCCTATTCTCATTGCTTCGTTGTGTGCTGCCTCCATGGCCACTGAAAAAAGATGAAAAATACCACTTGTGCTGTGAACTGGGGATTTGGTAACTGTCTAGAAGACAGAAAATACTGGGCCAAGATAATTTAATTTAACAAATATTGTAGTGGAATTACATCTCTTTCACAATATATTTGTTCATTGTTGTTGTTCAGTTGTGTCTAACTCTTTGTGATCCTGTGGACCATATGGGTTTTCTTGGCAAAGATAACTGGAGTGGTTTACCATTTCCTTCTCCAGTGGACAAGGCAGACAGAGGTTAAGTGACTTGCCTAAAGTCACAGAGCTAGTAAATCTGAGGCCAGATTTGAACTCAGGTCTCCTGACTCCAGGCCTAGCACTCTTATCCACTAAGCCACCTAGCTACCCTTCTTCCTGGCCCGCCTTGCCCCCCATTTGTACCATGCTTCAGTAGGTACTTAAAAAAGTTTCATTGTTCTTAATATATGGGGTAGCTTAGGATTCTAAACATGTTAGAATAGGGGCACAATTAAATAGATAGGTAGATAGACATAGCATTTAAATGTTTATTATGTGCCATGCAAAGGAGATCTGGAAAGCAGGGGAGGGGAAGGGATGAAGGTGGGGGAGTACATGAGCCAAGGTGCCTTCTTGAAGAAGTTAAGAGTGTGAATTGATCTGGGAATGAAGTGATCATGGCTGGGTCCCTTCCTGAAACGGCAGTCCCTGTGAGGAAGTCTCCAAGAAAGAAAAGAAAGGCCTCAGGGCAGAGGCCACTTGGGGAAGAGGTAGAGAAGAGTAGACAGTGATGTCATCATTAGTAGTAGTTGCTGCAATGCCTTACATTTGCATAATTCTTTCTAGGTTATAAGCAATCTGTATAGGCTATTTCATGTGTCTTCACAACAACCTTTATGTTGAAGAGTACAATTATCATGACCTCCATTTTATAGTTGAGGAAATACAAATTCAGAGAAAGGATTTGGATTCTGGCTGTTACTTAGTAACTGTATGACCTTAGACTTACTGCTCTGGATAATAAAAGGTAAATCATCTCTAAGGTTTCCTCCACTATGAATCCATGAACTTACGATCCACTGCCTTCACAGAATCACAGAATGAGAAGGGACCTTGGAGAATAATTAGTCCAACCTGCTCATTTTACAAATGAGGGGCAAATTGATATACCCAATTTACCCAGTTTATAAACGGTAAAGCTGAGACTTGGACTGAGGTCTTTTAATTCCCTGCAGAATGTACTCTTTCCACTACACTACATGGTCTCTTCAGCACTTAAAATATTACTTTCTTTTTTATATAAACAGAATCTTATTTTTTCTAATTACATGTAAAGATCATTTTCAACATTCGTTTTTAGGAGATTTTGAGTTCCAAATTTTTCTCCCTCTCTCCATCCCTTGCCCCTCCCCAAGATGGCTAGCAATCTGATACAGGTTATACATGTACAGTCATATTAAACATATAAAATATCACTTTCTAGTTTGATTTGTCCAAAAGAAAAAGGGCAGCAAGCATTTTGCCATTTGTGATGTCATTCAAAATTGTCTTGCCTAAAACAGTGATTTTGAATATCCCATTAGTCAATCATTTTACCTCTCACTGACTGCTATACCCCTTTTTGCTGCCTTGTGTGGTATTAAGATGATGGATGCTGAGAATGAATAAATGCTTGTTTGGTGAATGAAAGTGGGCAAAGAGGAAATTTCAACTTCTCTTTTGGGAATTTGTAGTTAGCTTTTCTTTAGGCATGTGAACTGACACCGGGAGGTTGGGTCAGGAATGTACCAAGAGCTATAAACTGGAATTCTGGAAGTTCAGATCCTGTTTATGTCTACCTGGGTTAATTTGGTGACCTTGAACAAATTAATGAACCCCTCCACACCTCAGCTTCTTAAGTTTTATAAGGGGGAGGTAGTATATATCTTAGGGATATTAAAAATATTTATTGAATTAAAGAGGTGGAAGGATTTTAGTGACTGTGTTTGACATCTTTGGGGTTACCAAACTATCACCTGTCCTACAGCCAGTGAGCTAAGATTTTTTTTTACATTTTTAAATACAATGAAACTTTATTTTAAAAGATTAAAAGCATTCTTAGCCCATGTGCAAAACCAAGCAGAGAATGCAGGCCATAATTTGCTGACTCCTGACCTAATCCAACCATCTCATTTTATAGATGAAGAAACTGAGTCCCCAAGAGTATGAGAGTGTAAGTAATTTGCTTAAAATCCAACCACACCTAGGGTATTTTTATTGCTGTGTTTGTAGAGTGAGACATGATTGCTAATTGGTTGACAGAATGCTTGCTCAATGCTGCAGACCTTCATGAAGAGCAGAGTTCAACACTCTTTGTTAGAGATACATATAAAGACCTTAGAAGTTATAGACATGCAGAAGAAGGTGATTCCTCAATTCATCCTTAATTTTCCAGTTTGCTTCTTTAGAGACTAGACTTTTTCTTTTGAGCGAGGCTAAGGCCTCTAGTATTTTGTGTTGAGATATCATCTCAGTCCCAGAAAAAAGCTCATTCACGTGCACATTTTTTGGTATATTTTATTCTGTAAAAAGTCTCTGGTTTCTGTTTGCTATTTTGCTTGGACAAATGGGTTAACTTGTTTTTTGTATAACCAAGGTTTGGCAGTAAGGAGTTCTGAGTACCTTTCACCTTAAAAGTGACCAGGGAAGTGTATTTGTTTTGATCCCCACCTCTAAACCATTCTCCCAAATCAGTTGCATTAATTTTGATGCTACTAAAGCTTTTCAAATTAAATTAATTTCATGCAGTTGAAATTATTGAAAATGCCCATTTCATCTTTTCTGATTGCCTCTTTCCCTTGTTTGATTAAGAATCCACCCACTAGTCATAGCAGTTAAAGGTGCTTATTTCTCATCTAATTTTTTAAAAAATGGTATCACCTTTAAAATTTACATCATATTTTTTTTTAGTTTATTGTGGCATATGGCATGTTGATCTAAACCAAATTTCTAGGTAGTATGCTGAATAGAATAATGGATTCAGAGTAAAGAATTCTGAGTTCAAATCTTGCCTCAGATACTTGCCAGCTATGTAACCCTGGAAAAGTAATTTAACTGCTATCTGCCTCAGTTTCCTCATCTGTAAAATGGGGATAATTATAGCACCTACCTCATAGGATTTTTATGAGGATAAAACGAGATAATATTTATAGAGTTCTTTGCAAACCTTAAAATGCTTTGCAAATGCTACTATTATTTATTCACCCATGCATTTATTTATGTATGTATTTATTTCTACCAAACTGCTTTCCAATTTTCCAAGCAATTTTTGTAAAAAAGGGATTGTTACATAAGCAATTTATATTCTTAGAGGAGCTATTCCTTTCTAAGGGGACAATTTTGAATCACATGCATCCTGACCTATTAATAAAGGCATCTCTACTCCATTTACTCATGAGTCATTTTGTCCCTGTCCCCCTTTTCAAAAATCCAGAAGGTACCTGGGTGTTGAGTATAATTGTGCTATAGGAATAATAATATAAAATTATGAATTATAAAATATCCCTTTTAAATTTATTTGTTAGGACTGCTTTTGATACATGTGTAGAGAAAGTTGGCTAATCATGGAGGCTCCTATTGAAGATAGTGACTGAGGGTTTGTGTGATGGATTTGAAGGAAGATTTGTGGACACAGGCTCTTAGATAAATCACAGAATCATATTCATTGTTATTTTGCTGGATCTGTGATCACATACACATGAATACTTGCTCAAGGCAATCCATTAACAATCATTTATTAAGCACCTATGAGCTCCCCCCACAAAAAATAAGTAGTTCTTGCTTTCATGGAGCTCACACTCTAATGGGGAAGACAATATGCAAACAATTATGTAGAAACATACATATACACCTGATTTCAGCCTTATTCTCCCTGGATATTCATCTTTATTCTCTTGCGAAAATGAACTTTGAGAGCTAAACAAAACAATAATTCAGATTATTTTAGTGGTAGTCTGATGGAGTTTTGGATGGAGTACTGACACTGGAGGTAAGAAGACTGGACTTTGAATCTTGCCTCAGGGATTGCCTTATTATGTGGTTGTGGGCAAATTACTTAATCTCTATCTGTCTCAGTTTCCTCATCTGTGAGGGTAAGAATAGCACTTCTCACAAGGTAGCTGTGAGGATTAAATAAGATAAATATTATGCATATACAAAACACTATATAAATGGTATTATTATTATTATTATTATTATTATTATTATTATTATTATTATCCCATGTGACTCTTGTCCATGTTTTCCTGTAAACTCTCCAAAGGGAATTCATCAAACCTGCTGGAAGCTTTCCTCTAGATCTCATAACATCAAGTGAAAACCAGTGGAGAACTTCCTCTTGCTTACATAATGTTTTCTGGGCATAAATTTTCCTGATAATATCATCTATGCCATGTCTCTTGTATAATCCTTCATCAGTACAAAGGAAGGAAGGAAGGAAAAAAACATTTATCAAGTGATTAATATGTTTCAGATACTGTGCTAAGCTCTTTACAAATGTTATTTGCTCCTCACAGCAACCCTCAAGGTAGATGCTACTATTATCCCTTTTTAACAGATGAGGAAACTTAGGCAGACAGAGAGGTTAGGTGACTTGTCCAGGGTTGCACAGCTAGGAAGTGTCAAGTGTCTGAGGCCATGGAGTCAGATTTGAACTCAGGTCTTCCTGATTCCAGGCCTAGCACTCTATCCACTGTACCACCTAGCTGCTATACTAGTAGTATGGCACAGTCTGCTCACAGCCACCACCTAGCTTTTCTTTGTATTTTGTTTGGCACGAAAATTTAATTCCTTAGATACTAGTATTTCATGCTCTATAATCATAGCATAAAATGGAATGATACTAAAAATGTAAACCTTTGTTTTAGGGAGAAGCTTAGAATTTTTAAAAGCACGATTATTTCCCAAATGCAATTCAGCTTGCTATCCATTTATTCATTTCTGGGTTCCTTTTTTTGGTCTGTTCAACTACATATTAATCTGTGAAAAGGAAATTTTTCCTTTTTGGGGTGTGGTTACGCAGAAAGCTTGAGTTGCAAGTTGTCTCATTTAGGATTCTCGGCAATATTTCAGGGCTTGATGCAGTAAGTGTAACATCACCCACTGATAGGTACATTTGGAGGATCTGATCCTCTGCAGGACTTCCCTCTTCCATCTGGACTTCATCCTCTCGGTGGGCATCCTCCGTGACAGTGATAAACATCCCTGGAGAAGAGATATCTTCTTGTGCTTGATATTTACAACTGAAGCATCATCAAACAACATTAGCTATGCTGTCAGATCTTTTAAGCAATCTTACATCACCGTAAAATATAAATGGGATACATCTTGAAGGAGAACTTTTATGATTGCCTTTTGCTGTATCAAATCAAATGCTTTTAAAAAATAGTTGACAAACAGTAAGCATAATATAGTCTTGTATTCTCTGCCCCTTTTGTTCAATTCTTTTTTTTTCCAGTCCAAACTTCTCATTAAAAAATTTTTTTGTTAAGCATTTTATTTTCCACCAATTACATGTAAAAACAATTTTAGCATTTGTTTTTAAAACTTTGAGTTCCAAATTCCCTCTCTTGCTCCCTCCCCATCCCCCTCAATGAGAAGGCAAGCAATTTGATGTAGGTTATACATGTCTAGTCATGCAAAACATACCTCCATATTAGTCATGTCGTGGAAGAAAACACAGCAAAAAAACAATTCAAGAAAAGTAAAGTTTAAAAAAGTATGCTTCAATCTGTGTTCAGACACCATCAGTTCTTTGTCTCGGGATGGATAGCATTTTTCATCATAGGTCTTTCAGAGTTGTCTTGGATAGTTGTATTGCTGAGAATAGCTAAGTTATTCATAGACGATCATCTTACAATATTTCTGTTACTTTGTACAAAGTACACTTTACTTTGCCATCAGCTTGTGTAAGTCTTTCTAGGTTTTTCTGAGAGCATCCCACTAATCATTTCTTATAGCACAATAATATTCCATCATAACCACATACCATAATTTGTTCAACCATTCCCCAGTTGATGGGCATCCCCTCAATTTTCAATTCTTTGCCACCAGAAAAGAGGTGCTATAAATATTTTTGTATATATAGGCTCTTTTCCTTTTTGTTTTTTATCTCTTTTTGGATACAGACCTAATAGTGTTATTGCTAGGTCAAAGGGTATGCATGGTTTTATAGACCTTTGGGCATAGTTCCAAATTGTTCTACAGAATGGTTGAATCAGGTCACAACTCCACCAACAGTACATTAATGTCTCATTTTTACCACATCTCCTTATTTTGTCATTTTCCTTTTCAGTCCTATTAGCCAATCTAACGTATGAGGTAGTACCTCAGAATTGGTTTAACTTGCACTTCTCTGATCAATAACAGATTAGAGAATTTTTTCATATGGCTATAGATATCTTTGATTACTTCATCTGAAAGCAGTTCATATCTTTTGATCATTTATCAATTGGGGAATGGCTCTTACTTTTATAAATTTGACTCTGTTCTCTATACGTTTGAGAAATGAGACCTTTATCAGAAACCTTGCTTCAATTTTTTTTCCACAGTTACTATTGCTCATTATATTTCCCTCCATCCTATTTCCCCCTCTGTTTATTCTACTCTTTCTATCTTTTCACCCTGTCCCTCCTCAAATGTGTTTTGCTTCTGACTACTGCCAATCTTCCCTCCCTTCTATCACCCCCTTTCTCTTAGCCCCTTCTCCTCCTACTTTCCTGTAGGGTAAGATAGATTTCTATACCCAATTGAGTGTCCCTCTTCCCTTCCATTGTAAAAGTGTTTTCTTGCCTCTTTTATGTGAGATAATTTCCCCCTTCTACCTTTCCCTTTCTCTTTCTCCCAGTGCATTCCTCTATCGCCCCTTGATTTGTTTTTTTTAAGATATCATCCCTTCATATTTAACTCACACCCATACCCTCTCTTTATACATACTCCTTCTAACTGCCCTAATAATGAGAAAGCCCTTATGAGTTACAAGTATCATCTTCCCATGTAGGAATGTAAACAGTTTAACCTTATTAAGTATCTTATGATTTTTCTTTTCTGTTTACCTTTTTATGTTTCTCTTGAGTCTTGTATTTGAAAGTTGAATTTCCTATTCAGCTCTTGTCTTTTCATCAAGAGTGCTTGAAAGTCCTCTATTTCATTGAATATCCATTTTTTTCCCTTGAAGGATTATACTCAGTTTTGCTGGGTAGGTGATTGTTGTAATCCTAGCTCCTTTGCTATCTGGAATAGCATATTCCAAGCCCTCTGATCCTTTCTTGTAGAAGCTGCCAAATCTTGTGTTATCCTGACTGCAGCTCCACCATATTTGTGTTGTTGCTTTCTGGCTGCTTGCAATATTTTCTCCTTGGCCTGGGAGCTCTGTAATTTGGCTATAACATTTCTGGGAGTTTTCATTTTGGGATCTCTTTCAGGAGGTGATTGGTGGATTCTTTCAATTTCTATTTTGCCCTTTGGTTCTAGAATATCTGGACAGTTTTATTGATAATTTCTTGAAAGATGATGTCTAGGCTCTTTTTTTCTTAGTGAGGCAATTGGGGTAAGTGACTTGCCCAGAGTCACACAGCTAGCTAGTAAGTGTCAAATGTATGAGGGCAGATTTGAACTCAGGTCCTCCTAACTCCAGGGCCAGTTCTCTATCCACTGTACCACATAGCTGCCCCAGGCTCTTTTTTTGATTCAGGTAGTCCAATAATTTTCAAATTATCTCTCCAGGATCTATTTTCAAGGTCAGTTATTTTTCCAAAGGATATTTCACATTGTCCTCTATTTTTTCATTCTTTTGGTTTTGTTTTATTTTTTCTTGATTTCTCACAAAGTCATTAGCATCCATTTGCTTAGTTCTAATTTTTAAGAAATTATTTTCTTCAGTGAGCTTTTGTACCTCCTTTTCCATTTGACCAATCCACCTTTCAAGGAGTTTTTTTCTTCAGTGAATTTTTGTGCCTCTTTTTCCATTTGGTCAATTCTGCTTTTCAAGCCATTCTTTTCCTCACTGGTTTTTCATATCTCTTTTACTATTTGGCCTATTTTGTTTTTTAAGGTATTATTTTTTTCATTTTTTTTAAGGCAATTGGAGTTAAATGACTTACCCAGGGTCACACAGCTAGTAAGTGTCAAGTGTTTGGTCTGAGGCCGCATTTGAACTGAGGTCCTCTTGACTTCAGGGCCAGTGCTCTATCCACTGCACCACCTACCTGCCCCCTCAATTATTTTTTTGCATGTCTCCTTTACCAAGTCATTGATTCTTTTTTCATGATTTTCTTGCATGGCTCTTATTTTTCTTCCCAATTTTTCCTCTGCCTTCTTGATTTTCAAAATCCTTTTTGAGCCCTTCCATGGCCTGAGACCAATTCATATTTTTCTTGGAGGCTTTGGATGAAGGAGCTTTGACTTTATTATCTTCTTTTGAGTCTATTTTGATCACCAGAGTAACTTTTCTTTGGTCAGAATTTTTTTCTGTTGTTTGCTCATTTTTCCAGTCTACTTCTTGACTTTTAACTTTTTGTTGAAGTGAGGCTCTGCTTCTATGGTAAAGGATGCACTATCATTAGCTTCAGGGTTTTTGTGCAGCTGTTTTCAGATACTTTTAGGGACCTGTAAGTTTTCAGTTCTTCCAAGGTGGTATGATCTAATGGAGGTGTTTACTACTCTCCTGGCCTGTGCTCTGGTCTGTGAACAACCCCAAGAACTCTTTTCTCTCCTGGAACTATAATGAAGGTCTCTGCTCCACCATGGCCCACAAGCTCTGGTGTGCTAGTACTCTTCCTTGCCCTGGAACTGCCAGCCAGGACTGTGACCCAGATCCTAATACAGGCAAACCAACAGAGTCCTACCTCATTGCTAATGAGACCCCTGTAATCTCCTTCTAACCAGTTGTTTGACCCCTTTATCTCTGTGAGCTGAGAGCTCTGGAAGCAGCTACTGTCACTATTGATTCAGTGGCTCTCAAGCCTGCTCCTGCTTTGCCTGGGCCCAGTCTACACTGTCCACAGCCTCTGCTGGACTGTGCTCCACTCTCACCCTGGTGTGTCAGATCTTTCTTGTGGATCTTCTAAGTTGTCTTTGGCTGGAAAAGTATTTCACCCTGTCCTTTTGTGGACCTTGCTGCTCCAGAAATTGTTTTATGACATTAGTTAAAGGTGTTTGGAGGAGTTTTGGGGAGAGCTCAGGTGAATTGCTGCCTGTTCCTGGCTCTGCCTCCTGGTCAATTCCATAGTTGTAAAGATGTAGTCTGGTTTAGAATATCACTAACAAAAGTCTAAATACTCCTTTTAAAATTTCTTTATCAGGGCTAATTTTGATACCTGAGTAGATCATTCTCATAAAAATTTTGTAGAGATGAGAAAGTAGAAATGAGAAGCGTGAGAAGAAGCTGACACACTTTGAGATCCAGGCCCCTGGGAAGACCACCATCAGAAAGGTAGGAGTCAGAAATTGAGCAATAAGGGAAAATAAGGAAAAAAAGACTGAAATTACAAAAACTCAAAAGACCTTGAACATATGCAGATAAATCAACAGGAAAAACATTAACAGCAGAAGGAAATAAGGCTTACAGATCTAGTGAAGGAGTTCAGGCATCTATGAATAAATATTGCAAAACAAAGGAAAATGATCTTGATGAGTTAGCAGACCTGTGGAATTTGAGGAGAACGTAGAACCATAGTATGCTATTTCTGAGTGTTTCAAAATACAAATGATAACTATGAGAGCAGAATTTAAGGCCAACATAGAAAAAATAATAGGCAGAATCTGCAATGGTAAGTTTCCTCAAAGAAACAAAAGAGAGAACAATAGATTGGGAATGCAAATATCCAGAAGTGAAGGACAATTTAGGAAAAGAGAAACCAAAAACAGTAACTTGAAAGGAAAACATGCTCCCTATTCAAACAAAACATGCTGATCTCCAAGACAATATGAATAGAGACAATTTAAAGATCATAGGTTTCCCAGAAGAACACAACAGAACAATCACAACAACAACAAAAACCTTAACATCATAATGCAAGAAATAATAGAAGAAAATTGCCAGAACTTATGAAAATAGAAAAGGAAATGCCAACTGAAAGAATTCATAGATTGCATCCAAAAAAGCATACCCCAAGACTTCAGACTCCAACACAGTGATTAAATTTAGCAATTCAATTAGAAGCAACATGTTCTGCAAGCGATCAGGAGAAAGGCCTTCAAGTATAAGGAAAGAAGATTCAAATGACACAAGACTATTCTGCACCCACCAGAAAATTTAGAAGAAAAATCCATTTATACCAATACTTTCTAGTGTTTTTAATAGAAATAAGTGCTGAACTATATCAGAAGCTTTTTCTGTGTCTATTGATATAATCATGTTTTTAAAACTTTTTTTTATTGATGTAATCAATTATTTTTTTAGTTTTCCTTATGTTAAACCATCCTTGTATTCCTAATATAAATCTCACTTGATCATAATCTACAATCTTTGTAATGTGTTATTGTAATCTTTTAGCTAGTATTTTATTTAGGATTTTTACATCCATATTTATTAATGAAATTGTTCTATGATTTTCTTTTTCTGTTTTTACTCTTCCTGGTTTAGATATAAATATCATATTTGTTTCATAAGAGGACTTTGGTAGAATCACTTCTTTACCTATTATTCCATATAATTTATTTAATATTGGAATTAGTTGATCTTTAAATGTTTGATAGAATTTACTTTTAAATCCATCTGGTCCTGGTGCTTTTCTCTTAGGAAACTTGTTTATGACCTATTCAATTTCTTTTTATAAAATAGGTTTTCTAAGATAGATTCTGCTAATCTAGGCAATTTATATTTTTATAACTATTCTTCCATTTCACTTAAATTGTTAAATTTATTGGCATATAATTGAGCAAAATAACTCCTTATAATTGATTTAATTTCATCTTCATTAGTGGTATATTCACCCTTTATTTTTTGACACTAGTGATTTGGTTTTCTTCTTTTTTTAAAAATCAAATTAAGCAATTGTTTATCTACTTTATTTGTTTTTTCATAAAACCAACTTCTAGTTTTATTTAGGAATAATATGTTCTTAAGAGCAATGGATGCAGGATGCAGCTGAGGATGGCTTAGTCTACCAATCTGAGCTTAATCACAAATGAAAAATGATGGGTGTTTAATAATAAAGAGGAGTTTGAAACATTCTTAGAACTAAAACCAGACCTGAAGAGATTATTTGCTTTTCAAACTTACCATACAATAGAAATAGAGTGGGAGTGAATAAAGGCAGCACCTAAAGACAGCAACAGCAATGGAGAGACCAGTGTGAGACTTCATTCTAAATGTGTGCAAGGAGATAGGGGTGAAGTGAAGGTGGAAGTTTGGTGGAGGTAACAATGAAGATGTGGGCCTGGGGCATTATGTATAAAACCTGTTGATACACTTTCAATGGACGAATCAATGTTTTTTGTGGTAACACATCACAATATGGCAGAATTCATGAAGAAGGGAGGGGACTTGAGAAGAATTGTGCCTGGGTCAAATTGAGGGATAGCAATGAGGGGAAGGTGACCCTTGTGGTCTCAGTAAGAAAAGATCCTGCAGATAAATAGATAAGGAGGAGAGAGAAAGGAGTGAAAAGGAAGGGAAAGAGCCTTGCATTGGTGATAGGAGGTGGTTACATTTATCAATGTTTCTGTAGGTGAAGGGAGATGTTCTGGGAAGAGAGATGGAGACTTTGTGCTGGGTATTGTTCTGGAAGATCTAGTGCTTGAAAAGTCCACTTGTCTCCCTTAGGAGAGGAAAAAGTTGCAACTCCTGGGGCCAACTGCTATCTGGAGGAGCAGAGGGAGATGGATCCAGGGAGCAGATTTTTGAAGCAGATGGGGAAAAGGTTAGAAGGGGATTGTATATATCAGTGGTAGGCTGCTTAATCAGGAACATGGTGGAGGAGGAACCCTATTTTGAAATAATTGGCATTGTTCTGAGAGTGAGGCATAATGGAAAGGGTAATCCATGGGACAAGCTCTGTAAGGCAGTGACAGAAGCTGCCTAGAACGGAGACCTTGCATGAGGATTTTTGTTTTGATTGTATGAGAAATGCCGAGAATAGAGAGAGATTAGACAATTATAGGTGTCATGAATCATAAGATGAGGGTCTAGAGTAAATAGAATGGAGAAAATTAAAAACTTCTTCTTAGAAGGTGGAGAAAAAAATGAAATTAAAAAAACCTAATGAACAGGATTGATTGAAGGAGAGGAGAGGAAAGAAAAAAGGCGGGGGGAGAGGGAAGAATTCTATAACCAAATAAAAGCAAGATAGAAAAAGGAACTAATAAGCAAAACCCCAAAGGGAAAACCTTAAGAAATGAGAAGAGGGGAATGAGGGGAAAAGAGTTAATGGAAATAGGGCCAACTTAAAAGAAAAGATTAAGGTAAAATAACTGAAAGAATATAGTGCTATATTACAGCAGAAGAAGGAAGAAATCATAACTGGAAAAACAGTATTACAGACAGATGGAGAAAAATATAAACCCAACTCTCATAACTTTAACTGTGAATGGATTAAACAATCCAATAAAACAAAAAAAGAGTAGCAGATCAGATAAGAAAACCAAACTGAAAAATCTGTTGCTAGCAAGAAACACATTTTAAAAATAAAGACACACAAAATAAAATTGAGGAGATGGAAAAAATTTACTATGCAGCAAGAGAATCCAGAAAAAGCAATAGGTGCAATCATGATATCTGACAAAATGAAGATAAACATTTAAAAAATAAAAAGGATAAATAACGAATTTGATAATCAACAAGTACATTATACTGAAAGGAAACATAGAAAACAGACCAATATCAGTGATAAATCTATTTGCTCCAAGTATCCAAATTCATAAAGGAAACATCTGAGCTACAAGATAACATACACAGTGTTGTTCCTTCATTTCAAAGAGGATCAATGACATCATGGGATAATGTCTTGACTTATGAATGAATTGGATTTAAGTAAGTCAGAATTTCACAAAAATTGCACTTTTTCTTCCAGAATCATGGAAGTCCAGTGGCAAGATAGAAATCAACTTGATGATTAGTGATGGCTTGGGATGCAGTGGATGACCTTGGCATCTTCAATGTCTAACCAAGATCTAAGCACTCCACATTGTTTACTTTGGCTGCTTTCATGGACATTGGAACACATTGTTTTCATCTGCCCATTCTGTCAGGGCAAGTCTTCACATGCTTGGGATAGACATCCTCTTGTTGTTGTTGTTGTTGTTGTTGTTTTTTGTTGTTTTTTTAGACATCCTCTTTACTCACCAATGGGTTTGAGATCTGTTGGTTATCCTCAACCTGATTTAATCCATTTGCTGAGATGGTTTTTTTAAACCAGATTATAGCCGCTGAACATGCTGTAGCCTCTTAGAACCACTAATGAGAGTTGGGTGAAGGTGAATACTAAAGGTGGATGAGCAGCCCTAAGAAGCTTGGCAAGTCCTCACACAAGAGGTGCTAGTTCTCCCTGAACACCCCATAGATATAGTAACACCATCATGAAAAGAGACTTCAATATCTTTCTCTCAGTTTTGGATAAATCTAACAGAAAGATAAACAAAAAGGAAAACAAGGAACAGAACAAATTGCTAGAGAAACTAAAGTTAAAATACTTATGACATCATCTAAATGGGACTGCAAAAGAGTATATTTATTTCTCTGCACCACATGAAATTTTTATAAAAATTGATCGTGAATGAGGGCACACAGATATTGCAAATAAATGTAACAAGTCAGAAATAGTTAATAATCCTTTACAGAACATAACTCAATAAAAATCGCTGCCTTTTCTATCCTTTGATGATTCTTCACTTTCCTTCACTCTAGCCAAGCTTCTTAAATCTCTTTTTACTGTTAACTGCCAGATTCTTCAATCTTCACCTACTACTTTCAGTAGCTTAAATCAAAGCGTCCTGCTATTCAGTCATTTACTTTTCATTAATGAGGTAAAAACTCATCAATGAAGTTAAAAAAAACTCTGTAAAATCAACAGTCCTTATTTAATCATCTTAGTCTTCAAGCGTTTACATGATTTTAATTGTTTTACTCTCTTAAATCTTAAAACAACTATGTGCACATGATCAAAATCTCCTTCAGCTTCAGCCACTGTAGAGGTCCAGTTTAACAGTCTGTGCCTCTGACAGTTGTGTTTCTATATACTCACATTTCATCATGTTTAAATAAAAATTCTTCTCTGCACCTTTAAACCATCAAACTCTTCACATACAAAAAGGTCTCATTTCATTCTTTTTAAGTTGACTTGAGCCCTTATATTTAAACTGAAATTTATTTTTTGTACCTTTTGCAACAAAACTGCTCATAGTTTATCTGAAAACTATTTCTTAACGTAGATTTTGCATTTCTTACATGCAGATTTTTTTTTAATTAATCTGAACTTTCCCCCTATTCTGTCCAGGTTCTAAACTGTTCCCTTATGAAAGAGGCAATACCATCTCTTAATGGTTGATATAATTATTTTCCTTTTTGCAAAAGCAATTTTCCTGCTCCTTTAGCACCAAACTACTTCATATGAAAAGGTAGTATCGAAAGGGATATTGGGGCAGTTAGGTGGCACAGTGGATAGGGCACCGGCCCTGGATTCAGGAGGACCTTAGTTCAAATCCGCCTCAGACACATAACACTTACTAGCTGTGTGACCCTTGGCAAGTCACTTAACCCCATTGCCTAACCAAAAGAAAAAAAGAAAAAAAAAGAAAGGGATATTAGATTATGCTAACAATCAAGTAGAGCTTATACAAAATACAGAGAACATTGAAATGGAACCTGGAATGCCTCTTTCTTCCTAGACAATTATTGTAATTGTAATCTCTAGTGTGGTGGACTCTTGTGGCCAAACATTTCCATCTCCCCTTAGTCTCAAGAAAACAGCCAAGAGCTGAAGGGAGAATGAGGGGAAGGCACTAGAGGATAAAGTTCTGCCCTAGCCAGTCCAGGAGACAGAGACAGGGTGGTCTGTGAGGTTTTCGGTTTCATCTCTTTCTGGTTGGATGGGGCACAAATGAGGACACAGACAGACAAGCTTTGACACCTTGAGTTCTACTTACTTGAATTTATCAAGGGCAGTGAATGGCTCTCTTCTAACTTTCTAAATTATCTTGATTTTTCGACTTTGTATTGGCCATTTTTTGCTCTGTCTTTTTAAAACAAAAGATCATTCTCTTTGGCCCAGAAAACAGAAACAAAATGAGTTATATATTCCTTAATTTTCTCAGTCACCCACTAATCATCTTTTTTTTTTTTATATGAAGCAATGGGGGTTAAGTGACTTGCCCAGTGTCACACAGCTAGTGAGTGTTATGTGTCTGAGGCCAGATTTGAACTTAGATCCTTCTGACTCAGGCTGGTGCTCTATCCACTGTACCACCTAGCTGCCTCTCATCATCTTACGTAGTACTGAGGAGTAGTCCTGTTCCTTTTTGACTCTCCTCTTCCTTATGTATAATAAAAAACAGACCAAAAAAACCTAATCCCAACAAAAATAGAACTCCTAAAGGTATAGAATTTTAGTCATTTTATTTGCATAATGCCAAATTGCTTTTCAAAATAGTTGTACTGTTTCACAGTTTTACCAACAGTGTACCTGTCTTCCCACAATCCTTCCAACTTCCATGTTTTATTATTGTCAATTTTTTGATTGTGAGGTCAAACCTCAAGGTTGGTTTTATTTGCATTTCTCCTATTATAAATAATTTGGAGAATTCTTTCATATGATTTTTAATAAATCATATTTCTTTCTAGAACTATTTTTCATATCTTTTGAGACAGTCCTTTAAAAAATATATATATATATATATATGAATACCTGCAACAAAGGTAAAACAGTACGTGAGTTATTTTATTAGATTCTTAGGGTACCAGACTGGGAGTTGGTAGGTCTGCAAGAGAAGGAAATTCTCACAGAAATTTGCCTATGCAGTTGGGAGCAGAGGTAGAGATACAGCAAAGAGAAGATGCAAAGACAAGCTGGGTCTACTTTATATTTATGCTGTGGTTTGTACTGCCTTCTTGCTACCCAGATTAGGACACAAAATTTTAGTTCTGAGAACTAAGAACTAAGTTCTAAGAACTCATTTAGTAGGCCTAATGTTTTATTTCAGAGTCTAGCCTCTCTGCCAGATTCTGAGTCCTCACCACAGCATCATCTTGTCCCCATCTTAGATCAATGTTCCATGTCACTTTTAAGTTTTTTTTTTCATTGCTGCTTTGGACAAGGAACTCTCATTTCAAATAAGATTTATGGGAGTGGAGTTGAGGGATTGGGAAGAAAAAGTATTCTCTCTCCGTCTTTTCTTCCTGGATTTGGGATATGCTAAGTTTGAATTTGGGGTGAAGAGAAATGGGTAATGAAAAGGTAAAAATAGATGAGAGAATGAAAAACAATGTAGCACCAGCACTGGGAGAGTTACTATGCACATAGAAGACTAAGCAGACTCTATCCCAACACTTACTAGTTAGTGATGTCTTTGAGCTTGGATTTTGAGGCCTACTTTTGGAGGCTTCTGGGAGAAACTGGAAGTCAGATCACTGATCTTATTTGTAACATTAGAAAGTTTTGAGATAGGGTTAAGTCACTCCCCTAACAACTTTCCCCTGTGACTCTGTGAGCTCCTGTTACACATGATGGGAGTTGAAAGCTGAGGAGCAACCTTTTGCCTCAGAACTGATAGGATGTGCTGGTGAGATTGCAAGGTAGCCTGAAGAAGCTTTACTTCTATCCCCTCTTCTTTACATTCCCCCTTAAAGAAAGATTAGGTCAAAGCTCATATCCTATTCAAGTGGGTTGACAGTTTCTTCCTAATCTCTCCACACTAAGTCAATCTTAGGAACAGAAAATGACCCTATTCTCTATTACAGGCATCTGCTTCCTTTGAGATAGTTTGTTCTTTGATTGCTTACTGTCATTGGGGGGAGGATGTGGTTTTTTTCTTTTTCATCTTAGAACTGCCTGTGTGAAGAGGATTGCCCAGTAAAAGCCAAAAAACATTTAAATGTTGAAAGGTTCTCTAGAAGATCCTTACCACCATAGGGTCATATGGATTAGGCTAGTTTTACCTAAAGGGTGACAAAGCTGTTATGGGATCTGATTGGCCTTGACAAATCTTTCTGGTAGTCTCTGTCCATACTGAGATGACTTCCTGATCATCTGAGGGCATATAAAGGTCCACACATGTGGAGTTTAGGCCCCTCAGATTTAGTGGCTATCCCAAGATCACATGAGTCACCACAAACTGTCCTGCTGACCAGATGTGTTTCTGTATGGAGGTGAGGGAGGCCATATCTATCAGAGTTAAGTGCTATTATAGTCTTGCTGATACCTTTTCTATGCTATAGCTAATTAAACCTTCTTTTGCTAACTGTTCCATGACCTATGAGTGCTTCATTTCATCCCAATATCAATCCTTAACAGAACAAAGGCATTAGACTCATCCTTTACACCAAATTAGAAATTCTGAAAATCAAAACAGAGATTAATAAAATTGAAAGCAAAAAACCCCCAAATGAATTGATAAATAAAACTACAATCTTTTTAAAAAACTAAGATTCTGATTCTTAAAAGAGGGGGCAAACCATATTATTAGTAAAAAGTATAAAAAGGAGAATTCACACAATTGAAGATGATGTAAAGGAAATTCTTAGAAACTATATTTCTCAATGATATGCTAGCAAAATTAATAACTTGGATAAAACAGGTGAATCTTTACAAAAGTATCCAGATTAATAGAACAACATATACATTATTTAAATAGCCCAATTTCAGAAAAAAGAAATTGACCAAATTATAAGTGAACATTTATTTAAACATATATTTAAAAAATAAATTTTTTTTCAAATGAAGATCTGCCTTCTTTCCTTCCTACCTTCCTTCAACCCAATAGAGAAAGCAAGAAAAACAAAATCTCTCGTTATAAACATATATAGTCAAGTAAAACAAATTTGCAGATAGGCCATATCAAAAAATATACATGTCTCATTCTACACCTCTGAGTCCATCACCTCTCTATTAGGAGTTAGATAGGCTGTTTCATTATGAGTCCTCTAGAATTATGGTTGATCATTGTGTTGATCAATGTTTTGAAACTTTCAAAGTTGATTGTCTTTATGGTCTTGTTATTGTATAAATTGTTTCTCTGGTTCTGCTTACTTGGCTGTACATCAGTTTATGCAACTTTTCCCAGGTTTCTCTGAAGTCATCCCCTTCATTTCTCACAGCATAATAGTATTGCATCTTATTTACATGCCACAACAGTAATTATTCTTGTAAATTTAAATCCATTCCCTGTATATCTTAAAAATGATACTTTTGTTAGTGAAACTTGCTATGATTATTTGTATTTACGTGCTTCTCTTCTCATTTTAACTACATTGATTTTGTTTGTGCCAAAACTCATAAATGAACTTTCAAAGAAAAATATTCAAGATCAGATGCATTTATAAGTGAATTCTATCAAACATTCAATAACCAATTATAATATTATATACACTTTACAAAGAATAGGAAAATATGAGATCCTACCAAACTCCTTCAATACGAATACAATCATGATGTCTATACTGGGAAGAAATAAATAATCCAGAGAATGAGCACCATAGACCAATATCCCTAATGAATATTGAAGCAAAAATCCCCAACAACACTAAAACAATAATGAAGTTACAACAATATATTTAAAAGCTTATACATTATAACCAGGTTTCATTTATACCAGGAATATACAATTAGTTTGAAATAAAGAAATTTATGATCTTAACAGACCATATTAAAAAAAACCCACATGATTATATTAATAGATGCTGAAAAAAATTTAACACCCTTTTCTATTTAAAACCCTAAAAAGCATAGAAATAAACTGACTTTGCCTTAATGTGATAGATTCTATCTAAAACCAATAGCCAATATTATATATAATGTAGAAAAGCTGGAGGCCTTTCCAGTAAGATAAGGAGTAAAATAAAGACGTCCATTATCATGACTACTGTTTAACACTTAGTGATAGGAACGGTAACCATAACAGTAAGACAAGAAAAAGAAATAGAGGGAATATACATATGCAAAGAGGAAAAAGAATGATCACTTTTTGTAGAACATGGGATAGTCTATCTAGAGAACTCCAAATCAACTAAATTTAATCAAAACAATTAATAAATTCAGCAAAAATTCCTGATACAAAATAAATCCATATAAATTGTGGGTATTTCTGTTTATTACCAATGAAACCTAGCTGGAGGAGAAATTCAACTCATTTGACTATAGAATGTCAAAGAAAATATATTAATGTGTACTCTTAATTTTAGGCATGTCTAACTGAATTTAAAAAAAAATTAACATTATTCTAAATCCAAGCATTTTCTAGCTTAGAGAGATAAATGTTCAAACCTGACATAGTACCCCAAGCTCTGAGAGAGTAAGGCCAGAGATCAGTCACTACAAATGCAGTGACTAGCCATGATTCTAGAGGCCTGATGATGAACCATGTCACCCCCTTTATAAAGAGAGGTGATGGATTAGGGATGAAATAGGACGGAAACTAGTGTGCAGGATTGCTGAATTAGCATTTTACATTTTATTTTATCTGTTAACTGTTCAAATAAACAATTCTTTTCCAGGGCTGTATCTTCTGAGACAAGGGAAGTGGGCTCATTTTCTTGCTGGTGGTCATCTTTTTTTTTTTTTTTCTGGTGGTCATCTTATCCAATGGAGAAATTCCTTTTGCTATTACACAGAAATAACTGAGGGACCTTGCAGTTTGGATCTCTCAAATCTCTGGGTTGCTTCCAAGGTTGCGTATGTCATTCTCAGGCTCAGTGGCCAGCTGTGCTCAGCAAGAAACATAGAAAAGGTAGCCAGGGACCTAAGGTTCATACTCAAGTCACCTAGTCACACCCCTCACTTTAGCAGCCGGGTGCTCACCAATGATTAGCATCACCATGATGCCAATGTGGGGGGAAGGGCATTTACTGCCCCTCATCCCTCACGAGAGGTCCGGGAAGAGAAAGTCACTTGATACATTGGAAAATTGATGGAAGAAAGAGGGCCTCTACTTGTTAATTGAAGTAGCTTCCTACCCTCCTGCCTGTCATGGGATGGAGAAAGACTGAGAGATCACTCAGCGTTCTCTGCATCATACCGACGTATCAATTCCTTCTAGAACTAAGTCATTTGTTTCTCTGCAAGTAGCAAAGCCACAGGTTCAACACTTCATCGGTTGAGCTCTAGCCAGAGCAGATCAAGGGCAGCCTGATTTTCAGCCACCCTAATTTTATTAGGCTGAAAGGAATGGAAAGATCTGTGCCACTGAAAACTGTAACTATAGAAGGACCTGGCAGCTTCCTGCTGGAGGATAAACATGGTGTGCTAGAAAGCATCAAGAGCTGCTCATTCTAATACCAATTGCATCATTATTGGCATAGTAGATAGAATTGCTGGATTTGGAATCAGAGAGACCTGAGTCCCTTCTCTCAAGGATCTCACAGTCTAATGAAGGAGACAATACCTAAATGACTGTGTTAAAATAATCTTATCTATTGGATAAATTGGAAATAATCAACAGAGTGAAAACACTAGAATTTTAAGGGGAATTGGGAAAGGTTTCTTGTGGAAGGTAAGAGATTAGCTGGGATTTTAAGGAAGCCAAGGAGGTGAGATGAGGAAGGAAAGCATTCCAGGAATGGGGGATGGCTAGTGATGAATCTGCCTCAGGTGGTAAAAAGTTATGTCAGCCTCTCTTGTTTATGTGGATGGAGAGGACAATAATTATTCATCTCCTAACTATAGATAATCATATAGGGTTGGAGTTCCAGAAACTCTGGGTGGAGGCTGAAGCCAGAAATAGACTCAATTTTAAACTGGCTTTCAGATTCCTAGTGGAAGGTGTGGTCCAGAGAAGAAGTTCACAGAAATAGCGATATTCTCCAACTTCCCTCTAGTCAGCACTTAATGGTCAGGAAAGAAAGAATAATTTTGTCATTGTACGGAGAGAGTTGAATATAAAAAGCTACCTACTAGAAACATTTCACCAGGGCCTGTGCTTTCCCCACATAGTAAAATGAATGCTATTAATGTTCTTATCTCTTCTCTAGGCAGAAATTGGGAGAGCAGCCAAAGGATGATTTGCAGAATTGATTTAACCTTGCAGTGAGGGTTCATCTCTTGAGAAAGTGAAGTGACTTTTTCATCTACACCAGGGTCAATTTGTTCTCACCCTTTGCTTGCAGACAAGTTTGAAGTGTTATAAATGATTACAGAAATATTTATTTTGAAATGGTCCCCCAAATATCTCTGGCTTCTCACAGATTGCAATTCCTTAGACTACTGTCCGAGGTCAGGGCCTTTATATCAGTTGTGCATTTACTGTGTGCCTTTCTTGAACACAGCAATAATAGTAACTTATCTGGTAGCAAGCTATGCCCCTTTTAATTGTGGGTGGCTTTTCTTCCCCAACTTTTTACTGATCTTCCTCTGAGATTTCCATCTTCCCTGGAAGATTTTTGGATGTATTTTTACCTAGAAAAATCTCTGGAAAGTCATAACAGTCTAAGCCGGGGATGGGGGCGGGGGTACATGAGCCCTCAAGACCACATGTGGACCTCTAGGTCCACAAGTGCAGCCATTTCACTAAATCCAAACTTCACAGAACAAATCCGCTTAATAAAAGGATTTGTTCTGTAAAACTTGAACTCAGTCACTAGGCCTAGAAGGCCACGTGTGGCCATGAGGCAGCAGGTTCCCACCCCTGGTCTAAGCCTTGGCTTCTCAGTCTCCTTACCTGGAAAGTACTGGCACAGATATGAGAGACTGAAGCAGATGCTGCTCCAGAGATCACCAGTTGGTGATGTGTTTGGAACTTATATTTTTAGGATTATTTTTGAGGTTCCTGGGAGAGAGGAGCTCAAGGCCAGAAGGAATAGTCATTCTGGTTACCCACTCTATATGTGTACGTCCAGACGTCCAGATGTCTAGACTGGCTCCTGAAACTTGAATGTTGGCTCTTCTAACCCTTTCTCTTAAATCTAAAGTGTATTAGTTGTAGATAAGTAGAATTAAAAGCTGGTAGCAAGCTACCTCCTCACTTTGTTTAATCCCTATCTAGTATAGGCATGGTTTTGGGAAAAGGGTTGGATCTCTGTAGAACAAAGGCAGGAAAAGCAGTCATTGACTCCATTTGGGAAGTTCCAAATACAGTGGAGGCATATTGGAATCATATCCCCTCATATAAGCATGAAATTTCTATAAACAGAGCACTAATAAAAACAGAGAGAATAATGGCATGTATATGTATGTATGCACATATGTGTAGTAAATATACTCCAGCTCACTTTCTTAGAGCAAGACCTGTCACATCTTCTCAGGTTTTTAGGGGTATCCCTGAGGGGTTAGGAATCTTTTCTTAAATGTTATTATATAAAACTCCTATTCTGGGTGTGTTCTTCCCACTGTTAACTGTTAGTGACTAGGGTCTCAATTCTATTTAACCAATTAATATAAATAAACTTTTCTTAGAGATATAGCAAGGACAAAAGTTCAATATCTCTGGGGCAGGAGGAATGCCGCTGTCCAGACAGAGTATAGTTTTTACATAGCATTGATACCACCAAATTCATGTACAAATGGAGCATCAGCACTGGATAAGTCCTTCTTAGTAACCAATGGGCTGGGTCTGAAGCTCACTCTTTGCTCCTTAGGGCATTAATGTTTGCACTGACTGCAAGCTCTGACATGGATTATGACTCCTAAACTTCTGGAATGCCAGATTCCCAGACTCCCAGTTTCCTGGAGACTCACTCTCCTGACTTTTCAGAACTCACAAGGTTGGAACCTCCAGATCTATTTCACCTAAAGCTAAAGAATAAACAGTGAATCAAACGACTAAAGCCCATTTTCACAGGGCCACGGGGACTAAGACCTCTCCCTTTATAGCATTATCTCTTACCGGACACCATCAGCAAAAGAGTCAAAACCAAGAGAAGAGATTCAAAAAGAAAAAGAAGCTGACAAATAAAAAATGTGGCTAGCTTACCAGAACTGGTTATAGAATGTCTATGCATGCTCCAAAGTTTCTTCAAGACAAATCTGTTACATAGCATCACAATCCCCAAGGAAGCAGGCTCCCCAGCCCACTCAATGAGGGGACTTGTATCAGTGGCACTCTATGCATTTCCTAGTCCCCATTACTGTTACACACACACACACACACACACACACACACACACACACACACACACACACACTTCTAGATATGTATGTATGTATGTGTGTATATGCATATACTCCGGTACAGTGTGGTGGCAAAGTACTGAACCTGGAGTAAGAAAGACCTGAGTTTGAATCCTGACAACCTGTGTGACCCTCAGCAAGTTATTTAATGTCTGATTGCCTCAGTTTTCTTATCCATAAAATGGGGATAATAATAACACCTACTTTATAGGATTGTTGTAAGGCTCCAATTAGACTATACGTGGAAAATGCTTAGCAAACCTTAAAGCACTATATAAATTCTGGTTTTTATTATAGGATATATACATATATGCCTAGATCTTTTGCCTTGAAGCAAAAGTAAGCCACCAAGATTGGGAAAGGGGATTCTGTGCTACCTGTGGGGTCTCTCCTCACTAAACCACCTGCTATAAAGAAAACATCCATTAAATTAATTAAACATGACTTGCAAGTGATGAAAGACTACACCTTGAGTTGAAGTTCTAACATCCTAACCTGTTCCCATCTGCTACCTCCTTATCCTCCATGTTACTGGTGGAACTCACCTTAAAGGGAAATACACCCCATAAATGCTACAAGGGAAAACAATTTTCCATGCATTCTTTCCATGTGGGAGGCTTCCCAATCAATGTTACATATGGGGCCCTCATCCTTATGAATTCATTTTGGAAAGGTTAGTGTTTTTTCTTATTTCTTTATCTCCTGTTATTGGAATTTATGTTTTTATTATCTTTTGAAAGGTTATTTTAATCCGCTCTTGTGATTTGTGTGGTGGGTAACCAGAATGACTGACTGCTCATTCCAGCTTTTGGCCTCTTTCTCCCAGAAGACTTCAAAACAGATTCCCAGAAATCTGAGTTTCAAACACATCATCCGGGGAACTCTGGGATAGCATCTGCTTGAGTGCCTGATCCTCATAGCTGTGCTGTCTTGGCAAGGAGCCTGGGAAACCAGGGCTACACTATAATTCTTTTTCTCTGCCTGACTGGCTTCCTGGAGGTATGGTAGACCCTGAGCTGTGTCAGCAGTGACTCACTGTCCCTGTTGCACCTACGATATCATAAAAAGGTTGCCTTCTGAAGCATTTCCTCTTGCTGGCTATAGAAAATTCTGAAGACTAGCTAAGGCATAAAGGGATTCTGAATTCATGATGGGAGTATCCATACTGAAGTGATATGTGTAATTCACTGGTATTCCCCCACCAGTCACCAGGGAATGACTAATGAAAACTACCAACTGGTACAGGATTCCTTCCCCCAAGAACCCCAGTCCGAAGACCTGCTGGTACAATTTCACGTTGAAGTGTGAGATAGGAGCCTTCTCCACAGTGGTCTACCCTTGCCTCTGCCCACCCAGATTCCTACTGCCCAACAATGATGCTTTATGCATATCTGGTAGTGGTGGACCGAAGAAGAATAGAGAGATTTGCATGATTGTAGGCTACTAGGCTTTGAACAGAAGTAGACCAATACACTAAGCTATGAGTTCAAGATGTCCTGGACCGTATTTCAGGTAGTCCATGGTTCTTATTCTTGGATTTATGGAAAGAATCCTATCACATTCCGATGGCTAAGATACACAAAGAAAAGAAAGCTTTCATGTGCTCAGCTGGATTTTCCCAATTCTCAAATACACCATAAGACATCTAGTGGGGCAGCTAGGTGACACAATTAATAGAGTTCTGGGCCTGGAGTTAGGAATACTTGAGTTCAAATACAGCCCCAGACATCTACTAGTTGTGTGACCCTGGACAAGTCACCTAACCTCTGTTTACCTCAGTTTCCTCAATTGTAAAATGGAGATAATGATAATATCTACCTCCCAAGGTTGTTATGAGGAACAAGTAAGATAATATTTGTTAAGTGTTTAGCATGATATTTGACCTATAGTAAGCGCTATAAATGTTAGCTATCATCATAATCATCATCATCACCATCTCAGGGGCAATTTCACTTTCTAATAATTGATGGGAAAAGTAGCCTGTAATATAAATTATATTAAAGTGTTGGTATGGCCAGTTGGCTTCATTGTGTTTGGAATGACACTGGAAGATGAGGAGAGACTGATGAAAAGTATTGGACTGATTGAAGAAAACCATTCTAAAGCTATTAATTAACAAGTACTCTGTCACTGAAAATTGAAAGCTGTATGTATGGAGCGAAATTCCAAGTATGGACTTTGCAACAGTTTACTGTATTGTGACCAGTGATAAGTTAGATACTGCATGCCAGAATAGATAGCAGCATTAGCCAGCTACATATTCAGCCTACAATATCATCCAGGGAATTACATATTGGATGCAGATGCTCTGTTGTGAAGTCCAAATGACAATTAAACTAAAGTGACATTGAAATAAAGTTATATGTTATTCCTAGGGATCTGGGCTACAATCCAGTGAAAATGTGGGTTAGAGCTTGAGATTTCCACCACATGGCACGTCAGTAGCGTATGCAGACCTTGTTTCATTGAACTGACATTGTCTCAGTTGTTTCTAGATGAATGAAAACAAGAGCATATGGCTGATAAAGGACTAACAGAAGTGATACAAGCCAAGAAACAATGTAGTGATGCTAAAGGACTCAAGTGAAAACTACTAAAATCTCATCTTTTACAGGAAACCTTTCCCAAGCCCTCTTAATTCTAGTGCTCCTCCTTCTGTTATTTCTTATTTATCCTGTACATAACTTCCTTTTTATATATTTGTTTACATGTTATCTCCCTCCTTAGATTATAAGATCCTTGAGGGCAAGGAGTGTCTTTTGCCTCTTTTTATACCCCCAACACTTAGCACAGTGCCTGGCACATAGTAGGTATTTAATAAATATTTATTGTTTAATTGATTGAACTTCCATTTACAAGAAGGAATCTTATTTTTGTGACATTAGCAAAAGTTGGAGCTATACAATGGGGTGATATACTGAACTGGGACCGATCCCATTCATGGTACCAGAAAGTACTTGATGCTACCCAGAGAGTATTGCTCTGTCACCATGTAAGTACCACTAGGATGAAGAAAGGACCCTTAGAATCTACAAGAAATCAATTCCATTGGTCCAAAATAGCAGAAGATATCCCTAACACATGTGAAACTCGTATATGATGTGTATAGGTTAATGTGATGCCAACCTATGCTGCATATTTGGAGAATATAAGCAACAGCAAACCTTTGGAATTTGTTTGCATTGACTTTTTGGAGAAATAGTAAGAACATAAGGCATATCTTAGTGGTAGCTGATTATTTCACCAGGTATGCATTAATATGCCCAAAGAATTCTCTGGAATCAGAAAGCAGTCATGGTTGCTAAAATATTATGAGAGAAGTATTTATTAATGTATGGATTCCCTGCTAGGTTCTATTCTGACCAAAGCAGAGACTTTGAAAGCAAGTTACTTAAGGAAATGTTAGCTTTGGCAAGTGTCAAGAAATCTTGAACTATATCAGATCATCCCTAAGGAGATTCACAACCTGAGCATTTCAACCACATGCTGCTGAACATGGATCCTTGAAACCAGAACAAAAATATGAGTGTAGTCAATATATGGTATTTCTAGTAAATGTATGTAACTCCACTAAGAATAATATCAGTGGCTAGATACCATCCTTATTTATGTTTGGGCAAGAGCTGCTTTGGAGTTTTTGAGGATAGAGATGATGAAAATACAACCAGTACATCTCTTAGCTGAGAGAGAGATAACAAAAGAAGTCTACCAATAAATTATGATGTTAGCTCAGAAGCCCTACCTTAGAAACAAACAGTATGATGCCCAAGTAAAACATGAAGGCAGAGTTCTGTTAAGAAACTCTAGTGTGCGGCGACTAGGTGGCTCAGTGGATACAGCACTGGCCCTGGAGTCAGGAGGACCTGAGTTCAAATCCGACCTTAGACACATAATACTTACTAGCTGTGCGACTCTGGACAAGTCACTTAACCCCATTGCCTAGCCATAAAACAAACAATAAAAAAACTCTAGTGTTTAAAGGACACACAAGTTAGTAGACCGATGGAAAACTAATCTGTATACTGTCACTTAATGACTAGACAATTTGTCTGTTTACAGTATAGCCCTGGAAAGCAGAGGAGACCCTATCAAAGCAATTCTCTACAACCATATATTTCCTAAAAAAGAGTTAGCTGGGCTCTCTGACAAGTAAAGAGAGAAATGATAGCCATTTGAATTCTGAGCAAAAGAGACTGTCCACAGATTGTACAATCACATATTAGCATTGAAAAGAATGTTCCCAGTGAAGGAGAATTTGTGTACCATTATCTGATGACCTTGCTATAAACAAGAGGAATCCTAGTTCACACAGGATGAAAAGACTGAAACCAGAGGCAATCCTTTCTTGCCTAGAATGTCAACTATACCGGCACTCATGGTAAAGACACGATACAGAGTATGGAAATACCAAGGACTAGCCTGACCCTTTTTCCCTTTCAGTTTTAGGGAAGCTATCCTATAATGATGGAAATGATAAACCTATGCCATCAACCACTTCACATATAAGGGTGTAGAGGTCAGCAAGTCACAAAACAGTTAAACCCATCTGATTTGTGATCAAACTGATTTATTATGTTATAGGTGAGTTAGAAGTAGTTGCACATAGAGGTAGGTGACAATGCTAAAGATTGCTTATCAGAAGTTGAGGAGGGGGTTTCTCTCTGTTTATACTAAATCCTGGTCTAGAGTGATTAATGTTGGCATAGATAGAAATTTGGGGAGAGGTTTTGATCTCTGTAGAGAGTTGAGAGACATAGTTTTGTTTCAGCCAAATAAGACTTGAAGAACAGACAGTTGGACAGGAAGGGCAGGAAGAACAGATGTTGATTCCATTTGGAATTCCCAAACATGATGGAAGCATATTGGAATCATACCCATCTAGACAAGTACAAGCTTCCATAAATAGGAAAGCTTATAAGCAGGGAGAGAACATATACATATATGTACATACATATGTCCGTGTATATATAGGCATACATGTACATATATATCTTTCTATCTGTCTATCTATCTATCTATCTATCTATCTATCTATCTATCTATCTCTTTCTGGAGAAAAACTGAGTCAAGACCAAGAAAGGGGGATCTGTGCTATTTGTGGGGTATCTACCCATTAAATTTCCTGCTACAAGGAAACATTACTTAAATTTCTTACATGCCTTTCAGTTTGGGAGGAGGAGGAGCACTGGAAGGAGGCTCACATACAGTAGGAATTCTGGCATTTAACATTGCTTCTGTCTTCCACCTCTCCCCCATCCCACGTTTTGGGTACAATGCCCCTTAAAGAGAACCCCTCACACACAATTGTTGCAAGGAGAAATTTTCTCACTATATATTCCTTTCATGGGAATCTTCTTCAATATTTTAACATAAGAGCAAGCAAAACACTGCTGCTCTGTTATTCAAAGTGTGGCAATAGAATCATTTTATGATCAAGTTTATTCCTAGGATGCTTCCATGGAATCTTTAATAAAATTACTCAGTATTTATATTGGTGACTGAGATCATGACGAGAAATTATAAGTGGTTTGCATTCAGAATGTAAAATCCACCAAAAGCTCTGTAAGGGTAAATTTGTTTAAAATCTCAAACCAAGATGTCATCCTAAAAATGGTCTCTTCTAATCTGACAAGATTAATAACTCATATTTCTATACCTCTTTCTAGTTTGCTGTACTTTCCTCACCAGTGGACTCAGGTTTTCATTGAATTGAATAAAGGATTTGTACTAGCTGATATGAGAAACTTATACTATGTAGAATCATAGAATCACAAAACACTATAGTTGGAAGGATTTCTATTATGTGCTTATATGATAAACAATTAATATAACAGGAAGAAAAATGGCAACATTTACCATCAGAAACAAATGACTCTGCTGAAGGCAATGGATGAGGTGGTGGGTACTGTCAATGAGAGACAGTGTTTGTTACAGGCTAGATTTTGAATCAGGAAGACCTGGGTTTGAATTCTGCTTCTGATATTTATTAGATGTTTAATATTCACAAGTCACTTAATTTTTAGTGTTCTAGGTAACTCTTTGAAGCTCTTACATTGCAGAGAAGGTGACAAACTAGATTGAGATAGAGAGTTTGTTTAGGTAAGAATTTCCTATACCAGGCCAGAAGTCACCAGGCCAGGTTCTATTCCTATCTTACTGTTGAAGAAAATGATGCTCAAGGTCTCTGGGCTAATAAGTCTCAGAGTGGACTCTAACCTGTGTCAAACTCTAAGTCCATAAAATATTAATTGCTCATGGGCAGGCTGAGCCAATATAATAAAAATGACAATTCTACCTAAATTAATCTATTTATTTAGTGCCACACTAATCAAACTATAAAAAAAAATTATTTCATAGAGCTAAAAAAATAACAAAATTCATCTGGAAGAACAAAAGCTCAAATATCAAAGGAATAAATGGAAAAAAAATGCAAAAGAAGATGATCTAGCTGTACCAGATATCGAACTGAATACACTTTGGGTGGTAATTATCAAAACAGTCTGGTACTGACTAAGAAATAGAGTGGTGAATCAGTGGAATAGATTAGGTACAAATTACTGTATAGTAAATGACCATAGTAATCTAGTATATGATAAACCCAAGCTTTTGGAACAAAAACTCATTACTTGACGAAAACTGAAAAATAATATAGCAGAAACTAGATCTGGACCAATATCTCACACTATATGCCAAGAAAAGGGCAAAATAGGTACATGATTTACACATAAAGGGTGATAACACAAGCAAATTAAGATGGGATAGTTCATCTGTCAGATTTATGAATAAGGGAAGAATTTAGGACCCAAGAAGATATATAGAACATTATGAAATGTAAAATAGATAATTTTGATTATATAAAATTTAAAAGTTTTTGCACAAACAAAACCAAGGCAAGCAAAATTATAATGAAAGCAGAAAAGTAGGAAAAAGATTTGCAACAAGTATCTCTTATGAAGACCTCATTTCTCAAATATATAGAGAACAGAGTCAAATTTATAAAAATACAAATCATCCCCCAATTGGTAAATGGTCAAAGGATATGAACAGGCAGTTTTTGGACAAAGAAATCAAAACTATCTATAGTTATATGAAAAAAATGCTCTAAATCACTATTGATTAGAGAAATGCAAATTAAAACGACTCTGAATTACCACCTCATACTTATGAGATTGGCTAATCAGATTGATAAAAAGAAAAAATGATAAATATTGGAGGGAATGTGGGAAAATTGGACACTAATGCACTGTTGGTGGAGTTGTGAAGTGACCCAACCATTCTGGAGAACAGTTTGAAACTATGCTCAAAGTGCTATAAAACTGTGCATGCCCTTTGATCCAGCAATACCACTGCTAGGTTCTATATCCCAAAGACATCCAAAAAATCTGGAAAAGGATCTATTTGTACAAAAATATTTGTAGCAGCTCTTTTCGTGGTGACTAAGAATTGGAAATCAAAGGGATGCCCATCAATTGGAGAGTGACTAAACACGCTGTCATATATGATTGTAATGGAATATTATTGTATTGTAAGAAATGACAAGCAGGATGCTTTCAGAAAAACCTGGAAAGACTTACGTGAACTGATGCATAGTGAAGTGAACAGAACCAGGAGAACATTGTACTTAGTAACAGCAATATTGTTCAATGAAGAACTGAATGACTTAGCTATTCTCAGTAATACAATGATTGAAGACAATCCCAAGGGACTAATGAAGCATACTATTCACCTCCAGAAAAAGAACTGATACTATTTGAATACAGACTGAAGCATGACATTTTTTACTTTCTTTAATTTTTTCTTTTATTTGAGTCTTCTTGTACAAAATGACTGATATGGAAACATTTTACATAATTGCACATGTATGAACTATATCTGATTGCTTTCCATCTCAAGGATTGGGGAAGGGAGGGAGGGAGGAAGAGATAGAATTTGGAACTCAAAACTTTAAATAAAAAATGTTTTAAAATTAAAAAAAAAACTCTAGGTCCATCCCACAAAGCTTCATCTCAATGCCAACACATCACTGAAAGAACCCTTGAGCTTGGATTTAACCTCTGAGCCAGTTATTTATCCACTAGACCACGGGTCTCCCTCCCTCCCTCTTCTCCCCCATTTTTAGCCTCTCAAAAACAATTTTAATCCATGGGATAGAATCAAAAGCTTTGGTGAAGTTATTTAAGGTGAATAGTTTCTTCATTGCTACCATCTCATTATTGGACAGTCATATTTTTGTAACCAGACCTAACTATATTAAGAGAGTTTAAATGGACCATCTTTTCTAAGTAAGTCCCTCTTTCAGTGCAGGCAAAAAGTATGCATGAATTCCAAGCCTGAGGTTGGATTCAAACATTGGTCCTCTTTGGAGTCAAATAGCCCATGGAGTCTATTCATTGGTTTATATATATATTGGTGTCTGGGAGTTTGTCTGTATCTGTGTATTTGGATGATTTTTTATTCTCCTTTGGAAGTAGTTGCTTAAATTTTTTTTTTTTTAGACACAGTTTCTCTTTTGGGACCCAGCTATTTGTGCACTTCCCTTTAAGTCATGATAAATTTAAAATTATTCTTAAGACACACACAATGTTTTGCATTATCCAGATTGCACTAGTTATTTGCAACAGTCTCACCAGCACAAGATGTTGAAAAGTCAAAATTCACAAATTTCTCTTTGTCTCTGAAATATTTTGTGTGTCATTTTGATTTTTTTTGTAATCTTCTCAACATATTTTTGGCCTTCAGAAATTGCAGTTGTAAACATTGATAAAGACAGCTGGGCAATGAAGTAGATAGAGTGCTGGGCCTGGAGTGATGAAGGCTTGAGCTCAAATCCTCCCTCAGACACTTACTAGTTGTGTGACCTGAGCAAGTCACTTAATGTCTCTGTGCCTCAGTTTCCTCATCTATAAAATGGGGATAATAATAGTACATACCACCAGGATTGTTGTGAGGATGAGATAATATGTGTTAAGCATTTGGCAAACCTTAAAAATTATATAAATGTAAAAAAATAAAAAATAAATATAAATCATAAAAAATTATATAAATAAAAGCTATTATAAATTCAATTTTTTATCTTTGTCAGATGTCTAGACAGCTTGATTTTTATGTTAAAGACAAATAACTAGGTGATTGAACTTGTGCTATTCAGTTTATTTTATTAGGAATTTCTTGGAATTGAAATAGAGAACAAGGTTCAGACTTCCCTCCAGGATATTTTCTTAAGTACCTAGGATTCCTGGTGGACTCAGGTTTTCATTGGATTGGATAAAGGATTTGTGCTGATACTAGAAATTTACACCATGTAGAATAATAGAATCACGAAACAGAATTCACAAAATGGAAGGATTTCTACTGTGTGCATATATGATGAACAACTAATATAACAGGAAGAAAAATGGTTAACATTTACCATCAGAAACTAATGACTCTACTGAAGGCAAAATGTTAGTACAAACCTACAAACTGGATAATAGAAATACCAGCCAAAGCCCTAGTTAATGAATTTGCTGCTTGTTTTCCTCTATTCTAGCCAATTGGCTAGAATTTTGGTTTTTAGTAATGATATTACCTCTGGAAGGATCCTATTTCCAAGCTATAGGGGGAGTACAATAAAACATACAAACCCCTTTCACTTGCTATTGAAAAGGCAAGATTACTAATTTCCAAAGGAGGAAAATCTAGAATTACTGAGATTGGGGTGTCAACAAGAACTTCCATCACACAGATGGAAGAAGGTGTGCCATAGACTAGAAGAAGGGTTGAGAGGATCAATGAAGGACTCCTATGTACCTGGCCTGGGGAAAACAAAGGCAAAAATGAAACAGTCCATGCCTTCAAGGAGCTTACATTCTATCAAACTGCTGAAGAATTTACTCCATACTTTGCATTTTTATGGCTTAGCCAAACATTTTTATTACTTGTCTACAGAAGGGGAGAAATGCGCTATGGACATGGAAGCAGGTCTCACAGATGTTCTACAATTTTATAGAGAATGGCTGACCAGTTTATAGTCTTACAATTGGGTTGAGAAAGGCTATGGACTGGACCTGTCATCTTAGGGAAATTCCATGTGAGAAAACCCACTTTACCAATGCCAGTTAGTACCTTCTCTGCAATTTATAATCTTACAGAATTTCTTAGAGTGCTGAGAGGTTGAAATGACATGTCCAGAGGTATAAATCCATATTTTTTGTCATTGTTAATCTAAAGTTTCAAAGCCCAAATCCAAATTTCTAAGTACCATGTTCAGACAATCTCTAAATATACTCATAAAATGGTGTAGTTATGTCATATTTTGTAGTTGTATGGAAGGAGGATGTATGTGGGGAAAAGACTAGGATAAGGCCACACATTGCTTAGTTATCCAGCATTGATCCTTACTGGGAACCCAGCTCCTGGTTTTCTTCCATTTTTGTTTTTCAATTATTTTCTATATATTTAGTGCAGGTTGCTATTAAACTAATAAATGTAAATTGTATTTTTCTTTTATCCATGACCTTCATGTTTGCTACAAATAGCTAAATTTTAAAAAACATATTTGAAAGCAGTTCTAAAGAAAGACAATTTTTAGGGCTTCTGAAGGTGAGGAAGGCCTCCAGAGCACTGGATAGGCCCAGGGACATGTTGGTAAATTTTGAACAAGCTCCTCTGGGGAGATAAATATAGACACAACACAGTTTTAAGTTTAGTCTTCTTTATTAACATTTTCTCTGTCACTTTGTAGTTGTTCAGATGTGTCTGTCTCTTCATGACCCCAGTTGGGGTTTCTTGGAAGAGATACTGGAGCAGTTTTCCATTTCCTTCTCCAGCTCATTTTACAGATGTGGAAACTGAGGCAAACAGGGTTAAGTGACTTGCCCAGGGTCATGCAGTTAGTAGTCTCTGAGGCCAGATTTGAACCAAGGAAAGTGAGTCTCCCTGATTGTAGGCTCAGTATTCTATCCACTGCACCCTCTAGCTGCCCATAACTTTCTTAAATCTATACGATCAACCAAACCACAAATCAAACCTTGTTTTGCAGTGTCTGCTGATTTTTAAGGTATAAATGCACACACTGAAAATTTAACCATCACTGTGGCAGATTTATGGGAGATCATGGACAAGAATTCTACCGTATGGACAGACATGAATGAGTTATAAGCTGTTCCAGTGGATGGAATACGTTTATGAGGTCACAGAGATTCAGTGGATGTGTATTCAAATACCAGCTCTATCATGTCATTGTTGTTGTCATTGATGTCATTATCATTGTTGTCATTGTCATCATCAGCTTAGTTGTAGTGTTGTCATCTTAGTAGTAGTGGTAGTAGGAGCAGTGATACTACTACCACTACTACTACTACTACTACTCCTACTACTACTACTACTATCACCACCACCACCACCACCACTAATAACCATTAATATAGTGCTATAAGGCTTACAAACCACTTTTTATATGTTATTTACTCCTTGTAACAACCTTGTGAGGTACTTTTATTATTCTTATTTTACAAATGAGGAAACTGAGGCTGAGAATAGTTCAATGATTTGTCTACCTTCATATGGGGGCAGGTCGGAGGCACAGTGGAAAAAGTACCTGGCCTGGAGTCAGGAAGACTCATCTTCATGAGTTCTAATCTGGCTTCAGACACTTAGTAGATGTGTGACCGTGGGCAAGTCACTAACCCTGCTTGCCTTAGTTTCCTCATTTTAAAAAATGAGTTAGAGAGGGAAATGGCAAATCACTCCAGTATCTTTTCTAAGAAAACTGCAAATGGAGACACAAAGAGTCAGACATGACTGAACAACAAAACCATCACACTGCTATTAAGTATTTGTGACAGGATTTGAACTCAGGTCTTCCTCCTTCTCAGTCTCATTTTCTATCCACTATTCCACCTAGCTGCCAGATTTGTGACCTTGGACAAATCACTGAATCTCCCTAGACTTCAGTTTCATTCATTATAAAGTTAGGGAATTGGGCTAGGTGACCCCAAAAGGACCTTCCAGCTCATAATTTATGATACTAAATTTGGTACAAAACAACTCTTCCCTTTCATGCTAGGGATTATCAAGAGAACAATCTTCGTTTTCCTATCCTGCTCCTTTAGTGTAAAATACTCTAGCTTGCAAATGCTTTGGTCTATTAGAGATTTTTCTTTTTACAAATATTTTTGGCTTCTGTGTCAAGCAATTTAAAGCCACATATGGAGAGATCATTTCAACATCTGTATAAAGCAAAGCGATTAGACTCTGCTATTTTACATTTTCCTATAAACCTTGAAGGTATTCTCACATTGCCTCAAGTTATTTCATGTTTGATCTTCCACATTTATGTCTCCGCAGTTAATATGCAATAACTATATACCATGTTTGAATAGTCTAAAGAGATTATATTTTTCTCTACTTTCTTCCCTTTGCCCACCCTCATCTCTCACTCCATGGTGCTTTATTTTCTTCTCATTTCTGCAGTTAGTGCTCCTGAGGGCACCTCTCCCCTCCCCTTAATCTCACTCAGGTTGGGTCCCCTGAGTAGGAGAGAGGTCATAGCCCAGGTTCTAGGTACTGTGTGAGTCTATGCTCATACAACTATAGCTTATGAGTTCATGAGTCCCTTTAACAGACTTCTACAGGACAAGAATAGAACAAAGCTAAAGGCATTTACTGATATTTTCTACAAAACACTCCCTCTGTAAACCTGAGACACAAGCTCTTTCAACTAGCCAATGGTAGCTGCCCTAGAATTCTTTCCAGGTTGGTGGAAGAACTTCACATTCACCTCATAATGGGTAACAAAGTGTGGATGCTGTTTTGTCCTTCATTGATGATCTTGACATTACATTGTCTCTGTTACCTCCACCTTGTCTTCTCTAATTTCATCAACTGGGTTTGGGGAAAATCGATTGATCCAAGGTAACCTGATAACTCATCTCTTCTTTCTTAGGAGCTTATGGATTCTCATTTTTGTTAGTCTTTTTTCTGAACATATCTTTAGTGCTTTGTTAGATGTTAGGGTAGGGTAGGGTAGGGTAGGTAGGGCCTTTGAACTAATCAGTTGTCAAATTTCAGTTCGTCATTGCTATTTATTAAATACAAATCATGAAACTGCTGTGAAAATGGGTACAAGACCCCTTAAAACTCCTATGAGAGCTTAGCCAAATATATTGAGGTGGCATTTCTTTGGGAGCTGGTGGAGAACTAAAAATCTTTTCCTTGTATTTAGTAAACTTTAGGGTAAAACTTCTGGGGGAAAAAAAAGGTAGGCTTTATATGATGGCAGTCTTTGAGTACTGAATAGCCAACACCCTAAGTAGATTTTCTCATTTTTTCTATAACTCCAAGAAATTCTGACAAGTGGCAGAAGCAGGAACTTTTCCATTCCAAAGTAACTAAGTGTCTGGACTCCTGCAGGGATTCCTGGCAGACACTTATCCCCAAGGTCTGCCCAGCATGTAAACCTATCATTTTGTTGGACAAAGACCCTGAGATTCAGTATGTTTTTTAACAAACTTGGCTGACCTTTAGCATTTTTTCTCTCAGAATTCTCTGAATTACAAAGTAAGAGAGGAAGAGTCTGATATGTGTGTTGTGTGACTACTGTTTCTTCACTAGCAGATGTAGGCAGATGAGCTAGAGCCCTGACAACCACATTTAGGGAAAGAGATCTCACTGGCTGCGTGAACTGTGTCTGAGCTAGCAGGATCTGGGGCTCCTGGAGCCCAGACCCCCTTCCGACTTTGTCTTGTGAATCATTCTAGGTTCACAGTTTAGGTTCATTGAGGATGTTATTATTCTGTTGTAGACAATCAACTGGGTAAAAAAAAAAAAGAAAACAAAAAACTACAAAAAATAGGATTGATTATAAAGACAAAAGAGCAGACTTCTAGTTAGGATGGCAATGTGAGAGGTTGTAGAGTAGCCTAGCAGACCCACATAAACCCCAGCAAGTATCTGAAAAGGGATCCTGGTGGAGCAATTATAAAGAAAACCTAAGTGATAGGAGAATGATCTCCCCTGGAGTCCAAAACAGCATGAAAAGATGGCAAAAAGCTGGTGGAGGCTGGGAGAGGGGCCAGAGAAGTCAGCACAAGTTCCCATAAATGCCCAAAGCTAATTGGCACTCTGAAGGGAGAGGGGATGGGAAGATTGAAATCCAGCAAAAACTCCTGTAATTGGGGACCTGAAACCAGATTCCAGCTTTGGCCTGTCAGAGGCAACTCTGGCCAACTCAGGCAGGGCCAACTCCCATAAGTCAAGAAGACAAGGTCTGGCTGGGCACTGGGAGACATAGCTAGAGACAGCACTGGAGAACCTCAGAAAGCCTGAGATCAGTGTAATATCCAGCATCTGACTGGGGCCTATCAGGGCCATACCAGGGGAAAAGAATCAACTCCTGATTGGGTTATAAATGATGTTATGGCTCACTCAGATCACCTGTTGTAGAGATATCCATGTGGAATATATCAGAGACTTGTTTCTTGGACAAGACATCCTTCAGTTGGCCTACCACATGGGTGGGAGTAGCCTTTCTCCATTGGTTATACAGTTGGAACTGAATGCATCTTTAAAACTACCAGATGGGGATAGTCACACTCTCTCTCTTTCTGGTGAAAGCTAGGAGTAAAGGTCTTATTCATCCTCAGCATAGGCATCATGCAGTAAGCTGAGTATGGGGAAGGACCACTTTTTCTTTCCCTTTAGGCCCTATAGCCCCAAGAAATAGGCCTGGGGTTTTGATCTGTTTTAGTTGTCCTTTTCCAGTTCTAGGTAACTGAAGATAGTGGAATTACTGGACCTGGGAACTTGGACAATGGTACACTGGTACAAGAAACATACACTGGAAGTATCAATATTCATGCAGAATTAAATGAAGGCCTAGAGCAAATTTCTTGCAAAGTAAAGAAGTAGGGGTAGAAATCATGATTTAAGATAAGACAACAGTAAAATTATGCATAGTAAGGTAGAAAACTGCATTGTGGTTAATGGCACCCAAGACAATGAAATGATTTCAATACTTACTACCTTTACACAAACTGTTGGAGTGTTGTGGAAGAAATACTCAGTACTCTGCTTTTGGGGCACAAAACTGTTGGACATAAATTCATTAATGTATTAATTAAAATTTTCTAATATTAAATATATCTGCTTAGAAATCCAAAGAGACGGAGATCTATCCTGGTTTTGAAAACTTCTCTGACCCAAGACTCTTTCTAGTCACAAATGATAAGCTTCAAAAATAAAGATAAAAGTCCAAATCTAGATGACACAGGAATGCAAAGTTGAGGTAAGAGTTTTGATTCATCAAAGAAAATTAAATTTTGGATCACCCTAGAGAATCATTTCCCTAAAACCATTCAATTCATTCAAGGGTGAGGAAAGGAGGCCTGGCTTTAAATGGATAAGGAATTTCTAGGAGGGTTCCTTCCTGAACTTATCAGGGCTTCCCCTTTAAAAAGTGGTTAGACCTTTGGAAAGAATTTCAGTGCCAGACATTGTTTTAGAATTCATAGTTAAATGAAAGTTTGTAGTTAAAGAAAGACTGATAAAGTTTCTCATTCAAATTAGACCAAGGACTTAACACTCAACTACTGTCCTAATATTATTTTTTTGGTAACATGTAATCTCAAGAGCAAAAGGCCTGGGATGGGAGTGGGGAATGGGTTTGTATGCTTCCACATTAAGTAACTGAAGAAAAACTAATGAATTACAGGGGGAAATGGACAGTAAAACTATACTAGTTATTTCCCTTTCAGACCTAGCCAAATCTAATTTTTAAAAATGGAGAAATTTAGAACTTGAAAAGAAACTTTTAAAAATTGAGATATGATAGGCTTCTGGCAATTACTGAATGAATATAGACAAGAAAGTATATATTTCTTAACGTACATGGCATCTGCAAAAATTTTTTAAATGTCTTATGGCATAAAAACTTTATAAAAATACAGAAAAGCAGAAATAAGAAATACATCCTTAATGGACACAATTCAATAAAAATCCTAATAGATAAAGGATATTTGGAGAAAAAAAATTCAAGTTTAAATGAAAACTAAATAATTTAATTTTAAGGAATTGGTGGGTCAAAGAACAGATCACAGAAATAATTGTTTTTTTTTTTAGTCAAAGAAAGTGACAACAATTAGACAATATGCCACAAATTTTGGGATGCAGTCAAAGCAATCTTAACAACAAAACCCAGAGATTGAAAAACAAGTTCCATTCAAAATTACAGAATATTTTAGTTAGGTGGGGAATCCACCAAACAAGACATACTGGAGTTATATGAATGCTATTTAGAATCAATCAATAAACATGTATTAAATTCCGACTATGTGTCAGGCATTGTGCTAAGTGCTGGAGATATAAGAGGGAAAAGTTCCTGCTCTGAAGAAGCTTACAGTCTAATGGGAGAAAACAGTATAGCAGAAATTAGGTTTAGGTCAACATTTCATACCCAAAAATCATATCATAAAAAATACAAAGGAATAGGAAAGTAGATATCTTTCACAAATATGGATACAGGAAGTATTCTTTCTTTTTTATTTTACACATTTTAATTGGTTTATTTTTAGTTTTCAACATTCACTTCCACAAAATTTTGAGTTCCAAATTTTCTCCCCATCCCTCCCTTCCCCCACACCAAGTCAATGAATACTCCTTCCCCTGATCTGCCCTCTCTTCTATCACCCCCTCTTCTCTTATCCCTTTCCCCTTCTACTTTCCTGTAGGGCAGGATAGATTTCTATACCCCATTGCCTGTATATATTATTTCCCAGTTGCGTATAAAAAACAATTTTTAACATTTGTTTTTAAAACTTTGGGTTCCAAATTCTCTCCCTTCCGCCCTGCCCACCCACCCTCATTGAGAAGGCAAGCAACTCAGTGCATATCATACATATGTAGTCATGCAAAACACTTTCATAATAGTCATGTTGTGAAAAACCAACTATATTTCCCTTCATCCTATCCCACCCCATCATTTTTTCTATTATCTCCTTTGACTCTGTCCCTCCTTAGAAGTGTTTGCTTCTGATTACCCCCTCCCCCAATCTGCCCTTCCCTCTATCATCCCTCCTTTATCCCTTTATCCCCTATTTTCCTGTAGGGTAAAATAGATTTCCATACCCAATTGTGTATGTTATTCTCTCCTTAAGCCAAACCCAATGAGAGTAAAATTCATTCATTCCCTCTCACCTCCCCCTTCTTTCTCTCCTCCACAACAGCTTTTTCTTCCAAAGGAAGTATTCTTAATAAATAAGAGATAAAGAGGATAAAAGGTAAAAAAAAATAAGATTCGATTGCATAACATTGAAAAGTTTTGCACAAACAAAATCAGAGTTAGGAAAAATTTTGTGGCAAATTTCTCTGATAAAGTTCTGAGATCCAAGGTATATAGGAAACATACAAATAAGAACATATATATGCACATATGAACATATATAAGGACATACATATAGAAATGCCATTCCCCAATAGATAAATGGTCAAAGTTTTAGAAAATGCAGTTTTCAAAGGGAGAAATGAAGTCTATCAACAATTATATGACAGGATGCTTTAAAACATCAATAATAGGAGAATAATAATAATAATAGAAATACACATTAAAATAACTCTGATTTTTCATCTTATGATCATAAAATTGGAAATGATGACTAACAAAGAAAATGACAATTGTTAGAGGGACTGGGAGAGGACTGGAACACTAATACTTTTGATTGACCTGTGAGTTAACCCAACTATCCTGAGCAACAATTTGGAAGTAAGCTACAAAAACTTACTGAAGTTTCCATACCTCTTGTCCCAGGAATATGACTCCTAGGTTTATACCCCAAAGAGATCAAAAACGAGAGAAAGGATCTATATGTACAAAAATATTTGTACAACACTTTTTTTCATGGCAAAGAACTAGAAACTAAGGAAATGTGCACCATTTGGGGAGCGGCTGAACAATATGGTATATTAATTTAATAGAATATTATTGAGCTGTAAGACATGTCAAAAGAGATGGATTCAGAGAAATATGAAGGCACTTGATGTTTAATGAAGTGAGTAGAACCAGGAGAATAGTCTAAGCAATGACTACAACATTATAAAGGAACACAACTATGAAAGACTTAAGAACTATGATTCAAGCAGTGACCAATCATGACTCCAGAAGACTGAGGATGAAATATGCTTCCTACCCTCGACAAAGAAGTTATCGACTGAAGGAGCAATATGTGACATATTACTGGAGGAAAGGAATCAGATGGGAGACCCTGGCACAGGACTGCCCAGCATATGGTGCCTATATTAAAGAAGGTACTGTGCACTATGAATGAAGAAGAATTGCAATGATTCAAAAGAAATGCGAGATGGCCAAATTTAAAGACATCTCCATTCCAAATGTTGTTATGGAGTATTTGTGCCCAACTTGTGGTGGAGTCTTCCTAGCTCATATTGGTGTAATCAGCCACGGTCAGAGACTGTACCTTGATGCTGATATAGTAATGTCATTTTGGTCCTCTTCTAGCATGAAGGATACCAACCAACCAATAAGGGACGTGCATTTTCAGATACAGCCAATATATATGTTTGCTTTTTTATTTTTGCTTGACTACACTCTTTGTTATAAGATGGGGGCTTTTGCTTTGTGGGGAGGAGTTAGGGAAAAGAGTGGAGGTAATGATAGTGACACCAAAGAAAAGAAGGAAAGAAAGAAAAAAGCCACAATGAATCGTTAAAAAATACAGAGGGCAGGAAGTTCAGAAAAACAGTGCAGTGTTGGAACTAATAAGCTAAGTTTGATTACTCAAGCTATGCATAATAGAGATTAATAGTTTTATACATAATATTTTTCAGTTTTTTGGAGGGAAGTTTATGTTTGTTTTATGTTTGCCAAGTTTATAATAATAAAAAGGATTGTTTGTTAAAAAGACAAAACAGAGACTTGATTAACAACATTTCTTACTTTTTACAATAGTTGTTTTTATAATAATTTAGTGGCTATGTGGTTATTGTCTTATTCTGTCCCTAGGTGGTGGGAAATTAAGGGATAATGGCCAGCCACAGCAGCTGGACACAGTTTACAATTCACTGTAGGAGTTGTAGGTAATTGGGGAGTGGAAGAGGAAGCTGGCATGTCAGAAGTCAAGGGTTTAATTATGAAAAGATCACGAAGAGCACTAATGCCAAGAAAAGTAACTGGGAATGAATGTTGAATACAGCAAGCTGGAGGAAAGGTTTTCAGGAATACCAAGTCTTGGTCAAAATGGGTCAAATAGTCAATTGACATATGGACTAGATGAAAGCAAAGACCAGTAACTAGATCCAAATCAGATGCCTGGAAGCACATCATGTTCTCACTTGGTCAAGCAGACAGTTGGTATGCCATGGTTTTTTACTTCACCAGGCTCCTTTTTAAAGATGAGCCAGCAAATGCAGGCCATGTTTCCAATCTTACCTAATCAGTCGTCCTGCACACTGCATCACGTCTTGGTGTAGTAAGTATAAGACTCTGAGATAGTATAACAGTACTGATAGCATTGCTGCCTATTTTAAGGCTATGTAAATATGTTCTTGAGAGTCTTTTGTGTTTAGTATTTTGTGTGTGTGTGATTAGGAAATAAGAAGTACCCAACTAATATTGTACACTGAGTTCCTTTCTATTTCCCTCTTTGGGGAGACCCTAAGCATTAGCCAAAGCCTAAGCTTTAAGCGATTTCCCTTGGAGCTGTGGGGTTAGTGGTATACAGCAAAGGTGTTTGCTTGGCCTGTGGGGCCACAAGTGGCCAGTAAAACTCCCAGTGCAGTTAGAGCCAGATTAAAATGTAATCAGCAAATGTTTAACAAAATAAATAAAAATACAATAAAACACAGATTATGTTCATTTGTAGCTTTCTAAATCAATATGTAGCCTACTGGGATCTTGAGTCTGACACCATAGCTGAGTCAAAGAGTACACTGTATTTCCAAGCTATTCTCCTTCTTTGGTGAATTCAGAGTCTGGCTTACTGTTTTTCTCTACTCCTCAACTCCCCCTTTCATAAAAGGAGACTTCAATATATGTATTGATGTGCTACAAATACTCTAGGATAGCTAAGTGGGGTGGTGAATAGAGCACTGTTCCTGGAATCAGAAAAATCTGTGTTCAAATCTGGCCTCAGACACTTACTAGCTGTGTGACCCTGGGCAAGTCACTTAAACCCTGTTTGCCTCAGTTTCCTCATCTGTAAAATGAGCTGGAGAAGAAAATGGCAACCACTCCAGTATCTTTGCCAAGTGAATTGTAAATGGAGTCAAGAAGAGTTAGACAACTGAAATGACTGAACAAATAAATACTCTCACAGTCAGGGCTTCTTAAAGTTTTAAACTTTTTCCACTTGTGAGCAGTCCCCTTTTGGCAGCATTCATTGGTGTTGCATGGCCTGAAGGCATGCTTAGTAGGAAGGGTTCATGCTTTGTGTTCAGAACTAAGACTGCAGTGAAAGTGATCTAACATAGGCAAGAGCTGCCAGAAACACCTCGGATTCATTACATGTTTGATTTGGAAATAATTTTTGGTTGGGGGTTCAGAAGAAACCTTTTACTGTTGCCAAATTTTTTTGTGACCCCATACAGTTTAAGAAGCTGAGGGTCTAACTTACCATTTCCTCAGACTATTGAATTCATACTCCACTCCATCTCAGCTATACTGAGAGATTGTCATACCCTTGCTCTTAAAATCACACACAAATATTCCATTCCCTGTGCTCAAGAACTCAGAAATTCCTTTATCTAAGCACAAGCTATTATTCTATATTTCCCATGACTTACACCTCTAAACCTGTTCTCCATATTACTGTGACCTCCAGTCAGTCTCTCCATCTCTATATTCTTTCCCTACACTTTCCTCCTTTTCCTATCAATTCCTTCGTGAACCAGTTCAACTCTACATGACTTTCTACTCTCATCTTCTTGTCCTTTTGCTGGTCATACCTTGTTAAACCCTAACCTTGGATTACTTTCATCATCTACGCCCTTTGCTGCTTAACAAAGCTAGAGAAAATCACGAAATTATATGGACTGGATCCACTACAAATTTATGTCACATAATTTCAACCCTCACCAAATCAAGTAGTTTTATTCTTCCCTAATCAACTTGGTATCCCGTTCTCCATAGTAACTGTCACAAACTTTTTCATCCTTCCTCAATTCTCTCATGAAACCTCCTCTCCTCCCCTGCTCAGTTGATGACCTTGTCTCATAGCTACTGCATGAGAAAAAATGAAGCCGTTTATGGAGAGTTTCTTCCCTCCTTCTTATCTTACATCACTCAGACATTTTCTCCTACTAGCTTCTTCAACTCTGTCTCGAATAAAAAAGTGGTCCTTCTCCTGTCAAGACCAATGCTTCTACATGATGCAAGCTTGATCCCACTCCATCTTGTCTTTTCTCACAGGTTGCCCCTTCTATCATTCCCACTCTCTGATATTCAGTATCTTCATATCTACCGACTCCTTCCCTTTTTTTGAAACACATGTCCATGTCACCCTCATCCTTAAAAAACAAAACAAAATCTTTCATTTGAGCCATCAATCCTTGTCAGCTACCATCTTATTGTTCTTCTCTTCTTGGCCAGACTTCTTGAGAAAGCTGCTTTCACTAAGTACTTCTACTTCCTTTCCTCTCATTCTCTTCTAAACCCTCTGAAATCTGGCTTCTAATATTATCATTCAACTGCTCTCTCCAAAATTACCAGTGATCTCTTCATTGCCAAATATGATGGGGTTTTTTCCCCAGTCCTCATCCCTCTCTGTAGTCTTTGATCTCTTTGATGGTCTGTCTTTTCTAGGTTTTCATGTCTCTTTTGGTTATCAAACTACCTGTCTGACCACTTGTTCAAGTTTATTTTCTGGATTTTATTCCTTGTCACCTCACTAACTGTGGGTGTCCTCCAAGGCTCTGTTCTGGACCCTCTTCTCACTCACTCTACTATCTTTCTTGGTGATTTCATCAGCTTCCATCAAGTTAATGATCATTTCTATACAGATCGTTCCTTTTTCTATATATCCAGTCTGAGTTGCTCTCATGAAGTGTACTCCCACATCTTTGCACATCTGGAGTTGTATGTTCCACATATAGCAAAGAAAGAGAGGAGTGGACCCCTCTCTCACATGTAATGAAGAGGGGGTTGTCACTGTGTGTGGCTTGAAAGGAAGCAGAGTAGACTTCTCTAGCCTTTTCTCTCCCTACCCTTCTCCAAGGAAGACTTTCATTCCTGCCAGTAGGCGAAGCAGGAGGTTGGGGATAGAGGCCACTCTGCTTTCCTCAGAGAGAGGGGGTAATAGGCTAGAAGTATATCTATCTGCTCCCTTAAATATTATTAGTCTCAGGCATATGATCAAGTTCCATCTAACTTTTGATTGCCCTGCCATTTTGTGGGGAGGAGCAAGGTAAGAGGACACCAAGCTCTATATCCAAGGCTTGAGCCCTTTCTCATCAAATACTGGTTCCACAATAAACACACATAGTGAATAGCAAAGAAGCCCATTTTTCCAAATTGTAGCAAAACAGAAATAACCCTACCCCTTAATGACAGTCCTTCAAATACTGGAAGACAGTTTTCATGCATTCCCTTCTAATCTCCTCCTTAGTCCCCCTGCAATTGTTCTCTTCCCCAGGCTAAATTTTCCCAGGTCTTTCAATGAATTCTAATGAGCCATGCAATTACCATTCTTCACCACTCTGATTGCCTTTCTTTGGATGATCCCTACTTTATCAAAATCCTTCCCTAAAATGTGGTGTTCAGAACTGAATGAAATACTGCAGATGTGACTTGATTAGGGCAGGATACAGTGACACTGTCACTTACATATCCTGGGATACTTTATTTCTCCCTTAATGCAGCCTAGGATTGTATTAGCTTTCTTGGCTCCCAAATCACACTCTTGAGATCTTGGAGAGTTGACTAAAAATGATTGACTTTTAATTTTGTTGCATGTAGTAGCTGTTGTGAAAATAATTAATTGAAAAATACATCCATAATCTTTTATTTCATCTTTGTGGGAATGTCCTCGTACAGTTGCAGATGGAATGATTTGGTAGACCATCTTTGAGAACTGCTGTGGCTAAAAAATAACCATCAGTTAATTTGGTGATAATAAAACTTTGACTCTCTTAGTTAGACTAGTCCTCACATAACAGACATACAGTCTATTACCAGGCCTTTACTTGAAGCTTTTCCAGATTGGTAAGACCTGCTGGTGATTATACTATGGACTCAGGATTATTTCAACAATTGTTTGTTGGGCATCAGCTCAACACCAGAAGAAATCAGAGAGTAGTTGGGTAGAAGAATTGAATAATTGAATGGTAAGGCCTGATAAATAGTACCATTAACAGAAAGAGGGTCTGGGACTTAATTACAGATGTTATTGATTCTCCCATTTGCTACATGCCAACAATTAGTGAAAAGCCCTCAGTTATGTTGGATTGTCTCAAAGAAAACAAAGAAGCTAAAATGAAGAGATGGGAAAATTTATGTCTTTGTTAACCACCTCATTATCCTGACATCTCCAAACAGACTAAATTCATTAGACATGCAGCTGTAACTGACCAACTCCCATCCAATAATTAGTAGAGAAAGAAGCTTCCCATGCAACATTTCCTTTTTCTGGGAAGAGATGAAAGGACATTTAATGAAGAGGGGGACAGTTCCACTGCCATACTGGGGTGAACACATTATTTTTTTCAACACAAATTTCAAGACTAAAGAAGTATTGCTTTTTCTGGCAGGTGGCCTTGTCCTGTTCTACCAGTTGTTGAGTTTATGATGCAAGAGGCATAACCAACTCTTAGGTAATGGTTCTCTGTGGTTTAGGGCTCTGATTTCTCTGGAGGGATTAGTAGCTAATTAAACATGAGGAAGTGGTGTAAAGAAAGGCTGATTTGATCAGACTAAATTAATTGCTAAGATTGGATTTGTATTTGGTAACTGGAAATAGTGAATTAACTACAGCTGGAGAAGAGATCATCCTTTTCATCTTACTGTGACTGGGTAGAAAACAGACCTACATTCATTTTGATAACATGGACAAAGAGACATTTTTCACTAAAGTATAACTACATCTTATATTGGGAGTGAAAGGGAAAGAGCATGGACATTTCATTACTAAATCATTGAAAATATGTTTGTTTGTTTGTTTTTTCTCCACAGGAAGAGTTACTATTATGAAGCTTAAAAACACTTGATTAGCTTGAAAAATTATTGTTTGGTTTAACAGAAGCCTCCTTTTGTACCTATGAATTTTGATGATTGGGGGCTGTAGGATCAAAGGTTTATAGATGTCCAGTTGGAAGGGACTTTAGAGGTCATTTAATCCAATCCTCTCATTTTAGCGAGGGTATTGAAGCCCGAGGAAGGAAACTGACTGTCCCAAGTTCCCACACTTAGTGAATAGTAGAGTCTGGCTTGGACAACTAGATGGTACAGTGGATAGAGTACCAGGCCTGGAGTCAGCAAGAGGACTCTGACTTCAGACATTTAACTAGCTGTGTGTCCCTGGACACTTAACCCTGTTTCCTCATCTATAAAATGAGCTGGAGAAGGAAGTGGCAAACCACTCCAGTATCTTTACCAAGAAAACCCCAAATGGGGTCATGAAGATTCAGACACGACTGAACAAAGATTGCAATGCTGGTTCTCTCACTCAATAACTAATCATTTCCCACTTGTTTTCTCTTTTTGTCTCATCGGTTGTGATGTATATGGGAATTGGATGGAGAAAAATGGGGGAAGGTTAATTATTCTCTTGGATTTTCCTCCAAAACTTCCTTTTACAACTCATGAGTCATTTATTTATTCATTCAATGAGATGCTTTACTTAGTGCTAGAGATGTAAAACACAAAAATGAAACAGTCCCTGACTTTGAGGAACTTACATTCTACTGGAGATTTACATGTACAAAGACAAGCACATATAAAATATGTAAAATGTAAATACAGTCATTTCATTGTGGGGTGGGGTGGGAGGGCAGGCACAAACATCTGGAGGGAAAAAGAAAGGCTTCTCATTAGGGATTCCCAGAAGTCTAGGTGAGGTGAAAGAGAACTTTAGATATGAGAACAGCATCAGCAAAAGTTCGGAGGCAAGAGATGGAGTGTCATGTTTGGGGCACAACTAACAAGGTAGTTCTGCTGAAATGGAGAGCGTGTTTTGTGAAGGCAGTCTGATCTATTATGCACTGTGATCTGTAACTAAAATAGCTGACCACATGAGGGGGGCTGGAGGTAAGTAACAAAAAAAAATTCAATGGTAAAAATGGATATATTTTCTTCTCTGAATCCCATCTACTCATGTTATTACTAAATGACTTTTGTGTTGTTGGGCCTGGAAATTTCACTATTGTCTTTCCAGAAGTGATGATATTTTTCTCCATGTGATGAAAAAAGTTGATTGTCATAAAAAAGAATGAAAGTAACAGCCAGGGGGTGGAGCCAAGATGGCTGAGTAAAAGCAGTGACCTGCTTGAGCTCTCCCCCAAACTCCTCCAAATACCTGTAAAAAAAATGGCTCTAAACAAATTCTAGAGCAGCAGAACCCACAAAAAGACAGAGTGAAACAAATTTCCAGCCCATGACAAACTGGATAGTTGATTGCAAAGGTCTATTGTGCAAGGCTGGAAGAGGAGCGCAGTTCAGCATTGGAGTACAGGCAAAGACCAGGCCTCAGTGAACCTGGAGCAGGTCTCAGTGGACTGAATCATGGGCAACTGTGGTGCTTTCCAGAGTTCTCAACCCACAAACATCAAAGACAACTTAGAACAGTAGGAAAGGTCTGTGACCCCTGTGAGAGAGAAGTTCAGTTCCAGACCCAGTCCTGGTGCAGCCCTGGGGCTGCAGCTGCTTCCTGAGCTGTCAGCCCACAGACAGAGGGGAAATTGAGTGGCTGGTCAGAGTGGGATTAGAGGGATCTCTTTGCTGGTGCTGAGGCAGGATTCTCTTGCTTTGCCCATGCTTGGACCTGGGTCACAGTTCTGGGTGGCGGTCCTGTGTGAGGAAGAGCACTGGTGTAGTGGAGATTGTGGTGGTGGTGGAGAGGGAATCTTCCTCACAGTTCCAAGGCAGAAAAGAGTGCTTGTGATCACTTATAGACCAGAGCACAGGCGAGGAAAGGAGTAAATACCTCGCTTTTGATCATACCACCTTGGAAGAACTAAAAATTTACAGGTCCCTAGAAGTATCTCTGAAAACAGCTACACAAAACCCCTGAAGCTTGAGACAGTACATTCTCCACACTGGAAGCAGACCCCTACCTTAACAAAGAGTTTAAAACTCAAGTAATTGGCTGGGAAAATGAGCAAATAGTGCAAAAAAAAGTCAGACCACAGAATCTTTCTTTGGTGACAAAGAAGATCAAAACATACAACCAGAAGACAACAAAGTCAAAGTTCCTACATCCAAAGCCTCCAAGAAAAATATGGATCAGTCCCGGGCCATGGAAGAGCTCAAAAAGGATTTTGAGATGCAAGTAAGAGAAGTGGAGGAAAAACTGGGAAGAGAAATGAGTGTGATGCAAGAAAATCATGAAAAACAAGTCAACAGCTTGCTAAAGGAGACCCCAAAAAAATACTGAAGAAAATAACAGCTTTAAAAATAACCTAACCCAAATGGCAAAAGAGGTCCAAAAAGCCAATGAGGAAAACAATGCCTTCAAAAGCAGGATAGGCTAAATGGAAAAGGAAGTCCAAGAGCTCACTGAAGAAAATACTTCCTTAAAAATTAGAATGGAGCAAATGAAAGTCAGTGACTTTATGAGAAATCAAGACGTTATAAAACAAAACCAAAAGAATGAAAAAATAGAAGACAATGTGAAACATCTCATTGGAAAAACAACTGACCTGGAAAACAGATCCAAGACAGATAATTTAAAAATCACTGGACTATCTGAAAGCCATGATAAAAAAAAAAAAAGAAGAGCTTAGACATCATCCTTCAAGAAATTATCAAGGAAAAGTATTCTGATATTCTAGAACCAGAAGGCAAAATAGAAATTGAAAGAATTCACTAATCACCCCTAAAAGACATCCCCAAAGGAAAACTCCTAGGAATATTATAGCCAAATTCCAGAGTTCTCAGGTCAAGGAGAAAATATTGCAAGCAGCCAGAAAGTGATTGCCAAAGAGGAATGTGTGTGTGTGTGTGTGTGTGTGTGTGTGTGTTTTAACATAATATTACTCCCAAATTCACATACTTGCATATGAGTAAGGGAAACTTAGAACGTATGCAATATGCTCTGCTTATGCATGCTCAAAGGACAAGACTCCTTTTGGCTGGCCCCTATTATGCGGACCTGTCCATGTATATATAGACAATTATAGGCATTTGGTGATGTCAGGAGAACCTAAGTGTCCTCTTTTTCTGTAGATAAACTTTATTTTCAATTTATTTTTTCTTTAGCAGAGGGTTTGTTGTACCATATTTATTTTGGAATAAAATTGCTGTAATGCTGTGCTCTCTATAGAGCAAAACAAGAGCATGGATATGTTTCACATTATATACCTGAGAGAACTGGAAAATAATGAGACCTAATACAATGGATGACAACATTACCAACCAAGAAAAATATTTTGCTCTAATGCTGTGCTCTCTATAGAGCAAAACAAGAATGTAGATATGTTTCACATTATATACCTGAGTGAACTGGAAAATAATGAGACCTAATACAATGGATGACAACATTACCAACCAAGAAAAATATTTTTCTTTTTGTCTCATACACAATTAGGGTTACTGTTTATCTGAATTTCACTCAATCAATTTCAGACCATGCAACCATCTTTGAAGCAGTCTTTAACCAAGAAAGTCTTTCCCTCTCATCCTGAGAAGTAAGTCTGGATGAGGCTGTAGAAACAGACCTTCCTGAGTTCTGTTAGGCCCCCTTCACTAGTGTCTGAGGAAACTCAAAGCCAGAAGTTTAGTGCATAATAGGACTAGTGTACCAGTTTTTGCTTGGGTGAGAGCCTACTACAAAGTACACAGAAGTACCATCTTAAAGTACCATTTAAAGGGAGAATCAAGATTCCAGGTTTTATATTAGAATCATTGTTCCTCCTGTCTGGTTGACCTCATTTATCTGATTCTGGTAGGATGAAAATGAGAGTTTTGTCCAGTCAGGACTTTATTTAGACTCTGTAGGCATAAAATCTGTTATGCAAATCTTACAGGTTTGCTTTTCAAAATGAAAAAAAAAATAATAGTTTCTTCAGTCTCTTGAGATGTCCAAAATATTCTTGCAAAACCACCTTTGGATGAGCTTTTAGTTGTCAGGAAATCAAAAACATGTGGATTAAATTTCCCTTGAAACACACCACGAGAACAAAGGGCAGAAGGACTTGGCAGCAAGCTTCTTCAATTGTGCCAAACCCGAAGCATCTGACACACAGTGTGAGATGTTGTGCTGGCCCCCAAGCAAGTCTAGTCTGGCACAACCTAGCCCCTGCACTTCTTAGCATACCATTCTACTTTTCCTTCTGACTTGTAGGCTGTCCCATTAGTCTACTTTGGCTGTCCAAAGGATTCTCTGAATGCCAGACACATCTCATGAAGGGTACTCTGAAAGAGGGGTATTGGTTCCACAGTGGGAGATAGAATGTTTGCCCATCCTTGTGTCTACAATAAACAGCTGGTTTTGTTATGCCCTTTAGCTACATTTATACTATACCTTTAAAGCTTGAACCAACTCTGAGAAAGATTTTTTTTTCAAATTGGTATCTTAAGGGGAAAATATTTTTCTTGGTTGGTAATGGTATCAGGCATTGTATTAGGTATTATTATTTTCCAGCTCTCTAAGATATGTAATGTGAAACACATCCACACTCTGTTTTGCTCTGCAGAGACCACAGCACCAGAGCAATTTTGTTCCAAAATAAATGTGGTGCAACAAACCCTCTACTAAGGAAGAAATAAATAAAACATAAAGTTTATCTATGCAAAAAAGGACACATAGGTTCTCTTGACATCCACTGCATGGCTATAGATTGTTTATGTGTACATAGACAGGTTCATATAATGGGAGACCAGCCAATGGCAGCCTATCCATGTATAGACAAAGCATACTACATATGCTCTAAATCTCCCTTACTCAAGTGCGAATGTGTGGACTGAGGAGTAAAATTATGTTTAAAACACACACACATTCCCCTTTGGTTGTTACTTTCTGTTTTTTCTTATGACAATCAGTTGACAAATATTTATCCAACACTTGCTATCTGTCAAGCAACATATTAGATACTAGAGATTCAAAGAGACATGAAACAGTCCTTGTCTTCAAGGTACTTACATTCTACTGGGGAAGTGTAGAATAGGCTAGTTTTCCCCCCTAAAAATGCAGGGAAGCTATCCCTGACACTCGACTGGTCCAGAACAATAAGGCTTAAGCTGTTAATTTAGCTTCCCAGTAATTCAGGAGTCAGTGACTCTCAGACTTGGTGGACATCCCATTGCTGTATGTGTAATCACACCCAACATGCCCTGATGACAAAATGTGTTTCTATATACAAATGAAGGGGTCTACATGTACCTAAAATACTGTTGCATCCTTGCTGTGTTCTTTTCATGATATGCTAAATAAGCTTTGTCTGGATAACTTCTAGATGGTCTATGAATCTTATTTTGTTCCTGTCCTGAACTTAAAGAAGACAGGCTTGAATTAGATTTGTCTTGCAACAGATAGACAACATGCACATATATATTTATGTGTGTACATACTTACATTTGTATGTAGGTATACATGTATATGCACATGTATATGTATACATATACGTGGGGGGCTGTGGTACTTAGAAAATACTTTGTGTAGAAAATAGTGCTAGGTAGTAGAAAATGTGATATTCTGTAGTTGTACCCCTTTGGGGTCCCCCCAAAACTTATGCTTACAGGTTAGATCCCCCAGTTGGGATAACTATCCCAGATTGAAGGCATTCAATATGTTTGTATTTCTAAAGCTATATCTCATGAGCCCTCACCAATGTGCTACGTTTTAATAATCCTCCAAAAGATGCAATAACCTTAAAGCAAAGGCATTTACTGAAATAATATAGTAAGAATAACAACAAAACACTTCCCACATAAATCTGGTGTGGATTCTCTCACATAAACACATAGTTTTAGCAGAGTGGGAGCATAGCTCACAAGTGCAGATGCGCATAGGTAGGACATATATGTGACCAAGGAGGAGGCAAATAATATCTCTGATGCTGTAGGGTCACAGAGTCAGCAATGTCTTTGCACTGTTCTCATTGAGTTTGGTCTCCAAGTCTCTTCTGCTTAGCTGCGGTCACCACTGAATCTCATTTTGGGTTCATTTGCCATCCTGGCCTTGAATATTATTATACATTTTCGGAAACGTTTTGGAGCAGAAGGTGTCCTGACCCTGGGGCCTTTAATATCCTAGGTAGGATTTCTTCCAGGCATAAGACTCATCACTTCTCTCTCTGATTAGCTTCCTCAATTCTGCAGCTAGATTATCAGGAACTGTCAAATTCAGAGTGTCCTAGATAAGACAAAGAAAAGGAAACTAAAATTAAGATTCCCTTCTCAGAGGGTGATACTGGTCCTATACTGCACTCTCTGAGCTGAGCACTTGTCCTATTACTCTCTTCTGAAAGGAAAAAGAAAGAAGCTAAAATTCTCCCAGACTAAACCTTTTTGCTCTCACCAAGGAAACTCAGGGGAATAACTTTCCTTTCAGCAAATGCCTCTACTCCACACCTTCTTCTTCTTTGTTTCAGAGCCTATACATTTTTTAGGGTCCCTTCAGGTTGATCAGCTACACTTAGTTACAAAAAGTTTATTTTAGAGTAGGGGAAAAATGCCACAGGATAGACATGGACTACTTTATCTGCTTAGTTAGAGAATTTACATGTGATGAAAAGTTACTAACAGATGCATGGTAGCTCAGAGGCCCACTTTGAGAGAATCCCTAACATTTAGACAGAGATTTAGATTATTCTACTATTTCAATTATGAGTATTTTGTAGTTAGCCATCTAGCTATATCTAATCTATGTCTATATTATCTATTGATATGTACAATATACATTCATCACGCACATATCTTTTATTTATACATGAAGGGAAAATACTTTCATATATGCAAAATTAAATAACAGAAACTTAAGAGTAAAGGTCCTCCTACATAGGTAGAGGAGGAAAAAAAAATGAGAGAGAGAGAGAGAGAGAGAGAGAGAGAGAGAGAGAGTTGAAATACATCCAGCAGCTTCTCAGATATAGAAATAATGTAGTCGTATTCCCCCCTGTGAAATAGCTTGGTGACAAAGTAGATAGAACGATAGACTTGGAATCAAGAACTGACTTCAAATTTGTCTCAGACTCTAGCTGAAATCACTTTCCCTCTTTCAGCTTCAGTTTCATCATCTGTAAAATGGGGATAATCACAGCACCTGTCTTGCAGGCTTATTGTGAATAGTCAACTGCCATAACCAAAACTGTAGCAGGGGATAGAGCCTAGCCCTGACACAAAGCCTTAAATCAGGGACTAAACCTAGAGAAATGAATAAATCAAAGGAAATTATCATCCTGTATATGTATGTTTACATATAAATGTATATGTATATGCATATATAATATGGAACGCGTTCTATATTACACATTTCATGTATACTATATGATATAGAACATGTGTTCTTTAATATAGATTTCATGTATAATATAAAATATAAAACATGTACTATATATTGCAAGCTTGGAGATTCACAAAAAAGACCAAGTAACTCTGACAACCACAAATTGATATTCAAAGAAAAATAAATTTTCACAAGCACTACATGAATACATAGGAAAAATGAAACAAAAATTAAAAAGCTCTTGAAGAAAGAATTAGAAAGAATAAATAGCTTAGAAGAGAAAATGGCAAGGTTTACCTAAGAAACACACTTTCTTGAAGATAGTATAGACCAAACAGAAACCAATAACTCCATGAGGTAGCAAGAAATATTAAAACAAAATCAAAAGATTAGAAAAAATAGGAGAAAATGTAAGATACCTGATATAAAAAATAAATGATCTGGAAATAGGTCAATGAGACATTACTTATGAATTATCAGACTCCCTAAAAACCATGACTTAAAAAAAAACCCTAAACATTTTATTTCAAGAAATCATAACTCCCTAAATCTGTTAAAACAAGAGGGTAAAGTAAAGATAGGGAGTATGCAGTAATTACCTCCTCAAAAGAAAAGTCACAGGAAAGTCATAGCCAAAATCCAAGGTTCCCATATCAAAGAAAAAAGAACGTAAACATCTAGAAGCTACAGTTCAAGTACCAAAGAACACAAAACCTGGTAGTTTCTACTATAAGTGAGAAGAGATCTTAGAATACAGTATTCCAAAAGGCAAAAGATATGTTACAACCAAAAATAATTTGTACTACAAAGATGAGTAGGAACTTTGGAAGGCAACACAAAAGTCAAGAGAAACCTAGAAAAGTAAATTTATCGACCAATTGGAAGGTGTTGTATGATGACGGAGTGCTAACATTCTAATATTTTCAAAGGATATTGAGGAAATTAATGCTCAGTCATAAAATCCTTTGTTTGGCTTTTGAAGCCCTTCATCATCTGGCCCCTTCTTATTTTCCCAGTCTTCTTACACCTTAACTCTCTTCTGCTCTGTGATTCAGTGACACTGGATTTCTTGTACCCTCCATCTCCCACCTCCAGGAAGTTTCACAAGCTGTCGGCAATGCCTGGAATTCCTTCCCTCCTTATATTTGCCTTCTTATTTCCTTGACTTCCCTTAGGTTCTTGCTAAAATTCTATGTTCTCCAGGGAGCCTTTCCTGAACCCTCTTAATGTCGGTCCCTTTTCTCTGAGATTACCCCTCCCCCATTTATCCTGTATGTATCTTGTTTGGACATAGTTAACTCCATGTTTTCTCCTCTATTAGACAGTCAGCTCCTTGAGAGAGGGGACTGGGTTCTTATTTGTTTTCCCTTTCTTTGGATCCTCAGCACTGTACTTGGAACATGCTTGGCATTCAATAAATGCTTGTTGAATTAAGTAAAACAACAGAGGACCTGGGGGTAGGTTAGTTTCATGCTGAGAATATGAAAAGAAAGATAGAAAGAATAAAAGGAATTCTAGGGTAAAAAAAGAAGGAAGAAGAATAGGACTTGTTTTTTTCATAATTGGAATGTGTAAGATGAAGAGTATACTATTAACATGAAGGATGGAGGGTGGGGGACAGTGAGTTACACCATTATTTGAAATGGACAAAGGAAAGTTGACACACAGAGACACACAGACACAGACACACACACAGTTTGATGTAGAAACATACCAAATTTAACGAGGAAACAAGTAAGAATGAGGGGATGGTTAAGAGAGAAGATAACACTAGGGAGGAAATAGTTACAAGTAAACAAACTTCTTGATCTTGAAACAGGAGGCAGATTAAAACTTTAAAAAGAAAAAAAAGGAAAGAAAAGAACTAAAATCTAATGAATATTATTTGCAAGAAATTACAAAAAGGATGATGCAGAGAATCCTGGGTAGTATAAAATGATGCAAAGTGAAGTGAGAAGAATTAGGAGATCAATTTATACGAAGAAAATATTACTAAAAAATAAATTATTGGAAAGACTTAAGAACCTTGATCAATGCAATAACCAACTATGTCCCCATACTAGGATTAAGCATGGTAATTACCTTCCTCCTGACAGAGGAAGTGATAGTTTTAAAATACATAAGGAGAAATATTTTTGGATGTGGCCAGTGTGTGGACTCATTTTTCTTGGCTTTTCTATTTGCTATAAGAGTTTCTTTTCTTCTTTCTCTCTCTCTCTTTTTTTTTAGTTGGGTGGGAACAGTTGAAGAGAGAGAGGATGATTAGCAATACCGATGTCCAAAAAAAAGAGGGCTACTGAAACATTTTAAAAGATGTATAGGAAGTCTGGAAGTTTTAAAAAGTAACATGTAATTTAGGCGATGCTTTTTTTTTTAAAAGCAAGAATCATGAAACAGAGTTTCACAGTTTCATATAAAATCCTCTTTTTGTGCTCTGTGGTACATATGGAAAAGTGATAACAACAAAACAACATCTTTGTCAATTTGCTGGGTATAAGTTGAAACCTTGGAATTGTTTTGGGTTTCATATCTCTTGTTATGAGTTATTTGGAGCAATCTTTCCTACGGTTGTTAACATTTTGCAGTTCTTCTTTTGAAAAATGTTAATGTCCTTGGACCACTTATCTATTAGGGGATTTGCTCATGGTCTTGTATATTTATCTTAATTTTTAAGAAGAAAATACAAGTTTTTTCTTTTCATGATTTCTTCTTTGATGGATAATAAATAGTGAATTGTAATTGGGTTAAACAATCCAATGAAACAAAAAAGAGGGACAGATAGGATAAGCAAACAAAACCTACAATCTGTTACTTACAAGAAACATACCTGAAAAGTAAATATACACACAAATAAAATGGAGGGCTGGAACAAACTTTACTATGCATCAGGTGAATCCAAAAACACAGGTGTTGGTTGCAACATCATCCCCTGAGTCCCTCAGACCTACAACCTAGGTATATACCATCCTCAACTTCTGTCTATCTCTTGCCTCCCCAATATCTGATCTGTTGCCAAGGCCTGTTGATTTCACCTTTGCAAACGCACCCCCTTCTCTTCTCTGACACTGCTACCACCTTGATGTGGGTCCTCATTACCTTATACCTGGATTATTTCAATAGACTGCTGGTGAATCTGCCTGACTCAAGTCTTTCTCCATTCCAATCCATCCTCCATTCTGCCACCAAAGTGATTTTCCTGAATCTCAGGTCCAACCATGACACTCCCCTACTCAGCAATCCCAGTGATTCCCTAATAACTTGAGGATGAAATACAAAATCCTCAGTTTGACATTCAAAACCCTTCATAACCTAGCCCACTTCTACCTATCTAGTCTTCTTACATCTTACTCTCTGCCATGTACTCTTCAATCTAGTGACATTGGCCTCCTGGCTCTTCCACGAACAAGACACTCCATCTCTGGCTCTGAACATGGTCTCTGGCTGTCCCCCATGCCTGGAATGCTTCCCCCTCCCACTCCCCCCACTGTCTCAATTCCTACTGACTTCCCTGGTTTTCTTTAAATCCCAACTAAAATCCCATGTTTTACAGGAAGCCTTTCTCAACTCCTCTTAATTCTAGTGCTTTCTTTCTGTTAATTATTTCCTATCCATCCTGTATATAGCTTGTTTGTATTATTTGTGGCCTGTTGTCTCCCTCCGTTAGATTGTGAGCTCTTTGGGGGAAGGAACTGTCTTTTGCCTCTTTTTTTTTGTATCTTCAGCAGTTAGCACAGTGCCTGGCACATAGTAGGTGCTTGTTGTTTGTCCTTTGTTTTTGAAGAGGACCAATGATATCATGATGTTGGGGTAAAATAGCAGATGATGAGTGATATCTTGACTTGGGTGTGAATCAGCATTAAGTGAGCCAGAATCACATAAAGTCATCAGCCTTGTTCTCTCTTCCAGAGTCATTGAAGTCCAGTGACAGGACAAAAGACCTGAGATGCAGTGAATGATCTTGGCATCTTCGATGTCTGACCAAGTTCTAAGTGCCCCACATTGCCTACTTCAGCCTTCTTTGTGGCTGTTGGAACAAATCTGCCCATTCTGCTGGGGGGAGTCTTCACGTGCTTGGGGTAGACATGCCCCTAACTCACCAATGGGTTTTAGACCAAGGCCTGTGGGGTTACCCTCAACCTGGTATAGCCCACCTGTGTCTTCTGGGGTCTACTGTGCATGCTACAGTTTCTTGGAGCCACCAAAGGTGAATGAGCAGCCCTGAAAAGGGCGTGGCAAGCCCTCATACCAAAGGTGATTTGTTGTTTAGTCATTTTCAGTGGTGTGTGGCTCTTTGTAACCCTTTTTGGGGTTTTCTTCTCCAGCACATTTTATAACTGAAGAAACTGAGGCAAACAGGGTTAAGTGATTTGCCCAGGGTCACATAGCTAGTAAATGTTTGAGGTCAAATTCGAACTCAGGTCTTCTTGACTCAGCACTCTACCCACTGTGGCCTCTGGCTAGTCTTCCCTGAACACCATGGATTTAAATAAAAGCAAGCAAGAAAATTCCCTCAAGGAGTTTTCATTTTAATTGGAAAAGACAACACATAAGGTAGATGATTGAGGTCAAGGTGGCTTTTGAAGTGGAGATGGCCAGGAAGCAGTGTGAAGGAGGGATTTCAGCAAGATAAGGTGAAAGCTATAGTATGAGAGCTGAAATAACCCACAAGGTAAGATATCATGAATCTAGAATTGACCAGAAGGTCTTGGAGGAGAGGGGAAAATTAAGAATGCACATGAAATCACTAAAGAAAAGAGACTAATTGTAAGCAAAATACTGAAGGGAGGGGAATAAGGCTAACAGTTTATGATAAAAAGAAAGAGATGTCAGGGATTAAGCCATGTCTACCAACCAGAAAATGAATCTGCTTATGTTAAAATGGTGTGTGTGTGTGTGTGTGAGTATGTACTCGTGCATGTGAGGAAGGTGGGTAGAGAGCAAAGGGTCAGATTCTCTCTTCACTGGAAATTGTTTGTTTTGTAATTAATATCATAACATTTCAATGCTATGTTCAGAATACTCAGCACCCTCTCCTCTATAATTGAGTTTTTCTCATCTTAAATCATTATAGGTAATGTGGCAGTTCTCTGGGGAGAGAACCAGTATACCATTACAACAACCATCACAAATGTATATAAGAAGACCTGGTCTGGAGTTAAAGTGAGGATAAATAAATCTATCAATGGTTGGCTGAGGAGAATTAAACACTCTCTTTCTCTCTCTGGTCTCTGGACTCCAATGGGTAGCCACTCATTCTCAGGGCCTCCTTTTGGGAGTCTCATCACTTTCCCTTTAGTCAACTCCCTCACTCCACCCTGGTACAATAAGGTTCTTTTAAATCCTGGAGACAAAGAGTAAGAAATTTATTCCAGGTTCCTCATAGGGATGACTGACTCATTTACCAAATCTCCCTTCAGAAAACTAGTAGCTTATCTACTATGTCAAGGTTAGTCCAGATTCACTTATTCTCTGCTTTTGGGGAGAGGAAGGATGGGATTTAATAATATGTAGTGACAAAATATCTTTTGTTCACCTTGAGACCGCAAGTGGTAGTATCAATGAGAATAAAAAGAATTAATTTCTCTCTCTTTCTCTATATCCTTGGCTAACTATAGTCTCCCTCTCAGCTACATTTAAACTCCTAAGAACACATTCATACCATGAAAATCTTTTAGAGAAACATGTGGTAAATATAGAAATCAAAGAAACTCTTAGAATGAGATTGGGGATATGTGCTCAACACAATGCTCAGTTATATCAAGTGATGGGGAAGGAGTAATGTAGCCAGTTTCATTTTTGGCAACAGAGACAGTTGAAGCCATTCTACATCCATCCAGCCTAGTTTTCACAACAGGTTCAACTACAGTTTTTTTTTTTAGTTGAAGCAGCAGTATTAGCAGCAACAACAGAGGTTCTAGACAGTTTCTGAGGGCAGCCAATCTCTCATTCTTTCTCTTGTTCTCTCTCTGTTGTACTGCGGGTCAAAATCACTTGGGCACTGAGGCTATGGAATCAGAGTTAAAGCCATTTGGGTACAGAGGCTGTAGGTGGAAGGTAGAAGACCCCCTACCTCCCTACATGAACTCCTTGAGAGCAGGGACTGTCTTGAACATATCTTTATATCCCTAGAATTTAGCAGAGTGCCCAATATGTAGAAGGTGCTTCATCAATGTTTATAGATTAACTGACTTGATTGTGGTTTTGATTTTTTTTTCTCCATCTGGATAGCACCATGCTCCTGGTATTCCTCACAATCACCCCTTAGAACACTTGCATGTCTTTGATCCTATCACTCTCAAGGGGACCCACAGCCTAAGCATTTCAACCCTACACTACTGAATGAACAGGTTAGGGAAACTGACACCAAAATGAAAGTCTCAGTTGAGTCAACAAGGGACATTCTTGGTACATGCATACAACTCTACCAGCATGATGACACAGGCTTACATGCTGATATTTGAGGGAGAGACTTGCTTATTTCTTGACTTGTGTTTCAACATTTCAGAGAATGGAGGAGCTTCAGACATTGAAAAACAATATGTCTTTTGTCAGTGAGTAAGTTTCCCACCCAACTCCACCTTCAGCTCAGAAGAGTGCTACTAGAAACAAATGATGCTTAAGTGTCATCAAGATCTTCAGCAGTACAACAACGTGTTGCTGAGAAATCTTGCTATTTGTGGAATATACAGGTTAGCATATGGATGGAAAGCTACTCCATACTTAGTTACAAAGAGACTAGACAACATCTCTGTTTACAAAATAGCCCCAGGATTGTGGGGCCCTATGAAGATCATCTACTTCAATCCCATTTACCTACTGGTGATTTGGTTGGATTCCCTGATAAGCAGATAGAGATTGGTGGACACTTACCTCAGAAGATTCTCAGCAAAAAAGACCATTTGCTAATATTTCAAATACTGTCAGAATTAGAAAAATGGTTTAGAAACAGATATTTCAAGTGAAAAAGACTTTAAGTACTATAACCCAACCACCAATTCAAATAGAGAGAATTGAACCCAGAAGCAACAACTTTCTGCCTAGAATTTCGGAGACATTTCACAGAGAACAGTAATGCTGCTAGACATCCTGGGCCTTTCATAAGTTCACGTTTAGAGGTGCAAAATGCGATAAAATTAAAGGAAGACATGATCTCTATACAAACAAAACACATTAATCTTACAGACAGGGTGCAACATAAAGATCACAAGCCTTTGCAAAGACTATAAAAAGTTAAAAAAAACCCCAAAACTCCAAACCATAAACACAATAATGCAAGAAATAATACAAGAAAACTGACTGGAGCTTCTTAATACAGAAAACAAAATTCCAATGGAAAGAATCCACAAATCATCTCTAGGAAAAAAAATCCTATGCAGCAAACTCCAAGACATATAGTACTTAAACTGAACAACTCCAATGACAAACAACATACTCTATAAGCAACAAGCAGAAAGAACTTGAAATATAAAGGAAAGGAAATTTGAGTAACACAAGACTATCCTGCACATACTAGAAACCATAAAAGAGAATGGAGTAGTATATTCTGAAAGCAAAGGAGTTGAACAATGCAACTGAAAATGTTACACTTCAAAAACAAACACAAGAAAGATAAATACAGCTACCAAGGAAAGCAGAAGTAAAGAAATAAACTATCCTATTTCTTGAGACTATTACAATTTTTTTTTAAAAAAGGAAGATAAAGACACCTTTGAGGATTCAATAAAAAGGAAACAACTACAAAAACAGAAGAGATTTTTAAAAAAAATTTCTTATAAAAATACACCAGGAAATAAAAATTAAAGTAGATATTAAAAGAAATGGAAGAACTGGTCAGAAACACCATAGACTAAATCTCAAGCCAATCCCTCTACACCTTATAGATGTGTCAATGCTTTTTTGTGGGACTAAAATGCAGAATGGGAGGCTTAATAAAAGGCGATAGGGGAAGTAGAAGATAAAGGAGAATGGTGATGTGTTCTAGTTAAGTCAATGGTAAACAATAAAGGAAAAAACATCTGTAATTTCTCAGGAAGAAAAGGGGTCATGGGAGAATGGGTGAAGTAACAGAGAGATATTGAAATGGGGGGAGAGAAAGGAGGAAGTCTCAATTTATTTGTGGATGGGAGTTTGATTGAAAAGCAATTCCACTGTCAGCAAGGTGGTACAGTGGATAGAGCACCGACCCTAGAGGCAGGAGGACCTGAGTTCAAATCTGGCCTCAGACACATAATACTTACTAGCTGTGTGACTCTGGGTAAGTCACTTAGCTCCAATTGTCTAAACAAAACAAAACAAAACAAAAAACCAGGAAAGAAAAGCAATTCCATGGGGATAAAGATATTCTGTAAAGGGTTATGGGAACCTTTCAGTGGGTATAATCTGCAGGGATTTGGTGCTCAATCAGCCCAATACCTCTGAGAGGATGTTGTACCTCCAGGGTCAACGTCTTGCCTCAGGAGAAGGGGAATTGGAGTTCCTGAGAGCAACTAGTATCCAGAAGGATGGGAGGGCATGTACACATAAAAGAGAGTTTATGAAAAATGGGGAAAAAAGTGATCATAGCAGAGCAGTGGGAAATTTCTGCTGTGGGACCATACTTCTATCATATCTATCTTCTGTAGCAATTGATACTTGTAAAAGTGAAACACAAGAGAAGAAAAGAGGGAAGGAAGCAAAATCTACAAGGCAATAAAATAAAAGTAGTTTGGAGGAAGGAAATCAAAATAGTCACCCTAGAAACTTTAATTTCATAAGAAGAGAATAAAGAGGGAATAAATTAAGTAAATGGACAATGAATCAGAGAATAAAAGCATCAAATAGACAGAAAGGGAAGAGAACTAATGAAAAGAATGAAGTAAAAAAAGATTTTTAGGAAACAAAATGTGCAAATAATGAAAAAAAATTAAACAAAAAAGTTTAAGAGGAGAGGAAAGGAGATATTAATTAATTACTTAACAAGGAAAAAGGAGGAAGGCAATGTGGATAATCACATAAAATGATCGATCAGTTTGAAGCCTGAGGGAGAAGCAGGTGACTGACTACTCCTGCACTGGCTTTTTTGTACCTAGGTCACCATACAACTATGTCAGTGGTATGAGACTTCACTTCCCTGAGCCAATAAAGTCTTGAGGATGGTTTCAATACCATCCAGGTAGTTTTAATAGGGTTAAGGCCCTCAAATATTAGTCCTACCATAGAGGGCATTTTAAAAAGTTCAAAGTTTATTTAGATTTCCCCCTCTATGAAGAATCTTATATTAGCTGGTGTGAACTATAAAAAAGAAACATGGTTTCCATTCAAAAGATAATGCCCAATCCCAACAAGTCTTCCTAAAGCTAAAAATGTAATGTTAGTAATATCTATTCCCATTGGACTTTATTTAAACTATAAGAGATCGCTTCTAAGAAGCCTTTTCATAGCTTGAAAAATTCTGTTTTCCTCTCTGCTGGTTGAATATCTGCTCCTGAAATAGAGACTGAAAGGAAAAGCCAGGTCCTCACTCCAGCATTTTTCTTCCATTGTGCATACAAAATGGCTTGTTTTTATAGGGTAGCTCATAAATGTGGAAAATAGACTCTGGGTTGAGGAGGTAAAATAAAGATCACAGAAGCACGTGTTTTGAGGCGGAAAAAATAGACATCTTGTCCAGTCAATCATAACCATAATAACACATTTCTACAGTTTAATGTTTCAGGTTTGTAAAACACTTTTCTCACAATAGCCTTGAGATGGGGGTATATTGTTATAGTCCTTGCAGATGTATCTCAAGTCAGACCACACTTTAGGCCTAATAATTTGCCCTGATTTCTTTTTGGGTTTGCAGACTTTTTCCATTTATACTGAAAGTAAGGCAAGCAGACTGCCTCTATCGAACTTGGGCACCGGTCCATTTCCAGGCATGGAAAGTCATTGTTCTTCCAGCTTAGCAAAGAGCCAACTAACCAACGAGCCAAGGCTACACTGGCTAAGAATTTCTTCTCCTTCTTTCTCTGAAATAAGATGCTCATAATTTATCTAGCCCTTAACCAGAGGTGGGTTAACTTAGCCATAGAGAGGAAGACATTCAGAGCAGCAAAGGGAGAAGTCACTTCATTTAGGAACATCCATCTTTGGCTCTGGCTGCTGGTCCGTGGCTATGAGACTGAGGGACCAGCTTTTCGTGTCCTCATAGTTTTATACCCAAGGGACAAGGAGACCAGGAAGTCATGTCAATGGCTGGATCCTTACTCTTCTTAGTCAACAAGGACAATTCCAATATCTTTTAAAGAAAAACTAGTCTAACTTTTGTGGCAAGAGGGTGAGAGGAAGGGAGGAAGCTTAAGATATTGCTCTCACCACAGGAAGTTAGGCCATAACCAAGCAACGGCCTTTTGCCCAATAATCACAAAATATATCTGGGATTTAATGTTCTCTTATTGAGAAAACCAAAGCAGTCTATGCCTTGGAGGCAAGTTCATTGACTGCTTCTGGCCTTTTCATATGTAAATAAGAGGCTCAAAGTCATAAAAAAGATAACAAGCACACCTGAAAAGGCCTCACCAATGATTTTTTTTTATCCCAGCTTCCAATTTGCTGAAGTCTTGAAAGAGAAAGACCCTTATAAAAGCTTCGATTCCCCTCATGTAAGAAATTGTCAAATGAATTCAGAAGACAAAGGTTCAAATCCTGCTGAGACAGTTACTAGCTGTGTGACTATAGGGGAATCATTTAACTCTTCAGAGCCTCAGTTAATACATCTGAAATTTGAGGATATCAGTTACAGCATCTTGTTCATAAGTTTTTGTGTTAGGAAAACAATTCAAAATCTTTAAAGTGGCATTTATATGTGTGTGTACCCATACACACACACACACACACACACACACACACACACATAAATATAAGGTATTATTCTTTTGTACTTTCTACTCTAGGTTTCCCTAGACCACCATCATGACGTTTTTCTTCCACCAAAATAAATATAATTCTATTCCACACCTGAAAAACTCTCCACGTTTGCACCCATCTTCTCTTTTGCTTCCCTCTCTCAGAAAGAGTGGTCTTTCTCTTTACCAGGGCTTACCCTTTTGTGTTCTTATCCTATCTTCCAATTCCTTCAGGAGCTTAATACAACAATGCAAAATCAGTTTAATATTAGCAAAACTATAAACCTGATGAACTAGCTTAATAACAAAATCACATTATATCAATAGATACATAAAAAGCTTTTCACAAAATACAATACCCATTTCTGTTAAAAACACCAGAAATCTGGGAATAAATAGGTCTTCCTTTATCATGATAAATTATCTGTCTAAAATCAAGAGCCAGCATAATACATAATGATGATAACTTGAATATTTTCTAAAAAGATCAAGGGTAAAATATAGATGTCCATTAGTACCACTTGTATTTGACATAGTAATAGATATGTTAACTATAGTAACAACTACCCCAACTCTCCCAAAGAGAAAGAAATTAAGGGCATAAGCAAAGATAAAGAAGAAACAAAATAATTACTTTTTGAGTATGATATAATTGTGTACTTAGTGAACCCTTAGAGTCAACTAAAATTAATTCAAACAATAATTTCAGCAAAGTTGCAGGATACAAAATGAATTAACACAAATCGGCAGCATTTCAGTATAATACCAATAAAACCTAGCAGGAAGAGATAGAAGAGAAATTCCATTCAAATTACCTACAGATTGTATAAAATACATGGGAATCTACCTAGCAAGATAACAAGATATACAGAAAAGTCATATAAATTCTACTATAAAACATTGTTTGCAGAAATAAAAACAAACCTAAATAATTGAAGAAATATTAATTTCTCTTGGGTAGGCTGATCCAATAGAATGAAAATAACAATACTACCTAAATTAATTTACTCATTTGGTGTCATACTAATCAAACTCCCCTAATCTACAAAGTATTCCTTTATAGAACTAGAAAAAACAGTAAAATTATATGGAAGCACAAAAAGTCAAGAATCTTAAGAAAATTAATGGGAAAAAGTGAGAAAAAAGGAAGCTTCGCAATTCCATGCATTTCAGTAGCCCAGATCACTGGTGCCTCGGCGCAAGGAATCTGGCACAGCCCAGTCAATAATCCTTTTAACTGCCCTTTCACTGTGGCTCTTCCAGCCATTTAACTCCTTTCACTGTCTGCACCTGGCCCACCCCAGGCTACTTGCCACTCCTTAATCCCATCCAAATCTTCTCACAGTCTTTTTCTGCATTAAAGTACCAATCTTACCCCCATTAAATTTCACAAATTCTTTGAATCTCGTCTGCCCAGCCAGCATTATAATAAAACCTCACTAAGCTGACTGAAAGAGGTCTTGAGTGATTAAATTCTTTTGAGGCAGACCTGCCCTGTACCCTTGCATTTTGGGGTTCCCAGAGCTTCAAACCACAACAGTAGCCTAGTGTTTGATAAAAGCAAAGGTCCCAGCTATTGTGGCAGGGCCTCTGTATTGATAAAAAAAAAAACCACCTACTGAGGAAGCTGGACAACAGTATGGCAGAAATTAGGTTTAGACCAATACCTCAAAATAAGTTCCAAATGGATACAAGATCTAGATATAAAAGGTCATATCATAAATGAATTAGAGAAACAAGGAAGAAAGTATCTGTCACCTCTTTGGATAAGGGAAGAGTTCATGTCCCAAGAAGGCATAGAGAGAATCCTGGAAGATAAAATGGGCAATTTTGATTATATAAAGTTGAAAAGATTTTGAACAGATATAATACAGCTAAGATGAAAACAAAAAGAGTTAGCTGGGAGAAAGTCTTTGTAGCAAGTTTCTCTGATAAAGATCTCATTTCCAAGATATCTAAAGAATTAGTTCAAATGTATAAGAATAAGAGCCATTCCTTCAATTGATACATGGTCTAAAACTCTAAGGATATGAAGTCAGTTCTCAAAGAAAGAAACCAAAAAAAAGAAACCATAACCATATGAAAAAATGCTCTGAGTCACCAATAACTAGATAAATGTAAATTAAAGCGATTCTGAGATTATACTTCACACACATAGTTGGCAAAAATGACAAATAGATAAATGACAAATGTTGAAGTTGCTGCAGGAATATGGGCACAGTTAATGAATGTTGTGATTGGGTCCGCACATTTTTGGAATTATACACTAAAAGTGCATGCACTTTGATGCAACTGTTAGGTCTATACTTAAAAAGAATTCAAAGAAATAGGAAAAATATCCTTTATGTACAAAAATATTTATAGCAGCTCTTTTTTTTTGGCGATAGCAAAAACATGGAAAATAAGAGATCACCCTTCAATTAGCAAATGGTTGAACAAATTACGGTCTATGAATGTAATGAAATATGGAGAAAAAGATGATTTGAAAGAGACATTAAGAGACTTATGTGGACTTAGGGAGAGTGAAACGAGCAGAACTAAAACAATTTTTACTTTAAAATCAATATTGTGAAAACAAACAATTCTGAGCAACCCAAGAACTCTGATCAACCAGGTAATACTCCATGAATTCAGAGGACTGATATAGCAGAATGCTTCCCTACCTCATGACAAAAAGATGATAGATATGTCAGTGTATTGTCGTTTGGACATGACCAATTTGGGAAATTTGTTTTGCTTGATTGTACTTATATGACAGATGGGTTCTACATTTCTTTGTTCTTATTCTTCTTCCCAGTGGAAGGGGGGGGGGAAATGAATGCTTGATAATTAAAAACAAATAATAACAGGGTGGATGAAAACTCATCAGAGATGCTACAGAGAGAAGTATAGGTTGGATAAAATGACCTTTGAGCAGGAGTGTGCTGGTAAATATTTAACAACACCTCTCTGGGGAGAAAAATGTATACACTTTTAAGTTGAATCTGCATTATTAACAGTCTCAAATCATGGGTGGGAAACTTGTGGCCTCAAGTACACGTATGATCCTCTAGGTCCTCAAGGATGTAGGTCCTGTAGCCTTGAGGCTACAGGTTCCCCACCCCACTCTAGACAATCAATAAACCAATACACTCTGATCTGTAGTGTTTGCTGATATGCGAGGTGTGAATAACCACACTGAAAATTTAACCATCAGTTCTGAGTCTGTTAGAGTAGACTCCAGCATACCCATGCCTAAAATACCTACACTTTTTCTACTTGTCCAAATTAGGGATGGAAAGGAACAGTGGTGATATGCAACTGGTTAGGGGGCTGATAAGGGAATTTTTGTAACTTGTTTCTGGACATGCTCCAATTTGTCAATGTCTTTTCTATAGAGCTGTGGGCCTAGCACCCAATTGCCCCACCAGACAGTCTGACTTTAACAGTGTACTAGACACAATTTAAAAATACCAGGCAAATTTTTTTGGGAAAAAAAACCTAACTAAAATATCATTACTTCATTCTTGGCATCTTTGAGTAGTGTTATCTCAAAACACAGCCTCTAGTCTCTCTAACTCCCTTTGGAGTTATATTACCTGCTGTCCTTACCCCACTCTCTCTCTCCAGCTGAGGAGAGATCAGTCTTCCTTAGGGGAGAGGTCACCTTCTTTAGGAAAGGTATTTCCACTCAGTAGTACAGACCCTTAGATGTGACCAGCAGTGTGATCTAGAATACACTAGATGAGGAGTCAGGAGACCGGGACAACAACTAGCTTTCTGGGAGGTGGAAGGAAGTATGCACAATGCACTTTTAAGTATACTTTATTATTATCATTTTCTCTATCACATTCTTTTTTTAAATTTTTATTTATTTAATTTTTAATTTATGAAATAAAATAAGCATTTCCATAATATGGTATAATTTAAAAAAGATAATTGCACATGAAACTACAAATATATTATATGCAACTTGCTATTACTTTTAAATATATAATAAAGTTATCATGTAAATTTCTTTTTTTCCTTCCCCTTTCCCCCTCATCACTTTCTTGAGTGTAGACAGTTAACGAAACAATAAATCAAGCTCTGCTTTGTAGGACTTGTTTATTTCTAAAGTCTAAATATCCAAGCTGCAAATTTAACAATCGACTCTCCCTGGTTCTAACACTAACTAGATGTGCTACTTTTACCAAGTCATTTAATTTTACTGGACCTCAGTTTCCCTTTTTGTAAAATTGGAACTGTCATTGGAATTGAATCTGTGATTTCATTTGTATAGGGAAGTTCTGAATGAGGAAACTTTATCAGAGAAGGTTGGCACCTTCTGTGTGACCTATTGTCTCAGAGAGTTATTGAGAGCGGTAGGTAAGGGGTTAAATGAATTACCAAAGGTCACAGAGTTAGTATGTGTCAGCATAACCAAGGTCCTTAGTTAAGGGATCTCTAAGCAGCAGGTAGAGGTGGTCCAACTTCCCAGCCGTGTTCCCACGTTCCCAGTTCAAACAATGCAACAAAGTTTTCTCTCACTTCCCACAACTGAATAAAGCTTTCTCACAGGACAGAAGTTGGACTAGGCCCATAACTGAATAGAAAGGGAACTGAGCTAGCTACAGAATTGAGTCACAAGATGGAGTCAGTGTGGTTCACTCAATTCCCATAATTTGCTTTCCTAATTCCCTCAATTCCCTCAGCTCAAAGACTGAAATGGCTTTGCTGCCATATATGCATAAGGGAATGTGGCTAGGCAGGGGGAAAATAATGACCTTTCTTCTGCATAGGGAGAGTGAAAAGAGTTTGGGAATTAAGAAGTCTCTGGAAAAACAGAGAAGGTTTGGCAGTTTAAAAGAAAGTAGCACCTACAAGAATAGGTATAGTTTAGCAATCAGGAGTTAAAACCAAGAAGCATATGAATGCTCATCTGAAACTCCATTTTGATTTCCAACTGAGAGAACCAAGCTTTAGGCTAGGAAGTTTAATTTAAAGGAGAGATTAAGCTGAAGGACATCAGCCAAGTAGGGAGACTCTGCTTTGTGTCCTAATGAGCTTGGTGCCTAGGGCAAAATATCTGCAGAAGAAGGCCTTTCACCCAAGACTTTGGAAAGCAGCAAAGGGATAACTTCTTATAGGAAAAAAAAAGCCAAGAAAGATTCCTCTCCCTACCCCTACACCTAGACTTTTGCTGGTCTAGTGCCGCGATTATTTGAGGCAATATAGAACTGCTTGATGAATACCTTTTAGGAGATACCTGTGGTATACCACGGAGATTTTGTTTGTTGTATAAGAATTTAGACATTTGGCCATGGACACAGCTTAAGCAAGGTTGTAGCTAGAAATCTTCCATGGCACTGGCAGTTGCTTTTAAAAAAGAGATGTGCCTTTAAAAATGCCTTCTCTCCCTCTCTCTCATGAGAAAGAGGTAGCACTACAACCATGGATTGTAGCTGAAGCCAGAAGTTGTAATCAGACTGTGGAATAAGAGCTCTAGACCTGCCTTATTTGGTGGTGCTGCTAACAGAGCCTGAAATTACTGCAAAGGGTAGAGGTAGGCTAGACATTGTTACTCGGCAGAAGGACTGTGAGAAAAGTGTTTTCACATGGGAAACTCTACTACTTATATCTAAGCAAGACATTGGAAAATACCTGATTAATTTAGAGTAATTATATAAATATGTAATCTTTTTCTCAAAATATTTTTGTAAAAAAAAACCAAAAACAAACCCAAGCATAATTCAATTGCTGAGGTTTACAGATTCTATTTTGCATTCTTTTAATTTGCTTGCTAATTTTGGGTGGCTTTATCAATGCCCTAACTTTGTACCTACTTTTCCGTGCAAACCCTGTACTGAAGGGATGCTAATGATGGACCCCTAAAAGGCCCTGGACTTTCCCACGTGGCCCAGATCCCTTGCATTAGCCTGGGGCACCTGGCCCCTCCTAGTTTCTTGCATTGAGGCTTTGACCCAGGTCTCTGTTACCTGTAACCTAGCCCAGCCCTTCATTGTCATTGTCTGTTGCCTCCAGATAGCCCACCCTTAATTATCTTCCAGTCACCCCAGACTATTTGGCCACTCCTAGATCATATCCAGATCTTCCCACAATCTTTCTGTATAAAAGGTCCATCTTGCCTCCATTAAAGTGCTCAGTCTTAAAAGCTGGCCTAGGAATCTCTTCCATCCCAACCGGAGTTTTAATAAACCTTGTCTCTGACTGAAAGAAGGCTTGAGTCAAATTCTTTCGAGGCAGGATCCTTGGCTTTTGCTGTTGAATTTTGGGGTCCCCAGCTTCCCTCGACTGCAATTTGATTTTCTCATATTTTAAAAAGATGATAAATTGTTCATTTATATGTATTCATTTATACTACGCCACATCTATGCCCTGGCTGGAGGCACCTACTTTGCAGGATGAGGGCTGTTCCTGGAGCTACACTAGAATGTTAAAGGTCAGTAGCATGAGAGTAAGAAGACCTGGGTTCAGATTCTGCCTCTGATGCTTGCTACATCTCCTCATCTTTAGATTGATGTCTTCTGAGGTCCCTTCCAGTCCTAGAGATATGATCTTATGATTTTAAAAAATTAAAAAATAAGAATTGATACATTTTATTTTGACATAAGAGAAACTATCTAACAAGTACCCTAAAGCCCCTGCATAGTACACTCCCTGAAAACATTTAAGCAAAACTATCTAGTTTATACAACTGTTAGTACTGTGCCTGTCTACTTTTATGGTTTATATTCTGTTAACAGAAAAGCATATATTCTTTAACTTTGATAAAACGGTATTAGCATTTACCCTAGTTATTTGATATTACTATTGTTGCATCTCAGATGTCTTTACTTACATTCTTGTAGTTATGCTGTATAGCAACAGATAAATGGATTCTTTCTTCACATTGTAGCATTTCAGATGAGTCTTCCCATGTTTCTTTTAGTTCCTCACAATGCAGTAACACTGTCTCTTTAAGATTCTTTTTATAAGGATCAATTAATGATTTTTAAAAGGGCCCAAAAAAGTGTTTGGGTCTTTTTTTTCTTTTTGCAAAGGGAAGAGATTTATAATAATTATCAAAGGGTGTGGCATATTGTGATTTTTATGGATGAAAATTTTAATAACTAATAAAGATAGAAAAGAACTTTGTTATTACATAAAATGCCAAAATGTTTATATAAATGAAAGCACAACATTGAGACAGTTTTGGAGAGAAAATGATCTCTTCTGTAGAAGTGAGGCCTTGGAACTTCTTGTCAACAATGTGAAGTGATTGTTCACTGGTCAAGTCCCCTCAACAAGCAAGTAATTGTGATTGTACTAGACATTGTGCTAAGCACTTAGGTATACAAAGAAAGCCGAATATATAGTCCTTGCTCTTGAGAAGCTCACAGTTTATTGGGGGAGAGAATAAGACAATAACTATGTGCAAATAAGATAGATATAGTGCAAATTGGAGATAATCCCAGAGGGATGAGGCTAAAATTAAGGAGAACTACTGAGAAAGGCTTCTTTCAGAATATAGGACCCTAGCTGAGACTTGAAGGAAGCCAGGAAAGCCAGAAGGTGAAGATGAGGAAGAGAAAGGAACATCCATTTATTAAGCACCTACTGTGTGCTAAGCATTATGCTAAACACATTACAATTATTATCTCATTTGATCCTTACAACAATCCTGGAAGGTAGGTGCATTATTATCCTCACTTTACAGATGAAGAAACTCAGTCAGGCAGGCAGTAGTTAAGTAGGTAAGTGTCTGAGACTGGATCTGAACTCTGGTCTTCTTGGTTCCAGGCACTCTAGCCATTGAACCACCTATCTGCCTAGGTGGCAGCTAGGTAGGGAGAGAAATTTAGGCTGGAGGAGTAGCCAGTAAAGATGTATGAATAGTGAGTTCAATTTTGGACATGTTGAAGTTAAGGTGTCTACAAGACACACAGGTCAACATATCTAATAGGCAGTTGGAGATGAGAGACTGGGTGTCAGGAGAGAAGTTATGGCTGGACAAATAAATCATCTGCAGAGATAATAGTTGAATCCTTGGCAACACATGAGATCATTAAATGAAGAGGGTCTAGAGCAGAGTTTTGTGGGACACCTATAGTTAATGGTCACTACTTGGATGAAGATCCAGTAAAGAAGAATGAGAAGGAGTGGTCATATAGGTAGGAGGATAGCCAGGAGTGAGCCGAATCACAAAAGCCTAAAGAGAAATGAAGAGGATAATCAACAATGTGAAAGACTATAGAGAGGTCAAGAATAATAAGGATTGATAAAGTGTCAATAGATTAACCAATTAAGAGAATATTAGTAACTTCGGAAAGAGTGGTTTTGGTTGAATATGAGGGCAGAAGTCAGAATGCAAAAAGTTAAGAAGAGATTGATGATAGCTAGTGGGGATGAGTGGAACAAGTGAAAATATAGCTGACATAAGGTTTGTTTGCAAGAAGTAGGGAAGCAGCCAGTAGAGAGGGAGCCATCAAAGATTAGTCAGAGGAGGGATGATAGAGGCGTTAACTCTAGAACCCAGAGAGTGTTAAAGTAGCCCTCTGGTGGTGATTTGTATCTGATCTGCTAGTGCGAGAGCAGATTGGAGTGAGCAAGCCAAGCCTAGCCATCTAGGGGAGAGGCGTGAGGCCCCAAACGGGACATTGAAGGGGTGTTCATACCCACTCTGTTTGTAGCTTGTGTTATATATACAGTCTCTGGGCCAAAGAGCAAGAACAATTACTCATTATTTTCTAGAATGATTGAACCAATTCAAAACTATACGAACAATAAATTAGCGTGTCCGGATTCTCATGACTCTTCTATCTTTGACTGTATTTATATTTTGGTTCTCACTTACTTCGATCAATTTTAGGTGAATGTTGACCATTTGTGTTTCTTCTTTTGAAAACAGTTTGTTTATATCCTTTGACCTGATCACTTCCCAGCCATCTCATTGGCAAACTATCTGCACTCCAGCCTTCACATCCCACCACAACTATAGGCCCTACCTCTATGATATTAGTTTCTTTTTTGGTGAGCTTTCACCGTGTCTTGCCATATCTTATCAATTCTACCTTTACAATATCTCTTGCATCTATAGCGATTTCTCCACTCACACAACTACTCTAATCCAGGCTCATCACATTACTTTCTGGCCATCTCGTTCTCCAATTACATGTACTTTTCCCCCTATTGGAATGAAAGTTCTTTGAGGACAGGAAGTATTTTTCTTGTATTTGTATCCTCAGTACTTAGTACAGTGCTTACTAAATAATTTCTTCACTAATTAATTAATTTACTCAGGGTCTACTAGAAAAGTCTCTTAATCTTGTAAAATTATGTCAATTTCCTATTGTTAGACTTTTATCAGAGTGGCTTAATGCAAAGATTTTTATCCAAATCCATCTTTCCTTCTGATTCTGTTTGTATTTGCTTTAAAACATTTGCATTTTATGTAGTCTAGATGGTTTATTTTGTCTTTTATTACCTTGATGCCTGGCACATAGTAGGTGCTAACAAATATTTATTGACTGATTGCTCTTTCTTGTGCTTAATTATGATTTTGTTCTCTATCAGTAGTTGTGCAACCTAAACCTATCCTTCTGTAGTTTTTAATAATGTGACTTTTTATATTTAAATAATTTATTCATCTGGAATTCATTTTGGTATTTGGTATAAGATATAGGTCTAAACCTATTTTATTTCCAGATTGCTTTCTAGTTTCCCTAGCAGTTCTTATAAGGATTCCCCTTTCCTATAATTTGTGTTGTTGGATTTATCAAACACTAGATAGTTGGGGTTTTTTTTGGCTACTATTTGTAATCTCACTGGTCTACTTTTCTGTTTTTTAATTTGGAGCATATAATTTTGGTTACTGCTTTTGTAATATAATTTTAGATTTGCTAGTACCAAACCACCTTCATTTTCCTTTTTTTATTATATTTCTTAATATTCTTGATCTTTTCTCCTTCCAAATGAATTTTCCTATTATTTTATCTAATTCCTCAAAATGTTCCTTTAGTAATTTGGTTGGTATAACACTAAATCTGTAGAGTAATTTGAGCGGTAATGTCGCTTTAGCTATCTAGGAATGACCCACTCATGAACTTTGAATATCTCACCAATTAGGTATTTTACTTACAAAAAAAAAGTTTATACTTATTATGCAATCTTGTGTGTGTCATGGTAGGTTAAGGCCAAGAAATTTAATGCTTTTTGTTATTATCTTAAAGGGAATTTCTTTTCCCCATTTCTTCTTTCTAGGTTTTATTGGTAATAAAAAGAGTACTGATTTTTTAAAATTTATTTTTTACCCCCTACATTATTGAAAATATCATCTTAATTATTTTGTTAATACTTTGAGGTACTCTAAGCAAATTAGCACATTATGTGCACATGCAGAAAATTTCAAACCTTCTCCTTCCTGCCATATATCCATCAAATGCCAAATCTTTTTAATTCTACCTCTACAATGTCTCATGTATCTGCCTCTTTCTCTCTGTTCAAAGAAACACAGCTCTTGTTCAGACTCTCATCAACTGTTCTATGGCAGTATCCTCTATACTAGTCTTCCTGCCTCTCCAACTCATCCTCTAAAATGATATTTCTATAACATAGTTCTTAAAGTCACATTATTTATTTCCTCAATAAACTTCAATGGTTCACTATAGACTAGAGAATAAAACAGAAACTCCTCCTTAAATTTAATTTAAACATTTTCATAATTTGGCTCCAAACTACCTGTGCAGTATTATTATACATTGCTCTCCTTTATACACTTTACTGCAGTAAAACTGATTGTCTTGCTGTACCTTATGTATAATATTCCTTTTCCCATCTCTGCGCCTTTGTACAAAATGTCTCTCATGTCTGGAGTTCATGGTCTTCTTATCTCTTAGTCTTAAAATCCCTAGTTTCCTTCAAAGCTCAGTTCAGACATCACCTCTTATATGGGGCTTTCTTGATGGCTGTAGCTGCTAGTGCTGCTTCATCCTCTCACCTCCAATTACCCTGCATTTGTTTTTTTTAAACTGTTTTGTGTGCATCTACCTGTCTATCTCTTTAGATATATAACATTTATTTATATGTACAATGTGTCAAAGCCACTCCCATCTCATTTTAGCCTTGATAACTTAACTAGGTGAGAACATATCTCAATCAATCAATTATTCATAGCCCTTAGATCAAGTGGAATAACATTGCACAAGAATCACATTGGAATAAGCCAAACACAATCTAGGAATCATCTATAAATTACGATGCTAGTTGAGAAACGATTCACTGGAGAGGTTGGAGCAAGAGAGGCTTTGTAGCACATCCCTTAGAAGGAACCACCTGGGGAAGAAGGAGAAATCTACACTTTGGCTTTGTCCAGGTCTCTTTCCTCTTCTTCCTCCCATTCTATTGCCTCCTTGAACAGCAGAAGAATATTGTGGGCTTCAAAGGGCATGGGGGATTTTTTTTTTTACTTCCCATCGTCCCATCGATGTACTAGCCATATCTTCCAAAAGGCTGGTGGCACTGTTTACATTGGGAGCCTCAGGTTGAAGTCAATCCCTCTTTAGCTGAACTTCCAACTGAAGAAGAGGTTTTGAATGTCATTGGACTCCTGTCATGTGGCAAAACTCCTGGCGCTGATTCTATTCCAATTGAGATTTACTAGGAAGAGGGTCCACTGCTCATATAAAAGCTGATAGAAATCTTCTGGGCTATGTGGCAAGAGGAGGTTATCTCCCAGGAGTTCAAGGATGCCTCCATTGTCCTCTCTGCATGAGAAAAGGAAACAGGTTGTCCTGTGACTATCACAAGGTGGTTTCTCAGTCATTGTTGGCAAGATTTTTGTCGGAGTCCTACTTAATTAATTGATCCCTCACGAACCAGTGTGGCTTCAGAAAGGGCTGAGGAACAGTCAATATGATGTTTGCTGACTGACTACTCCAGGAGAAATGTCAGGAGCAGAACAGAGGTCTGTACAAAATGTTCATCAATCTGATGAGGTCCTTTTAGGCCTTGTTATGAGGGCATGTGGAAGATACTGGCAAAATTTCTAAAAGCTACTTATGGCGGGCTGAATAAAATTATTCTTAACTGATATTCTTGGGATGATGCACCCCTGTAGGGATGTGTGATCTGATTGCATTAGAGAATCACTCTTCACCCATCAGGGGTATGCCTCGAACACTAAAGGGGACATATAGCCTGTCACTCTTTTTGCTTGTTCATGAGAGCTAGGATAAGAATCCTGAGGGTCCTCAAAGTTCATATGAAGCTACATATGTATACAGATTATACATGTCTCCTCCTATAGAATGAAAGCTCCTTTAGGGCAAGCACTATTTCACTTTGTTTTTTATCCTTAATGACTGGCACATAGTAGGCATTAATAAATATTTGTTGATGGAGTGATTGATTATTTTGCATCGTCTGTGGGTCTTATTTTCTTAATTTATTTTTTGTCTTTCAAAGTTTTTTCTAGTGACATGTCAAAATTCTGAAAGAGTCCCTGAAAAATAAAGCAACAGAGAAAACCTAATTTGACTACCTTCAAATCATTATGAAGACAGGAATAAAACAGGGAGACACATGCTCAACCAGTGTTCATTACTGTCATGAAGGAGTCCAAAGCTTAGAGTCCAAATTGAAGAGTTCAGTACAGATGATGAGGTTCTACAGATATTCTTGTTTACAGATAATATTGTGCTGGTTATAGCAAGAACGTAGTAGACCCTTCTAAAGGCAGATACACTAACTACTCTAAAGAGTGATATATATATATATATAGATATAGATATAGATATAGATATAGATATAGATATAGATATAGATAGATAGATAGATAGATAGATAGATAGATAGATATAGATATATATAGAGAGAGATATACATAAACACTGCAATAGGCTTGGGCTAAGTATTCAAACAGGGAAAAAAAGTAAATAGAGAATGCCTACTGATATTCAACTGGATGAATTTTCTATACACTTGATTGTCAGTGTTGTATATCTTAGAAAGAGAGTGCCAAGGGACAATGAGCTAGGTCCATAAATGAACAAGAATAGCTCTTCTGAATTTCCTTTGAGAACCGCAAAATTCTTTTAATACCCCAAGCTTCTTACCTGATACCGAGGCTCATATTTTTTCTTTAAAACATGTTTTATTAATGCTTTTTTTCCTTTTCCCCAACTCTGTTACTTCCTAATGACTCCTAACCACCCTCTAATCCCCAAATAGAAACACTTGTTTTAACAAAAAAGTACAGTAAAGAATATGTCAATGTGTTTATATTAACACATTTGCCATGTCTGAGAAAACATGTCTCATTCATTATTGTCTACTATTTCTCTTCCAAAAGAAGGGAAGCATAATGGTATGGGTCACATGAAGTCATGATTGGTCACTGAACTGATCAGATTTCAGATATCTTCTAGTGTTAGTAGCCTTTAATTATCATGGTCATTGTGTAAACTATTCTCCTGGTTCTGATTACTTTTTGTTTGTTTATGTAGGTCTTCCCAAGTTTATATTAATTCTTTGTATTTGTCACTTCGTAAAATGCAACAAGATTATATTAAATTTATATATACATCTCTTCCCCATTTGAGTAAGGCCCATTTTATTAATAACAATATTTTTGTGTTGGTGCTATATAATGGGAAGTGACAAAACACTACAGTCTTAATTTGATTTTTTTTTTTAGGCAATTGGGGTTAAGTGACTTGCCCAGGGTCACACAGCTAGTAAGTGTCAAGTGTTTGGTCTGAGGCCGGATTTGAACTCAGGTGCTCCTGACTTCAGGGCTGGTGCTCTATCCACTGTGCCACCTAGCTGCCCCCTAGAACACTACAGTCTTCACAGAATTTAAATTGAAAAGCACACAAAGGGCAATGGAGAAGCAGATGGTTAGCTGAAGTAGGATATACCACTTTACAAACAAGAAATTATAAAGGAGAGGCATTATAAATGATGCCATCCAAGAAATGCATAAGTGGAAAAGAAGTTGAGTATATCACATTTTAAATATGAGGAATAACAAGTGAATTGTACATGTGTTCCATTGGTATGTTTGTGATATTAACAATGGATAGATATTTTCTAGTTAATTTTTGGAAGGAAATGGGAAAGAGTCACACAAGATCAGCAGGCATTAAAGAGTTATCATTGGAAGGAATATTCAGCCAATGAGATAATACTTCTAGTCTCCTATGACATAATAGAGGAAATGATAAGCATCCTTATTTTATCTCTGATCTTATTGAGAAAACTTCCAGTATTTCTCCATCATATATAGGATGTTCCAAAAATCTTAATACAATTTTAAGCTTGAGTAGCTTAAGTTAAAAATGGTGATTTTGCTTCTATTTTAAGAATACTTTAATTCCCTTCTTCCTCTACCCTGTGTGGCCCACTTCTTTCACGAGGTCCCCTGTGACCTTCATTTTGAAGAAGGGCCAAGACCAGCCATGTTTCATTTTCTGAATATTACCACTGTACCACTGATATGCATCTCCCCCATATGCTTTTTTCAGTTCCTTTTTATGTGTTCTCCCATTAGAATGTAAGTTCCTTGAGGTTAGGGATTGTCTTTTTTTCCCTTGTATTTGTGTCCTCAGTACTTAGCACAATGCCTGGTACATACGATGTGCTTAATAAATGGTTATTGATTTGCTATGCTTTGTCAAAGGCCTGTTCTAAATCTATTGACAAAATCTTGTGGTTTTTGTTATTTTTGTCATTAATACAATTAATTGTGCTTCTAGTTTTCCTAATGTTTATCATCTTTGCATTCCTGGTAAAACTTCAACCTGGACTCATTGTAAATGCCTTTTTGATTATGTTCTTTTAGCTTCTTTGCTAATATCTTACTAATTATTTTTATATCAATATTCACTAATATTTTACTCTACTTTCACATAGAGATCCAAAGAACCTAGAAACTTTCCATGCAGAAAACACAGTCTTCTTGAAAACAGAGAAATATGAGATCTAAGGGCTTTAGAATATGAACTAATTTATAAAATCTTACATAAAAAGATGGTGAAGATTAAGAGCAGTATTAGTGTCAAACCCTGGAATGCTATAGATCTTCTAAAGTAAGATTAATAAACATTGCTGTGGTTTCAGACTAAATATCCACATAGGAAAATAGAAAAGGATCAAATATATTCATTGTCCAGACTATGCTACACAGCTAGGTGGAAAACTAATGAAGGTTTTTTATCCATACTTATATGTTAGACACATTGCAATAATGAATTTTGCCCAGAATTGAACCAGGAGTGGAAGGCTAGGCTTCTCCCTAAAATAAAAGCCTTATTTAAAAACCAATATTCTTCTAGTGATGTCATCAAATATCATTAGAAGATCTGAAGAAATGAAATTGAGGATCTCCCAAAAGACTATAGAGAAATGCATGAAAATAGACTGAAAGACATTACAAATCAGTAATTGTGCAGGAGAAGTGGCATAAAAGATAAAATCAAAAAAAATTTTATGATGGGGAGAAAAGTCACATAATGAGAATGAAGAATAAGTGGTTAAGTTATTCACTGGAGACATAGGTGTTCTGTTCCACTGGGATTCACACATTGTCAAGAGCACTAGAGAAAGAATCCTAGCATGTTGAAAGATTTATGTGAAGAGATGGAAAAGAGTTGTAAAGGTTAAGCAGGTGTGAATGGGTTGTGTTCCATGTATATGTCAATGAGATAACAGACATATTTTTGTATCAAAATATCCATTTATTATTTGTCTATAGTTTCAATTGGCTGCTTTATCTCTTCCTGGTTTGGGTATCGAGGTATTTTCTCTCATCGAAAGAATTGACAATTAATGCCTGCTTTTTCTATTTTTATAAATTACTTCAATAGGTGATAAGCGATGACTAAGTTATTTCACATATTTGATAAAATTCAATTATAAATCCATCTGGGTCTAACTTTTTTTAAATTGCAAATTCATGTATGGATCACCCAACTTTTGTTTTATGTACTAGAAATATTTTTCTTTCAATTTTTATTAGTTTTTTTTGTCACTAGGGATCCTTATGGATATTTAATTTTCTTTGGGGAGTTTTAGATGTAGCTACTGAGGAATTTTTTTTTTCTGGAGAATTTTCCTCACATTGTTTTATCCTAAAGTATTTCTTCATTGAGTTAGGACTCCCCTCCCACACCTACTAATTCATTCAGTTTTCTTTGTTGGCAAACTTCCACTTGTTTTTGAAAAGATGAAGGGGAGCTGAACTTAGACACAATTTTTTACTTAGCTGTCTTGCCAGAAGTCCCAAGATATTTTTTTTCTTAAATTATGCCTAAATAGGCCTCTCTGCTTCTTCTGCCCAGTGCTTGTTGTTCTGCCCTCTAGGTCCAAGAAGAATAATGTGTGACCTCTCTTCCATACAACAGCCTTTCAACAACTTGAAAACCAATCTTAAAGCAGTTTGGTGGGACCACCCCTTCACATATCCATACACTATTTTGGCTACTTTTTACTCTTTTGTTACTTTTTTTCCCCTTGAAGATACTTTTGTTGTTAATTTTAATCACATTTATAATAATCATATTTATGTAGTGCCTTAAGGTTCACATATACTTTTTTCACAACAACCCTGTAAAGTAAATCAAGAAAGTACTGTCATACCCATTTTACAGATGAGGAAAATAAAGTATAGGAAAGTGTAGTGCCCAGCTTCATACAGCTGTTAAGTGTCAGATCCAGAATGGATCTAACATCAACATTCTATTAGCTTAGGTTTGATGTTTGGACAAAATGAAAGTAATTGCATAAGGTTTTTTGTGTGTTTGTTTTGGAGATTTACTTTGCTCCAACATAGCAAGGATGTAGTCTAGCTTTTCTGGACACGGTTTCCCCTCAACGCCATGTGGAAAAGTGTCTGTTCAGAAGGGCAGGTATGGTGATATGTGGTTTTCAGATTTATACCAAGATAGAGGGGTTCCAACTCCATGGGCGTGGGACTTTTTATCCCCTTAGGTGACCAGGAAGCTGCATCAATGGAGGAAAGGGTCAATCAATGCCAGAGATAGTGATGTCGACTTTTAGGGAAGACTAATGCTTGTTGTGGGAATCAGGGAAACTTTGACTTCATCACAAAGGGTGTGAACCCAGTTTTCCATACTGCATGTATACTTACAGCATACTGTCTTCATAACAATATAATTTCTTCAGCCATACAGAGTCCAGGAATGATCCTATGAACACCTCTCCCCCCAGTCCCCAACATTATCCTTTCCCATTTGTGAGTGTTCTGAAATGTCTATTCTTTTCTGAGTCTGAGACCCTTCTTCCTGCTTTTGCTCATTCCTGAGACGAGTAGGGAAAGTGTCTAGGCCTTCTCTCCCAGCTCTATATTAACACTTGAGTTTCGCTAAAACAGCACTTCATTTTGTAGGTCATCTCCATGGCCTTATGTAAGTAACACCATAAATAGAGATAACTAGAACACCTCTCTGTTCTGGTTAGGGTCTCTAGGGAGACAGTGATCATATAGAAGCTGAGATAGGTCTAGGCACAGAGAAATTAGAAATGTCTATGAAGGCAATTGTGAAGGCCTCCATGATTCCTCAGGGCAGTAGAGAAGAGGGGGAGGAGATAGAGATGGATCTATAGCCAGCTAGAATTTTTTCACATATTAAATGCCAACCCGTCATAGGCTGATTTAGCAATATTGTTTAAGCAATGATTCTGCTTGTTAACCCCAGCTCTAGATTAGAGGAGATGGTTTAGGAGCTCATCTGAAATTTTGGACTCCCATCTGGTTGTACTCATTTGTATATACTCTGTTCTTTTACTAATTAAAACAAAAACAAAAACACTGCCCCCCCATCTTCTTTTATGCTGGTTGAGTGATTTTTTTTAACCTGGTACATTGATTCTACTTCAGAGGGTAGAGATGGGGAGAATGGAGATCTCTCAACATTTTCTTCCAAGTACCCCTTCTTGTAGCTGAAAAATTCCCTTCTCATACTCTAAAGTCAGTGCTACTTTATCTCCCCTAAATTTGTTCCTGCTCCCATCCCCCAAATAACTGTCATCTCCTCCCATCCCACCCCTAATTTTCAAAATATGTCCTTTGACTCATATCTATTCCAAAACAGATACAAATGAGAACTATAATTGAATATGTAGTTAGGTGTGTTTCAGCTGGATATTGACTTTTGTCTCACTTTTATTTTGGAGGAGAAGAGACAGGTTAGAATCAATGATTTTATCTGAGTAGAGAATTCTACCAGTGAAGATTTCCTAATGCCATTTATCAATTTGTAGTCTGAGAAAGTGTTGACTAGGACACTGAGAAGTTGAAAAACTTGCCCATAGTCTCACAACTAGCTTATCCCAAAGGTAAAACTTGAACCCAGGTCTTCTTGACTGAAGCTCTTTCTTTCCACTTATTCACACAATCCCACTCTGCAGATTGCTTTATTTTCTGTTATTGGGTTTCTTGTTGAACTTGTGTAGATGTAAAAGGCCATGCAAATTAAGATTCATTTGTCTTCTACTGTTATCTGTCATTATTGGAGTTGAAAAAAATCTTTCGCTCAAATTTCTTTCTTGCAGAGATCAAATTTTCAGCCATCTTTAAAACAGTTTACCACATTGAGGACACTGCATCCACATAGAGTTAAAGTCCTTCCTGAGCAGGAGACTGTGTGAGCGAAATTAACGCCCTACTAAATTGTGTGTGGGTTACTGAAAAAAAAAATGCTAGGTATAAGTTGGGGCTGTGGTGCAATAATAACCCCAAGGGGACCTTAGGTATTCTCAGATTTACCCTTGACCCCCTGGGTCGGCTACACTCTGGCTTTGTTTCTGGGGTGGGTGTGGACAGAATGTATCCACAAGGCGACACATCTACATTCCCCCTTCTCCCTCCCCTCCTTCTAATTCTCCCTGGAATTGACTCTCCTCCCCTTCTTCCCCACTCCCCACCACTGACCTTATTAAACACACACACTCACACACACACACACACACACACACACACACACACACACACACACACACACACACATTACTCAATAGAAAAAACCCTGCAAAGTCAACACAATAAGTGATGAGTGGGTTCCTTTGCTAATCTCTGAAAAGGAGCCAGGACAGACTTGTCTGGCTTTTTGGATGAAGTATATTTCTTAAAGCTTTCATCCCTTCGTGGAAAATTACTGAGAGCTGTTGTTTTCCGCTGTTGCTGCTGCTGCTGCTGCTGCCTCCGCTGCTCCTGCCTCCTCCTCCCCGCCCCCGCTGCCACCGCCGTGATGATTTTGTGATCCACACGGGGTCAGCTGGAGATGAATTCCTTGAGCAGTGGTGTAATGCAGAGGTGTCATTTAAAGAGGCCCCGGTTTCTTTCTGCTTTCACAAGTTTCACCGCATGAGAAATAACCATTTTCAACAACCCTTCATTGAGGCTTCTTGAACAAATGAAAGGCGAGCTATGCCCAGTATGCTGCCGAGTGGGTCTTCCCGTGGCACGTAAGACAGAACCACCTCTCCTGATAGTCTGTGAGCGTGTCCTAGCCCCCTTACCAGCTTGGGAATTCCTCAGGGACGTGGGCTTCATCCTTTTATCACAAATGATCTCTACCACATTGCAGGCACACGATAAAAATTATTGAATAAATGAACAATTGAGGTCTGAAAGCCCACTTTGTAATACGATAACTCTCCTGGTTCCTTAGCTATTTCTCAGCGAATGTGAATAGCACACGAATATCATCATAGTTAATTTTATTTGCCTAGGAAACAATGCAAATAACCAATTTTCACTATGAGAAGAGATAAGGAAACGTACCTTCGTCTTTTTTGAGATGCAGAGGACTATGGGGGTGGACGATTGTTTGCTGTCTGACTGATATGGTCATCCCGTGGATTGGTTTTACTTAACTGTTTTTCTTTGTCAAAAGGGAAGGATCAGTAGGAGTTGAGGGAGAGCTAATATTAATAGTAATTATAATAATAGCTAGCATTTATATAATGTTTTAATGTTTGTAAAGAACTTTACAAAATTATTTCCTGGTTAGGTGGCACAATAGATAAAGCACTGGACAAAGAGCTAGAAAGATTTCAAATTCAACCTTGCACACTTACTAGCTGTGTGACCCCGGGTTAAGTCACCTAAGCTTTGCTTGTCTTAGTTTCCTCATCTATGAAATGAGGATAATAATTCCTCCCAGAGTAATTGTGAGGATATATTTGCAAAATACTTTGCAGATCTTCAAGTTCTAAATAAAATGTTTCGATGATGATGATGATGATGATGATGATGCAACTTTACGAGATAGATCATTCCCATTTTACACATGAGAAAACTGGGGCTGAGAGAAGTCAAGCAATTTGCAGAGAGTCACATGGATAATAGGTGTCTGAGACAGAATTTGAACTCAGGGTATCCAGAAATGATTGTAAAGTAAGAATATAAGGCAATAAAATTAGAAATTATATGCAAGCCAAGTTACCTTTTATAGAATGATTAATGTCTCATGTGTATAGGAGTTACTATTTTTCAAATGTATCTAGATGCAGTTGTGATTAATACAGTATAAATGCTTTTGTAAACATATTTTCAGGAAAAAGAAAGGAACAGAATTACAGAATTTTAGAGCTGGAGCCAATTCAGTCCAATTCAGCAAGCATTTATGAAGTATCTCCTGTATACAGGGGCATTGTATGGATCCCCCCCCCCAGCTAATTTATGGGAGAAAATGGACAAGATATACCCAGGTTGGGCAGGCATAGATTTGTTGTGGGTGATCCATATCAGTGACAGGGAGTCATAAATCAGTAAAGTCACAGTTCCATTTGAGTATATGCCCTACAGCAGTATAGGTGTTAAGGATACAAAGAAGGAAAAGGAAAAGAAGAGAACATTTATTAAGCACCTACTACATCCCAGGCACTGTGCTAAGCACTTTACAAATATTATGTCATTTGATTCTGCAACAATTCTGTGACCTCACTCACAGGTGCTATTAGGAACCTGATTTCAGCTGAGGAAACTGAGGCTGAATTTCAATTCAGATCTTCCGGATTCCAGGGCCAGCACTCTGTCCACAGTGTCACCTAGCGTGTGGTCACACTCTATCTGTTAACATACAACCAGACAGATAAGTATACTCTTGATAATATGAGGATGAGTTAATGCACACTACCAAACAGGTATGTCAGCTAGTCCAAACCCCTTGTTTTATTTTACAATGAGAAAGCTGAGGCCCAGAGAGGTAGTATCTGTCTAGTTAGCAAATTCAATAATATTTGTGAAAACCACTAATAAGTGGGGCCTGGCGAATTAATTTGAATTCTTGAGGGCATAAGAGATTGGCTAGAGGTGGCTTATCTCCTAAAGTTAATTCTTTAGCATAGAGTGGGCTTTAAGATAATATATTTTTTATTGACATTTTGTTTTTGTGTTACCTATATTTTCCAAATCTATCCTTCCCTCATCTGTAGAGAGTCATCACTTAAAGAATAGGGATAAGAACTAGACCTGTCTTCTATCAGTACAGGCTGATACCTTCTTTTGGACTTAATTGTCTTGGAGAGCTGCCTAGAGCGCTATGAGTTTAAGAATCATGCAGCCTATATGTATAAGAGATGGAACTTGAATTCAGGTCTTCTTGGTTTCAAGGTAGGTATGGCCCAGGGGATGGAATGCTAGCTAGTCCCGGAATCAGGCCTTGGGTACTTACTAGCTGTGCGACCCTAGGCAAGTCACTTAACTCTGTTTGATCTAGTTTTCTCAAATATAATAATATTAGTCCTTATCTCCCAGTGTTGTTGTGAGGATCTAATGAGACAATATTTGTAAAAAAAAAAAAGTGCTTAGGACAGTGCCTTTCACATAGGAGGTGCTATGTAAATGCTTTTTCTCTTTCTATTACCTATTCCATGCTTCCTCTTACAACAAAAAAGAAAAAGAAAAAAAAATGAAACCTTTCAATAAAACTAACCAACATGTCAAAAAAGACTGATATTGTACATAAGAATTTCTAAAGTCTTGTATATACCTCTTCTAATGTGAGAAGATGACAATAGTTTCTATACTCATGAGAAAAAGGAGGTGGTAGCAGAAATCTAGTTGAGTTTTTTCTTCTTAAAGTAGTGCCACAACATTTCTTTTCTGGGCATGGGAAATCATTCGACAGATGTGCCTAGTACTGTGCTAAGGAAAGGGGTAGGATAAAAAGAAATATAAAACATGGTCCTTTCCCTCTAGGAGATTACTATCTAGTTGGGTGACAATATTATTTCATGAAGCTACTGGTAAACAACAGAAGCTAATTAAATGATAAATTGGGTGTTAGCCATTGAAAATACAAAGGCAGTCAGTTATTAGGCCTTGGACAGATGAATAGGCAGCCCCTGAAAAGAACGAAAGCTTTGTATGTTGCCCATGGTACCTAAATATACACGAATACATGGCACCATGTGTACACATGTATGCGTGTGTATATATGTATACATATATACACACACATCTTTATTCCATGGGCAACACACACACACACACACACACACACACACACACACACACACACATACATACACACACACACCCCGAAGGTGATCTATCCCCAAGCTTCAAAAAGGACAAAATGAACTTTCAGTTATGTTAAGAAAATGTTCCCTTTGAGAAATTAAAAAAAAAATAATTCAGGGTCATTGAGTTTTGTCCCAGGGTTCATTAATGGGCAGCAATGGAGTTGCTGGAACAGAAAGAATTGTAGACTGCTTGCTGCCCCAGAGACCCTTTACTTTGTAAGCTTCTGTTCCCTTCTTAGTTTTTAAACTTGAGAAGCCCAAAGCTTTCCAGTTCCAATCAGGTGGGGAACATGGCCAGGGCTGGACTTAGCTATAACAAGCCAGCTGGGAAAATTCCGATTATGTAGCACAACCCAGAAGAATTTCCAGAGCCAATGTGCCATTGCTGTTCCCTCTCATCCTCTCTAAAAGGAGAAAAATTGTTTGTTTTCCACACAGGCAGACAAATCCCCTATTGCCTTCCGAATGTGGTTTAATTGCTAGAGCGATGACCAGCTTGCAAATAAGCAGGAATCAGAGGCTGCCACTGTGTGTCTGAGTGTGGTTTAGTTTCTAGAGCATTTGCCCAGTTTGGAGCCATCTGATTCTATAGCTACTGTTGATTTGGCTGGGCAGCCCTAAATATGTCCTTTGACGTCTCCTTACCTCAGCTATCCTTGTCACAACCCCTGTCAAAGCAGGATGATGCCACCTATTTATCTCATCATAGCCTCTTGGGCAAAAACAAGACTAATCAAGGAATGAATCAACATTCATGAAACACCTACTATGTGCCAGACACTGTGGCATTGGGCATACGAAATCAAAAATGAAATCATCCTTGCCCTCAAGGAGCCTTCAACCTGTAGGGGGAGGTAACAATACATAGACATCTAAGTGTAGGCAGCAGCTGGCACACTGCATAAGAATATACAAAATTAGATAAAAATAAAATCTGGTTCTGACCTAGAGAAAGGAGAATATGGGAGAAAGAATATAAAAGGGAAAGGAGATAGAGAGAGAAAGGGGGAAATGATTATTGAGAAAATATATACATATACAGATACATGTTAAGTAGAAAAAGAAACATTGACCTGGTCCCCCTACCTCCAATCTTTCCCTCTCTACTTATTCACACCATCACCAGATCAACTTTCTAAGGACAGTGATGATAGTGATAATGATGATGATAATGATAATGGTGATGCTAAATTCAATGCCCTCCTCAAAAGCTTTCTATGACTCACATTACTGGTTGCAAGATAAAGTTCAGATATCTTAGCCTGACCTTCAGGGCTTTCTACAACTTGCTCCTAGCCTGCCTTTATGTACTTTTCTCTCCTACTCCCTGACATGAATTTTCTGCTCCAGGTGGATGAGTTTGTTTGGAGAACCATAGAATCACAGACTCTCACAGGCCATATTAGACAAATGGTAATCCAGTTTTCACTTGAAGACTTCTAGTGAAGGGGATGCATGACCTCTGGACACTGCCCATTAGATTTACTTTTTCATTAGATTCGATTGCTAGGAAGTGTTTTTTTTTTCTTCTGAAACTTACAGACACTGCTCTTGGTTCTTCTGCCTGGCACAAGCAAAATATACCCAATTTTTCTTGTGACAGCCCCCAAATATTTGAACATAATTGTGTATTCCCTTAAGTCTTCTCTTACAATCGAAACAACCTCAGTTCCTTCCACTGATTCTCATATCTTGAGGACCTTCACCATTCTAATCACTCTTCTCTGGATGCTTTTTAACTTAGTGATATCTTTCCTAAAATGTGACTTCCAGAAATTGACATAATGTTTCAGCTGTGCCCTGACTAGGGTAGACCTAGTCTATAACCTCCCATACTAGAGGCAAGTTACATTTGTCTTGATGCAATGTGAGATTGTATTGAGTTTTTGGTTTTTTTTTTTTAACGCCATGTTTCATTACTGACTCATCTTAGGTTTTTGGTCTACCAAGATCCCTAGGTAATTTTTACATGAACTGCTATTTAGCAATATTTCCCCAATCTCATGCTTTTCAGGTTGATTTTCATTTAACCTAAATATAAGACTTTGGAACTGATATATGGTCTTATATTACTAGTTCTCGTTCTCTCTCTCTCTCTCTCTCTCTCTCCCTCCATATATATGTATATGTAGCACACAAACAAGGTATGTATAGATATATGTATATGTGTAAATGTGCATACAGGCATATATACACCCCCCACGCCCACCTATATACACCTATGTATCAGTATATAGATATATGTATATAAAGAAACACAGGTACATATGCCTATATATACATATTGAGTATCTACCTATATACTTATGTGTATATATGTATTTATACATATATGTGTGTATATATTCTCAATATACATATATATCACACACACACACACACACACACACACACACACACACACACACACACAAATGCCCAAGGTGTATACACACACACACACACACACACACACGTAAACACATACAGGTATGTATACCTATATATATACCTACATGTGTATATATAGATATATAAGTATATGGATATAAATGTATACAGGTACACATACCTATATGTATACCTACGTGTGTATATGTATTTATACATATATGTGTGCATATTTCTCTCTCTCTCTCTATATATATATACACACATACAAGTATACACAGATGTATAGGTATGTGTATGTAAATATACACACACACATACACACATATAGGTATATATACACCTATATATACACCTTCATGTGTAGGTGTATATAAATATATGGATATAAATGTAAACATATATAGGTATATATACATATATGTGCATATGTGTATGTACCTATTTATACACATGCATGCATATATATATACATGTGTATATAGTCTCTCTCAATATACATACACACATATGTATATATAAAATACACACAGATATATTAGTGTATTACCTATGTAAATGTATATATAAGTATATACATACACCCATGCGCCTACATAGACACCTAAATAGGTATATATGTATATTAATGTATACAGGTACATATATCTATCTATATATGTGTGTATATACCTATGTGTGTGTGAGTGTGTGTGTGTATTTTTTCACCCCCTTCCTCTCCCTTCTCTTCTTTCTCTCTCTCTTCCCTATCAAATTCAGGGGTGTAATAGTTAACAATCTTTTCTCCAAAATACATGACACACTTTTAAATTTAATTTTCATTATTAACATTTTCGCTACCATTTTCTTAAGTCTAGACAATCAAAAACACAAGAAATTAAGCCCTGATTTCTAGCACTTGCTAATTTTGTAGGTGTAAATGCTTGCAATGACAATTTAGCTAGCTGGAGGAGCTGGTTCCAGCTCTGATGCTTCACCTTGACATGGAGATGACCCAGCATCATCAAAGACTATTCCAACATAGCACCAACATTAGTAGTTCTACCAGGCTGGAAAGTGATAAAGGTTACCACCAAGTAGTAATGATCCAGAAGTGGACTGTATGTGTGTTGACTGAATAATAGTCAAAGTAAATTTGCAAAAGACTGTTACCAGAAGGTAGGCCACCAAGCTGATAAATTTTCTCAAGCAGAGGACCTCAACTGTCTAGTAAGGTGAAGAATATTTGTGATCTATCTTAATGGACCAATAAAGTCAAAGATCCTTGAAGTATGTCATTTTCCTACCTATATCATTAACTTTTCTAGGTCAGGGCAGTCCTTATACTTTTTCTGTCCTCATATCCTCTAGTACAATGAGACATAATAAATACCTACTAACTGAGAGGATTGGAATAAGGATGAATATAGCAAAGAGGGAACAAAAACATGAACCAATCAGAACAGAGAAATAACCCAGGAAGTGGAGAGAAGCGTATTCACTTGAAAAGTTTGTTTCTTCAAAATGAGAAAGTGTAATTCAACCAGGGGTATATTGGTAAATGTTTAACAACTGACTCTCAAAAAAATTGTATGTACCAAATACTTTCTTCTGAAAATTTTCTTTAAATTTATTATTTATTTTTTACATTATTTTCTTTTTAAATTTTGAGTTCCAGGTTCTCTCCCTTCCTCCCTCCCACCCCTCACCCATCTACTGAGAAGGCAAGCAAAATGATATCAAGTGTACATGTGAAATCATGCAAAATATATTTGCATCTTAGCTGCATCACAAATAAAGCCAAAAGCAAAAGAAAGTGAGAAAATTGTACTTCAGTTTGCACTCTGAGTTCATCAATTCTCTCTGTGGAGGTAGATACATTTTTTCACCATAAGTTCTTTGGAATTGTGTTGGATCATTGCATTGATCAGAATAATAAAGTCTTTCACAATTGATCATCATTACAACATTGCTATTACTATGCATAGTGATCTCCTGGTTCTTCTCACTTCACTTTGTATCAGTTCATAGATGCCTTATCTTTTTCTCCTGAAACCCCTCTCCTCATCATTTCTTATAGCACAATAATATTCCAACACAATATGCTGCAACTTGTTCAGCCATTCCACAATTGATGAGCATCTCCTCCATTTTCAATTCTTTGCCACCACAAAAAGCTGTTATAAATATTTTTGTACATAAGATCCTTTTCTTTTTCCTTTGATCTCTTCGGGGGTACAGACCTAGTCTGGGTACAAGGGTATGTACAGTTTTATTTATAGACCTTTTGGGGTCCAAGTTATTCTCCAGAATAGTTGGACCAGTTTACAACTCCACCAACTCCTCTTATTCCCCCTTCCGGCTGGACCTTGATATCTTCCCCATCTATTCCTATAGGCAAAAGGGTAGAGAACTGTTCCCAAAGACTGACACTGTCACATAGGGATGGCAGTAATAGGAGGGTGATGTCAATGAGGAACAGTATTATGTGGAGCCTCTCTCCCCACTGTCCCTAGCTCTTTGGGTAGGCCAACAGCTAAGGTATGCAAAAGCCTGTGACTTCTTATCCCAGACTCCCAGCCGCTAAAAGCTCAAACTTACATAGAGGTGTTTTCTTTTTTTTTCTTTTTTTTGTTGGTTTTTTTTTCTTTTGTTTTTTTTGTGAGGCAATTGGGTGAAGTGACTTGCAATACAGCTAGTAAGTGCAAGTATCTGAGGCCAGATATGAACTCAAGTCTTCCTGAATCCAGGACCAGTGCTCTATCCACTGTGCCATCTAGCTATCCCTAGAGTTTTTTTTTTTTTAAATAATTAACAAAGAGTTAATGTGACATTAATAGAAGACTGGCCTGACATCTGTGGGATGAGGTGGTAGAATAGTCTAGACTTATGAAATCAGGGTATTTTTTGAGTTGCTTAACAAGGAATGAGGAATGAGGGGCAGGGACTCAGAAAACTTAACTCTAACTTTGCCACAACAAGCAGTTGGCTGGGAGGTGGGGAGGAGATGCCCAGTCTTCAGGTTAGTTGAGTCTTAGCCTACGTCATATGGACTATAGCTGTATGAATAAATTCAGTCATAAAAATTTTAGAGTAAGGAAGAAATTACCTTTCAGATCTATGGATAGGGGAAAGAGTTCATGACCAAAAAAGGGATAGAAAGAACCACAGAGGTAAAATGGGCAATTTTTGTAACAGAAAATAGAAATTTTTGCACAAATGAAACCCACACATCTAACATTAGAAGAGAAGCTGGCAGTTGGAGAAACAAGCCTGCATGGGGTAGGACCTTAGAGGGGAAAAAAAATCTAATCCTTTCTACATGGCAGTGCTCTAGAAGATGTTAATTCTACTACAGCTCAGTTAGACAAATACTTTTAGCTCCATTCAGTAGTTTGTAAGTAGGAACAAAAGTGGATTGTAGGAATAATCCAGAACTGGGGCATGGAGGCACTGAAAATCATGGTGGGGATGTAGAATAGAGTTAGGAGTCATAACACAGAGGGTAAGATATGGCAACAAATGATTATTATCAGATAAAGGAATTTCAGAATATGTGAACGTGAAAGTAGAACACATGTGGGTGATATCAAGATCAAAGGTGTGACCATCTTTCTATGTGGGGGATGTAGAATGGAAGAGTAGGTATTGGGAACTGATTAGATTACAGAAAGTTAAAGTATTTAAAGGAATGTGTGTGTGTGTGTGTATATATATATATATATATATATATATATGTTGATCCTCTAGTATAAGGATAGGAGTTGGGGACAGAACCACTGTGAACTAGACACTGAACTCTTTGAAGAACAAGGAAGGTGCCCTAGAGGTTGGTAAGTAACAGCTACTAGAATCTTGCTTGGGGGATAAATATGGATTAAATGAATCTCCAAGGAAAAGTGGATACTGCTTGATCAGTGGTAGAGGGAAAGTCTGGAAGTAGCACTGGGGAACAAGGAGTATTCCAACATCCTCACCATGGCCAGTGAGTCTAAAGAAGGAAGGGATATGAATGAATGTGTAACTCATTCTGGAAAGGTTATTCAGAGATATCATCAAGAGGGTTCCAAGTGCCAGTGAATACCTGAATGTGGATATAGTGAGAAACAAAAAGGTTTAAAATAAAAACAAGTTTATTGATTATGCAGCAGGCACTCTAGAGTGGAAAGGGTGGTAGATCTGGAATACAATATTACGTGTGTGTGTGGGGGGGGGTGTAGAGTTGAGAGATATGGGGGAACAAAAAATGATGGATGGAGAATGAAGTTTGTATGATGCCAGCAAAGGGTTCAGAATAATTGAGATTGGGGAGTCTATGATAAGTTAGGAGTATGCTAAGCATTGAGGAATGGGTTCATGCAGATTGTTAGTGATTAGAGAGAAGTCCAGTGAAAGAGGTGGGTGATTAGACAGTTCAGGGGCCTTCCTCTATGTTCAACTGTCATGGCAGGTGGTAATGTTGAGTATTATGAGGTCCGGGAGCCCTGATTTCTATGAAGCAGGAGTGAAAGGACAGTCTGGGAGACTGAAAACAGGACACAGGAGCTAGCAATGCAGGCACAGCCTCTGGAACACTGGAGAAGGCCTGGGGGGAGATGATAGAAGTGAGAGGACTAATGGCTAGATCCAGGGCAGATGAGGAGTCCCCTGGGAAGTCCTAGGATCTACAGGACCCACAGGCAGGAGGACTGGATTCAAGGCAACACAGCACTTGCCTCCTTAGTGTCCCAGGAATGAAGATGGAAACTGCAGGTGTGCAGGGTAGATTCCAGATGACGCAGTATTTTCTGGAAAGTTCCTGCAGTGAATACGGAGGTCACAGGTGGGTGACTGGATCCGGGGTGATATAACACTCCATGAGAAGTCCTAAGAGTTAGGAGGCCACAGAAAGGCAGGTTAGATCTAGGGCAATCCAGTGCTGCTTAGAAAGTCCCAGTACTTAAGGCAGAGGCCGGTCACCTCCAAACTAGACGCATTTGTCTTGAGGTCAATATTTGATCACTGAAACTTATGAAAGAAACACAAAAGCAAAGAGAGAGAGCTTTGAGATCCAGTCAAAGGCTCACTGGTGCAGAACATGTGCTTTAGCTTCCATGTGCTCATGACCACATAGTAGCTAACATGGAGGAAAAGGCAAGTTATTCTATGCTCCCTGCACCTCCTTCTTGTCTCATAGGAAGTGGTTCAAATTCTTCTCATATGCTCTACAGGCAGAAACAGTCAATAGCTCTTCTTGTACCTGCTCAGTGGACAATATAGGGATTGCTTTGTCATACTCTGAGTCATACATGACCTTTTGGTAGCAGCCAATTCATTTGTTATTCCCAAAGTGTCTAAGCAATAAGCTAGTATACATAGTTGGCCAGAATCAGGCAGGACAGTTATGCTAATGCCACGTTCAGCCCCAGTTACAAAAGTAAATACAAAGAATGTACAAAGTAATTTCCTAGGAGAGGAAGTAGGTCTAATATGACGGGCAACTTATTAACAATAGAACAAGGATTCCAGAATACCCTGGAAGGATAGGGTAGAGTAGGAGAAGAATATAGGAGTGATGGGACTGCATTCTAGACCAGGTTTAAACTAGGCCAGTTCAATAATTTGGACTTGAGGGTTAAAGTGAAATTAGACACTTACTGAAGGTAAAATATAATAAAAACTGTCTTATTAATCAGGAAATTAAAAGAATCGATTTCCAAGTTAAAAGGATTCAAAACTCTTTTCCTCTACTAAAGTGACCAGATTAATAACTTGGAGAAAAAGTTTCCTACAAGGTGTAGGAACTAATGTGTATTCTCTGATGCCAATTCCTGACTGGCTGGTAGGCCAGGGGTGAGGATGGGGATGGAGCAGGGCAGGGTGGAGTAAGCTTCTTTTAAAGCAGCAAATGCCAAATTACCAGTAGCAACAACAGAGGCAATGCCTCATCATGGTCTTTCAGGAGAGGAAATTTGGGGGGCAAAATATCAAGACCCCTAGGCTCCTTTCCACAGGGTCTTTAGTTCCAAAGTGGAGTGGGAGCTCCAACCTCTGAAGTCCCAAATCCTTCTAGAATCTTTCCCCCAGAAGTCTCTACAAAACACTCCACTAATTCCAGTTCCAAAATGTCACCAGCTGGTGCATTGTAGGGTGGTGTCTCTATGGCAACTTAGTTTACATAGGATTTCTGCATGGGAACAGTCAATTAACGGTCCTGATGAGATTAGATGCAGGCTTAATAAGTTTTAGCGGAGATAGAATTTAAGTATGCCAACAAGAAGATCCAAGTAGCAGAAGGAAGCATAGGAGGGGAGGACAATATACATAAAGAATGGGCTGAGAAGTGAGAAAGGAGGGTAACATGACAGGAGGATTAGGACCCACTTAACAATTTTGCCCAGTGCTAGCCCTATTTAAGTTATACAGATTGGCTTTTGTTTTACATTGAGTGAACTTAATAGACAATTTTCTTTTGCCAAGGTAGAGCTGACCTCTGTCTCTCTTAAAAAAGAGACACTACACACACACACACACACACACACACACACACAATGACAATACCCCTACATATCATAGAATTACCAATAGTAATGGCAGAATGATTTAGAATATCTGGCAAGTGTTCCAGGACAGGACAAGTGCCCACATAAAGAGTGAGTTAAGTTTGAGTATAGTACTAGGCCACAGAGTCTACTCTGTCCATTGACATTCCTCCCTTCTCCATTCTCACCCTGCACCCCAACCTATTTCATGCTGTCCAATTAATGCTGCCCTGGGGGATCAGGGTGCAATTGAAAATGAGGAAATGCTTAATTGAATTAGGCCCCTGAAGCAAGCAAGAATCAAGCATAAAGGCCATGTACTGCTTCCCTGTGGAAATTTACTGGGCCAGAGCAGAGTCAACATAATCATAGATTGTTTTGAAATAGATGCCACAGTGTTCAGAACGGTTCTGAGATCAGTTTCCAAATATTTTAAAAGCATCTCAATGAGTTATTATTGCATTTTTGGAGGTGTTCTCACTCACACTCATGCAGTCTCTGCCTGAATAAAATTTGAAAATGTAGCAGGAGATCAAGATACCTAAAATATTGAGCATTTAAATCTCTCTGTGACTCATGCATCCTTTTCCTTCCTCATTTTAGGCTACTCTCACTTTAAAAGGTTTATTTTTGTTTTTCCCTCAAAAATGCCATGATCAAGTTTTCCATTCATTATCAAACTGTTCTTTTGCCACTAACTTCCTCTCTAAGTTAAGACAAACATTGCAAATAGTGTTTGTGTAGCATCTCAAATGAGATGTGTTGTAAACAGTAACAACAGAAAACATTTCTTAATTCTCTGCAATAGATTCCTCTCTGGTAATTGGCCCCAATTTGTGTAGGAGAGTCTGGTGTGGGCATGCCAAGACCTATCTACTGACAGGAGCAGGGGGAGAATTCCAAAATTCCTGGTCCCCATTTTCTCAGGGTAGATTGCCACACTGTTCTACACATATGGCTGGGGGCAGGAGGCAAGGTAAAAGGGAAAAGGTTTTTAAAATCCTGACTGGTTTCAAAACAACTCTGCAATAGTAAATGGAAGGTCTTCTTGTGTGTGTATGTGTGTAAAAATATTTTAGTTTTCATTGAAAGTGGGTCAGAAAACCAACTCACCAGAGATCTATTCAACACTACTAATGCTATACTTGATGTCCACAGAAGAGAGAAACAAAAGATCTAGGACTTAACCTACTTCATGGCTCTGAGTCTTCTGCTGGTAAATTGATGTGTAATTTGATAATCTGAGAGCTTCTTGGTTCCTGGAATGGAATGTGTGCTAGAGGAGGGTAAATAGCAGGGGCTAAGCTTGCTTGCCAGTGCCTCTTCTATCCCCCATTCAATTCTCATATCCATGCATTCAACATGGGACCAAGGGATTTTGAACTAGAAAGGACTTTAGAATACATTTGGTCCAACCCTTTCATTTTACAATGAGTAAACTGAGGCCTAGAGAGGTCCATTTGCTCCAGGTCACATAGATAGGATTTGAAGTTGGGTATCCCAGCTCAAAATCCATTGTTCTTTCCACTATATCCTTCTCACTCTGGTGGGAGGGTGAAGATAGAGCTGCATCTTTTTGACTTCCAAAAGAGCCATATTCTATCTAGTTAGTCTTCTTGGTGAAATTTCTTCTTGAACACCTTGAGAGGAAGAGGTAACCTGATACAGCTCTTGTTCATCGCTAATATTTCCAGTAAGATAGACCATGCAAATGATACTCAATGCATATATACATATACAGGCATATGTGATATATTCAATGCATATATACTCAACGTATATACCTTGAATGACATAGCCCCATTCAACAGAGTCTTGCCAGAATGCCATTAATGTGACTGCATTGTGACTAAGTCCTAATCATGCTGTAAACTCCTGCTGTGATGTAATTTGGCTGATCACATAAGATACAAATTGTATTGTCACTGATAAATCAAACTCTGAGCATCAGTGTCTGCTATCCAATGCCAAGTTGAAGACAGCTTCCAAACCGATGAGGTCTCAAATCCATTTGAGCACTTTTAAAAAGTATTTGATTATGAGAATGCTAAGAAAAAAGCAATAAAGGCACGAGAAGGAAGAGTTTACAGAGCACTTTCTTTTATGGAAAGGTACTAAAGTGAAGCTAATCAAAATTCTAGCCACAGATGTTGGAAATGCCAAGGTTTTTGATTTCTGAGTTTATGTAGGTTGGTTTTTGGTTTAATCACAAATCCACTTCCTTTCCCAAGATCTAGCCCATCCACTTTTTTTAGCCATATTAGCCTCATGGCAGATGCCATCTTGTTTTACTATCAGATTGCATGGAAATTCCCATTATTCTACATGGGCTGATTTCTATGCCACCAAAGAGCAGTTTCTACTACAGCTCCAAAACTGTGTGTCCCTTTAACCTACCTATCAAATTCCTGTTTCTCTCAGCTGACCTTGATTATTTCTACCTTAAGCATTGTCCTGCAACACTCTCACATTCATTAAAAAAAAGCAACTGAGCGATCAACTCCTCTCCAGGTGTGCCCACTTGGTCCTGGAATGTCACGGAATACATGGAGTACAAAGAACTGAGTTTGTGTTCATAAACAAGTCTAACCTTGTGACTTAATCTCCTATTCCCCTGTCTATTTTTCTGTCTTCTACAGAAGACGAAGAAAGCCATGAGCATCTCCAAACTTTCCCTGAAATAAAAACCCATTTAAAAAACCCTAACATTTTAGTATTCTTCCACTAGTGATGCTATGTGGTTGTGTCATGAAATATTACAGTAAGTCTCTGAAGACTTAGAGTTGTAGGTCACTCAAATGGAAACAGAGAGGCACATGATGGATGTGAGTATTACCAGTGAAGGATTGTGTGGTAGAAGCAGAAGAAATGAGGACTGGAAAAGTAGGTGGGTCAGTCATGCAGTAAGAGTATGAGTTTACTGCCTAAATAAACTCAGAAATCAGAAACCTTGGCAGTTCTGACACCTTTGGTTAGAATTTTGCTTAGCTTCACTTTAGCACCTTGCCGTAAACTGTTCCTTTTCACACATTTCTTGCTTTTCTCTTAGTTTTCCCATAATCAAATGCCTTAAAAAATACGCAAATGGATCTGTGATCTTATAGGTTTGGAAATTGTCTCCATAACCCATCTATGCATGCCTATCATGTGTAACTTCTATCTAAGTCTTGGCCACCAACATGCTGGAGATAGTTCCTCCTTTTTCCTGAGAAGGGAATATATATGACTGACATATATACCATTAGTAGCCATACAATATCAAGAAATCTAGAGAGAGGCCCCAGTGTGTTGTGTGACTTTCCTTTTGTTGTGGAATCATTTTAGTCATGTCCAATTCTCTGTGACCTCATTTGGGATTTGATTGGCAAACATACTGGAGTGATTTGCCATTTCCCTCTCCAGTTCATTTCACAGATGAACAAACTGAGGCAAACTGGGTTAAAGGACTGGCCCAGAGTCACACAGCTAGTAGGTGTCTGAGACTGGATGTGAATTCAGAAAGATGAGTCTTCCTGATTCCAAGCCCAGTGCCCTAACCACTGCCCCACCTAGCTATATGGCTTCCATAAAGAAGGTGTAGAGGCGGTATTGAATAGAGTTGCATAGGATGAGAAGCCAGGAATGGGTTGAAAATTATACCACTATATAGGGTACATACATCAGTGAGACAACAGATTCATAAAAATCTTGTAATAAGCTGGCTGAAAGTTATTTCTCTCTCTGCTCCCTGGCTCTAATTCTATCTCTGACACTAGCATATTCCTAGGTGTAACTTTTTTTTTTAATATAAATTTATTTATTTGTAGTTTTCAACATTCTTTTCCACAAGTTTTTGAGTTCCAAATTTTCAACCTGTCTCACCCTCCCCCCAAGATGGCATGCATTCTGAATATCCCTTCCCCTAGTCTGTCCTCTTTTCTTTCTCTCACCCCTTCTCTTATCCCCTTCCCCTTCTATTTTCCTGTGGGGCAAGATATACTTCTGTACCCCATTTCCTGTATTTCTTATTTCCCAGTAGCATGTGAAAACTTTTTTTTTAACATATGTTTTTAAAACTTTAGATTTCAAATTTTCTCTCTTCGTCCCTCCCCACCCATCCTCACTGAAAAGGGAAGCAACTCAATATAGGTTGTACATGTGCAGTTATGCAAAACACTTCCATAGCAGACATGTTCTGAAAAACTAACTCTATTTCTCTTAATCCTATCCTGCTGTTCCATTTATTCTATTCTTTCCTTTGACCTTGTTCCTCCTCAGAAGTATTTACTTCCGATTACATCCTTTTCCAATCTGCCCTCCTCTCTATCATCCCCCTGCTCTCTTGTCCCCTGCTCCCCCTATTTTCTTGTAGGGTAAGACAAACTTCCATACCCAATTGAATGTGTATGTTACTCCCTCCTTAAGCCAAATCCTATGAGAATAAGATTCATTCATTCCCTCTCACCTTCCCCTGCTTCCCTTCCACTGTAACAGACTTTTCTTTTCTGTTTTTTCTTTGTGAGATAATTTACCCCATTCTACCTCTCCTTTACTTCTTCTCCGAGTATAATCCTCCCTCATCCCTTAATTTTATTCTCCAGATACGACCCCTTAATCTTCAACTCACTCGGTGCCATCTATGTATGTATGTATGTATGTATGTATGTATGTATGTATCTATCTATCTATCCATCTACCTATCTATCTACATACATATAATTTTTTTCCTCCAACTACCATAATACTGACAAAGGTCTCATGAGTTATAAATATCATCTTTCCATGCAGGAATGTAAACAGTTCAATCTTGATAAGTCTCTTATGATTTCTCTTTCCTGTTTACCTCTTCATGTTCCACTGGAGTCCTGTATTTGAAAGTCAAATTTTCTATTCAGGTTTGGTCTTTTCATCAAGAATGCTTGAAAGTCCTCTATTTCACTGAATGACCATTTTTTCCCCTAAAGGATTATACTCAGTTTTGCTGGGTAGGTGATTCTTGGTTGTAATCCTATCTCCTTTGCCCTCCAGAATATTATATTCCATGCCCTGTGGTCCTTTAATATAGAAGCTGCTAAATCTTGTGTTATCCTGATTGTGTTTCCACAGTACTTGAATTGTTTCCTTCTGGCAGCTTGTAAGATTTTCTCCTTGACATGGGAACTCTGGAATTTGGCTATATATAATAGCCTAAGAGTTTTCTTTGGGATCTCTTTCAGGAGGAGATCTGTGAATTCTTTCCATTTCTATTTTGCCCTCTGGTTCTACTATATCAGGGCAGTTTTCCTTCATAATTTCTTGAAAGATGATGTCTAGACTCTTTTTTTGATCATGGCTTTCAGATAGTCCAACAATTTTTAAATTCTCTCTCCTGGGTCTATTTTCCAGGTCAGTTGTTTTTCCAATGAGATATTCACATTGTTTTCTAATTTTTCATTCTTTTGGATTTGTTTTACAGTGTCTTGATTTCTCATAAAATCACTAGCTTCCAATTGCTCTATTCTAATTTTTAAGGAAGTATTTTCTTCAGTAAGCTTTTGGACTTCTTTTTCCATTTGGCCAATTTTTGTTTGTAGGGCATTTTTCCCCTCATTGGCTTTTTGGACCTCTTTTGCCATTTGGGTTAGGCTATTTTTTAAGGTGTTAATTTCTTCAGGGTTTTTTTGGGTCTCCTTTAGTAAGATGTTGACTTGTTTTTCATGATTTTCTTGCATCACTCTCATTTCTCTTTCCAGTTTTTCCTCTGCTTCCCTTACTTGCTTCTCAAAATCCCTTTTGAGCTCTTCCAAGGCCTGGGACTGATTCATATTTTTCTTGAAGGCTTTGGATGCAGGAGCTTTGACTTTGTTGTCTTCTTCTGGTTGTATATTTTGATCTTCTTTGTCACCAAAGTAAGATAATATAGTCTAACTCTTTTTGCACTGCTTACTCATGATCTTGGCCAATTACTTGAGTTTTAAACTCTTTGTTAAGGTACAAATCTGCTTCCAATGTGGAGAATGTACTGTCCCAAGCTTCAGGGGTTTGTACAGCTATTTTCAGAGATACTTGTAGGGACCTGTAAATTTTCAGTTCTCACAAGGTGGTATGATAAGGGGCGAGGTGTTTACTCCTTTCCTGGCCTGTGAGCACAAGTATTCCTTTCTGTCCTGTAACTGTAAGGAGGGACTCCTCTCCACAACCACTACAAGTTCCACCAAGCCAGCACTCCTCCTCACCCCAGCACTGCACCCAGAACTGTGACCCAGATCCAAACACAGGCAAAGCAAGAGATTCCTACCTCAGCACTGGCAAAGAGATCCCTGCAATCCCTCTCTGATCTGGATTCCCCCTCAGTCTGTGGGCCAAAAGCTTGGGAAGCAGCTGCTTCCCCCCCCCACCCCTGCCAAGGACCACACTCTTGGGGAATGAAGCTGAAACCCTGCTTTCCTTTCTCAGCACCCACAGAAACAGACTTTTCCCACTGACCTTCTAAGTTGTCTTTGGCATTAGTGGGTTGAGAAGTCTGGAAACCTCCACAGCTGCCCGAGATTCAGTCCTCTGAGGCATGCTCCAGGTCAGCTGCAGCCTGAGCGCCCACACCGCACTGTACTGAGCTCCCAGCCCGGAGCGATACACCTTTCTGATCAATCATCCAGGTTTTTGGGGCTGGAAATTTGTTTCACTCTGTCTTTTTGTGGGTTCTGCTGCTTCAGAATTTGTTTAGAGCCATTTTTTATGAGTATTTGCAGGGGTTTGGGGGAGAGCTTAAGCAAGTCACCGCTCTCACTCCGTCATCTTTTCTAGGTGTAACTTTCTAAAATTATTATATCAGGTTTATGCAATATGAGGTTTTAAATTATATAATCCACTGCTAGAGGTAAAATTTCCTGTCATAAAAAGGTGCACTTGAGTCTGTTATTTATGTCTTATTATGAATCAGTAGAGACAGCATGATGTAATAACTAAAATGCTGGGCTAGAGTCTGGAAAACTTGAGTTTAAATTCCACTTCTAACACTTACCAACTGAATGTCTTTGAACAAATCAGTTTAGTTAGGTGGCTTACTGACTGCAGTGCTGGACCTGGAGTCAGGAAGACCAGAGTTCAAATTTGGCCTCAGACACTTACTAGCTGCGTGATCCTGGACAAGTCTCTTGACCTTTGTCTGCTTCAGTTTCCTCAGCTATTGAAAAAGGGATAATAACAACATCTACCTCCTAGGGTTGTTATGAGGATAAAATAAGATAATATTTGTACACTGAAAGGTTCTGTCAAGTTTTGGGCTCGGAACTTGACATTTCAATGGTTATTTATGTAATATTGGTTATTTATGTAATATTTGCTTTGAAAGCCTTAAAGTGCTATAAATGGCATTATTATTATTATTATATCGTTTAACCTATATGTACCTGAAGCAACCCTGTATTACTTGCTTACTAAGTCACAGACTGCTCTCTGCAATAGTGGAGGGAGATCTTTATACTTCGAAAATACATATATTTCATGTGGAAACATAGAAATTTCCTCAAAAGTTGGTCAGGAATTTGTAAAGTATTTCCCGATAGGTTGTGCCCCCTGAAGAATGTAAGGTTCCTGAAAGCAAGGACTATCTCAGTTGTCCTTATATCACCCTTGTCTAGCATGACGCCTGGCATAGAACAGGCACTTAATAAGTGCTCATTGATTGACTAATTAACAACATGGCTTTTCCCAGTTCTGACATTCTAGAATTTCATACTGCTCCTGCCTTGTTTTTGCGACATCATAAGTGTGTGTGGGGCTAAATGCTTGAAATGTGATCATTTTAGTGACCTGTGGAATGTGGTTGCAAATATGATTGAAAACCCTTTTCACATGAAATGACATGGCATTGTGTGCCAGTCTATGAGGAGAGCTGAGTTGTCTAGTTGGGCACACTCAGTGATCACAATCTCAGAATCTTCTTTATGTCCTCTCTGCATAGCCTCAGTATCATTTATTTTAAACCTCCTCTTTTTCATTGGAATGTAGTTAATTGACTTGGAATGAATGTAATCTGTGGTAGAGAAAAACATGCCTACTGGGTAAATAGTGTCTTCTTAAAAGAGGGGCAGAAACAGATTATGTGCAAATTCGGAGAATGCTCTTTGGTGCCAAGCTCTGTTGGAACTGAAAGGTTCTGTCAAATTTTGGGCTCGGAACTTGACATTTTACTGGTTATTTATGTAACTTATTAACTATGGTATGTTTTATTAATGCTATTCATGTCAGCCTGGTAAGCAGCAGAGAAAATTTGTCTGTATTAAGATATAAACTCACCATGTGTTGTTCCAGTTTAGGCTTTTTGAGCAAGAGAGAAGAGTGACAGATCTGAAAGAATGGCTTGTAGGATGGATAACTTGTGAATAGTTGGGTTGTTATGTCTCTTCCTGCTCACTTGAAGTGCTTGCAAAAAAGCTTGAGACATTTCTGGAGTTCCTTTTCCTGGGAGAGTCTAGTAGGTGCTATACAGAAAAGCTAGAAGCAGAATCAAATGAAAGAGCTTAAAAAAAACACCTTTATCATTTTTTTTCAGGGAAGATTTGTAGACATTCAGCTGAAAGTCTTCAGTTCTGAGTGCATATAAGTGAAGAGAACTGTGGGATGCTATGTCAGTCAATAATAGATCAATGGTTGCTCATCCTTTGTTTTTGAAGAGAACCAGTGACATACTGGTGATTTCTTAACTTGCGTGACTTGGAGTTAAGTGAGGCAAAGCTGCACAAAATCATCAGCCTCACTCTCTCTTCCTGAGTCATTGAAGTCCAGCAGCAAGACAAAAGTCAAGACAACCAGCAATGGCCTGGGATGCAATGGATCACCTTGGCATCTTCAATGTCTGACCAACTCTAAGCACTCTACAACACCTGCTTCAGCCACTTTCATGGACGTGGCAACAAATTGTTCTCACCTACCTATTTTGTTGGGGACAATCTTCATATGCTTGGGGTAGACATCCCCTTAACTCTCCAATGTGTTTGAGGCCTGTTGGTTACTTTCAACCTGGTTTGTCCTGTCTGCCAAGATGGTGCGCCAGGGTGTGGCTGCTGCACATATTACAGCGTCTTGGAGTCACAGGTGAGAGTTGAGTGAAGGTGGACACCAAAGGTGGATAAGTAGCCTTGAAAAGGGCTTGGCAAACCCTCACCCCAGAGGTGCTAATCCTCCCTGAACACCCCAAATACCTCAATAGGAAATAATTAGCAGAGGAAAAGCGCTAGAATCAAGAAGGTTTGGGAAAGGTTTCCTGTGTAGAAGGTGGGATTTAGTTGAGTCTTAAAGGAAGCCATGGAAATCAATGGGCAAACTTGAGGAGGGAAACCATTACAGACATAAGGAAAAAGCCACAGAAAATGCCCAAAGCCAAGAGATGGAGTGTATTATTAGTAGAACAGCTTAGAAGGCCAGTATCACTGAATTGAAGAGTATGAGGTAGGAAGTAAGGTACAAGAAGGCTGGAAAGATAAGAAGGGATTAGGTTGTGAAAGGCTTTTAATGCCAAACAGAGCATTTTGTATTTGATTCTAGAGGTAATTGGGAGCCCCTGTAGTTTACTGAGTAGGAGGTTGAGGGTGACTTGGTCAGACCTGCACTTTGGCAAAACAATTTTGATGGCAGAATAGAGGATGGGTTTGGAGTGGTGAGAGACTTCATTCAGGCAGACCTATAGCAATAATGTGAGACACGGGAGACACTGGCACATGACTGCATGGTGTGCCCACATAGAAGAAGCTCTATGAACAAAGCAGAATCACAGTAGTACAAAGGAAAAGTGAGACATTTCCATTTCAATTGTTCAAATGGACTATTTGTGCCCGACCTGTGGTAGTGCCTTGTGAACTCATATTGGACTGATGAGCCTCAGTCAAACACACTTGTACCTTGACCCAAATGTCTTAATGTCATTGGTCCTCTTCGAATATGAAGGATGAAACTAGGTGGTGCAGTAGATAGAGCACCAGCCCTGGAGTCAGGAGGACCTGCAAATCTGTCCTCAAACTCTTAACACTTACTAGCTGTGTGACCCTGGGGAAGTCACTTAACCCCATTGCCTAGCAAAATAAACAAATGAAACAACAACAACAAGTATGAAGGATGAACAACAACAACAATATATAATAATGTAGGCATGAGGTGATGAAGGCCTGCACTAGAGTGAGGGTAATGTCAGAAGAGAGAAGGGAGCTGACTCTAGAGATCAATTGGCAATAGATTGGACAGGGAAGAGAGTGAGAGATAATGAGGAATTGAAGATAACTCCTAGGCAGAGAGTGTGAACCTGACAGCCTGGGAGGATGGTGTTGCCGTCGACAGTAATAGGTAAGATAGGAGGTGAGAAGTGTTTATGGAGAAAGATAAAGATGTCCTGCTCTAGACATGTTTACTGGATGTCTACTGGATATCCACTTTGAGATATCTGAAAGACAGTTAGAGATGAGAGATTGGAGGTCGGCAGAAGGATTGAGGCAGGAAAGGTAGATTTGAGAATCATCAGCAAAGAGAAGGTAATTAAATTCATGGAAGCTGATGAGATTACCAAGTGAAGTAGTGTAGAAGGAGGAGAGAGAAGGGCCTGGGAAGATGGTGGAGTGCAAGCAGTGACTTGCTTGAGCTCTCCCCCAAACCCCTGCAAATACTCATAAAAAATGGCTCTAAACAAATTCTGAAGCAGCAGAACCCACAAAAAGACAGAGTGAAACAAATTTCCAGCCCAAAACAACCTGGATGATTGATCAGAAAGGTGTATCGCTCCGGGCTGGGAACTCAGTACAGCGCGGTGTGGGCTCAGGCTGCAGCTGACCTGGAGCACGCCTCAGAGGACTGAATCTCGGGCAGCTGTGGAGGTTTCCAGACTCCTCAATCCATGAATGCCAAAGACAACTTAGAAGGTCAGTGGGAAAAGTCTGTTTCTGTGGGTGCTGAGAGAGGAAGGTGGGGTCTCAGCTCCATTCCCCAAGAACATGGCCCTGGAAGGGGGTGCAGCTGCTTCCAGAGTTTCTGGCCCATAGACTGAGGGGGAATCCAGATCAGAGAGGGATTGCAGGGATCTCTTTGCCAGTGCTGAGGCAGGAATCTCTTGCTTTGCCTGTGTTTGGATCTGGGTCACAGTTCTGGGTGCAGTGCTGGGGTGAGGAGGAGTGCTGGCTTGGTGGAACTTGTAGTGGTTGTGGAGAGGAGTCCCTCCTCACAGTTACAGGACAGAAAGGAATACTTGTGCTCACAGGCCAGGAAAGGAGTAAACACCTCGCCCCTTATCATACCACCTTGTGAGAATTGAAAATTTACAGGTCCCTACAAGTATCTCTGAAAATAGCTGTACAAACCCCTGAAGCTTGGGACAGTACATTCTCCACATTAGAAGCAGACTGTTACCTTAAAAAGAGTTTAAATCTCAAGTAATTGGCCGGGATCATGAGCAAGCAGCACAAAGAGAGTCAGACTATATTATCTTACTTTGGTGAAAAAAGATCAAAATATACAACCAGAAGAAGACAACAAAGTCAAAGCTCCTGCATCCAAAGCCTTCAAGAAAAATATGAATCAGTCCCAGGCCTTGGAAGAGCTCAAAAGGGATTTTGAGAAGCAAGTAAGGGAAGCAGAGGAAAAACTGGGAAAAGAAATGAGAGTGATGCAAGAAAATCATGAAAAACAAGTCAACATCTTACTAAAGGAGACCCAAAAAAACCCTGAAGAAATTAACACCTTAAAAAATAGCCTAACCCAAATGGCAAAAGAGGTCCAAAAAGCCAATGAGGAGAAAATGCCCTAAAAAAAAAATTGGCCAAATGGAAAAGGAAGTCCAAAAGCTTGCTGAAGAAAATACTTTCTTAAAAATTAGAATAGGGCAAATGGAAGCTAGTGACTTTATGAGAAACCAAGACACTGTAAAACAAATCCAAAAGAATGAAAAATTAGAAAACAATGTGAATATCTCATTGGAAAAACAACTGACCTGGAAAATAGATCCAGGAGAGAGAATTTAAAAATTATTGGACTATCTGAAAGCCATGATCAAAAAAAGAGCTAGACATCATCTTTCAAGAAATTATCAAGGAAAACTGCCCTGATATAGTAGAACCAGAGGGCAAAATAGAAATTGAAAGAATCCACAGATCTCCTCCTGAAAGAGATCCCCAAAGGAAAACTCCTAGGAATAATGTAGCCAAATTCCAGAGTTCCTAGGTCAAGGAGAAAATATTATAATCTGCCAGAAGGAAACAATTCAAGTACTGTGGAAACACAACCAGGATAACACAAGATTTAGCAGCTTCTACATTAAAGGACCACAGGGTATGGAATATAATATTCTGGAGGGCAAAGGAGATAGGATTACAACCAAGAATCACCTACCCAGCAAAACTGAGTATAATCCTTTAGGGGAAAAAATGGTCATTCAGTGAAATAGAGGACTTTCAAGCATTCTTGATGAAAAGACCAAGGTTGAATAGAAAATTTGAATTTCAAATAAAGGACTCCAGTGGAACATGAAGAGGTAAACAGGAAGGAGAAATCTTAAGAGACTTATCAAGATTGAACTGTTTACATTCCTGCATGGAAAGATGATATTTATAACTCATGAGACCTTTGTCAGTATTATGGTAGTTGGAGGAAAAAAATTATATGTATGTATATATAGATAGATAGAGGGCACAGGGCAAGCTGAAGATTAATGGTTCATATCTGGAGAATAAAACTAAGGGATGAGAGAGGATTATACTCAGAGAAGAAGAAAGGAAGAGGACGAATGGGGTAAATTATCTCAGCAAAAAAAAAAAAGAAAAGAAAAGTCTGTTACAGTGGAAGGGAAGCAGGGGAAGGTGAGAGGGAATGAGTGAATCTTATTCTCATAGCATTTGGCTTAAGGAGGGAATAACATACACATTCAATTATGTATGGAAATCTGTCTTACCCTACAGGAAAATAGGGGGAGAAGGGAACAAGAGAGCAGGGGGATGGTAGAGAGGAGGGCAGATTGGGAAAGGGGGTAATCAGAAGTAGATACTTCTGAGGAGGGACAGGTTCAAAAGAAAGAATAGAACAAATGGAACAGCAGGGTAGGATTAAGGGAAATAGAGTTAGTTTTTCACAACATGTCTACTATGAAAGTGTTTTGCATAACTGCATGTGTACAACCTATATTGAGTTGCTTGCCTTTCCAATGAGGGTGGGTGGGGAGGCAGGAAGAGAGAAAATTTGAAACCTAAAGTTTTAAAAACATATGTTAAAAAAAATGTTTTCACATGCTACTGGGAAATAAGAAATATAGGAAATGGGGTACAGAAGTATATCCTGCCCCACAGGAAAATAGAAGGGGAAGGGGATAAGAGAAGGGGGCAGAGATAGAAGAGAGAACATACTAGGGGAAGGGATATTCAGAATGCATGCCATCTTGGGGTGGGGAGAGGGGTGAGATGGGGTGAAAATTTAGAACTCAAAAACTTGTGGAAGTGAATGTTGGAAACTAAAAATAAATAAATTTATATTTAAAAAATAAACAAAAAATTAAAATTAAAAAAATAAAAAGAAGAAAAGTGCCCAGGACAGAACTCTGAGACACCTACAGTCAGTATGATCTGGTTGAGGATCCAGCCAAAGAGACTGAGAAGGAGTCATGAGATAGGTAGGAGAAGAACCAGTAGAGGAAATTATCCTGAAAACCTACACAATCTGCTCCAAAGTTCTTCAAAGACACCCTGAGAGTGTCCTTGTATCATTTCTTCTGACTTCCATGTAAGCACCTGCCTTGTGTGGGTTCTCCATAGAATATTCTTTTAGGTAAATGTATGTTTGGCAGTTGGAAACAGAACAGAAAGTTATGTACCAACTCTCCCTTCACTTTAGTCTTGACTCGTAGACTTTCCAAATTAAATAATTTGCCAACAGTGAGGTAGCTGACCATTTTTATCATCATTGAAGGCATCTGACAACATCACTGAAAACATCATGCTAAAAAGCATGGGAGCAAGCACACAGCTCTGCTTCACTTCATTGATGACTGAGAAAGTGTGAGAATATTGTCCATTATCCAGAACCCACACAAGCATGCTGTCATGGAATTGTCACACAGTATGGATGAACTTCTCTGGGCAACCAAATTTTGCCATGATCTTCCACAAGTCCTCATGACTGATAGTATCAAAGGCCTTGGTCAGATCCACAAATGTTGTGTACAGACCTCTTTGATCTGCTTCTGGCATTTCTCCTTGAGTTGTCCAACAGCAACCACCATATTGACCATTTCTTTGCCCTTTCTGAAGCTACACTGGCACTTGGATAGGTGACCATCTTCCAGCCTATTGAGAATTACTATGGCAAGAATCTTGCTGGCAATAGCTAAGAAAGAGACCTCCCTCCACCATGCTGTGAGCATCATGGGGCAACCTACTTCCCTTTCCTTTATAGAGATGAACATTGGAGACAGTCATGCCAGTGTATGCTGTAATGGTTCATCTATGAAGTTTTACTGTGTTTAGGTAAATGGAAGACAGTGTTGGTGATAAGAAGGTCATGAGATGCACAAATCTTCTGACTCCATTCTTCCAAAGGACTCCCTGCCATGTCTGATAGTCTGTGCCTACTCTGGTGTTAAAGTCACCCAGAATTACAAACTTGTCCTCTTTCAGCACATTGATGATGAGGGTCTCCAGGTCTTCATAAAATTGTTCTTTGACTTCATAAGGGTTTGTCATGGTGGGAGCACATACACTGATGATGGTGGCATGGTGCTTTTATACAAGGGGCAATTGCATTGTCATGAGCCTGTCATTCACTCTTTTTAGGAAGCATACAAGCTTATTGACTAGATTAGCTTTGATTGCAAAACCTACACCAGTTCCACAGCACTCCCATCACTGTAGTCAATCCAGAAAAACATGTATCCAGCTCTAACTTCTGTAAGCTGGCCTTCACTTGCCAGCCTTGTTTCACTCAGGGCTGCTATTTGGATGTCATACCTGCTGAGTTCTCTCACAGCAAGAGCTATTTATCTTTGAGGTCTACTGGATTTTGTATTGTCCACAAGTATACATACATTTCATGTACTGATGGTGAGTTGAATCATCTTTGCAAAAGTTTTTGTAAATTTGTGTGTGTGTGTGTGTGTGTGTGTGTTTTGACCTCAGGGTGGGATCCTCACATGCCACAGTAAGTAGGCCAGGGTTGGGTAAAGCAGGCAATTTTTTATAAAGCATCTTTTCTAGCCCCTTCCTCACACCAGGAGAAGAGAAGTACAGTCCTTAAAAGGGGACTGCTGAGTCCCATTACTGCTTCAGTCCAGTGAGAAGATGGCCCTGTGGCTTGGGTCGCCTGTGTACAAGGTTGTGACTAGAGCTCCTATTGTGGCTGCTGTGCATGTTACGGCTTCTTGGAGCCAGGGGTGAGAGTTGAATGGCAGGTGAACACCAAAGGTAGAAAGTAGCCCTGAAAAGGGCTAGTCAGCCCTCACACCAGAAGTGCTAGTCTTCCCTGAACAACTGTACACTCCTACGAGCCAGCTAAATTCCTTAAGGAAGAAAGGGGAGTAGATGACCATGGAGTCTGTAGAAAACAGCCACCAGGATTTTGATTGGGTGGTAGATATGAATAGTATGAACCTCAAATGAAGAGAGGCTACTAAGTGATAGAGGAAGGGGGAGAACCTGGAAGTGGAAATGGGAAGCAAGGAGTATTCAATTCCCCCATCTTGACCAATTAGCTGAGGAGAATGAGTGAAAGTTCAGGCAGTATTGGAAAGGGTGGCTAAGGAGGCTTTGCCATCAGGGGAAGCCAGGTTTCAATAAGAACTAGTTGATGGAAGAAGTGGGAAAAGAAACTATTTAGGATGAAGGGAAGTTTGTTGTCTATTCCAAAGAGCACAGTGGAAGAGCTGGGCGGTGTTTAGTTGAAACTCTGGAGTGGGAGGGTGGAAGGGGATGGAAATAAAGAATCCATTGAGTGGGGGTGGTGAACAGACCTTGGAAGATGATCTGTGGGAATTTAGAATCACCGGGATGTGAAGGGTATGACAAGGTGTGAGAATGTTCATCACTGGGTGGAGGGCACCACTCAATGTACATAATGCCATGTAATAGAAAATATCCTGGACCTGAACATAGGAGGAGACATGGGTTCAAATCTCATATTTGACACTTAAAAGTTGTGTGATCCTGGGGAAGTCACTTACCATCTCCTAAGTTTCAGTGTCCTCATCTTTATATAAAAAGGGGAAAATAATGCCTATGGCATTTACCTTACAAGGTTGTCGTAAGCCTTAAACAAAACAGAGTGTATAGGACATTTTGCCCAATGTTGATAATTCCTTATGATTTTTGACATGGTGTTATTTTCTTTTTCTTTAGCTGTGATCCTTAGATCATTGTGATATGAATAGAATGCTGTATTCAAATGAATTTGAGTTCTCCAATAGAAACTTCTTAAGATGAGGTTGAATTGGTTTGTAGGGGTCATTTAATGATGCTTGCTCAAAGTTATTCCTTGTTCTGGTGGACCAGAGGGGAGCTTTGGGCACTGCTTCCGGCCATATATAACTTAGGGCTAAAGGATTTACACCCTGAGATGATGAAGAATCTCTTCATTGGATGCCGAGCCAGAATAGCTATTGATTCAGTGGATAAATAAAGGATAAAGACAATCTTTTCCTTTTCAAATGTGAATATTGTCAGGACTGTATTGAGTTGCTTTACGGGAGGTGGATAGGGAGAAGGGCGATCTCTAACCTTCCACCCCGGTCTATAGGTGACTGGAAGCACATGGTATCTACAAAGTATTTATCCTGTCTAGGCAATCTCGAGTCTGGATTTGGTACGTCTCTTTTGTGTGTTTATTCTTCCTTATCTTAGTAAATTTATATTTATCTTAAAATGGACCTGTGCAGATTTGGAAGTGAACTGAATGAAGAAACCTGCAAGTTTCATTAGATTAGAGTTGAATGATGGCATCTCTAGCGCTCACTCTAGTACTCTTGGAGATCTCAGTCACCAACTGGGGTATTTGTCCAAGTGTGGTAAGAGGTGTCCAAGAGGTTAAAGTATCAACCTCCCAGAAGAACTGTAAACCTATGCTATTGAATCTTTTTAAGTTGTTCTGTTAGTACATGGTGTGAATCCTTTATGTTTATCATTTTGTTTGTATATAGGAATAAATAACCTGTTCTACACTTGGTTTACATTGCACCTTGAGAATCTTCCTTTTGGGAGAAATTATAGACCTAAGTTATGAGAAAAATAATTTTGGGGCACTGACCTGGGAGTGAGATTACTGAATTGAAGAGGATAAAGACAGGAAGCGTAACTGTCCTCCTTCAGAAGCCAAACTCACCAGGGCTGAACCTGATCAAAATAGCATGTTTGAATATAGAACAGAGAAGGGCACAGTACCTTAGCCTCTGTGGGTCCAGCAATGGTCCTCAAGGTTAGACGTACTAATGTCTGAAAGGTGTTTGTGGCGTGTTGACAGGTCTTTTTTCTTTGACTGTGATTCAGAGATTAGTGACTATGAAGTAAAGAGAATGATCTGTTCAGATGGGTTTTGTTTTTGTAAGAGGAATCTGGAATGAAAATTAACTCATAAGATTGCACTTTATAGTGGTTTGGTTCCCATTTCTGGACTTTTTCATCTCTCTACCCTCCCAGTCCTTTTAAAGTGAAATAGATCAGAAAGTTCCGAGTTTGGTAGTATACTGGGAGAGGAAAGTCAAAGTCCTAGATGAGGAGTTAAGAAACTTGGCTTCTCTAACCATGACTGACTTAAATGAAAGCAACCCATTCTTCCTACAGGAGCCTTCAGGGTACAGGGAGAACAGCAGCCTGACTGGTGTGAAAAATATGTTTGAAAGAGTAATGGGAGATAAGGTTGGATAGGTAAGGTATACTACATTGTGGAAGGCTTTGAATACTTGAATAAGTCATGTTGCTCAGTGGACAGCACACCAGACTTGGGAGTTAGGAAAACCTGAGTTCCAGTCTTGTTTCAGACATTGGCTACCAGTTTGACCCTGGGCAGATCACTTAGGCTCTTTTAGCTTATTTCTTCATCTGTAAAATGAAGGTAATCACATTTACTGTAGCGCCATGAGGATCAAATGAGATAATACACTTAAAGTGCTTTGCACTTTAGTTACAGTAATGAACTTTGAGGCCTTTCCAAACTCTAAAATTCAGTGAGCCTGCATGCTGGAGGACTAATAAAAACACAGCAAATTAAATGCATCTGAAAAAGTTGGAGATACTTGGTTAGGACTGAACAATCTCTGGATGAGAAACTCTGGACATATGAACTAATTTTATCAGGAGCTGAAGAAGCAGTTTCTAAAGTCTGTTTTATTTCACAAAAATGTTTCACTATTTGCAACATTTTGTCATCATTTATTTCCTTCTCTATACTAATCAGAACAGATAATTGCCTTGGGAATGCTTCTCTTGAGGTTTCTTGAAATTTATTTCCAATTTACCATCTTAGCAAAATTCACAAAACTCCTGGATTCAACTTTTACAATAAGGGATTAACTGTTAATTGACCCAGAAAATATTATTGTCCTTATTTAGCTTCATTAAAAAAAAAACCTTTTCATAATGGATTTTACAGTTCTTAGGGAAAACACGCAAATATACAAAGAACCAAAAAGAATTGTATTTGAAACTATGAACTTGTTATATAGTTTTCTAAAGTGTGTATTAAATTTAGCAAGGTAGTAACAATTGTCTTGTTTGCATCCCCTTTTGAATTTTTTTCATTTGTGCATTTTGTTTTTTATTTCTTTTTGTCTTTCCTTCCCTTCTTCTCTCTATCCTGACTTTCCTCCTTCTCTCTTTCCTTCCTTCCTTCCTTCTCTCCCACCTTTTTTCTCATCAACATTTCTTATAGCAGAATAATATTCTATTACATTCATGTTCCATAATTTGTTTTCGCCATTCTTCAATCAGGGTATATCTACTTTGCTTCTAGTTCTTTGGTATCACCAGAAAAAAAGCTACTATAAATATTTTGGTGCATATTGGGACTTTCTTCTTATCATTGAACTCTGTGGGGTAAAGTCTAGTTGTAGAATCTCTGGTCCAAAAAGTATGAATGTTTAATCACTTTATTTGCATAATTCCAAAATGATTTCCAAAATGTTTATACTGATTCACATCTTTTGTCATCTTTGCCAATTTTCAGGGTGTGAGATGAAACCTCAGGGTTATTTTGATTTGCATTTCTCTTATTATTAGTTGCATACATTTTTTTCATTTTATCCTTACTGTGACTCAGTGGAATAGATAGGTCAGGTTTTCTTATCCCTATTTAAATGAATGTTCTTATTGAAACTTTTTGTCTTTAAATCATCTTTATTTCCAAATGTATCCTTTGTACAAACCAATCAGTCAATCAATTGATAAACATTTAATAAACACTTACTATGTGCCGGGAACTGTACTAAGCACTGAAATTTTTAAAAAGGGCACAAAAGACAATCCTGCCCTTGAGGAGCTCATGATCTATTAGGGTAGACAAGGAACAAACAAATATGTACAAATAATATAAAAATAAGTAGGAAATAATTAAAATAATTAAGAGAAGGAAGACATTAGAATTATTGGGAGTAGATTACAACCTAGTGAGCCATTCATTATAACAAAGAACAAAAAATAAAGATATATTGAAAAATAACACTTCAGTAAAATGAAACAACACATCAACTACATGTAAAAGGGGCTTCCAAAAGTCATCTGTTTGATCTTTTGTAATTGTCTCTTTTATTTGGTTAAGAATACATTTCCTACCTGTTGCTGTGAAAAGTATACAATCCGGGGCAGGTAGGTGGTACAGTAGATAGGACTTCAGCCATGGAGTCAAGAAGACCCGAGTTCAGATTCGGCCTCAGACATTTGGCACTTACTAGCTATGTGACCCTGGGCAAGTCACTTAACCCCTGACTGCCTCTCACCAAAAAGCAAAAAAAAAAAAAAAAAGGAGGGGAGAAGTATATAATCTGCTTCTGGTCTATTATTCTTTTTAATAGTATCATCTTTAACATTAAGGTCATGTATCTATTTTAGAATGTATTACAAAATATAAAGTAAAGTGCTTGTCTTAACCTTGACTGTTTTCTAGTTTTCCCCACAGCTTTTTTCTCAAAAAAGATTTCTTTCTTAAGTAATACATGCTTTCTGGTTTATTGAGAACTGGGTCATAGAGTTGCATTGTTTCTGATTTCCCCTTGTTTAGTCTGCTCCATTGATCTTCCTCTCCAGTTTTAAGTTAATAACAGATAGTTTTGATGACTGACTGCTGCTTTATAATATAGTTTGAGGTCTGAAAGTACTATTTCCCCTTTATCTCTACTTTTCATTATTTCCCTTGTATGCCAGATCTTTCATTACCCAATTGAATTTAATTATTATTTTATTGAGTTCTGCAAAACATCTCCTTGCTAATTTGATTGGCATAGCATTAAAACTATAAATTGACTTTGGCAGTATTGCCATTTTTATTAAATTGGCATGACCCAGCCATGAGCAGTAAACATCCTTTCAGCTAATTAAGTCATTCTTTATTTCTTCAAAGAGTATTTTTAATTGAATCAATACTTTGGTAGGTTGATCCTCAGATTCTTTAAGCATTTTGTAGTAATTTGAAATGGTATTTCCCTTTCTATTATTGCCTCTTGGATTTTGATACTATTATATAGAAATGCTGTTGATTTTGAGGGCTTATATAGCCTGCAATTTTTTTCAGATTATTATTTGTCTCAGTCTTTGATGACTCCCTAGTATTTGTGAAGTAAATAATTAGGAGCATCAGCAATAAACAAATAGTTTTTTAATCTCCTCTTTACCTATCTTTAGTTTCTTTTTCTTGTTTTATTGCTATTGCTTGCATTTCTAGGAATTATATCAAATGATAGTGGGGAGAGGAGGGCATCTGTGCTTTATTCCTATATTGTGCGGGAAAGGTTCTATGTATCCCCATTAGATATGATACTTGCTTTTGATTTTAGATAGTTTTTATGACTTTTTTTTAAAAGCCACTTTATGTCTATCTTTTTTTTAGGGTTTTGAGCATAAATGGGCATTGTACTTTGTCAAAAAGTCTTTTCTGCATTGATTGAGATAGTTATCTGTTCTTGAATGTTTTTGTTTTAATATTATTAATTATAAAGATTATTTTCCTAATGCTGAACCATCCTTGCATCTCTGGTATAAATCCAACTTAGTTATAATGAATGCTCTCTTGAGCAAATTGCTGTAGTCTCTTTGACAGGATTTTATTTAAACATTTTAATCTGTATTCATTAATGATATTGGTCTATAATTCTCCTTCTGTTCTTTATCTTCCTCTGATTCATCTTTTAGGACTTTGTTTTTCTCCTTCTGTCCTTTCCCTTTCCCTGGTTTAGCTATTAGGACTATATTTGTTTCACAAAAGAAATCTGATAGGATGCTTTCTTCCTCAATTTCTGAGTATAATTTGTGTAGTATTGGTACTAATTGTTCTTTAACCATTTGATAGAATTTTCCTCTGAATCTTTTAGGACCAGAAGTATTTTTTTCTTTTTTAAAAAAAGTTATTAATTTATTTTGATTTATCAATAATCACTTCCATATGCTTTTGGGTTTAAAATTTTTCTCCCCCTTTCTCCCCACCACCCTCCCCAAGATGGCACACAATCTGATATAGGCTATACTTTTACATTCTTATTAAATATATTTTCACATTAGTGGTGTTGTAAGTACAAATTAAAACCAATAGGAGGAACCATCAGAAAGAGGAACCAAAACTCAACAGAAGAGAAAAAAAATAGCAATTGAATTTTCATAGTTCTTTCTTTGGATGTGGACAGCATTTTCCCTCACAAGGCCTCTGGAGATTTCTTAGATCCTTGTATTGCTGGGAAGGGTTAAGTTTATCAATATTAGTCATCACACAGCATGGCTGTTACTGTGTACAATGTTCTCTTGGTTCTGCTCATTTCACCCAGCATCAGACCATACAAGTCTTTCCAGGTTTTTCTGAAGTCAGCCTGTTCATCACTTCTTATAGCACAATAGTATTCCATTACATTCATATACCACAACTTGCTCAGACGTTCCCCAATTGATGGGCATCCTCTCAATTTCCAATTCTTTGCCACCACAAAAAGAACTGCTATGAATATTTTTGTACGTGTGGGTCCTTTTCCCATTTGTATGATCTCTTTGGGATATAGCCCTAGAAGTTCTATTGCTGGGTCAAAGGTTATACACATTTTTATAGTGTTCCAATTAGTGTTCCAATTTTCCCACATCTTTTCCAACATTTATCATTTTCCTGTTTTGTCATGTTGGCCAATCTGATAGGTGTGATGTGGTACCTCAGAGTTGTTTTGATTTGCATTTCTCTAATCAATAATGATCAAAAGTATTTTTCTTTTGGTAGTTCTTATATAGCTAGTTTTATTTATTTTTCTGAGATTAGGTTATTTAAGATCTCTATTTTTCTTCTATTAGCTTGGTTATTTTATATTTTTAAAGGCACTCCTCTTTTGTGTTTTCAGTTTTATTAGCATGTAGCTGTATATAGTAGATTTTTTTTGGGGGGGGAGGCAATTGTGGTTAAGTGACTTGCCCAGGGTCACACAACTAGTAAATGTCAAGTACGGTCTGAAACTGGATTTGATTTCTGATTCCAGGGCTGGTGTCCCTATAGTAGATTTTGATAGCTCCTTTTATTTTGTTTGGTTTTATTGTGATTTCACCTTGTTCCAATGTTCTTTTCTTGATTTGGTTTGCTTTCCTCTTCATTTTAGTCAGACTGATTAAACATTAATCTATTTTGTTAGTCTTTTCAAAGAACTAATTTTTAGCTTTATTTATGATTTCTATATTTTTGTTTTCAATTCATCCATTTCACTTCTAATTTTTAATATCTCCTATTTGGGGCTGATTTTAGATTTGCTAAAATTTTTGCTTTTTAATTTTTAAAAAGCACATTCACTAACCTATTCTTTTTCTATTCATTAATGTATGGTTTTAGTGATAAAAAAATTTTCCCTGGAGGGCTACTTCAGCCACATTCTAGAAATTTTGTGTGTTTCATTATTATCATTATCTTTCATATAATTAATAATTGTTTCTATGATTTGTTCTTTGACTGATGCATTATGTAGGAGTTCACTGTTATGTCTTTATTTGCATTTGTATTTTGTTGTGCTCCCTGAACCGATTATATTTTTTAAAAAATTGTGTTATGGTCTGTAAAAAATATGTTTACTATTTCTTCCTCCTTTTTACCTTTGAAATATCTCTGTGCTTTAATATATAGTCACTTGTTGTAAAAGCTTTACGTGCTTCTGAGAAATACTCATATTCTTTTGCTGTCCCATTTATAAGAAACTACGCCTTTTGGTTGTAGTTTTTCCACCATTTTGCTCAGTTCTGTATTTTTTCCTTTGTTTAGCTTCCTGTTTGACATATTCCAAACTGGGAGAGGGACTTTCACAATTTACTGCTACTATTGTAGCTCATGTTTCCTTTAGTTCAGTTAATTTTTCCTTTATGGATTTAGATGGTAAGGCATTTGAAGCATATTAGTTTAATATAGGTATTGGTTTATTTTTTTTCTTCCTTCCAGCATTATGTAGTTTCTTTGTTTATCCCTTTTTTATGTGGTGAATTTTCATTTTTTTCTTAGTATGATAGCGTGATTCTTGGAATTTATATCATGCATAGTAAATTTTTTCTAGCTCTTTGTTTTTTTCTGTAAATTTCTTTGTTCTTTAGACGTGCTTCTCATAAGCAAAAGATTGTAGAGTTTTTAAAAAAACCCCATCAGTCATTCTTTTTCATTGTATTGGATTGTTTAATCCATTCACATTTATAGTTTTGAAAGTTGTTTATATTTTCCTCTATTTGTTTCTAATATATTCCCTCCCTCCTCATTAAGGTTGTCTCTTTAATTATTTTAGCTTAACTTACTTTACAGCAATCCTCTTCCCACTTGCTCTCTTCCCATTATCCTCAAGTTTTTAAATGTAATTTTCTTTTTCATTCTTTTCATTATTTAGCCTTTATTTCTGTCCATTTTGGACTTTTTTTTGATTCATGGTCCTCTTGCTTATTTAATTCTTCTTTAGTCTCTGTATTCTTCATGGAATTAAAGCTTATAGCATATGAATTTTGAGTTCCTTCTTTAAAACAATTTCTATGTTATTGTCTTATAGAATTTATTCCCAGACCTTCTTTTTTGTTTCTTTTTATGCTTAGGAACATGAATTTCTGCAGATGATAGAGTAGAATTTTCTCATTTCACTAATTGTGCAATTCATTATTAACCTGTACCTTCCCCATGGTCATTTTCTCCCTATTTGCCTTGAAATCTCTTTGAATCCATGTCCTCCTTCTGGGTGTAGGTTGCCCCCAAGAGCTCTGATTCTAAATTTAATGTACTCAGAGTAAGAAGGGAAATGATTGAATGGGAAAAAAATCTTTACATCAAATTTCTCTGATAAGAATTTGGTATCCAAGAGATATGAACAGATAACACACACATATACACATAAGCATATACATATATACCTGCATACATATATCTCTATCTATCTTCAAAAATTGCCCAGTAGATAAATTATCAATGGCTATAAACAAACAATCTAAAAAGAATAAAAGTAACATGAAAGAGTACTTCAAATCACTACTAATAAAAGAAATACAAATAAAAGTAATCCAATGCTTTTACTTCGCATCCTGAAAATTGGCAAATATGACAAAAGATGAGACTAGTCAATGTTTGAGGGATGTGGGGAGGGGTATACATGTTATTGGTGAAACTGTGAATCATTATAATCATCTTGGAAAGATATTTGGAATTATGCAAATAAAGTGATTAAAATATTCATATCCCTTGACTAAGAGATTCTGCTTACAGATAGTAAATGTCTGAGGCTGACTTTGAACTCAGGTCCTCCTGACTCCAGGTCCAATGCTTCATCTATTGTGTCAACCTAGCTGTCTCTAGAAGCACCAGAACTGGCTCTCCTGAACTTTGAAAACTCATAAGATCAAAAGCTCCAATTCAAATCAATATTCCAATTGAACAACAAATGCAGAAGCCAAGGACTAAGGCACATTTCTCAAGGCCACAAGGCCTCGATGAGAAGGTCCCAAGCCACTTTCTTTATAGCATAGTTTTGTCAGAGAATGAATCTTAGACTATGCCAAGGTTGACTCAGGCCTTTTTAAAGACACAGGTTTCAGATACTCTTCCAACTGAAAACAAGGATCATAATTGGTTTGCATTGATCTGAGTTCTTAATTATTTTGAAGTTGTCTGTCTTCATCGTGTTTTTATTACATAAACTGTTCTTTTTTTTTTTAGCATATATCAGTTCATTCAAGTCTTCCCAGGTTGTTATAAAAACATCCCTCTTGTCATGTCTTATGGCGCAATAGTATTCCATTATATCCATAGATCATAATTTTTCAGCCATTCCCCAAATGATGGACACCTCTTCACTTCTAGTTCTCTTATATTGCAAAAAGAGCATATGTAATGTTTTTGTCCAGATGGGTCTTTACTTCTTTCTCTGATCTCTTAGAGATATAGGATGAAGCAGACACTGTGGGGTGGTTAGAGCTTGGTCAGACATCGAAGACACCAAGGTCATTCACTGCATCCCAGGCCATGGCCATTGTCTTGACTTTTGTCTTGCTGCTAGACTTTGATGCTAGGCTTTAGAAGGGAGAGTGAGGCTGATGACTGTGCAACTCTGCCTTACTTAAATCCAATTCACACAGGAATCAAGACATCACCCCATGATGTCCTTGGTCCTATTCAAAAATGAAGGGCAAACAACAACAACAACAAGAGATATGCCTAGACTCTAGTACTTATTAGAGAAGATGACTCTTGACTGGAGGATGAACCTGGCCAGCTTGCCAGAAATCATGGACCTGGAGGGAATTATGTTGATAGTGCAGAGCCGAGGTGAAATGCAAAATGCATATTTAGCAATCCTATAAGCTTCATTATGCCTTGATGTTTTAAATATCAACCTCCTAGGAGAATATAACAGTAATTATAATTATATTGCTGCTATTTCTTTAAACCTTTCTTTTTGTTGATGTATGCTTGTATATCTTTTGTGTTTAACATTTCTTTGGTAGAAAAGAAAAAAATTGTCTCATACTTGATCTGTACTGTACATCAAATATCTTTTTTTCTGTCCCCTCTTTTTTTCAATAGACTCTAGATATAATTCATTTCTAATCTTTAAATAATGTTTCTCAGGGCTCAGGAGTTGGTGGTGCTGCTGCTGGTGGTATAAAGAATCAAAGATTACCAGGAAAGAGCTTCATCCTTCTTTTAAGTGGACAGGCTTCCTAGGGACTGAACCCAGTCCAGTCATGCATGGACCACTAGCTGAGAGGTGTTCCTTAGTAACTAGTAGTGGAAAGAGGGCTTATTAGAAAAAGGGCTCTGTGCCCCAGCCCCCTGGTCCCTGCCACAATTTACATTATTAGATTTGCTTTTTAAAATTGCCTACAAACAGCCTCAGAGGTGAACAAAGGTTGATGTCTTTGGTAGGATTATTGGCAACAGCATGTGTTTGTGTGTCCTCTTGAGTATGAGAAAGACAGACAGAGAAAAATACACAGAGAAGATAGGGTTGTTATAATTATGATGATTTCTAAAAGGGCTACCCTACCTCCAAGTGAATATCTCTCTTTTACAGGGACTCTTCAGTTTGTTTTTCAATGTATACCTCTATCCCTATCCCTCTCCCCCTCAGGGAGGGGCACTTTTTGTTCACACTTTTCCAATGAATGTAGACTTGGCAGAGAAAGCTGTCTCCCTCTTGTGGTCTCATTAAGAAACCACAGAACTTCTCTGTCTTTTGAGAACAAAGCAGCTGGCTGGATTCCTTAAGGCAGAATTCATGCTTCTGGGGAAAGGACAAAGGCCATCTCCAAGGCACAAGGCATGGATCACACAATGAATGGGCCTTTGGCACATTCTTAGTTTTTTTTTTTTTGTCATAAAGGCACATGTTCAAGAGGAATACATGAAGATACCTGTATTGTAGCAATGATTCTATGATTATCAATCTGTCATTGGAGAATATGGTAAATTAGAGGGAATGGAGGAGAGAGAAATGAAAAAATCACAGACTTGGCAGAAGTGGCCAATAGCAAAAACTTAGATCGTTACCTTGGTAAAATGACCTTAATGGAAACCCTCTTCCCCAATCTGTGAGCTTGCTCTGTCATCTTACCTCCAAAATAAAGATGACAGTGAGGGTTTCATGTTGCTGAAACAAGAGGTAGTAATGTATTTTCTTGGTGATAATCCATATTAATAAGCAGCGTGGTATTAATATAAGAGATCTTACATTTGTTTTGTCTTCAAAACATTTTAATCTCATTTATCTCATCATCTCATTCGTTTTAACAACTGTATGAGGCAGGTATTTACAACCAGAGTTATAGAGGCCTGAGAAACTAAGTGATTTGTTTAAAGGGCATATAACCAGAACTAGAAATCTTATTCTCTGTCTAAAGCTCTTTCCAGTAGATTCCATTACTGAATCAAGTAGTTGACTGATTACTGAAAAGTGAATTGAGTGATTGAAGATGGAGACAAATCGAAGGGAGGGTGAAATTGTTGATTGAATAGAGAGAGAAGGAGTCTTGGTCAATGAACTCTCATTAGAGAGTTAAAATTTTAAATTCCTTGCAGACCACCTCTGAGGGAGCCCTCATTTCTACTTTGGGAAATATTGGAATAGTGGTATAAGATGAACGAAAGTAGTACAAGGTCATGGTTGCCTTGAGAGGGTAAAACTATGCATTTTGTGATATGCTCAAAGTCATCCCACACATTCTATTGCTACAGGTACTGGGACCATCAAAATATTCATTTGGGTAAATGAGGGGGTTCCACCTAAGCTTTCATTATCCTTTTCCCTCCTTGCTTGATTGATCAGAACCTACCAATGGGAAGCCTTAGGGTGTTTCCGCAGTAGAGATACTCCATTAGTTGGGATGAACTGTGTAAATGGGTCAAGTGCATTGTTCACAGAATCACATATGATCCTATGATATTTGAAATTACTTTTTGAGTTCTGCTACAGCCTCTAGAAGAACTGTAAAACCTCAGTTCTTTGGGAAGTCACTGAGGCAGTCATCACTGGCCTCACCTTGAATCTAGATCTATCCCAAATATATGTGGCTGTTTTCAGAAGCAGACTAAGTGAAATTCAAATGACTATACAGGAATTCTTCATCTAAGAACTGTTTGAGAAAGACAGAAACATGCATGTGCATATTTACATGCACGCACACACATACACACACACAGAGCCTGTATGCAAGAGAATATACTTTCTAATGCTACTTTGAACTGTACCCATCCTCCAATGTTACTTGAGTATTCTTCTAACCCAACATGGGCAGGATACCTATTATTCTATTGTGAGCTTATTTTGTAATAATGATTATGACTAAGATTTACACAGCTAATGAAATTTTGCGAAGCATTTTACATGTATTCTCATTTAAGCCTTACAATAGCCCTGTGAGGTAAACATGACAGGTATTATCCCCATTGTATGGATGAGAAAGCTTAGGCTCAAGAAGATGAAATAAATTGCCCATGGTCACCTAAATAGATAATCAGTAAATAAGTCAATAAACATTGATTAAGAGCCTACTATATAAAACCAGTGCAGCTAAAATTAGAAGAAAAGTAGGAAACTGGAAAAAACATCTTTGTAACAAGTTTCTCTGATGAGAGTCTAATTTCTAAAATATATAAGGAACTGAGACAAATTTGTAAGAATAGGAGCCATTCATCAATTATAAATGGTTGGAGGATATGAACAGGAAGTTTTCATAGGAAGAAATCAAAGCTATATAAAATTATTTTTCTTGAATTTTGCAAAAAAAATTTTCATATAGCCATATGAAAAATGCTCTAAATTGAAAAAAATGTTTCTAGTACTTTATAGAAGAAAAAAATGTTCACATACAAAAGAATGTTGTTTGCATGCAAAACTGCACCATGAAAAGAACCTAGGGACTTACTTTCATCATAACTGGCCCCCTCCCAATTAGGATTGAAGATTATTTTAAAGAGATAAGTGAGTAAAGTTGATTTGATTTCTGTCAAAAAATATTACCTTAGGTATTATTAGTCAACTGAACTTTAATAATTTCTGTTCTTTAAAAGTGTTTTATAACTCAAACATTGGCATGCTTGCTTTTACAAAATACTCATTTTAAAGCAGAAAATTATTTTGATATTTTTCAAATTCATTTTGTAACCACATCATATAATAACTACATTGGGCTATTGTATTTAGCAAAACTAACTGAAGAATTTCCTCTAAAATCATTAGGAAGTAGGAACTATCTCTAGTATAACAAATTAATCATGGATATTTAAGGATGATTTTGCTAGCATAAATTAGAAAGAAATGACTGTTACAACAACAAAAAAAATGGCTATTTAAAGTGCTTAATTAAAGCACTCTTAGTGATCATCAGTTCAAGATCTAGGACTCATGGTTAATCATATATATTTTTTCAATCCTGCATAGTTCTAAGTTGCCTTTGATTACATTAAAACTGTGCATAGGTTTGTTTTATTTTAAATAAATATATTTAACACAATCTTTTAAAAAAGAAAAATGTTCTAAATTATTAATAATTAGAGAAATGCATATTAAAACAACTCTGAAGTGCTACCTCATACATATGAGATTGACAAATTGACAAAAATCAAAAATGACAAATGCAGGGGGGGACATGGGAAAATAGGTACACTAATGCACTGTTTGTGGAGCTATGAACTAATCCAACCATTCTGGAAAGCAACTGGAACTTTGCCTCCCAAACTACAAATCTGCAATACTCTTTGACCCACCAACACCCCTGCTATGTCTATACTCTGAGTATATGAAAGAAAAAGAAAAAGGATCCATGTGTATAAAATATGTTTAGCTCTTTTCATAGTAGCAAAAATTGGAAAGTGAGGGGATGCCCATCAATTGGGGAATGGCTGGACAGGCTATGGTATATGAATTTTATGGAATACTACTGTGTTATAAGAAATGATGAAGGGAATAGTTTCAGTAAAACCTGGGAAGACTTGTATAAAATGATGCAAAGTGAAGTGAGCAGAACCAGGAAAACTACTTATACAGTAAGAGCAGTATTATAAAGGTAATTAACTTTGAAAGACAATAACTCTGATTAAAATGGCCAGCCATGATTCCAAATGTCTCATGATAAAATATGCCAGTGACTTCTAGAAAGAGAACTGATGGGCTCAGAGTACATATTATAGCAAATTTCTTCTGTTTCTTTCTTTTCCTTGGAATATGGCTAATACAGAAATTTGTTTTGCATGTCTACACATATTTTTAATGGGTTTAATTTTTCTTGCCTTTTCAATGATGGGAGATGGTAGGGAGTAGGGAAAGAATTTGGAACTGAAAACAGAACACAATTTAATTAAGATGTTCCCTTCCCCCCAAAAAAAGCCTATGTTCCAGGAACTATGTTAAGCATTAGGGTTACAGAAAACAAAAAAGCCACAAATCAGTCCCTGCTATCAAGGAGTTCACAATCCAATGGGAGAGACAACATGCCAATAACTATGTACAAACAAGGTACACACAGATAAAATGGAAATAATCAACAATGAGAAGGCACTAAAATGAAGGGGGATAGGGAAAGCCTTCCTGTAGAAGGTGACATTTTAGCTGAGACTTGAAGAAAGCCAGGGAATCCAGGACGTAGAGGTGAAGAGAGAGAGAGAATTCCAGGCATGGAGGATAGCTGTGAAAATGCCTGGAGTTGGGAGACAGAGGATTTTGTCTGAGGAACTGCAAGGGTGCCAGTGCCACTAGACTGCAAGGCACATAATGGGAATATAAAATGTAAGAAGACAGGAAAAGTGGTGGTGGCGGTGGGAGGGGCAGGGCAGAGTATGAAGGGCTTTGAATGCCAGACACAGGACTTTATATTTGGTCCTGGAGATGATAGAGATCACTGCAGTTTATCAAGTAGGGGGAGGGACATGGTCAGTCTTGCACTTTAGGAAGATCACTTTGACTTTTTTTTTTTTACACAATTGGGGTTAAGTGACTTGCCCAGGGTCACATAGCTAGTAGGAGTCAAGTCTTTGGTCTGAGGCTGGATTTGAACTCAGGTCCTCCTGACTTCAGGGCTGGTGCTCTATCCACTGCGCCACCTAGCTGCAACTCACTTTGACATTTGAATGGAAGATGGAAACCTGGCAGGAAAACCAACTAGTAGGCTATTGCAACAGACAAGGGATATTTGTGGGAGATTTCTGCTCAGACATCCTTTTCAACTCAAATTCTATTGTTCTGTAATTCAAAGATATTTGTCAGTCTGAAAAAGATTTCTCTATTTACTTTTCAGACTTTAAGTGATGTCTAGTGAAGACTAACCTTCTACAAGAAAGATCTTCCAATTCATAAGGTTTCTTTCTGGAAGGAATTGATGATTAAAGTACATAACTATTAAAAATTAGTAATGGGAATTTGAAATGAAGTCTTTTTATCTCCAGCCCTCTATCCACTGCACTGGTTTTCTTAAATTGTGTGGGCAGCACACTTGTTTTAATATAATCCCCAAAGTTGTGCCTCAGAGCTGGGGCAGGGAGAGGGGGACCAGAACTTTTCCCCAGGATACAGAAACCTACAAGGCACTGATGACATTTGTACTCTTTCAGCCTGTAGAAATAACTAACCTTAATCTGAGAAATCTCCAAAGGCCTCATGATGGAAATGCTATCCACATACGAAGAAAAAACTATGGACTTTGAATGCAGATTGAAGCATACTATTTGCTTTTTTTTCTTCTGTTGTGTTTTGTTTCCTCTTTCTGGTGGTTCTTCCTATTGGTTCTAATTCTTACTTACAACATCACTAATGTGAAAATATTTAATATGAATGTACATGTATAGCCTATGTCAGATTGCTCACCGTCTTGAGGAGAGAGATGGGAAGGGGAGAAAAATTTAAAATGCAAAAGCTTATGGAAGTGATTATTGCTAATTCAAAATAAATTAATTTAAAAAAATAAAAAAGTAAAACAAACAAACCAACAAAAAGAAATAACTAACCTTAGCATCTAGTTATCAAGAACAATTACACTAGGCAGCCTAGTAGCTTCATCTCAGGTAAGATCTGTTTTGCTTTCTTCCCTGGTAGGGGCCTCCTCAATGGTGGCTACATGTTGCCTCAAGGAGGGCCCCTGACTCAGGATTTGTCCTCTTATCCAGCCTTGTGTCCTAAGGTCTGTGGCTAAACTAAATTTGTCTTTTACTCAGCTTTCTTTTTTGGGGGGGTTTGGTTTATTTTTTGGGGGGGTTGGGCAATGGGGGTTAAGTGACTTGCCCAGGGTCACACAGCTAATAAGTGTTATGTGTCTGAGGTCAGATTTGAACTCAGGTCCTCCTGAATCCAGGGCCGGTGCTCTATCCACTGTGCCACCTAGCTACCCCCTTTAAATCTGTCTTTTAAAAGTTAATGTAGGGTTGGGATCATGCGGTCAACAAGATAGAAGACTAGACATTTTCTCCAATCCTCATGACCTCTCAAATCTGTTGAAAATAGAAATTATGCACAAGAGAGAAAGGAATTTCAGCTACCAATATGGTCTAGGACCAAGAACCCTAAGGAAGTAACAGTTAATAAATGGGAAGGCTAATACCTAACCTCTATAGCACTCACTTAGCACCCCCTCCTCCACCGCCTACCTCAAGTGTAGTGCTGTACTTATAACGGAACTCAATTCTACTCCCCTTCTTACCAGTGCCATGTAAAAATTAAATGCAGAAGCTTGTCTGGGCTAGGACAGCAAACAGCAATACTCAGCACTACAACAGATCTTAGCCAGAAAACTGAGGAACAGAGGGAACTTGGGCAGGACACTGTATATGTGGTTGTGTGATACTCCTTAAGCCTGAGGGAAAGAACCCAGTATTGAACTGGACTCAGTTCTTTCTTCCCTGAAGTCACTTGGGGAAGAAACATGGCAAAACATGAATTGTCCAGCCTTGGATGAAGCTGATATGGCTGTGAAGTCCATCCTCTAGGGAAGCCATAATCAAAAGGGGAGGGAATCAGTAAGTGAGTAATAGAGGAATAAGGGAAAAAAAAGACCAAAAATTACCAAAGATACCACAATAAGGGACTGGAATAGGACTTTGAAGAAACTAAAGTATTTAAGAGGGCTAAAATATTTTTAAGTTTCTGATGCTTCCAGATATTTAATTTTTCTTTAGTTATTTTTCAGTCATGTCCAACTCTTCATGACCCCATTTGGGTTTTCTTAGTAGAGATACTGGAGTGGTTTGCTATTTCCTTCTCCACCTCATTTTACAGATGAGGAAACAGGCAAACAGTGATTTACCCAGGGTCATGTAGCTAGTAAGTGTCTGAGGCCAGGTTTGAACTTAGGAAGATAAGTCTTCCTGATTCGAGGCCTAGCACTCTATCCACTGAACCACCTAGCTGCCCTAGAATTTAATGGTACCCTTAAATATATCACAATAACTGGAGATTTTATGTGGGATGAATTTAATTTAAATCAGCTGAAAACAGCTTATATTATTTTTTCCAGCAAAGGCATTCTTAATATATATTCTTTCTAATCTAGAGATAAATATAAGCTTTTTTTTATGAAGTACACCCTATGCATTTTAAAATAAAGATCTATTTTGCTATCTTTTCAGATTGATTTCACTACCTTATTTAAGAATTCAATAATGATATGGTTATTTTACTAAGGACAAACAAAATAAATAATTGAAATTGCTAGGAATTAAATGGTGCCAATTTTATAAGGTTAATCATGACTGTTTGCAGATAGTTTTGCCACACTAGGTTAAGAAGAAAGCATCTATCATATAAAAGACTAATGGTTTATTTTAAAATCGTTTCAGTTGGATGCACTTCTTTTCCCATTCTATTGTTATACTTCTTCGATTACTAGACTTCTTTTATTGAGTGGAAATCTGCCTCCCTTTAACTTCTACTCATTAGTACTGACTTCTAGAATTATATAGATTAAGCCTAATTTCCCAAATTTCTCTAATTTTATAAGATAACCCTTAAAATAGATGAAGTGTTATCATGATCCACAACTAAGGTGTTTCCAAGTCAAAAATATGATCTCTATAAAAGCAAAACCATGTTGATCTCAAAGATAGGATGAATAGAGATAATTTAAGGATTATAGGTCTCCCAGAAGAGCATAACAAATAAAAAAATCAAATATCATAATGTAAGAAATAATACAAGGAAACTACTCAGGAATTCTGGACAAAGTGCCAATCAAAAGAATATGCCAATCACTTCCAGGAAAAAAAATTATTGATGTAAGGGTGTTTTTCTAACTACTTATCCCAGCCCCAAGTTTGTTTTATGGCTTCTTTTTATAGCTCACTAGAATTCCTAACTATAGCTCTAGTGATCACATAAATATATTTTTGTATCCTTAATAAATTCTTTTAGGAACCAAAGGTGAGCCTGTTCTTTACTTTTGCTATCAGGAAAATAAATAAGAACTAATAAGACAGTGGCAATGGAATGGAAAAGGGATAACCCAACATTGACACTTTAGAATGGACTTTGGAAAGTGGCAGTAAACAGTATTTTGCCACACTTAAAAACAAATAAAGTCTTTTAAATTAAGTTCCTGGAAGAGATGATTCTGGCCCTGGTAGGGTAATGTAGTAAAATTATTCCTAATACTAGTGATTAGGATTCATATTACTTGGGTTAGATGGATACTTCCTTTGAGTACTGATGCTCATTTGACAGAATTTGCAATAGTAAGCTTCATCTTCAATTAATAGCCTATGAAAATGAGGCATATTCTAAAAATTAACCAAAAAAAATCACTTAAAATCATCATTACACTTTTTTGGTAACCAATTTTACTTCATATATAATTTTAACAGACTAAATAATCAAAAGAAAATTTTAAACTAAAAACCAGATAATAGCAGCCAAAAATCTGTTACTAGTTTCAGAACAGGAATCATTTGTCTGATTTATGGGCATCCTTTCCTTTGGGACCACTAAACCATGAGCCCAGGAATTTTCTTAACATGCCAAAGTTATGTTGTTGTTATTGTTTCTTCTGAAGGCCATCTGAAATGGAGAGTATCTACTCTGCATCTGTTTTGCACATTAGGAAAGATGCACATAAAGCACACTATTGTGCTCCTACTTTTATGGAATATGATAGCCTGGAGCAAAGTTATGGTGGTTCAATACTAGGACAAAATTGATGGGAACCTGGCAGTTCTTAAATTTTTTTTTTTAAATACAAGAGAACGTTCTAATGAAAAATGACTATTCTTCATCCCCAGTCATTTCTCTTCTTCTCCATCCCCTACACTCAAAAATAAATCATGACAACAAAGTATTCTCAAATTTGTCTTTCTTTTGGGCTAAGTGTGGAGAAAACACTAACCCTCAATGAATGCTTCCAGAAAATTAGGCTAATCTTTTCCCTTGTCATTGTAGTGAGGTTTTACTCTCTCAATTATTGCTTGTGTCTCTTGAAGCTAATTGATATAGCATTTGATAAGTTATCTCAGAGTGCATCTTTCCCATTATTATTGATTTGGAATACTTTTCACATGATAGTTCATTGTTTACATTTATCTTCGGGAAACTTTGATTTTTCAAAACTTTTGATCCATTTATATAACATAAATATTAAGTGTCTATTAATTAAGGAAGACAGTGGAAATAATGCTAATCTTGGAATGAGAAGACTCTACTTTTATGATCATGGGCAAGTCACTTAACCTCCCCAGGTTTCAGTTTTTTTGTTTGTAAAATGAGGAGCTTCATTGGCCTAGATGACCTTCTAGATTCCTTCAAGCTGTAGCTCTATGGTCTTGTGATGATTTGATATTAGTCTTATGTACTACAGGAGTCAGGAAACTCTGGACCTAGGATAAATTCAGCAGTCTTGTTTTTGTAAGGAGAGATAAGAATGGCTTTTACATTTTAAATGAAGTTTTATTTTATTTAAAACTCTAGAAACTATTCTTAGCTCCTTGCCATTACAGAATAGACACTGTGTTGGATTTGGCTAGAGGGTCAGTAGTTTCCTGACCCTTGTTCTAGCATACAATTGTATCAAGTATAGTTTAAGTCATTACAATTCCTTCTATTTACTTTTTTAAAATTTTTAAAAATTTTTTTAAAAAGTTTTAAGTTTTTGTTGATTTATTTTACATCATCGGAATTTCCCTCAGTACTCCTTCCCAACCGAGCCCTCCCAGAGAACCACTCCATATAACAAATATTAAAAAAAAAAAGAAATCTACACACTAACCAACATACAGAAAAGGTCTGAAAATAGGTGCAATGTACCATATTCTTCTGCAAAGGGCGGGGTGGAAATGTCTTCTTTTTTTCTCTTTTTTTTGGAACCACGCTTCTTTGTAATTTTGCAACCTTGCTTTTGATCTTTTATGGTTGCTTTGTCCATTTATATTGTAGTCATTGTGTATGTTTTCTTGGCTCTGCTTACTTCGCTCTGAATAATATAGGTCTTTCCACACTTTTCTGTAGTCATCATGTTCATCATTTCTTACCGTACAGTAATATTCCATTGCATTCATGTCCTACAATTTGTATAGAAAGTTTGCCATACTCCAATCTCTTTGTATCGACTTTGTTTCCAATTTTTTGCTATCACAAAAAGTGCTGCTATAAATATTTTGATGTATATGAGAACTTTCTTCTTATCAATAGTCTCAGGGTATAAGCCTAGAAAGAGAATTCATAGAAATAGAATTCAAAGAATTCATAGAATATTATATTTTAGTTACTTCATTTGCGTAATTCCAAATGGCTTTCCAAAATGGTTGCATTGATACACAGATCTACTGACAATGCAAAGGTTCATTTATCTTCCCTCACCTCTAACAACATGTATTCATATCATTTGTCTTATTTATCAATTTCCATTAAACTGACAAGCTCCTGCACAGATTAATGTGCCAAGGATAAGAAGAGAAGCAGTCAAACTGGGCAAGGAGTGGGGGGAATCTGTGTTAATATTATTTAAAGTTTGCATTTCTTTACTCAGTTCCATTTCTTTTTCTATCATTGAATTACTTAAAATCTCTATTTGTCTTGTTAGTTTGGATGTTTTATATTTTTGAAGATACTCCTTTATTTCTTTTGGGTTCTCAGTTTGGGTAGCATATAACTAACTGTTCATGGTAGGTTCTGATAATTTATTTTATTTCTCCTGGTTTTATTGTGACTTTACCTTGTTTATTTGTTGTTTTGTTAGTTTGGTCTTCTTCCATTTCCTTTTTAATCAGGTTGGCTAATAGTTTTTAAATTTTATTAGTCTTTTCAAAGTAAGAGTTTTTAGTTTGATCATTTTTATTTTATTTTGGTTTCCTGTATATCTATTTCTCCTCTAACCCTAACCCTAAATGCATATTCTAACCCTTATGCTAAAATGCATCCATGCTTCTATTCCAGGCAGAGGGTACCTCCCACTTTCTGAGGCAGTGGGTGGGGGTAGAGGACAAAGGCGAGTTCTGTTGCAGGCCCATGGGCTGGCTTTTGCAACTCAGCCAGAGTACAGTAGCTGGGTTAGGAGATATTGAGTGAGTGGGTTAAGAATAAAGGGTTAGCCTTCTATACTGTTAAATCATTGATTTGTTAGTTTCTTAGGGTTCTGGGTATCTTAGATTGAGGAAAGAGATGAAATTGCTTTATCTCTTGCCCAATTCTTTATTTCAGAAAAGTTTGAGAAGTCATGAGAACTAGAGAAAATATTTAGTCCTCTAGCTTGTTGGTCACATGACCCTTTCTCTGTGCAATTTACTTTTATTTCATTCATATATAACAGGTTTTTGGAGATAGACCCTGCGGGTAAGAAGTGTTCAGAGCCTAAATGCATGAACTTCTAGAAAATGTGTTGTTTCTAACAGTCCTGGGACAGACTGAGACTATTTTGAGCTTTGAGTTGAATGCTATAAAAACATTCATCTCAGAGGGTCAGTGCAGAGAAGGAATGGAAATTGGACTGGGGAAACTAGTGATAGATGGTAAGATGGCTTGGCTTCTTTAACTTGGCTTCTGTCTGCTTCTGGGGACCCTAATGAGAGTTGTAGCTGTAATAGACAAAAACATTGCTTGACTTTTTTCCTCTTTGATAGATCTGTGACAGTTATGTGTTTCAGCCTCTCTCTACCTCTGCCTGAAATAACAGAAATTTATCCCAAATTTTCTTTGTTCTTTAAGTCTGTTCACAATTCTTTATTTTATTCAGATCTTTAAAGCTGGCTTATCCTAGATATAAAAGTTTTATAGATCATTACTGCTTTAAAATGGTGAATATCCTTATTTGTGATCAAAGGAAGTTAAAAGAGTGGCTAAAATTGAGAGAGGGGGCAGGGATTTTATGAGTCAAAGAGTGTTTGAAAAGTGAGGCTGGTCCCTTTTTTTTTATGGCCCCTTTCAATAGAAGGCAAGCTTCTTCATGATTAAACCCAGAGCGTAGGGAAGCCTTTGGAAGAGAGAGTGGGTAGTCCTTGGGCCCAGCAATGGGTTCTTATTATTGGACATACAAAAAGAGGAAAGTCATATGGTAGGATTTTAGGCACTGTAGCAAGGGGCACCAATAATTTTGAATTGGGCATAATTGGGAATAATTTTGAATTAGGGTGTCCCTAAGATTATGTCATGTAGGAGACTGCTAATTCCACCTATGCATGAGTATATGAAGAAGCAAGACAGGAGAAATTCGTTTGTCACTAGGTGATTATTTCCTACTGCCTATGTAAACATGGGAATCATTGCTCAGTAATTAAAATTCAAATACACATTTTTTTTCAAGTCCACATTTAGTAGGCACTTGGTGTTGGTCAAGATTTCTTATGTGTTCTTCCTTAAGTCCATTAATCTTAGTTGAATTGAAAAAATATGTATTTAAATTGTTTACTTTGAAAACCTTTTAAGATTGCCAGTGGGCTGAAAATACATGTTTTTAAATGATGAAGAATACCTGTAAAGCCAGGATGAGATACAATATATAACCATTGCTTTTGTGATAAGACAATGAACTCTAATGACAAAATTACAATAATTTCTCATTTATTTGATCAACTGATAATTTTAGCCTATCATAACAGGCTCCCATCCAGTCAGATCAATAATTTACATGTATTTAGCGCTTTCTAGTTCCAAAATATTCTATATACATTATGTAATTTGAGCCTTACAATAGCCTTGTTTGTTTGATGCCATATTCATTTTATGGGGAACCAATTGTCAGTCTTAAATTCCTCAGGGTCACACTCAGGGGAAGACAGAGGAAAACACACACTCAGAGAAAAATAATAATTCACACTCATATTCAAGTCTAGTACTCTGGCTACTGAATGGCATATGCCCTTTAGATGACTTAATGCTTTGGTGATTTCTGTCTTAGGTAACAGTGCTGGGTTTCCATAGAAACATTTATGGTCCATTTAAAAGTGACTTGTTTAAGCATTTTTTAAAAATGTGACTGATTTTAAATAAGTCATTTAATGGTTAGCTTATGTAGCACCACCAAGATCATAATACCCCTGTAATAGTTTCCCCGCACCTGTGCTTCATTGTGTTTTTCCTTCCCATGGCACCCTTGCCTGCAAACCATGGCTAACACATTGAATGTAGCCTCTTTCCTTCTTATCTACATCTGCCTCAGTCCCTATCCTTCTGTTGTATTTGGATAAATAACCCCCTGCTTGGATATCTCTCTGTACCATCTTAATTGGCGTGGTTGGCAAAAATTGGCCCAGAAAATCATGTCAGCAGGCATCCTTTCTCCATTTCACTTCCTCTCTTCCTGCCTTCCACTCTCTAAATTTCTGGTACCTTCTGTTTCTAGTCAGCTCAAAAATACTAGAAAAATAACCTTTCTCATAGTTTTTCTGCTCTTGGCACATCAGTCCTGGCTGGGACCCAGAAGTAGAAGTATGTATGAAAATGAAGGTTTGTATTCTGGGCCAAGATGACAATTGTTATTTTCTGAGCCAGACAGAGTGATTTCAAACTACTTCTGGGTACCAGAGGGTCTCTTGAGTCTTTAGAACTATGACCCAAATCTCCTGTCAACACAGATTTCATTAGAATATGTGGCATTAAGTTTTTCACCTGGAGATCAATTTGCCCAACTATGAGACTTGGCTTCACCCTAGTTTTAATTCTACTATGATACTCTTTTTTTTTTTTGGTAAGGCAATCAAGGTTAAGTGAGTTGCCCAAGGTCACACAGCTAGTAAGTGTCATTTGTCTGAGGCTGGATTTGAACTCAGGTCCTCCTGACTCCAAGGCCCGAAAGCTCTATCTACTGTGCCACCTAGATGCCCCTACTATGATACTCTTATACAATTAACTTTGGATTTTACAGACGCTCAGTTCAGATTTAGGAGAGATCTCCTCTTTCTTCACCCACCTTGATTGTCTCAAATTTCCTATGGTCTAGGGATGATTTATTTGTATTTTTTAATTATTCAGTGGGCTGAAAACCTATTTACTATTTTTTGACTTCATGTAGTATTTCAGGCAAAAAACTCACAATTTTTCAGTATCTGTAACTGCCTCTGACTTTTCTAGATCAGACTAGGGAAGCTGATCTTGTTGAAGCTCAGATATATGACCACATTTATATATGTCTTGGTCCTATGAAAACAAGGGTTTTTTTTGGTTTTTTGGTTTTGTTTTTTGAGTAACAGGTGACCCTAAGTTCCATGAGGGAAGAGACTGTCTTTTTTCCTCTTTGTGTAGATGGTCTATATGAGCTTTGCCTTGAGTGTTCATTGTAACCCACTGGTGAGAACTTTTTTTCAAATGTGTGCTGTGTGAAAGTTTCTTTACAAGGTAAACTCTTCCATAACATGTGAATTCCTTCCTTTTTCTGGACTGTCTTGTTAATTCCACATTGAGGGTGGTAGATTGATTCATGGTCATTTCAGGCATCTGGACTACATACTATTGGACTTGAATTTTAAAAGAAAACAGAGATGGAGAAACAGAATAGAATGAGAGCTGGGAGGTTGGACAAAGAGAAGCCAGTCAGACACATATGGATTCAGTTCCCTAGAAGGAAGCTTACTCAGCTATATGACTCCTCCAGGGAACCATAAAATCCAAAAACCATGTACTCCAAGGATGGTTGTGGACCAAGGCTGAATTTCGATGAGTTTCTGGACCAAGTTGGAAGTGTAAGGATAGAAGTCTGCAGCTTTGGAATGGCAATGGTGGAAAGACAAAGGCGTTTTTGTACTAGTATAAAAGTTCTCGGTTAAGCCTCCTGGGCCCAGTGAAACATTTCCTAGACCAAGGAGGAGCTGGAACTGGAAGGTTAATCTGGGACTTTGTCCTTCACTGGTAGTATGAGTTTTGTGGATTTTCATGGTCTAGGAGAGTAAGGGTAAACTGTGTATTAATTCTAAGTGTCTTCCATTTGCCAGGGGAGCCTCAACCCCAGTATAATATTTCAAGTCTAGAGAATTATACTGGTTCCATTAAGAGGTGGGACTCACTAGAAGATAGGTTTGCTTGACTATCCAGAAACTCTGAGTGCTTTTCCCTTGCAAGAAGTGGAGGTGAGGCTCAACTCAGGGTAATACTACAAGTCTGGCTTACTACATAGGTCCTTGGGAAGGACCAGAGAAGGAGTGGGAGTTGTCTTGATTGTTTATCAGTTCAGGTCCGAGTCCTTCATGTGTTTTTTTTTGGGGGGGGGTGGTCAGGGTCAATAGAGCTTATATTTAAAGTTTTGTTAGCCTGAGCTCTTACATGGGAGCTGAGGGCCCTTTCCTTTTTGTTATAGAGATTTAGACATGATGTTCCCAAGGGAAATCTTGGGTAAGAGCAAACCAAGCCAAATTCTAATATTCCCAGGGGAAACCTTAGGTTGGATGCATGAGCCAAAAAGCTACTTAGTGAGAAATCCCCCAAATTGAACACAGTCTATATAAAGAGTTTTGGTTCTAGGCCATGGGTTGCTTTTATACACACAGCAACTAGTACTGGGTTTAGTACACAGAAGGCACTCAGTCAATATTTATTGAATGCATGATGTTATTCCTCTCACCTTGCCAAAAAAAAAAAGTTTGCTTGTCCTATTTTACCATCTGTGTACACATTTTTTCTTTAAAAAGGGCAAAACTAAAACTCCAACTAAACAAGACCTCTAAAAGATTTAGACCAAATCTGGCCGACTAGCTAGTTGTTATTGGAACTGGATCAATCATTTCCCACCTCCATGTACTTCTCCAGGTTATCCCTTCATGCATACCTTCCTCATCACAGGCTTTTAGAATCCTTCTATTTCTTTAGGGGTCACCTCGTACGCCACTTCCTTCGTGAAACTTTTCCTGAGTCTCCTTAGCTGAAAGTATTTTCCTCCCTCCTCAGTTTTCTTTCTTTTTTTTCTTTTTTTCCTTTGCCTTCATCATCACTCCCTTCCTTTTATTTACTTGTCCATATAAACATAGTATCTCCCAGTATAATGTTCCTTGCAGGCAGGAAATATACAATTGCCACCTGTGCCCCAGCCCGATTTGTGTCACTGGAGTCTTCCATAGAGTTAAGTACTAAAAAATGGTATTGTCAAAAATGTCCTAATTAGGTATTAGTAGAAAGGTCCAGGATAGGAGAACAACTTGATTGATTCTCCAACTTTTGGAGAGGAGGAGATAACTTTTTGTATCATTTCTCAGAAACTGAAGATCACTTATGGAGGTAAGTGATAGATACAAGTACAGACATTGCTGAAAATAATACTTCTTTCCCCACTAGGAAAACCAAAAAAATCCTGAGAGAGGCACATAGGAAAGAGTTAATTAAGGTGACAAAAGCAAAAGACTTTTCTATTTGGGCAGAGTTTTCTCCCTTCCCACTCCTGTTATCCTTACCAGAAGCAGCAATGGTGATTTACACCAGAAACATGTGGCAATGAGATACATATGCTTCTTGAACTCAATTTCCTGTGTAAAGAAAGGTAGATTTTGAATTTCCCATATAGCAAGATCCTAGAATCTAGCCTTCTTGAAGAAAAGGGAGTTTTTCTAGGTAGAACCAACTTTGATCTTGGTCTGATAAGAAGGGTTGGTTTGTTTATCGAGCTCCAAAGCATGTCAGAGATAGCTAGGTGGTATAGTAGATACAGTGTCCAGCCTGAAGTAAGAAAGACTCATCTTCAGATCTGGCCTCAGACACTTACTAGTTGTGTGACCCTGGGGAAGTCACTTAACCCTGTTTGCCTCAGTTTTTTCATCTGTAACATAAACTGGAGAAAGAAATGGCAAACCACTCCAGTATCTTTGCCAAGAAATGACTGAACAACAACAAAGCATGTTAGCCTATCAGAGGAGTCTAAAGCACAAAAAATTACTATATATCTTGGGAAGACTGTATAGGACTATGTGGAAAAAAAGGACTTACTGCAATGACGGCCTGACAACAACCCAGGTTCAGTTCTTTTCTGGCAAGAAATTGATAAGCTATTTGAGTGCTTTGTGTTTCTGTATTTTTCCATGGGTTCCTGCAAGTATTTAGTGTCATGCATTTTCTATAAGGTCAAATTCTATGAAGTCAAATAAAGGGTATCTACAATCCAGAGGCCACATTGTATGTTTAATGCCTATACAGGATGTAGGGATGCTGACACCCACATTTGGGACTTCCTAGACATGAAGGATACCTAAGTTTTACTTTGGAAAATTCTAGATTAATTCAAATTGGGACACCTAGCTAAAGGAAGAGAGACTGGCCTTTTGGGGTCAGTTTGGGGCCCTAGGATTGCTCCTGGGGTACTTTGGAGGTTGTGGGTCATAAATTACATGTAAATGAAGGAATTGGACTTGATGGTCTCTTAGGTCTATTCCAACTCTAAATTCTATAATTCTAAGATTATTGTCTTCAAACTTAGAGGTTTAGTAGCTTGGCTCCTGTCTCCTAATGTTGGTAGGTGGGCAAGATATTCTTTACTCCAGCCTGCATTTATCTTTCCTTGGAGAAAGGGCATGGTGGTCACCAAAACTTTAAATACTAAAAGCTGCGCTGATGTAAAGATAAACCAAGTCTTAGCATTTTATCAGTGATAAACATGGTCACCTTATTCAGACCTAGGAATTATCAGATCTCATAAAGCTGTTGAGACTGGGCAGTAAGTCTGCCCTCTTAGGTCAAAAAACACCCAACCAGAACCAGGTTTATAGCAAAAATTATCTGCGGCTGAAATTCTGCTCCCTGAGAGGGGACCCAAATTCTAGGCCAAGATTCTTCGTGTAAATTGTTTTAATTGACCCAAACTAAATTACTGCTTGACTTTTCTGCCACAGAAGACAAGGGAATCTCCAAAGACCTTTGTTCCCGAAACTAGTCCAGAAGTTTCATTATAGCCTTTGTATAGCCAGATGCTTTTCACAGTCATAACCCTGCCCTACTCCCCATTCCAACTCTTAATCTGTTTTTTTTTCTTCCATGTCCCTTTCTCTCTGTCTTTTTTTTTTCTTCTAGAAAAACAAAACCTTCATAATGCTTGGACTTGAATTTAGCAGATGACTTTGTCGAGGTTTTATTTTCAGGGACCCTCCCTTCCCCCTTACTCTTCTCTTTGAAGGTAAAAGTAGAGTATGATCAAGTAAAATATTTCAGGAGAAATTTGAGGGATTCTGAAAGCATAAAAGATACCCATCATTTCACAACACTGAATTATTTTATGTTATTTATTTTATGGTTCCTGACCCTTGTTCTAAATCCTTTTTGTGTATTTTCATTTAAAAAGTATTAAAGCGAAACTTGGCAACATGATTTGGCTCTACTAACTGCTACAACAGCTTAATCCAGATTTTATTATACTGGGATTCAGTATAGGAATTAAGTCTAAAGGGGAAAGACTCAGGAGTTAGGGTCCTGTGGAAGGACTTAAGGGTAAAAAGAATCCTTTTTTTTGACCCTAGATTATATATAAAGATTTCTGTGTCCTTCTGGCAATTCTTCAGTTTATTTGTAGTTTAGTAACAATGATTGAGTTTTGAGGGTTCTAGAAACACTAAAACAAATGAGTTGCTTCCCTGAGATCACCACTTAATCTGGGTCTCTAGATAACCATGGGGCACAATCAATATACAATACTCAGTGTTGGGGATGGGGGAGGTGGGAGGAAAAAAGGTAGGGAGATGGAAATTTAAAAAAAAACACCCCCCAAAAAAGGTTCCTGACTTCAACTCAATTCAATTCTACAATTGTCTGCTGCATACCAAGGACTACAGTAGGCACTGAAAATGTGAAAACGAACATGATAACAGTTTCTGACTCCAGGGAGCTTACATTATATTAGGAGAAAATAACATGTACACAACAAAATAAACAAACAAATGCCTCATGGGGATGAATTGGAATACACTCTATGGTATAGGTTTGGGGATGGTCTGCAGGGATGTTGGAGCTTTATGTCAATTCAGAAACAGAGGTAGCTTTTTCTCTCTGTTAAAAAAAATGTGTGTTGGCTTAGGTTAGCCTGAAACTGGTTTCAATTTCTGGATTTTTTGTGTTTCTTTCATTTTTATAGGTGATTAAAGAGTCATCCAGAGATGAATGCATTCAAATTTGGAGGCAGTCTTGTGAGTTCTAAGGGACCAGAGATCCTGGGTCTCACTGCAGGAGCTGACAGCAGCAGGAGTTTTCTGTCACTCTATATCCTTCTCAGAGAAAATGTCCACCCAGAATGCAGATGAACCCAAACCCTGGCTTGGCTCATTAGACGTGTGGACCTGGAGGAGATTCTTTGGAGATTTCGAAGCCAAGGTGAAATATGAAGTGCCATTCAGTCCTGTAAGCTACTTCATGCTTTTTTGATGTTTGAATCTTAACCTCCTGGGAGACTATAACAATACTTCTAAGTTACTGGTGATTATTTAAATCTTTGTTAACACATGAGTTTGAGTCTCTTGTGATGAAAATTTCTTTTGTGTGGAGGAAAAAACTCCCTGTTCTGTGTCTGATTGTACAATGACTACCTTTCTACTCTATTCTTTCAAGATCATATAAGTCAAACTGAAGCTTCCTACAAGTGATCTTCACTGAACCTCTGGGATGGGAACACAAAGAGAGAAAAATAATGAAATAAAAGAATCTGGTACCTTTCCTTAAAGGCTTCTCAGGGAGTAGAACCAATCTTGTAGAAGACAGGGGATTTTCAGGAGACTTTATACTGTAAGAGTGAATAAAGGGGTTTCCCTGGGTTTCAGTAATAATGGTAACTGATGTTGGAACTTAGCCAGAGAGTAATTAGAGTTTAAAACCGTTAGCTAATGGAACCCTTGTATCTGTTAATATTTTCCTGGAGAACTACTTGACTCTCTAGGTTGCATATCTATGGAGGACCTAAATCAAAAGGACTACTCTAATTTGGCTCTTTATGAAGCCTCTATCTGGATAGGATCAATGATGCTGGAAGGATTCTCTACAAGCTACAATTACTGTGTCTCTACAAGAGTTTCCACTTTCTTCTGGAAACATGAGCTTACCCCATTCAATAAAAGTTGTTTTTGTTACCATATTGTGGTTTTCACTCTTACGGTGTTCCCATAATTTGAACTCACATTCTTCCAGGAATTCATATGGCATAGTCATGGCAGGATCATGGGACCAGATATTAAGGTCATGCTACTGTTCAGAGTAAAAAGAGGAAAGGAGGGAAAAGGGACTCATTATGAATTAAAGAAAAGTATGGTGGTATCAAACAGCTGTTTAGTGAGAGTGGTTCTCTGCTTATGGATAGGACCTCTTCCAACCCTTGATGGTTGATGTGGATTCTTATGACTAAAATCATGTAATCTGAGACTATTCTTCAAAATTACAAGCTAAACCTAAAGTTCAACAGTGTTTCTAACTTGTTAAATAGTCATACCTATCATTTCTTCTGCTTGATTTATATAAATATCTATCCTAAAGCACCCTACAGGGGAATGAAAACCTATTAGAGCTATTTTTGTTCAGGGAATTGGATTATAGGAAACAAAAAATTTGTAAAAGGCTTTAGACAAAATGACAAGATCAACAAAAGGAACTCTCTGGGTTTCAGCTATCACGGTAACTGCTGCCTGAACCCAGGTAGAACTACCAACATCTTCTCAGCCAGGTAGTGATCAAGGCTTGGACCTAATTGGTAAGCAAAATCCCCCTCTGTAATAAGTGCCTGAGTAATTCTCTAGGTTGCATACTGAGGGGCAGCTAAAATGTTGACTTTCTTGTTGCCTTTGGAAATATCAAGCTAATTCTGCTATATCTCAGTAGTGAGTAAATAATCTTTATCCCTTAGTCATTAAGTCCCAGGCCTTTCATAGGCTGCAAATGGATTTTTCAAAAATCTCTTATAGAATGAGTAAAATATGAGGGTAGCTTGAAATCTACCCTGTAAGGCAATATACATTCCCAATCTGTAGTGTCTCCTAAATGTGGCATCCTATGAATCCAACTGGAATAAACCCACAAGGAATTAAACATGAGATTATTCCTTCTCTGCCCCCATCTTCTTTTTGCAATATTTGGTCCTTGGAATTCATTTTCTCCCATACCAGCTTGGCATTTTTCTCTTGGATGACTTTTTGCTTTTCAGAATAGTAGAAATAATTCAGAGCACCACCAACAGTATATTAGTGAGCTTGTCCTCCCACATCCTGTCCAAAAATTGTCATATTCCATTTTTGTCATCTTTACCAATCTGAAGGGTATAAGATAGAATATCATTTGTTTTAATTTGCATTTCTCTTATCAGTAATTTGAAGCATTTTTCCCCCATTTGGTTGTTAATAGCTTACTTTTCTTCTTTTGAGGACTACATGTTCTTATCTTTTGACAGTTTATTGATTGGGAACGGCTTTTGTTCTTATATATTTGAATCAATTCCCTATACATCTAGGATATTAAACCTTTATCACAAATTTGCTACAAAATATTTTTATTCCCAGTTAACTGTCTCTATTCTAATTTTAACTACTGGTTTTGAGCAAAATCTTTTCAATGTAACAGTCAAAATTATTCATTTTATTTTATTTTTTTATTTCTTCCTCCCTTCTTTTTTGCTCAGGAATTTTCTTTCAATAGTTCTGAAAGGTATCTCCTTCCTTACCCCCTAAATTTGTTTATGCATGAATTTTTAAATCTAGGTTAGTCAGTAAGCACTTATTAAGCAACTGCTATGTGCCAGGCACTGTGTTACGCATCAGGGATACAAAGAAAAGCAAAAAGCAATCCTAGTGCTTAAAGAGCTCACAGTCCAGTAGGAGAGACAGTTATATGTAAACGTGATACATACAGGATAAATTGAAGATAATCAACAGAAGAAAACTACCAACATCAAAGGGATTAGGAAAGATTATTGCAGAAGCTGGGATTTCAGCTGAGAATTTAAGGAATACACTCAACTGGGCATGGAAGTCTATCTTACCCTACAGGAAAATGGTGGGGGAAGGGGACAAGAGAGCAGGGGGATGATGAGGGGAGGGCAGATTGGGGGAGGGAGTAATCAGAAGCAAACACTTCTAAGGAGGGACAGGGTCAAAAGACAGAAGATTATTCCAAGAACCCATTATAGGTTAGAGTAATGACCATGTGAGAGAAAAGAAGGGAGTATATATATGATAAATGCTATTAAGGTAGAATTGAGAGTACTTAGCAACAGATTGTATGTGGGTGAGAGAGAGAGAGGGGAAAGAGGGGGGGAGGGGGGAAGAGAGAGAGAGAGGGGGGGGGAGGGAGGAGGAAGGGAGAGAGGGAGAGAGGGAGAGAGGGAGGGAGAGAGGTTAAGGATTAACCTACCTTGAGAGCCTGGATTCCTAGGAGGATGATGATGCCCTCAACAATAACAAGAAGAAAACAAAATAAAACAAAACAAAAAGCCTGAGACAAGAGGAATGTTTGAATTGCAAGATAATGAATTTAGTTATGGATTTGTTGCATTTAAGAAATCTATAGGAAATCCAGTTCAATTTTCCCAAAAGGTAATCAGAAATGTGAGTCTAAGGGCTAGGAGAGAAATTAGGGTTGGATAATAAATATGAACATTATCTGCATAGAAGTATCAGATTTCAAACCAAATTACAAAGCAGTCATCATGAAAACAATCTGATACTGGCTAAAAAATAGAGTGGTAGATCAGTAGAATAGATTAGGTACATAATACATAGTAATAAATGGCCATAGTAATCTAGTGTTAGATAAATCCAAAGATCCAAACTTTTGGAGTAAGAACTCGCCATCTGACAAAAATTGCTGAGAAAACTGAAAAGCAGTTTGGAAGAAAATAGGCATAGACCAACATCTCACACTGTATATCAAGATAAGGTCAAAATGGATAAATGATTTAGACATTAGACATAAAGGGTGATATCATAAGCAAGTTAGGGAAACATGGAAAAACATGCCTGTCAGCTATATGGATAAAGGAAGAGTTTATGACCAAACAAGAGATAGAGAGGATCATGGGAAGTAAAATGTATAATGAAATGAAATTTAAAAGGTTTTGCACAAACAAAACTAATGCAGTCAAATTAGATGGAAAACAGGAATCTGGGGGAAATTTTACAGCAAGTATCTCTGATAAAGAACTCATTTCTCAAATATATGGGGAACTGAGCCAAATTTATAAAAATAAGAGCTATTCCCCAACTGATAAATGGTCAAAGGATATGAACAGGCAGTTTTCAGAAGAAGAAATCACAGCTGTCAATAGTCACATGAAAAAATGCTCTAAATCACTATTGATTAGAGAAATGAAAATTAAAATAACTCTAAGATACTATCTTACACTTATCAGATTGGCTAACATGACAGGAAAAAAGGACAAATATTTGATGGGATGTGAAAAAATTAGAACACTAATGTACCATTGGTAGAATTGTGAACTGGCCCAACTGTTTTGGGGAACAATTTGGAACAATGCCCAAAGGGCTATAAAACTGTGCATAGCCTTTGACCTAGCAATACCACTACTAGGTTTGTATCTCAAAGAAATCAAAGAAAAGGGAAAAGGAGCTATTTGTACAAAAATATTTATAGCAGCTCTTTTTTGTGGTGGCAAAGAAGTGAAAATTGAGAGAACACTCATCAATTGGGAAACAACTGAACAAGATGTGGTATATTATTGTGATGGAATACTATTGTGCTATAAGAAATAATCAGGATGATTTCAGAAAAACCTGGGAAGACATATAAAATCATGCAAAGTGAAGGGAGCAGTACCAGGAGAACATTATTCACAGTAACAGCAATAATTTAAGGATAATTAACTGTCAAAGACTTAACCACTGTGCTCAACACAATGATCCAAGACAATTCCAAAAGACCCAGGACGAAAAAAGGTTATCATCTCCAGAGACAGAACTGATGAACTCTGAGTGCAGATTGAAGCACACTGCTTAAAATTTTCTTTATTTTTGTTTTTATGTGTGTATTTTCTTTTGCAACATGGCTAATATGGAAATATGTTTGGTATGACTTCACATGTATAATTGCTATCATATTGCTTGCTTTCTCAGGGGGGGAAGGAGAGAATTTGAAACTGAGCATCTTAAAAAATGCATGTTAAACACCTAAAAAATGTAACCAGGAAATATTTAATAAAATAAAAACTTTTTTTGTTTGTTTTGGGTTTTTTTGGCTAGGCAATGGGGTTAAGTGACTTGCCCAGGGTCACACATCTAGTAAATGTTATGTGTCTGAGGCTGGATTTGAACTCAGGTGCTCTTGAATCCAGTGCTGGTGCTCTATCCACTGTGCACCTAGCTGCCCCAAAAACATATTTAAAAAAAAATCATCTGCATAGAGATGATAGTTGAATCTATGGTAGCGGCTGAGATTGCCAAGCAAAAGAGCATAGAAGGAGAAAAGAGCCCAGGACAGAGCCTTGGGAAATACTGAAGATTAGTAGATAATGTATTAATATATTGCTTTTGTGGTACATGGTGTGAAATGTTAATTTCAACTAATTTTCTTCTGGCTTCTCAGCAGCTTTTGTCAAATAATGAATTATTATCCCAATCTTTTGAGTTTATCCAACATTGTGCTATTATGGTCATTTGCTTCTGGATTTTGTACATATAATCTTTTCCACTGATCATTTCTATATTTTTGATATAGAAAATGGCACTTTGGATGAGTGTCAAGTAATTCTTAATGGTTACTACTCAGTAGTATACTTGAAGACCTAATAGAACTGGATCCTCTTCCTTCTTATTTTTTTTTCCATTATATTCCATGGATTTTTTTTAATGTTTTGTTTCATCAGCTGAATATTATTATCTTTTTCTAGCTCTATGAAGTAACCCTTCAGTAATTTGATTGATATGGCTCTGACAAGTAGGTTAATCTAAGTAGTATTGTCATTTTTATGACATTGGCAAGGGCAATGATCTCTTGATATCTTTCCAATCATTTATCCTTTTAATTCTTTAAAGAATGTTTTGTATCTATATTAATTTAATTCTACATGTGTGTCATGGTAGGCGTATTCAAAATATTTTCTGTATTATATACTTAGTATGAATGCAGTTTTTTCTTTTTTCCTCTTCCTTTTGGGTTTTGTTGGCAATACAAAGAAAGGTTGATGATTTATATGCCTGCTACTTTGCTGAAGTTACTAATTAGTTTTTAGCTAAATCTTTAAGGTCTTCAAAATAAATAACATTTCCTCTGCAAAAATGATCATTGTATTCCTCTCTGCCTATGTTTATTACCTCAATTTCTTTTTCTTGTCTTATTCCTTCAGATAACATTTCTAGAATTACATAAAATAGCAGTTGTGATAGTGAAAATATTGCTTTATGCCCCAATCTTTTTGGAAAGGTTGCATTTTTCTATTACATGTAATCCAGATCTTGGCTTTAGATAGGTACTATTAAATAATGGTCAATTTAGTCTTATGTCCTTTAGTCTTTTTTTTTTTTTAACAGAAATTGGTGTTGGATTTTGTCAAAATTCTTTTGTTTCTATTAATAGGAGGATGGAGTCAAAATGACAGGATAAGAGCTAGCAGTTTTGTTTTAATTCCTTCACATCCTCCCCTACAATGACTAATAAAGAGTACAAGACTGATTTCTGATTGAGAAAAAAAAACCAAAAAGTTACAATGAGTCATTTTTTTCCAGCCTGGGGCAGCTTAGGAAGAAAGAAAGAGAGGTTTATAGTGTCTGGGGTGGGGGATGGACAGAAGTACAGTGACACAATAGCAGAACTACAATAGGCTGGAAGTAGCAGCAGCTGAAAGCAGGTCCAACACCCAAGGACAGAAAAGGGACTGAGCACCTAGGCAGAAAGAGATCCCAGGCGACCCCTGTGCTACTGCTGGGAACAGGAACAGGTACCATTTGGCAGCTCTATTGCCTATTACCCAATTCTGGATTATGGTTCCAGGTCAGAGGAGAATAGCTGGGGTTATAAAGTAATAGAAGCCCAACCTGCATAAGCAGGAAAGAACCAGTTCCAGAACCATAGCTGTATGGCTCTTAGCCCAAAAATGGTGGGGGGGGGGAGGGGGAGAGCAGGAAGGGGGATTCAGTTCTAATTTTAGCCCTACACGCAACCATGCAGTAGAATAAACCAGGCAAGAGACCAAACCAAGGAGGACCGAGCACTTCAGTTGCTCTGAACCTGTAGTAGTTCCTAGTGGGTTAATTGTGACTATGTCTGGTTGCAGTCTGTGGAAACTCAACCACATACAAGCCAACAGACCTAAACTAGGTCTTGGAATTTGCAGACCAGGAGGGCAGTGAACAAACCTCTCTCTAGACCACACTACTTTGGAAGCATCAAACATAAGACCCCAGACTGAACTGTGAAAGTAGCAGAAAGACAAAAGACAAAAAAGGCTCTTCTAAAAGGTGAGCAGAGCCCAAAGCTAATATGAAGTTCAAAGTCAAGAAGCAGATGGGAAACATGAGCAAACAAAAAACAAAACCTTACCATAAAAAACTAGTAAGACGCTCAAGATGCAAGCACAGAAGAAGATAACTAAAAACATCATCGAGCAAAGCCTCAAAGAAAAATGCTGATTGGACACAACACCAACAAGAATCCCTAGAAGAACTAAAGTAAAAAAACTGAAAACAAATTTTAAAAGATTTTAACAGTCAAATAAAAGTAGTAGAAGATAAAAATAAGTTGCAAAAATAAATGAGAGCTACACAAGAAAATTATGAAAAGAGAATTGGCAGCTTGGTAAAAGAGGTACAAAAGAATACTAATGAAAATAACTATTTAGAAATAATAATTTGCCAAATAGCAAAAGAAGCACAAAACCTCATTGAAGAAAAGAACTCCTTTAAAGTTAGAATTGGCCAAGTGGAAGCTAATGACTCCATGAAACATAAGAAACAGTAAAACAAAGTCAAAAGACTGAAAAAAAAGATTTGAAATATTTCATAGGAGAAACAACTTGAGGAGGAATAATTTAAGAATCATTGACCCTTCTAATAGCCATGAATAAGGAAAAAACCTACACATCATATTTCACGAAATTGTAAAGGAGAATTGTGTCAATATCTTAGAACCAGATGACAAAATAGAAATTGAAAGAATCTACTGATCACCTCCTGAAAGAAATAAAAAATGAAAACTTCCAAGAATATTATAACTAAAATCCAGAACTTCTAGATCAAGGAAGAAATATTATAAGGAGCCAAAAAGAAACAATTCAAGTACCATGGTACCACAGTCATAAAGCAAAGGACCCAGGATTATAACCATGAATAACCTACCTAGAAAAACCGAATATAATCTTATAGGGGGAAAAACATGTTTAAAAAAAGAATACTTTCAAGCATTTCTGATGAAAAAACTGGAGCTGAATTGAAAATCTGACATTCAAACACAAGATTCAAGAGAGGCATAAAAAGGTAAACATGAGTTAAAAGTCATTAGGAACTAAACAATTTAAACTTTCATTCTAATATGGAGAGATTTAGAATTTAGAATTGTATCACCACTAGGGCTATTAGAGGGAGTTTATTCCCACAGAAGGCATGGATGTGATTCTGTTATGGTGGGATCATCTCAAAAGAAGAATGGAAGGGTGAGAAAGAAGGATGCACTGAGAGAGGAGGGAATGGAGAAGAAGAATGTGAAAAATTATCTCACATAAATGAGGAGTGCAAGGAGCAGATTATACAATGGAGGGGAAGGGAGGGGGGAAGAGGCAACTCACTGAACTGGTTCAAGCAGAGTAAAATATGCAAACATATATAATTGAATACAGAAATTTATCTTACCCAACAGAGATGTAAGAGGAAAGGGGGTTAAGATAAATAGTATGTGTGTGTGAATAAGAAGGAAGGTAGATTAAGGAAGGCAGTAGTAGAAGCAAAACAGACTTTTAAAGAGAAAGATAAGCATTAGAGAATAGGATAGAGTTTAACAGTGATAAGTAATTGTGAATGAGATAAACTCACCAATAAAATGGAAGAGGATAACAGACTGGATTAGAAACCAGAATCCAACAATATGTGGTTTACATATTGAAAGAGAAAAATACACACATAGTTAAAACAAAGGGCTAGAGCTGAATATATTATGCTTCAGTTGAAGTAAAAAAGGCAGGAGTAGCAATCATGATTGCAGATAAAGGAAAAGCAAAAATAGACTTAATAACAAGAGATAATCAGGGAAACTTCATTTTGCTAAAGGTACCATGGACAGTGAATTCATATCACTATCTATATAGCTTTAATCATTTATATTGATAAAATTCTTTTTATTATACTTATAGTCTTATGTTTAATATCCTTGAATTCCTGGAATAAACCCAAACTGGTAATAGTACGTAATCTTTTTAATATGTTGTTGTAGTCTACTTGCAAATATCCTATTTAAATATTTTCATCAAAGTTCATTAGAAATACTAAGCTGTCATTTTATTTCTCTCTTTTACATCTCCCTTGAGGATGAAGACCATATATGTATTGTAGAGACTGGCAAAATGCCTTTTTTTCTTGTTATTATAAGTACTTCACATAGTATCAGAATTAATTGTTCTTTGAATGTTTGGTAGAACTTATTTGTAAATCAATCTGATCTTGGAATTTTTGTTTTCATTTTGAATTCATCTGTGGCTTGTCAAATTTGTTTTTCTGATATTAAGTTATTTAAATACTCCATTTCTTCTTTTATTAATGGGGGCTCTTTATATTCTAAGTATTCATCTATTTCTTCTAAGTTATTGGTTTTGTTAACCTATAATAGTTTCTGTTAATTCCCTTTAATTCCTCTTCAGTTGTTGGAGCTTCTTTATGTTTCTGACATGAACAATTTGGTTTTTCTCTCTTAAAAAAATCAAGTTATTGGAGCAGCTAGGTGGCACAGTAGATAGAGCTCCAGCCCTGAAGTCAGGAGGACCTGAGTTCAAATCTGGCCTCAGACAGATAACACTTACTAGCTGTACGACCCTGAGCAAGTCACTTAACCCCATTGCCTAGCCCCCCCCTCAAAAAATCAAGTTATATAACTTTAATTTTCTTTTAAAAAATTAATTCAATTGCTCAAGTACAATTTAATTCAATTACCTTTTTTGCCTTCTGTTTTAGTAAGCTTATTCTCAATTTTTAGAACTTCTACTTATTTATTTGGGGGTTTTTTGATTTACTGTTGCTCATTTTTAAAAAACTGTATGACCAATTCATTGATTTGCTCTTTTTCTCTTTTGCTGATGCAAGAACTCAGTGGTATAAATTTTTTCCTAAGAGTTGCCTTAGCTACAGCTTATAAGTTTTGATATATTGTCTCAGTGTCATTTTCTTTGAGGAATTTTCTATTGTTTCTATAATTTGTTCTTTGATCTATTAGTCCTTTAGACTTATGTGGCTTAAACTCTGATTACATTTTAATTTTTTCCTTACAGGGCCTTTTATTTCATGATATTTTTATTATGTGATGATCAGTTCATAATGTATATATTTCCACTTCTCTGTAGTTTGGGAGAAAAACTACATGTTCAATACATAGTCAATTGCTGTAACTGAGTTTTCTACAGATTACCTTCTACTACTGATTTATCCTTAGTACTGTTTATAGGAGCTTTTTTCGATGTAGCTTCTCTTTCAACCTCTGTCTTCTGGCTCATTTATTAGACTTGGCATTGGTTTCCTTGGTGTGACCCTTCTAAGCAGCTTAGGTCAGCTCCTGGCTCACTTTTTGTGAATTTTTTCACTGGATGGAGGAGCTTGTGTCTATTTCATTTAGATTCTCTTTGTCATTGGTTTATCTGCAGTCTTTTTCAGATATTAGCTAGGGTTTATGTGACAGAACTGGGCTCCTTTATGACCTTTTAAATCACTATCTTAAATGGAATTCCTTGAATGCAACATTTTGGGAAGGCTGGATAGTGTACAGAGTATGGCAATCAAGATGGTGAAGGTCCTTGATGTCATGGTGCAGGAGAATTGGTTAAAGGAAGTGGCAGTATTTAGCCTGGAGAAGAGAAGAGTTATCAGAGAGATGAAAGATTTTTAGATGAAACTGGGATTAAATTGATTCTGCCAAGCCTCAGTGATTAGAAGTAGAGGGAACTGATGGAAATTATAGAGATGCCAACTTATTCTTGATGAAAAGTTTATGGTAAAATTTCCTAAAAATTAGAGGTATACAAAAATGAAATGGATTGCCTCAGAAGATAGTGTTATCTTTCTCACTGTCATTCTTCAAGCAAAGACTGGATAATTATTTGCTGGACATGATGTAGTAGAGATTCTTGCTCAACTACAAGTTGATGGTCTCTGAGGGTCCTTTCCAATTTTAAGATTCTGAGATAATCATACTCCCAAATCAAAACAATTAAAAGGTTATTTTTGTTGTAACATATCATATTTAGTAATATAGTATTCTTTAAAAATTATGCATCTATATCCCTGGCTTTTATCACATTAACACAGGAAGATTATTGTATTTATATCCTCACTTCTTTTTGGTTTTCTGAGGTGACGACATTTAAGGGGACAAGGTATAGGATTCTTGGTCTTACAGAACAGTTTTAAATGGGCAAAAATCTTAAGGGTAAAAGGCTATTCGCCAATTCAAGAATAACAGTTTCATAATCCTAAAATATGAAAACTTCTTTCCAAAGGTTCATAGGTTTTTCTTTATCTTGAGTTGTTTATAGAGGTTTCCTTTTTTGTTAAGCTAGCTTTTAAATCATGATTTGATTACACAGAAACCATATTTTATTTACATAATTCAAATTGCTTTGAACTGTCAAAGTTCCCAAGTTCCATCCTCTTAAGTCAATGATAAATATCTATTTTTGAAACAAAAAACTTATAGTCTATGAAAGCAAACTAAAATAAAGAACAGAGGCAAGTTCCACATAATCCATACCCCCAAAGAGTTCTTATTATATGAAATAGATTAATAATGGAGGCCAAAATATTTTTCAGGATTAGTTTACATTTACAGAATGCTATTTTAATGTTTTGTAAAATACTTTACATATGTAACACACTTTTTTTTTTTGCTTTTAGGCAATTGGGGTTAAGTGACTTGCCCAGGGTCACATAGCTAGTAAATGTCAAGTGTTTGGTCTGAGACCGGATTTGAGCTCAGGTCCTCCTGACTTCAGGACCAGTGCTCTATCCACTGCACCACCTAGCTGCCCCTGTAACACACTTCTCTAGGCTCACCCTCAACTCAACTGTACTTAGAGGATGGTTAAATCTTTATCATCTCAAAGTATACTGTCACTCACAAGCCCTCACTTCCATATTGTTTTATCAATTGTTCCACACTGTTTTATCAATTATTCAGCCAAAGTTAATGAAGTTTTTAGTTAGGGGTACCTATTAAGCAAGTACTACAAGAACAATTAGAATAGTATTACAAGAACTATTCTAGATGACAGTCATTCTGGCACTAGAAGACAGCTATTGAATCTCCCTTAAATTTTCTCTTCTAAAGTTGAAACATTTCCAGGTCCTTCAACCAGTCTAAATATGGAAGCATTGAGAAGTAACATAAGAAACCATTATATGGGTGACATAATGGATAGAACTTAACAAATTATTTTCCCCAAAATTGGGGATATGCTGTCTCACAAGTATATACAGAGTCCAGGGAAAAGTGGGATCAGGCTTAGAGAGCACATGTTGCTAAAGGCTGTATCACAGCTCCTGGTTGGATCAAAGTCCTTTTCTCCCTTCTTAAAGTCCTCATAAAGTTGCCTTAAGGCATGTGTTTCTCTCTGCTAGGTTCTGAAGCTCAAGCCCTTTAGAGTCCAGAAGCTGCCTTTTTTCCACCCCAAAGAAGTCACAGTTCTTAAAGCTTGCTTTCCTTGGTATGTATAGCTTATTCTCTCTCAACTTTCATCCAGATGCAATATTTGTTACTAATTCAGTCTTTCTGATGGACATGGTCAATCAGCAGTAGAGGCTTTGTATTCTCTCATTATAGGCCCCAAGGTAAGGCTCCTCAAAATTCTCCCAAAGCTTAACTATCAAAATAGTTGCTGGAATATTCTTGCTGGACTCTCGTGGGTTCAGAAGCATTTCTAATTCTGTTACCAAATTCCAATGCATTTCATCATCTTCCCAGTAAGGCTCAAAGTATTTCTCTCCTTGCCACATTAATTAACTAGTTTGCTCCTATCTCATTCTTGCCACTGATTGATTCAGTAAAGGTGTTTAAGAATTCTCCACACTTAGTTTGCACATTTAATTGATTTTCTAACTCAATCAAAGAGGCAGCCTCACCTGATAACACTATCAAATCATAAAATCTTTTGTTAGGAAAATTAATTGGGCTTGTGGAGCATGAAAAACCCCTTTCAGACTTGGCCATCTTACCTTATAGTGCACCTGATAAGTACTAATAAAAGCACCATTTAAGGAGATGGTTGAAGCTTGTTCACCAGCATTTCTTTTTTTTTTTTTAATATAAATTTATTTATTTTTAGTTTTCAATATTCACTTCCACAAGTTTTTGAGTTCCAAATTTCTCACCCCCCCACCCCAAGATGGCATGCATTCTGAATACCCCTTCCCCTAGTCTGCCTTCTCTTCTATCTCTCCCCCCTCCCTTCTCTTATTCCCTTCCCCTTCTATTTTCCTGTAGAGCAGGATAGACTTCTGTACCCCTTTTCCTGTATTTCTTATTTCCCAGTTGCATGTGAAAACATTTTTTTTAAAACACATGTTTTTAAAACTTTGAGTTCCAAATTTTCTCCCTTCCTCCCTTCCCACTCACCCTCATTGAAAAGGCAAGCAATTCAATATAGATTGTACATGTGCAGTTATGCTAAACACTTCCTTAGTAGACATGTTGTAAAAAACTATTTCCCTTAATCCTATCCTGCCCTCCCATTTATTCTATTCTTTCTTTTGACCCTGTCCCTCCTCAGAAGTATTTGCTTCTGATTACCCTCTTTCCCAATCTGCCCTCCTCTCTATCATCCCCCTGCTCTCTTGTCCCCTTCTCCCCTATTTTCCTGTAGGGTAAGACAGATTTCCATACCCAATTGAATGTGTATGTTATTCTCTCCTTAAGCCAAATCCTATGAGAATAAGATTCCTCATTCCCTCTCACCTTCCCCTGTTTCCCCTCCACTGTGAGAGACTTTTCTTTTCTTTTTTTTGTGAGATAATTTACCCCATTCTACCTCTCCTTTCTTCTTCTCTGAGTATAATCCTCTCTCATCCCTTAATTTTATTCTCCAGATATGACCCCTTAATCTTCAACTCACCCTGTGCCCTCTATCATCTATATAATACATACAATTTTTTTCCTTCAACTACCCTAATACTGACAAAGTTCTCATGAGTTACAAATATCATCTTTCCATGCAGGAATGTAAACAGTTCAATCTTAATAAGTCTCTTATGATTTCTCTTTCCTGTTTACCTCTTCATGTTCCACTGGAGTCCTGTATTTGAAAGTCAAATTTTCTATTCAGCTCTGGTCTTTTCATCAGAATGCTTGAAAGTCCTCTATTTCACTGAATGACCATTTTTTCCCCTGAAGGATTATACTCAGTTTTGCTGGGTAGGTGATTCTTGGTTGTAATCCTATCTCCTTTGCCCTCCGGAATATTATATTCCATGCCCTGCGTCCTTTAATGTAGAAGCTGCTAAATCTTGTGTTATCCTGATTGTGTTTCCACAGTACTTGAATTGTTTCCTTCTGGCAGCTTGTAATATTTTCTCCTTGACCTGGGAACTCTGGAATTTGGCTAATATTCCTAGGAGTTTTCCTTTGGGGATCTCTTTCAGGAGGAGATCTGTGGATTCTTTCAATTTCTATTTTGCCCTCTGGTTCTACTATATCAGGGCAGTTTTCCTTGATAATTTCTTGAAAGATGATGTCTAGGCTCTTTTTTTGATCATGGCTTTCAGATAGTCCAATAATTTTTAAATTCTCTCTCCTGGATCTATTTTCCAGGTCAGTTGTTTTTCCAATGAGATATTTCACATTGTTTTCTAATTTTTCATTCTTTTGGATTTGTTTTACAGTGTCTTGATTTCTCATAAAGTCACTAGCTTCCAATTGCTCTATTCTAATTTTTAAGGAAGTTTTCTTCAGTAATCTTTTGGACTTCCTTTTCCATTTGGCCAATTTTCTTTTTAGGGCATTTTCTCCTCATTGGCTTTTTGGACCTCTTTTGCCACTTGGGTTAGGCTGTTTTTTAAGGTGTTATTTTCTTCAGTATTTTTTGGGGTCTCCTTTAGCAAGCTGTTGACTTGTTTTTCATGATTTTCTTGCATCACTCTCATTTCTCTTCCCAGTTTTTCCTCTGCTTCCCTTACTTGCTTCTCAAAATCCCTTTTGAGCTCTTCCAAGGCCTGGGACTGATTCATATTCTTCTTGGAGGCTTTGGATGTAGGGAGCTTTGATTTTGTTGTCTTCTTCTGCTTGTATATTTTGATCTTCTTTATCACCAAAGTAAGATAATATAGTCTGACTCTTTTTGTGCTGCTTGCTCATGCTCCCAACCAATTACTTGAGTTTTAAACTCTTTGTTAAGGTAAGAGTCTGCTTCCAATGTGGAGAGTGTACTGTCCCAAGCTTCAGGGGTTTGTATAGCTGTTTTCAGAGATACCTGTAGGGCCCTGTAAATTTTCAGTTCTTGCAAGGTGGTATGATAAGGGGCGAGGTGTTTACTCCTTTCCTGGCCTGTGACCACAAGTATTCCTTTCTGTCCTGTAACTGTGAATAGGGGTCCCTCTCCACAGCCACTCCAAGCTGCGCCACGCCAGCACTCCTCCTCACCCCAGCACTGCGGCCCAGAACTGTGACCCAGATCCACACACGGGCAAAGCAAGAGATTTCCTGCCTCAGCACTGGCAAAGAGATCCCTGCAGTCCCTCTCTGATCAGCCACTGGATTCCCCCTCAGTCTGTGGGCCAAAAGCTTGGGAAGCAGCTGCCCCCCCCCAGGGCCATGCTCTTAGGGAATGTAGCTGAAACCCCGCTTTCCTTTCTCAGCACCGACAGAAACAGACTTTTCCCACTGACTTTCTAAGTTGTCCTTGGCATTCATGGATTGAGGAATCTGGAAACCTCCACAGCTGCCACGATTCAGTCCTCTGAGGCCTGCTCCAGGTTTGCTGCGGCCCATGCTGCGCTGCGTTCCCAGCCCGGCGCGATACACCTTTCTGATCAATCATCCAGGTTGTCTTGGGCTGGAAATTTGTTTCACTCTGTCTTTTTGTGGGTTCTGCTGCTTCAGAATTTGTTTAGAGCCATTTTTTATGAGTACTTGGAAGGGTTTGGGGGGAGAGCTCAAACAAGTCACTGCTTTCACTCTGCCATCTTGGCTCCGCCCCCTTCACCAGCATTTCTTACAGAGGATAAGAAGTAGAAAAATTCTACAATAACTTCACAAAATCACAGAGTCATAGAATACCATATTTGAAAGGGTCCTCCAAGTCTGTCTAATCCATCCCTTACTTGAATAAGAATTCCACTCTAACAATCCCATCAAGTAATGATAAACCTCCAGTGGAGGAGAAGCCATTGATCTTCTGAGGCAATTTATGCTACTTGTGGATATTTCTAATGGATAGAAAGGATTTCTTCATTTAAACATAAATCTGTCACTGTAACTTCCATATATTGACCCTATTGCTACACTCTTGAGTCAAACAGAATGAATTTTATACTTATTTTACATAAGAGTCATTCCATTGCTTGAAGACAGCTATCATATTTCCCCTAAGTTTTCTCTTCTAAAGTTGAAGCACCTCCAGATCCTTCAGCCAGTCTATATGTAGAAGCATTGAGAAGGAACAAGGGAGATCACTATATAGGTGACAATGGATAAGAATTCTAGAGTTTAAGTCAGAAGGCCTGGGTTCAAATCCTGTTTTAGGTATTTCATGTTAGTCATTTTTTTGAGGTACGAGATACTAATACAAAAGAAATGTTTAAAACACAAAAGACTTATAAACACACATGGAGAAATATTGAGAATATGAAACAATAACCCATCACCTACTAAACTCTTCCCAAAATTAAAGGTATTTTGTGTAACTGTTGCTTCACAAGAGGCAGACAGGAGAGTAATGCTAAAAGCATCTTAATTCACTTTAAAAAGCAGGGGCAAAGGCTAACCCAATTTGATTTTCCTCTCTTCGAAAATCAAAGAAGCCTATTTATCTATTTTGTTTGTTAATCAATGGCTTTTTTTGCTTTCATTTTGTTAATCTCTTCTTTGATTTTCATTTTCATAATTTCTGTTTTGATGCTTGGCTGTTGTCTTTTTTTTTTTTTTACTTGTTGCTTTTCTAGTTTCCTAATTTAAAAATTAAATGCCCAATTCATTGATCTGCCCTTGGAGTCAGGATGACCTGAATTCAAATACAGCCTCAGACACTTGACACTTACTAGCTGTGTGACCCTAGGCAAGTCACTTAACTCCAATTGCCTCACCAAAAACCAAAATAAAACAAAACAAAACAAAAAACTGCTTTAGGGGCAGTTAGGTGGCACAGTGGATAGAGTACCAGCCCTGGAGTCAGGAGGACCTGAGTTTAAATGTGAACTCAGATGTATACTAGCTTTGTAACCCTGGGCAAGTTACTTAACCTCTATTGCCTCAAAAAAAAAAACTGCCTTAGCTGCATTCCAAAAGTATATTGTCTCACAAGCCTAATATTATAGTTTTATTATCTGTTTCTCTTTGAGGTTAAATTGACTTTTTCTTTAAATATCTAGATGCTATCCCTTTTGGCACATATATGTTAAGCACTGATATTGCTTCATTTTTTTTTTTTTGGTGTCCTTAAGCATAATGTAGTTTCCCAGTTGATCTCTCTTAAGCATGTTTATTTTTATAATCACTACTTTATGGAATCATGTCTTTACAAAGGTACTGAAAGATGAGTATGATTAATACTAGTAATCTATAATTGAAGCCTTTCATTTTGACACTGCTATTCCTCTTCTTTTTTCATCATCTTGCCCCTGATGATAGGTTTTTAGTCTTTCTTTCCTCTTAACCCCATTTTATGTTCCACATTCCTGGAGTTAATTTTGCTTATGACTAATCTCTGATTCCATCCACTCTCTTAATGCAATCTTTCTTTCTCCCTATCCCTGCCTGTGTCCTTGTTGAGTTTAATGTATTTCACCACCAAACTATTTGAAAGTATGTGTTGTATGAATTCAACTCTCCTTTGGTTCAGCTGAAAGCTAGGCCCATGTGATGCCTGTTCCTTTTACCAACATGTTTCAATATTCTTCATCTCACATACTGCTATTACATGAAATAGTTAATGTCTCTACGCCTTCTCATTCAGTCTCTTGTTTAATCCTTTTATCCTCTCTTCTCTTTCTTCTCTTAAGATCACCAAAATAAAATCACCCCCAGGTCTTCTCTTGACATTATTCCCTCCTGGTTCTCTTCCTATTTCACCATTCCTCCTTAGTTTCCCACATTCAATCATCTTATAGTTCATACTGCTAACCATGCATGTGACCCAAAGCTCTGTTGTGTACCCTCCTTTCTTCTCCCTGTGATAGGTGGCTAACTGGACTTTTATGTTATTGGACCTCTACCAATCAGTATTATTCAGTTTGATATGATTCCACAAAGTAGTGATTATAAGTTCTGTATATTAGGCCCTAGAGAGGTCAATTGTGGATCGCAAGTTCACTTGCTTAATCAGAGGAAGCTAACTAAAACACTTTTACCTTTGTTGTGGTGACCAAATCCAGGAAGACTCATTCTTCCTGAGTTCAAATTTGACCTCAGATACTTACTTAGCTGTGTGGTCCTGGACAAGTCATTTAACCCCATTTGCCTCAGTTTCCTCATTTATAAAATGAACTGGAGAAGTAAATGGCAAACCACTCCAATATTTTTGCCAAGAAAACCCCACAAGGGATCATGAAGAATCAGACATGACTGAAATGACTGAAACAACAACAATAGTCACAATGACAAATAACAAATTCTGCAAGTGACCAGTAGAAAGACCTTCAAATTTAAAAGAAAGGAAATTCAAATAACACAAGACTGTTCTATGCCTACCAGAAACCACAGAAGGGAATGGAATAATATATTCCAAAAAGCAAGAGTTCAATATACAACCCCAAATGACATACCCTACATTAAGTCTAATCATCACTGAAAAAAAAAATTGGAGTTAAATAAAAGAGAGGCATTTGAAACATTCCTTAAAAAACAGTTGTGATGAGATTATTCAATTTGCAAACATCTTAAAAAACAGAAACACAAAAACGTGAATAAATATGACTATGAAGGAAAGCAAAATTCAAAAAATAAATCACCCTATCTCTAGAGAATATTAAAAGGGGGGAAAAAGAAAGAGAAAGATACCTATATGGTTACCAGAAAAAGTATGGACCATTAAGGAATTTCTTTCTAAAAGTATACAAGAAGTAAACAGATGAAAGTAGAACTTGGAGAAGTTGAAGTGATGGTGGATAAGTTAGCGTAAAATACTCTGGATTAAGTTTTTTTTCTGTTGAAGGTACATATTTTCCATTGATGTTTAACATCAGCTTTGGAGGATATTTTGAGCTTCAGTTTGAAGGCCTTTGATTTTTAGAATATTCATCTGGAGAGTAATCCTTATTTAAATTGATATTACTTCCTAGCTCAAAATCTTTCTTTTAGTTCTTTGTAAAAGTCATTGTTTGTTATTTTATTTTATTTCATTCTCCCCACTTAATAGTATTTATTTTTTTCCAATTACATGTAAAGGTAGCTTTCAGCATTCACTTTCATAAGATTTTGAGTTCCAATTTTTTTTCTCTCTCTCTCTCCCTTCCTTCCTTCCCCCCTTTCCAAGATGGCGAGCAATCTGATATAGGCTATGTATGTACAATCATATTTACCATATTTTCACATTAGTCATGTCATGAAAAAAGAATCAAAACAAAATGGAAAAACCACTAGAAAGGAAAAAAAGAGAAAATAGTATGCTTTGATCTTCATTCAGACTCTGTAGTTCTTTCTCTGGATATGGATCATATTTTCCACCTTGAGTATTTTGGAATTGTCTTAGATCATTGTATTACTGAGAAGAGATAAATCTATCAAAGTTGATCATCTTACAATGTTGCTGCTCCTGTCCACAATATTCTCCTGGTTCTACTCACTTTACTCAGCATCAGTTCATGTAAGTCTTTCCAGATTTTTCTGAAATCCACCTGCTCATTATTTCCTATAGAACAATAGTATTCCATTACATTAATACCACAACTTGTTCATGTTTGTTATTTTACTATGAAGTTTAACCACCATCTCCCTTTGAATTTCAAATCTGATTTTTTTTTCTTTTATAGTAATCTATGGATTTATTCAATAAGAACTTTTTACATAGTCAAAAGCTCTAGTTTTCTTTTAAGTTCTAGACAGTTTTCTTATATTATTTGCTATATTATAGTATTCAGATTTTAACATTTATTATGTTCTTCTGGGACAAATGTGATCTTTAGTTTAATGTTATATTCAAGATGAGTTGTTTTGGTTTATTTGGATTCATGTGTTCCTTAAAATTTACTGTAGTTTATTTCTTCTTATAGGCCAAACCTGTTTCAGAGCAGTTTGGTAGTTCAGGCTCAAGATCAGAACAAAATGAAACACTCACAGACCATGCAATAGAATTTTTTTTTTTAAAGAAAAGTCAATCCCATGACATGGAAAGGATATTCAGCAAGTATATAGCACTGGTTCAGATAGAAGCAGAAAAGAATCTAGTCAGGAATGTGGTGACTTACATGCAACAGGAATTTGCTATTAGCTCCTCACGGGCCATTCTCTTTTATCCCTTTATGTCCTTAGGTAATTGGAAAGTTAATACCAATGGCTTGAGCCTTAGCTCTCTGAACCAATCATGTCTAGGAGACAGCTTCCTTGCTTTTTAGAGAGTAATGGTAGCCTTGACTCTGAGTAGATATCTGGTAGATAGTTCTCTTACCCAACAACAACAACTCTCCATCCCTCCTCCTCCTCCTCCTAAATTGAGTCGGCCCTGGGCTGCCATGTCTCTAAGGTTTGCAAAGAGACTGAAGTTTCCCTGGCTGAGGGGTTCCTGGGGTTTATTGATCTCATGGTGGCACTTTTTTTTTGTGTAAATGCAACTCCTCTAGGAAATAGTGACTTATTTGTTTTTACACATTTACTGTTTTTCAGAATCAACAATTTATTTAAGAATATTTGGAGGTGTTATATTTGCTTGAAGTATCTTCTTCCCATCTTTATTCTTTCTTCTAATTTTATCTGTGCTCACCATGTTTGACACCTTAAAAGTCTCTTTTTGAAGGAAGTAGTCAAGATATAAAAGAATGAAGCTTCTGAGTGGTCTATGAGTCTTTGGTTTCTTTTATCTCTAAATCCCGAAGGATATTTTACAACATATTTTTCACTCTTTTCCTGATGCCCGCCCTTGTATTAAAGTTTCTAATATCAAGGCATATGTTGACTTGACTTGAAAGATCTTGTCAAATTCTTCATAAATATTCTGTATTTCATTCTCTGTGATGTATGTTCCCAATAAGCTACAGCTATCTTGGACTGGTGCTCCAGTGCTCAACATGAGCATTACAAAGAAAGATGAACAAGACTCTTATGAAACAAAGTTTCTTGTTTTGTGCAACATGAAACCAACTCTTTTAGATGCCTCTTTCAGGAGTACCAATGGGTAATAGTCCCATTTTGCTCAAATGTCTTTAGGTCTCCCAGTTTTAAGAACATCAATGTGAATTTGGTTCAGTTCCCTCAGTGGCATTTCAGTCTGTTGTTTGTGGGCCACAGGTTTCACATTTAGTGTTGACAGCTGAATTAATGTTTATCATAGAAGATCTAAAAATTGTGTTATTCTCAGCAACTTCTGTTCTTTTCTTTCCCTTTTTCTGCCATTCTTTCAGCATCACTGAGGAAGCAGAAGTAGGCAGCATAAATCTGAGGCTTATTTTATACTTGAATCTATTTCATGGACCAAAATGACCAGAGCATTCATCACCTTGTGGCTAATTTATTGGTGGTGATTTTCTCCATAATTGGCTTATTCTTAGACAGAAGATCAATCTATTGTGGGGACCCAGTTATACTTGAAACCTTTCCAGCTTGGTAAAACCTAATAAAGCTTGTGATCCCTGGCATGGCTTTCAAGAATCCAGTGGAAAGAACATTGAACTTGGAATAGGAACTGTGTGAGACTTAAAGCAAATTAATTACATTATATCTTTGAGTCAAAGTTTCCTGATCTGTAAAGTTATAGCATCATAGAATTGGAAGGGACTTCAGAGGACATTTAGTCCTACCCACAACTGACCAAGAATCCCTTCTATCATAGACCCAGCTTTTGCTTGAAATCAAATCATGTAGTTTATCTCTAGAACTTCTTTAGTTCCTGCTTTTGGACTGTAGGAATTCAGGTTATGGGCATTATTGTTCCATCAATAAGGTCACAAGACACAGGGCAAGAATGTCTGTGATATTTACCCATCTGTGACCTCGAAAGGATTTTACCCTGAAACTAGGTGGAGAGTCAATGGTTTAGGACCCTGGTTGGAAACTGACAGCTATTGTATAATTTGTAAAGATTGAGGTAATTTATTTGAAATGAAAACTTAGTTATATTTCTGGCAGTGATATTCTGCAGACTATTTCGGAGTCTACCTCCCGAAACAAACCCAGGAACTCTATGAACACAATTACAAAACACTTTTCACACAAATAAAATCAGATCTAAATAATTGGAAAAACCTCAGTTGCTCATGGGTAGGCCGAGCTAATATAATAAAAATGTAATGGAATACTATTGTGCTATAAGAAATGATGAACAGGCTGACTTCAGAAATACCTGGAAAGACTTATATAGTCTGATGCTGAGTGAAGTGAGCAGAACCAAGAGGACTTTGTACACAATAACAGCCACATTATGCAATGACTAATATCGTTAAACTGAACCCTTCTCAGCATTACGAGAATCTAAGACATCTCCAGAGGCCTCGGGATGGAAAATGCTGACCACATCCAAAGAAAGAACTATGGAAGTTGAATCACTATCACTTATTTTTACCTTCTGTTGAGTTTTGTTTCATCTTTCTGATGGTTCCTCCTATTGGTTTTAATTTTTACTTACAACTTCACTAATGTGAAAATATGTTTAATGGGTATGTAAATGTAAAGCCTATATCAGAATGTGTGCCATCTTGGGGAGGGGGAGGGGGAGGAAGGGGGAGAAAAGTTTTTAACTCAAAAGCATATGGAAGTGATTGTTGATAAATCAAAATAAATTAATAAAATTTAAAAATAAAAAATAATAAATTAATTAATTAAAATAAATAAATAAAAGATATTCTGCAGACTACCCTTTGCCTTGGTCGACAGTCTAAACAGAAAGAAATAAGAAATGTGTTTCTCAGTGAAACAGAGAATTGCAATGTCATACAAGTTGGCCAGACCTTGTTATCCCAAATTCTTGAATTTGGTATGCAAGATGAACAGAACTTTGCAGAATGTATCTGGAGATACCGTCAGCTGTGAAATAATTTTTTCTCTTTAAAGGTGTCCTTGAGATTATTCCAAGTTTTTTTTTTTTTTTGCTTCTAGCTAGCTTGCCAGTCAAAGGAAGATGGTCCAGGGTTAGAATGCAGTTGGTAAGGATATTGAGTCTACATTTAAAAGCTAACTGCTGAATACAGGGCTGGTTCAATATAAGGACAAGTATCAGCAGAATTGATCATATCAACAACAAAACTAACAAAAACCACAGAAAAAGCTTTTGATAAAATACAACACCCATTCCTATTAAAAACACTAGAGAACATAGGAATAAATGAAGTCTTCCTTAAAATGATAAGTAGCATATATGTAAAACCTTCAGCAAGCATTATATGTAATGGGGATAGGCTAAAAGCATTTCCAATAAGATCAGGGGTGAAACAAGGATGTCCATTATCACCACTGTTGTTCAATATGGTTATTAGAAATGTTAATTTTAGGAATATGAGAAAAAAAGAAATTGAAGGTATTAGAATAGGGAAAGAACTATCACTCTTTGCAGATGATATGATATACTTAGAGAATCCTAGAGAATCAAGCGAAAAACTACTTGACATAATTAACAACTTTAGCAAGATTACAGAATATAAAATAAACCCACATAAATCATTGGCATTTCTGTCTATTACCAATAAAGCCCAACAGCAAGAGATAGAAAGAGAAATTCAATTTAAAGTTACTGTAGATATTATAAAATATTTAGGAGTCTACTTGCTGAAACAAACCTAGGAACTATACGAACACAATTATGAAACACTTTCCATATAAATAAAGTCAGATCTAAATAATTGGAAAAACATTAGTTGCTTATGTGTAGGCCGAGATAATATAATGAAAATGGCAATTCTGCCTAAATTAATTTATTTATTCAGTGCCACGCTGATCAAACTACCAAAAATTATTTTATAGAGCCAGAAAAATAATAGCAAGATTCATCTGGAGAGCAAAAGGTCCAGAATATCAAGTGAACTAATGAAAAGAAATGCTAGGGAAGGTAGCCTAGCCATATAAGATCTTAAATTGTATTATACAACAGCAATCATCAAATCTACTTGGTACTGGCTAAGAAATAGAATGGTGGATCAGTGGACTAGGTTAGGTACACAGGACACAGTAGTCAATGAATATAGTAATCTACTGTCTGATAAACCCAAAGACCCCAGCTTCTAGGATAAGAACTCACTATTTGACAAAAACTGCTAGGAAAACTGGAAAAGAGTATGGCAGAAACTAGACATTGACCAAAATCTTATACCACATAACAAAATAAAGTCAAAATGGGTGCAAGATTTAGATGTAAAGGTTGATACTATAAACAAATTGGGAGAGCAAGGGATAGTTTACCTGTCATATTTATGGACAACAGAAGAATTTATGACCAAATAGGAGACAGAGAACATTACAAAATGCAAAATGGATAACTTTGATTACATTAAATTGAAAAGTTTTTGCACAAACAAAGCCAATGCAACCAAGGTTAGAAGGAAAGTATCAAATTGGGAAGGAATTTTTACAACCAGTGTCTCTGATAAGGGCTTCATTTCTAAAATATATAGACAATTAAGTCAAATTTATAAGAATACAAGTCATTGCCCAATTGATAAATGGTCAAAGGATATGAACAGGTAGTTCTCAGATGAAGAAATTAAAAACATCTATAGTCATAGGAAAAAATGCTCTAAATCACTGTTGATTAGAGAAATGCAAATCAGAACAACTCTGAGGTACCAGCAATAGAACTTCTAGGGCTATATCCCAAAGACATCATACAAATGGGAAAAGGACCCACACGTACAAAAATATTTATAGCAGCTCTTTTTGTAGTGGCAAAGAATTGGAAATTGAGAGGATGCCCATCAATTGGGGAATGGCTGAGCAAGTTGTGGTATATGAATGTAATGGAATACTATTGTGCTATAAGAAATGATGAACAGGCTGACTTCAGAAAAACCTGGAAAGACTTATATGGTCTGATGCTGAGTGAAGTGAGCAGAACCAAGAGGACTTTGTACACAATAACAGCCATGTTATGCAATGACTAACTTTGTAAAACTTAGCTCTTCTCAGCAATGCAAGCATCTAAGACATCTCAAAAAGTCTCATGATGGGAAATGCTATCCACATCCAAAGAAAAAAATATGGAGTTTGAATGCAAATTGAAGCATACCATTTACTATTTTTTTTCTTTTGTTGAGTTTTGTTTCCTCTTTCTGGTGGTTCTCCTAATGGTTCTAATTCTTCTTTACATTATGACTAATGTGAAAACATATTTAATAGGAACGTATATGTTGAGCCTATATCAGATTGCCTGCCATCCTGGGGAGAGAGACAGGGAGGGAAGGGGAGAAAATTTAAAACTCAAAAGCTTGTGGAAGTGAATGTTGAAAACTAAAAATAAATCAATTAATTTTTGAAAAAGCTAACTGCTGGTATATAAATTTAATAATATTGCTGATCCATAAGAGACAGAGTAAGGATAATGATGCCCTCTGGGAGTTAAGCTGTTGTTTCTAACCCATCTTTAGGATATGACTTTAGATGTCATTTTCCCGGGAATGGAGGTAGATATCCACTGATCCATTCTCTCTCCCTCTCTCTCTCTCCCTCTCCCCTTTGTGACCAACACAGGCAGCTGGCTGGGGCTTCTAATATACTTAGTGATTATGAACAAAAAGAACCAAGCTGCCTCGTGAGGGAATTCAAACAAAGATCTCATTAATTCCAGGTGCTAACCAACTGAATTAACCAGCTACAAAACAAATAAATTCATTTAAATATTCCCTAATGATTCTCCAGTGGACAGCTGTGGTGTAGTGGATTGATGTGGAGTCAGAAGACCTGGGTTTGGGTCCTGGTTCTGCTGTTTATTAGCTGTTTGTAGCTGGACAAGTGTCTGATTTTCACTTCCCTTAGGTGTGAAATAATGTGCTACCTCACCTCCTCTATGGGTATTATGAGGATCACATGCTCAAAGTGTCAGGTAAATTGTAAAGTGATATATGAAAACTATTCATTATTATTGTTGTTTCATTGGCACATTTCATCTCTACCTAAGAGGGTTTCCTTCCTTATAAATTTGATACAGCTCAGTGACTGGTCACCTGTGCTGAATTACTACAGCAAACACTTTGGTCTGACCATTTGTTTGACAAAAGAGTCTGCCTTGCTTCAACCATAAATCTCGCATGACTTTATTTATGTGATAGCACAATTTGCCTCCTTTTAAAGTTATCCCATGGTTCTGCAATCTGTAAGAAGTAAAAATTATTCATGTTCATTATTCTTTTCCCCACTTTCTTCATGGAATGCTATTTTCAACAGATATTTAGTTCGTCAGTCAGTCAATAGACATTTATCAAGTGTGTGCCAGGCAAACTGTTAAGCATTTGAAGTTATAAAGAAAAGCAAAAAAAAAGTTTTTACCCTCAAGAAACTCACATTTGAATGGAGGAGGCAACATGAAAGAAAATACATATAAGAAATATGCAGTGTAAATTGGAGGCAATTTCAGAGGGAAGGCACCATGAGTGAAGGTAGAGGTGAGGTGGGTGGAGGGACCTGGGAAAGGCCTCTTTCAGAAGGTAGGATTTGAGATAAGCCTTAAAACCAGGGAAGCCAGAAAATGGACACTAGAAGGAAGAACATTCCAGAAATGGGGAACACAGTGAAAAGGCACACAGTTGAGAGATGGACTGCTGTGTGGGAGGAAAAATGGTGGGCCAAGGTCGCTAAAACATAGAGTACCTGGAAGAGAGTAAAGTGTAAGAAGATTAGAAAGGTAGGAAGGATCCAAGTTGTGAAAGACTTTGAAGACCAAAAATGAATTTGTATTTATTTATATTTAATTTAGAAGAATTTCTATTTAATCCTGCAGGTAATAAGGAGCACTCAAATTTATCAAGTTGGGGGAAGAGGGGAGATGTGTGAAGTGGTCAGACTTGCGCTTTAGGAAAATCATATTTTTACTTGAGTAGAAGGTAGAATTGAGTGGAGAATGACCTGAGGTAAGGAGATTAATTAGAAGGCTGTTTCAATAATCAAGGCATGAGGTGATACAGGCCCTTGTAGCAGCCGTGTGAGGGGAGATGAGGGGCCCATAGAAGAGACACAGAGAAAATAGAAACAACAAGACAGAAACAGATTGGAGATGTGGAGGTGAGTTAGCATCTACTGTGTATCAGCATCCCCATGGGCAGGGCCTACGCTCCAGTTCTAAGGGTGAGTGGGTCCTAAAGAAAAAAGAATTCTTGCTAAGGAAGGAAAGATCTCTCCTGATAGACTAGGAATATACCCCACCCTACCTCTCCCATCAGAACATATTGGGTTAGGAAACATGGATCTTGCATGATTGGTTCTACACTAGCTAGCTGAGGCCATGATGAAGATTTGAAGCTGGCAAGGATCTTAGCGGTCATCTAGTCCAAACTCCTCATTTTAAATATCTAAAGAAACCGAGGCCCAGAGGGTTTGTTACTTGCCCAATGTCACCCAGGTGGTAAGGAGAAGAACTAGAATTTAAACCCTAGTTCCCTGGCTTGAGAGCCAGTGGCAGTGATGGACTTAGACACGTACAAACATTCCCCACTTACTGCTAATTCCATTCCCATTCAGAACATGGGTTAGATGCACTCTTTTCCCATCAGAAGGCTACAAAGACTAAAAAGCACACTAATCATATATTTACCTATTTAAGACTTCTGTATACTTCCCAAAATGCTGATTTTTGCTTCATAGGGATTGGCATAGGACTTGGGGAATGCAATCTAGTTCTCTAGTTAGTTCAAAAGACAGGGCAAGCTTTCCTTGGACTAGTGGTAGAAACCACTTCTTCGTGCATTTCTTAATCAATTCAGCTATACGCAAACTGTAGAAGCTATGAAAACCAAGCATCTAGTCATGTTCAGATCAAGGCGAGAAAGATTGCTGCATACACTAATATATACAATTGGCTTTTTATCAGACAAAGGGTATGTATAAGAACTATGTGTCATTTCTGCTTACATTATTACCCCTAACTCCTGGGTTCTGAGATAATATAGTGGCATCTTGTACTAAGTAGATTACCTAGGTGCTGCTCTGGAGCTATGGCCCTAGACCAGGGCAAACCAACAATAAATATAGATGCGATATTTTTATATACTAAGAGCAACACGATTGAACAAATTTATTAATTAGGAGCAACACCATGGAAGCGTTGCAATGGAAACAAATATCAAGACTTGACCAACCTTATCACAAGGCCTGACACATAGTAGGCACTTAATAAATGGTTATTGACTAACCAAGCAGCAGGGAAATCAACCCTTTTGTCACCAACTGATAAATGGTCAAATGACAAAGACCAACAGTTCTCAAGGTAAAGAATCTGAGTTATCAACAGCTATATTTTAAAAATGCTCTAAGTGACTAATACCTAGAGAAATTAAAATTAAAGTCACTATAAGGTTGCACCTCACGCTCATCAGATTGGCAGAGGTGACACAAAGAAAAATGACAAATGTGGGAACTATGGAAGAACAGGTAGAAAGCCATGAATTTGTTCCATTTATTTAGTCACTAAACTGTATATTGCTTTTGAGTCAGTCAACAAGGATTAAGTGCCTTACCAGTTGTGTGACCCTGGGCAAGTCACTTATCAGTTTCTTCATCTATAAAATGAAACGGCAAACTATTCCAGTGTCTTTGTCAAGAAAACCCCAAATGGGGTCACAAAAAGTCAGACACAACTGAACAACCAGCAAAACATTTACGTAGTGTCTATTTTGTGCTAGGAACTTCACTAAGCACTTTACAAGTATCATCTCATTTGATTTTCATAACAACCCTAAGTACTATTATTATTTTCACTTTACAATTGAGGAAACTGAGGCAAACAGAGCTTAATTGACTTGCCCAGGGTGACACAGCTAGGTAGGATCTGAGGCTGGACTTGAACTGAGATATTCTTGTCTCTAGGCCCAGCTCTCTATACACTCTGCCACCTGGCTACCTAAGTGCTAATTGCCGGGGATACAAAGAAAGACAAAAGACATTTCACGCTCTCATGAAGCTCACAGAATAGTGAGGGAGGTCGCACGTAAACAACCGTGTACAAATGTGAGATATACAGGATAAATTGGAAATACTCAAAAGAGGAAAGGCACAGTGATACCACTACCAGCTCTATTCCCTAAACAGATCAAAGAAAGACCCTGGATGCCTCTGGAGAATCTAGTTACCTGGTAGACTTTTTAAATTCTTGTTGAACTGCAATTTACTCAAAGTCTTCATGAGTAGCAGAGATTCTGGGGCTTGGGCAATGAGGATGTTGTATTATAAGATCAGCCACAGTCTGAGCTTCTTGGGTGTTTGTGTTTCAGAAGCAGAGGCATCCTCAGAGCTCACAAGAATCCCATAGCAGAGAAATGTCAAACACATGGACTAGTGGCTACATGTGGCCTGACAACCCTACCAAGCACTGATAGAACTAGATTAAAATGTCATTGGGAAATGTTTAACAAAATAAATAAAAATGCAAAGAACATAGATAATGTCAATACGTGGTTTTCTAAGTCAGCATTTGCCTACAGGGATCCTTATGTTCGGTTTAATGGCTCTGTTTCTATTTGAGTTTGATGCCACCGCATAGAGGATATCCTCGGTATTGGAGGTTGAGAGGAGCAATGAGAAGGAGGGGATGACAAAACAGAAGGAAGAGGTTTGGGGGATTAACCTGGAGGGTTTGTATCACACAGTAGTGAGACACAATGTTGGAAAAATTGATTGGGATCAGGCTTTGGAGGACTTTAAATACCAGACCAAAATCTTGGACAGTATCTTAATGGTTTAGCCAGATTTACAGGGTGGATTGCTGTCTCCACACAGGAAAATCCAAGAAGGTGAAGAGTGCCTGTTGCTTACAGCAGGGTTCTTAAACTTTTTGGTCTCAGGACACTTTTACACCCTTAAAATTATTGTAGATTCCAAAGAGCTTTGGTTTACATGAGTGATATTTGTTGAGTCATTTCAGTTATGTTTGACTCTCTGTGACCCCATTTGGGATTTTCTTGGCAAAGATACTAGAGTGGTTTGCAATTTCCTTCTCCGGTTCATTTTGTAGAAGAGGAAACTGAGGCAAACAAGGTTAAGTGACTTACCCAGGGTCACACAGACAGTAAGTGTTGGAGGCCAGATTTGAGCTCAAGAAGATGAGGCTCCCTGACTCCAGGCCTGGCACCCTATCCACTGTACCACCTAGTTGCCTGTGGGTGATATTTACCATATTAGAAATTAAAACTGCTAACAAATTATTCATTTAAAAATAGATAATAAATTAATCATTTTAGCGTAAATAGCATATTTCATGAAAAATAATACTTTCCAAGACTAAAAATCAGTGACAAGATTGGCATCATTTTACATATTTTTGCAAATATCTTTAATGTCTGGCATAATAAAAGACAGCTGGATTCTCTTATTTGCTTCTGCATTCAATATATTGTGATATGTTGCTTTATTGAAGTATGTGATGAAATGTGGCCTCACACAGACATGCAGTGGGAAAAGAGAAGAGTATTTTAATAGGCAAATAATGTCTTAGTATTATTATGAAAATAGTTTTGAGCTTATGGATCCCCTGAAAGGGTCTAGGAGATTCCCAGTGGTCCACAGACCACCCTTTGAGAATCTGGCCTGTGCTATGGTATATAGCTGGATGGAGAACTTACAGAGTTGATGTGTGTGCACACATACAACCAACATGCACACACATGTAAACACACATAAAACATATAAACACATATATGTACTTTGGCAAATGAACTGTGAATTGGACCCAGAAATAAACAGCAAGAGAGCAGGCTAGGTTGTCTTTCAAAAATTCCCAGGCTCTTTGAATACCCTCAAACATATTGCAGCAACAAAGGTTCATCTTGTCATAGCAATTTTTTTTTCCTGGTATTATATAGCTATAAGTTATACACCATGAAAGTCTCAGGAGAACTGAATCAAGACCACCCAAAGGACAACAGAGAGGAAGATGGTGGGCCTGAGCAGGCAATGTAGCACACTAAAAACAGGGAATTATGAGGAAGTTAAATAAAGGAGATCATCAAAGAAAGTATTACTGAAAAAAAGGATAACCACTGGACAGACCATATGTTCCACTGGTATATTTGCAACTTTGAAAGAAACAAGCACCTGATATAACAGAGGTCCCCTGAGGGACAGCTAGGTGGTGCAGTGGATAGAGTGCTGGTCCTGGAGTCAGGAGAATCTGGGTTCAAATCCAGCCTCAGACACTTACTAGCTGTGTGAAACCCTGGGCAAGTCACTTAACTCTATTTGCTTCAGTTTCCTCATCTAGAAAATGAGCTGGAGAAGGAAATGACCAACCACTCTAATGCCTTTGCCAAGAAAATCCCAAATAGGGTCACACGATTGAAACAACTTAACAACAATGATGACTGTGGAAAACTCATGGACAAGAGTTAAAGAGGATGAACAGACATGTAGAGTTTATGATATATATTATTGGAGGAAATATTCAAATCGAAGAGACAGATCCATTTAAGTTGAATTGAGAATCTATAAAGTGGATTGGGGGTGGAAGGGATGAAGGTGGAAACAGTAGGCATAGAGACAAATTCAGAGATTGCCGTAATCCAAATGAGAGGTAATAAGGGTCTGGAATTGGGTGATGGCAGTGGAAACAGGAGGGAAAGGACAATTTGGAGGACTATTTTGGGCTGATATTTTCAATATCTACTTTTGAATTATCTATATAAAATGTTACCATTAACACTATGGTTTGTAGCTTCTTGATACAAATATTCAACATATTGGACCATTTTTAATATTAAATAAAAGGATCATGAGATTGTAGATGTTAAAGAGACCATACAGATAATCTTGTCCAACCTTTTAATTTTACAGATGAGGAAATTAAAGCTCAGAGGGATTGTGCTTGCCTGAGTTCACTTAGGCAGTAAGTGGCAGAAATAGAATTCAAAATGTCTTCTAATTCCCAATGCCACCATATGTCTTGGGTTTCCTCCTCTGCCATAAGAGATTTTAATATTTTTCTCCATTGAAGTGAATGTTATTTTTCTCTCCTTTAATTGCTTTATTGGGAACCCCTCAACTGCAAGAAGCCCAGATATTAATAGAGTTTCCCTTTCTGAGTATCTTTAATAAAATTTCCCATTATGATTCCCCATACTGTCAATGTCACCTTGCATTTAACCAAACTGAACTCAATCTCTATTGTATTCCCAATGTTCTTAATCATTTTCTGTTGATTATATACTTTTATTTTTTTAATATATAATAAAGCTTAAAGTTGCCGATGGAGAGCAAATATAGAGATGACAAGGACAAATGAATGTAGAGAAGCTCTGAACATCAGGGCTGAAGGGATGAGTGGCCACCCTCAAGTCAGACTACGTAGCTCACAATCCCATTGGATGAACATCATAGGACGAAGCTTTCCAAGTGCTTTTCTATGCTAGGCCTCTATTCAAGCCATCATTAAACCTTATCATTTCTACTGTTCATATACATCCCCTTGTCTCCACCACCCTAGTTGAATCCTCATCACCTCTTGTCTAGATTATTGGTTTTCCTTCCCCAAGGCTCTCTCCACTACAATCCCTTCTACATGCAGCTACCAAAACGATTTTCTTAAAGTGTAGGCCTGTCTATATTACCCCTGTACTCAGTGAACTCCAGTGGCTCCTTATTTCTTCTAGGATCAAATAAAAAAAACCCTCTGTTAGTCATTTAAAGCTCTTTACAACCTGACCCCTTCCTGCCTGTCTAGTTTGCTTACACTCCTATCCCATTCTGGCCCTTTTCCTGATTTTCTAGACTTCAAAACCATTTGCTCATTTACTTCTGGCTCATCTTGCAACTTCCTTCATCACCTAGAGCCTTCTTATCCTGGAATAGGCTATCATCTCTGCAGGCTACTCACACCATAATGTCTCTCCCCAAGGCCTATATTCCCATTGGTGAACTCCTCCTGGAACTCTCATTTTGTGGAGAGGCCTAGGCCAGTCTCCCTCATTCCCCTCCCAGTCCTGTTCCTGACTTTCAGAACTTCACTTAACCCATGGATTAAAGAACTAATAAATATGAAGATAGGATTTTGAAATAGTCTTCTGACTCAAAGTCCGTTCCCTGTTTACTATGCTATATTGCCTCCTGAGGAATGTGGGATTTGAGATGAGTGATAAAGGAAGCCAAGGAAGCTAAGAGTCAGAGATGAGAAGGGAGAGCATTCAGGGATGAGAGAAAACCAATGTGAAGACATGGAGATGGGAGATGGGAGTAGATTGGTGTAGGTGGACCATAAAGGCCATGGAGGGAGAAAGGAATGAAGGAAGCAAGAATTTAATAAGCACTTACTAGGTGCCAGACTGTACTAAGCACTAGGGATACAAATGAAAAGAAAAAGAAAAACAGTCCCTGCCTTCAAGAAGCTTGAATTCTAATAGAGGAAGACAAACAGAAGACTTCACAGGGGCGTGGTTAGAGCTTTGCTCTAAAAGGCTTTGGAAGTAGAGGGGCTGGGTATGGACTTGGGTGTTGGTAGTTTGGGGGAAGGATTCTGGAAAGGCAGTCATTCAACAACCACTTATTAAACATTAGCTTTGTGCTGGGTGCTATGTGATCTCTGGCTTATTAATGTCCTTCCTAAAATGTGGCATCTAGGATTAAATAGATATGGCTGACCAGGGCAGAGTACAGCTTATTTACCACCTCGCTTTTTAGAGACAACTATACGTTTTGTGACTGGGGTGGGAGGGAGAAAGTAAGAGGCATGTAACAGAAGTAATAAGGTAATTAAAAATAAGAAGTAATATGCTATCAAAAATCAAGTTCATTGACTGGATTTGGGGGGGAGGAAAAAAGGGAGAGGTAGAAGGGAATAAGCATTTATATAGTACCTACTGTGCAGCAGGCACTGCTCTAAGCACTTTACAAATATTATCTCATTTGATCTTTACGACAACCCAATGAGGGAGATGCTGTCATTATTCCTATTTTATAGTTAAGGAAACTGAGGTTAAGTGATCTGCCTAGAGTCACAGCTAGCAAGTGTATGAGAGCAGATTCAAACTCAGATCTTCTTGACATCAGCTACTACACTACCAGCTGCCTTTAAGATTGGAAACGGACTTGGCCATTAGCTAAGGGAGACGGCCTATAGCCCAAGTGGCCTGTAAGAGACAAATATAGCATCCCTGTAACATTTATGCTATTCGAGGGTTTGAAGCACCTTTGTCAATCAGTCAGCTAGCATTTATTAAGCATCTACTATGTGCTGAGCACTATACTAAGTGCTGGGGATTCAAAGAAAGACCAAAAAACCAATCCTTGCTCCCAAGGAGATCACAATCTAATGGGGGAAAGACAAGAGGAAAACAACTTTGACAAATAGTATACATACAGGACAAACTGAAGGAAATCTCAGAGGGAATGCACTAAGGCTAAGGACGATTGAGAAAAGGTTTGGCAAATAAAAATCTGTTCCCTCCCTACACCCCTTTCCCTACTGTCTACAAGATAAAGCTAGGAACCAAGAAAGTCGGATGTGTGTGTGTGTGTGTGTGTGTGTGTGTGTGTGCGTGCGCGCATTCATTATGGAGTGGTAGGGGCAAGGTTTATATTTAGGATTAGGAAGGATTTCATTTTGAAAAAAAATGAAACAAAATAATTTGGGGGGGATTCCCAACTGTGTACCACATCTCAACCTTTCATATCCTTCCCACCTTTGGACACATGCCCAGACAATAGTCGTATCTCATCCTTCTAAGCCCCCATCAAAATGTATATCCCAGGAACTTTGAGAAACAATGATAGCTGCTGAGTGAAACAAGTTTGTTTCCATTTTTTCCTCCTAAGGTAGATTCTCCTTTTCTTAATTGCAGAATCAAAGTATTTGGGGGTAGAAAGAAACCTCAACAACCATCTTCTCCACCTTTCTTATTACTCCATACCCAACAAATTGTCATTCAACTTCTAATTGAAGACCTCAAGTAAGTTGGAACCAGCTCATCATACTTTTCCACAGCTCTGGTCATGAAGAAGTTTTTCCTGACATCAAATCTAAATGGTCTTCTTTGCAATTTTCTCCTAGTTCTAACCCCTAAGGCCAAAAAAAAGTCTAAGTCTTCCTTCTACCTGGTCCTCTTTCGAGTAAAGTTATTGAATTTCTCTCCATTTCTGGCATTTCCAAATTTCTCCTCCCCAAATTCAATCTCTGGCTTTCTTAACAAGTTCAAATCCCTCCAAATAACTTTCATTATTCCCCCCATAAACTTTTATTCACTTCAAGTCTTTCTTCTCCTGCTCCTTCTCCTACAACCTTCTATAGAAACAAGAAGAAGGAAAAAAAATGCATGGTGTGAATTCCACTCATTTTCATGTTTTTGACCTTTCAGCTCTCCTACTACAGCTCTAATCTTTCTTCTCTCCATGCATTTGTGTATATAATTTTCCATTTCTAAAACAGACTCCGTCTACATCTCTAGTCTTTAAAATTCTTCCCTTTCATCAAAGGGCAGCCAGACACATTTCCTCTGCCCACATACTTGTCTCTCTGTTTGACCTCTCCTATGTACATTTCTCTTTCTAACTGATTATCCTGATGGTAGCTCCACATCTGGTACCAACAACATGTTCCAATACCAGCATTTCCCAAGCTGGTTAAAATCATTCTAGAAGATAAAAGCTGCTGGCAAAGAGGTTAAAAGAAATGAGTAAGGAAATTCTCTGAGATCTCAACAGCTCACTGCTAGAGTCTTAGAACTGATTTTTTTTTAATGTTCCTTGTCCTAAAGGATCCAAAGCCAGATCCCAGATCAATTAAACTCAAAATGTCCCAGGTCTGCTCCTGTCACTTCTTTCCTCACAATCGTTCCAGCAGTTCAAGTGTTGAGGGAGCAGAGGTTGGACTAAAACTAGTCCAGTTCCAGCATTCTCTCGGACCACAACACCTGGAATCTCAGATTCTTATTCATGATTTTTCCTCCCTTCTTGATATCAACTCCTTGAAGATAGAGACCGTGTCAATTTCCATATCCTTTTATCTAATATCTTCTACATAGTATGGCTTAATAAGTGTTTGTTGATTTGAATTGCTCGATTACAATCAATGTGCTAAAGACCAGCATGAAATAGTTTCCATTCTCAAGAAGCCAGTGTTCTACTGAGCTGAAGACATCTAAAAACTGAAAGGATGAGATAGGGTTGGGGAGGAATAGAGTTAAGATTTCTTTAAACTTTAGTAAACATAGCCAAGGATTGGTTTTTTGGGCAGCTTTTTAGCTTATATCTGAATTCTCTGGCATCCTGTCTAGGAGGACAAAGTGTTCATCTTATGTGAACTGGCATACTCTACAATCAACTCCAGATACTCTTTTGGGAAGGAAAGATGGACTTGCCTGTTTTGGTAGGTTTCTGCCTCTTCATCTGTCTTTTCATTAGTTTCACATGCTTCCAGGGCCTCTGCTCATCAGTTTTCATCAGCATCCAACCTTCTGACAATAAACCCTGGAAATGGGCTAGACAATTAAGGACAGACACGTGGTCAAATACAAACCTAATGTCAACAAAAGGAGACACAATAAACAAAAAGGATTCTGGGTGGAGGCCAGGAGTAATAAGCTATCTTTGTGTTAAAGAAAATTTCATGAAGAAACAAAGAGGAAAATCAACCATTAAGGCTGCCTCCTCACTGTGCTTTTGAAGAACACATACTTCTAGGGCTTTATAGATAGTTAGAAACTAACTAATTAAGGTTAGTCATTTCAGTTACTAAGTAAATTACTAACCAACTGCACTAAGCAAGGGAGGCCTAGGGACCATAAGATAATCTTTTCAGTTTGATCTGACCATGGGTTTAAGGTCTTACATTGAAAAGGGAGAAAAATCAATGTGAGCAATATCCAGTGTGGTCAGGGAAATACAAATGTGGCTTTCACATAATTAGGATATTCCCGGAGGGTCCAGCGTTTTCTAGGGACGCTATTTCTCACTCAGACAGACCAAGGACATCTTTAAAGGCATCTAAATTCAACTCCAACTTGGTTTGAAACTTCATTCTCATAACCAGAGTCATTCTGAATCACATTGTATCTTCCCTGCTTTTATTACATGCTTCCTTGCTCCCCTCTACCACCCAGTTCCCCATGCAAAGTTTTTATACAGAAGAAATAGGAGGAAGTGAACTGAAAAGAAGGGGGAAAAAACTGAAAAAAAGGAGAGAAAAATCACCAAAGCACAGCCTGAGGAGACTGTGTAGACAGAAATGAGGGGTGGTAGTCTCTCTCTCCTTGACTTGATGAGAGAGGAAAAGGAATATAGATAGTTTTCTGCTGCTGCCTCAATAAGCTTTCTGTTTCCCACCACTCTGGGAGAGGGTCAGTCATGGAGGGTAGCAGAGAACCTGGCTACAATTTTTTGAAGGTCCTCTTTGTGTTTCTAGAGAGAGAAAGCTTCATTATAGACTGAAAGTTAAATCTAGGATTATTTGTCCTAAGGTTACCCTTTGTTCTTTGCCATATTATGGTCTTATCATTTATAGAAAACACTCAATTAGAATGGAACAAAAATAAGCTTATTTTTTTCTGGACGTGAATTTTTTTTTTAATTCATCAACCAAAAATAGACAAGATTTAAGGTTAAGCAATGCCAGTTCACCAGGCAGCATAAAGCAGGGAAAGGGGAGAAAATGAAGACGGCATAAATTCACCAGAGACTAGTATTTATAAAGCACTTTAAGATTTGCACGTAGCAACTGTCCCAGAATATTACTCCTTGAGTGGGATGGCAAGTCTTCAACTGCTCACGATTATATTCAATTTAGGGGAATAGTGCCATTCACTTGCAATTACCTGTCAATGACACCCCATGCACCTGTATCACTCCCCACTCTTCATCAAGGATCTCTAAAGTTCCCCAAATCCCCCCCAAACTCCCATCAATTAACTGTCAGTTACTCCTTCTAGCTAGGAAATACTACATTTCCCATCAGCCTTCCTGCTGAAAGAGGCTATATTTTGATGAACATATAATTGTATCAGGTTTGTTTGTTCTAGCACTAGCTGAAGGAATAATCTTTGTCTTCCTTTCATGCTTCCTTAGGAAGACTGATTGCAAAGCCAGGTCATGTCAGTTGCCCAGTACAGGGATGAGGTGTAGGAATCAGGTAATTGCCCTTTAGCACACCCTAGAGGGATCTCTCTCCAAAGAAGTTCATTTTAACATTCATCTTCAAAACCCAAGTTTAATAAACGTTTCTAAGTGTACCTGATCCCTAGCGAACATTGTTAACCAACTTTTGCTCCTAGATACTCTCTTCTTTCTGGGTTTTTGTGATATTACTCTCTTCTGTTTCTCCTCCTACTTGTCTGACCTCTCTTACTCAGTCCCCTTTGCCGGTTCACATCCATAGGTGATTTGCACACCTCTCCCTCACTTAAATCCAATTCACTTGTGTGTCATGGCATCACCTCCCTGATGTCACGTTCCTCTTCAGGAATGAAGGACAAATAATAATAACAATCATTGCCCGTATCCCATCCACTATGAGTGTTCCTTAAGATTCTCTCCTCTCTCTCTCTCTCCTCTCTCTCCTCTCTCTCTCTCTCTCTCTCTCTCTCTCTCTCTCATACACACACGCGCGCACACACACACACACACACACACACACACACACACACACACACACACAAAACTCCCATGGTTTTAATCATTATTTCTATGTAGATCACTCCCAGATCTACATATTAAAGCTCAGTCTCTTCCCTGAGCTTCAGTCTCATATTACCAATTGCCTGGACTCCATTTCCAGTTGTCCAGATCTATATCTTGCCACTGGACCCAGATGGCTCTGGAGGAGAAAGAGAGGCTTGTGACTTTACACAGCCCTGCCTCACTTAAATCCAGTTCACTTGCAAGTAATGGTATCACCTTCCTGATGTCACAGGCCTCTTCCAGAATGAATGACAAACAACAACCAATTGTCCTATTAGCATTTTAGAGGGGATGAATCAGAGAAATCTTAATCTCAACATATCTAAAACTGAACAAATTATTTCTCCCTCTCCCTCCACTTCCCAAAACCCTCCCTCTTTCAAGCTTCTCCATTTCCTGTCATGGGTACCACCATTCTTCCAGTCAGTCTGTTTTTAATCTGGGCATTATTTTGGATTCCTTACTGTCTCTTACCCCACGTATCCAATCAGCTGTCAAATATTGCTCCTGCCTTCACAAAAGATTTCACATGGGATCCCCTTCTCTCCAGTTATACAGCTACCACCTTTGTTCAGACCTTCATTAACTCCCAGCTAAATCATTACATCAGCCTTGGAATTCATAATTCTCTGCCTCATTTACCACCACTCCAGTCCATCCTACACACTACTGTCAAAATAATTTTCCTTGAGTACAAATACCATGTTGCTCCCTACTCAATCCAGTGGCTTCTTATTGTGTCTAGAGAAAATGTAAACTTTTCAGTTTATCTTTTAAATCCCTATACAACCTGGCCCCACCCTGTCTTCCCAGCCTCACTGGACATCACTCCCCACCCCAAACTCTACAATTCAACCAAACCGGACTCCTCTTTATTCTTCCCATGGGACATCCCATCTTCCATCTCAGTGTCTTTGCTCTGACACCCACACCTGAAATGCACTTTACCTTTGCCTCATGGAGGCCTTCTCCATTAGGATGTAGCTTAGGTATCTGGCACCAATATGATGAGCACCCAGGAGTGGGATCAGACTCCATGACTGGTTGCTGTACTTCCAGTTGAGGCAAGATAGAAAAACTCTGTGAGGAAGGTGCTATTATTATACCAATTGCACAGATGAGGAAACTGAAGCCAAGAAAGATTAAGCAACTTATACAAGATGACACAGGTGAAAAAGAAAAAGAGCATCCAAGTCAGGATTTGAACTCAGGTTTTCCTGTCTCCAAGTACAGCACTCTATCCTCTTTGCCCTTTAGCTGCCTGCAATGTGGGCATAGGGACTAGGACTAGGACTTGCCCAGGGTCACACAGTGAATGCATATCAGATGCAACACTTAAACCCAGTCTTCCTCATTTTTGAGGCCAGCTGTCTTTCCACAATATCATTCTGTCTCTCTACATTAGTATGTTAGAAACATCATAATACGAAATATGGCAGAGACTTCTGTTTAAGCTGGTGACGTGGAAAGTCACAGAGGGTCCTGGGATTCCAAGGTATTACTCCAGCAAATATCTCAAAGACAGAACAATGACTGAGATCAGAAGAGCAAAGAGAAATAGTGGCAAACACTCCATCTGGAATATGACCATGTATAGGCTCCAGAAGAAGCGGCCTGGTGAGGGGATCAGAATCTGTTTCAATATTATGGGACTGGAGTTGGTTGGAGATCTGATCCTGGCCTGATTCTATAGGGCCTGAAGCCTATGAGTGCTCTGGTAGGGACATATCAGTGAGGAGCAGAACCCAACTTGATCTCATAAGCCTAAAGGCTGTGGAAGCTCTGAACAGGGGTATGCCAGAAAAGACTGAAGCCAGCACAAATCTGCTGGCCTGAAGCTAGCAGGGTATTGGCTTTGTTGGAGAAGCATTGGGGGACAGAGGTGATTGAGCAGAGAGACAGGCTGGAGCAGTGCATGCCTCAAAAGACTCAGTGGCACAGCAGGAGATAAAGCCAACTCAATATTTTGGTGCACATACCAGAGCTTTGCAAAAGGCTTCAGACTAGCCCAATCCCCAGCATCCCAGTGAGGCATGTCACGGCCAAAGTGGAAGAATAAATCAACTTCCTAGCGTGGATCATACAAAGAAGCCCAAATTTGGCTACCAGGAGAGGGGGTACAAGCCAGAGGTTGTGGCATAAAGCAGAGCCTGGTCCCACTCACCCTACTCCTGAACTGCAGAAGCAGTGGTATCTATACCAGCAGAAAGGCGAGATCAACCAGGCTCATCCATCCCACCAAGTATGCTGAAAGGTGTTGAACTTTATCTTCACGCAAAGTCCTAATCTAGAAACTGAGGACAGAGATATGAACAGAAGAAAACAGACACACAAAAATGGAGAAATTAAGAAGTCTGAGAACCATCGGCAAAGTAAAAATAGAATACACCATCACCTCCAAAAAGAAACCTCAAAATAATAACTCCCAGGAATGTCATAGCCAAAATCCTGTTTTGTAGATCAAGGAAAAAAAAACACACACATTACAAACAACCAGAAAGAAGGAACCAAAGCATCACAGTCAAGGTGACAGGAGACTGTGTTGCAAATATGGTAAAAGAAAGAAAATCTTGGGACATGGTATTCTAAAAAGCAAAAGATAAAAGTTGATAATCAAAAATAACTTACTCTAGAAAAACTGAGTATAATCCTACAGCGGGAAAAATTGATCTTTAATGGAATGAAGGAATTCCAAGCATTCCTGATTAAAAAGACCAGAGCTGGAGAAGGCATTTATTTATTTATTTATTTATTTATTTATTCATTCATTCATTCATTCATTCATTCATTCATTCATTCATTCATTCATTTATTTATTTTTAGGCAATTGGGGTTAAATGACTTGCCCAGGGTCATAGTTAGTAAGTGTCAAGTGTTTGGTCTGAGGCTGCATTTGAACTCAGGTCCGCCTGACTTCAGGGCTGGTGCGCTATCCACTGCGCCACCTAGCTGCCCCCCTAGATAGGCTTTTTGAAACATAAACTGAGGAGACAAAAGCAATATCCAGAAGAAAGGAGTAACTCCACAAGGGCAAGTGAAGCTTCAGAGAAAAGAATAGCTTGCTGCAAAGACTACAAGAGATTAAAAAACAGGGGGCAGCTAGGTGGTGCAGTGGATAGAGCACTGGCCCTGGAGTCAGGAGGACCTGAGTTCAAATCCAACCTCAGACACATAACACTCACTAGCTGTGTGACCCTGGGCAAGTCACTTAACCCCATTGCCTAGCCGAGAGAGAGAGAGAGAGAGAGAGAGAGAGAGAGAGAGAGAGAGAGAGAGAGAGAGAGAAAGAGCGATTAAAAAGTAAAATTTAAGTACAGAGAGAGAGGGTGGTGGGAAATGGAAGGAAAATAAATAGCTTTGAATAGAAGATAAAAAACTTTAGGTATGTAGGGGAATCCATGGGAAACAGAATGGCATAAATATACCTCAAGATTCTGACTCAGTAAGAAAGCTTAAAACTTGGGAAATCAAAACACTGCAAAACTAGAACTTGTAAGGAGACTAGAGATCAACATTATACAACATTATAAAATACACCATTTTAAAGGACAATTAACTGTCCTGTGCTTTAAATTCTAAAGATTTAAGAATTCTAATCAACACAATGACCAGTCAGGATCCAAAGACATGATGATGCACATTTTGCAAAATGAAGCACATTTTCCACCTATTGATGGAGAGGTGGACTATAGGTTCAGAATGGGACATATCTTTTCATACATGAGCAATACAGAAAGCAGGTAGTGAAGTGGGGCTTTTCCCTAAAATAGTGATTTGGGAGAGCAAACATCAAACATAAAACGGAAAGCTTCCTATCTGTTTCTAAAGTCTCCAATAACTTATGGCCAATATGATTTAAGAAGCATTTATTAAGCACCTACAGTGTACAAGGCAGTGTGCTAGGTGCTGTGGATACAAAGACAAAATGAAAATCACTACCTGCCTTCAAGGAGCTTACATTCTAGAGAGGGATATGGCATGAGGTGTGTCTGAATGAAAACTATTAAGACATACAGATTTAAGAAGTATATTCCAGATATAGAGGACAGCCTATGCTAACTGTAAAGTAAGCTGGTGACTCTTTTTTCCTTGCTCTTCCTCTTCTTTCCTGTTCCCTGGCCTTGGGGAATCTCATTAACTCAACAGAACAAAAAACCAAATAAAAACACAGGTCTTATCTGCAATGAGGGGAAAAAATTGAAATGTATAATAATAGCATTTACGTAGGACAGAAATGGCATTGCTTGTGGCTCTGAGGTTGGCTAAGTGCTTTATAAATATTTTCTCATTTTGTCCTCACAATAACCCTGGGAAGTAGGTGCTATTATTAACTCCATTTTATAGATCAGGAAACTGAGACAGATAGAGATTAAGGGACTTGCTAGAGCTAGTATCTGAGACCAGATTTGAATGAATAAAAGAGGCTTTTGGGTGATCACTTATTCTGTGGTCCCCCCCCTTTTTTAATTTGGTTTGGATAATTAAGATAATTATATGTGATTTTAGAGAAAACTTAAAAGAATGTCAGTTGTTCTAAAATAAATCTAGATACAGACACTTCCAACTATAATTAAAGAAAGAGTTCATGCAAATATGTTAGGAAGCAATATGGTCTAAGAGGAAGATCAATGCAATAGATGTTAGGAAGCCTGGGTTATAAGCCTTGCAAATAACATTGTGACTCTAGGATAACCTTTCCATACTTTGGGTTTCCCAATGAGGAAAATAGGCAAGTCAAGACTTGAGAATTCTTACTTCATACACTCTTATCTTGGTTAAGTTAATTAACTGTCCTGTGCTCATATCTGACCTGATTCATATTTTTACCTACTTCAAAGAATCCTTGAGAGAAATTCTAATAAAAGCACATACAAAGCACTCAGTTAAAAAAAAAAAGCAAACAAACCAACCTACAAACCCCACCAGAAACCCCAATAAAGTCTCAAATGCAAACTAAAAAAAAAAGGTCTATATAATGTAATGACAAAGAGTCTTAGATACTTTTTTATGAAATGTTGAATCCTGCTGAGAAAAACAAACAATCTTGATCACACACACAGAGCCAAATTCAAACCATTTGCCCTCCCTGCTAGTCTCCAGACTTTGGCTCAGCTCTTCGTGGGCTGGAAGGAAATGCTTCCAGACCCCAGGAGTGAAAAATGAGCAATGACATCTCTGTGCTCCTGAGAACCTCCTTGGTGAAGTCTAGCCTCCAGTCCCTGGACAGAATCCCCAGGGTAAGGGAGTGGGCATAGGGAGTGGGGAGGGCTCGGCTCTGCTGGCTTTCAATACCTTCCCAAGCATTCCAGGGATGGATGCTGCCCAGACTTGGGCTTTGGCCACAACTCTGTACCTCTGGGAGTCCCACAAGCAGTGTGGGTTAGCAACAGGAAATTTGCATTGTTGGTACTGTATCTTTTGGGACCTCTATGTAGAAAGATATGTGTGTATGTATAAATTAGCTAGTTCTCTTTAGGTCTTAAGACATGATGCAAAAAAAAATGGTATTTTTTTATTTTGAATGCTTTAAGGGAGTAAAATCCCAATTTTTAAGGAATTATCTTCAGCTACTATTTTGATTATAGCACAGTCTCCTCCAAGGCTCACCTCAAGTGCCCCTTCCTACCTTTAGAACCTTTCTTCAAACCTCCAGTTATTAGTTCTCCTCTCCAACTGAAATTACTTTGCATTTACTTTGCATCTATTTTTGTATTTACTTAACTGAGTACATAGTTTTTCCTCATAGGATAAGGATATAACCTCCTTGAAGAAGTGACTATTTCATCACCCCTAGTCCACTATCATCATCCCTAGCATAGTACTTTGCCCATTGCAAAAATAACTGACTGATGTGTATAGATATAAAATATATACACATGCACACAGAGCTTACATACCTATATAGATAGACAGATTTTTTCCTCCTATGCAAAGCTGTGATTTCATTGATCCAGGGAGCTACCAGGAAGGAACCTCTACCAATGAAAACTGGCACCTTTTTTGCTGCTTATAGTCTTTAAAAGTTTCCAAGGGCATTGACAGGTTAAGTTATTTATTCAAAGTCATAAAGTCAGTATGTGACAGAAGGAGGCCTTCATGATTCATTCTCTGTCTTCTGTACCACACTCCCTATGTGTACATGTGTATATTACATATACAAACACACATACTAATTTCATATAGCTGCTGGTTGATAATCTGGAAGATGGAGTTACAGTTGCTAAACTGAACAAGAATGTAGGTAGCTGTTTGATTTGCTGTTCATCAACAGAAATTTTCTATTTCTGGGACATGTGCGTCCCAGGAACCAAGATACACTGAAAAACAATTAACAAGTTCTCCCTTGCAAAACCACGCTGTTCTAAGGATGTGATTCTGTCTTTTTGTGAAGTGCCCAGGACTGTTTCCGGCAAATAAACATGTGTTTTCTTTAAGTCTGTCTGTCAGAAGCTTTTCCATTAGCTTTTCCATTCATTAACATCTCAGCAGAGAGAAAAAGAAGTACTGATTTGGGCCTGTCAATTTGTGACCCTTCACCACATGAAAAGAACACATGGCCTATAGTTGTCCTATGGCACATTGACAATAAAAGATGACTATGGGACTGAAGATTATGGGAGAGCTCTACCCTGCAATCATCTCAGCTTCTTCCATTCTGCCAACCTCAGCACATACAGGTGGCTTAAAGAAAATCATGTTGTACAAACAAAGGTGTTTTCAATTGTTTAGGGAATCTCTGCTCTCAGATAAGCATATCTATCAATGTCCATATGCCAGAAACAAGACTGTTTGTATATTGGTGGATGGCATTGATCTGAACAGTATTATTCATAGTATGTGTATTTATAGTTATATGCATATAAATATTTGTGTTTTATATTTGAGGCTGCTAGGTGTAGAGTAGTTAGAAGTCTGGGCCTGGAGTTAGGAAGACCCAAGTTCAAACGTGATCTCAAACACTTCCTAGCTGAGTGACTCTGGGCAAGTCACTTAGCTACCCTCTGCCTCAGTTTCCTCAACTGTAAAATGGGGGATAATAATAATAATACCTACCTCACAAGGTTGTTGTGAGGATGAAATGAAATATTTGTAAAGAACTTAGTGCATAATAGGCATGGCACATAGTAGGATCTCAATAAGTGCTTATTCTCTTCCCTTCCCCTATTTAGGTTTAAAAAATAATGTTAACCAATACACTTTTAAAGTTCAAAAATCGTGAGTTCTAAAGCAAGTTAATTTTAAAAAACTTCCTGTTTAAAAATGAAAATAATCTATTAAAATTTACATTGAGTTTAAAAAGTAAGATTTAACTATTCTTTTAAAATGCAATAATAGTGTCTTATTTTTTAAAAATGAACTTAATTACATCTTCTGACAGCTCTTTCTCCAGCTCACTGCACATCTGGGACAATGGATCACTCAGAGCTTGAGAATTCCAAATTGTTCTTTTATTTGAATCATGTTCCAATACTCTCAAGTAGAAACAGTTCTCAAGACCCTTCAAAGGCAGTTCAAGAAGATAAAAATTGATGGTAACAAGGTTAAAAGCAGGAAGCAAAGCAGCTCCCTGGTGTCTCATGAATGCCTGACCAAAGGCAGAAAATTCCTTTTATACTTCTCTTGCCCAAAGGGACAACAGCTGGGTCCCAGATCCATGTCTCAACTCCCCATCCCTGGGGGCAAAGTTAACCAAAACCACCCCAGGTCTGTACCACAACTTCTTCACTTGCAACACCCTCCAGGCCTTAAGGGACTGTGTGGTATTAACTCATTCCTCCTCAATTCCACTAATATCCTAGCCTATAACACTCTTCCCACTGACCTTTGATGGTCAATAGTAGTCCAGGGTCACAAAATTCAACTTCCCAATACAATAGCCCAACCCTTCATCTTGAAGCAAAACTGAGGACGTGCTTTGAGGGAAAAAAGTACTCACATTAACCCACTTCTATTGTTGATATGCCTAAATAAGTAGGGCCAGTGCACAAAAGACCGGTGCCCACATGGAACAAATTCAGACCTATACACAGGCCCTACTTTCCAGGAGCCGGCCAGCAGATGATTAGGGCTTCGTTACCCCAAGCTGACTAAGGTGGTGCCACTGTCCTTTCCACTGTTTGCAAGTGCCGTCAGAGCTACTGCCTGCAGGCTGGCTGTCATAGCCAAAGTCATTCCCTCAGTGATGTCAACGTGGGGGCTGGTGGTAGGGTTGCCACTGCTTTCCTATTATCTTGATGCTGGTGGTGCTATCCAACTCTCACTGCCCTCATCAGTGCCTGAGCTGCTGAGGTGAGCAGACCATTAGTTCCCACCCACTCTTCCTATCCCTCCTCTGCTACAATGGATCAAAGCCAAAGGGTTTGAACAAACTGTTCTTTTAGTTAAAAAACAAACAAACAAACAAACATCCAGGTAGAAGCAATTCTCAAAGAAGCTTAAAAGCAGCCGAGAAGATAAAAACACATGTAAACCAGGGCAAAAAGGTTAAAAAGCAGTGTTTTTAAAAAAGCAGTCAGCAAAGAGGTCCCCTGGGATCTCAGGGGCTCCTCACCAGTCTGAAAAAAGTACTTTTATGCTCTCATAGCCCAAAGGGCCTACATATCCCCCTCAGGGTCCTAGGGATACTCCTCAGGAGATGGGGGTGAGGGAGTGTTGTGATTTACTAACACCAGTGGCCCAAATCCCAACTTGTGTGTTTTCTACAATATCAACCAAGGATCACTTCAGACAGCTAGCCTTAAGTAGTTTTTAGTAAGAACTATTTACTAATGTGGTACAAATAAATGGTACGTACAAAGCATCCCCAAGAAAGTCTGTGATATTCTCTAACACAACCACATACAGAGTCCTGGAGAAAGGGGGCTCACGCTTGGAAAGCATAAGTGGCAAAGAAATACCTCATAGCTCCTGGTTGCTGGAATCTTTTCCCTCCCCTTTATGGAGTTCTCAAGAAATTCCCTTTAGCTGTGGCAGGGTTCCTTTGCTGAGTTCCTTATGGAGGCATGAAGGCACATCTAATTTGTTATCGATTCCCAAATCAGACACTGCTGTAAGCTGATCTGGGGAAACTGAGGATGCCAATAGGAAGTTGGAAAGTTCAATATGCTCTGGATTCTTTAACATCCAAAAGCTCCTCCTCTTGGCATAGGAAGTGTGTAGGTGGGGGAGAGGGGAGACCAAAGACCGAATGCAAAGCTTCTCCTTCCTCCCTAGGCAGGTATTTCTCAGGAATTTTAGCTAGAATGACAACTTCTGGCTTGACAATTTATAGACTACCCCCCTCCCCCCCGGGGCTTTCTTCACACCACCTGAACACAATTCACAACTGGAAGTTGATTGATTAATGGATGATTGAAGACACGTTCTCATACGAGTTAAAGTAAAAAGACTAAAATGCAGCGGGGTTAGTTTCAGCCCTTACACTATGATCCTGTGAAGTTGACCTTTCTTACCCTGATTCTGCCAACCTGGGTGATACATAAATTATTTAAAGGAAATCATGATATTCAAACTTGAGGGTCTACAGTAATGCTAAAATTTATCAAACGTGAGTAATTAGGGATATAATGAGTTGTTTTATGAGGTAGTGAGTTATCCATTACCAAGAGTGTACAATTAGAAGATGTATAATCCCTTACCAGGATTATAGAAGAGATGAATGTGTCAGAGAGGGGTTGGACTAAATGACTTTCAGTTCTCTTATGGCATATTTGATGAGCCTATGAATCCCAAATTTCCTCTTTTTTTGGTGTATTATTATTGACAATCAATCAGTATTTATTAAACTTTTACTTTGATTTACAAAACTTTACTAAGCTTTGAGAGGCAGCTAAGTGACATGGTGAATAGAGGGCAGGACCTATAGTCAAGAAAATCTGAGTTTAAATCTACCTTCACATTCTTGCTAGTTGTGTGACCCTTGGCAAGTACCTTAACCTCTGTCTGCCTTTGTTTCCTCAACTGTAAAATGTGGATAATAATCGGCTCTACATTCCAGGGTTATTGTGAAGATAACATGATATAATATTTATGAAGTGTCCAGTATATTGTAGGTACCTAATAAACCATTTCATTTTTTTCAAAATTCCATGCCGGGTACTGTACTAGATGTAGAGATACACACAAAGAATGAAACAATCACTACTCTTAAAAAAGCTTATACTATAACAGTAGAAACCATATAACACAATAAATATTTATTAAGCTCTGAAGATGCAAATAAGAAAAAGCAGTCCTTGCTGTCAGGGAACTTCCAGTTTAATGCAGATGGAGAATGAAAAGCAAAGGATGGGGGAGGAGCAGGTACCTGATGTGTGGGGAGGCAAGATGATGATGGAACTGATTCCAAGGGTGCATCTGGTGGGAAATAAAGAGTTGCCTGGGCTTCTGAGCTCTCTTTAAATGGAGGGTTTTAAAGGAGTTTTTGGACACTTTCCAGTCCCCGCTCTCCAATCACGGGGCAGAGGCAACTGAGGATAAGTTATAAGTACCAAAGCTGATGCAAACTCCATAATGGTATTTCCTGATGATGAGCTTTTTCTAGGTGTGGGTGGTATGGGGATTATGATGATGATGATGGAGTCATATTCAAAGAATGTAAGTACATCTACAAGTATAACCTGCAAGTGACTGTGTGGAAAGCAAGGTTGGTTAGCTGAGTGGCTGAGGACTTTCCTCCTCCTTCATTTTTGGGAGTAAAAAGAGTTGAAACCTCTCTGAGAATGTCTGTCTCCACCCATGGGACGTTCTTGAGTACCAGCCCCTCTCCCTCTACCACCTCACCTTTTGGGTAAGGAACCAATGTGCTATGTTTGTCTCTCCTCCCTCTATCCTCTAAGTTGGAGGATTTGGTTAGCCACACTTATATCACAACATGTTCATTACTCTAGAGACAAAAAGGAACACAAGATTCAGTTAAATTTCTGCCTATGGGAAGTTTATAAAAATTTTTTTATCAAATAAATGAAATAACAGCTCATTGTGCCTCTAGGAGGCACTTAGCTACTAAACTGGAAAGGAAATTGCCCAACCTGTTAATTCTATGCAGCTAAATACCAAAAGGCTTTCTCTTTTGTGCTCTGGATACAACCAAACATATATTAAGTATACATTTCTGGGTCAGCTGTAAATTTATGTGGAGAAAGAATAAAGTCAATATAAAGGAACAGCTAATAACCTAAGATGAAAAGAAACCACATGTGGATCCTTGTGTGAAAACCATACATGGAAAGAGAAGGGAAAAGAAAACAGAGAAACCTTATTAACCATTCTCAGAACCTGAGAGGGACATTTCAGCTCATCTACCTTCCCCACAGCTCCTCAGGATTAGAAACTCAAGACTATGACTAGGTGCAGTCTCGCCATCATAGACATCCCTTCTGCTCAGGGAGGAAAGATGCCAGCTGTAGCCACAGACGATAGTATTCAGCACTCTGTCCCCCCTGCTTCCCCCTCTTTCCTCCCAACAAATTCAAACTTTTGTGGTTCTATAATCCTTCTCAGTCCAGCCCAAGAAGCACAATATTTCTTCCAGTTCTTTCCAGAGTAAGAAGAGGGGAATGGGACTATAAGCCCCGTAATTTTGGTTGAATTAATTCTCCAAAGGGGAATTAACTGGAATCCATCCAAATATCTGTTACTTAGGTATATACACCTTATATAGTGAAATCAAGGTGGTCCCACAGGGGCCAGGTCCTTCACCACTCCCTGTTCTGTACCCAGACAATTCAATGGGTGGTGTCTGACTTCTCCCAACACTGATCTGCCGACAACACAGCCAAGCGAGGCCAGTCCTTATTTTTATGGTGTCCACTCAGATGTTTCCCATGCCAGTAGCCTACTGCCACTCCTAGTATACTGCAGCTGCTAGCACTTTCAGGCTTCTTAGGACCTTTAGACCTTTTGAAATGAGCAAGATTACCTCTTGGACACATCCAGCCTCAGGATGCTATTCTAGTTTCATGCTCAGGGCAGGAAACATAAAGCGTGCCTAATCAGGACGTGCCCTCATGGATGTGGAAGCTAGTGGCAGAATGAGTTTGATTGCTCCTCCCTCGCCTGGCTGTCCAGAAATGCATCAAAGTAGTCCTAATGATTCAAAATCAAGAGAAAAAAAGGGGCAACTTTCCCCATTTGTAGATCCACTGAGTTCTACTTCAGCAGTCAATTAGTTTTGGTCATGTCTCACTTCAAACCCCTCAATGATGAATCATATATGGTCTGAAGCAGGTCCCTGTTTCCTTCCCCTCCACTTGGTCACCTACAACCAGGAATACAGACTGGTCATGTTCCATGGAGTAGAAGTGAGGGAGAGGGAAGAATCCTCCTCCTTTCTCTCCATGTGCCGAATAAATATATAGACAAGAAATACAAATAAATACAAAATAGTTAAATACAATATCGTTTGGGAGGAAAGGCACTAGAAATTTAGGGGATCCAGAAAGACTCCATATAGAAGGTAGATTGATTGGTATCTTAGAGGAAGAGAAGGATAATATGGGTGGAGGTAAAGAAGTGATGCATCCCAGTGTAACCAACCCGTGTTCCAAAGCCCACTGGTATGGGGCTTTCTCCTTATTGGTGGAGCTGAATGCCCTGCCCTGGTGAGGAGTGGAGTGGAATTGGCTAGAACAAGAAAGCTCCAGCCTTCTTCAGTTGCTTCAGGTGCTTCTGGCTTAAAGTTTTGAGAAGGCAGATGGAAGAGGTCAATTCCACTTCAGACTGTTGTAGGAAAAGACTGGGAAGACATGAGAGGAGCTGGCAGTCCCCATCATGTCCTTGTCCCTAGCTTGCTATTTTAGGGACTGTGGAGAGTTTCCCTTTAGGTGAGATCTAAGACTCTCTCTTTTGGTTGAGCTGTTACCTCACTCCCAGTGGGAGAGCTCCTTCATTCTGTATTGTCGGGTATGTATATTCTCCTATATATGCCTTCTCTGATTTCTATTTTGCTATGATTTTGATAAATGTGAGCTATAGGTATTATCACTGCATTTAGGCATTACACAGTATGTCCCAAAAGTCTTCATGCATTTTTGAGATTTAGTAGTTTCAGAAGTATAAATGCTATAAACTTTTAAAAAATCATTTGAAAGATTATGTAATGTTTTGAAATATTAATGTTTCTTATTAAAATTTAACATAACCACTCTCTCGTGCTGTATAATTCTCCAAAAAAATATCTAATTGGTTTTTGAACTTTGTAAAAGTGCAGTGGACAGAATGACAGGACTGGAAGTCAGGAGGACCTGAGTTCAAATCTGCATTGTATGACCCTGGGCAAGTCACTTAACCCTGTTTGGCTTAGTTTCCTCATCTGTAAAAATGAGCTGGAGAAGGAAATGGCAAACCATTCTAGTATCTTTGCTGAGAAAACCTCAAATGAGGTCATGAAGAGTTGGACATGTCTGAGCAATAAAAAAGCAACAAAAAACTTTCATCAACTGACAGGATCACATTCATACTCTGACTTTAACTGTTCCAAAGAATGAGGTTTTGATGCATACAGGACAGTTTTAATGTGACCTAAGGAAAAGTCTAATGGGAGATAGATAAGGTGAATGGAGTGGCCACATAAGAAGATATTTTCTATGAATCCACGGGTCTGAGAAAGTGTCATCCGAAAACTATCAGACATGCAATGCATAATGACAAGGTCCCCAGTCTTGTTGAAAAATTGTGCTATTTAATAGATGCAACTCTGCAGTTTGGGAATGAAACAATTTAGAAACATTGTTAAGTAAGAATCACCATTAATTGTACTCTTCAAAAAAGAAATGGCCAGTAATGCAAGACTTCCTAAGGGTGCACCAAATAATAAACTTTTGGGGAGTCTCTTTCATGTTGCCAAACTTCCTGAGGCTTTCCTATACCCCAAATGTGTCACTTGTGACAATTTTTGCCACTCAGGTGGAAAGTTGCTTAATCAGAAAAGGCCAACTTGTCAAGAATGTCGTTGGAATTTTCCATTTTTTTACTTCATCAGTTGAGGGAAGTCTAACCTCACATAGTCATATTCTTACATTAGCAGTTGAACAGTTGTGACCTTGAAAGTACCCCTATGGTGTTTCATTGTTAGAATTCTGTGCACTGGGATTTCTGAAGACCCTGTCCAAAAGCCCTCTCAATTTCAGCCACACTCTGTTTTCTTCAGCCTAAGCATCTCCCCTTCTTCAGGTAACCCTCATGAAACATGACTTCAAGGTCTTTTACCATCCTTCTCTAATTCCATGTGTGTTAGGGGGATTGTCCAGAAGACCTCTGATCAATCCTTCTGTTACATAAATTTTAACTTAGACATATTCAAGGAGTACCCTCTCCACACCAAGCTGCCATCTTCTGACCTATCCTGAACTTTGTTCTAGGATGATGAAGTTAAAAATAACTTTGGGACAGGTTAGTCTTGGAGCAGAACTATAGAAAGACAATTTCTGAGAAAGTTTAAAGGGCAGTTTAATTTCCTGGTAGTACAATCCAGTATGCCAAAAGTCTAGATCACTGACTGTTGGGGACAGGCATACAGTGGAGACAGAAGCCTAGGATTTGAGAGACAGAAGGGAACTTACAGGTTTCCTAAAGCACACTACTTTTCGGTTCAAGAATTCTCCTTCCAAAAATCCTAAGAGAAGGGGCATCCAGTCTCTGCTTGAGACCCCACCAGTGATGGGGTGCTTGCCATCTTTGAGAGGTAGCATATTACAGTTATGGACAGCTCTAATTGTTAAAACAATCTTTGAATTAAAATTTGCCTCCCTATCACCCCTGCCCATTGATTCTAGCTCTGTGATCTAGAGCCACATAGGCTTACAAACTAAATTTAATTCCTCTTCCAAATGACAGACCTTTAGATATTTGAAAAGAGTTCTTAAATCCTCACTAAATCCTGTCTTCTCCAGAATATGCATGGATTTCTGATAGGACAAAAATGTGTTCAAAATATGCACACTTTGGCGGCTTTTCTACTAAATCCTTGTTTCCAGAGCTCCCTTGCCCTCAGCTCATTGGTAGTATAGAGATAATAGACGCAGTCTTGGGTCTTGCATAACGGACAACTTTTTGGTTTTATATGTATACGTATATGTATATGTATATGTATATGTATATGTATATGTATATGTATATGTATATGTATATGTATATGTATATGTATATGTATATGTATATGTATATGTATATGTATATGTATACACACACATATATATGTATGTATGTATATATATACACATATATATATATACATACACACATATATGTATGTATATGTGTATGTATATATACATATACATATACATACATATACATATACATATACATATACATATACATATACATATACATACATATATGTATATGTGTATGTATATATACACACACCCATATATTTGTACATGTATATACAATATATTTGTACATACATATTTACACACAAATTTATTTACTCCTCATATATCCCCTCCTTCCACAATAAGAACAGATATCAAAATATATATCATCATTTTGATTATACCTGCTGCAGGATTAGAGATCAACAGTTTCTTCAGTCTGGATTGCAATTAATGAGTTTATAATGGTGACCTGGTGCATATATAGACCCTATCTGATTGCTAAATGGATTTCCACATGGATAATACTAAGGTGCTGTTTTCCTCAGGATCATGATGGTATGTGAGAGAAGTGCCTTGGAGAGATTGGAGCAAACATGGACATTCAGTAAATGGTTCCAGTTGGCTTAATGTGTGGTTCGGAGGAGTTTTTTCCAGTTCTTTTACTTAAAACTGTTTGTTACATCTTCAAAAGGGCCCAAGTCAGCTTCAACCATGTCTTCATTTTACTTATATCTCGGGGTTGAAATGATTCTTTCACTTCACAGAGTCTGGTGAGAGATTCTGCTATAAAAGAAAGGACCACGAGACCTTCTTTTCCTAAGGCCACAACACCCTAAAGAAACAAATCCTCTTTGATCTACTTGGTCATTCTTTTCTGTTCTAGGTTCAGGGAGTAAAGAGTCTTCTATTTGAATCAGGAGTGTGAGCCATAGGAATCCCGGAATCCAGGCTAGATTTTTCAGCCAATGCAGCATCAATGCCTGGAGGAGCAAGGAACAATCTTTAGGAGTGGTGGCCTTCAGTACCATCTCCAATGAAATGACTCACTTGGTAGTCATTCATCTAGACATGAACCAAATCCTATGGGACCCAAACCTATGTGGGAACTGAACCAAATTATGAACCTAGTTCTCCCTCTTCCCCAACCCCAACAAGAGACTGAGCTGATATAAGGAAGATTATGTTCTTGAAGTATTGGGGAAAATGTTTGTATATTTGTTCTTGCTATATCTGTTAAGTAAATATTCCTTTGTAAAAGCAACTCAATGTTAAGTAGTTAATTGAAACTGGGGGGCTGGTCAATGGTCCCCTAAAAATAGGGAAAGAGCTGGCAGAGGCTTCAATCAATAGCAGAAAAAAGAGAAACTCCAACTCTCTCAGAGTACCTGAGAACCCTGAAGGAGAGATGTAGCCTTGCTGGCCTTGAGAAAATGGGACCAGTGCAGCTGCTACCTGCTGAGCAATGTCTCGGGCATGAGAAGAGCTAGACGAGAAAAAGAAAAGGAAGAGAATAAGAAGGAAGGGGGAATAGTGATAAATAACAGGTGAGAAAGTTGTAATATACAAAAGGAAAAGGAACACTTGACAGTAGTACAGTGACAAAGTATCATAGACCACCTAAACTTGTCTTAGACTATGCAGGGTAAAAATCTATGCCATAACTATTCTATCACTTTGTCACCTTTACACCTAGTTAGATGGATTCAATGGTCTTTGAGTCTATAAGATAAATCAAACTCAGCAACTAAAAGTAGTCAGGAGTGAGGCCTTTTTTTTCTCCAATTTCATTTCAAGGCTACAGTGGGTTCCACTTTGAAAACAGGTTTCAAATATAACTAGACATTGTGAGACAGACTTTAGGAAATTAACCAGTTTATATAACTGTGAAAAGGTAGGATGGTGCAGTAGAGAGAGAGAGAGAGAGAGAGAGAGAGAGAGAGAGAGAGAGAGAGAGAGAGAGAGAGAGAGGGAGGGAGGGAATTGGGTTGTGGAGCCCAATATACTTAAGTTCAAGTCCCATTGCTAATCCATACTGATTGTATGACCCAAGGCAAATCACTTTACCTCTCAGTGCCTCAAGCAGTCCTCTTACACAGGGATTTTTAACCTGGGATCCACAAATAGATTTCAAGGGATCCATGAATTCAGGTGGGAAAAACAATCTTTAGTTTCACTACGCTACTAACTGAAATTTCATGTTTCCTTCAATGACTGAAGTACATTAGTCTAAGAAGAGGTCTGTAGGCATCACCAGATTGCCAAAGGGGTATGTAACACTAAAAACTATAAGAACTTCTGCTCAAGACTTCAAATTGCAGCTCTTCAGCTCCTGGCTCACAAGATGACCAAGAAAAGGACGAACAATGGACACACCAAAGAGGGTAAAGGCCATGTGCAGCTGCCCCTGCTGCAGGTCGAAGGACTAGACCATCAAGAAGTTCTTCATCCTCAGCATCATGTAAGCCACCTTGTCAGGGACATCTCTGAGGCCAGCATCTTCAACTCCTATGTACTGTCCAAACTGTATGTGAAACTATATTACTGGGGCGGAGCCAAGATGGTGGAGTGAAAGCAGTGACTTGCTTGAGCTCTCCTCCAAACCCCTCCAAATACTCATAAAAAATGGCTTTAAACAAATTCTGAAGCAGCAGAACCCACAAAAAGGCAGAGTGAAACAAATTTCCAGCCCAAGACAACCTGGATGATTGATCAGAAAGGTGTACTGTGTTGGGCTGGGAGCGCGGCACAGAGCGGTGTTGAGCACACAGACCACAGCGAACCTGGAGCAGGCCTCAGAGGACTGAATCTCGGGCAGCTGTGGAGGTTTCCAGACTCCTCAATCCAAGAATGCCAAAGACAACTTAGAAGGGCAGTGGGAAAAGTCTGTTTCTGTGGGTGCTGAGAAAGGAAAGCAGGGTTTCAGCTCCATTCCCCAAGAGTGCGGTCCTGGGTGGGGGAGGCAGCTGCTTACCCAGCTTCTGGCCCACAGACTGAGGGGGAATCCAGTGGCTGATCAGAGAGGGACTGCCAGTGCTGAGGCAGGAATCTCTTGCTTTGCCCGTGTGTGGATCTGGGTCACAGTTCTGGGCCGCAGTGCTGGGGTGAGGAGGAATGCTGGCATGGTGGAGCTTGTAGTGGCTGTGGAGAGGAACCCCTACTCACAGTTACAGGACAGAAAGGAATACTTGTGGTCACAGGCCAGGAAAGGAGTAAACACCTCGCCCCTTATCATACCACCTTGCAAGAACTGAAAATTTACAGGGCCCTACAAATATCTCTGAAAACAGCTTTACAAACCCCCTGAAGCTTGGGACAGTACGTTCTTCACATTGGAAACAGACTCTTGCCTTAACAAAGAGTTTAAAACTGAAGTAATTGGCCGGGATCATGAGCAAGCAGCGCAAAAAGAGTCAGACTATATTATCTTACTTTTTTGATAAAGAAGATCAAAATATACAACAGAAGAAGACAACAAATCAAAGCTCCTACATCCAAAGCCTCCAAGAAAAATATGGATCAGTCCCAGGCCTTGGAAGAGCTCAAAAGGGATCTTGAGAAGCAAGTAAGGGAAGTAGAGGAAAAAATGAGAGTGATGCAAGAAAATCATGAAAAACAAGTCAACAGCTTGCTAAAGGAGACCCCAAAAAATACTGAAGAAAATAACACCTTAAAAAACAGCCTAACCCAAGTGGCAAAAGAGGACCAAAAAGCCAATGAGGAGAAAAATGCCCTAAAAAGCAAAATTGGTGAAATGGAAAAGGAAGTCCAAGAGGTTACTGAAGAAAACACTTTCTTAAAAATTAGAATAGAACAATTGGAAGCTAGTGACTTTATGAGAAATCAAGACACTGTAAAACAAATCCAAAAGAATGAAAAATTAGAAAACAATGTGAAATATCTCATTGGAAAAACAGCTGACCTGGAAAATAGATCCAGGAGAGAGAATTTTAAAATTATTGGACTATCTGAAAGCCATGATCAAAAAAAGAGCCTAGACATCATCTTTCAAGAAATTATCAAGGAAAACTACCCTGATATAGTAGAACCAGAGGGCAAAATAGAAATTCAAAGAATCCACAGATCTCCTCCTGAAAGAGGTCCCCAAACGAAAACTCCTAGGAATATTATAGCCAAATTCCAGAGTTCCCAGGTCAAGGAGAAAATATCACAAGCTGCCGGAAGGAAACAATTCAAGTACTGTGGAAACACAATCAGGATAACACAAGATTTAGCAGCTTCTACATTAAAGGACTGCAGGGCACGGAGTATAATATTCTGGAGGGCAAAGGAGATAGGATTACAACCAAGAATCACCTACCCAGCAAAACTGAGTATAATCCCTCAGGGGAAAAAATGGTCATTCAGTGAAATAGAGGACTTTCAAGCATTCTTGATGAAAAGACCAGAGCTGAATAGAAAATTTGACTTTTAAATACAGGACTCCAGTGGAACATGAAGAGGTAAACAGGAAAGAGAAATCATAAGAGATTTATTAAGATTGAACTGTTTGCATTCCTGCATGGAAAGATGATATTTATGACTCATGAGACCTTTGTCAGTATTAGGGTAGTTGGAGGAAAAAAATTATATGTATGTATATGTAAATAGATAGAGGGCACAGGGTGAGCTGAAGATTAAGGGGTCTTATCTGGAGAATAAAATTAAGGGATGAAAGAGGATTATACTCAGAGAAGAAGAAAGGGAGAGGTAGAATGGGGTAAATCATCTCACCAAAAAAAAAACCCAGAAAAGAAAAGTCTCTTACAGTGGAGGGGAAACAGGGGAAGGTGAGAGGGAATGAGGGAATCTTATTCTCATAGGATTTGGCTTAAGGAGGGAATAACATACACATTCAATTGGGTATGGAAATCTGTCTTACCCTACAGGAAAATAGGGGGAGAAGGGAACAAGAGAACAGGGGGATGATAGAGAGGAGGACAGATTGGGAAAGGGGGTAATCAGAAGTAAATACTTCTGAGGAGGGACAGGGTCAAAAGAAGAATAGAATAAATGGGACAGCAGGATAGGATTAAGGGAAATAGAGTTAGTTTTTCACAACATGTTTACTATGGACGTGTTTTGCATAACTGCACATGTGCAACCTATATTGAGTTGCTTGCCTTTTCAATGAGGGTGGGTGGGGAGGGAGGAAGAGAGAAAATTTGAAACCTAAAGTTTTAAAAACATATGTTTAAAAAAATGTTTTCACATGCTACTGGGAAATAAGAAATATAGGAAATGGGGTACAGAAGTATATCCTGCCCTACAGGAAAATAGAAGGGGAAGGGGATAAGATAAGGGGAGAGAGACAGAAGAGAGGACAGACTAGGGGATGGGATATTCAGAATGCATGCCACCTTGGGGTGGGGGGAGGGGCAAGATGGGGTGAAAATTTGGAACTCAAAAACTTATGGAAGTGAATGTTGAAAACTAAAAATAAATAAATTTATATTAAAAAAAAGAAACTATGTTACTTTTTGAGCTACGAGATCCACAGCAAGGTAGGGAGGAATCGATACCATGAGACGAGAATGGATGAGACACCCCAACCCTGTGAAAGACCTGCTGGTGCTGCTCCCAGATCTCCTCCAAAGCCATATGCCCATAAAGATCTCTGCAAATTTCAAAGGAAAATAAAATGGCTGGTCTACCTTAAAAAATAAAATAAAATAAAATAAAATAAAATAAAATAAAATAAAATAAAACACTTAAAATTGCAGAGAAGATGCTGATCAGTATCCATAGAAGTTCTTCTAACCCAAACTATGTAATTTTAAACATATTATTTTTTCGTTGACTTTAGAAGTCACCTTTCCCAAGGATATTGAATATGGTCCCTCAGCCCCTTGAATATCTTTTCAGTATACTGTATCCCCCAATCCTATTATTTGTCCCTTTGTTTCTTTGTTCAGATGTGTATGTTAATCAGATTAATCACAAGGTCTTTGTGAAAAGAAACAAAGGTTTAGGTGGTAGTTTAATGATAGTAATATAGGTTATTGAGAATAGGTTAAGGCTATAAATTAGGAATAAAAATGAAATTTGAGTTGAGGTACCTCATCGAGTATATCTCCTCCTACCTCTAATGTTTTTTTTTTTTTTGCAGATGAGAAAAATGGACCCAGAGAGTTCAAGTGACTTTCCCAAAATCACTTAGCAAGTTAGTGGTAGAGTTAGGACCAGAATGCAAACCTCCTGACTCTTCCTTTCGATTCAGTTTCTTTCAGCAAGTTTCTTTTATTTGTTTTTTCAATAAGACATTGGTTCAAAAGCATTTTTCTTAATCCCTTTCCCTTCACTCTGCTCCTCCTTATAATAGCAGATCTTAAAAGGTAATACTCCTTGCCCTCTAACTTGGTGGCACACAGCTGTAATCTCTATTACCTGGAAGGCTGAAGCTAATGGATTGTTTCAGTTTGGTGGTTTTTAAGCTGCAATGAGCTAAAGTCAATCAGGGATCAGAACAAAGTCCAGCACAATATGGTGGATTCCTAGATGAGTGGGTACCTAGGAAGGAGTGATCCAGCCAGCTCAAGTTAGAATCAGAGCAGGTCAAAGCTTTTGTTTCAATGATCAGTGGGATCAGTCCGTGGATGGCCACTACACTTCCAGCCTGGGTATGATAGGGAGGCTCAGGGTCCGTTTCCCCACCCCCAAATGTATCTGATTGGAGACTATGTGTATCCTGATTTTGATGCTACTTCTAAGATACTGCCATAGGGTAATTCTTATAGTGAATGACTTTTCTAGCAGCTCTTCAAACATTGCCCATACTCTATACTCCATCTTCCTCTTTAACCTTCTCCTACCCTCAAACTGCATTTTTGAGATGTCTGTCCATTGGGATGTGTATCCATTAGGATGGATATATTGGTGTTTAAGAAGGTTCTTGTAATAGTAATGATTGAAACAATAAACTATGTTTCTGTGTCTCTTTAAATGTACTTCATTTTTTAATGTACTTTTTAAAAAATTAGAAGTATACAGTAAACAAAAGTCAGTTTGAAAGCTAAATCTGTTTGAATTTTGAAAGAAAACATCCAAAGCCATGCTCCTGTGCTTTGATATAGGATTACTGCCACATTATGTTAGGGAAAGGGGCTGATCAATCAAGCAAGACATTTTATCAATACTTCCTATATGCAAAGTAATTCTCAAGCTTTTAAGGCACTATTTTGGGCAACAGAAAACTCTAACCATGTCTGATTCAGGGAAAGAGAAAACCCAAAATGTGGAGATGAAGTTGATGGCAGAAGAGCTTAAATGTGAACCATGAGTATATGTTCTCTATGTAAATGCAAAAATAAAAGAGAACCAGGATGACATAGAGGTAGAGGGTAGGCTTTGGAAACAAAAAGAACTGAGTTCGGGTCCTACTTCGGTCATATATTAACTGTGTGACCATGAGCAGGTCACTTAACCTCTCAGGCAAGTTGTTGGCCTACATCAATAGAGGGAGTTTCCCACATCAGTGAAATCATGGTCCCCAAACCCCAAAGCACATGCAAATGTTTTATATGTGCACAGTCATCCTTGTTATTTTTTTAATCTAGTTGTTAGCAAAAGATCAAGCAATGGCTAATGTCAGCATCTAAGCCAAACACAACTTAAGGCAAATGAGTAATTGCAGCAGATAAAAGTTACCTTTTGTTTTCTGGTTAACAGCGACATTTCTTTTTCTCAGTCCATAGCTATGACATATGGGGACAGTTTGGTTTCTGAAGTTGTTGGTAAGCACCATGTACAAATATTGAAGTTTTATGAGGCTTTTCATAAAATGTAAAAATGGAATATTCCAAATTCTTTAGCAGCCTTCTGCAAACAAGCCTTAAAACGGAGGGAACAAGACATCCTTTCTCCCACTCCCTCCCCTTTCCTGCCTTCCCCTCCAGCTTTGGTTTTCGGTTTCTGCTTTGGTTAAGAAGGCAAAGAGAACTTTCTGGTTGAGAGAGCAATGCGTAATTGATGTGTGTATTCTTATCTGACTTGAAAGGAAGAAGTTCCAGTTGGGAACTGGATATCTGGTTAAGAACCAGATAATTGAATAGACATAGGATAGTAGCTATTGAACTTCCTGGTAGCTTGATGATACTGTAATTTGCAAAAAAAAAAAAAAAACACCCCAAAACAAAAACCGAAACAAACAAACAAACAAAAAAACAGTGCGTTGACCCAGGTGCATTACAAAAAAGAACAGGATTCTGAGAAATTTGGTTTTGAAGGGAAAGAGGAAGGGAAAGTCTGTTTAGGATACTTTATTAATAGGTCATCCTGAACCGAAGAGGCATTGGTTCATCCTTACATCCACCCTTATCAGCAATCTAAGACACAGTGTGTGCCTAGTGATGAGAGTTGTCTGCTGGAACTAAAGTTTTTTTCTAATTATTGATTGCCCTGGAATAACGGACAATTTGCCACTTCTTACCAAACTGGAGTTGGACTCACAAAACACTATGGGCAGAGATTTTTTTTAAAAAGGCATGTCAAGATTCATCCCTGTAAATAGCGAGGCTGCCAAATTAGAGAAGCTCTTTCAAAAGTCTAATAAATGGAGTTTTGTTCTGTCATAGCTAACCACGTTTGCTTTGCCTTATTCTGTCTTTAGATGATGTGATCAGATCCACTTTCCTAGACGTGATCCATTTCTAATTTTGGTGTGCACCCTTGTGCCCACCTGCCCTCCCTGACACCTCCATCACTCCTCTACCTCCATTACCTCCTACACGCCACTAAACACTCTTCTTACAACTTTTACTGGTACTTCTTAATTTTTGAAAAACAATTTAAGTTCTCTGCCCTCTACCCTGTCTTAGATAAGAATTTATTTATTGCGCAGCTTTTTCTATCCTCCCCTTAGCTTTTTCTTGTTTTGCCAACTGTAATGTTCATAATAAAATTATTCTTCTCCTCTCTCATTTTCATTTTTCAAATTTTTATTTCTTTATTCAGTTCCCCATCCCCCAGATCTGCTTGGGTTCTTTAGTGCTTAATCTAGGCAACTGTGTTACTGACTTGTATTTTTCCATGTGAGTTATGTTGAGGAAGCTGATACTCAGGTCAAAGCTACTTGCTTTTATGTTTTCATATGTACCCCTGCAGTCCTCAGAGGAAGACCAATTGAAATGTTCTTCCTGTTATGTAAGCACACCAACTGCAGACTCCATGTACAACTTTCTATCGTATCGATATTGAGATAGCTATTAATCAGAACAATGCTTTTTTTGTTATCATTGCACTACCTCCAGAGATATTGAGATAGTTGTACATTGTAAAAACAAACAAACAAACAAACAAACAAACAAACAAACAAAAACCTTTTATTTTTCTATCCCTTTTTAGCATTTATGTTAAGTCAGGAATTAGGTATTCCTAATTGTTAAATTTTGCTTTAGATTTACCTTGGTACATTTTGGTTGGTTTGTTTAGCATCAGTCACCCCAAAGCTTGCTCATACTTCTACAAATTTCTGAAATTTCTGTTCTAAAGAATAACATTTTATTTTTGACTATTATACTCATTTAAACTGGTAAGCTGACTTTGAGATGAAACTCAATTTACTTTCATTTTCATTATGCATACTTTTGCTCTTTTCATTGTTCCATATCTTATATGAAAAATCCCATCCAATTTAGATTGATGTTCTTTGCTTTCCTTCTTGGTCACTTTTTTTGGTATGTTTTAAAATTAAATTAAATTTTTTTTTCTAAGAATGAAAATCTGCCATTTCTCTCTCTTATTCAGTTCACATTGAAAAAGAAAGCCTTTATAACAAATACCAAATATTAAATCAAACCAATTTCCAGCGTTGGTGTTCATTCTCTCTCTCTCTCTCTCTCTCTCTCTCTCTCTCTCTCTCTCTCTCTGTACACACACACACACACACACACACATCATACCTCATTCTGCACCCTGAGTGGAACACCTTTCTGGCAGGAGAGGTCTATGTGTCTCTTTGCATCAGTTGATAAAAGTCTTCCCAAGATTTTTCTCTGAAACTGCCCTTTCAAAATTTCTTATAGCATAATAGTATTCCATTATATTTATTTGCCATAATTAATTCATTCTTTCCCCAATCAATATGCACCCCTTAGTTTCCAATTGTTGCCACCTCAAAAAAGACCTGCTATAAATATTTTTATATATATGGATCCTTTTCACTTCTTCTATGATCTCTTTGGGGTATAGGTGGTGGTATACTGGGTCCATGCCTGTACATAGTTTAATACATTTTTATATAACTTCAAAGTGCTTTCCATATACATAGCTCCACCAAGAGTACATCAATGTGCCTATTTTCCTAAAGCCCCTGTAATATTTGACACTTTAAAAAAATTATCTTTGTCAATCTGATGTGTATGAGATAAAACCTCAGCATTGCCTCAAATTACATTTCTCTCATTATTAATGATTTAGAGCTCTTTTTCATATGGCTACAGATATGCCAGGTTTTCTTTCCTTGAGAACTGACTGTTCATATCTTAGACCATTTATCAATTGGAGAATGAATCTTATTCTTATAAATTTGAGTCAGATCCTTTTATATTTTGGAAATGAGACCTTTATTAGAGAAACTTGCTGCAAAGATTTTTTTTCCATAGTAAATTATTTCCTTTTTAATGTTAGTTATAGTGGATTCATTTGTGCAAAATCCTTTAAATTTTATGTAATCAAAATCATCTGTTTTATCTTCTGTAATCCTCTCTCTTATTTGATCATAAACTCTTTCCCTGTTCATAGCTTTGGTAGGTTATTTTTCCCTTGTTTCTCTAATTTGCTTATGATATGACTTTCTATAACTAGGACATTGCTCTATTTTGAGCTTATCTTGGTGTAAGGTGTGAGTTGTTAACTTAAATCTAATTTCTTCTGTACTAATATCCAAGTTTCCCAGAAGTTTTTTTTTAAATCAAATAGTGAGTAATGAGTACCAGTAGTTGAGGGGCTTTGTGTTTATCTAGGCTACCGGATTGATTTGCTTCTTTATGTTGTATACCTAATCTGTTCTTCTGGTTGATTTTTATATTTTTTAAACTGTACCAAATTGTTTTGAGAACTACTACTTGGTGACTTTGTTGTAGTGGGGAAGAGCTGGTTTGCACTGCTTCCAACTGCTATGCCTTTTTGGCTGGTTTTCCTTCTAATAACCTTTAAAAGCATCATTTTAACATGGTAGATATAGTATTTGATAGAAATATAGCTGGGTGAATTGATTCTGAGGTTCACACCAATTGGCATCCTGTGGATTCTGTCTTTTTGTTTGAACAATTCTGGGAATCCTTCTCTCATTAATTCCCAAAACATAATTGTCATACTAATAATTAGCCTTATATAGAGCTTTAACCTTTGCAAAGTGCTTTAAAAATATGATCTTATTTTATCTTCACAACAACCCTGGAAAGTAGGTACCATTATTATATCTTTTGTATAGACGAGGAAACTGAGGTACCAGGAAGTTGTGACCTTGTGTCTGCAATTGGATTTGAACTTAGACCTTCCTGACTCTAGGTCTAGGGCTCTATCCACTGTGCATGCTACCTTACTGTCCCTTATTCACAGTTTTCAGGGAATCTATTTATTTCTAGTTTATGTCCTTTTGTCACATTTGCTTGTGGAACATAAATGCTCTGGACCCACTTACTGAAGGCCGGGTTTGATATATTTTATCTCCCTCACTGTCCTCCTGAGGGGTATGCAAAGTCTCTTTTCTCTGACATTGGCTTGAGCCCCAGCTAATTGCATTTCCTTTATTTTAGGGACTTTGACTTGTGCCCCAGTTCCATTTAACTACTCTATACCAGATTAGCTTTTGCAAAGGGATATTTACTTCAGAGATATGGCAAGAATAAGTGTACAAGCCTTTCTTCCCAATGCTTCAGGGGCCTATTTCCCTCCCCCTCTCCACAGTCACCTCAGTCTCTAGAGAGAGGATGGAGATTAGGTTTACAATTTAGTTCAGTTCCTATATACCATTAGTCACACCAAGTTGTAGTCCAAAGTGCTGGCTTCTACTTGCCTCTTGGCCCTGGACGCATGCCCCTCAGGGCATTGTTGCTGGGCTGGCTGCAACCTCTGGCCTGGATTCCTAGACTCTTGATCCCCTTGGCTTAAGCTCCCAGACAGATGAGAGGCTCCCCTCCTGTACCTATAATGAAAAATCACAAACAAAACTCCCTAAACCCTAGACATTTTTCTCAGGGCCACATGGAATAGTCTTGCCTCAGACTCAAAGTTTGGTCTTGAAAGCAATAATTTCTCAATAGATGGAGCAAAGCAAAACTTGTTATGATCTTGGGAAAAAGAATCAAAGAACGGGAAGTGCAGACTCAAATGATGGGAGGTATAGTAAAGGCAAGAGGACAGCTGTGGGAGAGATAAATGAATCTATGGAGATAGTCACAAAATTAATGGATATAATCAAAAGCAAACCGCTGAGCCTTAGCATGCTCCTTTAGGGTGTTCAGAGAAACAATAAAATATTAATGAATAATAGATTATCCAAAATTACACAAAGAAATAAAACAAGCCTCTCATTGTTTTACTTAAGGGCAGGATGGATTCCCTTAATTTTTTTTTTAGTAAGACCTGGTCTTACTAACAAAAAAAAATAACAAGTGGCTGTAGAAGCTCAGCAAAGAATAAGACAGGCCTAGGGTCCTCACTTCACATTCCCCCATTCTTGTGCTTCCAATACACAAAAGAAATTATCTCATATTTCAGGATCTTCTTTACAACCTATGAGCATGGAATGTAGACTCCTTGCCAGTAGGGATTATTTCATTCCTTGTACTTATGTCTCCAGTACAGTCCTTGGCAAAGCAGGTAATTAATAAATGTTATTTAGAAGTTGATTAATGGAATAGCTAAAGACAGGTGATCTTTATGGAAGTCAAGAACCGTGAGGAAGACCTCTTATCTTTGGGAGGGACTAAAATTAGTCTCTTGGCCAGGGTTGGTGGCTCCACATAGGAAAAATTAGGAGCAAGCTATTTTAAAAAATTATTTCGTTCCTTCCTTCCTACCCCCTCACTCATATACACTATTTGGCACACTTAAATAGGGTAAGACCTTGCGTGCAACCATGCACCATAGTTGCTCAGGGTGTAAAAGATATCCTATGAGTCTTCAAGTACCTTTCTCATATTCTGGGTCCGGTGGTCTTGTAGGATAGCAACATCCTCAAAAGTTTATTAGAGAAAACTTATTTTCAAAGAGGGGATCGAACAAAGGTATGGCCTTAGTTGTAGAAAGGATTCATTTTATGCCCTAACTGATGCACTCATCTTATGAGGGACCAAGGATCACTTCTAGAATGTTGACAAAGTTATATTTACTTTTTCTCCATCATTGTGGATTCATGATATTAAATTTAACCTCAGAGTTTTCATTTTAGGATGTCTTTCTGGAGGTGATCAGTGGATTCTTTCTATTTGTACTTAATCCTATGGTTCTGCGAGTTCTTTGTAATTTCTTTGATAATTTCCTGAGATATGATATCTAGACTTTTTTCTGATCATAGTATTTGAAGAGTCTGATAATTCTTAGATTATCTCTCCTATTTTACAGGTCAATTGTTTTTGATGTAATATTAGATTTTCTTTTTTTCACATTTTGTTTTATTGTTATTTTTCTAATTGTTTTTATTAAGTCATTGTTTTCTGTCCGGCCCAATTTAATTTTTGAGGCATTCAATTTTTGAGGGAGATTTTCCAAAGTCTCTTTTATGGTGTTAATTTTCCTTTCCATTATTCCTTCCCTAATTTTTCCATTTTGTATGTCTTTTAAAATTTCCTCCAAATATTCCTGCAGTCCCTGTGACCAGGGCATTTTTTTTCCCTCTGAGGCTTTACCTAGAAATATTGTGGGATTATTCATTGTGGTTTACCTCTTTGTGGTTTACTTTCTTACCTCTTAAACCAAGATACTTCCTCACAGTGTTTCTTTCTTTCTTTTTTTTCCCCCCTTTATGGTGTTTCAATTTTTCTTTGGTTTGCTGGGGTAGGGGGAGTGGGGAGTGGAGGTTGCTGCACTTGGATTAAGCACAGTAATTTTATAGTGTTGACAGGGCCTGCTAAATCTTGAGTCTAGTGGGCCAAACTAGGTTTTTTCTTCAAAGGAACTTCAAAGTCCCCGTTTGTCTCTTTTTATTCATGAATCTGTAATATAGTAAAATTCTAAAGGGACAATTGTTTCTTCTCCTTCATTATGATGTAAGTACTTGATTATCATTTAGCTCCTTCAAATCGTTCAAATGGATAGACATGGTAGTATATTCCCGTAGTCTCTGCTTCTAGAGAGACTGAAGCTGGTGGATAGTTTGAGTGTGGGAAATATGACATGCAGTGAGATAAATTCCTTTAGATGTCTGCACTAAGTCTAACACCAATATTGTGAGCCCCCAGGAGGAGGGGCCATTAGACTGTTTAGGGAGAGATGAATCAACCAAGTTTGGAAATGGAGTAGGTCAAAGCTTCTATGCTAATGAGTAGTGAGATTGGGCCATGAGTAGCTATTGCATTTCTAGCCTAAGCAAGATAGGGAAACCCAGAATCAAAAACAAGCAAGAAAGCAAGACAGAGTTCTCAAATCTCTTTACTTGTATAGATTTCTTGAATTTCAAAGATTCTACCTAACTCTGATCTTTTTTTTTTAAATTAGGAATGCTTGCAAGTTTTCTATTCTATTCAAGATTATTTTTCCCCCTTAAAGATCACATTCAGTTTTGTAGGGTAGGTTATTTATGGTTCTAAATTTGTTGTTACTGTTGCATTTTAACAGATTTCCATCCAGACATTTCTTTCTTTGTAATAGTTGCAGCATAGTCTTGTGTGATCCTAGCTAGGGTTCCTTGTGCTTGAATTATTCTTGGTTTGTAATTTTTTTTTCTTTAATCCAGAAGCTCTGAATTTTGGGTTTGAAATTTCTAAATGCTTTTAATTCAGAATTTCTTTCAGGATATGATCAGTGGATTCTTTCTATTTTTACTTTTCCATCTGGTTTTAATTAGTCAAAGGAAATTTAGGATTTTTTTGAAATGCGGCATCCAATTTTTTTGTTTCTTTGCTAATATTTTTAAAGAAGTCTAGTGATTCTTAAATTATCTCTCTTTGATAGGTTTTTTTTTTTGGCTTTCATTTAAGGAGTAAAGCCAATATGGTGGAGAAAATGGAAGGACTCACCTGAGCTCTCCTGAATTGTCCTCTAAACAGCTTTAAAAAACACCTCAAAATGCATTCTGGAGTGATAGAACCAAAAAAGGATGGGATAAAACAATATTTTAGCCCAAGACAACTTAGAAAGTCAGCAGGAGGGGCAACTAGGTGGCACAGTGAATAGAGGTCTGGCCTTGGAGTCAGGAGGACCTGAGTTCAAATCCAGCCTCGGACACTTAACACTTACTAGCTGTGTGACCTTGGGCAAGTCACTTAACCCTGATTGCCAAGAAAGAAAGAAAGAAAGAAAGAAAGAAAGAAAGAAAGAAAGAAAGAAAGAAAGAAGAAGGAAGGAAGGAAGGAAGGAAGGAAGGAAGGAAGGAAGGAAAGAAGAAAAGAAAAAAAGAAAAGGAAAGGTTTAGCAGGAAAGGTCTGCTAAACCAGGGTGAGCGTGGAGTGTAGTCCAGCACAGGTTGTGCCAACACAGGCCTGGACTTTTCAAACCAACAACAGGGTGACTGAAACAGCAGTGGCAGCAGCAGCTTCTAGAGCTCACAGAAGGTAAGATAGTCAGTCAACTGGTCAGAAAGAGACTACAGGAGTCTCTTTGCTGACACTGTGGCAGGACTCGGTTGCATTGCATAATATTCAATATCTGGGTTGCAATCCTGGAGCACAGTTCTAGGACAAGGTAGAGCACTAGCATACAAGAGCTTGTGGCAGCAGGGAAGTAGGAATCCTGGTCATAGTTCCAGGGCAGAAAAGAGTGCTTGTGATTGCTCATAGACCAGAGCACAGTTCAGGAGATTAGTAAACATAGCTCTCCTTAGATCATACCATCTGGGAAGAACTAAAAACTTACAGATCCCCAGAACTAGTTCTGAAAACAGCTGAGCAAAAAAACCCTGAGGCTTGGGATAGTGCCTTCTCCACCCCAGGAGCAGAGCTCAATTTTAACATAAAGTTCAAAGTCAAGAAATGGACTAGAAAAATGAGCCAACAACAAAAAAAGATTCTTCTGACCATAGAAAATTACTTGTTAACAAGGAAGATCAAAACACAGGCTCAGAAGAAGACAACAAAGCCAAAACTGCTACATCTAAAGCCTTGAAGAAAAATTGAATTGGTCTTACACTCAAAAAAATTTCCTGGAAAACCTCAAAAAGGATTTTAAAAATCAAATAAGAGAGGCAGAGGGAAAATTTGGGAGGAAATGAGAGTGATGCAAGAAAATCATGAAAAAAGAGTCAACAGCTTGGTAAAGGAGGCAAAAAATAAAATGAAGAAAACAACACCTTAAAAAAACAGAATAGGCCAAATAGTAAAAGAGGCACCAAAATCCAATGAAGAGGAAAACTCCTTAAAAAGCAGAATTGGCCAAATGGAAAAAAAGGTGCAAAAGCTTAGTGAAAAAAAAATTCCTTAAAAATTAGAAGTGGGCAAGTGGAAGCTAATGATTCTATGAAACATCAAGAAACAAGTAAACAAAATTATTAAAAAATGAAAAGATAGAAGAAAATATGTAATATCCCATTGGAAAAGCAACTGACCTGGAAAATAGATTAAGGAGAGATAATTTAAGAATTATCAGATTACCTGAAAGCCATGATAAAAAAAAAGCCTACTTTTTCCAGATCACTTATTTTTAATAATAGATACTTTATATGTTCTACTATTTCAGTCATTTGACTTTGTAGTAATATTTCTTGTTGTCTCATGAAATCATTGAATTCTTATTGTTCCATTCTACTTTTCAGGGTTTCTTCTACTTGAATAAGTAGAAGGTATTTAGACTAAAAGGTATTTATTCTTTTTCTAATTTTTCTCTTAAAGGGCTCTAATTTTATTTCTAATTTCTTCCATGTACTCTTGGAGTCCTTATGGCCAAGCTATTCTTTCTTCTGAGGTTATATTGATACTTATTCTAAAATTTCTCTAATTTTCTGCTTTTACAACTCTTTGGGTCTGTCTCATCCCATAATATTTCTTCATTTTATTAATTATTAATCATTCATTTTGTTATATTTATTATTCTGTTTACTCATGTCTCCAGCCTAAGTTCTTAGATTGGAACATTGTGTCAAGGCTAACCTATACACATCCTGAAATTCCTAGATTGGGTACCAATGCCCAGGTCCTATGCCCACTACCATATGGATGCCTATCCCCTGCTCTGCTACCATTATGGGTCATGTGACTGAATCCTGACTTATTCCCCTGCTTTCTTACATAAACTTGTTCTGGGACAAGGAGCTGGGCCCAGAGCTAGGACCAGGCCCTGACTTCAGCCTCATTCTCTAGCTTCTGTCTCTGTCTCCTAACTTTTGGCTTTAGCCTCATATGTCTTCTTTTCCTTGAACATTTATCTACCAGGATTTGACTTTGTTCAATGTTGTGGCCCTGACAGAGCCCAAACAGATAAAAAAGATTGTTCTGTCTTTAGGCATGTTAGCAGGTACTGAAGATGACTTGCCTGGTCACCTCAGATTCTTCCTTTATCTCTGGACACCTACTGGAAGCTAACTTTGTCCCCTTGACCAGGCTAGACCTGAGATCAGGATGATTTCAGCTTTTCTCTACTGAAGAGTGTGCAGGTATCAGGTCTCTTGGAGGGCAGTGAGGCATAGGCTGCCCACATGTCACCATCCTTCAGTCTTCCTTCACAAAGCAATATTCTTCTGTGGCTCTTACAGGCCAGGACTGAGATCTTGTTGGTTTCAAGCCTCATATTATTAAATGAGGAAAATTTGTAAAGCACTTAACACAATTCCTGGCACCTAATGGGTACTACATAAATGTTTTTCCCCTCTTTCCTCTTCTTTTTCTGCCCCCTCCCCAGATTGTTCTGGCTTTGCCTCCCCCTGCCAATTCCCACTGCAGGACAGTCCAATGCTCCACAGGCTTCTGGCAAACTTCTTGGGCTATCGTAAACTAGATGGAGGAGCTGCCTGGTGTTTCTCCTTGGATTTATTGAATCTTTGTTTCATCTGGTATGCTTTTACAGCCTTGCTACGGTTTTCTCAGGAGGGCTAAGCTTGTTGCCATTTTTGCTGGAAGTGACAAAATATGTTTCATAGTTTTCAATTACATTATTAGTTTTAGTTTTCCTTTTCCCATGATTTTTTCTTCTTTTTAATTTAGCATGATTTCTCTGTATTAGACTAATTGGTTCTTTCCAAAAAAAATTGTTATTGTTTTAAACCTAATTCCATTTAGGTGCTCAGATAAGTGTAATTCTTTCAATTTGTCAAACAATTGAATCAGGTCAAATAATTTATTCTTATTGACTCTGGTAGGCAAATGAAACCTTTCCCACTTAAAAATGTATTGATTTAAAAAATTTTCTTCTTCTAGTAGAAATGCCTACTGAGATCAGTTGTTTAATAAATCAACTTGAACACAATTTGCTTTGACATAAGATAAAACAGTAAAATACCTTTTACATTCCAGGGCTGCTTGCACAGAAACATGTACATCGTTTGCCACCAACTGCTCTGTTTGGTTTCAGCTCTATTGTCATCTTCATCAAAGATGCCTCACCCAGGATAAACTCATCTCCAGAAAAGTCATCATTAGGAAACTCATCATTGTGGAGATTGCTTCAATTTTGCTACTCATACCTCAATTGGTACCTTTAGCCGCTTCTGCCACTCTGAGTAAAGGGCTTGAGGGTAGAACAAAATATTCCTCTCTTCCAAGAAGGCTCAAAATCCCAGCCAGCTCTTCATTTGCCACCAGATGCTTTTCTTGGTTTCAGCTCTGCCATTGTCTTCATCAAGCTCCCAAGATGGTTACCCTTTGGCACTCCCACCCCACTTTTTAGTTTCCTCATGAGTATTGCCTTTCCTATTAGATTGTAAGCTCCTTGAGGACAGGAGCTATCTTTTTTCTTTTTTTCATTTGTTTCCTCAGTGCTTAGCATAGTCCCTGGCACATAGTAGGTACTTAATAAATGTTTGTCATATAATAAATGTTTAATAAATATAATAAGAAATGTTTGTCATATCATATCTATATCTCATAAGAGGTAAATGAAATCAGTACCAGGTATTAGGAAACTCTTGTATCTCCAGTCTCTGTAAAAACAAGAGTAAAAGAATAAAACTCATTATATTTATTCAGATTTCTTAATTCCTAACTTAGCAACCCACAGTAAAATGGAGATTCCCAGTATAAATTGCAAGTTCTTATGAGTAATACATGTTCTCCTTCTGTAGAATCATGAAATCTCTCTTCCCCACAAATCTTGAGAAGAGAGACTTTTTCTAATTAAATTTTGTTCCCATTCTAATTTACTGTTGCCAAGGCCTATTGATTTCTCCTTTGCAACACCTCTTGATTATGCCCCTTTCTCTCCTCTGATACTGCCACCACTCTAGTGCAGGCCCTCATCACCTCTTCTTTTCATTGCAATATTCTGCCTGCCTCAAGTCTCTCCCCACTCCAATCCATCTTCAATTCAAACTCTAAAGTCATTTTCCTCAAACAATGGTTAGATCATCTCTCTCTCTCTCTCTCTCTCTCTCTCTCTCTCTCTCACACACACACACACACATACACACACACACACACACATACACACACACACACAAACCCACTCAATAAACTTCTGTGGCTCCCTATCGCAAAGAATACAATTTGCAATAAAATTGCAAGAAGTTAAATACAAATTAGTTAGGAAGGCAGGGCACTAGCAGTTTGGGGCGAGTGATGAGGAAAAGTTTCATGTATAAGATGGTACTTGAGCTACATCTTAAAGAAAGAGAGGGGCTCCATGAAGGACAGGTATAGTGGGAGCACATTTAAAGCATGGGGGAATAATCAGGTCAAAGGCACGGGAATGGGAGATGTAGTCCCATGTAAGGAGCAGAGAAAAGGCCAATACGACTGGATCACAGAGCATAGGAATGGGAGTGATGTAGAATTGGTCAGAAAAGGTGGGTTAGAGTCAGGTTTTGAAGGGCTTTAAAAGCTAAAAAGAGGAAGTCATGTTTTATTCTAGAGGCAAGAGGAAGTCACATGGACAGATCTGTGCTTAAGGAAAATCACTTTAATATGGGATGGATTGAAGTGGCAAGAGACTTGAGACAGGGAGACCGACTGCAATAATCTAGGAGAAAGAAGGAATCAATTGCAAGAGAAGCTGTAGAGGCAGAAATGATAAGATTTGGAAACTGACATAGATATTTGGGCTGCAAATCAATGATCTTTAACCTTTTTTTTTCTCTGGGTGAGTTTAGTTTTAGGGGGAGGGGTAGAAGGAGACTGACTTAGAAAAGAATTTTTAATCAATTCAATAAAGGCATATTAAGCAATTGGTGCATGCAGAGCACCCATGCTAGGTGCTGGGGGTGCTGCAAAGATAAATGAGTTCTCACCCCTATGCTTACAGAGTTTACATTCATGGAAAGTGGAATTTAACTTGCCAGGTGCAGAATAAGCCAGAAGAACCAAATGCCTCTCTTCTTCAGCCTTCTGTTTGAATTGCAGAGGGTCCCAGGATTTAAAAATAAAGAAGAATAGCATCAGATGAATACCAGCTGTCAGAAAATGGTTGAGGAGCTCTGGATTAGTGTTGGTTTGCATTGTCTGGTGGCACTCCTCCTTTCTGCTCATATATTCTATGATTCTACTGTTGGGCAACTTCCAAAGCAGGCTGAGCAAAAGATCACAATACTAAGTCATAAAGCAGAGTTTCCATTACAGTAGTTTAACCTTCCCAACCTCATTAGAAAAGTGGAATATGTCTGCATCAGGCAATTGTCTAATTAACTCCGGGGGTTGGGAAGGCAGATACTATACATATTCTAAAAAGAATGCTGAATTTTGAATCAGAGGATCTGGATTCAAATCCTGACTGCCACTTACAATCTCTATGCTCCTGGATAAGTCACTTAACTTCCCTAAAGCTCAGGTTCCTTGATTCTAAAATAAGGGTGTTCAATAAGGTGACCATAGGTCCCTTCTAACTCCAAATCTGTGATCATTTAAAATATAGCTATAGTACGGGCAGCTAGGTGGCACAGTGGATAGAGCACCACCCCTGGAGTCAGGAGGACCTGAGTTCAAATTTGGCCTCAGACACATAACACTTACTAGCTGTGTGACTCTGGGCAAGTCACTTAACCTCATTACCTAGAAAAAAATATGTAACTATAGTAGCATTTCTTTTCACAGACCTATGAAGTTATTTTTATGTATGCCAATAAATATTCATCAAATTCAGTACCTAAATCCACATGTAGTTAAACATTTGTTTATAAGAAACTCTTCAGGATATATGTTTTGTGTTGGAATAAACAGTCTATTAGAAATTACATTATTGGTCTGCAGAAATTGGAAATGAAACAGAGGTGATTCCCATCCTCTCTCTAGTAAAGTATAAACTAAAAATAAGTATTTTGAAGCTAGAAGGGAAAAGATGAATGTGTCACGCATGTTCCATTCCCATCCTTTCCTTCGTTCCTTCTGGGTTTTTGTCTGTGAAGATATGTGATGCACTGCTGGATGGTTTAGGATGGGAAGTTTGATCAGCTTCTTCACCTTGCTCTTGGTCTTCTCTGTGAGCACAGGCTGCTAGTTAGATGGTAACTAAGTCTACGTACGTAGTCTCCTTGACTCCATGGGCAGTCATTCTAATGTTTCTATTATGAATGCCTTAGATTTCCTTACTCCTTAACTTTCCACAGTGCCATTCCCCAGCCCTGGATCTTTGCCACTGCCTGTTTTCTCAGCCCATGCTTTCAGGCCAGAGAACCTTCTCTGGGAAAAGTAACAAACAGCCCACTATGAATTTTATAGTTTCTATCTTTGACTGGGTCCTCAATGCTACTTGGAAATCTTTTAGTTTACCACTAGCATGCTCTCTATAAATTATATTCCAAAATGTTTCAACTCTCCCCAAGACCCTAATCCCACCCACTCATCCGTTCTCCATTGGCAGATAATAATGCTTCCTCCCTTGCTGAGAAGATTGAGACCATCTGGCATGAGCCCCTTCAACTTGCCTCCTCCTAACTTCCAAACTTTGTTTCTGTTTTTCTCTCCAATTTCAGAAAAAAGAGAGACTCTCTCTTCTTTTTGTAGGCTTCCACCTATATTTTTGATCCTATCTGTTCCTGCTCCTCTGGAAATCAATTTCTTTCATTAGCCTTTATTTGTACCATCTTTAACATCTTCTCTCCAATGAGTCTTTCACTTTTGCCTTCAACTTTTAAAACACCAGGAATCCTAAGGCCAACATGATCCAATATCCAATTGGACCCTATCATAGCTACAACAGGACATAGATATAACTCCTTTTGGGGGATTATGCAGGGAAAAGAAGACAGGTCTCAGGGCAGCATCTTTATGGAGCCATCAGGAGAAAAAGACAGAAGCCAAGGGATTTGGCAGAGGACAGGGTCTAGTCTAAGCCACTCCAACCAGAATTTCAGTGGCAGCAGAATCCAACTACAGAAGGTTTAGAACAAATAAGGACTGTCTGCCTTAACCACAGCCATGGAAAGTATACAGCCTGGGTATGGAACAAAGTGTTAATCCAGGAAATGAGGCTGCATATGTGATTAGACGTAAGCAAAAACCAAACACATAAAGGAAATACAAGGAATTAACAAGAAGCCCCAAAGTTAAAAACAAAATAAGACTGTAACCCCACAATGAGTATGAGCAGGGCCTCAGAAAAATAATGATTTGGCCACAAAAGTACCTAAAGAAATAAAGAAAGGGATAAAAAGATAACATTAGAAATGAAATGAGAGGTGTTGAGGAAAAAAAGGAAGGTGAATAAATAGTTTAGAAAGGAAGGTAGAAAACTTTACCCAAGTAGTGGACTACTTGAAAAAGAGAATGAAGCAAACTTTACTCAATACATTCATGAAACAACAAGAAACATTAGAACAGAGTTAAAAGATTGGAAAATTAGAAAAAGTATGCACGGTTTCTACTATAAAAAAAGAGAGTGACCTGGATGAAAGGTTAAGGACAAATAATTTAAGAATCATCAGATCCGTTAAAAATATAACCAAGAAAAAACCCCCATGGGTACTATATTAAGAGAAAAGTTAAAAAAAATTTAGCCAGATAAATTAGAGGAGGGAAAAATGAAAATAGAAAAAAAAAATCCACTGATCACCTTTATGAAAGAAATCACAAATTAAAAACAATCATAAATATAGTACCTAAAAATTCAGAGTTTCCATCTCAAAGAAAGAATACTGTAAATAGTAAGAAAGAATTTAAGTACCAACAAGCCACAGGCAAGATCACAGAAGACCATAATGCAACTGGAGAAAATCTTGGAATATGATACTCTAAAGGTCAAAAGAAAAAAGAATAACTTGCCAGATGCCTCAGTGATTTTAAAAAAAGCAGGATGGGGGCAGCGAGGTGGCACAGTGGATAGACCTCCAGCCTTGGAGTCAGGAGGACCTGAGTTCAAATCTGGCTTCAGACATTTGACACTAGCTTGTGACCCTGGGCAAGTCACTTAAACCCGATTGCTTCACCAAAAAGGAAAAAGGAAAAAAAAAAGCAGGATGGAAATCATGATCTCAGGTAAGAGAAGAGTGATTGACATGATTAGAAGAGATAATCAGGGAGGTTCTATTAGGCTCAAAGATGCCAAAGATAAAATAACATCAACCTTTATGTACGTATGTGTGTGTGTGTATACATATACATATACATACATATACATACATATATATGCACATACATACATATGCACATACACACACACACACACACACACACACACACACACACATATATATATGTATATGTATTATGGAATGGAAGAATGGAAAAAGTTAATTGAATTGAAAGGAGAAATACATAGCAAAAAGCTATTATGTTGGGGTAGCAGTGTGTCCTTTTAAGACCTGGAAAGACCTAGCAAAAAAAAAAAAGATAAGAATGAAATTAAAGACTTTAATGGAATTTTGAAAGATTTAGTTATAACATATCTCTGGCGATTACTAAATAGTAACCCAAAGTAATATACTTAATCAGCATCAATAAGACTCGGTCAAGAAAAAGGACAATAAGAATAGGAAGAAAAGGACAGTTAACACGACAAATTTGGGAGATAGTATGGTACTTTCAAGTCAATTCAACAAACTTTTATTTGAGTTAGGAAAATGATTAAATGCATAGAAGAGATTATGATGAACCACAAGATTCAAGGAGGTAGGGAATTATTCAGGAATGGGAGGGATTAAATGAATTTTACAATTTCATCAACTTAAATTTCATTCTATGATTTCTAGCTATAGGCATCAGGGAAGACTTCATGGAAGAGGTGATGTCTGTGGGCCTTGAAGGAGAAGGATTGAATGCCAGGAATGAAGCACACACTGAAACAAGACAGGACTTGAAAATAGCAGATCATTAAGCTTTTTAATCAGAGGACCTGAATTCAAATCCCTGTTCTGTTACTGTGACTTTGGGCAACTCAACTTAATCTTTATAGGCCTCAGTTTTTTCTTCTGTAAAATGAGAGGGTTTGACCAGCTGAATTCACACACACACACACACACACACACACACACACACACACACATATTCTCCCACAACACACATATGCATTTCTTTCAGCTCTAAATCTATGATCCTAAGAAAGAAAGATTGAGAAGTAAGCTAAAGTCAGATTGTGAAAGGCCTTGATTGCCAAGCTAAAAAATTCATATTTTATTTGGTAGGAACTGAAGGTTTTGAGAAGGGGAATGATATAATCAGATCTATGCATTAGGAAAGTTGCTTTGAAAGCTGGGATTGATCAGAAAGAGGAGAAAATGTAGGCAGAGAGAGATCAGTTTAGAAGCTACCACAATAATCCAGGCAAGAGGCAATGTAGACTTTTTTCTTTTTTTTAAATTTTTTAAATTTAGTGCTTTATTTTTCCTCAGTTACATATAAAAACAATTTTTAACATTATTTTTTAAAACTTTGAGTTCCAAATTCTCTCCCTTCCTTCCTCCCCATCCCTACCCCTGCTGATAAGGCAAGCAGTATGATATAGGTTACACATGTGTAAACATGCAAAATACATCCATAATAGTCATGTTGTGAAAGAATACATAGACCAAAAAAAACCCCTCAAGAAAAATAAAGTTAAAAAAAGTATGCTTCAGTTTGTATTGAGACACCATCGATTCTTTGTCTGGATAGCATTTTTCATCATCAGTCCTTCAGAGTTGTCTTGGGTCATTGTATTGATAAGAATAGCTATGTCATTCACAGCTGATCATCTTATATTGCTGTTACTTTATACATATTACATTTTACTTTGCATCAGCCCATGCAAATGTTTCCAGGTTTTTCTGAGAGCATCCTGCTCATTTTTCTCACAGTACCACAGCGTTCCATCATAATCACATACCACAACTTGTTCAGCCATTCCCCAATTGATGGGCATTCCCTCAATTTCTAATTCTTTGACCCCAGAAAAGAGCTGCTATAAATATTTTTGTACATATAGGTCCTTTTCCTTTTTGTTTTTTATGTCTTTTGGGATACAGACCTAGTAGTGGTATTGCTAGGTCAAAGGGTATGCATGGTTTTATAGCCCTTTGGGAATACTTCCAAATTGCTCTACAGAATGGTTGAATCAATTCACAACTCCACCAACAGTTGATTAATGTCTCATTTTTCTAACTTCCCCTCCAACATTTGTTATTTACCTTTTCAGTCCTATTAGCCAGGTAATGAAGTAGTACCTCAGAATTGTTTTAATTTGCATTTCTCCAATCCAATAGTGAATTAGGGTATTTTTTTTTTTCATATGGCTATAGATAGCTTTGATTACTTCATCTGAAAACTGATCATGTTTTTTGATCATTTATCAATTGGGGAATGTCTCTTATTTTATAAATTTGACTCAGTTGTCTTTATGTTTGAGAAATAAGACCTTTATCGGAGAAAGCTGCTTCAAAATATTTTCCACAGTTAGTCTTGCTAACTGTATTTCCCTCCATCCTATTCCCCCCATTTATTCTGTTACCCTTCTCCTTTCACCCTGTCCCTCCTCAAAAGTGTTTTGCTTCTGACTACCCTCTTCCCCAATCAGCCCTTCCATCACCGCCCCCTTTTGTTATCTCCTTCCCCTTCTACTTTCCTGCAGGATAAGATATATTTCTATACTTAATTGAGTGTGTATGCTATTCCCTCTCTGAGTCAGCTCTAATGAGAGTAATGTTCACTCACTCACCCTTATTCCCTCTACTGTAACAGCTTTTTATTGCCTTTTCTATGTGAGATAATTTACCTCATTCTACCTCTCCCTCTCTCTTTCTCTCAGTATATTCCTCTCTCATTCCTTAATTTTATTTTTTAAATATCATCCCTTCATATTCTGATATCTGTGTCCTCTGTTTATACATGCTTCTTCTAACTACCCTAGTAATGAGAAATACCATATGAGTTATAAATATCATCTTCCCATGCAGGAATGTAAACAGTTTAACCTTATTATGTCCTTTTTCTGTTTATCTTTTTATGCTTATCCTGAGTCTTGTATTTGAAAGTCAAATTTTCTATTCAGCTCTGGTCTTTTCATCAAGAATGCTTAAAAGTCCTCTATTTCACTGAACATCCATTTTTTTTTTCCTGAGGGTTTATACTCAGCTTTGCTGGGTAGGTGCTTCCTGGTTGTAATCCTAGCTCCCTTGCCCTCCAGCATATCATATTCCAAGCCCTCTAATCCCTTAATGTAAAAGCTGCTAAATCTTGTGTTATCCTGACTGTGGCTCCAGATACTTGAATTACTTCTTTCTGGCTGCTTGCAATATTTTCTCTTTGACCTAAGAACTCTGGAATTTGGCTATAATATTCTTGACAATTTTCATTTTGGGATCTCTTTCAAGAGGTGATAGGTGAATTCTTTCAATTTTTATTTTACCCTCTGGTTCTAGAATATCAAGGCAGTTTTCCTTGATAATTTCTTAAAAGATGATGTCTAGGCTCTTTGTTTTTATCATGGCTTTCAGGGAGTCCACTAATTTTTGAATTATCTCTCCTGGATCTATTTTCTATGTCAGTTGTTTTTTAATGAGATACTTCATATTGTCTTCTATTTTTTCATTCTTTTGGTTTTGTTTTATTGTTTCTTGATTTCTCAGAAAGTCATGAGCTTCCATTTGCTCCATTCTGATTTTTAAGGAATTATTTTCTTCAGTGAGCTTTTGTATCTCCTTTTCCATTTGGCCAATTCTACTTTTTAAGACATTCTTCTCCTCATTGTCTTTTTGGACCTCTTTTGCCATGTGGCCTAGTCTGTTTAAGGTGTTATTTTCTTCAGTATGTTTTTGTGTCTTCTTTAGCCAGCTGTAGACTCATTTTTCATGATTTTCTTGCATCACTCTCATTTCTCTTCCCAGTTTTCCCCCTACCTCTCTTACTTGATTTTCAAAATCTTTTTTGAGCTCTTCCATGGCCTGAGACCAATTCATATTTTTCTTGGAGGCTTTAGATGTAGGAGCTTTGACTTTGTTGTCTTCTTCTGAGTGTGTTTTGATCTTCCTTGTCACCATAGTAACTTTTCAGAGGTTTTTTTTTTTCCTGTTTGCTCATTTTCCCAGCCTACTACTTGACTTTTAACTCTTTGTTAAAGTAGTGCTCTGCTTCCAGAGTGGAGGGCATACTATTCTAAGCTTTAGGGGGTTTGTGCAGCTGTTTTCAGAGATACTTCTAGGGATCTATAAGTTTGTAGTTTTTCCAAGGTGGTATGATCTAGCAGGGGTGGGGAACCTGCAGCCTTGAGACTACATGTAATGTTCTAGGTCCTTGGGTACAGCCTTTCGAGTGAGTCCAAGTTTTACCAAACAAATCCTTTTATTAAGGGGACTTGTTCTGTAAAGTTTGGATTCAGTCAAAGGGCCGCACATGAGGACCTAGAGGGCCACATGTGGTTTCAAGGCTTCAGGTTCCCCACCTCTGACCTAAGAAGAGGTGTTTACTACTCTCCCGGCCTGTGCTCTGGTCTACGAGTGACCACAAGCACTCTCTTGCCTTGGAACTGTGAGGAGGGTCCCCCCGCACTCTGGCTACAAGCTTTGCTATGCTAGTGCTCCTTTTCATCCTGGGACTGCCACCCAAGACTGTGACCTGGACCCAAATATGGGCAAAGCAACACAGTCTTGCCTCAGTGCTCATAAAAAGACCCCTGTAATCTCTTTATGACCGGTTGTTTGACTTATCCTTACCACCTGTGGGCTGAAAGTTCCAGAAGCAGCCACTGCCACTGCTGATTCAGTCACTCCCAAGATCCACTCCTGGTTTGATGTGGCCAGGACTGTGCTCATCTAGCCTACACTGGACTGAGCTCCACTCTCACCCAGGTGCTAGAGACCTTTCCTGCTGACCTTCTAAGTTGTCTTTGGTGTCTGTGGGCTGCCAATGATTCAGTCACCCCTGAGGCCTGCTTCTAGTTCCACGGGGCCCAGTCTGCACTGACATGGCCTGTACTGGAAGACGCAGGAAGGTGTTGGAAGGTGCAGCAGACCTTTCCTGCTGACCTTCCAAACTGCCCTGGGCTGGAAATTTGTTTTACTCCATCTTTTTGTGGATTCTAGTGCTCTAGAATTTTTTTAGAGTCATTTTAAAAGGTATTTGGAGAGGTTTGGGAGAGAACTCTGGTGAGTCCCTACCTTTATTCCACCATCTTGGCCAGTAAAGACTTTTTTCAGTCCTTGTCCTTGTCTTTTTGCTGCATTGAACAATGCTGACCTTCTAAACACTCTCCACTCTGGGCTTTTGTGTGACTTTCTCCTGGTTCTCCTTCTGTCTAATTATTCCTTCTCACTCTCCTGTGCAGTTTTTATCACACATTTTATCTAATTATGGGTGTTTCCCAAGGTTCTCTCCTGAGCTCTCTTTTTTCCCTATACTTTCTCCCAGTGATTTCATCATCTCTCTTGGGTTTTTTCATCTCCATACAGATGAGTCACCGATCCATATATCCCCCTGCATCTTTCTCTTGAGTTTCAATTCCACACTACTAATTACACATTAGGCATTTTGTTTTTTAGGCAATTGGGGTTAAGTGACTTGCCCAGGGTCACACAACTAGTAAGTGGCAAGTGTTTGGTACGAGGCTGGATTTGAACTCAGGTCCTCCTGACTTCAGGGCCAGTGCTCTATCCACTGCACCACCTAGCTGCCCCGTACATTAGGCATTTTAAATTTAATGTCCCAGATATAGCTCAGACTCTACGTGTCCTAAACTGAAACTAATTATCCCTCCACCCAAATCCATCTTTCTTCCAAACTTTCCTATTTATGTCAAAGACGCTACCATTCTTCCAGTCTCTGTGGTTTATATCTTGGTGCTAACCTTAACTCCCCACTCTCTCTATTGTGTGCATAACTGTTTGTCAATTCAGGCTGTTTCTACCACCTCAAAATTTCTTACTTTCAATACCTTCTATTACTTCTCACAGCCACCATTTTAGTTCATACTCTTATCATCTGTCACATCTGTTGCAACAGTCTCTTAATTTGTAAAGGGCTTTAAATATCAAAAAGAGGCATTTGTGTTTCATGTTAGAGGCAATAAAGAGCCAATGGAGTTTATTGAGTAGAGTGATACATAGTCACACTTGTAATTTAGGAAAATCACTTTGGCAGCTGTACATAGGGTAGATTAGAGAGGGGAGAAACCCAGAAGAGGAAGATCAGTTAGGAAGCTAATGAAATTATCCAAGTAAGAGGTGATGAGTGCCCAAACTAAGGGTGGTGGCCACATGAGTAAATAAAAGGGAACAAATGAGAGTGATACTGTGGAGGAAGAATCAACAATATTTGGTCATTGGCTGGGTATGGGGAATAAGAGATAGTGAGGAATTGAAGATAATGCTGAGATTATGAACTTAGGAGACTGGAGGAATAGTTGTGTCTTCAATGGAAATGGGAAGTTGGAAGAGGGGTGAGTTCTGTTTTGAACATGTTGAATTTGAGATGCCTAGGGGAGATCTAGTTGGAAATCTCAAATAGATATGGGATGTGGGATGGAAATTCAGCAGAGACCACAGCTGGATCTGTAGATCTGTGAATCATCTATAAAGGGATGATAGTTGAACCACATGAAAGATGTAGGGTCTATAACTGTTGGAGGGAATAATACTCACGTTAATGATATTCCTTATCCATTGAGGTATCAAAGCATGCTCTCTATGAGGTGCTGGGAAGATGCAAAGCCCACATAAGACATTATCTCTTCTCTCAAGGAGTTTATAATCTACTAGGAGGAATAAGATGCCAATACAGGTAGCTGTAATAAAGGCAGATTTTTTGTTGTTGTTGTTGGGGGTGCGGGGAGAGCAGCTCGGTGGCCCAGGGGATAGCTCACCAGGCCTGGAGTCAGGAAGACTCATCTTACTGAGTTCAAATTTGGCCTCAGACACTTACTAGCTAGGTAACCCTGGGTAAGTCACTTAACCCTATTTGCCTTGCTTTCCTCATCTGTAAAATGAGCTGAAGTAAATGGCAAACCACTCTTTGCCAAGAAACCCCCAATGGGGTCATGAAGAATTGGACACAACTGAAATGACTGAACAACAATAGAGGCAGCTAGGTGACACAGAGGATAGAATGCTGGTCCTGGATTCAGTAAGGCCTGGTTTCAAATTTGGCCTTAGACACTCACTAGCCAAGTGATCATTAGCAAGTCATTTATCTTCTGTTTGTCTCAGTTTCCTTAACTGTCAAAACAGAAATAATAATAACTTGTACCTCCTAGGGTTGTTGTAAGAATCAAAGAAGATACTGTTTTTAATGAGAACAGAGCACCTAGTACCTAGTGGGCACTTAATAAATGCCTGTTACCTTTCTATAATACATGTTATTACATGATAAGCACATTGGAGAGTGCTAGACAGGCGCTCCTGGGCTCCAGCTTCTAGCAGGTTCACTCTGGATCTGGGCAGACTGAAGGACAACAGTGCAGACCTGACAAGGGGTTAATTACTTCAGTCTCCATGGTGGCAGGTTGAGACAGGGTGTAGGAGCATCCACCTTTCTCTTTATTCTTACAGGGGCTGGAGGGAGGAGGAATAGGAGCACCAGCCCCTACAGCATCTCCCTCCTTCTCGATGGTGGCAGGTCAAGAGAAGCACAACTTTTTCCGCTCTTACTGACCAGTGCTCATTTGATTTATAGAGAAGCACACAAAGAAGGCATCATGCCAACAATAACCTCATAAGTTTACATTAACTTTGGTTATATAATGATGTGTCAGCATAGAGCAAGTGCAGTGGGAATGTTTACAGGCTAAGCTTATCAGCATAGCGCAAGCTCAGTGTGAGTGTTTATGACTAAGGATCCTGAGAACTTATATCAAGTTGGATCCATGCCATCTTACACACAGAGTTACTCCAAAAAAGGGCTATGTGTTCCCCCTCTTGGGGGGAAGGGAAGAGAGGACAAACATATCATTACTAGCTTGGTAGAAGTGGTACAAAAAAAAAGGATCAGAAAAGGCTTGGGTCTTGCACTGAATAGGCGCTTCACAATATCACCAGTAAGCTTTATCAGTTCTCTATGGGGAATAAGGATAAACTTACTCTTCAAATTTGATTTCCATCATTTGCAAACAGACTCATCTGCTTGTGGAGGAAGGGTACAAGGGCACCAGTTGCCTGTATTTCTTCTTATGTGGTGGGGAATCAGAATGGCTGCTCATCCTCCTTTCTAGCTTCTCTCTCCCAGAAATTCACGTTGTATACACGTTCTAGACATCACCGACCATTGAGCTCTGGCACGGAGCCTACTGGAGTCTCTTTTCAGGCCGGGAGCCCAAGAAACCAGGGCTCCATTTGTATCTGTCCATGGGCACCTGGTTCTCATAACTAGTGTCAGAGCAGGCCAATTTCTGGTTTGGCCATAAATACCTCCTCATGTGCCTGAAACCACTAAGCAACTTTCTATTGTTTGTTTGCCTGAATGTCTGAGGAAGCTGCCAGGCTCAGTTAAGCATTTTCTATTTGATTGATGGTACTAAAAGCTTTTTAGTCCTGGAAGGTAAATGTCTTTCGATGTTTTTGTTTCCGTTTAGTTTAGAATAATGTGCCTGCCAACAGGTCATTTGTTGCTCTTGTGAGGTTGGCTTTTTTTTTTTTTAATGAGAATGGACCAGCTTTGAAATTAGTGATGTACCCAGGTGCCTGAGGCCAGATGGTCACGGAAAGTGGACCAACATTCAGAAAAAAGGTGATTAGATTTCTCTCATTCTCAATATATTCAGCCAATATCACCTGGGAGAAAAAAGGGCAGGCTGGCAAAGAGATTTATCTACCATGTACTTTATACTTTACATCAGGCACCACTTTGTACAATTTCCTATTTTACTATAGGATCTCAGGAGTTGTGTCTTTGTGGATTTTGCTCCAATTCCTGCAGCTGTGAGGAAGACTTGGCCCTAGCCTCAGTCTGGTGTCCCATTTTTCTGCTGCTTCAGTGGAATATTTCTGAAACAAAACATATTCTAAGAATCATGTGCCAAGGAGGGTATTAAGTATGCAGACTTTGATTATTTCATTATTGTTCAGGATCAGCCGAAGCATCCAGTCTTGTGAAATGTAATGCTCTAGCCACTTCACCAATTATCTCTTATCACTTCCACTGGTTGATTGATTGGAGATTTTTGGAATCCCGAGATTTCCAGAATTATTAATATTGTTCTTCATGTGCCATAACGTTGAAACATTTGTCTCTCAGGAAAGACTCTTCAATGGGGTTTGGTTCCCATTTACTTTGACATTAACTCAGAAGTCAATATCTTCTTGAGGTATGACAATTAATAGAATACATTGTCTAAATGGGCACCTAGTTGAGCTTTTGGGGTACACACACAAAGATCATAGAATCATTGAATGTTTCACTTAGAATGGACATTTGAAATCAATTCATCTCAAAATTTTATTTACAGAAGAGGAAATTGAGATCCAGAGAAGTGAAATTACTTGCCCAACATTATATAGCAATTTAATGGAAGAATAGGCATGCAAGCTTAGAGTCTTCCCCCTTACAGCCCTCAATTTTAAATTTTTCTTTTATAATCTAATAAATTAAAAAAAATTCAATATACAAAGAATAAGAAAGAGTATAAGAAGGTATAAGAAATTGTGAACTTTTTATGTATAGTTTTTAAAAGAAATATGTGTGTGTGTATACACACATGTTTATGTAGTGCAAGTGGAGGTTTACATGAGTTTACACTTATATGTATATATGTATGCATACATATATCTATATCATACCACACTTTGGGCTACTTTCCCAAACTTGTAATTGCACTTGCAGGTTGGATATCTAGAGAGATAATTGCTACTTTAGGGTCTAGAGGTAACCTTGTGGTTGACTATCCCTATTACTAGGGCTTATGAAATAACAATTTTGATAGGTTGTGCGTAAACTGGTATACTAATGTACTTTTGGAAAAACCCTGAATTGGTTCAGCTGTTGTGGAACACAATTAGAGCTATACTCCCAAGTCATTAAACTGTAAACTTTTGATTTAGTGATCTACTATTAAGCATATACACCAAGGAGATTGAGGACAGAGGGAAAAAATGCATATATAGAAGAATATTTGTAGCAATACTTTTTGCTGTAGCAAAAACATTTATGGCAGTACTTTTTGTTGCAGTAAAAAACAAGAAACAAAATATACCCACAAATTGGTGAATGATTGAAAAAATCGTGGTATATAAATGTAATATAATATTGTTTTGCCATAAGCAAAGATGAATACAATGGAATCAGAGGAACATAGGAAGACTTGCATGAGCTGATATAGAATGAAATGAGCAGAATCAGAGGAAAAATAATAATAAAATGAAAGAAATCAACTTTGAAAGAACTCAATTTTGGTCAAAGGAGAGACCAATCTTAACTTGGAAAGACTGATGATGAAACCTAACTCCAACCTCTTTCTCAGACATGGTTGATTTGCTTTGCTTTGATTAGTCATATGTATTCCAATGTAGAGTTTCTACTGGGGGTGGGAATGAGTGATTGATATGAGAGAGAGAGAGACAGAGAGACAGAGAGAGAGAGAGAGGGGGGGGAGAGAGAGAGAGAGAGAGGAGAAGAGAAGAGAGAGAGAGAGAGAGAGAGAGAGAGAGAGAGAGAGAGAGAGAGAGAGAGAGAGAGCATCAAACGAAATTTTGTAAATTCATAAAGGAAAACAAAAAGAAGCTCAGAAGGGGACATAGACAGACGCAGTAATTGTATTGCTACTTGGTTAAATTTAATGTATATGTAAAAGTGTGCCTCTTGTAGATTCTTGCAGAGTTTAAATTTTTAATAGGCAAAGAAAAAGATAAAGAGGCATTAAGGGAGGGCCTTTACAGGTGTAATTGAATCTTTTGGGGCCTTTTGAAGTGTCTGAAGGTTTAAGCAACTCATTTGCACGTAAAAAAGGTGGGGAATTCAGCTAAGCAAACAGCAGGGATAATGAACTTGCCCCTAGTACATACTGTTTCCCAGTCACTCCTTTGCTTGGACCAAATGGAGATTATTAAAGGAGAATATTAGTGCTTAAAAAACTGTGAAACTCTGAGCCCTTGAATTATTTGGTGATATGGACCATTGCCTGATTATAGCCTCACCTGTAAAGATGATTTGGGAAATATATTTGATGATTTCTGTCATAGGAGGTTGGCCAGAATTAAAAAAAAAAACCAGCATGCTCCTGCAGCTGGCTTCTATGTTTCCCCATTTACTCAATCACTAGGCACTTTATGCACCTGTTGTATTGAATTATTAAAAGCCTAGCCTGTGGGAATAAAAGGCTATCAGCCAGTTTAAAATTTTCCCTTGAACTCCTTGAGGTCATTTCTTTGAACTTCTGATCTGGTGACCAGGGATTGTACACTTTTAACGCAATTATTAAAGTAGTTTTAATGGAATTTTATGAAGTACCTCTTATATTTTTTTAAAAGCTTGGATTTACAGAGCTAAGTCAAATTTAGACCTAACTACCTACAATAGTCATTATAAGTTATAGTGAAATCCATCACTGGGGGGAACCTAACCCTGAAAAAGGAAAAGTGGTTGAAAGGGGAGGCTATTCTTCTGCCCTCTTACCTACAAGGTGACAAACCTCAGAGTCAGGTCCCTGAGGGCGCAGATTAGAGAGGCTTCTGCCAATCCTAAATCAAAGATTTTGTGAAAGAGCACAGACCTAGCCAATAACACCTTAACTGAGATCAGAGATGGTGGGGACTGCAACTTTCCCCCAAAGAGTGAAGCTGGGGAGTCTAGCAGATCAAACACCCAGCAGAGCTCTAAGGCTTGTGAGGAGCAAGCCTAGCAGCAGAGCAACCCTGTCCAATAGAGATGTGGTACCCACAGAGGAGTCAGCCTATCCTAGAAATAAAGTCTGTTATCAATATCATTCCCTGAAGTGAACTTCACGAGGATTTTTGGAAAAAAAAAGGAAAGAACATTGAGGCCTGGCAATTCCCAAGGTGTGAATTGCCTTGGTCACATGTGTTCACTACCCTTGTATTTGAAATTTGTGGTCATGACCCCCAATAGACTCTGTATTAGTGAGATAATGTGCCCTGAGTGTTTTTGGAGGAATGCTTTGTACTAATTTCTTGCCATATTATCTGAGGAAATGCATTTGCTGAGATCTGATTAAGTCTACCAGATTCTTGTTAATGAGAAACATATTATGGGGGCTCATAAGCCCTAGTAATAGGGATAGTCAACCACAAGGTTACCTCTAGACTCTAAAGTAGCAGCTATCTCCCTAGGTATCCAAACTGCAAGTGCAATTACACATTTGGGAAAGTAGCCCAAGGGGTGGTATGATACAGATATATGTATATATATGATATGTGTGTGTGTGTATATTATATATATATATATATATATATATACACACAAACAATATGTGTATATATACATATATGTATAACCTCACGTAAGCCCTCCCCCCTTGGACTACATAAACGTTTGTGTGTGTATGTGTACACATACACATATGTCTTTAAAAAACTATACATAAAAAGTTCACAATTTCTTATACCTATGTTCTTTATACTTTCTTATACCCTTCCTTTTCTTCTTTGTACAATGAAATATCTTTTATTTATTAAATTCTAAAAGAAAATTTTAAAATTGAGGGCTATAAGGGGGAAGAGTCTAAGCTTGCATGCCTATTCTTCCATAAGATGGTTATATGACCTTGGGCAAGTAATTTCACTTCTCTGGATCTCAATTTCTTCTTCTATAAATAAAATCTTGAGATGAGTTGATTTCAAAAGTCCATTCTAAGTGAAATACTTAATGATTCTATGATCTTTGTATGTGTATCCAAAAAGCTCAACTAGGTCCCCATTTAGACAATGTATTCTATTAATTGGCACACCTGAAGAAGATATTGACTTCTGAGTTAATGTCAAAGTAAATGGGAACCAAACCCCATTGAAGAATCTTTCCTGAGAGACCAGTGTTCAAAGCTATAGCACATAAAGAACAATATTAATAATTCATTATCTTTGCTAATCTAACGGGTGTGAGTTAGAAACTCAGAGTTGTTTGAATTTTCATTTCTCTAATCAGTGATTTGGAATGTTTTTTATATTGATAAGGATAGCTTGTCTTTCTTCATTTTAGAATTGCCTACTCATATTCTTTAGCCATTTATCTATTGGGGAATGGCTATTGTGCTCATATGTTTGTGTCAATTTTTATGTCTTTATTATTAGCCTTTTATCAGAAAAAAAATTTTGTAAATGATTTTTTCCTAATTAATTGTTTCTAATTTTTAAAATTTTGTTTATGTAACATGTATCAAAAGGATGGGCCCAGATAACTTTTTCCCAACGGGGCTGGGATCTGACCATATTCACTTGTAGGTGACCCAAACTCATAGCCACTTGAATTATTTCTACATATTTAATTTATTAATTCTAAGCTCTATAAAAATCTAGGGGGCTGTTGGATAATTTATATGTTATTAATAAGTTTGCAACTACAGTTCATTAATTGGCTTGAGTTCCCATTCTAATTCATTAAATATTCAGTGAACTAGAAGAAATCTCATTTTCCATTGGTAATTATGCCTATTTAGCTATATTTAAATAAATACCAAACTTTCAGCCAGAAAGTCTTTTGCGGACCCAGCCTACTGGTACAAATATGATTTGAAGGAATTTCTACCATGTCTTTCAGAATTCATTTTAGAATATGCTTGACTTTCTTCTTCTCTATCACCAGTTCTAATGTGGAATGGCCACTGCGCCTAGGACTTCATCATTTCCACTCTCAGCTAGCAGATTCTCATCAATGAGAATCATTTCCAGAACAGAGTTACACTAATCTGTTTCTCCATTTTTTGAAGGATGAAATCAATAATAAGTAAACTAAGCCAAGAAATGTTTAGTTGCTGTGTTTTGGGTAGAGGGAAAGTTTAAGGAAATCAATCAATCAACAAATATTTCTATGTGCTAGGCACCATGCTAAATGCTAGAGTTAGAAAAAGAATCAAAAATAGTCCCTGTCCTTAAAGCGGGGAAGGGGGGGGGCAAACAGTACATAAATAACTCTTGTTTTTGAATCATTTTTCAGTTGTCTGACTCTTCATGACCTCACTTGGGATTTTCTTGGCAAGGAACTGGAATGGTTTTTCATTTCCTTTTCCAGCTCATTTTACAGATAAGGAAACTTAAGCAAACAGGGGTAAGTGACTTGCCCAGTGTCATACAGCTAGTAAGTGTCTGAGACCATATTTGAACTCATGAAGAGGAGTCTTCCTGACTCCAGGCCTAACACCTGCATTGTACCACCTGTGATAATGATGTTGACCAGCCCATTTAGGTCTCCTCAACCTATATGACTAGACTAACTCATTATTTATGCTGTTACAGAGGGAAAAATGGAGAAGTGGTTACACATGTAACAGTAGCCAAGAGATTATACTAATACTTCCCTATGTAATCAATGTCTGGTATGTAATTGAATATGTTCTATACATGTGTTAGTTACTACGTGTTAGGGCATGTTCTCATCTTATTGTTTTATTATTTATGTGTATTTGGATATTAGAGACCAGTGTCCACTGTTTATCTATCAGAGAGAATTTAACCCTTCCCATTCCTCAGAGAAGTCTTCCCAAGAGGAGGTGACATCTCAAAGTTGGAAGTGAAGCAAGTTGAGAGAGACCACACAATATACTGCCATTGTGCTGCTCCTACTGCCTCCCAAGACAAAGTATGAGCAGATTGGCAGACAGGAGAAGGCTCAAACTTTTCAAGCCTTTCTCTCTTATGCTGTTTGCTCTGATCATCAGCATTTGCAGGAAAGCTGAACTGTCTCCCCAATTTTTGTTCTTTTTCTTTCTGTTTTGGTTGTGTATTTGTTTGTTTGCCACTGGCTCCTGAAGAAACCAGGGTCTCCAAACTGACCTATTTGTATATTGTGTTGCTGCTGGTGTGTATGTCCTTTGGGGCTGAACTTAACTGAGGAGGGATCCATTGTATGGAAAGCTGCCCAGAGGGGGAAATTGATATACATGATTAAAGCTGGGAGGTGTTCCCTGGAAAAATATGGATGCTTACAATTAGACTGAAAGAGAGCCTATTGATTCATATTTTTTAGTGTCCCCAACATAGAAAGAACTTTATTCAGAACATAAGTAACATAGGCATGGATGAGCTTAAAGCTATCCACGAGGGAGCAGCAAAAGAGTCCGCTTTGGAGTCAGTTGCCATAAACACTGCCTTTGATCCAGCTATAAGATTGTTAGACCTATGCTCTAAAGAGATCAAAGAAAGAGGAAAGCTCAAAGATGCTTGTTATATGTACAAAATTTTGTAGCAATGCTTGCTGTGGTGGCAAAAACAAATAATCTGAAAACTCAGGGAGTGCCTATCAATTGGGAAATGGCTGAATAAATTGGGGTTTATGAATGTGATGGAACATTCTCATGCTGTAAGAAATGAGGGAAAAGGATGACTTCAAAGAGACATGGAAAGAGGTTATTTTTACTGATGCAAGTGAAGTGAGTGGATCCAGAAGAACAATTTGCACTATCCTATAAAAGAGAATAATTTTGAATACTTGTATAAACTGACGAAGAAAGAAATGAACAGGATCAGGAGAAAAATTGTGCAATAACAATACTGTAAAAACAAACAGCTTTAAGCTGTAAGAACTCTGATCAACATAATGACATCTATGATTCCGGAATCTGCAGACTAAGTTTTTGTTTTTTTAATCATGTCAGACAGTATTAAGAATGGGCCTGACTCAAAGATGAAGCATACTATCCCCATCCTGCCAGAGAGGTGATGGGCTCAGGGTGCAGAATAAGGCATATTTTTTTTTTTGACATGACCAATGAGGGAATTTGTTTTGCTTGACTATGAATACTTTTAAAGAGAAATTTATTTTTCTTTCATTTTTTAAATGGAGAGTGGGATGAAGAGAAAATAAATTTCTTAAATAAAATTTAATTTGAAATGAAGAAAGGAAACTATGTTCAAAGGGAGGAGTTGGGAACAAAGGGGATCACTCAGGGAGTTGTTAGTTCTGCTCACCCAACTTTCTACCTTTTGCCCTTCACAATTGCTAGACTTGTTTTTGTTTTTGCTTAAGTTTCAGTTATCATGCATATGCATTGTAGATATATTTGTTAGCTATGCAGAAGTTTATTGATCTTTACTGAGGTATCAGCTTATGCATATTTTTTTATGTAGGCCTAGTGATATTGTTATTTCTTTGCTGTGATGTCATTGGTCCTCTTGGAAAAGAAGGATGAACAACAATCTATGTAAGGTACATGTCTTCATACATATCTATAGTACACAAGCAAATAAGCATAAACAGCAAAAATGAAGAATTCACTTGGATTTAAGGAAGACAGAGTTGTACAAAGTTGTCAACCTCACTCTCTCTTCCAGAGTCATCAAAGTCCAGTGGCAAGACAGATGTCAAGATTATGGAGGTTTAGAGGTTTAGGAGTGCTGGGACCCCAAAAATCACAACATGTGGGTCCTACCCAAATGAATTCAACCCAAGCCTTCTTTCAGTTAAAGACAAGGTTTATTAAAGATTAACCATATTGGTCAGACTCTTGAGGAATCTAGGCATTTGTATCACTAATACAAGCAGACTTGATATTAAGAATCTGAGTCCTTGGCTAGACTCTTTTTTTTTTTTTGCTTTTAGGCAATTGGGGTTAAGTGACTTGCCCAGGGTCACACAGCTAGTAAGTGTCAAGTGTTTGGTCTGAGGCCAGATTTGAACTCAGGTCCTCCTGACTTCAGGACTGGTGCTCTATCCACTGCACCACCTAGCTGCCCCACCTTGGCTAGACTCTTAAAGAATCTCAGTACCTTAATGGAGACAAGAGGGACCATATATACATACATACATACATACATACATACATACATATGTGTATATATATGTATATATGTATATGTATACACATATACATATATACATATATACATATATACACACACACACACACACACACACACACACACACAGAGAAAGACTGGGGGAGGGATCCAGGAGTAGCCAAGCAGTTTGGGGTCACTGGAGGAGGTGTCTGGGAGAGGGGGTATCTTGATGGGAATGACCAATAGGCTGGGGTGTCTAGAGGAGGGGTCTAGGGAGGATCTGGACTGGAGTGACTGGGAGGTAGAATGGGGTCTAGATAGGATCAAGGATGGGAAGTAGCAGGGGCCATCTGGAGGTAATATACAATGGAGGGCTAGGCTAAATTAAGGGTAACAGAAAATTGGGAGAGTTGTTACAGACAATAATGAAAGGCTACTTGAGTAGTTTGCCTCAGGTAAACACTAGAGATTTGCTTGATCAAGTAGATCAAGCAGTAGAACTAAAGGAGAGTTCCAAACCCTGTACCCTGATGGCCTAGGATGCAGTGGATGACCTTTGTGCCTTAGATGTCTGACCAAGGTTTAAATGCTCCACAGTGCCTGCTTCAGCTACCTTCATGGCTCTTAGAACAAATCATTCTCATCTGCCATTCCACAAGGGAAAGTCTTCACATGCATGGGGTTAAACTTCCCTCCAACTCACCAATGAGTTTGAGGCCTCTTGGTTACCCTCAACCTGATTTAGCCCATCTGCCAAAACAGCTTTACTGGGGTGTGGCTGCTGCACATGCAACAACTTCTTGGACCCACAGGTGAGAATTTGGTGAGTGGTGAACACCAAAGTGGATGAACAACCTTAAAAAAAAAGGGCTCAGCAAGCCCTCACACCAGAGGTGCTAGTTTTCCCTGAATACCCCGTACAACCCACTTACATGTCCTACATACGATGTAGTTATCTAACTACAGAAGCATCTTGTCAATCATTGCTTGCATCATGCTGTGTCCGCTGAACATATTGCTGATGTGTATTTGATATAAATGGTACTATGGGATGATAACCTATGCTGTTGGTACAACCATCCATATTATTTTAAGTATTTGATGTTTATTTGATATTCGTGGTGCACACTTGCAGATGTCCCCAAATCTCAGGAATTTTCAAGGTACTATGTTTTCAGCTTTGGGGAGATTTGTAATATCCTTTCCATAGACTAGTATGAGTTCAGGGCATGGGGGAGAGAAAGTGCAAATGAGGGACAAGGCATGGGCTTTTGATCTGTAACTACTTCTGGTTTGTAGTAGTTCTGGAGAGGGTGGGGGCTGGGCAGGGGAAAGGGACCTGACCTTGGGAGTGAGGGCTTGCCAGAGCAGGAGGGCAGCCACAAGAGACTGTGGTTGCAGGAGCTTTAGACAACAATACATAAAATGGAGCAGAATATGAATTTTTTTACCTTGTGGTGAAGGAAACCAGGGATTGGGAGACAGTGGGAGCAATCATGCCGTGGTAGATTGTTCCAGGAAATTGAAATAAGTGGTGATCTACAGCAACAGTATCAAATTGAAATAGAAAGGAAAGAAAATCACAAATTAACATCATCTATATTGTATTATATTTGTATTTATTTTCTTAAACATTTCACAATTACATTTCAGTCTGGTTCAGCCTTTTACAGACCACAAGGGATACCAGTTTGACAACTCTGATCTATAGCATAGATGAGGGATGCTTGAGTTTATTTTTATTCATTTATTTTTTTTTTTGTATGAGGCGATTAGGGTTAAGTGACTTGCCAGGGTCACACAGTTAGCAAGTATCAGGTGTCTGGGCTGAGATTGGATTTGAACTCAGATCCTCTTGACTCCAGGGCTGGTGTTCTATCCACTGAGCCACCTAGCTGACCTTGGGATGTTTGTGTTTAGAGGCTTTATTCCAGCCCACTGTCTAAAACTTCTCCTAGTCTATTTTTCACAGTTCCTGGGAAGAGAGAACAGCCTTCTATCTCCCTGAGTGAATTACTAAGCCACAGGTGTTTAGAAATTTTATGTCTAAGTTTTCCTTTAAATTCTGTGATACTATTAAAACTGTGGCGAATTATTAAGCTGTGCGTACCAGTATTTGGATACACAATGAAGTGAGGGTGATTGGGGAAAACCACAAGGGAAGGAGATTTAAAGGAGGTTTACCATTTCATCAGTCTACAGGCTAAGGTGTTTTTTTTAAAAATCACATCAGATATTAAGAAGGGCCTGACTCAAGCTGGCACATTGTTAGTATCTGTTCAATATCATGACAAAATGAGGCACTCATTGGTCATTTAACAGCTAAGAAAAGGAGATTTACTTAGCTCTGATATATCAAGGTTATTAAACAAGGATATAGTAGCTTGCGTAGAAGTGGCCCGTATTTTCTCCACATGGAAATGCATCTGGTCATTAGGGCAAATACAGTGAATTTGCAGTCTTGGAACATCCACTGAATCTGGAGAATGCTGACCCTGCATTGATGGGCATTTTACACACTGAGTCTGGAGAATGCTGACCCTGCGTTGATGGACATTTTACACCCTTAGATGACTAGGAAGCCATGTCATTACAGCTACTGGCTATCAGGAAGGTTAGTCAAGGAAGGCATGGCTTGAACCATGCCCCATTGTGCCAGTCAAATCTGGCTTTGTCTACTTTTAGGGAAAATCTAGCCTAACACACGTTTCTGAGAAAGGGAACTCTGGCAGTTATTGATCCTATCTCAGATAAGCATTTATTCTGTTGTTGTCCAGTCGTTAAAGTCGTGTCTGACTCTTCATGATCCCTCTTGGTGTGTTCTTGGCAAAGATACTGGAGTGGTTTGCCATTTCCTTCTATAGCTCATTTTACAGATGAGGAAACTGAGACAAACAGGGTTAAATGACTTGTCCAGGGTCACACAGCTAGTAAGTGTCAAAGGCCAGATTTGAACTCATGAAGAGGAGTCTTCCTGACTCCAGGCAACACTTTATCCACTTTGCTATCTAGCTGTCCAAGCATTTATTACATATTCACTATGTGTCAGACATTGTTAAGTGCTGGGCATACAAAAAAAAAAGGTTCCTGCCTTCAAAAAGCACCCACTCTAATGGAAAAGACAACATGTAAATAATTAGGTATATATTATATTTGTGTGTATGCAGAGTGTATGGAAGTTTGTCTGAAAGAAAAAGGCTCTAGTAGCTGAAGGAAATAGGAAAGGACTCTAGGGCAATCTATAGGGCAGCTAAAAACGAGAGGGGATAGGACAAAGCATTCTACGCATGACATATAGTCCATGCAAAGGTGCAAAGACTAGAGATGAAGTTTCATGTGTAAGGAATAGCAAATAGACCAGTGTAGCTGGATCATAAAGTGAATGGAGAGGAGTAAAATATAAGAAGATTGGAAAGGTAGGAGTGGGCCATGTGATGCAGAGTCTTAAATGCCAAACAATGTATTTTTTAATTGATCCTGGAGATAATAGGGAATCACTGGAACAAAATACTCAGGGGTGGGTGGCATGGTCTGACCTATACTTTAAAAAAATCACCTTGGTGGCTGAACAGAGGATGGATTAGAGGTGGGAGATGCTTGAGGCAGGAAGACCAGTTTGAAGGCTACTACAATAGTCCAGGTGAGAGTTAATAAGGGCTGAGACTAGGGTACCAGATGTCTGAATAGAGAGAAGATGACATATGAGAGATACGTAAAGGTGGGAACAACAAAATTAGACAGCAAATCAGATACGTGAAATGAGTGAGACCACATCCCAGGGGCCCCATAAAATAAAAATGAGATGGTGACTCATTTTTTTTTGATAATTATTTATTTTTAGTTTTCAACATTCACGTCCATAAGATTTTAAGTTTGAGTTTTAAATTGTCTGCCCCTCCCATTTCTTCCCCCCACCCCAAGATGGCATGCAATCTGATATAGGCTCTACTTATACATTCATATTAAGCATATCTTCCCATTGGTCATGATGTAAAGAACAATTAGAATAATGGGAGGAATCTGACTTATTTTTACCCTAGGGGCAAAGGGATCCTTGGATCTAGTTTAGTTGTGATTTTTAGGAAATTTATAAAAAATACTTAATAATTAAAACCACAAAATTCTCACTTAGCTCAGCCTTCAGCCAGGAAAAAGTCCATCACTTTTTGGGGACCAAGACTTAAAACCTTTCTGTATTGCTCTTACCAAGACTAAACACTATTCCTCCCTGCTGCAGCCACCCTGTTTGAAAATAAGGCAACACAGATCTACAGCAGTTAAATCAATCAGATCTATTTAGCCCTTGGGCCTATATAAAACAAAACAAAAAAGCAATCTGTTCCTCCTACTCTCCATTCCCCACTGGTAATGATGTCTTATAGCTGAAGCACATGGCTGAAGGAAATGCCTCACACAGCAGACAGCCAGCAGGCCCAGAGAGTCCATCCATGAAGTCAGCAAGATAAATCAGACATCTCCTATGACCTTGTACTTCTGGGTAAGATGCCATTGTTGATGTGGGGAGAGAAGGAATTTTCCATTTCCTCTCCCCTTGGTAGACTCTTCAAGAGGTGAAAGGGAAAAGGTAGAGAAAAAGGTCTTTCCTCAGAGCTGATTGGCTTTTCAACTTAACTTTTCAGCTAGATGCCCTTCAGCATTGGACTTTTTCATGTAGTGGCATGTAGAGGATGAGGTATCTAAGTGATGCAGTCAATAGAATACTGAGTAGTCTGGAGTCAGGACAACCCGAGTTCAAATATGGCCTCAGACACTTACTAGCTGTGTGACCCTGGGCAGGTCACTTAACCTGCGTTTGCCTCAGTTTCCTCAAGTGAAAAATAGAGATCATAATATTTCCCCAGGTTGTTGCGAGGACCACATGAGATAATATTTGTAAAGCGCTTACTCCAGTGTTCAGAGCATGGTAGACACTTAACAAATGTTTGTTTTCTTCTTTCCATGTGCCTCTGATGCTCAAGATACTATTGCTTATGGTGGGGGGAAGAAGAGATCAATTCTGCTCCTCTATCTACTGGCTGCATTATGTAAGAAGCACAAAGGGAAAGATGAAGAGACCTCAGGAGTCAAGTACTTCCTCCATAGCTAGTTCTCTTCTCGAAAATCAGAGCAGGGTCAGTATGTGTGTGTGTGTGTGTGTGTGTGTTTTCAATAGATCAACATAAGATCCATTGATCATATATCTATATATCTATATCTATATCTATATCTATATCTATATCTATATCTATATCTATATCTATATCTATATCTATATCTATATCTATATCTATATCTATATCTATATCTACATCTACATCTACATCTACATCTACATCTACATCTATATCTATATCTATATCTATATCTATATCTATATCTATATCTATATCTATATCTATATCTATATCTATATCTATATAGATAGATCTATAAGATCTGTAAGACCTGGCTGATTCTCTCAGCTGGTTACCAGAAGTTGCCAATGTGGTGTTACCTTATCCAAAGGTGGATACTCTACGACCCATACTCAATGATGAATTTCACACATCATAAAGGAGTAAAAAAAAATTAAACATTTCTTTACATCTCCTTTACACCACTTTTCAGTGAGGTTTCTTTTATGACAAGAACAAAACTAGCCTTTAAGAGGGATTCTATACAAGGCATGAACATTTTTTAAAGCGTAATTGTTGTTTATACTTAGGATGGATACTTAACTGAAAGAATTTCCCCAACTCCAAATAAACTTCCAAGCCAGCTTCTGTAAAGGGCAAACTTGGGTAATGCACAGTGGGAAAAGGAGTATTACATGGGTAGTTTTCGGTGAAACACGTACACCACGTTGTTTACAAATTCCTGCAACCAGCCTAGGAATCCAGATGTAGATGTCTCCATGTTTATATAACCAAAATAGTCCAAAGTGGCATGTGATTAAGGTACTTATTGGCAACTCAAGCACAGAAGACAGCAGTTGCTATGGAAGAGGGCTGAGGGCATTGATAATGCATGGGGTGGCCATGAGGCTATGGGCAGGTATGCATGAATATTCATTTTTAAATTGAGTTTCCTAGTTCAGACTCCCAAGACAGTCATTTCACTTCTAAAAAGATCTCCTAGAGGTACAAATGGCAGCCAGAAATCATTACACTTTCTTCCCTACCAATCACAAAGAGTGTGAAATATTCAGCCATAATGAGAGACACAACTCAGGAAAGCCATAGATTTGTACTGCCCTCTTACCAAGAACTCCCTCATCTAAGAGTAACACAAGTTGTCTAGCAATATCATACTCCATTCTTGGAAGATATTTGGAATATAAACTTCTCATTCTATTGGTGGAAGAAGCCTTATTCCAGCATCTGGTTTCAATCAGAAATCTGTGTCAATAACAAGGCTTTAAATATGCTCAGAGTTAGGAAGTATAAAGACTATATATATATTTACACTCTCCAAGAACATTGGCGTCATTTAGGAAACTGGAGAATCTGTCAAATCATAAGATAATGTTTCAATTGCACATATCTCATCTAGCTTCAAAAACAGAAATAAGAGTTGGGATAGGAAGATACAGCACCAGGAGAAAAAAGCAGTATTTCAGCATAGCCACTGGGGTCAAATGACCTGCATGCATTAGCTATTTTCCACCCTTTCCAGCTTCTAGGCAAACACCACAAAGAGTTGGTTGTTCTCTGCTGGATTCCAGTGTCTATGTTGACTCCAAGCTTTGTGAGGTCAGGTTAGGGAGTGGAAGAGAAAGAAATCCTACAATGGTGAATTGAGTTTTGTTTTGTTTTGTTTTTTCTCTTTTTAAAAATCGTGCCTGAGTTGTTACTGGGAGAAATGGAGCTGCTGAGGATATTTAAAGAGAGAAAGAAATGTTTCTTAAGTACAAAACACACTTGTTTTCCAGAGGTAGACCAAAATATAAAGAGGCCCTCTCATTTTCTTTTCTGATTGCCACTCTAATGGTTGAAGAAAAGAGATGAGAATACTTCTAGTTGCCAGGTTTCAGACTGGTAACCAGATTACAGTCAGTGCTTCATATACAAACCACGGCCTCCATTCCTACTGCTCCGAGAGTTCCTAGCTGGTTTAACCGGGTATTCATACTTTCCCTATGGACAGGGAAAGAAAGATTCTGATATCTAAATATGTAGTATTCTGGGAAATGTTCTTGTGGACAATGTGTTTTCTGGAACTGTAGCATACACACACACACACACACACACACACACACATACACACATACATACTTGCAAGACTGCAGATAGAAGATGCAGAGTTGAAATTCAGGTGAGGTTGGAGAAGGCTAAGCTTGGAGGCAGTGATGGAATGGCAGTTAGGCAGAGAAACAGAGAAGAGCCACTCGGTGTTTGAGATGTGAATTTGAGAATGAGGTCTTTGCCTATTTATTAGAAGAAAAAATAAACCTCTGATGGGTGTGGCTGGAATGCACTGAAGTTGCTAGCTGCTATTGCTCCCTGAGATCAGCAAAAGGACAGTGAAAAATCTCACTCCCTTCCCTCCATACCTAAGCTGGTAGGTATTTTCTATGGGATTTTCCTCTATTTCTCTAAGCTGCTTACAATTCCTGACTTTATCTCCCATAAATTCCTGATTTCATCTCCCCCTCCACTTGCATCTGCTGCTCTGCCTGGTTTCAACTCCACAGAACAAGATGCTCCTTCCAGGATAAGTTCTTCCCTTTCAAACTTACTGTTATGCTAACTCACACCTTGACTGACACCACCACTTCCCTCAGCTTTCTCTCCTTCAGGCTGGAGGGTGGAGTACCAAACTCCTCCCAGTGCCTTCCTTTATAGAGGACAGAAACTGGACTCAGCTCACTCCACTTTTCATCTGCTGTTCTGCCTGATTTCAACTCCATGGAGCAAGATGCCTCCACACTGGATACTGCTTGGTGTCCCCCAGTCCTCCCCACTTCCTGCCTCCTTTTGTATGTTGTCTCCCCAGGCAGGGACTGTCTTTTTTTTATTAATTATATCCCCAGCACTTGGTACAGTTCCTGGCACATAGTAGGCACTTAAGAAATGTTTATTGGATTGGATAAATTATGACTGATCATAAATGCTGTGACCCCTAGTTGTTAAATAATTGCATACAAGGGGATGGTAGTGAAGGAAGCCAGTGAATATCTTGGAATACTCTGAACTAAACAGGACAGTGCTTAGAACCAGGATTCAAAACAGTAGGGTTTTTACCCTCCCTCCCCCCAGCTGGGGGATGAACCCACTGAAAGAGAAATTTGGTTTTTATTTTTTTCAATAACTTTAAAAAGCTACTAAATCACAGAACTAGATGAACCATGAGACTTGGGATCATTTATTCCCAGGCTATGGAGTCATGAGTAAACAAGATTCAGGTAGGGTGATGTGGCATATGTTTCAATGATGCTTTAAGATTCTGCAGTGTGGAATGAAGTAAATTCATGGATCATGCCATAATCTCAAGGCAACTTAATGTGAGGAGAAAGGCATGGTTTGGATGGAGTGACTAAACCCCAAATCCCAATGGTTGGGACTACTCATTCACCTGTAGAGCCAACCATTCTGGACTGAGCCACTGGTTGGTTACACTGGGAAATCAGATTTTCTGTTTCTACTGATCCAGACAAGCTCATTCAAAATTAACTGCAGTAATTGGCAGGCAAGCTATTGGATTTGTGATCTTAAATACACTTGGGGCTCAGTAAAAAAAAACTGAATGTTCTACAGCTGTTATTTAGTTTGGGTTCTGAGAAGTGTCAGTTTTCCATTACAAGAAATGAATGGCAGTTGCCAAGAGAAAAAAAAAGAAAAAGAAAAAAGAGCATTTGCAGAAATGACCTAGGGAAGCATAAATCCCTTCAGGTAGACACTCAATGCATCTCTCCTTCAGGAAGAAGAATCAGGAATGGCTCCTAACTCAAGGCCATCTTCAGAAGTAAAGAACCTTCCAGATAAAGGGATTCATGACCATGGTTCAATTCTCTCTGTTGGAAGAGTCAAACAGAATCTTGAGAGGATCAGATTAGGGAATAATCTGTGTAAAAAGTGTTTTGTCCGTGGTCAAGCACTCTACAAATTCCAAGTGTTATTATTATTATTATATTTTTTCAGGGCATAAGTACTCATGAGAATTTTAAGGACCCAAACAACTCCCAAAGGTTATAAAAATCTATATTCAGTGACCCCGTTCAGGGATACTGGCTGCTCTCAGTGACTCAGTAGGCTAAAGTTATTGTTTTCTTCAGAGTCTATTTTTGCTGGAAAAAATAAAAGTCAGAATTAGTTTCACACTACAGCTTGTTGTACCACTGGAAGTTTCCATACTTCTAATGTGTCAACTTTGCAAAAAGAAGCATTAGATTTGCTGTGATTCAAAAATGACAGTTCCTCATTGCTAGTTTTGGGGCCTTCCATCCTGAGGTTATCTGTATGTGCTTGTAAATCCTTGGCTAAAAGAGCCAATTGTATGAGATTTTCTCCTCATTGATGGAGATCAATGTCCCACACTGGCATGAAGGGTGGACTGGAGTTGCCTGGAGAGCTAGAGAGAGAAGAGATTCTTTTTTCCTTCCTACTTCTTCAGATTTCAAGCTTTGAGAGAGAAATGTGATTCCAATCTCTCTTCAGGTCACTGAAGAGAAAGAAAGACTCTGGGAAGAAGCCAAGATGAGAGAAACTGGCGCTTTCTATCATGTCCCCATCCCTAGCTGGTTACCCTAGAGGCTTTGGGGAATTTCCCCCTTAGGTGATATCTGGGATATCTTTCTTCATCGAGCTGAGATATCTCATCCTCAGGGGAGAATTCCTTCAACCTATATTCTCTGATATGTATTCTCCTATGTATACTTTTCCTGATTTCCATTTTGCTATTAACTTGGATAAACATGTTTCCTTGTGATTTGCTATGTATGCTCATTTTGGAATTGGCACAGAGTGGGAAAGGAGTCAAGCTTAGATATAAAGTTTAGGGGTCTCCATCCCTATTTTCACACATCACAGGAAGAAACTTCATTAATTTGAGGCTATAGAACAGCCTGTGCTCACACAGCCCTGTTCCAAAAGGGACTTCAACACAACATTGACATCTTGGCTACAAAAATACTAACTCTTCTACAGTTGCCACCTGAAAGCCAGCTCTTTCAATAATTCTTATCAGCAGACCACAGTCATGCTGTGCTGTTTGAAGCTAACATAAAATGAGGGTGTGGGAAAAGTTCACATTGCCACTTTCAAATACCACTGAATTCTGCTGAAAAACTTCACTGTAATCCCTTACATTTATATAGTGCTTACTATGTGCCAGGCACTGTGCTAAACAATTTACAATTATTATCTCATTTGATCCTTACAACAATCCTGGGACATGGGTACTATCATATCCCAATTTTACGGATGAGGAAACTGAGGCAAACAGAGGTTAAGTGATTTTCTCAGGGTAATACAGCTAAGAAGTGTCTGAGACTGGATTTGAACTCAGGTCTTCCTGATTCCAGTTCCAGCACTCTATCTACTCAAACCTAGCTGCCCCATATGTACATATCTGAGAGGTTTTTAGGCTGCATTGTGATCTTAACAGCTTGACCCTTAAGGCCACCCCTATTCTTGCCCCAACGTATCTTTCCAGCTTCAGTTCATATAATTCCCCTTTGTGCATTCCATACATCATCCAAACTGGACTCCTAGCTAGCTAGCATGTAGAAGAGTGATTAGGCTTGTTTTCATTGGCGTTAGAAGGCCGAATTAAGAAATAATGGGTAGAAGTTGCAGAAAGGCAGATTTTGTAAGCTCAATAAAACAGAACAATTCCTAATTTTAAAAAAAAGTCTATCTAAAAGTAAAATGGAGTCCTTGTGAATGTGATTCTGATTTTGGTTCTATACCCACCTGACTGCTACGTTTGAAATCAGGGAGGCTGGTTTTCTCTTCCTCGGAAGGTGATGATTCTGTCCTTAGTATCTCCTGATCAGTATGTTACATCCCTGGCTCTTTCCTGGGGCAGCAGAAAAACTTCTGCTCTATCATCTTGTAGCATCAGACCTAGCCATATATTCACTACATGTGCCTGTTTTCTAGGCACATCCACTCTTTCCACTGATAGTATTTTGTTTTTATGGGAGAATTTACCCTAAATGCCTTTATATGAAATAGCAGTGTTCTCTTGCTGATGACGAGCCAAAGCCAACATAATGGCACGGGCTGATGGGTTATGTTTTTTAGAAAAGATATTTGAAATACAATTTAATTATGATTTTAAAAAGGAGTGGAAATTACAGTAATAAGTAAGATTCATCGTTGAATATTGTGATATGACTTCATCAATTTTACATTTGAAGCTGAAGAAGGATATAATTGCATTTAAAACATTCAACTACATGTCTAAAATGTGAATTATATGTGTGTGTATATATGTATGTATGTGTATGTGTGTGTATGTGTATATATGTATGTATATACATATATACATATATATATATATATATATATATATATATATATATATATATATATATACACACACACACACACACACACACACATACAGAGAGAGAGAGAAAACAATTCATCTCCTATAGCATCCCCCAAATTAAGCACATGTTCTGCTCAACTACATAATAAGTAGAACACATACTATGCCACTAACTAGATTTCTGACCCTGGGCTTCAACTTCAATCCTTTCCCAGGTATCATTTTCTTCAAGAGCTTTAGTTGTCTGTCACACTCAAATAGAAATGGATCCCTGCAGACCACATATTGACCTAGAAAACCACTAATTTCATTATCCATGTTGTATTCTCGTTTATCGGTAATTTTGTCTCTGCTTGTTAAACACCTCTGGTCTAAGCAATCTGTAACTCCTACTCATGCTATGTTGCCAGTGCCAAGTCTGTAAAAACCTCTGGAGATGTAAAAGCAGGTATGACAGCAAATATCAAATTAGGGTCTCCAATACATTTCCCAAGAAGTCAAAAGAAGGGCTTTTCAAAATTGTTGTCACTCTTGTCTGAAACATCATAGCCATAGAAATTCTAAAGATTTCGCCTTGACTTTTCTGTCCTTAATATCCGTTCTGTTGCTGCACAACAAATTAGAGAAGTTTTCATATGGTCATGCCAGATCTCCACACCATTTAGATACATTCTGGCGTGTAACTCTCAATGTTAAATCAAGACTGATGACACACTCACCTTGGATATTGTAAGCATCTCTCATACCAGCAAACTTCCCTTGGCCAGCTATACACCACTGAATGAATTTAATAGGACTTCTATTACCATAGAACACAAAGGGAATGGATCTCAACACACAAGATTCTTTCATACCTTTTCTCCTACCTGGTCTCCAGCTTGATTTCCAGGCTTATAACCTAGGTGTAGTCCCCAACTTCTCACACTCTCTCACCTCCCTATATTCAATCTATTGCCAAGGCCTGTCGATTTTACCTCAGTAACATTTCTTGTATACATCCCTTGGTTCTCCTCTGCCCTCACCCTGGTCCAAACCTTTGTCACATCACCTGGACTATAGCAATGGCCTACTGATTAGTCTGCCTGCCACAAGTCTCTTCCCACTCCAGCCCATCCATTGCTAAGCTGCCAAAGTGATTTTCCCAAAGCATAGGTCTGACCATGTCACCCCCCACCAACTCCCATTCAATAAACTCCAGTAGCTCTGAATCACCCCCAGAATAAAATATAAATGATAGATTTTTTTTATTTAAAGGACAAAATACAAAACTCTCTGTTTGGCATTCAAAGACTTTCAAAACCTACCGCACTCCCCCACCCCACCTCTCCCACCTTATACTACCTCACATATTCTGCAGTCTAGCGCCACTGACTCCCTTGCTGTTCCTCAAACAAGACATTCCCATACTCCAACTCCAGCTATTTTCACTAGCTGTCCTCCACACTTGGATGTGCTCCCTTCTCATCTCTACCTCCTGGCTTCCCTTCAAGACTGAGCTAAAAACCCCACTTTCCACAGGAAGCCTTTCCCAATCCTCCTTAATTCAAGGACCCTCCCTCTGTTGATTACTTCCAGTTTATTCCAGATACAGCTAGGGTTTTTGTATATAAATGTTTACATGTTATCTCTCCCCTTAGGCTGTGAGAGCAAGGAAAAAGTGGCCAACATGCTTCTCAAGCTGATCAGTCAAGTATCACAATCCCAGTACCTCCATCACCAACTAATACAATTTGGAACTAATCTTGGAGTTCTCTTTGGGTCACCCTCATGACGATTCCCCCAGAAGCATCTCCATCTCTGACTCTAAGTTATGACTTTGAGCAGATGCAGACTTCAAGAATATCTTGAAGCTAAGGTAGTTTTTTTCCTAGATTACCTACATGTAAGGGAGGGTATCCCCATATACAACATGTAAAATGAAGGTGCTAGATTAGATGATCTTTAAGACCCCTTTCAGTTCTAAGTCTATAATCCTAAAGTTCCCAAAGCTGTATTTTCAATGTAGGTTTGACCAAGTCTGCCAGTTTGTCAACTATTATAGTTTCTGGACAGTTTTAAGAAGCTAAATGTTCTCCTGTCTGAGGTCAGTCAGGAAGGAAGATAGAGAGAGTGAGGACCCAATGATGGATTCCCACTGTATATTAGTGGCAAATCTGAGCTAAAAAAAGGGCTACCCAATCATCAGTATCTGACTAAGGCACATCAATGCTACCTTCTACTGGGTATTCAGATGTGGAAACTTCTGGCTCTCTGGCTACAGTCTTCAGCAGCCCATGTACTGCAATGCAATGGAGACACAGTGTGGTCATTTTAAATAACACACCTGGAGGGCTTCCTTTTTTTCTTTCTTTTCTCTCCACGCATGAGATAAAACTAGTGTAAACACCTTGTATCAAAGACTTGCCTTGTAATAAAGGAAGATGGCCCTCAAATTAACTTAGAAAGTTGACAAACGAGAACTTGAAATCTTGAAGTCAGTGAGAACCATGGGATGGGAACCACCCTTGTATCTGACAGAACTAAGCAAGAACTCTTTTTTTTTCAGCCAAAGATAAGGTTTATTAGAACATCTGTCATACTGGGCAGACTCTTAAGGAGTCTGAACATTAGTGAGCTATTGGCTAGATCATACGAATCTTAGCATGTGGCTAGATTTTAAGAATCTGAGCCTGAAGGCCAGGTAGATGGCGCAGTGGATAGAGCACCGGCCCTGGAATCAGGAGGACCTGAATTCAAATCCAGCCTCAGACACATAATACTTCCTAGCTGTGTGACTCTGGGCAAGTCACTTAACCCCAGTTGCCTCACTTAAAAAAAAAAAGAAAAGAAAAAGAATCATAGAATGCAATAGTTCTTTTACATTAGCCTTGACATAGACATGGAACTGATTTAAATGCACACCCTGAAGGCACAGGTGCACAGACATAGGGGCATTTCCTTTGTTGGTGGTCAAATCTGAGCACATTAGGACACCAGGAGCTTGGGATAAAGTATTGTATATTTGGGAGAAGGGAACAGGGACTTAAAGGGTACCTAAACTTCTCTAATTCAGAGACTGATTTTTGTCTTTGTGTTCCCAGAAGCTAGCACAGGGCCTGGCACATAGTAGGGGCTTATGAAATGCTTGTTGATTGATTGACCTATTCTCTCTCTCACTGAGTATTGATGCTCCATCAGCCCACCCACAATTTCAGTTGCTACACAAACAAGGAATTCATGGAAGGGACCACCCTGTGGTTCCTAGAACTGCTGTCAACAATCTTTCCTGATAAACTGGATCATTTGGGAATGTGGCAGGATGCTGGCTATCCATATTTTAAAAACCTTTGTCTGAATATGTAGAATTGCCCAACCAGATCCCCAAAGGATAAAGCTAACCCTTGTCAAGACTGTGAAGCAGGTAAAGGTTTTTTTTTTATTTTCCTTTCATAACCTTTTCTTGGCATACCTGTTCCCCAACACCTTCCTGTCTTTTCTCTTCTTTTCAGATGCTCACTGATATGTGGTCATTTTATGTCTGCCCCAGAAAAACCTACTCATTCCATTTCACATTTTCTCAGGGCTTTACTGCCTGACTATCTGATTAATCTGATTGTTTTGAAAGGTGGTTCACAGACAATTGCTCAAAGGGTTGCCTGATAACATTCTTCATTTGCCCCGGGCCTTCAATGACTGAACTCAAAAGGGTGAATGCTAGGAGATTTCAGATATTTTTATAGGGATTTCTGAGTCAATAGGCTGTACCTAAATAATGACAACTCTAGTACTACTGCACAATATGTGTAGACATCCCACCCTTCAATGTCCTCCGTATATGTACATGTGGACATGCACATATACATATATGTACACAGTTTAAATGGTAAGGGAAGGAAGAGGGAAAGAATAAGGATTTATATATATGCTATGTGCCAGGCACTATGCTATGTTCTTGGCAAATATCATCTCTTTTGATCCTCACAACAACTCTAGGACATAGGTCTTGTTATTTTCCTTATTTTATAGCAGAGGAAATTGAGGAAAACAGCAGTTAAATGACTTTCCAGGGTCACCCAGCTAGTAAGTGACTGAGACCAAATTTGACTTCTGGTCTTCCTGATCCCAGGTCTAATATTTTATATATTATGCCACCTAGTTGCCTTATAGGAATAATAATAATAGTAGTAGTTGTAGTTGTATTCATCATAGTAGTAGTAGTAGTAGTAGTAACCGTTTATATGTCATTCTAAAGTTTGCAAAGTCCTTCACATAACTCATTTGAGCTTCATGACAACCCCATGAAGTTGATACTTTAGATATTATCACTGTCTAACACATGAGAAAACTGAGGCTTGATTTGACTTAAATGAATTGTCCAGGAGAATCTATGTCAATCTGAATGTATCTCTTTCAGCTACATGCACCCTGTCTTCCATATTAGATTGCTTTGTCTTCAAGGACAAGGTCCCAGTCCCCGCTTCTTTTTCATTTTTCCTCAGAGGACTCTGCACACAGTGAATTTTCAATTTATAATGCATTATTGTGACACCCTTGGATCACTGCCTAGTGATAGTGGAGGGGCTTATAGAGCTTAATGAAACTATGAGCTATGCTATGCAGGGTTACCCCAGATGGACAGATCATAGGGGAGAGTTCTGACAAAAGGTGGATTCCACTAGAGAAGGATATGGCAAACCACTCCAGGATTTTTACCAAGAAAACCCCATGGACTAAATGATAAAATGTACTAAAATGATAAAACAGATGACATTGGGATATGAGCCCCTCATGTTGGAAGGTATCCAATATGCTACTGAGAAACAGTGAAGGACAACCACACTTGGCTCCCATACTAATGAAGTGGCTGGGCCAAAGCTGAAAGGAAGCTCAGTTGTGGCTTTGTCTGGTGACAAAAGAAAAGTTCAATGCTGTAATTATCAACACTGTATAGGAAGCTAGAGTGTAAGCTCTATGAACCAAGGTAAGCTGGTTGTGGTCAAATAGGAGATTAAATAAACCTCAGTATCTTGGGTGTTAGTGAACTTAAATGGATGGAAATGGGTGAATTTAATTCAGGTGATCACTACACATACTACTGTGGGCAAGAATCCCTTAGAAGAAATGGAGTAGCCCTCGTAGTCAATAAAAGGGTGAGAAAAGCAGTACTGGGGTATGATCTAAAAAATATCCAAATGATATCTGTTCAAATCCAAGGTAAACCATTCTGCACCACAATAATACAAGTCTATGCTCCAAAACACTGATGCTGAAGAGGCCAAAGCTGATCAGTTCTGTGAAGACCTACATCTTCTAGAAATAACACCAAAATAAATGTCACATTCGTCATAGGAGATTAGAATGCTAATGTAGGAAATCAAAAGATAATTGGAATAATAGGCAAGTTTGGCCTTGAAGTACAAAATGAAGCAAGGCAGAGACTAACAGAGTTTTGTCGGGATAATTCACTGGTCATAACAAACACTTTTTCAACAACCCAAAAGGCAACATAGACATCACCAGATGCCAATATTGATGGTCAATATAGAAATCAGATTCATTATATACTTTGCAGTCAAAGGTGGAGAAGCTCTATACAGTCAATTATAATAAGACCTGGAGCTGACTGTGGTTCAGATCATGAGCTTCTTACTGCAAAATTCAGACTTAAATTGAAGAAAGTAAAGAAAAACATTAGACCATATAGGTATGACCTAAATAACATCCCTTATGAATATGTAGTGGAAGTGATGAATAGATTTAAGGGATTAGGTCTGGTAGATAGAGTGCCTGAAGAACTATGGGCAGAGGTTAGCAATATTGTACAGGAGGCAGCAACAACAACAACAACAACAAAATTCCAAAGAAAAAGAAGAGCAAAAAAGCAAAACGGCTGTCAGAGGGGGCTTTACAAAAAGCTGGGGAAAGAAGAAATATGAAAGATAAAGGAGAAAGGGAAAGTTATACCCAAATGAATGCAGAATTTCAGAGAATAGCAGGGAGAGATAAGAAGGTTTTCTTAAATAAGCAATGCAAAGAAATAGAAGAAAACAACAGAATGGGAAAGACAAGAGATCTCTCCAAGAAAATTAGAGCTATAAAGGGAAAGTTCCCTGTGGAAATGGACATGACAAAAGACAAAAATGGTAGAGATTTAACAGAAGCAGAAGAGATTAATAAGAGGTAGCAAGAATACACAAAAGAATTATACAAGAAAGACCTTAACATCACCGACAACCTCGATTGTGTGGTTACTGATGTAGAGGCAAACACCCTGGAGAATGAAGTCAAGTAGGCCTTAAGAGCACTGTTAACAATAAGGCTTGTGGAGGTGATGGACTTCCAGCTAAGCTATTTAAAACCCTAAAAGATGATGCTATTTAAGTGTTGTACTCGATATGCCAGCAAATTTGGAAAACGCAACAGTGGCCACTGGACTAGAAAAGATCAGCTCACGTACTAATCCTAAAGAAGGGCAATCCCAAGGAATGTTCAAATTTCTGAACAATTGTGCTCATTTCACATGCCAGCAAAGTTATGCTTAAAACTTTACAAGCTAGAATGGGGTATAGAAATCTATCCTGCCCTATAGGAAAATAGAAGGGGAAAGAGATAAGAGAAGAGGGGAAAGAGAGAAGGAGAGCAGATTAGGAGAAGGGGTGTTCAGAATGCACACTGTCTTGGGATGGGGGAGGGACGAGATGGGGAGAAAATTTGGAGCTCAAAATCTTACGGAAGTGAATGTTGAAAACTAAAAATAAATTAATTAATAATAAAAAAGAAAAAGAAAAAAATAGAATAACAATATTACTTCCAGTAGAAAATGCCCAAGATGCAGCACATTTTTTTTTTGATCCAATGGGTCATGAGTCCATCTAGGCCACTTATAGGAGGAGATAAAAAAAACTCTGGAAGATCAATCTTTGAAGGCAAAGTGATGTAAAAAAAAAGTGAGAGAGAGGAAGAGAGAGAGAGAGAGAGAGAGAGAGAGAGAGAGAGAGAGAGAGAGAGAGAGAGAGAAAGAGAGAAAGAGAGAGAGAGAGAGAGAGAGAGAGCATACTAGTCCATCACAAGACCATATGATCATAGATTTAGTTTGAAGGGACCTTAGAGTTCATTTATTCCAACTCCTTCATTTAAAAGTTGATTAAACTGAGACCTAGAGAGGTGATTGTAAAAGCTACATAAGTAGTAAGTAGCAGTGCCAGGAGTTGAAGCTTGATACTGTACATTTATGTTAACCTCTGCACTATCCTGCCTTTATGTTCTGAGAGAGGTACAATCAAAGTAGGACAGCTGGGTGGTTCAATGGATAGAGCACCCAGCTTAGAGTCACTAAGACCTGACTTCAAATCCAGCCTCAGACACTTACTGAGCTATGTGACCCTGGTCAAATCACCTCACTTTCCTCATCTGTAAAATGAGCTGGAGAGGCAAATGGCATATCATTCTGGTATCTTTGCCAAGAAAACCCCAAAAGAAGCTCCAAAGAGTTGGACCTGACTGAACAACAACAAAATTAAGTATAGAATGAAAGAGACATGGCCAGACAGGAGTTTCTGTTAAAAAAATCCATTTTAATGGGTGGTGGCTCAATAATAGGATTCCATTAGCAAAGAGAAATGATTAAAGGATTTTGTTGTCAAAAAACAAAAACAAAAACAGAAACTTTACAAGCTAGGCTTCAGAAATATATGAACTGAGAATTACCAGAAGAGCAGGCTGGTTTTTGAAGAGGTAGAGGCATTAGAGACCAAATTGCCAACATTCACTGGATTATGGAGAAAGCGAGAGAATTCCAGAAAAAAACCATCTTCTTCTGTTTCATTGACTACACTAAAGCCTTTGGCTATGTGGATCACAATAAAATGTGACAAATCCTCAGAGAGATGGGAGTACCAGATCATCTTACTTGCTCCTGAGGAACCTGTATGTGGGCCAAGAAGCACCAACTATAACCAAACATGGGACAATTGATTGATTTAAGATTGGAAAAGGAATAAGACAAGGCAGTATATTTTTACCTTATTTATTTAACTTATTTGCAGAGTACATCATGTGAAATGCCAGGCTGGATGAATCAAAAGCCAAGAGAAATATCAACAATCTCAGATACGCAGATAATATCACTCTGATGGCAAAAAGTGAAGAGGAATTAAGAAGCCTCTTGATGAAGGTGAAAAAGGAGAGTATAAAACCTGGCTTGAAACTTAAAATAAAAAAAAAGATCTTAGCAACTGGTCCTTGTAAATATAGGGAGAAGAAATAGAAATGTCATATTTTGTATTCTTGGGCTTAAAGATCAATGAAGACTATGACTGCAGTCATGAAATTAAAAGATGCTTGCTCCTTGGAAGGAAAACTATGACTGGACAACATATTAAAAAGTAGAGACATGACCTTGTTGACAAAGGTCTGTATAGTCAAAGCTATGGTTTTTCCAGTAGCAGTGTATGCCTATGAGAGCTGGAATAGAAGAAAAGCTGAGCACTGCAAAATCAATGCTTTCAAATTATGGTGACGGAAAAAAACATTTGAGAGTCCCTTGGACATCAAGGATATTAAATCAGTCAATACTTAAAGAAATTAATTCAGGCTATTCACTGAAAGGTCAAATACTGAAGTAGAAGCTTGAATACTTAGGCCACTTAATGAGAAGCTGGAGATCATTGGAAAAGACCCTGATGTCGGAAAAGAAGGCCAAAGGAAAAGGGGATGGCAGAGGATGAGATAGATAGTGTCATAGAAACAGCAAACATGAACTTGAACAGTCTTCGAGGGGTAATGGAGAATAGAAGGGTGTGGTGTACTATGGTCCATGAGGTCTTGAAGAGTCAGACATGACTGAACGACTGAACAGCAACTGGGCAAATAGCAATTGAAGGTATTCAGAGCATGGTCTTCTGCTCTTTCATTATCTCCTCTCTACAACTGAATGTACTCATAGGGAAAACTAATACTGACCTTTTTAAACTTGAATACATTTGCAGAGCCCAGGCAGCCTCTGCTTTCTCCTGGTTCTCCTCTTACCTATCCAACTGTTCCTTCTCAAATTCCTTATTGATTCATCATCCATGTAATACCAACTAAATATGACTTTCTCCTGCACCCATTTTGCTTTTCTTTCTACACTATTTCTCTTGCAGACCTCATCTTCTCCCCGTGGGTTCAGTTGCTATCTCTACATTGATGTCTACCAGTCTATATTTGTTCATCCCTAGTCTCTTTCCTAAGCTCCAGTCTCATGGGTATCACCAACTATCTACTGGGTAATTTACAATTGATATCCCTCAGGCATCTCTAACTCAATATATTCAAAATTGAACTCACTGTTTCATCCCCCACCTGCCTCAAATCCATTCTTCTCCCAAAATTTCCTATTATCATCAAGGTAATACCATCTTTTCAGTCACCTAGGTTTTCTATCTTGGTGTTATCCTTGATTCCTCAGTCTCACTTATTTCATATATCCCATCAGTTGCCAAAACTCATAATTTCTATCTCCATAATGTCTTACCTCCTTTCCTATTTCCCCAGCTGCTAGTGCACCCGCTCCTCAAAGTGCCTTGTATTCATTTCATATATAATCTATAAATACTTATGGGAGTATATATTGCTTTCCCCATTATACTGTAAGCTTCTTGAGGACAAGGACTATTTTGCTTTTGTCTTTCAGTTCCCAGAACTTAGCACAGTGACTAGCTCATATCAGGCATGTAACAAATCCTTTGGTTGATTGACTGATTCCAATTGGGAGTTGAGAGAGATTAGAGAATTCTTATATTTGTGTGGGTATCTTTTTTAAAAATTTGCTTTTAATTGCTCAGCAGCCTTTGATCTCTCCCTATTTCCTTGAGGTACAAACACATACTTTGCTGTTAAGCATTTAAAGCTCTTCGCATCTGACTCTAGCTTATCCTTTCTGAATGATGTCATATTACTTCCCCTAATATAGTTTACATCAAAGCAAAATTGGTTTATTTGCTATTCTTAGTCCATAACATCCCATATCTTGCCTATGCCTTGGTTATCTCTATTGCTTGGAAGGTCTTTCATGTCATCTCTGGTTATTGGAATGCCTAGGTCCATTAGAGAATCAGCTCAAATATCAGTTCCTATAAGACGCTTTTCCTGATCCCTGAAGTTGTCTGTGCTCTCCAACACACACAGTTCAGGGAGCTCTGTGAATATAGATTCCAATTCATTTTGTAAGGAAAAATTTGCTTTTTTTGCACACTATTAGTATTAGGTATAATAACATGTTGTTCTGTTATTGAAAATGCTGCAGAAAAAAATTGGAAATGGAGGGGATGCCCATCAATTGGGGAAGGGCTGAACAAGTCGTGGCATATGAATGTAGTGGAATACTATTGTGCTCTAAGAAATGATGAGCAAGCAGACTTCAGAAAAACCTGGAAAGACTTGTGTGGACTGATGCTGAGTGAAGTGAGCAGAACCAGAAGAACAATGTACACAGTAACAGCCACATTGTGCAATTACTAACATTGACAGACTTAGCCCTTCTCAGCAATGGAAGGATGTAAGACATCTCCAAAAGTCTCATGGTGGAAAATATTATCCATATCCACAGAAAGAACTATGGAGTTTGAATGCAGATCGAAGCATACTATTTGCTCTTTTTTTTCTTGTGTTTTGTTTTGTTTCGTTTCCTCTTTCTGGCGGTTTCTCCTATTGGTTCTAATTCTTCCTTACAACATGACTAATATGAAAACATTTTTATAGGAATGTATATATAAAGCCTATATCAGATAGCATGCTGTCTTGGGGAGGGAGGTGGGAAGGAGGGAGAGAAAACTTAAAACTCAAAAGCTTAAGGAAGTGGATGTTGAAAACTAAAAGTAAATTAATAAAGAAAAATAAAAGTGAAAAAAAGAAAATAAAAAGACTCATGATGGAAAATACTATCCATATCCAGAGACAGAACTATGGCATCTGAATGCAAATCGAAACATACTATTTTCTCTTTTTTTGCTTGTTTTTTTCTTTCTCATGGTTTTTCCCTTTTGTTCTGATTGTTCTTTTACAATATAACTAATGTGGAAATATATTTAATATTATTGAACATGTATAGCCCATATCAGATTGCTTGCTGTCTTGGGGAGCGGAGAGTGGAAGGAGGGAGAAAAAAATTTGGAGCCCAAAATCTTACAAAAATGAATGTTGAAAACTATCTGTACATGTAATTGGAAAAAAAATAAAATACTATTAAGTGGGAGGGGGAGAAAAAAATGCTGCAGAATGAAGCTTTTGAGGAAGTTTTATAGAAATCTAAGCTGTCACAGAATGTCAAAGACAGTATTGGACAACTGCAATAATCTTACTTTTTATTACATTTCCATTTCTTTTTTTTGTTTGGACATAATAAAGTTGTATTTTAAGCATCCAAAATTTAATAAATAAAACAAAACAAAATGACACCCCAAGAATATTAACTTCTGATGGTAACCCAGAAGACACAATTAGTTCAAAGCAAAGGTTTTTATACTGAGAAATGTAGTAGCAGAACATAAACCTGAGCTATATCTTCTCATAAATACATCATTGGAAAGCATAGATATGTTAGAGAATGTGAATAAAAGGGAGCATGTGTGGCCTGGTCTGGCCACACATGATGAGAGAGCAGAAGGGATAACCAGCCAAATTAATTTCAGATGAGGGGACAGAAAACCAAAATCAGAATCAGATTTGGAAGAGACCTCATTTTGCTTGTAGATAGGCTTTACTGTTAGGAAGTTGTTGTTTTTTTCCTTATATCAATATCTGATGTCACTTATGTTTTTAATTTTGTTTCTGTTTTCTCTGCAAAGGAACTTTCACACTGGAAATAACTGAACAAAATTTACTAACATGGAGCTGATATCCAAGATCAGTAATGAGTAAATAATAATAAGTAAGTAAATTATAAGAGATTACCTAGCTTCCTTTGACAAGTCACCTGGCCCAGATGAAACATATGCTTAGGCCCTGAAAAAACCTGGCAGACGTAATTGCTAAGCTACTTTCAGTGATAATTAAAGGATCATGGAAATCAGAAGAGCTTTCATGAGAATGGAGAAGACCAAATGTTTCAGTTTTCAGGAAAGAGAAGAAAGATAAATATATGCCTAGTGAGGAGATTGAGGGGATTAGAACAGCAAGTGGTTGATTGTGGGAATTGAGTGAACTACAATTATACATTTCAAGCAACCCATATGTCTCATCTGAAAACTGGCCCCATATTGATCAACCAGTTATTGCTTCAATGTTACTTTGATTATTTATAGACACTTGAGGGGAAAGGAATACTTCTTTTTCTTAATTCAGGGAACTGCACCTGTTTGCTCTGCCTGTCTCAATTTAGACCCTAATCTTCCATCATTAGAAATCAGATTACCTGCTGTTGTATTGTTTCCTTTTAATTACTTGGCCTTATTTGATTGTTTTTAATGTATAAAACTCTGTCTCATGTATCTGGGGTCCAGGCCTAAGCTGAGGAGATCTGGTCCTGATTTGCTGGGCAATTGGCATTTATTGCTTAATAAGTCAATAAGCTCAGAAGATTGAATTTTTGTTTCCTCCATCATTTTACCTTTCATCAGCCACACTAGAGGACATGAATTAAAAGGAACATGTGTGACCAGGTCTGATGTTTCAAAATGAGAGAACAGAAGGAATAACTAGATACCATGATTTCAAATAGACTACAAACTGTAATGGGCTGGTGAGCTTAATTTCCATTCCAGGGAAAACTCTAGAAGTCACGAAAGGCATGGTTAGCAAACATCTGAAAAAAGGGAGCAGAGATTATGAGATTCAGCATAGCTTCAGCAAGAATAGGACATATAAGACTAACGTCATTTTATTTTTTGATGGGATTTCCAAGCCAGTTAACGAAAATGCAGTGATTATATTTTGTTTAGATTTTCACAAAGCTTTTGACAAATTATCTTAGAGCATTTTTGTGGAGAAGATGAAGATATTAAGTATTTCTCAATTATATTTTATTCTGGTTCAGGCCCACAGGCTGCATTTTTTACGCATTTGAATCACACGATAACACAATTAGATGGATTCAGAACTTATTGGATGGATGGCTGAACTCAAAGAGTTCATGATTCAATGTCAATGTGTCAGGTCTCCATTGGAGTCTCTAGGGATCTGTGCTTGGCCTTAAAATATTTAACATTTTTATCAATGACTTGGATAAAGGCATAAATGATCTGCTCATTAAATGGGCAAATTACACAAAGTTGGGAGGGTTTGCTAACAATGAAGGAAAAAGGATCCAAAAGGATCCTGCCAGGCTGTCAATCAATCAAGAAAGTAAGCATTTATTAAGTTGATAGTATGTGTCAGGTTCTGTGCTGAATCTAATAAGATAAAATCCATTAAGGACAAATGTAAACTTAGATCTTAAAAAATCAAGTTCACAAGTGTAAGCTGGGGGAAGCCTGGTTAGACAGTCGTTGTTATGGAAAGGATCTGAGGATTTTATTGGACTCATTCTGAGTCAGAAGTGAGGTGTAGCAGCCAGAAAAAGCCATTGCAATCTTGAGCTGCATTCCAGGAATTAAAAGGAACATATGTGACCAGGTCTGATGTTTCAAAATGAGAGAACAGAAGGAATAACTAGATACCATGATTTCAAATAGACTACAAACTGTAATGGGCTAGTGAGCTTAATTTCCATTCCAGGGAAATTTCTCACTATATTCTGCCTTTGTCAGATCTCATCTGGAATATTAGATTCAGTTCTAGGCACCTCAGTTTAAGGATATTGATAAGCTTGGAAGTCTTTAAAGGGGGGCAATCAGGATAGTGAAGGGCCTTGAGTCTATGACTGAAGACAACCAGGGATATTTAGGCCATTTAGCCTGCAGAAAACTCAGGGGGAGACAAGTATTTGAAGGGCTGTTTTGTGAAGGAAATATGAGATTTATTTTATTTGGCCCCAGAAAACAGAATTGGAAGCAATGGGTTGAGATTTCCAAGAAGCCAACTTAGGATACATATCAGGAAAACATTTCTAGAAATAAGAGCTGTCCAAAAGTGATACGGGCTGCCTAGAGAGGTGATGGGCTTTCACTCTTCTGAGGACTTCCAGCAGAGATTGGATTACCACTTGTCAGGAATGGTATGTGGGGTTTCCTTTCATATATAGGTTGGCCTATGATGCCTTCTGGGGTCCCTTCCAACTCTGTGATTCTGACCCCTTACAGCAGAGAAGAGAACTGGCTATGAACTCAAGGAGGGAGTAGAATGTGAGAGTCCAGCTGAGTTGTCCATGTGGCAGAGATGCTGCACCTGAGGGGAGCTGGGTGAAGACTCTACAAAGACAGAAAGACTATCTAGGCCATGTAGTACCAGGAGTTACGAATTACCCTCTGTGACGTGCATGTCCTACATGTGTGCCTTATTAGAAATTTGAAGCCATTCTTCCCATCAGAGCTCTATGCGTTTGTAGAATAGGGTACCCCAGGGGTTCTTTGGGGAAATGTTTTGTGCCAACTGCTTTTTCTATATCACCTTACTAAATACTATCCCTAAGGGCAGCTAGGTGGTACAGTGGATAGAATGCCAGACCTGAATTCAGGAAGACTCGTTTTCCTGAGTTCAAATCTCACCTCAGATACTTATTAGCTGTGTGGTCCTGGCCAAGTCTCTTAACGCTGTTTGCCTCAATTTCCTCATCTATAAATGAGCTAGAGCTTATTAACTGTCTTATTGTTAAGAGGGAAGTAACACTTGTGGGGACTTGTGAGCTACTACAGAAGGAATTACCAACCACAAGGTTACCTTTGGAACCCTACAGTAGCAGTTACCCCCTGGAAACCCAGTCACTCATCCAAAGGACCAAACCTTTGTATTTGAGGGCAAGTTGAAGGAATAGCCTCAAGGCTATTAAGCACTAGGCCTAGGCCTCTAGGTATATTACATATTCCTGAACAATGAAACCATACCATCATGCAATTCGAGAGGCCTCAAAGATTTTAATAGTGAGAAAACTGGGTCCAAATATGTGAAATAATTTGCCAAAAATGTTATTCTTTCTTATTGTTCTCATTTTCTTTCAAACTCTACAGATACGAATGAGTAATTAGAAGGAAGAAACTTTGATTGCTTCATTGCATTATATTATGCAATCTCTACACATTCAAGTTTAATCATTCATTTGTTATATAGTTGTGGTATCTAACCTAGCCCCAAAGAAATAAAATCACCTAAAGTTTATCAGAATGTTTTCATAACTTGAAAAGTGGCTGAAGGTCAGAGTCCAAGGTTTTGTCCTGCTTTAAATGGAACTAAAAGATAAATTTAGGCTAAAATAAACACTAGCTACTACCCACAAGGTAACATGTGAGAGATACCCGGGTATAGAAACCAGGCTATCTGAATTCTAGTCCTAAACCTAAATATTATCCAGCAATGTGAATTTGGGGAAGTCACCTAACCTTTCACCTAGTCACCTAGCTTTCACTTTCCTTATCTGTGTAATCCTTGGCTACCTGGCAGCATTGCCATGGAAACATGAGATACCAGAAGTAACCATGGCAACCAAGCAGATTTTTACATAATATTCATGGGACTGAGTACATTTGAACTTGGCATAGGAGGAAAAAGGAGGATGCAGCAAATCCGTCTTGGCAAAGCCACACAGAGAAGTAGGGTTTACTGGGGTGGGGGTGTGTGTGATCTAACTTGCCCCCAGGATTCTTGAAGGTTGTTGTAGATGATGGTAACTAGATTTGAAGGAATGAGCAAAGAGATTTCCAGGAACTGATCAGTGTTTTAGGCATGGCGAACAGCAAAGCTTCCCCTCCTCCACTATTAAAGCATAACTCAAAACCCCCATCTTCATCTTTACCAGCAGACAATTGCTTTTGGTTTCCCTCCCAGTAACTCGAGGAGTTAAGACAGAGAAACTGAATGTTTCCTATTGGCTCCCACTCCAGGCAGATGGTGTTCTAATGAACTCTTTTCCAATTGTTTACTCCCCTTTCATTGCTCATAAATGTATTCCCAGTGACATAAAAGAAAAGCAGGTGGCCACCAAGATCTTGACTGACTTGATTTAATAACAGAATTGGTAGCAATAGATTTGGGAAGACGTCTTGCCCTTAAAGAAACAGGAGATAATTTTACCTTTTAGCTAGAGCTAAGAAGAAAGGACCTGTTGAATTCCCATGGGAAAGACTCAGGATTATCTCCTAGACCTAGAAAGAATTGCCTACATGAGCCATGGAGAGAAAGACCTCACTCAGTTGTGGTGAGAGTGGGAAAGCAATGTTGCAGCTGCTGACTGGTACTGACATAATTTGACTTTGGGGAGCTGTAGCTGGTCACCTAGGTGGAAAGATTTTTAGCACCAAAAACAGTTTCCCATCAGACCCTCCCATGAGGGAAGTTATATATGTAAGTGTGTGTATATGTAATTATGTTATCATTATTATTATATCTGAGACCATTATTTTTATTCATGAATCCTATTCCAAGTGGGAGCTCTATATTCATGTGGGATCCTATCCTTACACGCATGAGCTCTACCTCTACTTTTTCTACATCTGGGAACTCATATTGAATGTGGGAATCTGATCTCAGGATACTTTTTTTAAAAAAAATCTCTTTTGCTGTTAAGATTCTGAGATTGTACTGAAAACACCGAGAATATTCCTTTGACTAAAATTTTTCTTCTTTTTTTCTCTAGCTTTCTTATCTTTTTAATAAACTTTCTTATTTTTGCCTTTTAAAAATAATTTTCAGATGCATATTGTTTTTAAAACATTTCCTTATTCTTCTTAAGAAAATAACTAACTTTGGCCTATGATATCTCTCAGACATAAAAGTTCTAGCCCTAGCCTTACCAACAGGTGAAATGTCATTTGGGAGCCTAAATAGGACTCCCAATTTCTCTCTCTCTCTCTCTCTCTCTCTCTCTCTCTCTCTCTCTCTCTCGCTCTCTCTCTCTCTCTCTCTCTCTCTCTCTCTCTCTCTCTCTCTCTCTCTCTCTCTCTCTCTCTCTCTCTCTCTCTCTCTCTCTGTATCTATCTCCCCCACCCCTTTCTCTGTAGTGAGGGAGACATTTGGTTCTCTCCTTCCTCTCCTCCAGGTAATTGATATAATCACAAAAATTAAGGAATTGATAATAGAAATAATGAGGTTATATAATGTGTTAATTGAGCACAAAGATGTGTTCACCTCTTGTCCCAAATGAATGAATGAAGCAGTTATGAAGCACTTACTATATGCTGAGCATTGGAGATACAAACAGAAAGGTAAGATAGTTCCTGATCTCAAGGAGCTCATATTTTAATGGAAAAGACAACACATTTGGAAAGTTTCAGCTACAAGACTGAAGAAATGATCCCACAGTCCTTAGGGTAGTGTGGCAAAGCAGATGGTAATGCATCTTCTTTAATGCAATGCCCACTGATAAAAACATATCAGTTTTCTGATGTTGAGCTATTTAACAATGCCAAGGACTTTGGTCACTAGAATTTTTCTTTGGGGCTGTCAAAAGATGTGGCCATAGCGCCTGTAGGAGTAGGTACCAGGTTTCTCCTCCACAGGGTCTGCTTTCCATAATGATGTCTTCCTTGGAAGGTGAACTTGGCATTGACTGGACAAAAACATTGACTGGACAAAGATTGGTCATGCTCCTGGAATTCTTTGAAAAGTTCAGCTTACCAAGTTCTGAAGACAGTGGAATGATGGGGGCATATGAGGTAGGGATACGCTTTGTGAAGTATGGCCTCAGCTTACCTAACAGAATGTGGAGGTGAGATTTTCTCTTCTCCCTTTAATTAGTTACGTGATTTTTAGTGGAGCTATTTGTGCATTAAAAGATACTGCAGCTAGCAGATAGCAATTTGGAGAGTCAAGAAGTTCAAGACAAGGAACAAATACACCCTTTCCAGACAGACACAGACACAGATAGACAGGAGAAGCAGCATTTTAGGCAGGAAGCAGCTTAAGAAAGAAATGTGACCCCTGGCAGTACACAAGAGAGTTGACTATGAATTAAAGAGGGAACTAGTCATCATGGTCAGGAATTGAACTATAGAAAAAAGCTATAGGGTGATGAAATAGCATTATGGTCCTGCAGTACCAGAAGCATTATTTGCTTTGGACAGTACTTACATGCCTCACTATCAGTATAGTCTCGAGTTTGTGCACACTCTACCTATTACGTTATACGTACTTGTGAGAGTTTGTCCCAGGTTTATGGGAGGAATGTTTTGCAGCTTCTGCTCTTCCCATGCCATCTTAGTCTTTGCTTTGAGTTAATTGGTTTTACTGTTTGAGTATTAGAGATAAACTCACTCGTGGGGGCTTGTGAACTCCGCCTTAAAAGTGAGGAACCACCAGCTGCCCCATAAACTTAATGTAGTAGTCAACTTCCAGGAAACCCAACTCACAAGTGGGTTGAAGAGGATTGTAGAGGAGGGTGTGAATGATAATGATGAGGAAGAGGATCATTATTATTACACATGAACTCTGTTATGCAAGAGTTCTATTACAAGTATTTACACCTATAGCAAAGGAATAATATAATTTTTTGTGAGGATTGTTGTGGTTTCAAGGTGTGTTGTGGGGTTGTCTTGGAAGAATTCACAGACTCAGACCATCTCCAATCCAAGCAAATTGAGAAGTATGCCTCTCAGGAAGTGGACTGAATTCCAAGAAGGAATAGGCAGTTTCATCAAGGCAAGATAAGCAATTTTAAAGAGTATATGATGCTGCTTACACAGCTGAAGATATGACTATTAAAAAGCAGGAGGGGTTTGTCAAGGGATTAGGGGAGGGGTCCCAGCCTTGGTGGAACTGTGCATGTAGTTACCCACAATGCATACAAAAAAACCATTTGGGGGGCATGTATGTACGATAACAATATTATAATAAGCCTCTCTACACCATAAGTTCACCTTAAGGATAACTTTTTCTATTACTGCACAGGTGCCTACTTAGGAAAAGTCCCTTCTATTGTTTTGGGGTCCACATCCTGCTCAGGCGTCCTGGTGTTGCTGCTTTCTGATTGGCTGGCTAGTGTAGTCCTGTCTGAAAATAGATGGATGTGGTTGTGGTTGAGTGCATGGACACACCTGCTGTTTCTGTGAGGAATATGAGGAAGCTGGGTCTGGGGGTGGGGGCAGTGGCTAGATTGGGGCTGGGGATCTGTGGTACAGTTAAAGCCAGACTGTGTGGTCAAATCAGGACATGCCTGCTATTCAGTAAGGCCCATAAAGAAGTTAGAATATTGGGTCTAGGGGAAGCTTCATTAGAATTCCATCAAGAATAGATGAGATGATAGATAATGTGGCTTAACTGTGGTGTCAGGGACAGATTTATCCTGCTGAATCAGGATTTCATTCAGAGGTGTGCTGAAGCCTGCTCTGAGTAGAATCAGAAATCAGTACAAATCACTACAAATTAATTAATTGTTTGATTTATTATCTAGGTTTAATAATGCAGATTAAACTTATAAGTGTGTGCTTACTTTTTTTTTGAGTGCCTGGTTGTTAAACATTTATCAGCACACCCTTATGTGTGTGATTTATGAACTTTGCTTGAATTTAGCAGGAATGTAGCTCAGGGAAGGAAGTCATCACCAAACTGGAGGACTGGTGACTGTAGAATAATGATAATGATAATAATAACAAGGATGATGATAATAATAAATAATACCTTAAGTTTTCAGAAGGCTTTATATCCATTATCTCCTTTCAGTCTCATAACACCCCTGCTTTCGCTATGGTAGATGTGATTTTTTTAGAGGCTACCTAAATTTGGGGAACAGTGGATAGAGTGCCAGGCCTGGAGTCAGGAACACTTATCTTCCTGAGTTCAAATCTGGCCCATATACTAGCTGTTTGACTCTGGGCAAGTCACTTAAGCCTGTTTGCCTCAGTTTCCTCATCAGTAAAATTAGCTAGGGAAAGAAATACTCCAGTATCTTTGCCAAGAAAACCCCAAATGGGGTCACAAAGAGTCAGATATGACTGAAACTAAATGACTAAACAATAACAACCCCCCAATTTGTGTAATAATTACTTCAGGGTTTCATTGTTATGACTGGAACCACTCACTTCGCTAGATTCCCCAGTATCCCAAGATTGAGGACCTTTGTCTATAATCATTTCATGATTCCTTGAACAGTTTTATCTATTAGAACAGAAAATATGAATCTCCTATCTGTCTACACACATTGTCTTCTGACATTGGAACATTCAGTACATGCCACTCATAGAGAAAACATGGTGATGGAGTCAGGCACTAGAGTAGAAGAAAGAAAACCTGGCTTCCAGCCTTGGCTTGACACCTATATCTTGTTTGGTGTGTATAAATGACCTTGGGAAAAAATCACCTCTTTTCTCCGGGCCCCAGCTTCCTTATCTGTAAAATGATGTAGGTTGGACTCAATAATCTTTAATTTTTTTTCTAGATCTGACATACTGGGATTCTACTTCTAATAAATAAAACAAATAATAATAATAATGCTTTCAATAAATAAAATGAAACCTTCCATTAAGCAGGTAATTATTTTTCTGGGTTTTTTTTTGTCCAACAGTAGGTGGCACCACAGTCCTAAAATAATTTTCCAGGATACTGGTGTTTAACCCAATTGAAGTGTCATCTGAGTTATTCTTTCCTAGTCAATTTTAGTGTGCCTGGGTTGGACCAAATCTGTGTCAAATGGTAAAGAATGAAGCAAGTGCGATATATGTAGATAGCCTCTTTCAACTGAAGATAAATTTTCAATTGAAGTATTTCTGCAAATATGTAGGCTCCAATTAATTTTTCTAAGAAAAATAAAATTTTATTCTTGCCCATTGTTGTTGTTGGGTAAAATAACAAATTATTTTGTTGTTAAGGATGCTAAAGAGTAAAGAAATTGAGAAAGATCTGTAGAAACTAAAGTTGCTGCAAGTGTATTAATGATGGCATTGGTTAAGTCATATTTCTCCTCTTCACCCTGGGATGCTGTGTTTTTTTCTTCATTGACTCAAGTATGAATCTTATTTACCTCTTTCTTCTCTATTCTTTTGTTCTGTCCTCCTTGCTGTAGTTGTGAACACATTTCTTGAACATAGCTGTTTGTAAATAATTGCATATTCTGTTGGCTCTGTTCCCATCTCCTGTGTAGAAATACAATGTCAAATTTTCTTGGAAAGTCTCTCTTTCAATTAATACAGTCACTGAGAGGTAATAGATTATAGAGAAGAGACTAAGAATCAGGAGGTAGATTCTTTTTGGTTTACATTTTTAAAAAATTATTTTTACACCCCTCCCAATTGAACAACCAAAAAAAAACAATAAAAAAACTTTATCATAAGTATGCATCATTAAGTAAAAAAAAATTTCCACACTGGCCATACCTAAAAATATATGTTCCTTGTACATTTTAAGTTCATCACCTTTCTGGGAAAAGGTGAGTGGCATGTTTTTTCTTCAGTCTCCTGGACTTTTAAGTTATTCTTATTGTATTGATTAGAATTCTAAAGTCTCTCAAAGTAGTTTTTTAAAATAATGTTGTCATTTTATACATTGTTCTCCTGGTTATTCTCACTTCATTCTGCTTCCTTCCAAAGACATCTTCCCAGTGTTCTCTGAAATTGTCCATTTTATCATTTCTCATGGGACAATAATTTTGCATTATATTTATTTGTTGTAATTTGTTCAGTTAATCCTCAATGAAACAGCCACTTGGTTTCCAATTTTGGGCTACTACAAAAAAAAAGAGCTACCTTAAATATTTTTGTACCTCTTGCTTTGATCTCTATGGGGATATAGGCTTAGTAATGGTATATCTGGGTCAAGGTAGATACAACTTTTGCAGCATAGTTCTAAATGGCTTTTCAGAATGGCTGGACTAATTCATAGCTCCACTAAGAATGAATTAATGTTCCCTATTGCCTCCCAACATTTATCACTTCCTTCTTTTGTCATCTTTGTCAGCCTGATAGCTGTGAGGTAAAACTTCTATAACTTCTCGATTCCTTTCATTTGCATTTCTCTAATTATTAGTGATTTAGCACATTTTTTCATATGGTTGTTAACATCTTGGATTTCTTTTATTAAAAATTGCTCATTTATACCTATTGGGGAATGGCTGTTAGTCTTACAAATTTGAATCGGTTCCTTATATGTCTTGGATATGAAACACTTATCAAAGGAAATTGCTACAAAGATTTTCTTCATAGTTACCAGTTCTCCTTTTTAACTTTTTCTACATTAGATTTGTTTCTGCAAAAAATAATTTTATTTAATCGAAATTATTGATTTTATCTCATGTTGATCTTCTCTATCCATGTTTAGTCATGAACTTTTCTCTCTCCATAGATCTGAAAGGAAAGTTTTCCTTGATCCCCTAATTTATGATGTGACCTTTTATAGTTTATCTTGGTATATTGTGTGAGGTGTTGGGCTAAACCCAGTCTCCATCAGACTACTGTCCAGTTTCCCAGTAATTGCTGTCAATGTTTCTTTTCCCCCAAAATTGTGGTTTTTGTTTATTGACCTCTATTCTACTTTTTGTTTCTGTATGTTATGTAATTAACTTGTTCCACTGGTTGGCTCTTTATTTTTTAACCAGCGCCAAATCATTTTAATGATTAAGTTGATTATGTATTGCTGAATAAGTAAATTAATTTAAATACTATTGTAATTTTTATTATATTGGCTCGGTGTATCCCTGAACAGTTAATATTTCTCTATTTAGATCTGTCTTTGTTTCTGCAAGTAACACTGCTACTTATTAACTATGTGACCTTGTATGTCAGTCACTACAAGTATTTATTTAGTCCATACTAAGTATTGAGCATTGTGCTAGATGCTGGGGATACTAGTACAAAGAATTAAGCAATATCTACTTATATGAGCTTGCATTCTAATGAGGTAGATAAAAATATACAAAAGTACGCACCCCCTGATTTTACATATACAAGCATACAACTATAAAGTTAATTAAGGAAAATATATATCAAGTACTTAAATACATGGTAGTTTGGGGTGGGGGGAGAACACTCATCATCAGAGAGATCAGGAAAAGTTCATGCAGAAGATGATGCCTGCGCTGTATCTTAAAATAAGAGGGGGAGGTAAGGAGGAAATGTATTCCAGGGATGGCCAATGCAAAGGCATAGATAAGAGGAATTTAGCTAGATCACAGAGTTGAAAGCAGATGGTTTGTGAAGTAATGTTCAGTGGGATTGGAAATCTAGGCTGGCGCCAGGTAGGATAAGGATTTAAAATCAAACAAAGTAGTTTATATTTTAGTCTAGAGGCAATATGAAGTCAATGGAATTGGTTAAATAGAGGGATCACATGGTCAGATCTGTACTTAAGGAAAATAATAGCATTGTATGGGATATGGAGTGGTGAGGGACTTCAGGCAGTGAGACTAAGGAGGCTATTGAAATAATACAGGCAAGAGATGTCAAAATCCTGAATTAATATATGGAAGTGGTGAGGGGTCAGATTCAAGAGATTTTATGAAGTTAGGAATGGCAAGATTTGGCAAAGGATTGGATATACAAGGTGAAGAAGAGTGATGAGTCCAGGATAATGTTAAGATTACAAACCTGAGACACTGAAAAGATGGTGATGTCTTTAACAGAAGTAGAGAAGTTTGGAAGGAGAAGTTTTAAGGAGATAATAAATTCAGTCTGTTGAGTTTAAGATCAATCTGTTTAGTTTAAGTTGTCTCTGGGACATCCAGTTTGATATGTCCATCAGGTAATTGATGATATGGGAGTGAAGCTCAGGAGAGAGACTAGGGATAGATATGTAGTTCTGGGAGTCATATACATAAATATAAACCCTGTGAACTGATGGAGTTACCAAGAGAGAAACTATCACAAGAGGAGGCTGTAGAAAGTATAAAGGGAATATATAAAGGGAGATGTCCAAGGAAAGAACCTTGGGGAACACTCATAGTTAAGGAGGAGAGGAAAGACTATTCAGAAGAAGTTGATCAACAGTATTGAGTATAGTGGATAGGTCAAGGTCATCAGATTTGGTAATAGGTGATTTCAAATGAAGTTTCATTTGAGTGATGAAGTCAATAGATTGAGAAGGTTTGAGGACTAAGAGAAAGAGAAGAATAAGTGGAAGCTGTGAATGTAGACAGAGATAGACAAAACTACAAGATATTTTGGGAAGTGGGTGCACCAAGATCTAGAGGAGGATCAGGAAAGGCTTCACTTAGATGGTAGCACTTGAGCTAAATCTTGAAGGAAGCCTGGAATAGTAAGTGGCAGAGGTGAGGAAGGAGTGTGTTTTACCATTGAGAATTGATAGTGCAAAGACATAGCAATGAAAAGGGCCCTCTCTGGTTGGGTGCTGCCACTGTGGCTTATTACATTCCAAACTTTAGTTGGGACTCAGTTCTTCACTATTCAAACAAACTTCTTCAAGTCTTCTGGCAAGCCAGGCTAAGGATTAAGCTGCTCCATTTGTTAGTGATCATACTCTCACAGATACACAAACTCCCCCTATCCTCTATCAGTTCACAAGGGATCCAGTCCAATAAGCATTTCTTACATACCTGCTATGTGCCAGACATTGTGCTAAGTGCTGGGGATACAATCAATAAAAAGTAAGATGGTCCCTGCCCTCAAGGAATTTACAGTCTAAAAGAGGACGTGCAAAAGGAGGTAGGAAATGGGTGGGGTGAGAAATAGGGTGGGGAGTGCTGTACATCTTGAGTGAGGGCATCTTGTTCCATGAAGTTAACACCAGGCAGAGCAGCAGATGCAGAGTGGAAGGCATTGAGAAGAGTTTAGCATTTAGTACCCCACCCTCCAGCCCTCCAATCAGAGGGGAGAGGAGGCTGAGGGAGGTGGTGTCAGTCCAGGAACTGAGGATCTCCAGATTTCTGTAAGGTCCCCTCCAGTGCTGGATATAAACATTCCACAATTGCCCTTTGCTCACCCATACTCAGGAAAGACATTAAATAATAGCAGCCCATGGGCCTATGGCCCAGGCTCTGGTTCACATAAACCTATACATGTGCTTTAGCTGTTATATGCTCACATTTCAACACTTCTTCCAGGCAGAGGACAAAGTATCCAGCCCTCCCGAATTTAAATAACTTAAATTAATTACCTTAAAAAGGAGAACAAAGGAACTTATAACATCTATGGGTAATACCACTTTAGAACATAAGGTCATTTCTAAAACCTTTTAGATAAGGATGGTGGATGATTAACTTTAAATTTTAAAAAGATGAAAAATAATGGAACAACACACAAGAAAACTTGGCAAAGAGACACAACCAAGGAAAATCACTCCAAGGACCTTTAAGAAGGAAATTAGAAGGACAACAAGTAGATGAAAGAAGGCGAAAGTCTTTAAAGCAAACTCTCTTCACCATCAAGAATAGAGGAGCCACCACATTTGGACTCAAAAATTGAAGTGTTAGTTGTGGTTTTTGAGAAAGTAAAAACAACAACAATAGTTGTTTTTTTATGTGCAAAGCACTTCACGATTATTACCTCATTTGGTTCTCATAACAACTCTTGGAAGTTGGTGCTATTATTATCTCCCATTTTACAGACTGGGAAACTGAAGGAAGCAGAGATTTTTTTTTTAAAGTGACTTCACCAGAGCCATACAACTAATAAATGTCCTAGGTCAGATTTAAACTCAGCTTTTCCTGACTCCAGGCCCAGCATTCTATCCATAATTCCATCTAACCAGCATTGAAGAAAGCAAAGATGCTAAAAATGGCTGGATTGGTTCAAGTGCACACAGAAGATTCTGTGCTGGAACTAACAATTTTGAGGCTGAAAAAGGAGAAGATATTAAAGGCATGAAAGAATTCTTCCCCATTATTATTGTTAAAAAAAAAGCAACCATTAACAACTACTGACTCATATTCCTACCTTCCCACCTATTTAAAATTTTTTTGCAAAGACTGCATGAATTGAGGGCATCCTTGAGAAGTGCTTTTGAAAAATTGTATTTATGTAATATTTTAAGGTTTACAAAGCAATTTATTCATAATAACCCTGTTAAGTAAATAATCCAAGGATTATTAATTCCAGTTTACAGATGAGGACATTTGGGCTCAGGGTGGTTAAAAGACTTCTCTAGGATTACATAATAAGTGGACTAGGAGGGACAAGAACATAGATCTCCTGATAAAACACACCAGTGTTAGAAAACATAGAATTGGATATTGGATTAAATCCTTACAAGCTTCATAACTGTGGATAAGTCATTTAGCCTCAAAACTTCAGTTACCTCAACTGTAAAATAGCAGTAATGATATTTGCACTGCCTACATGTAGTACCCCCTCTGGAAACTATTCCCAATTTTCAGTCATGAGTAGAAGCCCATAGATAACACTTAGAGTTTCAAGGCATACTCTTTGTTGGCACTCCTAAAATTATAGCTCACATTCACCCACCAGTGAGCAAACCTTTAATAGTCTGTAGACCCAACTAGTTCAAAGCAAAGGCATTATGCAAATGGCAGAGTAAGAATAATAGCTATAAATCTCCCACAAACACCCAGAGTCAGTGGGAAGATGAGGCACAAACTTAAAGAATTCTGGCAGTAAGGCAGACACAAAGGAAATACATACAACCAAGGAAACTCACACCTCCATTATGGCAGGGCCCCAGTGGCTTTCTTCACCTAGTGGCTTTGGGTATTTTTATATTGTTACCCTCTGGGTATAGCATCTCTGCCAGAGAGTTCACACAGCTGAGCTCCCTGAGTCTGCTCTTTTTCACAGCTCAGTGCTTTACTGTTCAGAGCTAGCTGTCTCTTGAATTCACAGTTGGCTGTCTCATTCCTTGATGCTGTCTCTTGCTTAGAAACTCAATTGCATTTGTGCATCAATCTCTCCTTCAGAGGCTGGATGAGATGACTACTACAGGTTGGTTAGCTCCATTGCGAGATACCATGACTATTGGATGGAGAGAAGAGAAAAATCCTGTAGCCCACTGCTTCACTCTGTCATAGAAGTCATATTCCACAAAGGTGCTTCTGGCCTCAAATGCCTCCACTGTTCAATTGTCTTCAGGGCTTAGCAGTCAATTTTTAAAAGCCACTAAGCTACCTTTTAAATTTTTTTATTTATTTATTTTGACTTATCAACAATCACTTTCATGAGCTTTTGAGTTTTTAATTTTTCTACCCCTCCCTCTCCCCCTCCCCAAGATGGAATGCAATCTGATATAAGCTAGACATACACACTCCTATTAAACATATTTTCACATTAGTCATGCTGTAAGGAAGAATTAGAACCAATAGGAGGAACCACCAGAAAGAGGAAACAAAACAAAACAGAAGAAAAAAATAGCAAACAGTATGCTTCAATCTGTATAGTTCTTTCTTTGGATGTAGATAACATTTTCCATCATGGGACCTTTGGAGATGTTTTAGATCCTTGCATCTAAGAGAAGAGCTAAGTCTATCAGTGTTAGTCATAGCACAATGTGGCTGTTACTGTGTACAACTTTCTTCTGGTTCTGCTCACTTCAATGAGCATCAGTTCAGACAAGTCTTTCCAGGTGTTTCTGAAGTCTGCCTGCTCATCATTTCTTATAGCACAATAGTATATCATCACATTCATATACCACAGCCTGTTTAGCCATTCCCCAATTGATGGGCATCCTCTCAATTTCCAATTCTTTGCCACCACAAAAAGAGCTGCTATAAATATTTCTGTACATGGGGGTCCTTTTCCCATTTGTATGATCTCTTTGGGATATAGCCCTAGAAGTGCTATTGCTGGGTCAAAGGGTATGCACATTTTTATAGCCCTTTGGGCATAGTTCCCAATTGCTCTCCAAAATGGTTGGATCATTTCACAACTCCACCAAAAATGCATTAGTGTTCCAATTTTCCCATGTCTTCTCCAACACTTATCATTTTCCTGTTTTGTCATGTTGGCCAATCTGATAGGTGTGATGTGGTACCTCAGAGTTGTTTTGATTTGTATTTCTCTAATCAATAATGATCTAGAGCATTTTTTTATATGACTATAGATGACTTTAATTTCTTCCTCTGAGAACTGCCTGTTCATATCCTTTGACCATTTATCAGTTGGGGAATGACACTAAACTACATTTAAAAGCCACATAACCAATCTTTGGCCAGTCAATGCCAAATTCCCCTTCTAATTCAATCAGAGAAACATTTTTGCATTTGGTAAGGAATAACAGGGAGTGGACACAGCTCTGAATTTCATTAACTTAGATTCATTTCCTCTTTCTTCTGTCCCTTGATTTCTGCTATTACATCAAATGAGCTGGGGTAGGAGCAAACTGTCTTCCTATCTATCCCTTGCTACCCACCTAACAGAATTGTTGTGAGGAAAGCATTTTTAAATAGTAAAGCACTAGAAAAAATTAATTGCTGTTCCAACTCCACCATTAACGTGGCTAATATCTCCATTGGTACAAATTACGAAGTATCCATGCCTTCTTATTCTGTATTATCTCTTGCAAATTCTTCTACCAAAATACTAGAGGCCCTTCTCTCAGCCTCTTGACAATGGAGAGCATTGCTCTTGCTCTGTTATCAGCCCACTTCCTTTTTTATTTATACATCCCTTTGGTATCCTTTATGCTATTTCTCTTTCACAATTCTTCATCAGTAAGATGCTCCAGTCTACTCACACACCTACCATGTACCTGTTTACTTCTGAGTCATCCTCAATTTTAATTCTTTGGAGACTTTGACAGCCCATGATTTTCAGATATAGAGGATCACTGGGGGATGGTTGGTGCTAAAAAGATTAGCCTTTTTTCAGACCAATCCCTGGGCAGGATTATTTCCTTCTTTGTGTTTGCATCCCCAGTACCTACTGCAATGCCTAGCATAGAACAGGTGCTTAATAAATGCACAATGATTAACTGATTTTGAAATCCTATTGGAAAGGAGTAAGATCTAAAACAGCATATGTTGAGATATCTAAAATAACTCTAAAGATACAATCCCCTTCCCTTTTACCTCCTCCTAAAAAAACTTATTTGACTCCAAGCTATGTACTTCCTCATTATACCCAATGGAGGATGAGTAGAGATTTCTTTCCCATCATAGGAAGCTTAGACAAGGATTTTTCCCCTTGAGGCAACACCTCTAAAGAAGCCAAAGCCAGATTTGGAAAAAATGTGTGTTGTCTTTTTACATGCTTATTAAATGAATGGCTCATTCATGCCCATGAGAATGAATTCTGGTTGGAGATGGCATTATGGGACCCAGGCAGAGAGCTTGTTCCAAAGCACTAAGCAAATCACATTAGAAATCAAAGTTAATTTCTATTGGCTGGTTAGTATTTAATGTCCACATAAGATTAGATTAAATATTCAGATTAATGAAATCCTAACACCATAGAAATGAGCTGACCAGCATGTAGTTGAATGCAAACTACAAAAGCCTCATAGGCTGAGATTTATTTGCTGATCTAAAGAGCCCCATACCAGGGTTAAGTAGGGTTTAAAAGAGGCTCCTCTGCCTTGCAAGGAATTTTGTTTCACACTAACAACATAGCCCAGGTAAGTTACTATTTCACATTATTTATTTTTCAAGGGATTAACTATATTATTTCTTTTAGAGTCCAAAAAAGTATTAAAAAAAGCAATTATTTTCATGGCACAATGATTTTCTCTTTTCTCATGACAAACTCCTTTATACTATGTGCCTGGAAAAATAATTTTAAATAGTCTTTTAAAGATAATATTAAGTAACATTTATATGACACATAAGTGACTTTCATTTCCCTGTTCTTAATATAGAAATGAAATAATATATTTTCCTTTATATATAAGGACACTAGGACCATCTCACTCTCATTAGAGTAAGGCCTTGGAGATCAAAGCAAGAGTCGATCTGTGCTATTTCGCTGATGCTCTTGTGTCCAGTTACACAGAGAACTTGATTCCTGAATGCCCCAGTCTCAAATTCTATCTGAGCCACATTTTGTATGAAGTCTTCCCTAGCTGTAGATATCTTTGTGGGTTAAACCAAACCAAAACAAACAACCTAGCATCCAAACTCTGAAATTTCTGAGACTCGTCATCTGTTGGTGTGTCTTACAGTATTTAGAAGTTATGGTATTCCTAGGGATGAAACAGGCCTTTTTCTCATAGCTTTTCGAGAATGTTTCTAGGTGCTTTCTTTGCTTTTTATTTTCTGACTAGTCACTCTCTTCCCAGTTCTTTGCAATGCTAGCCACAAACCTCAGAGATTTCTCTGATAACATATCTTTTACTTCTAGCATTATGGTTATAAAATAACTGACCCCCGATACTTTGTTGCACTTGAAGTTGTGTTTTCTCAGAACTCATGCAGAACTTAAACAAGAGTGAAAGCAAGAGGTGTATAAAGCAGAATGATACAGAAAATTGTATAAAATATTCATTTACTGTCCCAAGACTGCCTTACCGCTTAAATGTGTTTATGCCTACATGCATGTAGGGATGCAAAATAAACTAGCTGCAGTAGTCAACCAATTCTTTTATTTTTCCCAGGATGACTATCACACTCTCCACATCAATTGTTCCAAACCTTCCCTCTCCTCATTGGACTTCCTGCACTAGCTGCCTCTTCTTCCCCTGTCTCTTTCAGTAGAGAACCTAGCTAGCATCCTATCTGAGAAATGGAGACCATCAGTGAAAACCACTTTATACCTCAAAACCCTTCATCATCCCTATTCTCAACTCCTTTGCTCCAGTCTCTGTAGTAACTGTTGAGCTTCTTTCCAAGTTTAACCCTCCATCACATTTACTTATAGGCACTTCCTCACTCCCTACAAGCATTAGTAGGCCTGTTATTTCACAAGACATCTAACATTTATTCTTCTGAGAAGAGCCTTTTGGGGAGTTACTTACATTTGTTGCTCCATTTCCTCACCTTCCCCTCTCTTATCAAACCTTTGCAATCTGGCTTCCATCCTTACCACTGTACTGACACTGCTCTCTCCAAGGTTACCAACAATCTTATGGCTGCTAAATCCAATTGCTTTTTCTCAGTCCTATCCTTCATTTTTCTGTAGCTTGACCATCCTTCCTGAACACTCTCCTCTTAGTTAAGAAGAGAAGTCATCTAATTGTTTTCTGTGCTGCATTCATGATTACATATCATATTACCTAGGTGCAGAGGTGGGGAACCTGCCTCCTCAAGGACACATGTGGCCTTCTAGGTCCTCAAGTTTGGCCCTTTGACTGAATCTATACTTCACAGAACAGATCCCCTTAATAAAAGAATTTGTTCTGTAAAACTTAGACTCAGTCAAAAGGCTACACCCAAGGACCTAGAAGGCCTCATGTGGACTCCAGATGGCAGGTTCCCCACCCGCTAGGGAAATGGGGAAGGTGATGGAGGTACTCTTGGTTGGCAGAGGGTACAGGAAAAATGAAGCTAAGTTTCAAGTGTTAGGCAGGAAGCAGGGACAGAGACATCCAAGAGCCCTGACCAGGATTCTTAAGGAGGACAGAAAATCACCCAGTGCCCTGAGGAGGGGCAGCCAATCAAAGAGTTCTGACCAAGACCGCCAAATCCTTCTGGTTCTCTGAACACAGATAAAAGTAGAAGCTGGTAGAAGGAACCCAGGAAAACAAAGTTAAGACCAAACAGAGCCTGACCATTCCATCTAAAAATATGGGAGTTTGCAGAACCTGACCCTTGTACTAAGTCACAATTTAGGAAATAAGCCTGGAAAAATGAATAAATACTGATGATAGAGAAATGTTTTTTAAAAAAGTGCTTACTAAGTGTTTTACATATATTATCTCATTTAAGATAATTTAAAACCATCTACAATCCTATCTTTCCTTTCACCTGCCTTTCCAGTCTAATTTCTGTAAAGCTCAGTTAGGCTACACACAGGGGCAACTGCTTTACACTTGGAGAGGTGTGGGAATGGGTAGCCACTTGTGGTGCTATATCTGAGGAAGCCACTAGGTGGCACTCCAAACCACCCAAATAATCTGTTCATAATACAAGCTGTTCAAAATCTTCGGTCCTCTGTAAAAGCCATTCAAGGAAGCTACTTGAACCCTTCATGACCCCTTATTTTTTCCTTTTAGTACCCCTCAGGTTTTTTCTGTAAGGGTATCCTTGGGCAGCTACGTGGCATAGTGGATAGAGTACTGAGTGTGGAGTCAGACTCATCATGAATTCAAATCTAGCCTCAGACATGCTCAGCTGAGTGACCCTGGGCAAGTCACTTAACCTGGTTTGCCTTAGTTTCCTCATTTGTAAAAGGAGCAGTTGAAGGAAATGATAAACCACTCTAATATCTTTTCCAAGCAAACCCCAAATGGGGTCACAAGGAGCTGGGCATGACTAAACAAAATCATTAATCCTTATTATAATTTGCTTGGCTTGTATTGCACCCATCCTACACAATCTTAATTCCTTTCCAACTTCAGTATGACCCAGAAGGTCCACTTACTTACTACAGATTGAAGAACATTTGTTGAAAAGAAATCAATCAACAAATATATATATCAAACTCCTGTTATATGCCAAGCACTGAATTAGGCACTGAAATACAAAACTAAAAATAGTCATTGCCTTTAGCAGCTCTCAGTTTAGCTGGGGGAAACAACATATATACATACATACATATAGATAGAAGGTAATTTTTGAGGGAAGGCACTAGCATTAGGAAAGATTCTATATAGAAGGTGATGTATGAGTTGAGCCTTGAAGAGAAGTAGGGATGTTAAGAGATGTAGGTGAGAATGGAGTACATTCCAAGGCCAGGGGACAGTCAGTACAAATGAATGGAGACAACATGTAGTACTGTGTATTAGAAACAGAAAGAGGGCCAGTCTGGCTAGACCACAGTGTGTGCAAAGGAGAGGAAGGTACAAAGCTAAGCTCCAACAAAATTTAAGTAAGTCATAGCGCACTTGCATTAGAAATTAAACTACCCCATCTCCCTTTACCCACTTTTCTGCCCTTGGCTTTTTACACGCAGAACTTGTGAAACCTTTGTAGGGAAGTGCACCAAGCATCCTACTGATATACAAGTCATAGGAGAAAAATCTGTTTCCCCACTATCTGCTCCCATTCTCTGTCTTCTCCTGGGATGATTTCTCTTCAAGATTCCTGGAAGATGTCCCCAGGATACTACTCCCAAAAGACTCCCCCTTTCCCCTTTCAGTATCACTCTTGTTCAGGCTGCAAAAGCAATTGCCTGCTCAGAACACATTAGCAGTATGAGTCCTAGAAGAGGCAGTGTGAAAGAGAGAGATGCAAAGCAATGCATCACACTTTTCAAAGTCCCACTGGGTGGGTGGGTGCGTGGAGGGACCTTTGAGGGAATAAGTCATTTCGACTATTGCAAATACCCAAATTAACTACAAAGGACATTTTAAGGAAGATGTTATCTGCATTCAGAGAAAGAACTAATAAACAAATGTATAGAATGATTTTTTGTATCTAATGGTAGCCATCTGTAGGGGATGAAGGGGAAGGGAAAAAAGGGTGAAAAAGAGAAATTTACGTGAAAATTTTATTATATATTTAAAAGGAATAGCAAGTTATATATAGCAGATTTGCAGTTTCATGTGCAATCATTTTCTTTTTTCATACTATGTTATGGAAATGGTTGTTTTGTTTCATAAATTAAAAATAAAAAAAAATATATTCTTTTTTTTTAAAGTCCCATTGGAGACTGTGAGCAATCACAACCCCAACAACTGCCTTTTAGGATAGCTAAACCTGTCTTTTCCCCATCTTTTGTCTCTAGTTTTTATGGAAAATACAGAAGGGAAACAGTGTGTATCTGGGTCTCCTAAGGGACTTTCACAACAGCTAATATATTCCATCTTACTCCTCATGATTCGATTCGTTTTCTGCACTAGTTAAAATAGACATTTAGGGGTGTGTTGTTGTTAAGTGTTTAACAACTAGTTCTCCAGGGGAAAATGGATGCACTTTTATGTTTAATCTGCATTGTTAACATATCCACCATCACTTTCTTAAGTCTAGAAAACCAACAGAATAATAAATCAAGCCCTGATTTGGAATATTCACTGATTTCCAAGGTACCAATGCTCACACTGAAAATTTTGGATTCTACCTCCTATCTCTTTGCTTTTCCTGAGTTTTTCCTTATGTCTGAAATGCTTTCCCTCTCACTTCTGCCTTGTAGAATATTTGCTGTTGTTGTTCATTCATTTCAGTCATGCCCAGTCTTTGTAACTCCATTTGGGGTTTTCTTAGCAAAGATATTGGAATAGTTTTGTCATTTCCTTCTCCAGCTCATTTTACAGATGAGGAAACTGAAGCAAACAAGGTTAAGTGACTTGCTTAGAGTTGCACAGTTAGTAAGTGTCTGAGGCCAGATTTGAACTCTTCCTGACTCAAGGCCTGGCAGTCTTTTTTTTTTAATTTGTTTATTTTGATTTATCAACAATCACTTCCATAAGCTTTTGACTTTTTAATTTTTCTTCCCCTCCCTCCCCAAGATGGCACACAATCTGATATAGGCTCTACTTATACATTCCTATTAAACGTGTTTTCACATTAGTCATGTTGTAAGGAAGAATTAGAACCAATAGAAAGAACCACAAGAAAGAGGAAATTAAACAAACAAAAAAAAGAGCAAATAGTATGCTTCCATCTGCATTCAAATTCCATAGTTCTTTCTCTGGATGTGGATAGCATTTTCCATCATGAGACTTTTGGAGACGTCTTAGATCCTTGCATTGCTGAAAAGGGCTAAGTCTATCAAAGTTAGTCATTGTACAGCATGGCTGTTACTGTGTAGAACATTCTCCTGGTTCAGCCCATACAAGTCTTTCCAGGTTTTTCTGAAGTCTGTCTGCTCAGCATTTCTTATAGCAAAATAGTATTCCATTACATTCATATGCCACAACTTGTTCAGCCATTCCCCAATTGAAGGGCATCCCCTCAATTTAATTCTTTGAAGGCCTGGCAGTCTTCAAAACACAGTTCAGGTGCTACCTCTTAGATGAGGGCCTTCCTTAATGCCCTAGTTATTAGTACTGACTTCCTCTTGAAATTGCTTCGTGTATACTTTAATTTTTTGTGTACATGTTGTATTCTCTCCCTTCTCCTCCCAACCCCTAGAAGACAAGCTCCTTGACAGCAGTGTTACTCGTTTTTGTTCTATGTCCCCAGTGTCTAGTACAGTTCTTTGTATTGTATTTGAATTGACTTGAAAAATGTTAGATTAGGTATGTCTGGATTCCATGAGGTAACCATTCTTCTCATTTGAGAGATTTAATGCTTTCCCTAACAGCTTCTGTAAAGTCAACGATAGAACTAAGGCATTCTACATATTGTACACTAGACTGTGAGTTATGCTCCTACCAGGGAAAAGAATGCATTTTCCTGTAACATAGTTTGGAAAATGTGTTTTGGTACCCTCTCCTCTATCTAAATGCAGAGTTCCTATCTAAGACAGTGGACCTCGTATGAAGGGAGAGGGAGATCATACTGGAGAAGAGAGGTCCTTGAATTTCAGATTAAAGAAAACAATGGCTTTTCCTAGATAATTATTACTAAGAGAAATATTGTGGAAGGAATGTTCTTTGGAAGAGAAGCACATAGGGCTACCTGTAGTCCTAAAGATCTCATTTAATAGGAGCATAGGAAAGAAAATCTTATGAGCGAGAAACATTTGTTCCTCATAGAGGTAGCAAATCTGTCCTTTGGTCACTCAAACCGAACTTACTGGATAGATGTTTAAGTCATCTTTGTATATTAATAGCTTGGAGATCACTTGGCTTAACCCCCTGATTTTACCAACAAGGAAACCAAGGTTCAGAGATATTAAATGACTTGACCAATACCATACACCTAGCTAATGGTAGAGTTAGGACCAGAACCCAGATCTCCTGATTCTCAATCTAGTACTATAATTATTTTTTCTGGTCTTTGGGCACCATAAATAAATTCACTTGCTGCAATTTAAATAGCTTATTTTCACATAGTTCATATCATACTCTCACTGTCCTTTTGCTTCCTATACTGCTTAACTAAAAGAATACCTTCACCTCCCCCCCCAAAAAAAAACTGATATAGATATGTGTCTGCTTGGAGTGGTTGAGGTATATTAGCTGAATGACTTCTTCATATACCTGCCAACTTTATGACCCATGATCTTCTTCAGGCTTTACACACAGCTTAAATCCTCATGATAAACAGACAGACAAAAGAAAGGAGAGCTTGTTAATTATAACTATTAAGGTAATTATAAAAGAGGTAATTATGCCCATTATCACCAATATTATTCAATATTATACTAGAAATACTAGCTATAGCAATAAAAGAAGAAAAAGAAATTAAGGGAATCAGAATGAGGAAGCAAAACTACCTCTTTTTTGCAGATGTTTTATGGTATACTTGGAAAATCCTAGAGATTCAACCAAAATAAATTAATTTAAACAATAATTTTATCAAAGTAGCAGAATATAAAATAAACTCATATAAATCATTAGCATTTCTACATATTTCTACATATCACCAACAAAGCCCTGCAAGAAGAGATAGTAAGAGACAGCCCATTTAAAATGACCATAGACAATATAAAAGACCTAGGAGTACACTGCCAGGCAAACCTAGGAAATATATGAACATAATTATAGAACACTTTTTATTCAAGTAAAGTAGGATTTAAATCAATGGAGAATTGTTTATGAGTGGGCTGAGCCAATATAATAAAAATGACCATTCTACCTAATCTACTTATTCAATGCCATCCCAATTAAACTATAAAAAAAAAGTATTTTATTGATCTAGTAACAGAATTCATTGGGAAGAACAAAAGATCAAGAATATCAAAGGAATTAATGGGAAAAATAATGTATAGGAAGGAAGTCTATCAGTACCAGATCTTAAATTGTATTATAAGATGGTAATTATCAAAACTATCTGGTACTGGCTAAGAAATAGAATGGTGGATCAGTGAAACAGAATAGGTATACAATACACAGTGGTAAATGATTATAGTAACCCTGTGTTTGATAAGTGTAAAGATCTAAGTTTTTGGGATAAGAACTCATTATTTGGTAAAAAATTGTTGAGAAAACTGGAAAGCAGTCTGGCTGAAACTAGGTTCAGACCAATAATTTACATCACTTACCAAGATAAGGTCAAAAAGGAAATATGACCTGGAAAGGGAGATATCATAAGTAAATTAGAAGAATGTAGAACATATCACCTGTCAGATTTATGGATAGGAGAAGAATTTGTGAATAAACAAGAGAAAGAGAGCATTGTAGCATGTAAAATGGATAACTTTGATTACATTAAATTAAAAATATTTTGTATAAGTAAAACCAATGTAGCCAAAATGGAAAGAAAAATATTGGGAAATAATTTTATAGACAGTTTCTCAGATAAAGACGTCATAGCTCAAATATATAGAGAACTAAGTCAAATTTATAAAAATGAGTCATGTGTTTTGATTTCCTTGTCAAAGGTATAAGCCAAGGTGATATATATATAGAAAATTCTTTTCACAATTTTTTTTAAATGGTGCTTGGGCTAGAACCTGTTATTGGCCAATCAATGGTAACCAAAGTAAATTGGGTTTAAGGCATGGTCCTTAAGAAAAATATCTAGGGGGCAGCTTGGCAGCAGAGTAGAGAGAGCTCTGGCCTTGGAGTCAAGAGGACCTGAATTCAAATCCAACCTCAGACACTTGACACTTACTAGTTGTGTGACCTTGGGCAAGTCACTTAACCCTGATTGCCTCACCAAAAAGCAAAAAAGAAAAAAAAAACCTAGCCCATAAATCCCAAGATATCTTGCTACATTTCAGCCATCAAAATTTAAGTTTCTTGGGGCAGAGCACCTGTAGATATGGCTGTGATATCTCATGTGGAGAGAAGAGGAGAGGAGGCAACCCACATCTTACCCAAGTACTTATTAAGCATCTACTATATGCAAAAGCATCTTGCTAAATATTAGAAATAAAAATTCAAAGCAAAAAAAAATCCCTACCTTCAAGGAGCTTATAGCCTAATTATTCAGATAATGACCCCTGCCTCAAGATATTTGTTTTTCTGTGTGGAAGCCTGACGATGCCCTTTGTGTGTATCCTCAATGGAGCTTAGCTGAAGAATATCTAACTCCCTTGCTAAGCTTGTGCTGGTCAAACCTTGGGTATTTCTCCGTGATTGGTCACGTTGCATTTCTTAGTCCTCCTTGGGCTATAATTTAATGGTCTAAATTGATGGCAAAACTTTATGATTTCATGTTACATTAAACTATATGAAATCTAGAACCCACTCATTTCCTTGCATACTTCAGCCTGGAGAGTGGATTTTAATGCTTCCTGAAAGCTGCTCCAGGACCTACTTGATTATAGACTTGGAGATGAAATTTGATTGCTATAACACTGTCAGGTGGCAACCAGGGGAAGTCTGTTCTTTCTGCTGAGTTGTTGATTGTTATAACGTCTTCTTGCCATATAACCTACTTGTTCGGAAGTATAGAGATTGGGGTGATGTTTAATGGAAGCATGGACATTCCTGTTAAATGTTTATTACTAACAAACACCTGTATCTGATGGGAAAAAAAATATGAGTCGTTTCCCATCTGATAAATGGTCAAAGAATATGAGCAAGTAGTTTTTGGAAGAAGAAATCAAAGGTATTTGTAGTCATACAGAAAATGCACTAAATCACTATTGATTAGGGAAATGCAAATTAAGACAACTTTGAGATACCATCTCATACCTATCAAATTGGCTTAAATGATAAAAGGGGGAAATGACAAATGTTAGAGAGGATGTGGAAAAATTGGGATGCTGATTCACTGTTGATGGAACTGTGAACTGATCCAACCATTTTGGAGAGTAATCTGGAATTATACCCAAAGGGTTATAAAACTGTGTATACCCTTTGACCCAGAAATATTACTATTAGGTCTGTTTCCCAAGGTGATCAGGGAAAAAGGAAAAGAACTTATATATTCTAAAATATTTATAGCAGCTTTCTTTGTAATGACAAAGAACTAGAAATTGAGGGGATGCCCATTCATCAGAGAATGGCTGCATATGATAGATTATGATAGAATACTACTATGTGGTAAGAAATGATTTTAGAAAAACATGAAAAGACTTGCATGACATACAAGTGAAATGAGCTGAACCAAGAGAACATTGTATACAGTAACAGCAATCCTGTTCAAAAAGTAACTTTGAATGAGAAATATGAACATTCAGATCAATGACAAAGGACTTATGAAGGAAGATGCTATCTACCTCCAGAGAAAGAACTGATATATGGAGGTATTTATTATATGTTTACACACACACACACACACACACACACAAAGTGTTGGCCTTCTGTAATTCAGGACTGAGAGGCAGGGAGGGAGACAATTCAGAACTCAAAATGTAACCAAAAAAATATTTTTTTTAAAAAAAGAGCCCGTATTTGAATTCCTGGCATCCCCATACATGTAAGTACATTTTAATTTGCATGAATGATTTAAGATCTGAAAGTCAGCTTGAAAAAGATATGTTCAAAATGGGTAGAAAGAGATTTTTTTAGAAATTGGAATGATCCTTTTTTTCTAGCCTTCAATAATTCCTTTTGTCTTTCCAATAGAAGTTGGTGGGAAACATGTCTGTTTTATCCAATTTAACACAAGCATTGGAAGATGCTTTCAAAAAGATCTTTATTACTTATATGGACAACTGGCGCAGCAACACAACAGCAGAACAAGCAGCTCTCCAGACCAAAGTCAATGCCGAGAATTTCTACTACGTCATCTTGTACCTCATGGTGATGATTGGTATGTTCTCTTTCATTATTGTAGCTATCCTGGTGAGCACAGTGAAATCTAAGAGACAGGAGCACTCCAATGACCCATATCACCAGTACATTGTGGATGACTGGCAACAAAAGTACAAAAGCCAAATTCTGAATCTAGAAGATACCAAGGCTACCATTCATGAAAATGTTGATGCTGCAGCATACAAAATGTCTCCTTGATGATTGAGAAAAAAGTCCACATGCAGAAGACGTGAAGCTATCATCTGCCTCTCTCTCTGTGCACATATACTCATATTTATCCATTCATGTGTACGTGAATGTGTACATGTGTGTACATTTGGTACGCATGTGTATATATATCATTCTCAGCGGATGCATATTTATACTAGTATTTTAGCTAAGCAAACGGTATGGCAATGTGTATGTGTGTGTGTGTGTATTCCAAGATAAATGAAGTGAAACAAACTGATGGCTTGTTTGAGAGAAATTAAGTTCTTTCCTCTCTGCTGAAACCTCTATAGCAAATCAAATGGTAGAAAAGGCATGGCATCTTAATCTATGTTACTCACGTTTAATGCAGTATTTTATGCTATATATACCTTTTATTCTTTAGGCACTGTAAACTTCCTGCCCAGAGCAACAATAAAGCTAAATTTTGAAGTGAAAGGTTTTGTTTTGTTTTTAAGATGCTGGGTGGGGGAATGTAAAGATGTACAAGTAGCAGTCTTTTCTCTTGGAGCATTATGTCTTCTGAGTTTGATAAGAAGTAACAGTTTAAATGAGTATTTTTTGTATCTCTTTGTGAAACCAAGATGTTAATTCTATCTGTCATTTATTAGCTGGATCCATAAGAACTCATTCATTTGCTTATCATTGTAATTAGGCTTTGCACAGATTATGTTCCCAGCTTTCCTATCTGCTTCTGGCTGACCGGTGAAGTGGCTCAGCTAGTTTTGGAGTGCTTTGGGGAGACAAACCTCTTGCTGCCTCCATCCTGTGCCAGGGTAAGGCCACGGGGAGCAGCTAAAGAGTGTGAGAAAAAGTATCCTTAATAGAGGCCAGGCTGAGGACCCTTTAGAAAGAAATGACCTGTACATAGCAGAGATTATATACAATCCTCTTTTGTTTTTTTAAGTATGTATGGTAATGTTTGCTCCCTTTCGGGCGTTTAAGTTCAGAATTAAAATAAACAGAAAAAAGCAAAATCGCAGCTGGCCCCACAAACTGCAAGAATGGCTACAGAAAATACCAGCGGGTAAGATGCAGGACGTTCCGGTTTACACCGCAGAGAACAATGCATTTAACAGATTATGCTTACTTGTGCGGCCCCCCCCCCCCCCCCCCATCAGGAACTCCTGGACGTCTGTTGGGAGATGTAGTTTTAGAGCACAAGAATTGTGGGAGCTGTAGTTTAGTTGCACTTTCCTTGCGCCACGGAAATGGCTACAGAGAGGTATGTATAGTGAGATTTCTGAATGTTGAAGGTTGGGAGGTGTTTGGGGGAGGGGTAGATTATTTATCAGAATGATCTTTTTTTTTTACCGCAAGAAAATCAGTCAGTCAACTAACACTTTTTAAGCACTGACTGTGTGCCAGGCACTGTGCTGAGCTCCGAGGATACAAAGAAAGACAAAAACTAGTCTCTACTCTCAAGACCCTCATGTTATAATGGGGGTGGGAGGTGAGAAGGGGAGGCAACATGCAAAGAACCATGCAAAATATATACAGGATAAATTGGAGATAATCAAGAGAGAGGAAAGGCATTAGCATTAAGGGGGATCAGGAAAGACTTCCTATAGAAGGGGGGATTTTAGCTGGGACTTGAAGGAAGTCAAGGAAGGCAGGAGTTTGAGTATTTTAAGCACAAGGGATAGCCAATGAAAATACATGAGTCAGGAGATGGAATGTGTTGTGGAAGGAAAGGCAAGGGGTCCGCCTTTCTGGAAAGCAGAGTGTAGAGGGGAGTAAGGTGTCAGAAAACTGGAAAGGTAAGAGCGGAGCATGTGGTAAGGGAGCCCTAAGCACAGTTAGGGTGGGAGGGTGTGTGTGTGTGTGTGTGTGTGTGTGTGTGTGTGTGTGTGAGAAGAGAGAGAGAGAGAGAAAGAGAGAAAGAGAGAGAGAGAGAGAGAAAGAGAGAGAGAGAGAGAGACAGAGAGAGAGAGAGAAAGAGAGAGAGAGAGAGAGAGAGAGAAGAGAGAGAGAGAGAGAGAGACTCTCTTAAAAAGATAGTTATTACACAAGCAGTTTTCAAACTTTTTGGTCTCTTATACCCTGAAAAATTATACAGGACCCCAAAGAACTTCTGTTTATGTGGGTTATATCAATTAATAATTGCTGTTTTAGAAATTAAAACATCTCAGTATTATTATGAAAATAATTTTGACCTGAGATCCCCTGAAAGAATTTTAGGGACTTCTAGGGAGCCCCTGAATACACTTGAAGAACCACTATTTTAGAGTGATAGGATAGAGTGGAAAGGGACTTTAGACATTGCAAAGAGGTTTCATTCTTTATTACTTGTGTCCCCAGCACCTAACTGTGTCAGGCATATAGTAGGTATTTAATAATTACTTATAGATTTACTAATTGATTGATCACATGGTTTAGCCCCATTATGTTAAAGATTAGGAAAGGAACCCAAGAGAAATGAGATGACTTGCTCAGTTACATTTAACATACTGTAAAAATTATTGGATTTGTAGTCAGAGGAAGTGAGTTCAAATCCTAGGTTAATATCACTTACTTCTCTTTCCAGGACCTCAGTTTCCTAATTTGTAAAATGAACCTGATGATCCCTAAGGTTCCTTCCAGCTCAAAATGTTATGATTTTAGACCACTTGCAAGGCTCTTTAAAATTTTTTTTTGTACACACATCTTGGCCCCACCCCCACCTCAAAAAAAAAAAGCAAGGGAAGGGAGAGCATTGACAGCAAAATTTTTGAGGGAAGGAGCACTACTACTTGTTACACACCTCTGGTGGGAATCCTGGAAAACTGTGGAGGGAGGCAGTGTGGTAGAGACAGCCATCCTAGAAATCTACCATGTAAGACTTTAAGATATACTGTCCAGAAATTTGTGCTTTAGAAATATTGTTGGAGGGTGGGTTGAGAAGAGTATGAGTGAATGAACAAAGCATAAAGATTAGCTTTCAATCAAAATTCAATAAATGTAAATTTACCATACATTAAGTGCCTAATATGTGTTAATGCCTACATTGTGCTAGTAATACAAAGGGAAAAAAATGATACATTGCATTTTCTCAAGGAGGTTGGGGGATATGCTGGGCCGAATACTATTCCTCATAAACCCATTTGGAGTTTTCTTAGCAAAGATGCTGGAGTGGTTTGCCATTTCTTTCTCCAGCTCATTTTATTGAGGAACTGAGGCAAACGGGGTTAAATGCCTTGCCCAGGGTCACAGAGTAAGTATCTGAGACCAGATTTGAACTCAGAAAGATCAGTCTTCCTGACTCCAGGCCCAACATTCTGTCCACTACACCATCTAGCTGCCCTTGAAGGATAAGATGCACATACAGAAATAAGATAGGAATGAAGACAGTGTGAATATGGCTGGCCTTGGCAATTCCATGAAAACTGAGATTCCAAGAGAAACTGACAAAGCAGAGGAAGGGACCCCTTCAGGGGGCAGAGTGATCAGAGATAGGATTTAAAACAACAACAACAAAAACCAAAACTTGCCAACCTAGAACTGTGGCTTAGATATTAAAGATAAAATTTAACAGGAATAAATATAAAGTCCCACATTTGGATTTTTAAAATCAGCTTTACAAATATAAGATGTCAGAGGCATGGAAAGAACAGTTTGCATGAAAAAAATATATGTGGGCCTTTAAGCTCAATATAAGTTAACATGGTTATATGATTGCTAGAAAAGCTAATTTCAACCAATCAGTCAGTAAACATTCATTAAGCACCTACTATGTGCCAGGCACTATGCTAAGGGCTGGGGAGAGGCAAAAGACACTCCTGTCCTCAAGGAATTTAGTCTAATGGGGTAGACAACATGCAGACAAACATATACAAAGCCAGCTAAATACAGGATAAATCTTAGGCTTGAGAAATACAATTTCCAGAATGAGGGAACTAGCCTAGTCTATTAGACCTTGTCTTATTCAGACCGAGGCTGAAGTATTACATTCAGTTATATCTGAGGAGGGACACTGATAAACTGAAGCTCTAGAATGATGAGGGAAAAGGAACCATGCCATATGAAGACCAGTTGAAAGAGCTGGGAAATGCCTAGCCTGGAAAGAAGAGTTGAGGATAGGGGAAGGACTGTCCTGAAGAATCAACTGATTAAGCATTGATTAAGCACTTACTGTGTGCTAAGTCATAATCTAGGCCCTGGAGTTACAAATGCAAAGTATAAACTAAGCCAAACTAAGTAGTTTACATTCTAATGAGGAGAAGACAACAATAAATGTGTTAGTATATAAAAGAAAATAATTAGAAACATATAATACAATATAGTTTGTGAGGGAAGGCTTCATATAGAAGGTGGTGCTTAAGCTCTCTTAGAGGAAGAGAGATTCTATGAGGCAGCAATGAAGAGGAAAAGCATTCAAGGAATAGGGGGCATGGTGCAAAGTTCACCAAGGCTAGAAAGATAGGTTGGGACCAGGTTGTGAAAGGCTTTAAAGATAAACAGAGGCATTTAGGAAGAAGGATCTCATTTCTTCTAGGTACCAGAAGGCAGAATTAGGAGTAGTGAGTAGAAAAATGGAAAAGTAGATATAGGCTAAGTGAATGCAGACCTTTTTGTTTCATTTTGGTGAGGCAATTGGGGTTACGTGACTTGCCCAGAGTCCCACAGCTAGTAAGTGTTATGTATTTGGTCCAGATTTGAACTCAGGTCCTCCTGACTCCAGGGCCAGTGCTGTAACCAGTGTGCCACCTAGCTGCCCTGAAGGAAGAACTTCTTAACAAAGATATGTAAAAATGACATAGGTTGTCCAGAAAGGTCATAGATTTCCCCTTACTTGAAGGTTTTCAAGTGGGTCTTAGAACAGATGTGTCAAACATGCCTGAAAAACTCCCAAGCAAGGGTTACAGTGTAATTGGGAGATATTTAACAAAGTAAGTAAAAATACAATATGGCATAGATAATGTTGCTTTGTGGTTTTCTTAGTCAATCTATGGATCCCTTTTTATTTGAGTATGATACCACCATTGTAGAGTAATTTTGGTCAAGTTCAGAATGGACCAGCTGACTTCTGAGGTTTGTTTCAACTCCGTGATTCTATGATAGTTATTCAGTTTGGCTGGAATATAGGGTGTGAAGGGGAAAGGAAATATTGATTTGAGCTATATTATGGAGAGCCTTGAATGGCAGATTAAGGAGTTTATGATTTATATTCAAGATAATAGAAGGTTACTGAATAAGGAAGTAACCATGGTCAGCCAGACCTGGGCAGTAGTTAGGTTATTTTGGCAGCTATGTGAACAGTGGGTTGAATTGGGAGAATATTGGAGTCAGATTGGTTAGAAGGTTTTTATAATACATAGGTGATGAGACTCAGAATGAGGGATGATCATAAGGATAGAGGATTTAGAGTTGGAAAGATGCTTAGAAATCACAAAGTCCAACCCCCTGATTTTACTGGTAAACAAGTGGAGCCCCAAAGAGGGCACACAATATATTAGTAGTAGAATTGAGACCAGAAACCAGGTCTACAGATTTTGACTTGCTTTCCACTAGGTTTCTTCCCTCCTTTGTTAAGAAATGGAGGAACCCAAGTTTTGACTTTTAGTCCTCAATGGGTAAGACTTTAGCTGTCCTTCCCAAACTAACTCTTTCTTCTCAGGGTAGTCAATCTTTGAGTAAGTTCAGGTGGCCATATGGATTCTCTTGGGTAGAATCTGAGTTGTTGTCTTTTAAGTCACAGAAAGCCTTTATTACCACAAGGGGATAATAATAAAATATTGGAGATCACAGGAGCTTTGGCAGCGTATTTGGAGAGAAAATGGTGGCGGCAAGGAAGGGATGATGGGAAACCAGTCATGTGCACTCTTTAGACAGGCCTGGTGGGTTCAAGGAGCTGTTCCCTGGGATTGAACAAGAGCGAATGGCTTTGTGCTGCTCAGGAATCAGCCTTGCTTTGCAGGCTTCCTCAGGGAAGAGGATAAATGATGTGCAGAGGACACCAAGCATGGTAGCTGTACACCATAAAATGGAGATTAAAATAGGCCCATTGCATCAGTAAATGTATTTGTAGCTGATGCCAAGCACTATCTGTCCTTTGCCTATGGTGAATACATACTGCTATACTTATTCAGACTGTCTACATGAGACAAATGTGGAGAGTCCCTTAGTAGTTAGCTGTTATATAAATATCCTGATTTGGGTTGGTTAGGTGTTTTTTTGGGGGGGGGTGTTAAAAAAAAGTAAGAAATGAGTTTGAACGCAGTGCTGCTCTGCTCAAGAAACTTCAGTGGCTTCTTTTTGCTACCAAGATAACAAAATACAAACTCTAAGATGTTTGGCTTTTGAAGCCCTTCAGTCTAGCTCTAGCCTGCCTTGTTAGAGTGATCTCACATTAATAACCCTCCCACATTCTACAGTCCAGCAAAACTGGTCTACTTGCTGATTTTAGCACATGAAATTCTATCTCCTGCCTCTTTATCCCCCATGCCCAGAATGGCTTTCTCACAGCTACCTCATGGAACCCCTCACAGCCTCCAGAGGACCTTTCTTGAATTCCCTACTTGTTGGTGCTCACCCTCTTCCCTGAAATTAATTTATATTTACTCAGCATATTGTAGATGCTTGTGTGTGGATGAGCAGATATTGTTTTTCCTCAGTAGAATATTAGCTCTTTGAGGGCAGAGACTTTCATTTTTGGCTTTTTGGTCTCACGGTCTCCCTTGCATGGTGCCTGGCACATATAGGCATGATTAAATGGCTCTTGAATCGAAGCAGTCCCACATTTGAACAATGTCCCACATTCATTTACCTTGTTGATTGCTTTTTGGTTTTAAGTTGAAACAGGTAAGTTTGGGGGGAGGGAGGAAAGGAATGCTTACTCTTAAGGAACAGAATCTTTGAAGGTCATATGGGGACATGCATAGTTTTAAGCTAAGCCCAAAGAAAGCTGAGGAGCATGTTTCAAAATTCTTGATGTCGAAAGATTTCCTACTTGGTCTAATTCTAGCCATCAGCCCATCATACATAGGCCTGTGTCCCTCAGCAGGAGCATATGTAGCTACAGCAAAATTACTGACATATTTTTAGCTTCCTTCATTCTTATTTACTGAGGGAGGGTTCTAGAAACACAACTTATGAAGCAGAGAAAATTGTAGCTGGAGGTAGTTTTCATTATTAAACCATTTTACAATCCACTCTCTCTCTTCCTCAGTTCTTCTGCTGAGCTTTTATTTAGTTTTAAAATTAGAGCTGTGATTTAATTGCTATAGGGAACTCCTGGTGAGAATGCTCCCTTAAAAGAGATCAGCAACAACTACTCTGTGGCTTATATAATCTTAGATAGTTGTTTGGAACACTGAGAAGTTAAGTGACTTGCCCAGGGTCATACAGCCTTGATGATATCTGAAGAAGGACTTTGAACCTAACCTACACACCAAGTCTCTCTATCCACTACGTCATTTTGACTATTACTGATGACTTTTACAACAGTATCTTTCCCAAAACATTTAAATCTTATGACTCCAGGTATGTGGGCCTGTAATCTTGCAAATTGAATTAAAGTAAAAATTCTTGCTCCAGGTATGTGGGCCTGTAATATTGCAAATTGAATTAAAGTAAAAATTCTTGCTCTGTAAAGAACATTGTTGTTGTTGTTCAGTTGTGTCCGACTCTTCATTATGCTGTGGACCATGCTATCCATGGGATTTTCCTGGCAAAGATACTAGACTGGTTTGCTAGTCTCATCTCCAGTGCATTAAGGCAGACGGAGGTTAAGTGACTTGCGCAGGGTCACACAGCTAGTAACTGTATGAGACTGGATTTAAATTCAGGCGCAGGGTCACACAGCTAGTAACTGTATGAGACTGGATTTAAATTCAGGTCTTCGTGACTCCAGGCCCATCACTGAGCCATCTAGATGTCTCCTAGGCAAATGAAGGTTAAGTGACTTGCCCAAGATCACACAGCTAGTAAATGTATGAGACTGGATTTAAACTCAGAGTTTCTTCCTCACAAGGAATATTAGAGGTCATTTAGACTAACTCATTTTACAGATGACAAACTGGAACTCAGAGAAATTATTCCATTTGCCCAACAGCCAGCCACAGAGTTAGTTAGTCTCAAGAATTCCTCTCTACCATCCTCGAACTTGGCCCTCCATATCTTACCTGTGAATAGATGGGCCCCTATACCCATTGTTTACTTCGTCTTCACCTTTGCTTCTGGTCTAGTTAATAAGCCATCTCCCATGGAAAGGCTTGCCTAATCCCCCTAGTTGTTAGTGGTTGTTACTCCCTCAAGATGTCATGCATATACTTATCTTTTTATTTCTCTCATTTTGTGTTCCTCAGAGTTGGGTGTCAGCTCATTGAGGTCAGGAGCTGGGTTTTGTTTTTGTTTTTAATTTTTTTCTTTATATTTCAATCCTCTCACACAGTACCTAGTAAAGTACATAGTAAGTACTTACTAGATTGGGTTTTGTACTGATTCTGTGCCTTTTGCCTTACATGATTGACTGCCTACTGTTGTCCTATGTGCTTAGCTGTGACCAAACATTTCTTTGCCCCAGTTAAGGTGTAACCCTTCCTTCCCCTTCCCCTCTCCCTCCCACCCACTAGTCCTATTAAATAGAAACTCTAAGCCTCCGGAGGAGCAAATACCATTGCAGGGCATCATTAAATCAACCACCTGCAAGTGTTTATTATGTATACCAGGCACTTTGCTAGGCACTGGGAATATGGACTCCAGGGAACCAGTAACTGCTATCAAGGCGTTTACATCCTAGTGGGAAACAATGTGTACATATGTAAGTTTATACAAAATAAACACAAGGCCTTCTTGCTGCTGCTGCTGCTGCTGCTGCTGTTATAGAGGCTCTAATAGTCAGGAGGATCAGGAAACAATATAGAGAGTGGTAAGTTTTGAGCTAAGTTTTGGAGGAAATGAGATTCTAAGAGTTGGAAGTGAGAAAGGAATACATGGGAAATAGCCAGGACAAGAGATGAGACATGGAGTGTCTTGTATGAAGAACCTATTTGCTATGGAGAGCAGAATTTTCTGACATCAAAAACACAAACAAAATGTAATATTCATGTTCAGTTTTTTCAGTTTTGTCTGACTCTGTGACTCCATTTTGGGGTTTCTTGGCACAAACACTACTAGAGTGGTTTGTCATTTCCTTCTCCAGCTCATTTTACAGATGAGGAAACTGAAGCCAACAAGGTTAAGTGACTTGCCCGTGTCACACAGCTAGTAAGTGTCTGAGGCCAGATTTGAATTCAGGAAGATTAATCTTCCTGATTCCAGGCCATCCAGCTGCCCCCCAAAATGTAATAGTAACTTGTTTTCTCATCATAGCCTTATAACCTTCACCCCAGCCAGATCACGAATTTATCTACCCTTATACAACCAGGTCTGAATATATACCTTAGGCAAATAATAACAGCCATGCTATGACATTCCCTAATTTTTGTCTTTGATTTCCAATTTTGGTTCAGAGGATCAAGCTTCATAATGTCCTTTTTGTTCCTTAGATTCCGTCCCCAAGAGTATCTGTGGGTTTCTTAACTCTCCTTAATTAGAATGAATGAGTTGAATGAATGAATGAAAAAGCATTTATTAAGCAGTTATTATGAGCTAAGCCCTGTATTAAGAACTGGAGATACAAATAAAAATGAGACATTCCCTGCTCTCAAGGAGCATGGATTTTATTTGAGAGAGAAAAAACATAAAAGAAAGTTTATATTCAGGATGGATGGAAAGTCCCAAAGTCCTAATAGTGAAGAAGCTGGATAGATGGCAAGGCCAGGAATCTTTAGCTTGATTGAGGTCAGTAAAGATACCATACTTATTACAGTGTTCCACATAAAATTTTATTTCACCATCCAAAATTGTGACAAATAGTAAAAACAATATATTTGTATGAAACACCAATGAAAATTATAGAGACAACTTATAACATATATACTAGGCATAGCCTGATGTTTTCATCTAATATGGGTCAAAATATCTACCACCACTGGAATAATATGAACCCTGATTATAAGTAAAAGGAAAGAGGACCTTCAATTCTCCTATCATGATATTTAAGTAAGTTTTTTTCCCCCAGGGTAACCAACAAGAGTGTCGGGTTTTAAAATTTCTTCCATTATCTTATCTGACTTTGCAAAGTCATGTGGAAACTTTGTTTTTTGTACCAGCTTGTTCTAAAGATAATCATAACCTTGAAAACCTGAATTATGATTTTTTGCATATGTATTTAAACTCTACGTGGCATTATAATTGAAGGTTATTACTGTTTCATCCTTGAGGGTCAAACTTTTTGGACCCAAGACCTACTTAACTTAAATTTTTTAGCCTAATGATTATTGATTATATTATTCCCAAAACACAAAAGAATAAGCAAATTCTTTTTTCTACTTTTTGTTGACACCTCTCCACATTGTTTGCTTGAATGAATGTTCTCCCTTTATATCAAGCATCACTTCTGCAAAGTACCTTGTGAATAAGCTTTTTTTTTTCTCTGAAGCTATACTTCTAGGTTGAGTTAATCCCTTCTGAGTTTATATCTTAGGCATCATTACTGTTTCTATAGTTTTTATCTTTTTAAATTTCCAATCTCATTTTTAATATCTCCTCTTTTGTGCTTATTGATTCTCTTTTATAACAAAGTGATAAAAAGTTTAATACATTAATTTGCTAATGATTCTTTGGTACCATTGGCATGATCCTTTGTTCCATATTTAGCTGATATACATTACATTCTCCATGATCCTTCAGTGAATTATCACATTTGTGGATTAGCAGTATAGGATTATTTGCAGTAAAATTTTAATCTGATTCTAATTTTCCTCTGCACACATTTTTGAGCTCATATACTATCAAAGCATAAAATGACTTTGACATTTGCTTAATCAAAATAATTAGGAAGGCAAATATGCTGCAAAGAGAATCATATAATATATTCCAAAGTTAAATTATATATATATATGGAGAGAGAGAGAGAGAGAGTAGTCTGTGCAATTTGGAATAGTCCATGCTGCTGCTGCTTCCCTTTACTGTGTTGTATTGAAGCTGTTCTTTTGATTGTAGGTTGCAAACCAGCAACAAAAATAGAGACCCTAGAAACAAGCCCAGGGACTAAAATTCACTTTATTCTGACCATGACTACTACTTTGAAAATAAGAGTTATTGTTACCTAGGAAGGAAATCCTAGGACAAGAGTTCTTAACCTTCTTGTGTGTCAGGGGTCCCTTTGACAATCTGGTGAAGCCTATTTACCCCTTCTGAGAATACTTTTTTGATATAAATATAAATGTTAGCTATTAAATGCATAAAATAAAATACATGGATTACAAAGGAAACCAATTATATTGAAATATAGTTACATGCACAAATATAGATGTGTGTGTGTGTGTGTGTGTGTGTGTGTATATATATATATGTATATATATATGTATATATATATATATATGTATATATATATAATATATATATATATATATATATATATATATATATATATACATATATACACATTATATTTGCTTTTTGTTGAAGAAATTGGAGTTAAGTGACTTGCCCAGGGTCACAGTAAGTGTCAAGTGTCTGAGGCTAGATTTGAACTCAGGTCCTCCTGACTCCAAGGCCAAAGCTCCACCTAGCTGCCCCTCATATATATTTTTTAAAAACCAAGTTCTTAGATCCTGAATAAAGAGCCCTTGTCCTAGGGGTTGAAAACAAGCTATATATTTAAAGTGCCATATTCATTCATTCCCAAAGTTGAGTCACCAATAGTCATTGGTTAAAAAGGCTAATCACAGGGGCAGCTAGGTAGTGCAGTGGATACAGCACGGGCCCTGGATTCAGGAGGACCTGAGTTCAAATCTGGCCTCAGACACATAACATTTACTAGCTTTATGACCCTGGGCAAGTCACTTAATCCCATTGCCTAACCAAAAAAAAAAAAGGCTAACCATTTAAGTCTGCACAGAAATCCAGATTTAAGAACTAGTATATAGTATAAAAATAGAGTAGGGATTTAGTTTGTTTCGTTTTTTGTATTGGTTTGTATTCCCTTAGGGATCTGGCTGAGGAGTAGTCAGTAATTTTGGGTGGGAGATAGTTAAAAACTTAAAATCGGGGAGCATGTATTTATTAGGTGTTTTAATATCTTTGGCATGTGTGTAACAAACAGAAAAAAGTTAAGCAAGAATCTTACAGTCATTGATCATAGAGCTGGATGGGACCTGAGATAATCATCTTCTACACCCTCTTTCATATAGCTGAGGAATTTAAGGCCCAGCAAAGAGAAGTAATTTACCCAAAATCACAAAGCAAGTATCAGATCAAGGATTAGAATCCAGATTTTCGAAACAAATTCTATGTCTCAATTATGATAATGGTGGTGTGTCTGAGTCCTTCCCACCTCTCTTTCCCCCACTGCTTCCTTAGGTCTTAGGAAGAACTCCGAATATGTACTGGCTTCTCAGGACAACTGTATGCATCCTTCTCTTTGGTTTTCCCATTCCTTCTAGACATTACTAAAATCAAAACATCTAAGCCTTGATAGGAGACTTGAAAAAAAAACAGCGCATAAAATACAAAACACAGCCCACAGTCAGAGATAGGAGGTGTGGAGTGAGAGGCAAATAGGAGCCACATCCTATTTCCACTTTATTATCAGAGGGCATGTAAATTTTAAGTCAAGACTGCAATGAAACCCCCTCACCTCTGCAAAGCACGTTCTTCATCAACAGCTGCAGTAAGGATCTGTCTGCATTCAGAAAGGTCAGAGCCTATCTTGGGCTTATACAATTGATACTTAACTTAAAACCTGTTCATTTCTGGCCAAGTTGTCATTGGTTCTGTTGCTGTCAGTCAGCTTCTTACACCAAGCTCTCCTAGAGAAAAAAATGCTTCCAGAACAATGTAGCATGTGTTATTTCCCTTTGCGAAATTGAGAGATCCAGCATAAATTGAGAGGGGCAGTACCTTGGTGGGACAAAGTATACAGGGGAGAGGTTTTTATGTCCTGAACCCCTTTGGCAGTCAAGTGAAGCCTATGGACCCCTTCTCAGAATAATATTTTTAAATGCATGAAATGCATAAGATTACAAAATGGGAGATTATATCGAAATACATTTATCAAATTAGTTTTTTTAAAAAAAGTTCACATGCACCAAATTAAGAACACCAAATCTTCTTGTTTAGGGGACAGGATATTAGACCTAAGAGTCAGGAAGATATGGGTTCATATCCTCCCACTTCCAGCTCTAAATTATATGATCCATGATCTTAGGCCTCTTGGTAAACTCTTTTCACTTTGTTGTGCTTATAGCCTTCCTAGGTCTCAGTTAATTTATATGGAAATTGGGGTTAATAATGCCTGTTGTATCTCCTGCAGGTGATAGTTGTGAGGCTTCCATGAGAAAATGATATTGTGTTTTGCAAACTGTGTAGTTCTATAAAACTGTAGTTATTGTTGGTAAATTAACTGTCCTTTGTTTCTCCAGATAAGTGGGATCTGCCTTCTTTTCCTTTCTCTGCTTCCTTTGTTCTCTCCTGGTGACCTCTAGCCAGGAGCAGTTTCACAACTGATCCAAAATGCAGGAGCCCTCTTCCAAGGTAAGGAGAATTTTGAACCTTCAGAAACTTGGACTTGTGCTTTAGACTTAATGTCTGTGCTAGCAGAACACGAAAAAACTTGTAATAAAAATCTAAACCACAGGGTTTTCACTGTGCAGAATAGGTTAACACTGGCCCTAGTGCAAACTTAGTAACTTGAATTGGCAACTAGAAAAACCTGGAAAGCTTGTAACTAGTTATTACTGTGTAGATCAATTGACTGGTGTCTATTATATCACCAATTAAAAAAAAATAAGCAAAAAGGTTGTGGGAAGAGAAGAAATTCTTATGAAGATAATGGTTCTCAAAGAAAGGTGATTAATCAATGTGGTGCCATATAGAACAAGGTATATTAGACAAGACCCAAATTATATGGTCCATTTAAATAGGAGTAATAAGGGACCATGTAGAAATATTTTCCCGGGCACTAGGTGGCACAGTGGATAGAGCTATGGCCTTAGAGTCGGGAGGACCTGAGTTCAAATCCAGCCTCAAACATTTAACACTTACTAGCTGTGTGACCCTGGGCAAGTCACTTAACCCCAATTGCCTCAAGAAAAAGCAAAAAAAAACCCCAAAAAACAAAAAAAGATTTCCCCCCTCAGTACCACCTATGTGGATAAGATCACTTTTAAACATGGGAGTGTTATGTCTCTAGCAGCTAAGCCAGGAGATCTCTGTGTGCCTATTGAGATGCCATGTTAATACATCAGGGAATTGACTATTCTGGAAACAGTCTTCTCATCCAGTAAACATTTTTAAATTGAAAGTAGATGGTATTGTCAGATTAGATCTTTCCCCCCCTTTTTGTAGGAAATAAAAGTGAAGTCCTGAACATGTAACAAGGGCAGGATCATCCTATTCTTAAAAGTTGCATTTTGAGAATGGTCATATTTCACTGTCTCCTTGAAATAAAGCTCATAGTGTTAGGTTGTATAGTTCATATGTGGTAGAAAAAACATTTAATGGAGCTTATTTCGATCCATACCTAAAAAAGAATTCCCTTTGATATCCTGACAAATAAACATCCAGCATTTGCTTAATGGCCTCCAGTGATGGGGAACCCAATGGCTCCCGCAGCTAATGAGGCATCATATTGTAGTTGTTAAGAGTAATGTGCATATGTATAGTCAAGAAGACCCAAATTCTGATCCAGATTTATTCGATTAATAGCTGTGTAACCCTGGAGAAATACCTTCTCTGAGCCTCAGTTTCCTTACCTTTAACTGAGGGCATTGTAATCAATGGCCTCTAAAGTTCTTTCTGATTTTAAAACTATGATCTTGTGTTTCCTAAGGCAGCTATTTGAAGCACTTAATGATTGAGCTCTAATTTGTTAGGAAGCTTTATCTTATGTCAAGCCTAAATCTACTACTTTATCTTCTCCCCATTGCTCCTAGTTCTGTCTCTAGGGCCAAGCAGAATAAGTCAGATCCCCCTTCACATAACAGCTCTTCATGTACTTGAAGGTAATTGTCATATCCTACTATCTCTGCTCTTCTACGGGATGAACATCCCCATTTCTTTCAAGTGTTTTCCCTTATGTTTATGATGTTGGTATCTAACCAGCATTTAGGGTTTAGAAGATATAATTCCTTAGGAAATAGTAATATTCTATGTCAATGTCTGTAATTATATCTTTCTTGTTTTTTAGAATCAGTAACTTCTTTAAATAGGTCAAATCGGAGTCTCCTAATTAATGAACCTATCATTTTTATTATATCTTACTTTTTCTAAACAGACAACAAATTCAGAAAGGACTCCCACAGACAGTCCTGTCAGTTAAAATGTAATCAGTTTTGCTTTTAGTAATGTCATTTAGTATTTGCCATGTCTAAGACCTCTTGACTCTGAGTTATCTTGTGATTCTACTGGTAAATGGACCTTCCAATGAAGAAACTTCCCTCTACCAATGTAGACTGGCATCTATTCTGCAACTTATAGTCTTAGAGAGTTGTCTGGGGTTATTGCTAGGTTAAGTAGTTTGGCCAGGGTCACACAGACAACATGAGACAAGACCTGAGCCCAGGCATTTCCAATTTTTAGGCCAGCTCTCTGTCCACTACTTTTTGCTTCTTTTCTCAACTTTCTTCTTGAGCAAAGCATTCATGATGTATAGTCATGAGGCTTCCTTGGTATCCAGTAAAGACAATCAGTTCCCGCAAGGAGATAGAAGAGGTAAGAAACTGTCTTAGCTACCAAATAGTTGACCTTATTGCCAATTACAAAGGAAAACTAGAGGTTACAACAGTTTAGAAGATAAACTCATTTGTAAAATATTAGGAAGGAGGAGAATGAAATATTTTGAGCATTATTACCTCATGAGACAACAAGAAGGAAAATCAAGTTCATCGAAAAGCTTAGTGAGACACTCATTTAAAACAGATCATCTCAGCGTTTAAGGATGGACCTTAAGTGCAACAGTCTCCTGTGAACAATGGAAAAGATGTGTCAAATTTCTGTAACAACTATTTTCTCTATCAGTAACAGTGGATTCATTGTATTTAGAATCTTACTCCTCAGTGTGCAGCATGAGAAAGGACTGTCAGTAAAGAAAACAAAAGATGGAAAGAGCTGGATAAAACCAAGGCTATAGAGAACGCTAGACTTGAAGTGACACAATTTTGAAAGCACTGACAGATCAATTCTTAACGCATCTGAAAAAGTGGAGGATAACAAATAATTGGGAAAATTCTAGGACTTCATTATTATTATGGAAAGAAGACATTCAAGCCAATATCGATAACTGATTTTCCATAGTCTCCTTTCCTTTTCTATAAAATCTTTGAAAATAATATATGGACTATAAAGTCCATATCCAGAGTTTCTTAAAATATGTACCAAAAGGATATCCAGGTTATTTTCCTATACTGGAATTCCATGGTATTGAATATTGCTTTAAGTAAGTGGTATTTGAAAGTTATACGTTATATTGTTACACAGAAATGATATTTATTGTAATGGCAATTGACATGTACTTGAAATGTTTATCATAAGGTGTGTTTTTATAGAATGGGAATGGTTCACAGTCAAAAGATAGGAAACTGTCTTATCAAAAGGGGCCATTTACCCTGAGACTTTTATGGGGGTAGGGGGGTTAACTTTGTTGAAGAGAAAAATGATTGGGATGAGGATAGGAATGCTGATGTTTCTAATTAGGATGTAAATATATTTGAATGAAAACCTACATAAAATGTTCAAAAGCATTGTTTAAATCTTAATATAGAATCATAAAATGTTGGAAATGGAAAGAACTTTAGAGATTATTTAGTCTAACCACCTCATTTTAGAGATGAGAAAAGAGGTCCAGGGAGGGAATTAGAAATCAATAGGTAGTGGGTTTCTTTTCACTAGAGGTTTTCAAGCAAAAGCTAGACGATCAATTGTTAGTTCAATATGCTCAGTGTTGACTGGTTTGGGCATGATTTTGACTAGATGGCATCTTAGGTCCCTTCCAGCTCTGAGATTCTCTGCTTCTATGAAAGGTCTAAGGTGCATCAACCAGACTAAACCAGTCTCTAACCTGTGGATGGCTGGAGCTGAACAAAGCAGGCTAGAGAGAGGAGAGTCAGGAATTAAACAGAAGTTTAATTTCAAAGTAAGAAAAATGCTTGTAAGTGGATGTCCTCCTGAGGAGGGCTTATGGCTTATGGAAAGGGTAGGATTTTTAAGCATGAAAACCACAAAAAGGCAGAACTCACACAGTCATTTTTAGGTCTTGAGTAAATAGTTCCCACAGCAAACCCACCCATGCAATTTTGGGGGATAATACAGGTGTTCTTAGGTCCTGTGGGAGTCGTTGAGCCTCGTGATTGTCTCAGGCCTTAAGGGTCATTGAGCCTTGTTATTATTCAGTGGGCTACAGAACCAGAGTTAGCATGGTAGAAACAGGAGCACAGCTCCTGGTTTGGTTCATTTTGTGCTTACGAGCATGGGAATTGTTCAAAGTGTAGGGAGATATGATCGATCACTTTCTGCTGCAGTATGTCAGCTGCAGTTCTAGCTCTCAGGTCAGGATCCACTGGGAAATAGGGCTAAATAGTTAAAATAATAAATCCCAGTTCTGTGGCTTTGCTGTGTCTGAGATCATCCAGAGGGTTAGTGCAAAGAATTGTTATTATGCCATGCTCAGGGCACAGCTTGCTTGCTGTGCCTTAGCGCTGGAAAACAGGGTGTCTCCTAATATTTTGACAGGTGCAATGTGAAATTTCAGAAGGAAGAAATTACATTCTTCTGGGAGATTATGAGGACTAGGGAAGGAAGTTGGGCATTTGAGGATGGGAGGCAGCAGTAGGAGGTGGAACATGAGGAATGGTATGAGCAAAGATATAGAGAAGAAGGAAAACAGGCTAAGATGGAGGACAGGGAGCATTTCAGTTTGGCTAAAACCAAAAGGTGCTTGGAAAGGTAGATTGGAGTCAGACTGAAGACTGCCTTGAATCAATCTAAGTTTATACTTTGTTTAATAGGCCATGGGAGCCACACATTTTTTGAGTAGAAGATGAAGTAATTTGAATACTGCATTAAGAAAATCATGTAAGCCATAGTGAAGGATTGAGCAGAGAGGGTATGGAGTATGAAAAGGAAGACCAGTTTGAAGGCTGTAACCTGGATGATAAGTAAGGAGAGCTTGAACTCCAACAGTGAGAGGAGGAGCTGGATTTGAGAGATATTACAGAGACAGGATCTGTAGGACTTTGCAACTGGTTGGCTATTGGGAATGAAAGAGAGAAAGAGTCAAAGATGATTCTCAGGTTATGAGTCTGGGTCATTGGGGAGATGGTGCTGTTACCAACAGAAATGGAAGATTAGAGGGCAATTGATGCTGATTTCCAGGGAGAAGATGAGAGCTCCATTGATTGTTTGAAGTTGTCGAATTGATGAGGATGATTTAGATTTGTTCTGCTTGGCTTCAATGTGTTGAACTAGAATTACTGAGAAACAGATTTTGGCTTGATATAAAGAAAACATCTTAGCAATTAGAGTTATTTTTTTTTAAATCCTGCTTTAGGAGGTAGTGAGTTCTTTTTCTAAATAGATATCTTCAGAGGAAGACTGTATGATTACTTAATTGGGGTTGTTGTAGACAGAATTTTTATTCAAATTGAACTAGATCCTTCCAGCTATGACATTTTCTGTGACTTTCTTACAACTATCTAGTGTCAGGGACATATTTTTTTACCGCTCTCATTTTATAAGTGAAATTTCCCTTGAACTATTATTACATAAGTGTAGGATTTTACTGTAAAACCAACTCTTTATTATCTCTCTTATAACACACAATGATCAAGGGTGCCCTAGGATTGGAAAGTTTGGATAATTGAAATCCATAAGTAAATCTCCAGACCTCATTTTAGTCAGTTGTATAAATCTCTTCAATTAGATGATTTTTCTCTCATCATTTAACAAATAGCTTAATTGACACCTAAATGATGCAGTGGATAGAGTGCAGGACTTGGAGGTAAGAAGACCTAATTTCAAATCCTGTGTTAGATATTTGCTAGCTGTGTGACCTTGGCCAAGTCACTTACTTGCTTTGCCTCAATTTCTTCATCTGTAAAATGGAGATAATCATAGCACCTACCTCACTGGGTTTCTGTGAAGACCAAACAAGTATGTAAAGTACTTAGGAAACCTTAAAGCTTTATGTAAATGCTAACTATTATTATTCTGTTTATCCTCAAGTGGAAATATTAATAAGCAACTGAGTCATAGGGTAATTAGTAAATTTACGAGTTGTATTCTTAGTACATTTAAAGACCGTCTAATCCAACATTCTCTTTTTACAGACTAGGAACTGAATTTCAGACTGATGACTTGCCTTCTCCCCCCTATCCCGACCCCTAGTAGCAATGCTGGGTTTTGAACCCCAGATCCTCTGAGCCAGAATCCAGCATGATTTCCACTGTTCTACATAGTCCAGTACTTGATTTCACATGTAAGGCCAGAGGAATGAAAATAACGTGTCCAAAAATCACAAAGGTAGTCAGTGGCAGAGCCATGATTCTAGTGTGTGACAAACTTTTTTTTTTCCTCTAGGTAGCATCACATATACTGTGGTGCTTCCAAAGAATGTATAGCATAAACCGAATGGTCAATGCTTGAGTAAACACAGGTTGGCTATATTAATAATTGTGCATATGTGAGTATTAGGTGGTCATATATGAGGCAGACAGCAGGGATGAACTGAGGGATGTGCAAGGAACCAGTCATAGTGATCAAAAGAAATGCCAAGTTGACAACTATCAAAACAGCTCAAAAATGACTTCTATCTTCTTTAAGGCTTGGGAAAACTTTCCTCTTCTGATCTATATTTTGATCGCAAAATCTATAATTCTTTGCTTGGCATTTGCTGGAGCCAAAATGTGGCAGAGGAAAAGACTGGAAGCACAAAGGCAACAAAAATTGGAGGGCACACAGAAAAAAATGATGGAGAAGAAAGATGAATGACGTGTCTCACAAAGGTACTTTGGACTTGTCTGCTGTGTAATGCATATGGCCAGTAAATGTATTTGGAATAGACTTGAAAGTTAGTTGCTAAAAACCTTTCTACCAAATTGCCACTTGATCTTTGGCAAGGTCTTTATGCTCTTAGGGGAGCTGCTCTTGTTTCTTCATATTTAAAGTGGGTTTTTAGTCTACTCTGCATCCTCGAAATACTAAGAAAAAAATATGTGTATTATAACATTTTATAGGTATCTCTAGAAACAAGCTTCCCCTATACAAGCCATTTTAGATTTATTCAGATTAAAAAGAAAATGACTCAAACAGCAATTTTTGTGGAGTGAGCTCTGGAAATACATTTTGAGTTCTTTTCTTCCAAGCTAGAGAATAATGTTCTGTTGAAGTTCTTCCAAGCTGGAATTCTGTTGCAACAGTATTTAGTAAACATTTGTTAAGTGCCTACTATGTTAAAATTATAGAGGGAGCTGTAGCATAGTAGATAGAGAATTGAAATTCTCCTTCCTTCCTCATTGAGTTCAAAGTCTCACAGTCTTTGTCTTCACCACAACTCCTGCCCTGTTAATAGGGAACTTCAACATACATATTGATGCTCCCTCAACTACCATAACTTCCCAGTTCCTCAATCTACTCAGTTTCCATGATCTACTCCTGCATACCACCTCAGCTACACAGACATGATCATACCCCTGATTTTTACCATCACTCACAAGTATTTTAGCTTCATATTCATGAACTCTGAAATTCCTTTATCTGATCAAATCTTTTTTCATTCCGTATTTCCCTATGCCTTATGATCCGTAACTCTATTCTTCATCCCACCATCATGTCCAGTCCCTTCATTCTTCAGTTTTTTCCTAGGCTATCACTCTTGCACTGTCTACACTTTCTTCTTTTTGCTATCTTGATCTCTTGGTGAATCAGTTAAAATCTACAATATTATTTCACTCAAATCCTTTGCCTCCTTTCCATGTCATCAATCAAGTCCTGCTACACCCTGACCCTGCATGACCCCTGCCATCTTCCTTCTTCGCTCCTGTTTATGTGCTGCTGAACAGAGCTGGAGGAAATCATGGAACTGTGCTGACTGGGTCCTCTACAACTTAATGCCAAATAATGCCAACTGGGCTCTTACTGCAGCAAGGCAATCTTTTATGTCTCTGTAATCAACTTGCTATCCCACTTATGACAGTGGCTATTCCAAACTTTTTCATCCTTTGTTTAGCATTCCCTCCCTCTCAATTGAGATCCTTGTCCCATAATTTCCTGAAAAAACAAATTGAAGTGATGTTCTGAGAGCTCTCTCTTCTCCCTGTCTCCTTATCTCACTCAGATATTGTCCCTCATAATCTCTCCCTTCACTCCTCTCTCTTGTGAAGAGGTGGCGTTTCATGCCAGGGCAAATCCTTTTCATATGTCCTTGATCCCACCATTATCTCATCTGCTCCAGCGGATTGCCCCCCACTATCATCCCACTCTGTCTCCAATCTTCAATTGCTCCCTGTCTACTGGCTCCTTCCCTGTTATCTACAAACAAGCCCATGTCTCTCCCAACCTTAATTTAGTTCTATTTGTGGATCCTTGATCCTACTATTTGATACTACTTTCCCCATTAGCTGTCTTTTAAATCTCTTCCTCTTCTCAGATAAATTCCTTGAGAAAACTGTCTACCCTAAGTGCCTCAATTTCATAGCTTCTCACTCTTTTGTAAATCCTCTGCAATTGGGCTTCCAACTCCATCGTTCAACTGAAACTATTTTGTCTGCAGCTAGTAGTGATCTCTTAATTATCATATCCAGTGGCCTTTTTTCAATCTTCATCTTCTTGATCTCTTTGTAGCCTTTGGTATAGTCAATCACTTTCCTCTAGGTTTTTGTTACACTGTTTTTTCTGGGTTCTCCTCTTACCTAACTGCTCCCTCTCAGTCTTCTTTACTGGATTTTCATCCAGGTATTGTTCACTATGTGTGTCCTCCAAAGTTCTGTTCTGAGCCCTCTTCTCCTTCTATACAATATTGTTTGGCGATCTCATCAGCTCCCAAGGATTCAGTTATATCTATGTAGATATATCCAAATCTATACATCCAGATCTAGTTGCTCTCTCTAGCTCATATTCTGCATCACTAGCTACATTTTGGATATCTCAACCTGGATGTTCCAGAGGCATCTCAAACTCAGCATGTCCAAAATAGAATTCACCTTCCCCTGCAAAAACAAAACAAAACAAACAAACAAAAAAAACCCAAACCCTCCTTCCTATTACTGTTGAGGGATGACTATCCTTCTAGTCACCTAGACTCACAACCCTAATGTCATCCTCAATCCCTCACTTGCACTTACCTCATATCCAATCTATTGTCAAATCTTGTTTTTACCTTCTTAACATCTCTAATTTTCCATTCACTCCCTAATCTAGGTCTTCATCACCTCTCTCTTAGGCTAATGAGTTCCTTCCCCATTCCAATCTACTCTTCACTCAGCTACCAGTGATTTTTTTTTTGTTTTAGGCAATTGGGTTAAGTGACTTGCCCAGGTTCACACAGCTAGTAAGTGTCAAGTGTTTGGTCTGAGACTGGATTTGAACTCAGGTCCTCCTGACTTCAGGGTTGGTGCTCTATCCACTGTGCCACCTAGCTGCCCCCCAGTGATATTCTTAAAGTGCAAGTCTGTCCATGTCACCTCCCCCCTACTCGATAAATTCCAATGTCTCCTTGTTATTTCCAAGATAAAATATAAAATATTTTGTTTGGCATTTAAAGCCCTTCGCGGTCTGTCACTTTTTTCCAGTCTTTTTATACTTTACTTTTCTCTACAGACTATATATGATTCATTCACTCTAACCTCCCTGCCATTCCTCATGCACATCACTCTATTTAATGCTATATAATCCCAACTGGGCTCTTACTGCAGCAAGGCCATCCTTTTATGTCTCTGCAATCAATTTACTATCCCACTTACCACAGTGGCTATTCTAAACCTTTTCATTCTTTGTTTAGCATTCCCTCCCTCTCAATTGAGTACTTTGTCCCATAATTTCCTGAAAAAAAAATTGAAGTGATGTTCTGAGAGCTCTCTCTTCTCTCTGTCTCCTTATCTCACTCAGATGTTGTCCGTCATAATCTCACCCTTCACTCCTCTCTCTTGTGAAGAGGTGGCTTTCATTTCCTGACTCTGCATTTGCATTGGCTTTCCCTCCAGCCTGGAATGCTCTCCCTCCTCAGCACTGACTCCTTGATTCTCTGGCTTCTTTCAAGACTAACTTCAAATTTAACCTTCTCTAGGGGAGGTCTCTCCTGGTCTCATCCCCTCAACCTCTAGCCCCACTGCTTGTGCCTTCTCTCTGAGATCACCCTCAACTTAAGGAGTGTGTATCTTGTGTTTAGCATTTTGTTTCATTAGATTGTGAGCTCCTTGAGAAGAGCACTTAACCTTTCTGTGCCCCAGGTCATTCTCTAAGTTTGTAAATTGCAGAGCAGAGTGGTGATCTGATTTGGTAGGGTGAGTTTTCCTTTATTGGTAGAAGTTTCCTTATCAATGAAATCAGATGAAAAAAATTGTGCCCTACTATATCCTCATACTGGGGATACAAAAATGAATCTAGTATCCTAGTCAGCCACCTATATTAATTACCTCTTAATGACATTTATTTTTGTCCCTCCCATCATAACGAAATGTTATCTCCATCTCCTGACTTAAAAAAAAATCTGCTTAAAATTATTAACTGTTTTAGTGTCATAAGTCCAGTTGGAAGAACTTGAAATACAGATTGTGAGAAGAGGCTATCATAGAGGTACTGTGTACTTGTGTTCAAGATATAATTTTATCTTGCAGTCTCTCTTTAGCCAAAAGGAGGAATTACCAACAGGCGTGGGAATATTAAAACTTAAGATTTAGTCAACAAACCTCAAAAGTTAAAGAGCAAGAAAAGTAAAGAGAAGTTTTAATTGTAAAAACACTGGCTTCAAGATGGCAGGTTTTGGTTATTTTATGTTTCTCCTACAGCTTTTTCAAAGATTAGCTAATAATGTTTTAAATAAATGGAAAATTTTTGAAGAATTTGTAAAGAAAATAATCCCTATCTGCCAACAGATATACTTAAAGTTTTGTTTGTTAGATGTTTTAAGGGACTGAATCTTAGGTGTAGAGCAGAATGTGGAAAATGATAGTGATTATTTCTCCAAATACTGACCAGTGTTTTTAAAAATTTTCTTTCTAGATTCTGCAAACTGTCTGGTGATTTGGATAGACTCCAATTCTAGGAGTTCGGTGTGTCAAGGGGCTATATCCCTGCCTGTAACTTTAACTTGAAGCAATGTGTAAGTTTGCATATACTTTATCAGGAATTGGCATCTAATTTACATATTAAAATGGTTTTCTCAATTTCTTGTCTGTGAACTTCTGAATACTTAGAAATTGTCATGGGCTTTAGAACTTGGAGGGTCATTCAAGCCTAACATCCTCATTAAAGCTTTTTTTAAAAAAAATTATATCAGTATAGTTTGTTTTTATCTCACCTTCATTTGGGAATATATCCTTCCCCTCTCCTCTTTCCATTGAGACATCCCTTATGATAATTTTTTTTAAAAAGTGGAGAAGGGAATAGCTTAACAAAGCTAGTGTTTCTGAATTCCCAACAGATAATAATCTTTAGGATTCAGGAATGAGAAACTGGAATTCTCACTAATTCTCTGAAATTACCAAATTCCTGAAATCCTAAATTAGTTTTCATTTTTTATAACATTTTATGTGTTTTTACATAACAAGTGAGCATAATAATAGACAGTGAATCATTTTTCTGTGAACAAGGCTATACTACAAGTTTTAGAAGTTTTCTTTAAAAAGAAATAATATATAGTGAATCCTCAACTTTCACTGGAATAAAATTCCTAGAAAATGTCATGAAAGTAAAAAAAATGTGAATATTGATAAATTTAATCTATAGGAAATATGTTGGTAGATTTCTGTGACCACCAAAATCTGTAATATTTTACTAGAGATTGCTGAAAATACAATTTTCTGCATATAATTCTTTATAACAAAGCACTAGTTCTGACAATATGCACTTTTCCTAACAGTAATCATGATATAACTTATAAATGCAGGGGAGAAGAGACAGAACACAGAGAGGGAAGGGATGGGATGTCAGAAGAACCCTGAGGTTAAAAAAGGGAAAGAGGCAACAGCTGACATCTCTAATCTCTTTTTTTGGTTCTGGCTCACTGAACTGTTCCCACTAAAAAGCACGCACCTCAGGGTGGGTTCCCAAGGCCTAGTCAGTGCTCAGAACTCCCATCAGGGGCTCTGCTGTCTGGAGGCCAGACAGGGGACCACTGCAGCATCCTGCCATGCTGGTAGGCCAGGATGCTTGAAAGCCCAATGGCATGGGCAGTGAGGGGAGGTGAGATGCTCAATTGGTCACTGGAAGGCAAACTTAGCTGCTTTTCCATTTTTTCAATTCCCTCATCATGAGCTTGAAAGGTGAGTTTAGCACTTTCTGGAGCAGATTCACAATCACTTTTACAAATACTTCCCTCCTTTTTGCAGATATAAACTTGTACATCATTGTGTGTTTCCTTTTTTTTCTCTACTGTATATAACTGAATGTGCTCAGCGGCCAACATGAAAGTGAAAAAAAAGTTATTAATACAATCAAGCAAATGCTTGAAGTTAAACTCAAAGGAATGTTGAAGATTGTAATAATAAATTTATGGCTTATTATCATTACAAACTAATATATTGTTACAGTGATTTAAATCATATCTAGCAATGAGTTGGCTGATTTCCTTTATTTTTCTCAATATACTTTCAGTATTCTTCATGCTTTACTCATCAGTATGGATATTGAAAAAAAATTGCTTAGTAAATAAGAAATATTATGTAGTGATCCAGTACACATCACAGGGGTTAAGGGACGTGGCCCTCCATCTGGAAAATATGCATAAAATTTTTTGACCCTCTCTTTGTACCAACCAGAGAAGAAGTCTGATTTTTTTTTCTTTTTCTTTCATGGGATGTTTACAGTACCTTATTGTAAAATTTGGGTTAAGGCTCTGTGTCATCTGCTGGCCCTCACATGTCATCTGCGGCTTCTGCAGACTCCCCAAAAATTCCCATTTAATTTCTTATGCTGACCCATGATTTATCAAGATCACGAAAGTCACAATGTGGAAAGGATAAGTGTATAATAGTTTTTAACAGAAAACTATTCTACAGCAAGTGTTCAAACACTGGAAAATGCCAGCAAACATTACTGAGTAGTTTTTGAATAACACTAATATTCAAGTCTCCCAACAAGATTAACCACACTTTACAGAAGCACATGTTGAAAATGCCAATTTAAGGGGCAGCTAAGTGGCGCAATGGATAGAGCAACGGCCCTGAAGTCAGGAGGACCTGAGTTCAAATCCAGCTTCAGACCAAACACTTGACACTTACTAGCTGTGTGACCCTGGGCAAGTCACTTAACCCCAATTGCCTAAAAAAAAAATGCCAATTTAAGCCACTGCAGGGCTGGTCACCATGAACAGCGTGGGAGAGGCCTGCACAGACATGAAGCCAAGTATGATCAATGCTTGTTCCTCAAGGGCACTGACCTCTTCAAGCACTACCAGCAGTGCATGCAGAAAGCAATCAAGGAGAAAGAAATTCCTGTAGAAGGGCTGGAGTTCATGGACCATAGCAAAGTCTGAAAGCTCTTCTTGACCTTGACAGCAGCCTCCAAGATGACCTTTTCAACTACAAACATTAAGACATCAAAAAGACTGTTCTCTGAAGATGACCACTGATTTTACAAGCTTTTTAGAGGAGGATTCCCTTAAATTTCTTTACAAAAGGGTCATATAGACCTTTATTATTTGGTTTCAGTTGATGGATGACACCTAGCTGGTGTGGCATCTTGCAGTACCAAACATGGCATAAGAAAACAATTCTTCAGATGATCAGAATGTTACTTGGTCTGCTGCACTTATAATGTAGTTTGCGTACAAATATACCTGTACTCCTGAATCAGGATGGCTAGGTTGTCCTGAATGCTGAACTCACATTGCTAAATATTAGATAAAGTTGTTTTGTTTTGTTTTTTCCTGGAAGCACACCTCTGACGCTGTGGGAGTGACTCCAGCATTTTAAATGGCAACCATTTCGTTTGGATAAACGCTGAATAATGGTTAAAGGTGTGGAGTTAGCCAAAAAGAGATCCGCCTTTAAGAGACCACTGTCTGCTTTTAAGAAGAGGATTCAGATGGAATAAAAAAAGCAGGAAGTTCTTGAAGGCTTCTAAGAAACCATTTTGAGCTCCCAAAGTTTGGTAGTTAGCACTCGAATTAAGGTGACTCCTCATTTTCTCTAAATCTTGTCAATTTAGCTTTGAAGGTACAAAAATATGCAGAAATCTGATTTTCCTGATTTTCAGGCTGTCTCATAATAGTAATAGTGACTATTAAAAAAGTGATCTGATGGAAAAAGCACCTCCCACAGCTGAGCTATAGACTATCTGGGATGTGTTGGCAGAAGAGGGTTATTTACAAGGCCTCTTGAATACCATGATACTTGCATAAGGTTAATTGGGAAAAAAGGAATAGAACGCTTTGCCTTATTTGCCTTATGTGTCCAGCACATTTGAAATCACAGAGATGGAATAACTGCACTTTGGAAAAAAAAAAGAAAATGCCAACTTAAGGACTCTGCTTCCAAAAACTTGCTATTTCTTATAATAAAACTGATAGGATTTCTATAAAGTATACCATACATATAAACTTATTTATTTGCAATAATGACTCATCATTAGCAACAGACAGAGCTATAAGCACACACTTATAAGATGGTGACTTAGAAGATTAGATCATGACAACTTCTCTCCTTCTGTCACGGTTCTCAAAAAATGTTGACTTTATCCTCTGACATTAAAGTATCTTTCTTTCCCACTCTTGCTTTTGGATTCCTTTGAGCCAATAATATCTCCACGTTGATGGTTAACCTTTAATTCCCACAAGAGAATTCTCATACTTTCCCCCAATTTCTTAAATAATTTCTCTCGGGATCAAGAAAAAATATAAATTTCTGAAGAAATGCTGAGAAGGAATTCCCACACGGAAATGCTAAGCAAAACGAACCTACTAATCAGCTGAGTCTGACAGTATATTCAGTGCTCCATACCTGTAGGCCTCCCTACCTTTGCAAAGAAGGGAGAACCATTTGGAACTGCACTGATCATTACCATTGCATGGTATTCAAGGGAGTATTTTAGTTATTCTTTCTATTTATACATTATTTTTATAATTTATATATGTTGTTTCCCTAGTTCTGCTTGCTTCATTCTGCATCAGTTCATGTAACTCTTCCCATGTGTGAATAGTTCATATTTTCCCTTTCTTATAGTAAAATAAGTTCTGTGTTCATATGCCAAAATTTGTTTGGCCATTCCTCCAATCTTTGGACAGAATCTACTTTGTTTCCAGTTTACCATTACAAAATGTATTGCTGTAAATATTTTGGTCAATCTAGAACCTTTCTTTCCCTGAACTCTTTGCAAGTATGTGGCGATTGCTGTAATCTCTAAGTCAAAGGGCACGTTCATTTTAGTAATTTTCTTAGCATTAGTCTAAATCCAACCCCTTCATTTTATAGATGTGGAAATTAAGCCCACCCAAGGAGATAAAGTTATCCAGGTAGAAAGGAGGAATCAAAATCAGTCTTTTGATTTTAAATGATGATGATGATTATGATGATGATGATGATGATAAATATTTATGTAGTGCATATTTAGGGTTAGGGTTATATGGCCTATAGAATCATCGATTTAGAGCTAGAATATCCCATTGTTCAAATCCATTGTTTTATAGATAAGAAAATTGAGACTCAAAGAAATTAAATGATTTGCTTAATGGTCTCATTCCTAGCAAATGTTAGAGGCAAGATTTAAATCTAGCTCTTAATCTTGATTCCAGATCTAGTGGTTATACTGTAGCATAGTTGTCTAATCTAAAGAACCCCTTACTATCAGGAGAAGTGGTATTGGAAAACCTAAGCCTTCTAAAATATTCTTCAGACTTTAAAAAATTTCCATCTTTTTTCCCCCTCATCTGTAAAATATAGTTAAATACCTTCTTTGCTTATTTCACATTGGGAGGATCGAAAGGGGACATACACACACACACACACACACACACACACACATACATATATAGTCATTTGAAAGTAAAGCACAGTGTAAATATAAAGTATGATAGAAGCATTTTTAGCACAAAATACTATTCATTGTCTATCATGGGAAAGAAAGAAGAAATTGTATCTGCAAGCTGGTTGGAAGAACTGTATTGACTCTGATGCAGATCAATGTTTGATAAATGTTTTCTCTCAGCTTTGTGAGTGTACTGCAATGAGATAGAGTGCTAGATTTGGAGTCAGGAAGACCTTGGTTATATTCCCCCCCTGATGCTTGGTAGTTCTATGATCATGGAAAATCCACCTATTCTTTCTCAACCTCAGGCAGCTAAGACTACAGATTATAGATGGGTTGCTATCTGCCTCAGTGGAGGGAATTCCTACACTAACAAGAACATATTGGCATGTGCTGCAGCAGCTATTGAAGTAGCCTGGAAGATGGAACCACGGAGCTTTTAACTACCCAAGAGACTGACTGGCAACTGGTAGAATGTCTATTATCTCCCAACAACAGTAACTAGATATATTCAAGCACAGCAGTGCATTCTGTTGCCTGGGCTTCGTATTATGTATTTTAGCTGCCTAGAGGTTACTGCCTTCCTTCCAGCCTCTCAGCTGAGTTTCTGTCACCAGGCGGGATGTTGAGAAGTGGGACCCTTGGAAGCTCTTGTCTTCGGCTCCACACGTTGAATCATGGGCACCTTTATTTGCCCCTCAAATATGCTGCTCGCTCCTCTACCCTCTCTTCTTTCTTCATCCGTTTTGTGAACTCAACAAATGACTCACCAGCTACGTAAGTGACATGGCCATCTGATGTTTTGTGCAGAGGCAACAGCACAAACAAGCTCATTAGTGACAACACCAACACAGCTGGAGGTGATCAGGCACCAGATTGGGCATTCACCTCTCAAACCTTACCCAGAAGCACAGCCTCTTGCTGTAGAATTCACCTACCATCAACTCCCACGTAACTTGCTTTACTTGAATCGTAGCTTCCTTGATTGACAATTACTCAGCAATATCTGTGGCCCTGCAAGGTGGTGAGTGTGTGACTGAGGTAATGCTAAGGCATCAGAGCCACTAAACTGGGGGATACTGCTTTCTCTTTCTCTGTATTTGGAAGTATATAATTAAGGAGTCAGCATGATAGAGTAGAAAGAATGCTGGATTTGGAGTGAAGCCCTGGGTTCAAATCCCAGGATTTCCCTTATCTGTAAAATGAATGAGTTTGAGTAAATGGTCTCTCTTTCCATTTCTACATCTATGATCCTTTAATCAGTCAGTCAGTAAACATTAAGTACCTACTGTGTGTCAGGCACAATACTAGATACAGAGGATTCAAGGTAAAAAATGAAATAGTTCCTGTCTTCAAGGAGCTTATATACTGTAGGGGAGAAAACATGTATGAGTGTATATAAAATAAAAACAAAGTAATTTGCAGTGGAGAAAGGTTAGGAGATGGAGATGTGGAACCAGTATCTGGGGAAATCAAATCCATCCTTGTGGAATTTCAGGTGGTGCCTGAACAATAAGACAGCTAATTTGCCTGGACCTTAGAGGTTATGAAAGGGAGTAATGTAAAATGTGGTTGGGAAGGAGCCAGGTTATCAAGGTGTCTAAATGTCAAATGGAGGAATTTGTCATTGATCCTAGAGGTGATAGAGCAATAAGTAATTATAAGAATAGCAAATGCACATATTATTCTGTATTGTTACCAAAAATATAATAGTTTAGCTTATACAGAATGCAAAGTGGTAATGCTAAAGGATTGTGAGCTATTATTACAGCCTCTCTGCTGAGAATTCTTTTTTTTAATCTATTCATATACAGGCTTAACCTGTTGCAGATGATCCTCAAAAGTAGTCCCAAGACAAAGCAGTTTGTTTTAATCAGTGAATATAAAAAGGTTATGTTTATACTTATGTGCAAAGGGGAAAAAAATCTCTCTCAAAAAATAAGGTCCCTCTTTTATTTTCTTAAAGGGTACAGTGGACTTTAAAAAGAACAACCACTTGGATCAGTGGAATAGGTTAGGTACTCAAGACATAGTAGTCAATAGTTATAGTAATCTACTGTTTGATAAATCGAAAGATTCCAACTTCTGGGATGAGAACTCACTATCTGACAAAAACTGTTGGGAAAACTGGAAAAGAGTATGGCAGAAACTAGGCATAGACTAACATCTCATATACCAAAATAAGGTCAAAATGGGTACATGATTTAGACATAAAGGGTGAAACTATAAGCAAATTAGGAGAGTAAAGACAGTTTGCCTGTCAGATCTATGGAGAAGGTAAGAATTTATGACCAAACAAGAGATAGAGAACATTATGATATGCAAAATGAATAATTTTGCTTACATGAAATTAAAAAGTTTTTGCACAAACAAAGCCAATGCAACCAAGATTAGAAGGGAAGCAGAAAGCTGGGAAACAATATTTACAGCCAGTGTCCCTGATAAAGGCCTCATTTCTAAAATGTATAGCGAACTGAGTCAAATCTATAAGAATATAAGTCATTCCTCAATTGATAAATGGTCAAGGGATGTGAACAGGCAGTTTTTATATGAACAAATTAAAGCTATTTATAGTCATATGAAAAAATGCTCTAAATCACTCTTGATTAGAGAAATGCAAATTAAAACAACACATCACACCTATCAGATTGGCTAACGTGACAAAACAGGAAAATAATAAATGTTGGAGAAAATATGGGAAAATTGGAACACTAACGCATTGTTGGTAGAGTTGTGAAATGATCCAACCATTTTGGAGAGCAATTTGGAACTATACCCAAAAGGCTATAAAACTGTGCATAACCTTTGATCTAGCAATACCACTACTGGGTCTGTATCCCAAAGAGATCATAAAAAAGGGAAAAGGACCCACATGTACAAACATATTTATAGCAGCTCTTTTTGTGGTGGCAAAGAATTGGAAATTGAGGGGATGTCCATCCACTGGGGAATGGCTGAACAAATTGTGGTATATGAATGTAATGGAAGACTATTGTTCCACAAGAAATGGTGAACAGGTGGACTTCAGAAAAATCTGGAAAACTTGTATGAACTGATGCTGAGTGAAGTGAGTACAACTAGAACACTTTACACAGTAATAGCAACATTGTGTGATGACTGACTTGTTAGACTTAGCTCTTCTGTGCAATGCAATGATCTAAGACAATTCCAAAAGACTCATGATGGAAAATGCTAGCCACATCCAGAGAAAGAACTGTGGAGTCTGAATGCAGATTGAAGCATGCTATTTTTCCTTTTTTTTTCCTTTCTCATGGTTTTCCCTTTTGTTCTGATTATTCCTTCACAACATGACTAATGTGGGAAATATGTTTAATATGATCATATATGTATAGCCTGTATCAGATTGCATGCCATCTTAGGAGGTGGCAGGGGAGGGAGGAAATTTAGAACTCAAACTCTTATAAAAGCAAATGCTGAAAACTAAAAACAAATTAATTAATTAAAAAGAGAAACCAACCACTAAATTAAGATGCCATTAAATCTGGAACTATCTTCCTTCTGTTGCAGCCTGAATTAGTAGACACATTGTTTCCTAATGTGGGGATTTCTGTGCCTGACATTTTGTTTATGCATAAAACTTCATTTGCTTTGCTGACATGCAACACTTATCTCATAAGACTTCTTGTGAGCCAACCAAGCACTTTCATAAAATTTCCAAGTTGGAAAAGATCTCGGGAGCCACCTGGTCCAGCTCACACCAGAACCAGAATTTCCCCTGCAACATGCCTAACAAAGGGGCAGCTTGGTGGCACAGTGGATAGAGCACCAGCCCTGAAGTCAGGAGAACCTGAGTTCAAATCCGGCCTCAAACCAAACACTTGACACTTACTAGCTGTGTGACCTTGGGCAAGTCACTTAACCCAACTGCCTAAAAACAAAAGCAAAAAGAAAAAACATGCCTAAGGAGGGTGCCATTGCATAATGCCTGCAGTGCAGAAAAACCCACTCTCCAAGCAGGCCATTCCATCTTTGGATAGCTATAACTCAGGAAATTTTCCCTTATATCAAACCTAAATTCATCTCTTTACAACTGATCAAACTTAGTTTTTTATCTTTGCAGTCAAGCAGGGCAAGTTTAGTCCTGATACTATTTGATAGTCCTTCAATTACTTAGATATTTCTCATTCCCCAATCTCTTGCCCCCAGCCCCTAGTCTTCTTTAGGCAAAATATCACCATTGTCTTTGACTGATCCTTACATGGCAAGAACTCAAAGCCTCAAACCATCTGGGCCTTTGCACCAACCATCCTCATTTCTGGACTGCACTTCCTCCTCACCTCCACCTCACAGAATCCCTCCCTTCAAGCTGCAGTTCAAGGACCACCTTGAACAAGAATCTTTTACCAATACAACTGTTAGTTACCTCCTTTCCTAACTACCTTGTGATTAACTTACCTTATACTTTGTATTCATTCTGAGCACACATGCACACCCAAGTACATGCACGCATGCGTGCGCGCGCGCACACACACACACACACACACACACACACACAGAGTTTCCTTTGATAGAATATAAGGTCTGTGAAAGCCATAATTTTTTTTCACTTTTTTGTCTTTGTATTCCAGGTGTTTATAGAACAGTGACAATCACATAGTAGATGATTAACACATAATTGTTGATTGACTATTTGATCCTGGGTGCCATTTTAGATACTTGCTAATCAATTTGTACTTTCTGAAATGTGGCACCCAGAACTGAACACAATATTCTAGATATTGTCTAATCAGGATTGAACAGGGCAGGATTATCGCCACCATCATCCTAAATGATATGCCTCTGAATCCAGTCTAATGTTGTATCTACTTTCTTGTCTGCTCTGTCACATTGGTTGACTCTTGGCCATGTATATTCTGACATCATTCCATTGAAATTGCTCTTCTCACTATTACTAATGATCTCTTACATGACAAATCTAATGGCCATTTTTTGGTCTTTATCCTTCTTGTTCTCTGTCCCATTTGACACTGCTGACTACCTTGTTTTGAATTCTCTCTAATCTCTGGGTTTTTGTGACACTTCTCTCTTTTCATTCTTCTACCTTTTGGAATACTTAGTCTCCTTTGCAAGATCTTTACCCCAATATGCCCTCTAATTTCAGGTATATACCCTCCAGTCCTCTTAGTCCCTCTGTACTAGCCTTTCACATAACTGAATTTACACCAGAATTCTTAGTTATCTCTGTACTGACTGAATAGTTGCTGTTTGCCCTTAATTCTCAAAGAGTACCGTGACACCAGGGAGGTGATGCCATGATATGCAAGTGAATTGGGTTTAAGTGAGGGAGGACTGTGCAAAGTCACCAGCCTCTCCTTGGGAGCCATTTGGGTCCAGTGGCCAGATATGAATCAGGAAGACTGGAGATGGCCCAGGATGTAGCAGAGGTCCTTGGCCTTTTCCAGCTAAGGTCTTTACTAGGTCTCAGTTGACTGAGGCAGCACCCATTCAGTGATTAAGGATTAAAATACCCAGAGAAAAAAATATGGAGTCTGAATGCAGATGGAAGGGTGCTATTTATTCTCATTTTCCTTTGTTGTTTTGTTGCTTCATTCTCGTGGTTCCTCTCATTAGTTCTAATTGTTCTTTACATCGTGACTAATGGGAAAATGTGTTTAGCACTGAATGTATGTGTAGAGCTTACATCAGATTGTATAGTGTCTAGGGGGGAAGAAGTGGGAGGGGGAGAAAATTTAAAACTCAAAATCTGATGGAAGTGAATGTTGAAAACTAAAAATAAATTAATTAATTAAAGAAAAAAGAAAAAAATGAGGCAAAGAATGGCCTCTTTAAAAAAAAAATAGATCTGGGAGGGGAAGACCCTCAGGGTTTCTGGCCAAAACAGAAACAATTGTTATTTACATTCATTCTGAGCCAATCAGGGCCCAAACAGTGACCAAGTGGGGCTTGGTGTGCAGCAAGGGTGATTTGGGGTTAAGGCTGGTCTTAAACAAAAAAGTGTCAGAGATTAAAATTTACATTTCCTTTGGGCAGCTCACCAGCAGGTTAGGATGTGATACTCTATGTGGAGAAAGAAAGAAAGAAAGAAAGAAAGAAAGAAAGAAAGAAAGAAAGAAAGAAAGAAAGAAAGAAAGAAAGAAAGAAAGAAAGAAAGAAAGAAAGAAAGAAAGAAAGAAAGGAAGGAAGGAAGGAAGGAAGGAGGAAGGAAGGAAGGAAGGAAGGAAGGAAGGAAGGAAGGAAGGAAGGAAGGAAGGAAGGAAGAAAGAAAGAAAGGAAAGAAACTAGTAAAAGTTGACTGTATGTGAATTTATTTCTTCTTTACTCCAGTGAACTTACCACACTTGCTTGATTGTAGAGATTTAAAGTTACAGTAGTCAGGCAACCAAACATTCTCATTCCTTTTTTTCCCTCTCTTGTTGAAGTATTGAATTGATTTAATGACATGTTTGTGATGATGCCACCACCAAGCTGACAGAGCTCTACCAGTATTAGCAGTCTATTAGAATGTGAGGTTTGTGCCCAAATGGCCCAGGGCAATGTAGAAGATAAAAAGAGAGCAAAGAATCTAGCTGTTAAAGAATGTCCTTGCAGTGGAGGAGTGCACCGGCTTGCTGGGGAGATTTCCTTCATGAGCATTTACCCAGATAGTAGTTTTCCCATCTTCGAACTTTGTTAATGACTGTTTTCCATTTGGTTGGTGTCACCCTCTCCATTCCTTTCCCAATCAAGTCACTGAAAAGTATATGCTGGTAAGAACAAATGTTGTCAATGGACCACAAACAAAATTCCTTCCTGTTGTTGATGATAAACCATTTCAGAGAAGACCAGGCAGTATCTAAAGGATTTAGGTAATTGTAAGGGGATGGAAGAGGAAGAAGCTCATGGCCATTAGCTCTGGCTATCTCAGGACAACATGAAATGCTGGTTAAATTAATAACTGATGAAGTATAAGGTTGAACTTCTTTGTCCTCTCTGACTTCATTCTGCATTCTTTCATTTATCTGTTTTTTGTCTCTGACCACAATGACACATTTTCCATAGGCTTTTTTCACCACACTGCAGAATTCAAGGAAGACACCCTCTTCCTGTCTGTTACATAGCTCATCTCTCAGGAACATTCGATATTTCCAAGGAACCCATCCTAGACTGCTTCCAGCATGTACAACACTCCATGTTGGGTTATGTGTGAAATTTTCATCACCCAGGCTTTCTCCTGTGACAAGATGTTCAGGGATATCTGTTTCCCCTAAAAAGATGGTTTTAAATCCATCAGATTGTAGGCTTCTTAGACTTTTTATATACTGGAGACATTGCCTCCTCACAATGCTGTCAAAAGTATTCCTGTGAATGACATGTCTTAAGAGACGATTTGCAAAGAGAAGCATGGTGGTTTCTTAAGTGTTTGAGAAAGCTTGGTGGTTACATCTGCAGAGACTTGGCAAGTGTGGGGTTATGATGACCTCATAATGGCCTTTATTACTGCTGAGACATTTCTAAGAATCACACACCATTGTTTTCAGAGTTTCAATAGAATGTCTCCCCACTTGGATATCCCCTGAGCATTTTATTTTATATTTTTATTTTTTGGTTAGGCAGTGGGGTTAAGTGACTTGCCCAGGGTCACACAGCTAGTAAGTGTTATGTGTCTGAGGCTGAATTTGAACTCAGGTCCTCCTGAATCCAGGGCTGGTGCTCTATCCATTGCGCCACCTAGCTGCCCCTCCCCTAAGCATTTTAAACTCAACATGTCCGAAACCAAACTTATCTTTCTTCCAAATCCCTGCTTCTCTTAAGTTTATTATGGAGAAGGCCTGTGGTACTACTGTTTACCCTGACTGCCTTGTTTGAAACTTGGGCATCATTATCTGCCTTAATAACTTAGTTACCATGTTCTGTCAGTCCAGCCTCTAACATCTCTCACATCTAGCCTTTCCTATCTGCTCTCCCTGCCACCCACTCAGTGCAGGCCATCATCACCACCCCACATCTATTGTTGTTGTAATTCCCTAGTAAATTTTCTTGTCTCTACTCACTGTTCCTTTTTATCCTTCATATCACTCTCAAAATAAACTTATGCATAAATTCATATCTATACATGTCACTCCTAAAAAGAAAAGAAAAGCCTACCTATTTAGGATGTGGTAGGGTGCCATATCCAAAATGACTTCGATATGAAAACAAAAGACATAAAATAAATATTCAGGTCAGGTAGGTTCCAGAGTAATCTTTAGTGGGTACTAAATTTTGCTAAGCAAAAGTGTTTTGCTTAGGGATCTCTACAATAAATATTAGAGGAATTGCCTCCTCACAATGCTCTCAAAATGATTCTTATGAATGACATCTTAAAAGATGAATTGAAAAGCAAAATATAATAATTTCACCACCACAAAGGAAGAAGACACCAGTGTATCTTTCTATTCTTATTTATATTACTCCCCTTCCTATACTCTGTACTCCAAGTAAACTTAAATACTGCACTACTTAACTACTGGGATGGCTAGATAGTGAAGTGGATAGAGTGCTGAGCCTAGAAGACTCATCCAGCATCAGACACATACTAGCTGTGTGACCCTGGGCAAGTCACTTAACCCTGTTCACCTTAGTTTTCTCATCTGTAAAATGACCTGGAGAAGGAAATGGCAAACCACTCTAGTATCTTTGCCAAGAAAACTTCAAAATAGGGTCATAAAGAGTGAGACATGACTGAAAACATGACTAAACAAAAAAAAATCACTCAACTAGTTCTGAACCTAATCTCCTTACCAGTATAATTCTGTCAAAAGAAGCAAGCATGGTTAGTCAAACATTGAGCTGATGAAGTCAAGTTGGTGTTTTGTGATCACTACTTCATTTTCTAGATATTCAATGGTCACTCCTCTAATAGTACATTGTAGAATTTTACCAGGAGTCAAAGTTAAGCTCATTGTCATATAATTTTCAGACTCCTCCTTTTTCTCTCCCTTTATAAAAAACCATGACTTTTGCCCTTCTCCAATTCTATGGTATCTCTCCCATACTCAACAGTTTGTTTCAGACATCACTGACAGTGATTTAGCAATAACATCATCTATTTCTTTTGAAACCTCACAGTACTATTTGGTCATACTTAGTGACCTGAACTCATAAAGGATGATCACCTATCATCGCCTTACTTATGTTGAGCTTCAACTCCCAGCCTGAATAACATCATTTATGTTTTTCCTTATTTCTCTGAATTCCTCACATTCATCACTTCTTATGGTATAAATAGTTTCCATGTTATATTTCATAATTTTTTGTCCAGCCTTTCCCTAGTCAATGGGTATCCTTTTTGTTTCTTTTTTCTTTTTTGCTAACACAAATAGCTGCCCGAGATTTCTGTTAATCTTTAATGCTGCTTTCTAGATTTGTCCTGGAGTATAATTTGTGACCAATTAAATCATCATAGTTGGATCATAATCATCTGGTTGACAAGTCCTGCAAGGGAGGTTCTTTATTATGTCTTTGATACATGCCTTATCAACAGGCAAACTTATGTACTGTTCTGAAGGCAACATATAATTGCTTTAGTATTGCTTAACAGGAAATTACTAACAGTCCGTAATGTCTCTTCTTCCTCTGACCCTTACTGGTGATAACTCACCTGAGAGCACCTGTACATCCACATTATCATTCCTTAGAATACAAAGAGCTACTTCCTCCTCATAAGGTCAAGCTTTCTTCTCTTTGGGAAGAGCCTCAGAGCTTTTACTTAGCTTTAAGGGCGAAGTGGTTACCTTTTATGACACTGGGGAAAGGAGTAATTTCTAGCTCAATACAAATGACCAAATATATTGAAAATGACTTCTATATATTGAGGACATAATGGTAACCTTAGAGACATGAGTATTCTGTCAGTCAAGAACAAACCCCAAAACCTGAAAAAAGAATTTTGTCATTTGGCCAAAGAGAGAGAGTAGGAAAAAGGTGTGTCTCCCCTCTCAAGTCTCTGTGAGGTGACATTATATATCTACCAAGGACAGACGGCTGGGTGGCAAGCAAGTAGTGTTTAGGCAGTTTCCAGAAAAGGGCAACTTTCAGGTAAGGTTGCTTGAGACGTGTATCAGCAGGTAGGAATAAACATTCAATAAAATTTGGGCAAAGCCAAAACACAAGCTATTGGGGAACCCACAACATAAGCCCTTTGGGTGGATCCAAAATCTGGGTGGGCAGACACAAAACAATACCTGGATAGGATCTAAGTATTCTTTACAGTGGTCTCTGGCTTCCCTAGAGGGTTTCTGAAGTCAGCATGACCTCTACAGTAAGCCTTGGGTTAGATAATTTCCAGCCACATAAAGCTAGGTTCAAGTAATATTAATAAGTAATAGATTATTTTCCCCACAATGCCTATAAATAGGATGAAACTAGGTTATTTTGACCCAAGGCCTTTCTAGATCCTACCAGATGTAAGAAGTAAGAGAAAGCCACACATAGAGTGAGAGAGCAAGATAGACAGCATTGCCATTACTGCTTTTTCCTTTATCCATCAGAAGGGCCAAAAAGGAAAATAAAAATCAGCACTGCTTTCCTACCTGCTAGGAAGATAACCAAGAGAAATCAAGCAAAAAAGAGAGACTTTTCAGAAGACCAGCATATCTTTCAGCCATACTCACTTACTTCGAGCCTAGTCAGGTAATGTGCAATTATTATCTTTTTTCCTAGGGTCTCGACAACCTATTCTTCAGCACCTCCTGAGGGTAGTTCTATGCTAGACCCGAGGTCCGGAGCTAGTCCCTACCTTCCAATGGATAACCCAGTTTTGAATCAGTGAGGTCCAATCCGATTAACAATAGAAAACTACCATGTCCATCTATGACTTTTTGCTATCTGCTTTTTCAAAACTTCTTGTTCTGCCTGAAGCTGAGCAGAGAAGGATCAAGTTATTATCCCCTTCTGTCAGCTGACAATTATATCACCAAGAATGGCTAACCATGGGCAGCTAGGTGGCACAGTGGATAGAGCTCCAGCCTTGGAGTCAGGGGGAACTCAGTTCAAATCTGGCCTCAGACACATTACACTCACTAGCTGTGTGACCTTGGGCAAGTCACTTAACTGATTGCCTCATCAAAAAGCAAAAAAAAAAAAAGAAAGAAAGAATGGCTAAGCATACAGGCTCAGTGCTATGGCATAGACAACTCTTTGACTCCAAGTTGAGGGGAAGGTGCCAAACAGCAAGGGGAGAGGGAGTTTCCTTATTCAGAAGTTTCCCATAAAAATGAAATAGGAAGAGTTGCTGCTGGTACTAGGCAACTAGGGTGCTTACCCTTCTATCCCCTCAGGGGATCCTCTCAGCCTTGGATACACCCTCTCCCCTTCCTCCCCCCTCCCCCCTTCCTTGTCTCTATATAGAGAAGCTAGGCATTTTTCTTGTGCTCTTTTACTTTTTACATACACCTCTACCTCAAAGCCCTGAGGAAAATTTCTTAAAGTTTAAATTTGGTTCACATCTAATGTCTCCTGGGAGCAGGGTGAGGGAGGGGGTGTAAAGAGGTACTCAATGTACAATATAGATCCAGTATAGGACAACTATTTTATTTCCTCTACACAAGAAAGGCTAAAAACACAAAGACTTACAGGTACACATTGACAGAAGAGTTAACAAGCCTCTAACTTCTCTCATATTCTTCCAGGAGGCTGAAATTTAACATCTTGAGATTAAAACATGATGCAGTTTGGGGGACTGCTGAATAAACAATTTACACTTCATCTTGACTCTGCACTGTCTGAACAACTCCTTCAAGGTCCATGCCTTCTTTCTGGTAAGCCTAGATAGGAGTGGAATGTTTCCCCTTGTCCATGCTCATCCTCTCTGATGCAGAAATTCTCCTGATGCCAGGATGCCAGTCAGCTCTTAGAGGGACCTTGGATCTTTGGGCATCTCCAGCTACCAATATTGCCTGCAGGGTTGCCTGCATCTCAAAAGCACTGCTCAATCGCAAGGTAAAGAATATAAAACAAAAGAGGCATCCAGGGATCAGAAGTCCAGGTATAAGTTTGTTTAAGGTAGCAGAAGTGACATCTGCCATGTGATTCCAAGTTCACTATTTCTGCTGGATGGGGAGGGGTAGTTCATTTTCCACCCCTCATGGGAAGCCCAGGTAGGCAAAGCTACTTGTCACACATTGGTTCAAAGGAAAAGAGACAGAGAGGGCTTTATTTACTTATTTTTTGGCTAGGCAATGGGGTGAAGTGACTTGCCCGAGGGTCACACAGCTAGTTAGAGTTATGTGTCTGAGGCTAGATTTGAACTCAGGTCTTCCTGAATCCAGAGCCAGTGCTCTATTCACTGCACTACTTAGCTGCCCACCAAAGACGGCTTTTTAAAAGTATGTTGAGTAGGTCACTTCTCCTCGCTGTCTGACACATCTTTGAAACAGTGTTCCCCCTACTTCAGTCAGCCATCGTGGAGTGGAGGACAAAGCAACCCTACCCCTACTTCCTTTCCCCAACATTTGTTTAATCATTGCAAATTAACAATCCTTTAGCTTGAGGTCATATTTTCCCAGAAATGACCAATGTTCAGGTTCAGCACAGGTTAGCACATTGGAGTGTGCTAAATAATGCTTGTCTCTGACTTCTTGGTAATCTTTGAGTTTAGGGTTGTTTCTCTAAGCTGTCGTTTCCCTGCTTTGGTCCTGGGCTTACCTGGATTTGCTCCAGGACATCACTATTGTCAAATTCTGAAATAAATCAAAGCCATGAGTTGAGGAACAAAGCATCTTTAATTGAGATAACAGGGTGGCAAACCTGCCACCCTAGGGTATGTCCCAAGACTGCAGAGCGCATTGGATTTATCAGTTACAAAATCAAATAATTATATGTGTCATATATAAGAATTAGGTTCAGAATTTTCTAACTTTTTAGTTTGTATTTGAATATTCCAAATATATCAACATGACGATTTGTTAACCCACATCACAAGGTGAATATAGGTGATAAATTGAAGTTCCTTCCCTTTCTTGAACTTGAATTTGAGGTGCTGAATGAAATAGATGAACACCAGAAATTAATGATGGTGGAGTCTATGCCAATTTAAAAGGCATCTTTTAGCCTTAGCCCACATAACTATGTTGTCAGATAGCAAATTCATAACTAAAAGGGAAAATTCTACAAATCATATTCTCATAGATTGTTTTCAGATTTTCCTTTCAACTTGTTGGTAGTGTCTGAATATGTAGTTGAGATATGGATAGGAGTAGCAAAGAATATGGAAAAATGTAAATTCTCTGGTCTAGAATTTTCTAATTTGATGTTCTTATCAGAGCTACAAGATTTGAGCTACCTTTCAATACCTGACCTGGTTATTGACAAAGCAAACTTGAATTGGATTAAGATCTAATCTGTAAGAGATTTTAATAGAAAGAGGAATATCTTCAGGTGACCTGAACTGGAGAAGCAAATCTGCTAAGAAGCTGATCCTTTCCCTTTTTTACTTCTTCCCTATGTTCCTCTCTTCTGTGTTCGGTTCTGTTCTGCTTGCTTGTTGAAAACTGCTTCCACCACGCTTTTGTCAATGTGTTCATCAATTTCTCTCTCTCTTTTCCCCATATTATTGAGTGTCATAGCAGTTAGTGATTCAATGAGAAGACTCTGCCTTTTCAGAATCAGAGGGGGGAATGACAGAAAAATTGATAATATAATTGTTAATAACAGAAAATTGTTAATACCAAATGTTACTTGCCACTCCCTTGATGATTTTAGCAATGCCAGGATTTCAGAAATGTTCTTATATTCCATATATGTCCTTACATATACAAATATCCTTAAGATATGTATTCTTGATTAGGTTGAGCTGAACCCCCCTCCCCTAAGAGATTTTACCTTGTAAAGGAACCTAGCTTAAGCTGGATCTCAGTTTCTTCTTCCTTGCCCTCTTCCATTGGAATTCATGGCTTGAAGGATAAAACAGCCAGAATGAAGTGGTTTTCCTTGCCTGGATTGCCAAAAGCCACTGGGGTCTCCTGACTGGGGCTTGCTACCTTATACTTCCTCCTCTCCCCTCTCCTCTTAAAGGTATAAGAAGCTTTTGCATGGGTCTTGTAGTTGGGAAATCCATTGGGCTTTGTACTTATGTGACATCTCCCAGAGTGTCAGGTTTACTACCCTGTTATCTCAATTAAACATGCTTTATCCCTCAACTCATAGCTTTGATTTATTTCAGGATGACAAATTCATACTTAATAAGCTATTTTTGGTGTTTTTATCTTGGAGCTTTTTTTCTTTTCAGCTTGATTGTGAGATCTGGATAATAAATATCTTCCAAGCGCTTTTCATTCTGGAGGATATTGCTGGCCAGCAAAAAGAAGAATATAATGCCATATATACTAAAGATGGTGAGAATATACCAAGTGGCACTTGTCCCATCAGGAAATTTCAAGCTTCTGGTGGAGTTAGTATGGTTCTTTCCTTCTATGAAATTCTTAGTCAAATGCTGCGGTACAGTGTTGGCTTGAGTCTTGTTTGAAGGTATTTGAGGGATCCACTCAATCACTAGGAAAGATAGAGACTGAAATGAGATTATTTCTTTGGCTATAGTTTAATGCCTTCTATATCAACAATCCCTTGTGTGGAATGTTTGGTGCATTTTCTTTAGGGGGATCAATAAGCAGAAAAAGGGTGTGTGTGTGTGTGTGTGTGTGTGTGTGTGTGTGTGTGTGTGTGTATTTCCTTAGGTGTAAACTGAGTCATTGCCTACTTATGGATTCTCCTGTCTTTAGGCCTGTCTCCAGTGGCACCAACTTAGACTGATGTCACACCTCATAGATTAATGGAGGAAAAACATAATTTTAGTTTCAACTTACTTAATTAGCAAGAGTCACTTCTCCTATTTTGATTCTGTGTAGATTTTCCCACAGAAATTTTCAGAGGAAAATTATTGTCCAGATGACAAATTATCTAGCAGACACAAATGTTATCAGAACAATGTTTTCAAATGAGCCAGTAAGACTTTGAGCAATATTAAAAACGGTATAGTCAGTATACAGTATTATAAAGAAGTATTCAAAGGTAGAAATATACATGCTGGACAGATTATAGACTAATTGCTCAAAACCTATAGTGAAAATAGTAGATTCTCAATAAATGATTGTTAGGTTAACTTCATGTTTATAAACACAAACAAAAAAACTTGATGTTGGACTCAGGTAAACCAGAATTACTATATTGGGGATGACGTGCCGTAAAGCTCTGCACTCTTACACTGCCAATAAAGCTAATCATGTGCCTATTTAATGAGACAAGATGTGGAATAAATAACTTTTCACACATGCAGTTGGCCAGTGAAAATCTTCCTCCCTCTAAAAAGCAACAACCGACCAACCCTTGAAATTACAGTGAGTTTCCCACAAGACCACTATGGTGAGTAAAAAGATTGGAAGTCCAAAATAATGAAAAGGGAAAGACAAAAAAAGTTTAATTGTTTATTGCTTGCTGCATGTTTTTGTTTCCAAAAGTCTATAATTATCTTAGGACATACGTGATGTTTATTTAACCTTTTCTGACTCATAGAATGAGAACAATTCTAGGAGACACATCAGCCTTCTCAACATAAACAGAGGTGCTTTATACACTGAATTCTAATTTTAAAAACAGGTCATTCTTAACATGAGAAGTCATCTCTATGCTGATAGTAATATAGAGTAATTATCTTTCTTTGCTTAAAAGACAAATATCAGTTCAAACACAAGTTCATAGGATTTACAGCCAGAAGGAACCTTAAAAATCTTTTTGGCCAGTGTGCTTGAGATGCAGAGACTTATCCAGGGTCACACAAGTCATTAGAAGCAAAGATGGGATTCAAACCCAGGCCTTCTGATTTAGTTCTTCTATACCTTCGGCTACACGATGTACTAAATTCTAAACTAATACTATGTAGTACATGGGAGATAACTTACAACTTGCTCCTTATGTCACACACTATTTATAATACATATGGATGAAATGTTGTTGATAATAACAGTGTATGTAATGAAAAAATGTAATCAATGTCCCTTTAAGATACAAGTAAGAACATTTACATTCCACGTCTGAATATTTTCCTTTAGCCAGCTTTTCTTTTGAAGTTGAGGATGAGCAATAATAGAAAGACAAGCAGATTAAAAAGTGATTTGTTCTTTTCTCTTATGAATAATTGCATTTATACCACACAGTTTCCTAAGCAAGAAATAACATAATACTCCTAGAATCAGTTCATCAAGTGACTAGATGCATTTTGCATAATCAGAGGCCTCAAAGCTAAATACTGTTCATTCTACAACAGGAAAACAGCTTTCCCATTCTGGGTCTGAACTAAGTCAGAAACGAAAAATAATGTTAGAACCTACTTGTCTCAAGCCATCCCATGTCTCATCCTCAGGTTTCAGTGAAGGGAAGCTGTCCTTAATATAAGGGTGCCAGACTTTATAACCAGGATGTTTCCCGAAATTCCTCATGCCAACACCTGTCTACAGGTGTGGCAAAGACAGGACAGGAAACTCCAAAGAGTCAGACATAATGCCACTGGTGTCTTCACAAGGAAGGAAACCAGGACAGCACATCTGAACAAAGCCTGAGGAGGAAGGGAAGAAGGAAGGAATTAAAGAAAGGAGGAAGGAAGGTGAGTACAGAGCACTGGCTTCTGAATCAAAGGACTGAGGTTTATATCACATGTCCCAGCAAAGCTCAGGATTGCTAGGGAAAGATGTTTGCATTGAATATGGAGTTTGGTAGGCAGGGAGAAGTTCATCCTGCAGAATACTCTAAAGACCAACTCTAAGATGGAGCCAGTGTCCCACTCTCTACAGCCTCATTTACCTCAGACTACACACATGCTTAGCTTTCCCCTATTCTAGGACGCATGACCTTGACCTGATATATTCTCACTCTCATTTGCTCTCTGTCTTCTCAAATGTCTGATTTCTAAAGTTATCTCTATTCACTTCTTTACCACCCACCCATTTCTGAATTTCTTATAAACTACAGTAGTTTGGCACTATTGACCACCTTCTCCTCCTCTCAACTGAGAATTATAAGATCATTTAGTCCAATGTCCTAATCTATAAGTCAGGAAAATAAGTCATAGAGAGCTGAAATTGTTTATACAAGGTCATACAGCTAGAAAGTAGCAGAGCTGGGATGTCAACCTATGCCCTTTGGTGCCACTTACCTCCTCACTGTAACACACTGCTTCCATGATGTCTATTTTTATGATTCTCTCTCTCTCTCCCTCTCTCTCTCTCTCTCTCTCTTTGTGCAATGCAATTAGGATTAAGTGACTTGCCCAAGGTCACACAGCTAGTAAGTGTCTAGTGTCTGGTCTGATACCAGATTTGAACTCTGGGCCTCCTGATTCCAGGGCAGGTGCTCTATCCACTGCACCTCCTAGCTGCCCCCCCCCCCCGTGATTCTCCTCTTGCTTCAGTCTGCTTCTTTATTGTTCTTCATCACCTGCTTGTTAAGCAGAGGTGTTCTCTGAGGTCAGTCCTCTTTTTTTTATCTGTCTCTATACTTTATCCTCCATTAATCCTATCCACTCCCACGGTTTCAGTTTAATTATCATTTTATGCAGATGTCTATCTCACATATAGATTTCCTTCCCAGAGTTCAACTTCCATATTTCCAGCTGCTACTAGAAATTTCTGCCTAGATTTTCCCATCAGTACCTCAACCTCAGTTGGTTCAGAACTGAACTCATCATCTTCTCTGACTTATCTCTTAAGTCATTTTAAGCTCCCTTGGTACACCATCCTGATTACATACTTGAAAACTTCCAGCAGGTCTTCATTGTCAACAAAACTGATGATCAAAGTCTCCACAATCTGGCTCTGATCAACTTTTCCAGTCATCTCTTCCCAGGCATGTGCTCTATAGACCAGCTACATTGGACTTCACCCCATCTTATCCTACTCTCTTCTGTATTCATGCTTTTGTTCAATCTCAATCAGTCCTCATTCCTGGAATGGACTGCTTTGCCATTGCCATATACTGAAGTCTTTCTATTTCCTCAAGGCCCAGCTTCTGACAACACAGATTTTAGAGGTAGCCTGTTATAGTGAGCATTGTGAGGGACATGGAATCTTCAAAACCTGGCTTTGGATACTGCTTCTGACACTTACTGTCCATGCGACCTTGAGCAAGTCATACAACTCACTCTCTCTCAACCTCAATTTCTTTATCTACAAGGTGGGAATAATAATAGTAACTACCTCCTACAGGGTTAGAGGCAGTTTGGTGGCACGGTGGATAGATTGCTGGGACTGCAGTCAGGAAGACCTGAGTTCAAATCCAGCCTCAGACACTTACTAAGCTTTATGACTCTGGGCAAGTCACTTAACTCTGTTTCCCTCAGTTTCTTCATCTATAAAATGAGCAAACCACTCCAATACCTTTGCCAAGAAAACCCCAAATAGGGTCATGAAGAGTTGAGCATGACTGAAATAACTGACAACAAAACCCACAGATCAAATGAGATAATTTAGGTAAAGTGATCTACAAACCTTAAAACACTATATAAATATTAGCTATTACTAGCTCTATCACTTCAGTCAAGTGATTTAACATTTCTGGGCCTCAGTTTCCTTATCTGTAAAATAAAGGGGTTGGACCCAATGAGGTCCCTTCCAGATCTATGATCTTATGAACTTTACCATTATCCCTCCAGTTGAAAGTGATGTCTTACCTTCAAATTGCTTGTTATTTTACTTGGGTTTTGCCTTTTTAAAAGCTAAGATTTTTATCCTTTGTCTTGAGTATGATTTTAAGCAACTTGGATCATAGATTTCAAGCTAAAAGTTTATTTGGAGGTCATCTAGCCAAGGCCTTTTGTTTTCAACAGATGAAGAAAGTGAGGTCAAGAAGTTAATTGGCTTATTCAGTGGGGTCACACAGACAGTAAGGGTCAGAGATGGGATCTGAAATCAGGTCCTCTGATCACAAATCCAGTTTTCTTTCAACTATAGAACACTGCCTTGAAGTCTACTGTAATTAATTTTTTTTTCATAGCACCTGGACTTTCTTTGTTCTTATCATAATCACCTTATAACACAATTGACTTTCATCATCCTGATCAACCTCCTCTGAACAATCTTTAGCTTATCCATGTCATTCTTAAATGGTGGCACTCAGAACAGAATAAGTCAGTCAGTACAGCGGGACTGTTACCTACCATCCTGCTCCCAGAAATAGTGACTCTCAGCGCAGCCTGGATCACATTAGCCTTTGGAATAGCAGCAGTTCTGGCTCAGTGTCAGATGGTTCAACAGCAGAAAGTAATGATTTTATCAGCAGAGAAGTAGCATTACCTTCTGCTATGCTTCTGCAACCTAAGGACTGTGTGACTTTTCCATCTGATTTGCAACTGAAACCTTTTCTGTATGACTCCCCATTAGAATGTGAGCTCCTTAAGAGCAGAGACTGTCCTATTCTTCTACTTGCATAGTACTTTGCACATAGTAAGCACTTAATAAATGCTGTATTAATTCATTCATTAATCCAGGTCCCTCCACTCATTTGCTAGTGCCAATTCAACTTAGGTCCTTCTATATCACAGCCTTGGATGTGGTAGAGCAAAGCTATTATTGAGGCAAGGAGGTCAGCTAGGTGGACTTGTAGTCAGAACTGACTTCAAATCTGGCCTCTGGCACTTACGAGCTATGTAACCCTGGGCAAGTTACTTAACTTCTATATGCCTCAGTTTCTTTATCTGCAAAATGGTGATAATGATAGCACCTGTGTCTCATGGCTGTTGTGAGGCTAAAATGAGAAAATTTGTAATGTGCTTTGCAAATCTCATAGCTCTACATAAGTGCTAGCTACTATTAATTTCTCTGTTGGAAACCTACCTATAGTTTGTAGTATCCCCAAGTGAGCCCCAAATGAAGGGCTAGTTGTCCCTTATGTAATCTTATACACTACAAACATACAACCCTACAACACTAGAGTCCAGCTTATTCCCTTCTTTTATTTTCATTTAAAAAAATGTTTTATAGAAATCTCTTGTTTTTTATAACAGTCACTTCATTTATATACCCTTCAACACTGAACCTTCCCTCCATCATTAAGCAAAACCAAGTACAACTAATGTTGCATTTAACATTCTGAACCTGTAGTCCCTCACCTGTATTGAAAAGAAGGAAACACATATCATCATCTCTTCTCTGGGACCAAAATTGATTGATCATTGTAAGAATTTTAATTCAGCTATCTTTTATCATTATTTTCATTCATACTGTTATTGTCATTGTTTATCTCTTACTTTGTTCCCGCTTTCTTCATTCCATATCAGTTCATATAAATCTTTCAGTGTTTCTCTGAATTACCCATATTAGCATTTTCTCATGGTGAGGTGGTATTCCATTGCATTCATATGCCGTAATATGTTTAGTTACTCCCTTGTCAGTGGTTACCCACTTTTCCACCCCACTGTATCCTCAGGTTTATCCTCACCTAATTTCTAGTAGTAATTATTCAATATTTGCTGTACTTCATTCTCTTTTATGACCCTCCCATGTTTCCTGATAATTTCCTCTCACTTAGCCCTTTGCAGTCACAAAGCTTCATTCAGAAATCTCTATTCTCATTCCAAGAGAAGCATCTATAACTTCCTATTACTCTTCACCCCATGCTTCCTCTGAGTGCAATCACATTTCCTGCTTGTGGAGTTAAGTTGACAGCATTAAGGTCTAATACAAACAATTTCTTAGAGTAGAGCATATGGAAACATATATAATGGAAAATAGTTGATGATTCAGATTGTATCACTAACTACCATTCTTTCAATTCCTACACTGACTACAAATTTACTGAGTCATATCAGCTGTGGCTGTTTTTCAAATTTCTAAAAAATATTCTGTATGCGCATGGACCAGGTCCAATTCTGGTGACCTGATCCAAGACAGTCAGTTTCTCTATCTCAATGCCTATCTCAACACATACCCGGCACGTAGTAGGCATTATATACAAGCTTATTCCCTTCCCCTTTTTTGGCTAATTGCCCTTACCTGAAATACTCCAGGAAAATCTTTAAATCAGGAGTTCTTAGCCTGGGATCTGTGAACTTGTTATTTAAAAAAAATCACTGTATTTCAATATGATTTCTTTCCTTCACATTTCTATGTACTTTATGTATTTAGAAACATTATTCTTAGAAGGTTAGGCTTTACCAGACTGTTAAAGCAGCCTATGACACACCCAAAAAGTTTAAGAATTCCTGCTCTAAACATAGTCATTTTATATCTTGTGTCTAGGTTTTTCCAAATGTGGATGATAGGGGTCCCCAGTTCCTGAACAAATACCTAAGATACTAACTGTATCTTATGTATGGGACTGTTGTATTTCACCCTACAGAGAAGCAAATGGCACAAAGGATTCATTTATCTCATAAACAGAGAAAAACACATAAAGTAGTCAAATAACTTATTACTCTCTTCTGCTGCCTCCAGGCCCTCCACATCACCTAAAGGAAGGGACTTGAATAAATGGTTACTATTGGGGAAGCACTCTGACATTCCGGTGAAATCTTTTTCACACATTCAGGATCTTATACACACACACACACACGCACACACACAGAGTCCCTTTCAAACTCATAGTGTCACCCTGGGGGTTTAGACAACCCCCAGAGGGTAAATATCACTTTGGGAGATGCTAAATAATCAAATCCTCTTCCATTAGGCCTACATTATAACATAACTAACCAATTTTCTTCTTAAAGTAGAATTCTGCATTCAGGAACCGTGTGAACCTTTCTCTTCTTTATCCAAGGAATATAATCATCAGAAACTCATCAGAAAATCTTTTTCTAGGAGGTCTAGTGGTCAAACTCTTGAACTCATAAACTCTTAAGTTTAGAGCTACCCATAAGGCAATTTCCAAGGCTGCCCAGGAAATTTCATTTCTCTAAGTTAGAAGACTAGATTCTAGGATAATGCTGCTCAGAGAATTCAAAATTCTTACTCTTCCACACAGGAGTTGAGGTCTATCTACCAGGATAGATTTTTAATCAGTGGAACTAGTTTCAAATCTCCCAACTTAGCATACGTTCAACTTTGGGCAAGTCATTTAATCTCTCTGAATGTCAATTTCCTTAAGAAGGTCAAGAAATATTAATAAACCTGTGATCTTACGATTAATTGAGCTCTAAGTTCCCTTCTAACTTTCAATCACCCTCTCAGGCCTTGTGCCAGCAATTCTGCTTCCATTTGCTCCGGCCAGGTCACCTTCAACTGTTGTGTTTGTGTTGGGGGAATGCTAGAGAAGAAGGATGGAGAGAGGAGGAAGTAAGATATCCCCTCTACTCCACCTTGATGAACTCTGAAAGAAGACACAAGGGGAAAAGGCAAAGAGGAAGTCCTAAGCTGACTATCAAAGACAATGGAGAGAGACAGCTAATTTTCAGCCAGCTATTCATCAGGAGGCAGCTGCAGTCTCTGAAACCCAATCAGTCGCTAGTGGATTTGCTTATATTCCACGAGGAAGTACCCTGCAGTTATTGCAGAAAATGATTCACATCTTGTTATTTCACTGGGTTGATTGGAAAATTGCTCAAATTACCATTCTCCCTCTTTACACTCTTCTGAGAGTCCAAAACGCACTCCCTCCTCCCAGATGCTAGGGTTAAGATAAATATTGCCTCCTCCACTGAAGGTCAAACATTTAGAGCAAGATATCAAAATTATCTTCTTGTATAATGACTACAGAAGCCCCACAACAGATTAGCTGGATTTCTAGTCTGGTTGTCTTCACCCTTTAAATTAACACTGCTCCCAGCATTTTAGAAACAAAAAATAGCTTTCTTCTACTCATCCTTATTAATCTGGGAAAAGGAGGAGACCTGTGGTTTCACTAATATGTTATCATTTTCAGTCGTGCCTATCTCTTCATGACTGTATTTGGCATTTTCTTAGCAAAGACACTGGAGTGGCTTGCCATTTCTTTCTCCAGCTAATTGTACAGATGAGGAAACTGAGACAAATAGGGTTAAGTGACTTGCCCAGGGTCACATATCTATGAAGTGTCTGAGGCCATTTTAACTCACGAAGATAAATCTTTCTGACTCTAGGCCTAGCACTCCATCACTTCACCACCTAGTTGCCCACTGGTATAGGGAATTCCTATATAAGATAACCCCTTCTACCTATGCAGGCCAGCAACTTCTCTGCAACTTAGACTTTTAGAGAATGGCTTGGGACAGTGCAAGGTTAAATGTCTTGTCAAATAGACAATATTTATTAGAGGTCATAGACACCTACACCTTCCTGGCTCTGAGGCCAGTTCTCTCTCCACTATGACAAAATGTCTCTCAGTCTTCCAAAGCAATAGTAGCAAATTTACTTTATTATTTTTCTTTGTCCATATTATTTTTCCTAAAGCAAGCAGCAGCTAAAAACTCTGGGACATATCAATTTATTAGTGTCAGAAGGGACCTTAATGATCATTTGATATAACTTCCTCTTTTTATAAATGAGGAAATTGAAATCCAAAGAGATGAAATTAATTGCCCTGAATCATACAACAGGTTGATAGAAGAAGCAGGTCTCGAAGTTAGGTCTGCTGACCCCTTGGATTTCTTTCCATAGAAAGTTTTCCTTTCACATTATCACACCATGGGTGATTCAATGATCTTGAAGCAGATGGACTTAAGCGAGTAAGAGTAGTTCTTTCTACTGAGTTGTTTGGGTTTTTTTAGTTATTGTTTTTTGCTTTTTTTTTTTTGTAGGAGGTGGTGGTTATGGTATTCAGGGAGGACTAGCCTCTCTGGTGTGAGGGATTTTTGAGTCCTTTTCAGGGCTGCTCATCGACCTTTGGGATCTAACTGGTCACCCAACTCTCACCTGTGGTTCCAAGAAGCTATAGCATGTGCAGCAGCCACAACCCCAGGTAAACCGTCTCAGTAGAGGGGCTAAATCAGATTGAGGGTAACTGACATTCCTCAAACTCATCAGTGCACAAGCATGTGAAGACTTCTGCAGCAGAATGGTCGGATGAGAACAATTTGTTCCAAAGTCATGAAGGTGACTGAAGCAGTCACTATGGAGTGCTTAGAGCATGGTCAGACATCAAAGAGATCGTGGTCATCCACTGCATGCTGGGCCATCACCATTTGTCTTGACTTTTGTCCTGCCACTGGACTTTGGTGAGTGTGGATGAGAGAGTGAGGCTGAAGACTGGGCAACTCTGCTTCATTTGAAGCCAATTATTGGGCAAGTCAAGACATCACCTGTGATGTCATTGGTCTTCTTCAAAAACAAGGACAAACAATAACAATGGGGTGGGGGTGGTGTTAATGAATCATTGCTCATCATTTCTGAGAAAAAGTTATCATAGCTAAAAATCATTTCTATTTCTAGTTTACTAATGATTAAGGTGTTTGATTGATTTGCTTAATCCCTAATATCTACCTTTAGAATCTGGAGAATACCCCACAAAACCCTTTATTACAAAATATTTCTAGGGGTTGAGCCATTAAGTTAATTAGAGAAGGCTTTGGGGCTCTTGGAGCTAATGGCAACATCAAACAAATTGACATTCTAAACTCTAGGGATTAAAGTGATAGAAATATGGATTTCTTTTGATTGGTTACTTATTTTCCCTGGCACAGATTTTGGCAAAAGTTTTCAGCTAAATCTTACCTTTGGTTTCTAGATCTGTCCTCTTCCAGGGCAAATATTTATTCACTCAGTAATGTGATAACATTAAAATTGGTAAAGTTTTTTTGTTTGATTACATAAAATGAAAGCAGCTGCCCAGGGTAATTTGTATAATCCAGTCCAGCTGTCAAGGAAGAAAACCCAAAGTGAAAAGACAAATGATAAGAGAGCATTCTGACAATGTGACTACAAAAAGATTCAAGAGAAGAGTTGACACCAGAAATATACTGTCCAGGTGGAAAAGACAAAAGGTGATGGATTCACTATGTACTAACTTGGATTGAGAAATTTGTTCCTGTGATCCTGCTGTGGATAAGAAGAATGTTAAAGAAGGGTAGCTAGGTGGCTCAGTAGATGGAGCACTGGCCCTGAGGTCAGGAGGACCTGAGTTCAAATCTGGCCTCAAACCAAACACTTGACATTTACTAGCTGTGTGACCCTGGGCAAGTTACTTAACCCCAATTGCCTTAAAAAAAAAAAAAAGAACGTTAAGGGTTGTGAGGCCCTTCCTGAGGGGAGGCCTGTTCTGTAACTTGAGAGCATCCTAAAGTCCATTTATTTCCCCTTATATTGAAATACCATAAAACTTCTTAACTTGTACCAAAAGAATTGCTTTTGTCTCCCTTATCCTGTGTCCCCTCTGTCCTTAATCTTTAACCTGTGTCCTCCCTGGCCTGTTCTTAATCTTTAACCACCATAAAACCCTAAAACTGCATTGTCATCCTGAACATCTGTTGACTGTATAGCTTTCTGTCTATGTAGGCCTAGTCTCCCCCAAATATTAGTACCTTTCACTCAACCACATTGCTAAAGTAAAGGTCCATGTGCTTTCACGTTAATAAAGCTCTCCAATGGCTAAAAGAGAAGTCTAAGTGAATTCTTTCACACCCAAACCACTCTCCCGACTCTGACCTCAACAACCAAAAAAAGAAACATTCCCACGGTCACCTAAAGAGCATGTGTATAGTGTGTAGGGCCATGGGACTTCAGTTCAAAACTATAGAACATGAAACTAGGCCCAAGTCATTCAATATTGTAGATGTGTTAAAGAGCTATAAACTGCTTTGAGCCTATGTTCAATCCATGGACCAAATGCTAGCAAGTATCTGGAAGGAGAGTTAACTAGCACTGATGATTGTTATTGTATGACTGTCAGAGCAGAGCAGAGGAGGCTGGAAAATGAACAATGTGTTACAGAGCAACAACTGACAGCTATGGAGGCAACAGTGAGGCAGAGCACCATTAGGAGAAGATAAAGCTGCAGGCAAAAAGAGCAACTGACGCTGGCATGAAAGAATACAAATTGGCCTTCCTTTTTTTCTGGGAGTTCTCTAAGTACTGTGATGTATAAAAAGTTCCAGAGACGTAATTTCTGGGTAATTAATCATTTTATTATCTATTGCTAGTAGATAATTAATTATTAATGAAATTATTATTAATGGAATAATTAATAATTAATGAGATTGGTGATTTGGCTGTCTCTCCTGAACCAAAGATCCCTCATGGAACCCATGAACATGGGTGTTCCTAAGGGTGGCAATCAACTCTGATTGGTTAACAATTAATGAGAAGAATGAATATTATAATGAGAGGTAGACCTATGCTAATGAGGGTCTGGGAAGGATGTGACTTTGATCACTCTTGCTCCCAGATAACCCTGGCCTCGGCAATCTAACCTTCACTTCTTAAACTGTGAGTCTGAATACCATATGGGTTCTTAAAAATTTTGGCAACAGTAAAAGGTTTCTGAATGTGCAATGACCAAAAATTGATTCAAAATCAAACACCAGGTATTTCTGGCAGTGCTTGCTCATGTTGCATTGTGCAATTTCACTATACCCTTGGTTCTGAACACAAAGCATGCACACTTTGCACTTCTGCATGTTGGCATTCCATGCAATGCCAGTGCTGTCAAAACTCAAAAAGAAGTCACAAACGGAAAAAAGTTTAAGAAGCTCTGATTCAGACAAAATATCTCTCCCCCAAGCATCTCCCAAGGCCAAGTAGAACATAATGGATTCCTCCACTTGACTGAACAAGAGTGAGGAGAAAATTATCCTTTCTCATTATCAGCAATGTCTTTCAGATGCTGGCTTGACCTAGTAGAGAATGAGGCTATAGGAAGGGAAAAAATCCCTGTATCTCCCCAATAATGTGTTATTTAATAATCATTTCTCTCAGCACTTTACATGTCTTGGGGCAGCAGAGAAGGTGACTCTCCTTATGGATCACCATGAGAGTTTCTCATGACTCTATACAGATTCAGATGTAAGTCCTTTGCTATGTAAATAAAATTGATCTGTGCATTGAAGTTATATGACCCTGAGAGCTCATAAGGGGAACTGACGGTTTCTCTTGAGGAATCCAGACACTGGAGTTTCCATGTTCAATGTGGGTGGCAAAAAGGAACCAAACAACTGAAAGTTGCTCAGTGTATGCACTGGAACTTCATTGTAACAGGGAGCATCTGATATAAGGGTTATATAAAATTTCAGGGACAATTTAAAACCAAACTGTAGAAATAGGTAAAAGATTCTAGGGAGAAGGGATGTATTTGTGGGATTTTCATCCTTTTGAGTTTGGGTAATTTCTAATGCATCGCAGTGAGAGTCAACACAGCATAATAGATATAGTGCTGAAGTTGGAGGAGCTGTTTTTGGAACTGGGAGAACTATACAGTTGAGTTAAGATAAGTCTCTTCCTCCCCAGATTTTAGAGTGGGGTAGAGGCAAGAGATATAATGAAGCTACAAGGAAAGAAACACGTTGAAAAGGAGAGGAAAGAGATAGAAGAGAAAATAAGAAGATAGTGATCAGAAAAGCAAATAAGGAGAAAAGTAGAGATAATGCAGTTTGGGGTGCTCAGAATCCCAATCACATGGTTTGGGGTTGCTGGGAAACTGGAAATGTCAGGGTACAGGGTGAGCCTGCCTGGAAAGAATTTAAGCACTTAAGCCTTCTTTCATTCAAGGTGGCAAGGTTTATTGTAATGCCAGTAGGAGTGGGCAGAGTTCCTAGCAAATCTGCACTTAATGGGAATGAGATTGATACTCATATAAAAAAAAGGGACAGTGAAAAGATCTGGATGGGATTAAGAGTGGTAAGTAGTCCAGGCTGGGCTAGGTGCAATAGTGAAAGAAGTATTAAGTACTCTGGGATGGGCTAAGAGTGACAGTGACAGGACTGTCAAGTAAGCTAATTAAGTGATCTAGGTGGGCTGAGGTGGGCCAGATGCCTTGGGCTATGGAAATGTATGGGGAAAATTCAGGAAGTGCTTTCAAAGACATAGTCTTTTCCTTTTATGGGCCCATGTGCCATCACTCCATCGGAAAGATAGCAAAAAGCTTTACTTAACTCAATTCCTCCATTGAAATCACAATTTTACAGCTCTTTTCTATGTCCCCCTCCCCATTTAAATACACTGATACATCACTTCATTTCCTCCTCACAATAAAGTGTATTATCTCCATTTCACAGATAAGGAAATTGAGGCTCAGATAAGTTTAGTGACTTGCTTTTAAAGTGACCAGTGACTGCTAACAGGTCACAGAAATGAGACTGGAACCAAAGTCTTTTCACTGAAATGGCAAAGTTAAATTGGAAACTTAAAATCTAAAGCCTATTTTCTATCAAAGGGATCATCCAACCAACCCTGATTACTCTTTGGGAAGATGAATGAAATCTTTGGAGGGTAAAGACCTTCTAAAAAAAATCTACTCAAAAAAAAAAACCAACAAAAAATGAAAACACTTGTGTTATGTATTATGTTATGCTATATCCTTCTTACAGTAGGCTATCCAATTTAATAAGCATTAATTAAGCATCTGCTACATATCAGGAAATGTTAAAAGCTGGGGTTACAAATAGGGATTAGAAAGACAACTCTTACTTTCAAGGGGCTTACAATCAAATGGGGCAAGATAAATACACAAAAAGAAGCTAACAAGGGGGAGGGAACTATGTGGTATTAGCACAGGGTTATGATGTTTGTGGAGTCAAAACCAAGCAGACCACTGAGTGAAAACAAAATTATATGGAGACTTCTGAGCCCCCTATAAAGGAAGTAGGAGAAGAATTTATGGCACCACCCTCCAGCCCTCTAATCAGAGGGGAGAGGCAACTGAGGAAAGAGAGAAGTTGCTAAATATCAAAGATGAGTTCATCTGCATGCTGATGAGATTTCTGGGGATCATTTTATCTTGGTGGAGGCTTGACTTTCAGTGGAATCAAAACCGAGATGAGCTGCTGATCGTGTGATAGTGTTGACTGTGGAGGGTTCAGATTCAGGGAACTATGGGAATAATGAGACAAAGACCACAACTGCAATAGCTAGAATAACTTTGTTAATGCAAAGAAAAGGAGATTTCAGGGAAGTTTATACTTTCAACAGCAGGGAAAGCCCCAATATAACCATTGTGGAAAAGGTGGCTGTATTAGTAGCTTCTGACTTCATGAGTTTGGTCTGAGTGGAAATCTTGGTGAACTAAGTTAAGTAAGGCAAGTCCCTTTTATAAGAATAAGAGTTCTTGATCTAGGAACCTAGCAATAGTTGGGTACTTGAGTGTTATATACCATGTAAGGAAATAAGGGAATTCCATTTGCTTGGTTCAGCAGCAGCAATTGAATGTCTGAAATGGAATGAAACCTTTTGTATAACCTGTCTTTCTACACAAATCTTCTGTAAGTTCCTTCAACAAATAGTTGACAGAAAACCTCACTAATTAAATTATATTAATTGGAAATAAGTCAATTTGATTTGTAAACATTTAAATTATAGAATATTTTTAAAAGTCACTTTTGGGGCAGCTAGGTGGCACAGTGGATAGAGCTCTGGCCTTGGAGTCAGGAGGACCTGAGTTCAAATATGACATAAGACATGTAACACTTACTAGCTATGTGCCCCTGGGCAAGTCACTTACCCATTGCCTAGCCCCTCCCCCCAAAAAGTCACTTTTGTTAGTTTCAATACATGTAATAATACCAAGTAAGCTAACAGTGATGGATTAGATAAGAATTTATAATCAATATAATAATTCTTCACATAGAAATTCAATACAATAAAATCCTACTTGCCCAGATCACCTAAGATGGAGGCATGGAAGATATCAGGGTCCTGCTTCTGGGAGACAGGAGGACAGGTGTATGCTAATGGACTTTCTGTGTTGGCTTACCATGTGGTTGAGAGTCACCACTTTCCAATGGCTGCATAGCTGGATCCGCCTGCAACTTTTAAACTACATGCCTAGTACAAGCTCTCTGTCTTTGCCAGCCAAATTCAAAAGTACAGGACTTGTTCACTTGACACCAGAATTTCAGGCTAGATGTTGAAACCAGCCCATTAAGGAAGGGTTGAGAAGCCAGGGTCCCAGGAAGCTAGTCCTTGGGAACTTTGACCTTGAAACTATTTAAAACTAATTCTATATAGTAACTGAGTGAGTTATTTACCTATTCTTCTCCTCTGTCCAGAGACTGAGATGAATGCCCCCATGGTGTTGGGGTAAAATGTTTATTTTTGCTGTACAAGTGATATGGTACATTATATTCCTTTGTAAAAGCTAATCTAACTGTTAAGAGGTTAAACGGAAAATTGTCAGGGAATACAATGGGGGGGGAAATCAAGTCTGAGACAGAGAAGGGAGAATCTCAGGGTACTGGAGGAATAAAATGTAACTCAGCCCCCAACAATGGGACTAGAGTAACCCATTTAACCCCAGAAAAAGGAAGAAGGGCAAGGGGAGGAGGAAAAGGACGGGAGAGAAAGGAGTCCCTGCCCTCCAAGACTTTATATTGTCTGACAGGATAATTCTGTTGGAGCAGATTCATGTAGGGACTTGAAAATGTTGATCTTAATAAGTTCAAGCGCTCTCCCTATGTGTACCATTAATTTGTATTCTCTCTCTGAAGAAAGATTTTGTAAAAACAAAGGTAAACCTCAGTCCAGGCTCTATAATTACATCAATAATATAAATATACCATAAATTATACTAAATTCAAGATTAGGTCTGGAATGTGGAGAGCATGTAATTAAGTAGATGTTACTATACAAGTGCTAAGGATATAACTAGCCTAGATAATATTTATATTATATAGCTAGTTGCTCTGCCACCCTGTGGGGAGAAGGTGCTATAACCAAGTAACCAAACAGCCTTTTGCAGAAAAAGATTGTAGACTTGGAATTAGAAGGAATCTAGTCTCATCATTTTATAATTGAGGAAACTGTAGCAGAGTGGGATCATGAAACAAAATTATCTCTGGGGTAGCATCTATCAAGGAATTTTGTATGATCTTAACACATTCATGTAAGACACCTTGTTGGAGAAGAGGTCCTAATATTTGGTAGCAGTTCTACTTAGTGAAATAATGATTTCTACTTTGAACATTTTAGGGTTTGGATGTTCATAGTATATATGGGAGAAATTCCAACAGATAGTTGAAAATCTGGAACTGGATTTCAGGAGAAAGATTTGGACTCGATAGATAGACTTGACATTCATCTACATGAAGTCATGGGAGTTGATGAGATTACCAAGAATGTAGAGTGTTGAGACAAAAAGGGGAGGGGGAGTTTAAAACATAGCCCTGAAGGATATACAATTTTATGGGGTGGGAAATAGATATTTCTCTATATAATAAATGATAGGTACTTCCCTCAATAGGCACAAGTGATTTCATTCCATGCTGATTTCTCCAGCTCATTGTCTCCTTCTCCCCCACTCTTTCACTGATCTTGAATCACTCCCTATCTACTGACTGCTTCCTTACTGTGTACAAATATGCCCACTTCTCCCCATCCTCAAAAAACTCTCTCTTGATCCCATTCCAGCTATCATCCTTTATCTGTTCTCCCTGTTGGACAAACTTTTTGAGAAGGCTGTCTCTAAAAGATGTTGACGCTTCTTTCCTTCTCACTATCTTCTTAACTTTACACTTTGGTTTCCAACCTTCCAATCATTTAAATGAAATGTCACTCTCCAGAATTATGAATAATCTCTTAATTGCCAAATCTAATGGATTTTTTCCTCAATCTTCATTCTTCTTGACCTTTCTGCAGTCTTTAACACAGTCAATCATCCTCTTGCCCTTGATAATGTCTTCTCTCTAGGTTTTTGTGACACTGTTCTCTACTTGTTCTCCTCCTAAATGTCTGACCACCCCTTTTCAATCTTCTTTGCTGGACCTAGATGAAGATCTAGGTCATGCCTACTAACCATTGGAATTACCTAAGAATCTGTCCTGGTCCCTCTTCTCTTAACCTATGTATTATTTCACTTGGTAATCTCATCAGTTCCCACGGATTCAATGAACATCTCTATGGAAGGGTATATTCAGATTTATTTGTTCAGCCTAAATCTCTCTTCTGACCTCCAGCCTAACATCTCCAACTACCTATTGGACATCTAGAACTGTATATCCCATAGACATCTTAAATATAATGCATCCAAAAGTGAACTCACTATCTTTCCCCCAAAACCATCCCCTCTTCCTGACTTCCCTAATACTATGGAGAGTACCACCACCCTCCCAATCATTGACCTTGAATCCTTAATTTCTCACTCTCTCACCCACCCACCCACCCCCATAGCCAATTTTCTGCCAAATCTTGTCATTTCTACCTCCTCTTAACAGTTTTTATATATGCCCCCCTCCTCTCTTCTGATACTGCCATCACCCTAGTACAACCTCTCATCACCTAACACCTGGACTATTGCAATAATTTTCTGGTTAGTCTTCCTGCCTCAAGTCTCCCCTCACCATGCTCCTCTGTCATACTCCTACAGTTGAATCAGTGACTCATCTTTTGAGAGATTTCTGCCCTGATTCTAGTGTCTCTCCTCCAACATAATAAGATGATGTTGGAGAGGGACTGTATAAGGAGATAGTACTACAAAGTCCATTTCTTTCTTCTTCTTTTTTTTTTTTGCTTTTTTGGTGAGACAATTGTGGTTAAGTGACTTGCCCAGGGTCACACAGCTAGTAAGTGTCAAGTGTCTGAGGCCGTATTTAAACTCAGTTCTTCCTGACTCCAAGGCCTGGAGCTGTATCCACTGTGCCACTTAGTTGCCCCCAAAGTTCATTTCTAACACACATCTTTAAAACTATATACTGCACCAACTCTTGGTATTAGCTTTAGATGATTTATCTCTCCCCTGTGGGGTCCAAAATTGTCCAGTTTTCAAGAAAAACCATTGAGGTAGAGCTCCAAGCCATTAACTATTTATTAAAGGGACTGAATCATGAGTTGTTCCCTTCAAAGATTTAGACCTTGGATCTTCCTCATGATCTGAGGTAACCCCTTCCTCCAGGGCCTTAGTTTTATAGTGCTTAATACCCAAACAGTACAGATGAAGCACAGAAAAATACAGAGCCTCATTAGTTGATGGATCTTGACCTTGATCCTCCAGGAAGGTCTACACAAAATACAGGTTCCCATTGGTTGACAAACAAGCCAATGAGCAGACTTTGACAGACCTATTTTGACCTTTCAGGAGGTCCTACTGAATTGATGAGCAGACCCATGGGATGGCTGGTCCACAGATATCAAAACATCTATATGGGCTGATGGGCCAATAGAAAGGGAGGCCACTCATCAGCAAACAGAGTCACTTGTTGGCCAAATGCTCATAGCCATCTCCCCATGTTGGGCAATAGAGGGATAATGAGGGATAGAGGAGCAACAAAAATAGCCGGGGGACTTTCCATGTCATTGAGTCACCTCTGTCACACTGGGCTTAGTCACCATAACAAGGGAAAACAAGGGTGGAGATCCTCTTGTTAGCTTCCTATGATTAAGCAAGTGAACTTACAATCTGCTGTTCATAGCTCTGGGGTCTAATATACAGAATTTACAATCACTGCCCCTGTGGAATCCTATCAAACTGATTAATAGTGATTGGAATAAAATAGGAGTCCAATTAATCACCTACTATGCCCCTCAATTTGCTTCTTCCATCAGTCTCTGCTTTCCATGAAACTGCTAGCTGCTTTAGTTCCTGTGGGCCTTGCCTGGACTTCTTCCCACTGAATAGTTCCCATCCTAATAAAACCTTCACTTGACTTTACTATCTCCTCAAGCCCCCATTCTCTATCTTTTCTTCTTTTTGCAGTCAAATTCCTAGTAATGATATGCATCCTTAATTTCAACATAATGGAAAGATCAGTGGCTTTAGGTTTAAAGGACCTCGGCTCAAGATTTATTACTTACTAGCTAAGTAACCTTAGGAAAGTGATTTTTCCTTTTTGAACCTCGTATTTGTAATATTCCCTTTTGGTAGCAATGACCCCTCCTGAGAGACAAGAATTGGAGGAATAAGGAGACTAGAAGAGCATGGGCATTTATAGGTTCATTCTATTCTAGTCCTTGGTGGCCAGATGGAGAACTACAAAACCTCCAGAGACAGATGAGGAGGAGGAAAAGATGAAGGAAGGAGGAGAAAAGGGTCAAAATGACTAAACCAGGAAAAGGTGAGATTCCATCTGGTCCAGGAAAGGCAACAGCTATGGCACTATGGTTTTGATAGGCAGAAACAGAAAGTATCAGATAAAATGGCAAGAACTAATAAAAACTATGCTTCCTCATTGATTTGGGGGTACTATTTATTCTCATTGTTGGACTGAATATCTTCTTCCAGTTTACCCACTGAGAGAGCAAGGAAGCCTGGGAGAAAGAGGAGAGTAAAGGAAACCTAAGAAATCCCCTTCCTAAATGCACAAATGACTGTAACCAGAAATTGGGAGCTCGAACCTTTATAATAGTCCATATTTCTTTTCTTCATTGTTTAAGCTGATACTTAAAACATGTTTTGTTTTGTTTTTCTGTGAATGGTGTACAGACTCACACACAAACAGCAGGTACCAATGTGGAGCCAGGTCTGGCTAATCACTTGCTCTTTTTAAAATTCCCCCCCCAAAAAAAAAATCCCTCCTCCTAAAAGGAAAGAAGAGGAGTAGATTCCAGACCACACCTTTCTCTTCCTATGGGCAATCTTGGGATGTGACGTTTCCTTTGGTCCCTGCTTCGATTCCATCACTTACTCAGGCATGGGAGATTTGCCTGAGGTGCCTGAGGTCTAAGACACTTGACTCTAGTTATAATAATAGCTCACTCTTTAGCCTAGGATGCTGGTCCATGTGGATCTCTCTCTATGCTATTTTAGGAGCTTATAAATAAAGATTTATAAATATAAAAACAATTGCTTTAAGATCCTCTCACACATACAGCTTAAAGGATCCCTCAGTAAGGGAAAAACCCAAATTGTTTAGAAGGTTCAGATCTATGACCCAGTTAAATTCTGTGCAGTCATTTCCAACTAGTCACTGGCATCCTTCAGTGCTTTCTTGGCAATTCAGATATGCAAGATAAAATATTTATGATCAATCGTAGACATTCTTATATGAAACAAAAATAGGCAATAAAAATAATACAGAGGTTACTGCTAGTATCAGACAGTACAAGATAAAATCAGGGGCAATAAAATCTTTCACAGCTCTAACTCAGTTCCTACGGGAGTGGTTACAATGAGCAGCTTCAGTCCAAGTCCTTTGCTTCATTGAGTGGAATGTTGGAGTCAACTGGCTACACGAAGTCCTTACTCCAAGTCACTTACTATTGCATCTCAAGATGCCTGCAGGAACTCAATCAGCACAGCACTGTAGCTGCAGCTTCTGATACAACATTCTCACTGAGTTCAATCGCTCCTCTGTCAAAATCTAGCTCAAAGTCTCAGTGCAATCCAAATTTTCCTTTCGATTTAACACTCTAAATCAGGGGTGGGGAGCCTGCAGCCTCAAGGGCAAATGTGGCCTTCCAGGTCCTTGGGTGGAGCCCTTTGACTGAGTTCAAGTTTTACAGAACAAATCCTTTTATTAAGGGGATTTGTTCTGTAAAGTTGGGATTCAGTCATTGGGCCACACTTGTGGCCTCATGTGGCCTCGAGGATAAATGTTCCCCACCCCTGCTCTAAGCAGTCCCTTCTTCTCTCAGAGCAGAGAGAATGTTGTCTCTCTGGGACTACCAATCCTAGGATGGCCCCATAGGAAAGCTGGGGGAGACACTTCATATTAAAGGGATAGAAGATGAATTTTTGCCTCCAGCACAACCTGGGGATGGAGGTGGACACAATCAGAGCTATAAGAGTAAGACTGATGTTTTTGTAATCTTTTAAATGAACTTAGTTCCACCTTAAACATATTTAATGAGTTTAAATATATATGGCCCCTAAGGGGGGTAAAATTATTGCATTTAATATGATAAGACATTTGGACAAGATGCTCTTTAAGGATGTTTCTAGCCTAAAACAGCTCACCAGTTTCTTGGGGGTTTGATTCCTAGGTAAGTTTGTATATGAACTTCTCACCTCATGTGTTCTCAGATAATGAGCTAGCCTTTCCTCTTAATCACACAAATGAATTTCAATTGTTCCTTACAGGATTGACATTGGAAATATCCTTCACTGGGTGGCCCCTAGATGGCAGCCATTGCCTGCATGTTGCTCAGTTACTCACTTCAGTGCTCAAGACAGGAACAGCACAATATTGTATTTTAATTTTATTTTTTAAATTGCGAACTTAAACACACAAAAAAGCATTTCCACACATGCAGCAAAACACAAAAAGAAGAGAGAGAGAGAGAGAGAGAGAGAGAGAAGAGAGAGAGAGAGAGAGAGTTTCAATAGCCTCTTTCTTTCTCTTGTTTGTTTGTTTTTTGGCATTACCATTTCTACCCATTTCCTCATGTGCCAACATTGCTTCCACCCCTAACCACCCCCCCATTTAAAAACCTAGAAAAGGGAAGGGGGGGTGAAATATCCTTGTAATAAATAAGCACAGTCAAGTAAATAAATCCACGAGTGGCCACGTCCAAAAATGTATGTCACTTTCTGAACCTTGATTCAATCATTTATTAGGTAGCTTCATCCTCGTTCCTGTGGAGAAGTAGCTGAATTAATCAGAATTTGTAAATCTTTCAAAATTAATTTTTTTTTTACCACGTTGTTGTCTTTACAACAGTTTTATAAACTGTTCTGCTTGGTCCTTTCACATCACTCTGCATCAGGTCATACCACCCAGGATTCTCTGAAATTGTCTTTCATCATTTCTTACAGTGTAATAATATTGCACTACATTCATATACCAAAGTTTGTTCAGCCATTCCCTAATTGTCTCAGACACCTCCTTAGGCTCTCCGGTTTTTTTTTCTTTTCACTTTTCCCCCATTAAGTACCCCTTTCAGGGTCATGAAGTTTTTTCTGCTTGCAGCTATTACCTCCAAGGATTATTCTCCCTTTTACATCCCTCTCCCATCCTTACTTATTTTCCCGTTAAGTTTAATCTATTTCCATGCCAAATTTTGTGTATGTGTTCAACCTTCCTTTGCCCATTTCAGATAAGAGTGAGGTTTCTCCAATGCCTGCTCTGCCCTCACATTTCACCACCCCCCCATGCCTTCTTCTACGTTTGTATACTCTTTTCACTATGCCAGGAAAGATACTCTTTCCTTCTGGGTGGGTGGGATCTCTAGAACTACAGTATTATTATTAATGTTATTTAATACTGGTTAGGGTTTTCTTTGATTTATTTATCCCTTCAGCTTTAGTTCCTGAACCACGGCTTTGTGCCAGGACCGGGCTTGAACCTCTGCTATGCTTTTGGATGCAGTAGTCAGTGCTGTTTAGTCTTACCCTGGGTCTCCTGGAATCCATTGCTGAGTTCTATTTCCTGTTCTTACAGCCATTTCAATCATTGAATTTCAGAATCCTGAATCTCTGTGATGTCTCAGAATAGACTACTATAGACTACAGACCCTGGGTGCCTGGCCTCTCCAATATGAAGCTGCCATGGTGCTCTGTTTGCTGCCTTTCTCCTGGGCTTCCAAGGTCCCAACTTTCTGACCTTCTCAGGATTTTCTCAGAAAGCCCTTTGCTGTTGCTGCCTCTGTACACAGAGCCTTGCAGGCTACACATTTCTGTTTTCTTGCTGGTTGGGCTGAGAGTCTGGGTTTTGTTTGCATTGGTGGGTTTTTCCCTTTCCTATTTACTATAGACTTCTGATGATTTGTGCAGTTATGGAGTGGAAGAAATCATTTATTATATTTTCTCATTGTATTTCTTAATGATTATTTAGTCTGCTTTGGATTGGAGTAGATATATGGGAGATCTGGATGACCTCTCTCCATTTAGGCAGCCATGTTGGCCAGAAGTCTCTTCTACCACTTTTTTTTCAAGGATCAGGTCCTACCTACTTGCTTAGTACTTGGCAGGTCATAATCATCTGACTGAACACTGCAATTGACAGGCTTAGTATATTTTTCCCCCTGACCTCTTTTGCAGTTAGGTGTGATTTAATTCACCCATAAGCCTGCTCACTTGTGCAATATTATTTTGCTAGGATGATGGAAATAGAACAGGATTACAATCAGAAGACCCAGCTTTGAATCTCAGCTCTGCTACTGAATGACGCTGTGTCCTCTAAGATTTTTATGCTCTAAATATTATAGTGTGTGCTCAAAGAATATTAGAATATCAGAGCTAAATGAAACCTAGAGCTATCTAGTTCAATCCCATTTTAAAGGCAAAGAAAAACATGTATTTTTCTCATTTCTCATCACCCACCCTTTATTAGCAAATAGTAATTTGATTTAGTTATTTGATATCACACTGAAACCTACAGAGAAACCACTAATGTGAATTTGAGATATACTCTCTCAGTTCAAGGACAGTGGAGAAATACATGGAGTATGTAAGCAGGCCTCAGGTTATTACCAATGGAGACCTGCATTTAATAAGTCTAGTTCTGTAAAAACTTGATACCTTTCTTGGCAGGACTAACATGGCCTAGACCAGGGTAACTCTCAGCAGGCCCAACCAAGAGCCAAGTGAATTCTCCATATGTGTAATGTCTTCTGAATATGCCTGATCCTTCTTGGGATAATAATAATAGTGATATAATTAACATGTATGTATTGCTTTAAGGTTTCCAAAGCACTTCATATGTATTATCTGATTTGATCCTTACAGCAACCATGTATATGGAGCTTTCCCTCTATGTGAGTTCAGTCCATTTGCTGTAGACATAAGTTATTTACTTGGCAGCCAAGTGCACAGTGAATAGAATGCTGGGCCTGGAGTCAGGAAGACCTGAGTTCAAATCTGACCTCAGCCATCCATTAGCTCTGTAACCCACGGCAAGTCATTTTAGCCTCTGTTTGCCTCAACTTCCTCACCTATAAAATGGGGATAATAATAGCACCTACCTCACAGAGTTGCTGTGAGGATCAAATGAAATTATTATAAAGTGCTTAGAATGGTGCCTGGCACAGAATAAGCACTCTGTAAATGTTAGCTATAATAATAATGATAATAATTTTTATCCCCAGACTCTCAGTCTGAATTTCTCACTGCCAAGTATTCAGAGAGCAAATGCCCACCTCAATGCTATCCTTCATTATTATACAACCTGAACAGTGAAGCTTCCATTAAAACACATTCCTCATACTACAGCTAGCAAACTACTACCATCTGCTTCCATAATCCTTAAAACTTGGAGGTGACAACTGCTAAGGAGCAACCCTATTTACTTACTACCTTTCCCTCTGCTATCATCCCCATCAAGGTGATTTCGACCCTTCCTTTTCTTTTCTTTCCAAAGTGCCACCTGGAGCTTTGTCCCTATAGATATCACACCAACCTCTATCTTATATGTCATCAATCTTCTTATATGTCATCTGCATAACTGGTCACCCTCTCCAGGTTACTCTTTCTCTCATATCTCCTATATATACACTGACCCAGCAGAAAATATTGGCATCTTTCTTGTTCCCCACTGATCCTTCTAGAACCTACCTTTGCCACTATTACTTAGTAACCAATTATTCTTTGAAATGTTTTATATCCATCCACTGATTCTTTGATCCACCAATCCATCAATCCATTGAGGTTCCTATTGCTATACTCTCCTGACCTCCAAGTCACTCCCCTTCTTTCTTAAGGAGTACAACAGCTGACTCATGGTGTTTCTATTTATTCCACACCCTTCCTTAATACTTGTGGGATTCAAAATACATGTGTGTAGGCTGGGTCTGACTCAGGCTGATCTGGCTCTTCAGGTTCAGAATTATAATGAAGAAGACACTCATAGACCATCCAGCAGTTAACAAAAGGAAGTTCACTTTGCCGTAGCATGGAAAGAATACTCAGCAAAGATAGAACAGTTATTCATTTGAATGAAGCTTCCTTGTCTTGGTGTCAGTCATGACACACTGGTCAAACCTGAAGGAGTAGCAACTAACTCCTAACTGGCTGACTTTTTGTTCTTCGTCCAACAGGAATCTATTTTATAGCTAAGGGTTTGCCTTCAGGGCCAATTAACTCTCAGTGGTGGTTATCATTCTTTTAAAGGAAAAACACAGCTTAGCCCATGTAAGGTAGATGTTGTTCTTATAATACCTTGCATTTTTTTTAATACCATGACCTCTTAGTTCATCAGTCTCCTCAAATGCTATGACCTACATCTTCATGTTAGCCACACACAGGGATTTTTATTTCATGGATCTAATTCATTTCATGGATCCATTCATTTCATGGATATAATCATTACATCTTAGATCTTGCCATTATTCATGACTGTGCTACCTTTAATGACCTTAGGCACTGAGATTTCCCTCTGATCATGATTTTCCATCCTTCCATTTTTCCATCTGCCTCACTCCTCAGTCTGTTTTTTTATTTCTCATCACAATCTTCAGTCCCTCTAACCCTTGATGTTCTCCAAGTCTTGCTTTGACTTCAATATTTTCTCTTTTCTTGACTCTGTAATTTACAAGTTCAACTGTTCATTTTTCTCCACCCTCTTCCTACACTGCTGAAGGAGGTCTAGCAACAAATTTAAGTTGTATACTTTCAATTAGACCTCCAATGATTAATGGCAAAGCTTTTATTCTTCTTTCATTAGCTCTCTATCTTGGTTCTATCGGCAGCTATCCAAAATCTTCTCCTCTCTTCTCAAGCCTCTCCACCTACTATTTCTCTTGCCCTCTATTTTATTGAGAAAATTAGTCCGTCTGTCATGTGTACCATCATCTTCTCTATTTCACAATGGAAAACTCTTCTGCATTGTAATCCTCCTTTTCCTCCCTACTGCAATTTCTGAGAAAGGGTAGTAATGGTAGAACTCTTTACCAATAACTCTACTTGTGACTTCAATCTCATCTCTTCCCCAGCCTTCTTGAGCTTGTTCCATTGAACACTCTCATTTTCACTGTCTCCCCATCTATGGCTCCTTCCACACTACTTGAAAACGAACATGTATCTAATCTGTCCTTAGAGAACATTCACTTGATCTTGCCATGTGCTCAAGCTATTATCCTCTGACTCCTGCTTTTTACTGCCAAACTCCTATGACCATTGCCTCCACATCCTCAGCACCCACTCATCTCTTAGTTGTTTGCCATTTGGCCTCTGATTCTAACACTTGACTGAAACTGCTCTCTCCAAGGTAACCAATGACCTCCAGACTGCTAGATTTGATGGCCTTTTCTCTGTCCTCATTCTCTTTGCCCTCTCTGCAGCTTTTGACTCTGTTGACCACATCTTCCTCCTGGATACAGTTTCCTCCTGATTCTGCTTTCTTTTTTTCTCATCTGTAAAATGAAGGAATTAGACTAGATGGCCTCTTGTGTCCCTTCCAGCTCTATGATCTTATCACTTTCCTACTTGTTAGACTATACACAGCAAACAAGCACAGCTAACAAACTAATGTAGCTACAATACACAAAGAATCCTAATAGAAAATAAATAAGCATGAAGAGAAGAAAATAATAAAAGAGAAATATACTAAATGAGCAAATGGGATGTTTCTGTCCCCTAAGAATCTGTCTAGTTGAAACAGGTGTTTCCTCTGGGTTCATTCCTCTCCCATCATTTGAACTAGTTGTTGGATATATTCTGTATCATCCTCTTCACTTGAAATGTCCATTTCTGAGTTATCTGGTTTAAACAGTCTTTGCGTGCCTAGTAAGCAGTCTCTTTCACTTAGATTCTGATGAGACATATAGCCATCAATCTCTACTTGTTTGGTTGAGGTTCATTGTTTTTACCAGGCCCCCAGCAATCTTTGGGGCTATTTTGTAAAGAAGCATGTCTCTTTACAATGAGGGATAGAATATCTTTTCATCAATATGCTAACTTGTGTTTCCCACGAACACCAAGATTTCTCTGTCATTCAGATGTCATACTGTCATATGTTTCTTTTAGCATCTCTATGGGCTGATGTAGCTATGTGATAAGTTTTCTTTTTAGGTAAGAGCGAGACTAGTTATTAGTATCTATAGTCTCTCCATCTTCAGAGATTCTAAAACATAAGTCAAAAGATGTGCAAGTTTTGCCCACAAGCAACAGTAAGTAGTATGTAAAGTCAGTGGTATAAACTTCCTGAACAGAGAATAGATGACCCAGCTCCTACATACCTACTCCAGCAAGAATTTGAAGTTCAAACAAGAGTGAATAATTCTCAAGAAATTCAAAGAGAAACTATAGTAAGTGACTTCTACTCACAAGTTGTCTAAAAGCCCAAGGGCAATAAGAAAAGGGATTGTCAGCAAAGCAAGTACAAGCACAGAGAGGTCTGCAATTGCAAGAATCAGCAAGGTACTTGTATAGCTTGAGACGCACTGTATCCAGTCAGGTAGTCAATTGACATCTATTAAGTACCTCCCTGTGCCAGGTACTTTGCTAAATATTGGACATATAAATGAAAGAAAGATAATCCCTGCCTTCAAGGAGCTTACAATCTTTGGGGGAGGGAGGATAACCCCTAAAAAGAAGCTGAAAAGCAGAGGGTGGGTAAAAAGTAAGAGACTGAAGCTAGCAGGCACAGGGATATGGTGGGGTCCAGTTCAAGGAGTGCAGTTGGTGGGAAATGAAGAGGCAGTAAGAATAGAGAGTGCTAGGGGCAGCTAGGTGGCACAGTGGATAGAGCACCGGCCCTGAAGTCAGGAGTACTTGAGTTCAAATCCGGCCTCAGACCAAACACTTGACACACTTACTAGCTGTGTGACCCTGGGCAAGTCACTTAACCCCAATTGCCTAAAAAAAAAAGAAGAAGAAGAATAGAGAGTGCCCCAAAGAGAAATCCAGAATGATCAGAAAGCTTTGGTGTTAGAACCCTGGAAGTGACAGGAAGTGTCAGTGGCGTAGCAGCAACTAGAAGCACTTAGACTGGGATATCCCAGGTCCAGAAGATCTGAGGTTCCTGGCAACTTATCTTGCAATAATAGATAGGACCTTGAAGATCCTGTGCTCTGAACTGAAGGTTCAGGGGCCTTAATCCCGGGAGGTGGAGGTTAGTACAAAACCCAGGTGACCCAGGAAATGGCCAAGGAAGGTTGACTACCCCACCCAAAATTGTAGCACAGGGTAGATCCTAGCCCTGACATAAAGCCCCAATAAAGAAAACAAAACTTGAGTGATGAATAAATCAAAGAAAATATTGACCAATATGAAAAAATCATTGCAAATTGAAAAGAGAGTGACTGTAAAAACTACAGGCAGAGACTCAAAGGAAGGGGGAAAAAAACAGATTTTCCACAAGGACTATATGAATTAAAAGAAATTAGGCAAGTGCTAAAAAATAAATACATAAATAGATGAATGAATGGATAAATACATAAAAGCTCTTGAGAAAAGACGTAGTAGAAGGAGAATAAGCAGCTTAGAAAAGAAAGTAGCAAACCTAATCCAAGTAACAGACTCCTTAAAAACTAGAATAGACTGGGCAGCTAGGTGGTACAGTGGTTAGAGCATTGGCCCTGAAGTCAGGAGGACCTGAGTTCAAATCCAGCCTCAGACCAAACACATCACATTTACTACCTGTGTGACCCCAGGCAAGTCACTTAACCTCAATTGCCTAAAAATAAAAAAAAAAAGAAAGAAATTTAAAGGGGCAGCTAGGTGGTGCAGTGAATAGAGCTCTGGTCTTAGAGTCAGGAGGACCTGAGTTCAAATCCAGCCTCAGACACTTAACACTTACTAGCTGTGTGACCCTGCGCAAGTCACTTAACCCCGATTGCCTCACCAAAAAAAAACCCAACTAGAATAGACTAAACAAAAACCAATTGGTCTAAGAAGCAGCAAAAACTACTTGAACAAAAATCAAAACAGTAAAATAATAGAAGAAAATGCAAGATATTTGCTATGTAAAATAACAGATCTAGAAATAGCTTGAGACATAATTTATTAATCACTGGAATCCCTAAAGACTATGATTTATAAAACAAAGGCTGGACACTTCATTTCAAGAAGTCATTTGATGAAAACTGCCCAAATTACCAGTTAACAAAGTGAAGATAGAAAGAATCCATTGATGACTTCCTGAAATAATCCCAAAAGGAAAAGTCTGAGGAATGTCATAGCCAAAATCAGAACTCCCATATTAAAGAAAAAATACTTGAAGCATCCAAAAAAAGAAGCAGTTCAAATACGAAGAGTCTAGTTAGGAGCTCTTTGAGAGCAGAGACTGCCTTTTGCTTTTCTTTGTATGCTGAGTGCTTAGCACAGTGTTTGCCATTTAATAAATGCTTATTGACTAGGTAAGTTGCTATGGCTGAAAAATTAATTGCTTGATGGTGAAATCTCTGATATTAAGTTTTTCTGAACTGATGACCTACTAGGCTGGTTTCTGAATGACAGGGATCCATGCTACTGGGCTCATACTTAAACAGCCTTTCTAGTATGGTAGAACCTGGTAGAACTTGTGCTCTGCTGGGATAGCCTTAAAAAATTCACCATCACTTCTGTACCAGAATGATACATCAGAGAAGGACTTTAGTGTTTATTGGCTCCAAAAACAAATATGAGAAATCATTCTCAAGCCATATTTTCCTTCTGAAGGAGAATCCCAATGCCTAGATACTGCTTTTTATGTCTCAAGGCATTTGGGCTGACTTTCATCATCTTTTGAATTATATATCATCCTAAAGGACAGCAGTCTCAGTTTTTTTTTTCCTGGGATTTTAGTCTCCATAAGAATCCTGTGTTGCTGATAGCCCTGATGATTGTTGGAGAAGTGGGGTCTCTTTAAAGGTCAACTTAATGGCTTCCCTTTTCATAATGTATTTTTCTTTGTTAGGGTCATGCTGGATAAAGGATTCTTTCACTTACATGGTATGACAGCTCCTTCCAGCAGCAACCTCTCTCCCCTTCCACCCTCAGCAGCATTCTTTTGAAGTAGGGTTTTGAAGTATGGGTTGCAAAGTTTCTTCAGATGATGTCTAGTATTATGGCATGCTATTTAAATATGGACTGCCACCTCTGGCTCAGCTCTCCTCAGGTTGCAGTGGGATAAATGCTATGCATTACAATGGTAGACTAACTAACTCCCCACTATCATACATACTGAATTAGAGAAGTTTTTTGCCCCCTCTAGCACTCATCCCTTCCCTGTAGAAAGGGGTCTTCTGCCAGAATAGCTCATATTTACATATACTTTAATATCTACAGAGTGCTTTGTAGATGTTATCTTAATTTACTTCTCATCACAACCCTGTAAAGTAGAAGCTTTTGATATTTCTATTTTAGAGATAAAGAAACTGAGGTTCAGAGAATTTAAATGACTTACCCAGGTCAAATGACTTACCTATCGTATTATTTCTCCAGGGCAGTGGTTTTCAAACTTTTTGGTCTTAAGATCCTTTTATATTTTAAAAAACTACAAAGGACTCTGAAGATCTTTTGTTTATGTGAGCTATGTTTATTGGTATTTACATTATTAAAAATTAAACCAGATCAATTTTTAAAACGTTAATTAATTCAAAATAACATTCATAAACCCATTACATGTCAACATAGATAACACGTATTTGTGAAAATAGATGTATTTTACAAAATATTTATTGAGAAGTGTCTTTGTTTTACACATTTTGCAAATCTCTGTCTTTTTTACATTTAATTTTAATTCTTTCTCAATTACATATATATATTTAATTGGAGTTAAGTGACTTGCCCAGGGTCACACAGCTAGTAAGTGTCAAGTGTTTGGTCTGAGACCAGATTTGAACCCAGGTCCTCCTGACTCCAGGACCGGTGCTGTATCTACTGCCTCTCTCAATTACATGTAAAGAAAATTTTTAACATTCTTTTTGTTTAAATGGAGTTCTGTATTCTTTACTTTCCTCCCTCCCTATTCCCTTCCTTAAGGAAGTCATACAATTTGATATAGATTATACATGTGCAGTCATGCAAAACATTACCATATTAGCCATGTTACAAAGGAAAACACAGACTGAAAAAAAATAAATGAAGAGAAAGTAAAAATATAGAGTGCTTCACAAATTTTCATATCATCCTTGGGCAGGTACCATGCCAGTCTTCTCTATATCATTCCAATTGTGGTATGTATACTGCTAAAGTAAGCACCCTATAAATGGCTTAATAGAAGACTTGATTCTCATAGAAAATGGATTCTCATATTTGCTTCTGCATTCAATCCCTTGCAATTTGTTATATTGGTTGAAACATATGAAGAAAATCTGGCCTCACACATATAATATAGTTGAAAAAAGGAGGCATATTTTAATAGACAAATAACATTTTCATATTATAATGAAAATAGCTTTCACCTCCTAGACCCTCTGACAGGGTTTCAGGGTCCCAGTGGTCCACAGATCACACTTTGAGAATAGTTGCTTTTGGGATTTGTCTATGACTTGGGAGTGGGAAGTCAGCATGAAAGAAATGGAAATGTTTTGTGGCAAGTACCATGGTCCCAAAATTATTGGCAGAAATAAGTTACAACTTCAGCTACAATTTTACAAGTAGTTTGGAAACAAAAATACAAAATATCTTAACTTTGTTTCTACCCATTACCCATCAAACGCATAGACTACAACAAATACAAATTATTTACAGGTATAAGGAATACGAGAATAAAAATGCTGAACATAATTTGGTTTGAAGCACCTGTTAGAAAAATCTGAAACAAAAATTTACTACAGTCAGTGAGTGAGTGAAGGAAAGCCTTTATTATGCTTCTTGAGAGAAAAGCGGGTACAACACACTTTAGTAGCACGTGGGCACTGGTTCAGTGGTAGAATCAACTTTTAAACAGTTAGTAAGACCTATACTCCACCCATCAAGGCTACTATTGGTCTGGTTCATCTGCATTACACCCTTCCTGGACAGCCCATCGCATGTTCTTCCATGTTCTGTTAACTTCACCCATTTCATGGGTCCCATGTTCAAAAATGGAGGCTGTGTCTGCCCTTGGGGTGTGTCAGTTAATATTCAAAAAGCTTATTAAGCAAGCACAGTGGAGAAAAGCCTTTGCCCTGTCAAAGCCCCGGCCTTGAACCAGACAAGTTGCAACCGGCTTAGCAATCGGGGTTAAGTGACTTGCCCAGAGTCACAGAGCTGGTAAGTGTCAAGTGGTTGGTCTGAGGCAGGATTTGAACTCAGGTCTTCCAGACTTCAGGGCTGATGCTCTATCCACTGCGCCATCTAGCTGCCCCCTCCTGGGCTCTTTCTTAAGGAACTAGTTGTTTGCTATACTTTCTGATTGGTTGAGGGACTATCCAAAATTTCTTGGAATTTCTTATCCTGCTGTGGAAGCCTAACCCCCTAAAATCTTTCTTACAGCACCAACTTTCAGGTCCGGATGGTCACCCAGAAATGAAAACTGCTTCCATTTTTCCCATTCCACAGTGACTAGTCAATAAACATTTATTAAGGGAGTACTGTGTGCCAAGCACTGTGGGAGGGATACAAATAAGAAAAAGAAAGTCTGCCCTAAAGGGGCTTACAATCTAGTAGAAGAAACAGTACACAAAAGGAAGCTGAAAAAAGTAGGGGCTGGAGACAGGACAACCAGACAGTACCTGGTGCTAGGCCATGCTGTGGAACTGAAACTAAGCAGAGTAGTTTATGGGAAATGAAGACAGTGGACAACTTTGGGCCCTCTATGAAGAGAGGTTTGGAAAGGAGTTTATTGCTCCGCCCTCCAGTCCCCAGGCAGAGGGGAGAAGCACCTAAGGGTGCTTAAGTATCTAAGCTGAATCAATCTACATGATAATGAGATTTCTGGTAAAATCTCACCCTTTAGGACAAGGGCTTTTCTTCTGGAATGTATATACTGGGCTGTTCAGCCACAAACTGGTTTTCAATGATATAGCATCCCTTGTAGCTTTGCAGAATCCTGGCTTGGAAATATGCTTTGTCCTTCTTATGCCATATGTCTGACTCAATGTATATGTTGAATGGATCATGGGAATGCTCCAGTTTTTTGGAGCGGATATAGCTCAGCATGATGCCCAAGGTGAAGAAGCCAAAGAAACCAAGCACTATGAGGATGTACAGGGCTTCCAACTCAGCACCAGCATTGTGAGCTATAGCACTTGAGGAATGGTTGCCTCTTTGGACGTATTCTTCTAATGGCTCAGAAAGCAAGGGGTATGAGGCAGTACTGTTAGACAGGGCAGTCATTGTTTTCAGTGCCTGATGATTTTCTTCCCTAGTGATTTCTAAAAAAAAAAAAAAGTAAAATGATAAAATTAATTTTTATCCAAAGTTTCATATGATGTGGATTCTTTTGCTATTGACACTATGTAACAGAATGATAGATTTTAAATGTTGTTTGTTTTTTCTTCTTCCTTCTCTGCCTCTGCATATCTCTGACAACCTTCTGTGGGCCTAGAGAAGATATGCAGAGAACCTTCTCATGGTTGTCTCTCCTAGCATAATTTCACAAAACTGCAAAATCTCATTTGGAAGATCTCATTAGTCATCTAGTCCAACCCACATGTGGACCAGAATCCCATCTATAACGTCCCTAGCAAGGGGTCTGTTGGCTTCTACTTCAAGAGGAACTCTACCTCCTGAGGCACCCCCTTCTGTTTTTAGACTGCTCAGTTGTTGGGAGGTTTTTCCAGACATCAAGACTAAATCTGTGTCTCTGAAGTTTCCATCTCTTGCTCCTTGTTTTGCCTACTTGGGCCAAGCAGAATAAGTCCAATACTTATTTAATAAAGGCCTCAAATAATTGAAGACAGGTGTCTTTCCCTCCCCTGACTCTGAAGCAGGATAAAGAATTGTTGGCTATGCCAGAAGTGTTGTGCAGATGCCTTGATGTTCTTGGAGCTGCTCCTACTCAGCACCACCACCTCATATCAGGAGAAGGAATATGTGACTACCCTGACATGTCATCATCTATGCTCTAGCTCTGATGTTGGTGCTGCTCTGATTCATCATCACCACTCTATAATAGGAGACTTACCGTAAACTTCAAAGATGTGGCATCATCCACCGCATGGACCAGACTGTGAGACTTTGAGACTGAGTTTTTCTGAAGGAGGAAAGGCTTAGGACTTCTGGCTTTTGTATTCTACATTTTTTTTTGTTATTGTGTTTTGTTTGTTCCCTTCCCCCCCCTCCCCCCATAGGACCCATTCTAGAAGGGCTGTCCCATAAAAGACTTTATACTTACTTGGTCCTTCCAAAGCAAGGAGGGAAGGCCCAGACTTTACATTTTTGTTTTATTTGGTTTTTTTCTCTTTCCCCCCCCTTAGTACTTAGCCTTAAAAGGCCCAGGTCTCCTACTACACCCAGGGCCATCTCCAGTCATCCTGATTTATATTTCACCACTGGAACCAAACGACTTGAGAGGAGAAAGTGAGGTTGGTGACTTTGCACACCTTCCCTCACTTAAATCCAATTCACTTGAATGTCATGACATCACTTCCCTGATGTCATGTTGCTTTTTGAAAATAAAGGACATACAACAACAACAACAACAATAACCCTTAGTACTACTAGAAACACTACTAATTTAAATGGTGAAAATATCTTCTAGAAGATCCTTAGGATCTTGCCACCAAGGGATGGTATATAATAGTAGCAATGGTCTCCTGATACAGTTTCTCTGACCCTGTTACATCTTCCTCCTCCCTACTCCCATAACATGATTGGCTCCAGTTTCCCTGATGCAGCTTTCTGGTCTAGGGGTAATAAAAGGTCCCAAATACACATAGTCTGTCCCTTTCAGACTCAGCAGGTGACTAAGACCATGTGAGTCACAAATCCTGACCAACTGACCAGATACATTTCTAGATGGAGACAAAGTGGGGCTGTATCAGGAAACTGCTGATCTTATGGCACTTGATCAGATTTGCACTTCAGGGAGATCAGTTTGAGTTGGAGTTTATTGAAGTCACATATTGCTTGTATCTATGTCTCATTGCCAGTATTTCTTTAAGTTTATTTTGTTAATGTTACATTGCCAATATTACTTTAATTCTCCCCATGGATGTGGTGTGTATTTGTGAGACAGTGTATCTTAGGTTTGTGGTCTGTGTGTGTATGTGTGTATGATGTTTTGTACCTATTGTTTTCACTATGCTATCTTACTAAATTCTTTATTTTGCATTAATAATGATTATTAAAAGAAAGCTCACCAGTGAGGGTTTGTGAACTATGCTTTTAGGAATGGGGACCTACAAAGTATCCTTTAAGCCTGATAGTAACTGTCCTTTGGGGAGATAGATCAGAGGATGTACTACACTTTTAATGCTGCCTAAGATCACATTTGGGCAGCTAGGTGGCACAGTGGATAGAGCACTGAGTTTGGAATCAGGAAGACTCATCTTTCTGAGTTCAAATGAGGCCTTAGTAGCTGCATGATATTGGGCAAGTCACTTAGCCCTGTTTGCTTCAGTTCCTCATCTATAAAAATAAGCTGGAGTAGGAAACAGCAAACAGTCCAACACCTTTGCCAAGAAAACCCCTAAAGTAGGTCACGACTGAAATGAACAAACAGCAAGATCACATTAGCTGCTATATCACAATATGGACTTCTACTGAACTTGTCCTCCACTAAAGCCCCAGATTCATTTCTTTCCCCATATGAATCACTATCTACCTACAGCTTCCTCATCTTGTCCTTAAAAGGTTCAAGGACGTCTTTTTTTTTACATTGTAAAGTTTTACAATGATCCTTTTAAAATTTCATCTGATTAGATTTGACTCAATGTAATGTTCTAGTCAATCCAAACCTTTCTGTTTTTCAGCTTAATGACTATTCCTTATAGTTTTGTGCCTTCCTCCATACTGATTTGTATTAGCCTCTTGAACTAGGATGAGTTGTCTTGGATGAATATTCTGCTCTTGAAGACACAAGAGAGTTAGACAGTGTTTTAAAAATTGGATTTCAACCCCTTAAATTGATTTGACTTTATTTCAATCATTTGTTAGCGTCCTCTCTGCATTAAGTCCTATGCTAAGCAAAATAGTGTTTCTGTGCTGATTCATTTGAAAATGAATTTAGCTTTATTCCCCAATAGTCAGTATGGTGTAAACGGCATGTGGTCCCAATTTGGATATGATTTATGAATTTAAATTACCTTAGAAATACTACAGTACTTCAAAGATTTGTAATGTCATGGGTATTCACTACAGGTGCAGATCTAAGCTCATCTATAAATTATCAGATGGAATTCAAGACTTGTGACCAAAACATTCAATCACCTTTTAAACCAACTCATAATGAACTTCTCTGAACTTGGACTTGTCCTTGGACAAGTGCATATACCCAATTACTGCCCCATACTTGAAACTTTTCTAGTTTGGCAGTACCTAGTGAAGCTTGCCAGCTGTTAGGCTACCCTAGCCATTTAGACCCCAGGGTAACTTCCATGCCACAACAAGCATTAACATATGGTTTTAAATGGAGGCAACTGAGAAATAGTTTCCTAGAATTTCCCTACCATTTCCTGCTGCCTCATCTCTAAAATCACTTTGCCCTTAATAATCCCTCCAAATACTTCCTCGTCTTTACTGGATGTTCCATGAGCAGCTCAAACTCAAAGTATCTAGAACAGAAGTCATTTTTTCCTAGTTCCCCATTTCTGTTGAGTCCCCATCATTCTTGTAGTTACCCAGGTTTGCAATCTTAGAGTCACACTCAACATTTCCCTTTCTCTCATTTCATCTTCCTCATATTCAAACAACTGCCTGTTTTCATCAATCTTACTTCCAAATCTAACTGGTAACTCTTCCCTTCTCTCCACTACCTCTAGTTCAGAATCCCATCACCTCTCACCTGGGCTATGGTAATGGCCTTCTAACTAGTCTCCTTGCCTCTGACCTTTCTACCTCTCCAATCCATCCACCACATAGCTGTCAAATTCTAAAACATAGATCTCACTATTTCACTCTGTGGCTCAAGAAGCTCCAAGTTCTCCAAGAGAAACTCTCTCTTGTTTCTGGGATAGAACTCCTCTGCTTGGCCTTTAAGCCCTTTCCAACCTGGCTCCAGCCTACCTTTCCAGGTTTATTGCACATCACTCTCTTACATGCATTCTATATTCCTGACAAACTGGTATGCTGGTCCTTCTTTCCTGTCATTCAATTTCCTACCTTTTTTTGTTAAATTGATAATTTGCTAAACCTCTCAACAAGCAGAACTTTAAATTGAGGCTAGGTGATTGCTTCCAATCTGTTTACCACTTTAGAGCATACAGCCCCACCTAAAGGCAAAGGGGAATGACAGAGAGGGGTGTGTTGTGGAAACATACTCTCTACTCCTTTCCAGAAGTAAGAGGGAACAAAATGGAGCAAGTACCAATTAGCCAGCTTTATCCTCCATAGTACTTCTACACACACACACACACAGAGATAGAGAGAAAGAGAGAGGCGCATGCATGCATGCATACATTCTTTCTTTTGTTGCTCTAGTATTTTAAATAGAGGCAGTATATGCCATACAGTTCCTTTAGTTACTTTAAAAATGATGAAAATCAATCCTATATATAGTGATACCAGACAACTAGTTTGACCTGCTGCAAGTGATAGAATGCCTAAACAACTAAGCAACGGCCTGAAGTAGACAGGAAATTTTGTGTGAAACTCAGAATTTCCAGTCACCCCCAGGAAGAGGAAGAAAATGGTATGAACTTTGGAGAATTTAAATAAGTTGCTCCCCAAAGCCAACACCCTGTACTAAATGTTCCCCTATTACTCTCACACTAACTTAATTATCTGCACTGATAACAGACTAAAAGCTTTTAGAGCAAACATTCTGCCAGACTGGCACCTTGCTTCCTATCTTAGAATTGATTCTAAGCTTCCTTCCACAGTGGAGGATCTAGTGGAAAGGGAACTGGGCTGAGAGCCAGCAGATCTGAATTCCAAGTCTAGCTAGTCATTGATAAATTGCATGACCTGAGGGAAGCCTTAGCTTTTTGGTATCTCAGCTTACTTATGAGTACAAAGGGGATAATAAATACTATTATTACACTCACTAGCACCACTTATATGGTATATTGGAAAGAACATTGTGTTTGGAGAATAATAGTGGAGAGACATTAAGAAATTGAACAAAGAGGTGAATAAAAGTAATACCTATATATAGAAAAGATTCAAGAAAGAGGCAGAAGAGAAAAGACAGAAGGAAGTAGTAGTTTGGTTGAGAATCTTACCCCCTATATAAAAGATAAAGGTCTTCTTGTTTCAAAATCACATTTGGCTCACCTACTTCATAGCATTGTTATGAGTAAAAGGGCTTTATAACCATAAAGAGGGATATTATGTCAGCTATTATTGTTTTCTATTGTTGCTTACAATGCCAAGGTAAGGTACTCAACCAAATGGATTAGCCAAATGCAGGGGTTTTTTTGTTTTGTTTTGTTTTTGTTTTAGAACAACATCTAGTTTTGACTTTACCATTTGGCTTTGTTTAAGGAAGTTGTAATAATGCCTGTGTGTGTCTGGAAATTTTTGCAATGTACATTTTGGGCACAATTTTATTAAGATGTATAAAATCAAGAAGGGCATTCTAAACTCTAAGGATTATTTTGCAGAATTTATGTTCTTTTGAATAGAGATAACTTATGTTCTTTAGAAAGAACTCATCAACTGATTGAATGAATCAATGAAGCTATTGACTTTTTCTCATTTGCTATCTCTTTAAGTTATACTATATAGGTTTCTATTCTCCATTTCTTGCACCATTTTTGTCAATTTGCCTATTGGAAGACTAATAACAATTTACATTTATATGCTATTTTGTAGTTGTACAACACTTTAATACATTGTTCCATTTACTTCTCATTCTACAATATGGTGAATCTTTGCTTTAAGGGAAGTGTGTACTTTGCTCACCAAACAGATTCTAACCATTTATACAAATGGTCTAAGGACTTGTTTGATTCTTTACATAGTACAGAGGACCATGTTGTACACAAGCATTAGAAGACTATACAATTAGATCTGGAATAGGCTTTAAAAGACTATCTAGTAACTGCTTCATTTTATGGAGTGAGAAAACGAGGGTCCATGATGTTGTGTTTACCCAAGACCACACAGCTAGCAAAGAACAGAAGCAGAATTTAAACTCAGGCCCTTTGACTCTAAAGCTGATGCTTTACTATATCACGCTACCATGATTTTTTGAAAACTATCCTTTAGTGGCCAACATTCTAATAAAGAACCTCTCCACGCCTAATTAGTCTGATCTTGGACAGTAGAAATGTTTGTTGGTTTTCCCTGGGTCCAAAACTTTTCAACTTGGTAGAACTCAAAACTAGCACTCTGTCTTGAAATAGCTTTCAAGAACCCAGAGTTATTCCCACAGCAAGATGAGGCATAAGAGTAGTATTTTAGGAGACAGTTGGGCAAATGTTAGAATAATCATTGCATAAATAAGTAAAGTAAGGTCAGAGACTCGTCCAAAGTCTCACAGTTGGACAGCTGATTCAGCCAGTGAGCTGGAAAGTGACAACTTGTGAATCTCCTCCAAGAAGACCTTAAGAGTGTCCAATTAGTGAAAAGGGGAAAGTATTGTATAACAAACATTAGGTCATTAGACTAAGAATCTAGAGACTTGGATTTTCTACTCTTAGCTTGGCAACAAGTTGTGTAACTAAGCTCTTTAAGCTGCAATTTCCTCATCTGTGTATAATCTTTGATACCTCTTCCTGTCAAAGAAAAACGCATGCTGGAGATGAAGTTCTCCTGGCTAGAACAGAATTGTTTGCTAAGTTATGCACAGATGCAGTAAATGAGTCTTACAGAGCTAAGGAGCCAGATTTTTGTTTTCTTCTCACCCTGGAAGGAAAAAAATCCAATAAACTGAAAAGTAAAGAAGAATATAAAGGTTTAGATAGAGTTCCTGCATAGTGGCAGGTTTTAGAGTTCTCTTTTTGTTTGGTATTCAGGCAAAAGGCTGGAATGGAGAGGAATCAGAAACTAGAGACTAGAAGTGAGGAGTTAGAGACCACAGCCACCTTTCTCATTTGCAGATAATGGGATGGTCTAATGCCAAAAAGAGGCATACATGGAGCATACTGATCACTGCTAAACCACCTCTTTCAGAGAACAGATAATAGACCTAGATTTTGTCTATTTTCCTTCACTTCATCAGCCAGTCTTGTAGGATGTATGTTAAGTTTAAAGCTTATCTAATATTTTAAGTTTGTTTTCATACTTCTATTTAATTAATACCAATTTCCTTTGAATCAAAGGTTTTTGTGTTTAATTATTGAGACAGGGAAGGCAGAAAGAAAGGGTGGAGTGACTGGCAAAAGATTCAGACAAAGAGATAGAGACCCCAGACTCTCTCACATGGGGACTCCTGAGCTAAATCAGAGAAAATCTTATTGTCATATTTTTGTATTTAAAGCTGTGTGGGTTCCTAACCTTTCTGGGCCTCAATTTCCTCATCAGCAAAATGAAAAGCTGGACTAGATGCAAATTGAGTGGTTTCTTTTGGCTCTAATGCTATGTTCTGATCTTGTGATATAATTTTTAATGAACCAGACTATTTTATTCCATTTAACAAGGAGGAAAAGTCTGGGCAACAAGAACTGACTCAACATTTCTACTATGAAAGGAAACTTGTCAATCATACTCATTAAAACAGTTTGATACTGGATGAGAAATAGGTTGGTCATTGCACAGATTAGGCACACAATGTAGAGAAGCCCATAAATACTGTAGTCTGTTTGGCAAACCTAAAGCTTTGGGGTCAAGAACTTATTATCTTATTAAGCTTATTAAAAACTGTTGGGAAAACTGGAATATAGCAATTGGGAAAAAGCTATATAGCAGAAACTAGGTGCTGACCAACATCCATACCAAAAGCAAGACAAATGGGTACATTATTTATGCATAAAGTGACACCATAAACAAATTAAGGAGCAAGGAGGAAATTGCCTTTCAGATTTATGAATAGAGGAATAGTTCATGACCAAACAAGAGATATAGAAGTACACAGGAGGTAAAATGATTACAGAAAATTTTTAAATTTTTACATAAACAAAACTAATGCAACTAAAAATAGAGGAGAAATAGGAAAAAATCTTTGCAGTTTCTCTGACAAAGATCTCATTTCTAAGACATATTGGCAATTTAATAAAATTACAAGAATAAGAGCCATTCCCCAATTGATAAATGGTCAAAAGATATGAGTAGGAAGTTTTCAGAAAATGAAATCCAAATTATCAATAGCCATGTGAAAAAATTCTAAATCATTAAAAAATAGAAAAAAGCAAATTAAAACGGCTCTGAGGTACTGCCTCATACCCATCAGATTTACAAAGCTGATAAAAAAAAGGAAAATGACAAATGCTCGATAAGCTGTGGGAAAGCAGGTACAACAATACACTTGGTTTATGGTGGAGCTGAGAATTGGTATAGCCATTTTGGACAGCAATTTAGAATGATGCCCCCAAGCTACTGAACTGTGCATACTCTTTGACCCAAGAATACAGTTATTAGATGATACCTCAAAGAGAACAAATAAAGATGAAAATGATGCATATGCACAAAAATATTTATAGCAGCACTTTTTATGATGACAAAGAATTGGAAACTGAAGAGGTGCCCATCAATTGGGGAATGGCAGAACAAGCTATGGTATGTGAAAGTAATAAAATTCTATTTTGCTACAAAAAATTATAAAGGAGATGGTTTTAGAAAAACCTGAGAAGACTTGTATGAACTGATGCAAACTGAACTGAACAGAATCAGTAGAACAACTTACACAATAATAACAATACTGTAAAAACAAGCAATTTTGAAAGACTTACACAATGGAACCAATTAGAATTGAAGATAACTCATGATGAAATGTGCCATACATGAGAGGTGATAAACTTAGAGTGCAGATTCAATCTTTTTTTCTTTTTGTACATTGCTAATGTGGGAATTTGTTTTGCTTGACTATACATATTTGTAACTTTTTTTTTTGCTTTTTCAGTGGATGAAAGAAGGGGAGATGGGGGAAACCAAGATGGTAGAGTACAGTCAGCAACCCAGCTGAACTCTCCCAATATTTCCCTCCAAACAATTTTAAACAAAAACAGCTTCAAATCAAATCAAATTTTGGAGCAGCAGAGCCAAGAAAAGGTCAGAGTGGGACATTTTTCCAGCCTAAGACAATTTTGTAGGTCAGAAGATGAGGTTTATAATACCAATGTGGGGGCTAACCTAGAGTGCAGCAGCAGCAGCATAAATGGTGAGCTTTGGAAGGGCCCCTGATAGTAGCAACAGCAGTGGCAGCTTTGGGAGCTCTCATCTATGGCTGCAAACTCTGGAACTGCGACCAGCACCCCTGTTCTCCTGACACTGCAAGTGCTAGTGCTCTTCTTTGCTTTTGAACTATGATCCAGAACTGCTTAAGGGTAAGAGAGTTTCCAGTCAGTGCCAGTTACACCCAATAAAGTCAAAAGAATGAAAAAATAGGAGAAAATGAAAAAAAATCAGAAAGAGAACTGACCTGGAAAATAGATTGAGAGATAATTTAAGAATTATTGAACAACTTGAGAGCCATGAACAAAAAAAGGAGCCTAGACATCATATTTCAAGAAATTATCCAGGAAATATATTAGATCCAGAGGGTTCAACAGAAATTGAGAGAATCCACTGATCATTTCCCAAAATGAAAATTCTCAATATAACAATATAACCAATATAAATATAACAATATAGCTATATATATTATAACAATATAAATATAACAAAATAACAATATAACCAATTTCAGAACTTCCAAGTCAAGCAGAAGATATTGCAAGCAGCCAGAAACAATTCAAATATTTTGAAGCCACAATCAGTATCACACACGATTTATCATCTTCCATCTTAAAGGAGTGGAGGGCTTAGAAATTATATTCTAGAAGGCAAAGGAGCCAGGATTACAACCAAAAATTAGCTACCCAGCAAAACTGAATATAATCTTTAAGGGGGGGAAATGGATAGTCAATGAAATACTGGATTTTCAAGTATTCCTGATGAAAAGATCAAAGCTGAATAGAAAATGTGACATTCAGACAGAAGACTCAAGAGAAGTACAAAAAGGTAAACACGAAAGAGTAATCATATGAGACTCAACAAAGTTAAATTTTTTATATTCCCATATGTACAACTCCTAAGAACTTAATCATTATTAGGGCAGTTAGAAGGAGTCTACATAGATAGAGGGCATGAATGTGAGTCAGTTATGATGGAATGATGTCCCCCAAATAAATAAACAAAAGAAGGGTTGAGAAGGAGGGATGCACTGAGAGAAGGGGGAAGAAAGAGATAGAATTGTGGGGATTTTCTCACATAAAAGACATGTACAAGAAAGAACTTTTATGGTGGAAAGGAAAATGGTGTGGTGGTAGAAGGCAATGCTTGAACTTCACTTTCATCAGAATTGGTTCAAAGAGGGAAGAATCTATATCATCTATATCTATATCTATATCTATATCTATATCTATATCTATATCTATATCTATATCTATACCTATATCTATATCATCTATATATCTGTATCTATGTATATGTATGTATACACACACACACACACACACACACACACATATATATATATATATATATATATATATAATGTGTATATGTAAATATTTTTTAATAGATGTGGTGGAGATGGTTGTAGAAATCCATCTTACCCAATAAAGGAAGGAGGGGAAGGGGATAAGAAGGTGGGGTAGATGATAAAAGGAAGAGTGGATTAAGGGAGGTAGTGATCAGAAGCAAAACAGACTTGAGGGGGGATAGGATAAAAAGAGAGAGAGAAAAATAAACAAGGGAATAGGATGGAGAGAAATAAAGTTAGTAATCATAAAACTGTGAATGGGAATGGGAAGAGCTCACCCATAAAACAGAAATGTATAGAACGGATTACAAACCAGAATCCAACAATATGTTGTTTATAAGAGACAGAGTTGAAACAGAAAGATACAAAGAATTAAAATAGGGAGATGGAGCAGAATCTATTATGCTTCAGCTGAAGTAAAAAGGCAGGGGTAGCAATCATGATCTCAGACAAAACAAAAGCAAAAACAGACCTAATTAAAAGAGATAATCAAGGGAACTACATTTTGATAAAAGGTACCATAAACAATAAAGCAACATCAAAAAAGTTTCAGCAAGTTCTTCTCATAAAGGCTTCATTTCTCAAAATGCAGGGAACCGAGCCACATTTATAAAAATAAGAAACATTCCTCAATTGGTAAATGGTCAAAGGATATGGACAGACAGCTTTCAAAAGAAGAAATCAAACCTATCTATAGTCATATAAAAATGCTCTAAATCACTACTGATTAGAGAAATGCACATTAAAGCAACTCTGAGGCACTACCTCATAACTATCAGAAATGACAAGTGCTGGAGGGGATGAGCGAAAACAGGTACACTAATAAACTGTTGGTAGAGTTCTGAACTGGTCCAACCATTGTGGAGAACAATTTGAAACTATGCCCAAAGGGTCACAAAACCATGAATACCCTTTGACCTAGCAAAACCACTACTAGGTCTATACCCCAAAGAGATCAAAGAAAAAGGAAAGGAACTTATGTACAAAAATATTTATAGAAGCTGTTTTTGCAGCAGCAAAGAATTGGAAACTAAGGGGATGCCCATCAATTGGGGAATGGCTGAGCAAGTTGTGGCATATGATTGTGATCAAATACTATTGTGCTATAAGAAGTGATGAGGGGGATGGTTTCAGAAGAAAAACACATGGCAAGAAGTATATGAACTGATGCAAAATGAAATGAAAAGAACTGGGAGATCATTACACACAGCATCAGCAATGTTGTAATGATAATCAACTGGCTATTTAGCTACTCTGATCAATACAATGACCCATGAATTCCGAGGGGCTTGTGGTAGAAAAATGTAATCTCTCTCTAGAGAGAGAACTGATGAACTCTGAGTGAAAATTGAAGTATAATTTCTCATTTTATTTATTTTTTGTGATATGGTTGATATGGAAATAGGTTTTGCATGGTTTCACATTTATAAGTGATTGCCTTCTCAGTGGGTGGGGTAAGGGTGGGAGGGAGGGAGAAAATCTGAAACTAAATTTTAAAAGAAAAGAATGTTAAAATAAATAAATATTTTAAAAAGAAGGGAAGTTGGGAGGGAGAGAATTTAGAACTTAAAACAAAATGAAATCAAATTTTAAAAATATATCAGGAAAAAAAAAGAAAGGCTGCTTATCTTAGCAGATAGAAAGCTCACCTCAAAACCAGGAAGACATGGGTTCATGTCCCACATCTGACATATACTACATGTGTAATCCTGGACAAGTCATTTTTCTAAGACTGTAAGTTGCAAAGTTGTCGCTAATCAGTATTACTGTCCTTTTAACTATCCTCTCCCTGCAAAGCTAAAATAAATGCAAGCTTAAAATTGCAGCTTGGCTGTGGGTAGGGTTGGGTTTTTGCTGGTCACTCCAAGGTTTACTCCATGTTTCTGCTTTACACAGGCACAGTAACACCCACTATTCAGGAAAGGGGAGGGGTGGGAGTGAGAGAACAGTGACCAGGGAATAGGTCATGGTAGGTCATGGAAGGAAGAGGAGTGGCTATACAAAATAGGCAATGCTCATCTTTCATCAGCAGCAGTTAGAGAAAAGGGAGTGAGAAGGCCTTCCTTCCTATAGTCCAGTAGAATATTTTCACTTTATACAAAGGAAGGCATTGAAGTAGACGATCTCTAAGGTCTATTCTGGCTTTAAAATTCTATTATTCTTTTAGGCTGAAATGCTAATCAATCAGGCCAAATACACCCTTATATCCAATCAGTTGCTGTGTCTTTCTGCTGCTTACAACATCTCACACTCATAGCCTTCTCTCCATTCATATACTAATGACCTATTTTCAGGCCTTTGTCAATTCTCATATAGACTGCTATAATGTCTCAAGATTGGTCTCCCTGATTCCAGTCTCTCCCTTTTCCAAACCAACAATGTATTTATCTTTTTTTTAAACTTATTTATCTTGCAAGATCACTTGGGCTTTGGAATTCTCACTTCATCCATATCCTGGGGTCCCTCTCTTCTTCTGACTGGAGGGTGGAGACCCCCTCCCAGAACTTCCATTTAAAGAGGGCATCCAGGCCAGCCAGCTCTTCATTTCCCACCCAAATTAACCCCTCTGGACTTCTCTATCATGCCTTCAAGCAGTGTCTTCCCACCCCTCCACTCCCATCTCATCCCTTCCTCCTCTGCTTTTCAGTGTCTTCCTCCATTAGGTTGTAAACGCCTTGAAGGCAGTGACTGTCTTTTGCCTTTCTCTGTATACTCAGTGTACAGCACATTACCTGGCACATACTAGACTTTTAATAAATGTTTTATTGAAAATCTGATAATATAATCTTCCTAAGGAACAGGTTTGGCCATAAACATCATTCCCTGCTCAAAAACTCATTGCATGTAGAATAAAATACCAATTTATTAGTGTAGAATTTAAAGCTCTCTGTAATCTAAGTTAATTTCATATTACAGTCAATCTTCAACATTCAAGTATATTTACCCTTCATGACTTCAAGCATTTGAGTGATTTTGTTGGTAACCTAATTTTCACTTTTGTATTGGCAACTACACACATTCCTGGCTATGCCCAGTAGAGAAAAAAAATGAGAGCCTTGATGCTCACAAGTTTGTGGAGTGACTGACATCCTACTAGGTGTTTCACTGATCTTGTTCACCATACTATTGTAAAGAGTTCCCTGGGCATTCATTTCATATTTTCATTGTTTGCATTTAAACTGCAAGTTTGTGTTGCAATTATGCTCTCAAAGTGTAGTACAGGTCCTTTGGACTCTAAGCCGAAGTGTGCAAAGTCAGTGATATAGCTTAGTGAGAAAATAAAGGTGTTAGATAAACTTTGAGCTGTAATGCCTGCAGCTGCTGTTGGCCTAATTCACCAGCTGGCTAGAGACATTCAAGATGTCAATCTCATCATTGGTGGAAGTCTCAAGGTTAAATATCAATTTGCTTATGCTATGTTCCCATACTCTGAGACCCTTAAGGAGCTCAAATAGTGCAGGAAGCAGATTTAACTGATCGATTATTTCAAGCTGGTTCATTCTTCACCACCTTCAACACCATACACTAGCTGTGGAGGACAGAGTGTCAGAGGTGATGTTGAGACCTCACCATTTTCAATCTTCCAACAGCAGCAGCAACTGAAGTCCCTGCAACCTCTCCCTTGGTTTTCAAAAGGCGGACAATGTTGAGAGGTTTATAGCAATATAGTATATAGTACAACAGCCTCACACCACCATCCGACACAGTGGAAAGTAAGATATAGGTTAAAAAATGTTTTAGTCTTAAGAATTTCATTTGCTGTGCAGTATTTATGGTACTGTAGATTTCATGTGTTATGAAAAGTGAATATTGTCTGAAATAAACTTTTTTGTTGATGTTAGCACAGAAGGTCACAGAATTCTAGGGAATTACTAGTGAGAAAAAAATGTCTTTCATGTTATCAATTTTATTTTATGTACTGCATTTTTATGGGTTATTTCACGGTTACTGTGTTAGAAAACATGTACATTATCAGAATTAATATTTTGTTATAAAGAATTGTAGGCAGAAAAGGGTATTTTCAGCAGTCTCAGCAAAAGATTACAGTTTTAGTGGTCTGGGAATCTAACTCCCTATTTCCCATAGGTTCAATGTATCAACACTTGTGTTTTTGAATTTCACTCTATTTTCTAGGAACATAATTCCTGTGAAAGTCGAGGATTAATTGTACTTGTCTTTATGAATACTATGTCCCAATCCAGCTGGTCCTCTAGATACTATTCCCTAAACTCAATACTCTACCTCTTATCACCATAAATTCAAACCAGCAGTCTGTCATGCTTGGAATGCGCTCCAATCTTATCAGGGGCATTTAGGTAGTACAGTTGATAGAGTACTTGCCCTGGAGCCAGGCAGACTGAGTTCAAATTTGACCTCAGACACTAGCTCTGTGATCTCTATTTGCCTCAGTTTCCTCATTTGTAACATGAGGATAATAATGACATCTACGTCCCAGATTTGCTGTGAGACTCAAATGAGGAAACAATTGTAAAGCACTTAGTACAGTGGCTGGTGCACGGTAAATACTACGTCAAAATTTGCCATCATTATTGTTGTTAGCTGTTATCTTTGTTTCTCGGAATCCTTGTTTTCCCTTGAGGCTCTCAGTGCAAGTGATACTTCCATTTGGAATCCTTCCCTGAATTTCTCAGTTATCAGGGCTATACCTCTCCTCAATTTTCCTTTCTTGTTATTGTTCAGTCATTTCAGTTGTTTCTGAGTCTTCATGATCCCATTTGGGGAAAACCACTGAAGAAGATTGCTGTTTCCTTCTCCTTCAGGCAACTGAACAATTTTCCTTGTACCATACTTATTTGTGTACATGTTGTATACATCCACTAGAATGTAAGCAAGGGGCAGAAGAGGGAGAAGTTGGTAGGCAGAATAATAAAGACTCCTGGCATCTGGAGCAAAGATAAAGCTCTTTTTGTGTGAATAGATGACAACAGAATCACTAAAGAGGTTTTGTGTGGGTGATAAGGTGAGGTAACTTCAAGAAAAAAAAGAGGAGGGAAAAAAACCCAACTTTATAGGTATCCATGAAAAAGGCCCACTTTTCAGGGATGTGGCCTCATAAATCAGCCTGAGTAGGCTATAGTCTGAAATTAAGGATCCTTGTAAATAGAAATCAGGGTCAATTAGGAGTCAAAAGCAAATTGTAGCTCTAGCTCCAAATCTTCATGAACATTCATAATCTTCTAGAATACAAAGAGGCACTGTGATATAGTGGATAGAATGTTGAACCCGGAAATCGGAAACCTGGGTTTGAATCCCACTTGTAGTATAGGCAAAAGGTTAGAGCAGATGACCTCTTATTTGTTTCCAGCTCTCTGAAAAAGAGGTATCCTTCATTTTAGGACTGAGGAATTCTCTGGTCTTTATGTGCCCATCAATGAGAAGATTTAGATCCTAAATCTTATAGAGTCTGATGAAGCCTGATACTCTTATGTATATAAACAAAAACATTTCTTCTGTTACATCTTTCAACAACAACCACAAAAAATGTTACTTTGTATAAGTATGATCCTTCTTTTTTTTGAATTTTTTTATTAATTTATTTTGAATTATCAACAATCACTTCCATAAGCTTTTGAGTTTAAAATTTTTCTCTCCCTCCCTCCCCACCTCCCTCCCCTAGATGGCGTGCAATCTGATATAGGCTATACATATACACTCCTATTAAACATTTTCACATTAGTGATGTTGTAAGTAAGAATTAGAATCAATAGGAGGAACCACCAGAAAGAGGAAACAAAATCCAACAGAAGAAAAAAGTAGAAAGCAGTATGCTTCGTTCTGCTTTCAAAATAAGTAAGATCTTTCTTTAAGTAAACCACATGTATAAAAATCTTAAATTACCAAAAATAAATGTTACAGTAATCATTTACACGAAAAAAGCAGATCATCCCTTTTTTTTTTTTTGCTTTTAGACAATTGGGGTTAAGTGACTTGCCCAGGGTCACACAGCTAGTAAGTGTCAAGTGTTTGGTCTGAGGCCAAATTTGAATTCAGGTCCTCCTGACTTTCAGGGCCAGTGATCTATTCACTGCACCACCTAGCTGCCCCAGATACCTTTCAATAAGGGATTCCCTCATAACCTTTTTCTTGGGGTGAGGCTAGGCAATGGGGTTAAGTGACTTGCCCAGGGTCTCACAGCTAGTGAGTATCTGGTGTCTGAGGCTGGATTTGAACTCAGGTGTTCCTGACTCCAGGGCTGGTGCTGTATCTACTGTGCCACCTAACTGCCCCCTCCCTCATAACCTTTAACAATGTTTGGATACAAATGACACACATTTAACTATTCAAGAGCACATGTGTTTCTTTAAGCAAGGTTTATCTCTTCATGATATCTTCAAAACTACTTTCTTCTGAAATTTATACTTAGAATAAGTCATGCTTGCAATCACATTCTTACATCTGTTCATAGTCAATATAAATGGAATGGACCAAAGGAAAACAGAAGGAATTATTTTCCCTAACATTGGATACACTGAGATGAAAGCCTGTCTATTCTTTTTACCATACAGACTCCATACACCAGTTAAGGTAATTGTTCATTGACAGTGAAAATCATTTCCCTAGCATTTTGGCAGTTATAAATGTTTGGAAAAATAACCACTAAACCATCCATTTTTCTTAACAGTGATTCAAATATACATTTGGCCAATTCATATATAATACTCTGGAAAGTCTAAGTAAATATGCCATAAATAATAATACAAGCAGCTGGGTGGCACAATGGATAGAGCGCTAGGCCTTGAGTCAGGAAGATACATCTTCATGAGTTCAAATACAGTCTCAGACACTTACTAGCTGTGTGATACTGGGCAAGTCACTTAACCCTGTTTGCCTCAGTTTCTCATCTGTCAAACGAGCTGGAGAAGGAAATGGCAAACCATCCCAGTATCTTTGCCATGAAAACCCCAGATGGGGTCACAAAGAGTTGGACATGACTGAAAAACAACAAAATAGTAATATCTCTTTTGTACATCTAGGCTGTTGATATAGGATTTAAATTTAACCCATTGTTATTATTATATCATATGGGTTCCATGACTGCAGGGACTTCTTTGTGCTTCCTACTTTGTATTGCCTACTACATATATTTTGGTCTCAACCTTTGATGTCATTAGTGTAGAGAAATCCTAGTGGGGAAACTCCTTCCACCACTGTAGGCAGGCATCTGATCTACAACTTCTAATCTAAGAGAGTTATCTGGATCACTGAGTGGGACTTGTTCAGGATCATTCACAGACCCCCCCCAAGTTTTCATGCAGTTTTAAATTATAGTAGCTTAGAAAAGTGGGACTAGAACACACATTCCTGACTTGAAGGCCAGCTCTCAATCTGGTACTATGTACACAGTAAGTGCTTAATAAATGTTTGCCAAACAGATAAATGAGTGAATGTCAAGTTCCTTTAATGCTTCTGGAACTAGCCCAAGAGCCCCAACTTTCTGCATTGCCTGGAAGGAATATCACAAGAAAATGAGAGATTTTCTCCTTCAATGCCCTGTCTCACCTACTTTTTAAATAATGCTAAGGCAATTGCAGCTATTATCAGATTATAGATTTACAGGCCACTGACCTCAAAGGAAATCTGGTCCAACCTTTTCAACTCTACAGGTAAAGAAAGGTAAAAATGATCTGTCCAATTACACAGAGGTAATAAGTGGCAGAACCAGCATTCAGCTGTAGGTCCTCTGACTCTGTAGCTAACTAATATTTTTTCCAGTGTCATCATCAGGATGATGGAATTCAAAGGAGCAGTTGATGTCATCTAATCCATCCCCTTCTTTTCAAAACTGACCAGAGAGATGAAGATAGCTCAGTATCACACAGCTAGTTTTGTGGCAGAGTCAGAGGAGTGTCTAAGTTCAATCTTCTGGGTCAGAAGAATTTTTTTTTCCAGACCCAGAAAGCAAGGTTTCCACTGAAGTTCTGATAATTATTCTAACGTGCCTGAAATTGTAAAGTGAAGATAGGGATACAGAGATGTTTCTGGCCAACCTCCCTAGTACTAGATTCCAGCCGACACATGTTACAGGGAGATCTACAAAGACCATAAGGTGCTTTCTTCTTCCCCAAGAGGGGAAGTTCTGACCTGGTGAATTCTCTTCAAGAGAAAGTATAATCTCTCACAGTCAGCCAGTCAGTCAGTAGGGCAGTCAGCCAGTAAGTATTTCTTAAATTTATTCTGTGCCAGGCACTATGCTGAGAGCAGAGGATATGAAAAAGGCAAACATTCCCTGCTCTCAAGGAGCCTACATTCTAATGGAGGAGACAACATGCAAATAACCAAGCACACATAACATATATTATACATGTGTATACATGCAGATATGTTCGTGTGTATATGTTTACATATACACATGTATGTAGGCATCTATGTGTTGAAGAATGCAGAATTTGAGTTGTCTTGAAGAAAGCCAGGAAAACTAAGAGATAGAGATGAGGAGAGAGAACTTTCTAGTCATAAGGAACAGCCAGTGCAAAGAGAACTGTGGCTACGACAAAGGCACAGAGGCTTTCCTTCAACTTTCCTTCTTTCTCTTCTGTATCCCACACTTCTGGATTTAAATGATGCAATAAAGCATCATTAATGGACACCTGTGTAAGAGTCTGTTTTGATAAAAGAAAGCACAGAAGATTTTAAAAGAAAACAAGTTACACCTTCAGGTATCCATATGGCAACTCAAACTAACCCCTACCTCACCTCCAAAGCTATCTAGAAGTTATTGGGGGCCTCTTTTAGTGAACAGATAAGAATGGTTTGTAATTAATAAATACAAAGTGTATTACTGTATGCTGAGGCTTCTGAAACTAAATCAATTTACAAGGAAAGTTTAAATTAGACGATTTCAAACTTTAAATCTAGATAAGGATTTTCACCATCTTAAAAAAGTGGGTTTGGCTAAACAGAGGTGAATGTTAACTTAGTCTCTGTCAAGGGACCAGAAATTCCACATTCATGCATTCTCTCTTATTAAGTTGTAAGATTTGGGGGCCCAACTTAAGTCTGCCAGCGCAGGCTAAAGGCACAAACTCCTTACTTACCTAAATATATCCCAGGAGAAGGGAACTGAGGTGAGGGGCAGCTTGCGAGCGGAGCAGCTAGGACCAGAAGGAGCAAATCCTTTTTAGCCACGCTCCTTCCTCTGGCAGGTGAAGGGGAGGTGTTCGGAGGGTGTTCCCGCCCCGAAGTGGCTTCCTAGGGATCCAGCAGGCTCCCGCCTCCTCCCGGACTCCAGACCTCGGTGCCCCCGCCCAGCTACTAAAACGCGGGCTTGCTTTGGGCTCCCAGTCCAGTTAGTGCATCTTCCGAGAGATCCCGCCACCGTGCTCTGCTAGATCAAGTCTCCGGCTTCGCTTGCTTAGAACCACACCTGCCCAACCTTCCTCCATCCTGTTCCGCCCCAGGCAGACCAAGCGGCTTTTTCTCCCCCGCACCTTTCCCTCTCACCCTCGGTTTGACCTACCCAGGACCTTGTTCTTTGGCTTTGGGCTCCTGGAGCAATATTCTAGGCATGCTTTGTGAGAAAGGGTCAGGGATGCTTTTGCAAAGTACTCGATTACCAGAGCTCTCAAATCAGGCTACTGACAGCCAGCCGTATAAACTGCATTTCTGCACGAAACAGTCAATAAAATGCTTCAGCTTTGTCATGGTCTCTGACCAGATATCGTTAGAAACCATGGCCAGTACAGTCGGACCCGGAAATCTAAAATCTAATTTCAAAAACTAACTAAGTGACTAATTTGCAAGACATTGCAGAATCCAAATGGGATCACTGAAGATTAAGAGCTGCTATATCACTTCACTCTCTCGTGCAGATATCCTTGGATAATAGGAATTATTTTTCTTATTCATATATTCCCCTCTGGTGGAAATTCAGTGCAGTATATAAATCCAATCTGCTGACAAACATGATATTTTTATAGAAATACCAACCTTCCAAAAGGTTAAGAAATTTCCCCCAGATTTCAGCCAGTAGTGGTACTAGGAAAGCAATCCAAATATATTTCCCGCAACACTCTCAGCGTGCTTACCATATTCTTAAGAATCCTTTTGTCTCAACCCTTTCGTTGAAAGCCTCATCTAGAGGCAGAAATAGGGGGAGGAGGAAGAATGAGTTGAGGCAGTGATCCTGTCCCACTAAAATTAAACTTCACATTCTTACTAACCATTAGCAGAAACAAATCAAACATAGACAGATTGAAATGCATTCCTTTTTCTCCCTAACCTCACTTCTTCCAGTAATGACTGATCTTTCTATTGTTTTCATTAATGTTTTTTCTTGTAAAAGTTTATAAGGAGAAGATATGCTAACTATAAAGAAAATGGCATATGGGACCTTAAGCTTACACACTCTTTTCTTCCCTAAACTGTCTCCCCTGTCTCCACTGTCACTCCCAATTGGCAGGAATAATAGACACTTCATTTAAAAACCGTGCAAAAAACTCTCAAACTTCAGACTTCTCAATAATGTTTGTTAGATTGCATTGCTGTTGAATTCAATCTACTTTATGGTGTCTATTCAACATCTCTCCCATGCCCCACCATCATGCTCCTTTAGTGGTCATTCTTTTCTCCCCTCCCCCCAGCCCAGCCCCAGGGTCCTCTGTTTTCAATCCTCAGTTGTCTTCTGAGGGGAAAAAAACCTGATGGGAAAGGATTGGCAATTACTGCTGGCCCCATTCTACTTTGGTCAGGAAAATAGGATAGCTATTGTCACCACCATGCCTAGTTTCAATTCAACAGAGAAACATATAGTGTTTAGAGCACTATGGTAGGTGCTGAGGCAGATATGAAGTTTAAGTAAGATGTGGTTCCCCACTTCTTACAGTTTACAATCTAGTGAGGAGACATAATCTATACATGAACAACTATAATATAAAATAAAACATAAGTGCATAAGAGTGGTACAAAACAAAGTGGCATATCAAGTCCATGAGAGAGAAAGTGTAATATCATGAATAGAAAGCTGCCCTTGGAGCCAGGAAGACCTGAGTTCAGTCCCACCTCTAATACCCACTGGATAAGTGATTCTGGGCAAGTCACCTACCCTTTTAGTGCTATAGGCAACTCTCTAAGACTAAATTACAGGGAAGGAGTTTCCTAATCTGTAATTTTCCTGTGCCAATGGAAGTATATATTCAATCCCTATGTGAAGTTCAAGAGGAGAAAGGTAGTTCCCACCTGGGAGATTAGAGAAAGCCTCCCGGATAAAGTGGCTTTTAAAAGATTGGTAGAGATTCAACACATGGAGAAAAAAAGTGTTTTTATTTAATTCTTTATTGCATTTCCTCAGTAAAAGAAAGAACTCTCACTTATGATGGGATTCATAGGTAATAATGATCCTGAGTGTAACAATACACTCATGGCTTCTCTTACTAGTCAAGAAGAGGAGTTTGATTTGTATACTGTTTCTTCGCTGGTGCCCAGGGGCTCCATTCTTACCTCACTGTAGACACAGGAACCATTCAAGGAAGGCACTTATAAAAAACCTACTGAGACATGCAACAAAGGACAAAAACATATTTGGAAAGATAAAGGACCAAGAGAATGGAAACCACCATTGCATGATACAAGCAGAACATAGCTACAACCAGGGCCTGTTTGGACACATGAGTGATACCTAAACCAAAGCAGAACTAAGTAAAACTGCTAAATGATTGACTGAATTTCAAGTACTGAGCACCAAGAAATGGAAATAGGGCCAGGAATAGAGGTCACCCAAATGGAAGCATATTGCAGCCTCATTTTTCTTAACAAAAAGCATTAAGAATTTAAGAATTTAAGGTTGTCATTGATTTAAAAAAAAAGGTCCCATGTACACTAAAATATTTATATGAGCACTTTTTGTGGTAGCAAAGAACTGGAAACAAAGTAGGTATTCATTAATTTGGGAATGACTAAACAAATTGCAGTAAGACTCTGTAAATATGATGAATACAGAGAAGCATGGAAAGATCTATGTGGTCAGGGTGCAAAGTGAAGTAAGCATAGTCAAGAAAACTATTGTCATTGCAATGTATTGTAAAGTAAAAGAACAACCAAAAAATAATCCAAAGCAAATGTTGCAAATGTAAAACGTATAAATATAGCCCTGAAGAAGAAACAGAAGAAACCCATATCTCATTCCTTTGCAGAGGTAGGAGGTCCATGGGAGTGAAACATTGCATATATCTTCAGACTTGTTTTGGATGTATTGATTGGTTTTGCTGACTTCATTCTCTTTCCTCTTTTAATTTTTTTTCTTTAACAATATTAGTTGTTGGGGTGACTAGGTGGTACAGTGAATAGAGCACTGGCCCTGGAGTCAGGAGGACTTAAATTCAAATTCAGCCTCAGACACATAACACTTACTAACTGTGTGACTCTGGGCAAGTCACTTAACCCCAATTGCCTTGCCCCTCCCCCCATATTAGTTTTTATAAGGAATGGCTCTCTGGAAGAGGGGAGGGTATCAGATGATCAAAGAAATTTGGGTAATGTTTTTAAAAGTATGAATAAAGTTTATTTTTTAAAAAAGAAAGTAAGAGAGAAATATTTCTCTGGTGTAAAGTCCTTTGCAGACCTACCTGAATAAAGGAAACCTCACTAGTATTTAATCAGATTTCTAAATAGCTATGGTTTCCTTTTCCCCTTTTATCCAAACCTAAGTCCTAATACTTTCTGTTAGGAAACTACAAAACATTAAGCACAAATTTTAAAGCTCCAGAAAATGGATGAAGGATGGTAAGCAGACAGAATGTGCAATACATTAATCAAGTTTGAATTCGTTAGCATGCACTGACATTTTAACTGACTGTTGTTCTGTTTGATGAAGCAAATTGTTAACTGAACTATTACCTAAACTCATAACCTTTGAAATTTTCTTTGTTCAGAAATACAGAAATTTTAACTTCAAAATAACTTTTGTTAGAGCGATTTTTTTCTTTTTAGAATTTTCCTTTCTTTTAAAAATTAGTAAACATTTATTTACTCTCCCTCTCCATAAATGAAAAAGAAAAAAAACCCTTGTAAAAATATGCATAGCCAAGGAAGAAAAAATCCCTTATTGGCCATGTCAAAAACAATGTGTTTTCATTTGCATACTTCATCATTGGTCTTCTGGAATCGTGCTTGGTTACTGCATTGATCAGAGTTCTGAAGTCTTTCAAAGTTGTTAATTTTTACAAATTATTGTGTAGACAGGATTTTGGAAAGATGGCAGAATAGGTCAGAAAATTCCAGCCTCTCCACATTTCCCCCATAAACAAGACAAAATAGTG